>NC_133531.1:109747358-111009244 GCF_048544455.1 Silene latifolia
GCCTATATTATTCCTCCACATCGTGGTAACCAACCACAAGGAAATTTTGTTCGGCAAAATCAAGGAGGTTTTCAACAAATTCAACCTCCTCCTTAAGGTCCAAATAATGAGATGACAAAGTTGAGAGCTCTTTTACAACAAACTTTGTCAATGCAACAAAAGCAAACGGCTCAAATCTCCGAACTCATGGCTCACAACAAGATGTTGGATACTCAAGTTGCTCAAATGGTGGCTCAAAATCCTTCAAAACAGTCTGGTCCTCCTCCTCAGGGTAAACAAGCACATGAGCAAATTAATGCTATTTCTTTGAGGAGTGGTACTTCTTATCACGGTCCGGACATGCCCATTAATGATGATGAAGTTCCCTATATGCATCCTAAGGGATTGGGTAACTTGGAATTGAGTGTTGACGAGAAAGAATTAAGCAAAGATAAAACACGGGATAAGCAAAAAAGCGAAAAAGTGAGAAATGCAGAGAATCCTAGATCGAGCCCAACTATGCTTGATCGAGGAACCAAGCTGCTCGATCGAGTACACCCCAGGCTCGATCGAGGAATCCCCCCTGATGGTGATTTTTCGCGTGTTTCAGCTACGACATTGGACAAAAATAGGTTCCTTGATCGAGTATCCTCAAGGCTCGATTGAGTCACCCATGAACTCGATCGAGTGACCACTAAACTCGATCGAGTCACTCCTGTAGCTGACGACGGTGCTTCTAAAACTTCTCCCAACGTAAAAGAGGCCGAGCCGATAAAAATTAAACTACCTTTTCCTCAAAGATTGCAGAAATCTAAACTTGAACAACAGTTTGGAAGGTTCGTGGAGGTAGTAAATAATCTTCAAGTGACAGTGCCATTTACTGAATTGGTAACTCAAGTGCCGGCTTATGCTAAGTTTTTGAGAGAAATTTTGTCAAAGAAGTGGTCTTTTGATGAAGTGGAGACTGTCGCGTTCACTCATGAATGCTACGCTGCATTACAAGCCAATTCTCCACCTAAGCTTAAAGATCCATGGAGTTTTTCTATTCCTTGTACTACAGGCCCTTTAACTATTGACAATGCTTTTATGTGATATGGGAGCGAGCGTCAGTGTCATGCCGTATAAAATTTGCAACCAATTAAACATGACTAAGCGTAAATGTACTAACATGACTATTCAATTGGCTGACAGGTCTATTAAACACCCTATGGGTATCTTAGAAGATGTGCCAGTTAAGATAGGAAAACTTTTCATTCCAATCAACTTTGTAGTAATAGATATAGCAGAGGATTCTCGTGTTCCTATTATTCTAGGACGACCATTCTTTCATACTGCAGGGGCGACTATAGATGTTAGACATGGGAGTCCTACGTTCAACATTGGTGAAACTGTCTCAAGGAATTGATGTTCCCTAAGACAAAAGACAAAAATAAACAAAAACAACAGAAAAATTGTTGCCTCCCCGGCAACGGCGCCAAATTTGACAAGGCTAAAGTTGTATCACCTTAATCAAAGTAAACCGAAATTACTACTAACTAATAGATAGCGGTAAGAAGGGTTGAATCCACAGAGAGGCGAGATAATTATTCTAGTTTGTTAATATTTAAGTCTATCAAGTAACCAATTTTGGGGGTTTTGATTGTTTGATTTCTAGAAGCTAATAACAATGTAAATAAAGGTTGAATAACAATAATATTAAAGATTCTAGGGATCGGGTTCACTAGGTAGTCATCAAAGGGTAGGATTTAATTCATTGATTGAGCAATTTATATTATTGAAAGTCATATGATCGGTCGATTCTAATGTCTTTTTAGATCTAACTTAATATGTAATCGCTATTATTAAATCGGTCTAATTCAATTATCGTGGCCTATACTAGTCTTAACCCTGTCGGTGATAATCCTAGTTTATGCAAGACTAATTAGTCAATTCTGATCAATAATTAATCAACTAGAAGTAGAACAATAATTGAACAACAATTGAAAGCAATTTAACAATCAATTTATAATAACCCCTTTTCTAACAACCTAGATCCCCTTTCACCCTAGATAAAAGGTTTAGCTACTCATACTAATAATAATAACAATAGCAATAATAAGAAACATGATTAAAAGCATAAAAGATGAACAAGTAATTGAAATAATAATTGAGGAAAGATTAAAACAATACCGTAATTAAAGGCAATAGATCCGAATGCTAAACTAACGTAAACTAATCTAAAGTATTCTAAGAGAGTTTTTAGAGAAATTCTACGAAACTAACGAAAAAATAAAGCGTAAATAAATTAGGGTACGATATTAGGTATTTATAATAAAACATAACCAAATTAAGAAAATTTGCGGAAATTATGGAAACATTGGTTCCTCGATCGAGCCTTGAGCTACTCAATCGAGTCACCACTTCCTCGATCGAGCCCATGCTCAGTTGATCGAGGAATCACTCTGTTTTCTACTCCTTTCTTCGTGTTGACTTCTTAACTTCTCTTCCTTCATTCTTATGAATTCTCGTATCATGCTTCGTGTATTCCTTCATGCCTACTCCGTGATGCCCATTTCATTCCTTTGCTCCTTGAATGCATCATTCATGCACTAAACATCAAATGACGGAAGTATCATTGTTCTAACATAAAAGGCATGTAATTAGTATAATTTAGCACGAAAACCGTATCAAAAGCAATTAAGGGGAGACATAAATATGTATATAATTATGACCCATTAGTAATCACATCTAACTAGTCAATCCCGATCACGTAAGCTACCACCTGATAACAGTCTCCTCTCGCCCGAGCTTAACTCGTATGCCCCTCATAACACATTCTCCCATTCGCGTAACTATCACCTCTTGACAAATGTAACCATACCATTAATACCCATCTACTAGCAACTGCCTCCCATAACCACATCGTATTTAATTTCCCTCACAACCATACATACCGATCCGGCCTCTACAAAATCAACCTCTTTAGAATGGCTATCTTTCCTTTTTATCATCACCCCTAACCACTAGGGGCAACACCACGACACCACCACTGTTCATATAACAAATCTCTTACACTCACCTCTAATTATCACAGTTCATTCCTATTTTGGTTAACATCCCAAATAACGAACATCAAACCCCTCAACCAAATAACCTGAACATCCATTCCAATTCTATCCTTAATTGTATCGTCACCCAACTCTCCACCAAAATCTCATATCGTGCAAATACTCTACCAACTTCTTACTCCTTTAATTCCTCAAAACTCATGGCTAACATGTTGTCCTGAAACTCCTATATAACCATTAACTCACACCCTCTCATGATGTTATCGCACATTTCCATGATTCCTTACTTTCATGTTCCTTAACTCTGGTCGACGTTCTCTCACCTTTCTTTCATCCTTATTTTCCCTTTACACTCAACAATACCAATTAATAGTTCATCTTCTTACTCCTTGTACCTAACTCTTTAGTAATCCGGTTACCTTTTTGTTGCTCCAAAACTCAAATTCCATTAATTCATATTGTTACCTTCTCACTCTTTGTTACCATGGGTCCTCTCTCATCAAGCTACTCACTCTCACTTGCCACTAATCAATCCACAAAATCAACGTTTACTGTTCAATCAATTGCATCTCCCTTTTACATCTCTAAAAATCAAAATTCATTTCATACCGTTAATTGCCCAAGGAAATTACACACTAGGCTCACCTCTTGATAATCCAAATTTTCAAACTCAATCTCTATCTACAAATCCACATCGCGGCATACCTCAATCTAAGCTCTTTATACACCATTCTTTTCCATGTATCTACAACGACCTTTCCAATACATATATTCTTAAACAACCCAATTATAACTATCTCCCTTCATAATTCTTAAACATCCCAAGTTACCACCATTCGCATCCCTCATTTCAATCTTTTCATTCTCACGTTCCATAAACTTACATCACTCCTTACCCATATTCACTTACTTTTACATTACTCAACACGCGACTATATCACTCACCACATCTCACAAAACATGCTCTCTGCCTCGATAAGCTCATCAATCTTCCCTTTCCTTTTTCCACTATTCATCACAACCACATATAACTCATGTCCTCCCCACCAAACTCATACCCATCATAAGGTGCTACTCCTCACATCATAAGATCTGGTAACTTGCGCATCAGAATCAACACATACGTAAAACAATGTATAAAGAAGCAAAAGAACACCTTTGAATTAAACATGATATGTGACGAAGTCAAAAGATAAGCATATGATCCAAAATAGGAGTTACTAGATCGATTATAGCCTACTCGATCGAGTAGGTGAAGGTCAGAAGCACGCACAACAAATTACCGGGGCTACTCGATCGAGTAAGGGGTACTCGATCGAGTAACAAGAGGTGTACTCGATCGAATAAGGGCTACTCGATCGAGTACCCTACGCAGTTCTCAGCACTATCCAATTTTCGTAAAATGGTCATATCTCACTCGTTTCTTGGTCATTTTGGGCGTGTGTCCTGTCATTAGAATCTTAAAAGAACAAGCTATCACCTCTAAAATGAATCACATCAATGTCATTTATGCATCTCAAGTTATAACAGTTTAAAGACAACTTCTTTATAATCGGACAACATAACTACTTGATTCTTTCTTCCAAACAACTTAAACAACAACAAAGTAAACCAAAACAACTCAATACTCATAAAATCAGTATTCCTAACCACATGTTACTATCAACAAAACCCAAAAAAAACATCCATCATGCACATATATTATTCAACTTATCTTTTTTTTTTTTGGTGAAATGTAAGTAATTATATATCAAATAAATCGAATTTGCATAGGAAGTTTTATTACAAGCCAACCAAAACAAAATATCATTCTACTAGGCGCATTCTTTTTAGCCAATCCATCTCAGCTATTGTCATTTGTGACCTATCCCTGCCTCGAACCCGTGATCTCATCTTCTCTATAACATGCTTTGCCACATATTCAGGACGTAGAAGGGCATTCTCATTCTTACACTTGTTTCTCTGATGCCATATCTGATATAATATACTCATCATCATAGCAGACTGTACTCCCCTTTGCAGCATTGTTCCAGTCCTCTGCACGCTCCATCTCAGCACATCCCTCACATGATAATCCCATCTGGCCTGTTTGTTCACCTCCGTAATGACCCTTTTGCTGTAAACACAATCACAGAATAGATGTTCAGTGGTTTCTTCAGACAAACCACATAAGCAACACTTATCCTCAATGTCCACCCCAAATCCAGCTAGTTTTGATGTGGTGTTCAGTGCTTCATGTGCAATGAGCCATCCCAGAAACTGATGTTTTGGAATTACCCACCCATTCCAGACTGCCTTGTACCAGTGTACTCTAGGCCTATTTACTTTAAACCAATCATAACAGCCAGCTGGTGTATACCCATCTGGTTGCACATTCCATTTACCATTGATGTAACCAGCAACCATATCCTCTTTAACCTTGAAAATTCTTTTCCAGACCCAACTTGAATTCGTACTAGGTTTGTAATCCATCCAAGTCTTGCCCCTTAAGGTAATTACAGTGCACCCAAATGGAGTCCTTTTTTGCAGCTACCCATTCAACAAGTCTCTCAACCATGGCCTTGTTCCAACTTATCAACCATGTATTACCCACGTGCTTTTATTCTATAACTTTACGTAAAGACAATAACATAATATATAACATCAAATCCTCTATTCACATGTTACTAACATAACAACATTATAAAATTATTTCAATCATATAACATGCTTAACCATAAATCATATTATCATGCAACGATTATCCTTATTTTCCCACTAATTCATCCATCATACCACCAATTCACCCAACATATTCATCCAATATATTCATTTAACCTATTCATCCAACATATGCACATGAACAATAGTAAACACATAGCGATCCCATGACACACCATGGTGACCAGCTCAAAGTGGTAGGGCGAGTTTGCGACTTTAGAACGTCTCTCAAGTCTTTGCATTAGCTCCTAACAACTCCTACTCGAGTTCATTTTAATTTGATTCTCTATGTTCAATGGGCTCATTAGTTACAGGTTCCAAAATCGTGGCTCTGATACTACTTTGTAACACCCCCATACATCAAGGTGTCTTACCAATACCACCTAATGCATGAAAGTGCTACCATCTCAGTTACCCGAGGCAATGTATATCAAATTGACCATAAGAGAACGTACTTTAAATAAATAAGTTTAAGCGATTACATAACATAATCCGAAAACTGTAAAGTGATACAACTGTTCCAAATTATCAAAACCAACTAAATAAAATATGAACTTCATCAACACGACGGAAGACTCTAAATGACACGTGATGACTCAACCCCAAATATCCCATACACATCCATCTCATACCTGCGCAAGAAGTGCTCACCATACCCGAATGGATCACCACGGTTTTTAATACAATTAAACGGGGTTAGTTACTAATTACACAATATAAGATACAACAATATCAACAATACATACAATCAAACAACTCCGTCACATCTCCAATTACCTGACTAGCCCGAAGGTCTAGCCCTGCCAGATTACGGCCGCAACTAGTAATCCTCACCGCCAATGAGGAATCGCAGCTGTTCCCACCTAAGCCCCGCTTATCAACACCGAGCGAAAACTCAAGTTTCTTAATGTGCACATCCTTCTTGTGACGGGAACCACAAGGGGACGAATCAAGGGCGTGAAGCCACTCCCGTAAGTGACTCCACTTAGCCGAGGATGCACCTCGCAAACCACAAACAAACATAACCAACCAACTATACATCGTCAGTTACCAATTACCAATTCCAATATGATATAGATCAACAACATTAACAATCATCAACAATCAACCAATCATCTAATACAATGTAACCAATAACTGAATAGGGAATCCCTACCTGGAAAGTGCAATCACCAATATCGCCACAACAGCGAATCAGAAATGTTCCTCTACGAAATCATCTCCTATAAATCGTACAATCACCATCTAATATCAAAATAGTCTCAAAACCCCCAGATTACCCAATTAGGGTTTCAACCAAAATCAACGAAATAATATAAACACTGTACTAGGATCTTACCAACAATGCGACGGTCTCAACGGTATAAAGAACTCTGAAATACGACGACTCTAGCCCCTTGAATTTGATAGCAATGCGAGAGAAGGATATTACGTTGTTTGCTTTTCTCTTGTAAAGGTTTTAGAATAAGTAAAGAGGTAAAAGAATAATGACGGAAAGCTTTATATAATCTTTTCACGCGTTGCTATCAAACTCGGCAAAACTTGTATAAACCAAATTACTCGATCGACTAAGTGACTTACTCGATCGAGGGGCCCCTACTCGATCGAGTTGCCCTTACTCGATCGAGTACCCATCAGACAGAACATTGTTTCTTACGTAGAACTCATTTACTCGACAGAGTAAGCCTTCCTCGATAGAGTGCCCAATAGCTCATATTTCTGTAGTACTACAGTATTTGTGTACCATGGGAAGAGGGAGGCTTTCAAATAAAAGATGTGAGTACTTGGAATAAAGTTGTAATGCTCAAATGGCTTTGGTCACTGAATCAAGGCAGTGAGACTATTTGGACAACATGGATTATTAAGTATATTACTGATCATCACTCCATCTCGGACTTGAGGCTCAAACAAGGACATTCATATTGCATTAGAGGGATTCTTCAAATCAGAGATGAGTACATAGCCAAGTTGGAAATGTTCATGAAGTTAAAGTTATTCCGTCTACTTGTGTTGTTAATAACAAATTCTCTATTGAATCAATTTATAATGCTATCAGGAATAGACTTCTAGTTAAACGTGAGTTCAAGGCCATTCACCAAGGCACCATGGTGGCCAGGCATATAATATCAGTGATGTTGGCAGTGCAGCAAAAGTTGGCCACAATTGATCAACTGGTTTCTCGAGGGATTTACATGGTTAACAGATGTTGTTTATGCAAGGAGGATGTAGAAGATAGTACTCACATGTTCTTCAAATGCCTCTATTCTGCTCACTTACTCTCTAGAGTCAAACACTAAGTTCAGATGGACACTTCCCTAATTGATCTGAAAGGACTCCTCCTATGGTCAAATCTAAGGTCTAAAAGGAAGCACTGGAGGAATAAATGGGTGAGCTGTAGCATTGGTTTTCTGGTTTATACACTTTGGACTGAGCAAAATCTAAGGATTTTTGAAGGTTGGGAGCGTCCTGTGAAGTTTCTGATTAAAGACATTCAATACACGGTCAGCACTTTATTTCTTCATATTGTAGGTGAAAATGTATATATGGCAGTTGTTGAGGCACTAAATGGAAGGCCAACTATGATCGTATAATTTGTAGATTTTGTGTATAGATAGAGGGGAGGATACAAATATATTGTATAATGGTTATTTTTACTTGTAAGAAAACTCATGTACTCCTTCTATATTTGGAAAATATGAGAATTACCCTTCTTGCAAAAAAAAAAAGATAATCTAAATGGCTAAATACGATGCTAGACACAAAGTTTCACATTATTAATTTATTTCTTTGAAAATTCTTTTACATATACCCGTGCAACTTTGCATGGGTCCTAAACTAGTTTATTTTTTTATTTTTTTTTGGTAACGAGGGAACTTGCAACCGCTACCTTCGGTGCACACTGGGTCAACCCGCGGGTGTACGATAGCCTGCAAACCACGTATACCAGGTAAACCACCCGGAGGTGACAGGCTCGAAGTCTATTAGGCATGGACTCAGGCCAAGAATGCTCCATAAGATTTAGCTCTTGAGGAGGCTTGAACCTGGGTCTCCTGAGAATTTCACCCAAGTTTTAACCACTATACTCCATCCTTGCGGGCACCTAAACTACTTTAATTTATACCACTTCACACTAAAAAAAATTATACCTATTCTAGTAATTTTTTATTCTTTACAAGTGGAGATCAAACTCAATATATTTAATAATATTTTCATTTTATTAATAATATTTTAATTTATGTAAAGTTATTCCGAATACCTGATTATTGTGGAATGGTTCGATAAATTTCCGTATATTAATAAAAATATTATTAAGTCTTATGCATTGTCCGAACAATTTTTTTATACCATCAGCCTCAAGAAATATATTATGGAATCAGTATAGTGAATAACTTACGATATGACCCGGGCATGAAATCTAGTACGTTAGTATATCTTAATTAATAAAATCTTGTTTCTCTTTCGTATTTTTTTCTCTAAAAAATTTAATTTATATTAATCTTAAATACGTTTATAAATATTATCAAAATAAAATTATGATGTAAAGATATAATAAAAATATACGATGTTAAAAAAAATCAGGAATTAGGTCTAAGTAGAGCTTGATAAAATAACAAAATTAGGAACTAGGTATTGTAAGTAGGTTAAGATGTATATATTAATATTTTAATGTAGAAACTAGGTCTAAATAGAGTTGTGGGAATGACTGATAAACAAGGTCATATACTTTTTTTGGTGTATAGTGTATTAGTGTATACCATCTGATTTAGATTAGATTCGAGTCAGGTAGGACCACTAGGGCTAAAACTCTCTCTCATAAGTTTTAACACGGTTGTCTTCACCCTTTGATTAAGGTAGACAACATCTTACCGGTTAATTTAAGTACTCATGATTTTTTTTTTAAAAGATAAAAGAAGGAAAATGTAAGGAATTTGAAGAGGAGTAAAACGCCTAAGGTTGACCATTAGTAAAACTGATGAGTCGTAATTATATACATATTTATTCCTCCCCTTAGTTACTTTTGATATAGTTTTAGTGTTAATTTATATTAAATACATGCCTTCTATGTTAGAACGTTGATACTTCCGCTATTTGATGATTAATGCAGGAATGATGCATTTGAGAAGCAAAGGAATGAAATGGCCGGGCATCGCGGAGTAGGCATGAAGGAATATACGAAGTATAGCATGAGAATCCATAAGAATGAAGGAAGAGAAGTTAAGAAGACAACACGAAGAAAGGAGCTGAAACAGGATGGTGCCTTGATCAACTATAGCCAGGCTCGATCGAGGAACCTGTGTACTCGATCGAGTAAGAGCAGGCTCGATCGAGGAACCTGTGTACTCGATCGAGGAACTAGGGGTGTAAACGAGCCGAGCTAAGCTCGTGCTCGGGTGGGCTCGGGCTCGGCTCAAATTTTTTAGCTCGAGCTCGGGCTCGGCTCGAAGCTTGCCGAGCCTAAAACATTGAGGCTCGAGCTAGGCTCGAGTTCGAATCGAGCTCGTTTTGTCATTATATATTTTCACTTTCTCACCTTTTAAATCTAATTAACTAGGTTTGTGACCCGTGAAATTCACCGATTTATCTGTTTTAGTTTTGATATTTTTATTGTATTATTAATATTTGTTCGAGCAATTAGTTGTTGATCCATTTAAAAATATACAGTCTTGAAATGCATAGAAATTACTTAGTTAATACCTTATTTCTTTGACAACTTTGGTTTTTGTTTTTTTTTTGTAAATCGAATCCTGCAAGTGACAATGTGGTAGCTACCAATTGGATGAAGTGTTCCTTGGGAAATCAGTCTTTGTAGAGCTACTTCATATGTCCACTTTCGCTTCCTTTTATTACATGCCTTGATAATAGTTCATATAAAATGAAAAACAAAATTATATGGTAGAGATGATTATACTCGTGAATACAAAAATACAAATTCAAATAGGTTGATCGGGAAAGTATAATAGTAAAACTACACCACAATATACATTTAATAACAAATTAAAAAAAATATTATAAGACTTCTATTTTGAGATCAACAATCATCCATTACTTATCGGTTTTTACCTTACATTTTTTACCTTTAATTTTACCTCAGTTTCGCGCCTTTTGTATTTCTTCCCTCTTCAAATTACCCACGTGATGGTTTGCCTTACCTGCATTCACATACGTTTCATGGTGCTTTAAAATTATATAAAAAATACATTGACCAAAAGATTAAACATCAACTTGGCAAAAACTTGACAAATGAATCAAAACATTGTCACGTGTAAGTCACTTAAATTAAACCAACTGGAAAACATGAATTCAAATATAAAGCAAATGATTCAAAACCAAAAATTTTAAAAACAACAACAACAACAACAACAAAAATGTTAAAATATACTTTATTGGACACAACAACAACAACAACAACAACAACAACAACAACAACAACAACAACAACAACAACAACAACAACAACAACAACAACAACAACAACAACAACAACAACAACAACAACAACAACAACAACAACAACAACAACAACAACAACAACAACAACAACAACAACAACAACAACAACAACAACAACAACATATTGAATAGAAAGTCTTTTCTTCTCTCTAAAATTCTAGAGAGAGGAAATCCTCTCAAAAAGAAAAAAATCCCCATAAATTAAATTTGGGGTTGAATCCTCAACTTGGTTTCTTCCCCAATTTTTGTTCAGCTCTTTTATTAGAAATTTCTATCATCACTTTTCTTGAGTTTTACCTAACTTTAGATTTGACTCTAATTGCTCTCCATTTTGGAATAGGAGAGGTTTTTTAGTCACATATCTTTAAGAATAAAGGTTTAACTTAAGAGTTGAATTAGAAATTTTTTCGAGTCTATTATCATATATTGACTAGTTGAAAAGCATGTGCGATGTACGGGGCTCTCATTAGGGTCATCTATATAAATATGTTTTATAGTTGTTAAAAGAAGTTTAATTATGTTTAAATCATTGAAAAACAAAAGTTCGTTGTTAGTATAGTTGATCAATGAACTATTAATGCTTTTAGCATAAGAGTTTTGTCATTTAGTAGTTATCATTTCAGTTGTAAAATATCAAGTAACATAGTAAGAGTATGTAATTAGTTTTTACATTATGTTATAGGTATCACTGGTATTAATTAAATACAAAATATTATCCCCATAAATATAGTGCAGCTCACCAAATGAACCGCCCTTATTAACTGAGACAGACATTTATGAGTTTAGCCAATTATTTTAAGCTATAACAACTACGCAAAACTAAATGGTGTTATGTAAAGCAACAAGTATCATAATTATCTATATTTAGTGTGTTTAGAGAAATGTTAGATCTCCTATAGCAAAAGTTTACCTTGACTATCTACAATTAAGAGAGTATTTTGCTCTTTATATACTTTCTCACAAAGTCAAATCCATACTAAATTCCAATAAAATTAGTAGCCTCTAAACAACAGTACAAAAATATATGTGATTCTGTTACATAGAATGCACGATGCTCCCATTAGGATCATCTTTAACAATATGCATGTTGAATGTTCTAAGAATTTGTTGAATAACAGATTGCAAACGTTGGTTTACATTGTCATGGTTTGATAGTAGAAGTCAATTAAGTTGATAAAAAAAAGTCCAACTATCTTGAAAATCGGTATACAGAAAAATTTTGGGTTGATTATTGATGGATCATCAATCCCTTTAACTTAAAATCTACTCCTTTGGTATTAATTATATCAGTTGTATAGCATCCAAGGACACAGTTGTGTTATGTAATTACGTATTTTTATTGTTGTACGCACCATCGATTTTAGTTAATTTAAAACGTCATTCCCAAAAATGTGGTTTAATTCCATAAAATGAACACTGAGGCCGATTTTATAAGATTCACAAATTAGATTAACTTACAACATTTACGAATATTCCATTTTGTAAGCATACGACCGTATAAATATTGAATGGTGGTACGCAAAACAACACGTATCTCAATTATATATGTAGCTTGTTTGGAGATTTTTGTTAGATCTCTAAACACATAGAAGAATTTTTTAGATGTGAGATATATTTTTAAGTTAACTAACGGTCAAATTTTGCAAAGTTTGACTTCCAAAAAACAAATCAGAGGTTTTATGTGGATTCGAGGGAGTAGGGTATTATGATACTACTCTTAAAGTCGATTAGTTTTATATTAATTCTATTAAAATTATACTAAAATTAATTTTTGTTTATTTGAAATGTTATCTATTCACAAAATCAGGTCTCATTATCTTACATTGTCATTCTACTCTTCATTTATAATAACAAAATAAAAAAGATTTCAGAAAGAGTTTCAAATTTAAGAAAATTGCTTCAAATTACTAAATATATACGTACAATCGTTTCATTTCTTAACCAATATATATGCAATTAGGTTTTTTTTACGGAAAATTCACGTGGTACCCTCGAACTTTGTCATTTTTCATGTGGTACCCAACTTTTTAAATTTGTGCACGTGATATCCTTGAGATTTGATTTTCAAGCACAACGTGCCCTTTTTATCGTTCTTAAAATTTTCAATTGAGCATAAATCATAAACCAGAAATCGGAATTGACTAATTTTTTTTTCCAAATTGATGTCCTTTTCGAGATCTACAGATTGATAAAAAGAAAATGGTCATTTGAAAATTTAAAATTGAAGATATGGTTGATTTGAGATTTTCGATAAGAAAAAACCGTATAAAATGTCGATCGACAATTTTTTTTTTTCTCAAATCGTATATTATGGTGAAATAATAATTTTAGAAAAAAGATTTTGCCGAATCTGAATTGCGGTCTAGGAGTTATGCTCATTTGAATTTTTTTATAGCGACAAAAAGGGCATGTTGTGCATAAAAATCAAACATGGGGGTATTATGTACACAAACTTAAAATATTGGGTACCATGTGCAAAGTGGTAAAGTTTAGGGGTACCACGTGAATTTTCCGTTTTTTTTATCTTAAGGTCAAACTCTTAAGTTTGATCTAATTTATTACACTAAGGAGTACTTTATATTCAACTAAACCCTTATGGGATACCTCATAGTTAACCACTAACAAAAAAAATGATTATTTCTATTTCGGTGACCTAAGGTTTAGCCTAATTTCACTTTAGTGCCCTGAGTTTTGCATAATTTCACTTTGGTTCCTTGAAGTCTACTTCCCACTTAAGTGACATATACATAACATTCTTAATATTTTATACCCCCTTCATCATATTTTATCTCCCCGGCGATTTCTCTAATATATGTGAGAGAATTTTATTGAAATGAGAAGATAAAAGATAATGGAGGGAGTACTAAAAAATTATTTTGAACGTAATAAATCTGGCATTTTTTGCAATATTACTATTTTGTATGTAGTTTAATATCCAATTTTGCACATCATTTTACTGAAAATATAATTACTTAAGATAAAAGTTGACTATTAAATGTTTTAGGCCACCAAAATAAAATTTTATTCAAAACTCAGGTTAACAAAGTGGAAGTAGTCGAAACCTTAGGGCACTAAAGTGGAATTATGCAAACCCCATGACACTAAAGTGGAATTAACCCAAACCCCAACAACCAAAATGGAAATTTTCCAAAAAAAAAAAAAAAAACCTTTGAAAAGCTACCGTAAAAACTATTGCTCTTTAGATATACAATCAGTACATGACAAAGTAACAACCAGCCATTCGCAAACCGCGGAAAATAATTAAGTGAATAAAAACACATAGAAGAATTGCAATTTAGAAAGTAAAAATTGATCTAATAGCATAATCTTATCTATATAAATACAAGAACATTTAACCCATCCTCATGAAACCACGTCATCACATTCAACTTTTTTTCTTTTCTAAAATAGTAGTAGGACCCGCAACAAAGAAAATGGATTTAATTTCTGAAAAACCGCTATGTTTATGTTGTGTACGTAAATGTTTACGTTTATGTTATTTACACACGTAAATATTAATTTTGTTACAAACATCGTAGTATCTTGATAAAAATAACTAATAATAAAATACAATAAATTACCCAAATTGATAAAAATCAATGTTGTTACAAAAATCGAAGTTATCTTGCTAAAATTATTAAATAAGAAATTTAAATACTAAATGCAACTATAAATTAACTGTAAATGAACTAAAAAATTAAAGAACAAAATATTATAATTCCAAGAAATATATTTTAGAAAACCTTTAACATTTTATAATAACGAAGTAAACAAACGTCTTAATTGTATTAAAAAAAATACCTACAATTATAAATCTTTTCTTTCCGATTTTAAAGCTACAATGGTCATGTTTTTTTTTTTTTTTATCAAATGACTAAAATTTATCAGCAAATTTACAAAAATTAAAATACTAAATTTCCAAATATATGAAAACAGGTTTGTAAACCACATATAGAGTTTATAAACATTAAAAAATTAAAATACTAAAATTCCACATATATGAAAACAGGTTTTTAAACAACATTAACCTTGTACCCCTCCTTTTTTATATTCTATGGTGTACCCCTAAACTCTATACATTAGTCTATACCATGACCTTATTTATTATATTTTCTAACTTAGTTTCTTAAATGATCTATTAAATCGTCTATTTATCATTCCAATTATCCGATAACCTACTCATTTACTTATTAGTTCGTCGAATTACTCATTAGCCCACGAAATACTATACGAAACTAACTAAAAGTTAAAAAAATCTCCATTATCATGTCATGACTCATAACATATGTTTTTAATAGTAGTTGGTACTTATTAAAAGTGATTTATGATATTTCTCATATAGAATGGTGATACAACATTAATAAGTCAGAATAAAGGTCAAAGTATCGTCATTTGATAGTGATAAAGTTAATGGAGAGTTAAACGAGGTTATGATGGAGAAAAACTAAAAAGTTTAGGGGTACGATTTAGAATTAAAAAAAAGGAGGGGTACAACATAGAAAACCGAAAAACTTGGCGGTACACCGTAGAATATCCCAAAAAATAAAAATAAAAGATGAGCCTTTATATAAATTTTGATTTACAAAGGCAAAGTCAGTAAAGTTAAATAAAATTTATGTTAGATCGTTTAACCCCAACTAAACCAATTAAAATTAACAAAATTTATAAATAAAATAATCAAACTGACCAAAAACAATTGCCTTGGAAACAAGCAAACTTAGATCTTCATCTTTTTATATCAGATTATTCGATTTGTCAATTTAAAATTAAAAAAGTAGAGGATTGCTCATTACTTAATGATACAAAAATGGCAAACTAAATATATTTGTTTAGGATTTTAGTAAAAGATAGTTTTTGATGAAATAATGGGTATGAAAGAGATGTATAGTATATGAGAAGCATGGTAAAATAATGGAGTGAAGTTGTGTTACGTTAATGAGAGAAGGCTTAGTGAGTTAGGGAGGGATGAGGTGAGGTGAGTTCACCGGGAGGCGTTTAGGGTTTTATAATATTGGTTTGTGGGTATTTATACCGACATTGTTTTGGGTAATATAATGGCATAATAGTTGAAGTTGTAGTGTTGTCTCGACCCAATTTTACTTAATGAATCTATAGTAACTCACAAATTAACATAACATTATAGATTGTTTAGTTAGTAAGTCTCCTAAACACAAAACAATCCGTCTTAATTTTAAGACGGGTCAAGTACATATCATTTATGTATATAAGAATGCATAGAGGAAAATAATATATTTTGTGTTATATATACAAGTGGTATGATACTTGACTCATCTTAAACTTGATATGGATAATGTTGTCTTGAATGAAAATTTATGTTGTTTAGTAGCGAAATTGTTATAAAATGTCAATTAAAAACTTAACGCGTCATTAAGTAGACCCTAACAAAATGTTATATAAATGGTTTATTAGGTGAATTGTTATAAAAGGTCGACTAAAAACTATGCGTCGTCAAGATTTTTTTACCATTTTCCTAACTTTACTCTTGACTTTAAAATCTTTTCCCTCCATCTTTCTCAATTTTTAAACGTTTATCTTTGTAAGAGATATTTTAATAAAAGACAAATAAATAATTGAGACGGAGGGTGTATACTCTATTTCATTTTTCTATTTACTATTTTTAATATAAAAAAATAAACAACAAATTTAACAAAAATCAATTAAAGAGATTACAAATTATTAAAAAAATAAATAAATTTGACAAATATAAACTATATCAGACAATGATGATGAACATTCAACAAATTAACACACTACAACAATAATACATTTATAATAAAATATTTTACTATAAAAACAATTCGGACCGAGTGTGGGAGATCCACGTCTAATACTAGAGTTGGACACAAATCTCCCATGTCCGAACCTAAGTTAACATGTGAGAGATTCGTAAAAGTATATGTTATAGTAATTATTTGAATTATCGTCATTAATACATGAATTTATTATATGGACGCTCAATTTGTATGGAGTAGGACATGGAAAGAGCTTATTCATCGATCAATTAGTTTACAAATAAATTTCGGATATTTCTGTTTTATTACATTTTTCTTACTATTTGTAAATTCAACATGTTGAATGGTACTCCGTAGTTATTGTTTCGCATTTTAAATTTAAATAGTTGTTTAATTTTCATATAAATAACATATGTATTTAGTTGAATATAGTTTATAACAATCTTAAATAGCAAATCCGTGCAATTTTGCGCGGGTTAAAACTAGTTTTTTATATTTGGCAATTCAATACATTTTTAACGTCTATTATGAATTTGATATAAATTTGAAATCAGTTTGAAAAAAAAAAATTAGTGATATAATAGTAAATTATATATAGTTCTCACAATGATATATATTTACACTGATTTATTCATAGTTAGCTTGATCTTGAATTATTAGTCCGCATAAAATCAAAATTCTTGACTTTGTTCATTTGTATTTAATTTTTTGGCTTATTTGACAAAATTGATATGAGACTTATTTAATATTTTTAAATGGTAGCTCAATTTTTTTAATCTTTTGTGAATATTATTGGAAATCTAATCATACACATTTGATACGTTTATAAAGCCAGAGTTAAAACTATTTTATGTCATCGTTGAAGTTGTTTATTTTTAATATTGTCATTGTAGAAAATTTTCTCTGTCAAATGCTAAGTAAATGTCATTCTTTACATCGTTTTCCTATTATAACATGTTATTTTTTCATGAAGTATTTTTTTTAAAATAAATTTAAGCTTTTTCGTAAGGTTTTTGTAAGACAATTACAGTTTTGGTTATAATTACCAACTCGAATCTTTTGCAATTCTTTTAAATATTCAAAAAAAATTTCCAAATAAAATTATCTTTATTACTACACGAATTTCACAAAGTAGTTAAAATCGAACAACTTAAATTTTTGACAATATTTATATTTGTAAGAAATTAGGATCTTTTTTTTTTTTGTTTCTCACAAAGATTAATTATATGTTTATAAAATATATACAATTTTAACACTTTTATACGTTTATTATATGACTTTTTTTTTGCTTTATTTATAAATATTTCTAAAATAAATATTCTTTATAACATTATTTTTCTATTATTATGTTAGTAAAAAATAATCAATAAATTATTAAATCCACTTCGATCAGTATTTTTTCTTATAAAATATTAGTTTTACTTCTATTAGGATTAGTTTCTCATAAATTATTAGATCTACTTTGATTAGGATAATTTTCACATAAATTATTAAGAGGAAAAAGCTAGATCTACCTTGTTAGGAATTCTAAAAAAGTTGGACTCTCTAATATCGCTCGAAAATTTTATGCTTTATATATATATATATGTATTGATTTTAGCAAAACAATGTTAACTTGGGGAGGTTTTGTTGGTTTATTAATCCTTTCCTCTGCAACTTTTCCAAAGATTTGAATTCTATTCTTCTTTGGACTTTTAGCTTTCTTTCCTTAATGGCTGAATTTGTGTCACTTCACTTTCCTGCATTTTTATAGATCTTTGGTTTTTATTTTCTATCATATTAGGCTTGTCATCATTTTAGGTATGTTTCCCTCCTGGGGTTTTGAAGCTTTTCTATCTTTCTCATTGAATGTTTTCTCTTTACCATCTCTCTTTGTTGTATCATGATTTATCTGGTAAATTAAAAGTTTCGACGACTTTTTTTACCGTTCACATCGTGAGGATGTTATAGGTTGATTTCTTTCAACCTAGTTTCCTTTCCTTATCAAAAAAAAAACTACAGCAACAATACTCAACAATAATACTCGACAATAATACTCAATATACTCAATATAATCAAATAAATAAATTAAACCATAAAATAAAATTCACAACTTAGAAACTCATGACAAATGGGCATATTTTAAATAAATAAAGTGAATAGAAACTATTATAGTTATTATAGGTTTTATAGTCATTACACAACCATAAATTCCCATATTTTAATTTAATTTTTAATTTATTTTGTGGTATTATTAAATTAGATAATTAATTGCCGAGGACCTCAAGAGATGAATTAAATAGGACAAAATATTAATGAAAATTATGGGTGTTGAGTAATATAAGGAGTTTTAATAAAATTATTAACATATTATATTATAAAAACTAATTAAATAGGAAAAACTTTTAATTAATTTGGTGTGTATTAAGTATTATGAAGAGTTTTAATCAATTTATTACCTTATTTAATTAAAAAATAAATTAAATAGAAAAATGTTAATAATGATGGGTGTTCAGTAATATAAAGAGGTTTAATTAATTTATTAACAGGTTTTATTACAAATTTTTTAAAAACAATGACTTAAATAGGAAAATGTTAATAATGGTGAGTGTTTAGTAATATGAAGAGGTTTAATTAATTCCTTAACATGTTTTATTACAAAAATTTTAATTTTAATTATAAATTATGAAATTTATTAACATGTTTTATTACAAAAATTTCAATTAAAATATCAATATTAATTACAAATTATGAAATTTTGGAAGACAATATATTTAATATACAAAATTAATTTAAGAATAACGACAATATCCTTTAATATTATAGATATTAATGAATTAAATTAATTTATAGATAAATGATTTAAATTAATGTCATGTAATAATAAATTGATAATCCATGTCACATTAAAAATATGCCACATCACATTTAAATATGGCACGTCACATTAAATTTTAATCCAGGTGACTTTTTGGATCCTACGTGGCTTTGTCTTGGTGGCGTTTATTTGTCATTTTAGGGTAGCCTTTTAATTATATTTTATAGATTATAAATATTTTTGAAAAACAACTAAATTATAAAATACTAAAAAATCATAATATACTTATATAAATGTCTAAATAACATATAATTTGAAATAAACATAATATTATTACAACATAAAGATTATACAAAAAAAATTATAAATGAGCCCAAACGAGCTTCCGAGCCGAGCCTTGCTGAGCTCGCGCTCGGCTCGAGCTCGTTTTGACCGAGCACGAGCCGAGCTTTGATCGAACCGATTCCGAGGGCTCAACGAGTCGGCTCATATCATTGACAGCCCTATGAGGAACCACATATTTCCATATTTTCCGCAATTTTCCTTAAGTCGGTTATGTTTTATTATAAATACCCAAATCGTACCTAGTTTATTTTACGCTTTATTTTACTTAGTTTCATATAGCTACTCTAAAAAACTCTCTTAGAATACTTTTAGATTAGTTTACATTAGTTTAGCATCAGATCTATTGTTCTTTATTACGGTATTGTTCTAATCTTTCCTCAATTATTAATTCAATTACTTGTTCATCTTTTATGCTTTTAATCATGTTGTTCATTAATCTTATTGTTGTTATTCCTTTTATCATGAGTAGCTAAAGCTATTATCTAGGGTGAAAGGGGATCTAGGTGGTTAAAAAAGGGTTAACTTATGAATTGATTATTAAATTGTTTTGGATTGTTGTTCAATTATCGTGTTACTTCTAATTAGTTAATTACTGATCATAATTGATTAATTAGTCTTTGCATAAACTAGGATTTTCATCTACCGGGTTAAGACTAGTATATAGCTACGATAATTGAATTAGACCGACTTAATAATAGCGATTGCATGTTAAGTTTAGATCTAAAAAGACATATTAGAATCGACCGATCATATGACTTTCAACAATATAAATTGCTCAGTCAATGAATTAAACCTTACCCTTGGATGACTGCCTAGTGAACCCGATTTCTAGACTCTTTTAATACATTTGAATTCATCTTTTATTTACATTGCAATTAGTTGTTAGATATCAAACAGACAAAACCCCCATAAAATTGGTTACTTTCAGACGATCTAAATATAAATAAACTGGATTAATTACATCGCCTTCCTGTGGATATGATACCTTACTTACCGCTAGCTATTTGTTAGTAGTATTATAGAATTTATTTTAATTAAGATCAAACAACTGAAATTAACCTTATCAAAAACCATGATTTATTTTAAGAGTACCTATTTCATTAATCATTATGCACACATAAATGCATAATAGAGAACTCAATAACAAGAGATGGAGATTGAAGTAGCAGTAAGTCTCCTCAAACACCATCTCTTTTAAACCCCCGCATAGAGGTGGCAATCTGGTCACTCGGGTCGGTTACGGATCAGGTCAAAGCGGGTCGGGTCATATCGGGTTCGGGTTGTGACGGGTTATCGACAGGTCGGATCGGTTACGGTTCATGTCGGGTCATCTTCGGGTCGGGTCATCAGCGGGTGGCAAGTCGGGTCGGGTCAGTATCGGGTCAGATTATAAGCATATATTTTCTCTTATGTATTTAGTTTTAGATGGGTAAATTTATGTTTAAACGTGTATGTGTATTAATTGTAATTTTAAGTGAAAATAATTAAGATTAATGTCAACTTGGTCTTATTTACCCCATTATTAAGCTAATTCATTATCGGGTCATCTATCGGGTTGAGTCAATACCGAGTCACGGGTCGGGTCGGGTTGGAAAAAATAAGGATGTTATCGGTTATCGGGTCGGGTTGGGTCGGGTCGGTTCGGTTTCGGGTCACCCAATTTTCGGGTTGTATCGGGTCGGATTTCGGGCGAGGCGGATCGGGTTCCTCTGGTCGGGTCAGCTTTTACCAGCTCTACCCCGCGTCACACTGTAGACTGTTGTAATCCTCCAAGTACTAGTACTGTTAGATATGTCGGTCACTATCACAATTTTGTAATCATTGCTATGGTCGTAAAACCAAACCCAATGTTTCGTCGACAACGTCTCTTTCCTCTGAGTGCAACTCAATGTAGGTCCGAGTGGATGGATTGAGCAAAACGAGATGGAGACAATTGTAGTGGCTATTGGTCTTAAGAAGGAGTGTGAATATAAGCGTCCCATGGCCACCAGAATGTAGCGGTGGGAACAGAGGAGTGTGAATCGAGGTCATATATGTCCATGATGCAATCGCAATAGATGTGATTGGTGACGAGGAAACGGTTGTTGGTAGAGAGGGAGTGGCGTAGGTGGTGGTGGATAAACTCCGGGGGACGATATAATGGCATTGAAGGACTTTCTTAGTTATTTATTTTTTGAATTTCAAAATCAGCTTATTTGTATCTTATGACTTTGCATCAATTCAATGTCATCAGGAGACAGAGAGGGATGAAGGTGTAGTTAGATGAACTT
The DNA here is from genome assembly GCF_048544455.1 of Silene latifolia. Classification (NCBI taxonomy): domain Eukaryota; kingdom Viridiplantae; phylum Streptophyta; class Magnoliopsida; order Caryophyllales; family Caryophyllaceae; genus Silene; species Silene latifolia. The sequence continues at coordinate 109,769,701 of NC_133531.1, forward strand.
AGGGGGTGATATATTTATAGCATTGTGTTGGCAACGCATGGAATGTTATACAAATGTTAAGTCTAAAGAACAAATGTTATACTCCCTCCGTCTCGGTTATTTGTTATCTATTCATTTTGGCACAAAGACCAAGAAAATGAGAAAAAGTAGAGAAAAATAATAATAAAGTAAAGTGTTCTCTCACATCTACATTAGCCCACATCACACACCCACTTGCCCACTTGTGTAAAGCTTACCAAAAGTGGAAATAGATAACAAATGAGTGATACACCCAAAAATGGAAATAGATAACAATTGACTGGAACGGAGGGACAACATATTGGCAACACGCATGGAATGTTATACAAATGTATGTCCAAAGAACAAATGTTATACAATAAAATTCATTTCAAGCAAACCCTTCATACGCATGGAATGATGGAACCATAAAAAAGTCACATATCCAGGCAACGCGATTATATATATATATATATATATCACAAAATCTTGTGTAAGACGGATGTTGCATTATTATACACTTACAAAGCTTAAGCTACTCTTGTTGTTGACTTTCATATACATCTCCAAATAGCTTGGCACCAGGAAGATTAACAAGACTCCCTTTGCATACATAAGGCTGATGGTCCAAACAACCGGGAACTTTTGCCACGCTAATCGAACCATTCTCCTTATTATACCAAAACAATTTTGACGTATGTCGCTGCCGTAGCAACACCTCACTCGAATCCACCCCCCGACAGGCAACCGGAACAATTCCCCCAATTAAATCCACCGAAATCGTAACACTGAACAACTTAACCCACGATTCAGGAACACCGTACACCTTCATCACCCAAACATCGAAACACGAACTGACCCGATTCTCGAATGAAGAGAACAGCCGACCATCAAGAACCCCAAAATCAAGTAGATACTTCTTGTGCTCTGAATTGTAATAATACTCGGGCAACATCACATCATCCACCCATTTCTCCACTCGAATATCGAAACAACCGATTCTCCGTTTCTTTTTAGACGGACTCCAAAACATCCAATGAAGCAAACAATTATCAATCAAAACCCCGCCAAACCGCACATCCATGGAATCATCAGGAAGTATTCGATCAACAATCTTCGCAGTCCTCAAACGCACATTATAAACAGTGGTAATCCTCTTCTTAACAACATTACCGTTACCACTACTGTGTTCATCCAAAACATTAACAATCTTATAATCCTCAGTAGCTTCATCGAATCCAAACCCGACATTACCACGACGCGGTGCCCCGTCAGTAAGGACGTAGGTTCGAGTTGAAGGGTTGAGAATCATGAGAGTAGCTTGGTAGTAAGAGATGAGGATGAGACCGTTGCAAGTGCCGACGACGGAGATATCGCCTTTGGGCCAGCGGAAGGTGGCGGATGCGGTGGAAGGCGGTGGATCGAGGTTGAAGATGTAGAGCGTTCGGTTGGTGGATGGGATTACGAGGAGGCGATTGGTGGATGAAGAGATTGAGTGACGGAGATGGCGGCGGATGAATGATGGGGATGAGATTAGGGTTTTGAAGGATTTGGAGACAGATTTGAAGCGGATTAGGGATATGGATGGGAGTTTTGGGAGGATTTCGGTTAGGACGAAGTCGATTTCGAGTCTAGACCAAAATCCTCCATTCGCCACTGGTTGGAGGGACGATAATGGTGAAGAGAGGGAAATCCGTTGGATTGAGTTTATGATTGTAATTTGTGTTTCTTCCATTAATTTGTTGAGATATCAATTTGAATTTTTTGCAGTTTATATGTTCAGGGTTTGAGTTTGAAGAAATGAGTGTGTGATTAATTAAAGAGAGTTTGGGGACACAAGAAATGAAAATAATCAGTGTGGGAAAGAGGACTTTTTTTCAGAAGAAAACTGGGGAAGAAGAAGACTCAGGTGAGTGGAAATGATTTTTTTTTCAATTTGAGTGTGGCAGTAAACTAGTAATGTAGTCAATCCGTTCCGGTCAACTATTGTTCTTTGATTTTGGCATAAAGAACAAGGAAAGATGAGGGGGTAATAACTAAATGATAAATGGAATAAATTGAAATGACAACAAATGACTGAGACACCTAAAATGGAAAAAGACAACAAATAACCTGACCCGATTTTGACCCGCTAATGACCCGACCCGACTTACCATCCGTTGATGACCTGATCCGAAGATAACCCGTCACTAACCCGACATAACCTGAACCCGACATAACTGACCCGCTTTGATCCGACCCATAACCGACCCGAGTAACCCGATTGCCACCTCTACCTATGAGTCTATGACCTGGTTTAACTCCCCCCCTAAACTCAGAGCTGATACAGGGGGTGCTACTCTAAAAGCGCAGCCCGCCCAGCAAACTGCTTCCAAAGTAGTAAATCAAAAACACGCCCTCGAACCCAGGACTATATATGGCAAACGGGTCAATCGATCAAGTATGAGTCCGGTCAAGTCGATTTGAATCATTTCGATTTTGCAAGAATTCATGCTAGATCCTGTCGAGTGGGATCATTTCTGGTTCAAGTTGCTTCCGGGTAAATTATTATGAAGTTATTTAGGGATAATGATGTGCGTGGAACAAGTAAAATTCGGTTTAATGAGGAATGGAGCAGAAGTGCAGAACCATAGCTATACCCAATATGATTACCTTTATTGGAAGCACACTGTTACTGTAGACTGCACGGTTAAAAGCGGGTGTGATGCGGCTCTTTTTGCTCATTTAGAAAATGGCGGGAATGAGAAAGATTAAATCTAGGATGAAGCAGAGTTATATTACATTCTGCAAGGCAAAATTATGGCGTCTCCTTTCTAACTAGCTCGCTGTGGGATCCGAATTCAGAACTAGTAACATTAATGAAAATTCGATAATGTCCTTTATGTGGGGATGAGGGAGTAACGTAAACTGTCGACCATCTTTTCAAAGATTGTCCTATGAGGACTAGAATATGGGCTTCATCGCCTCATGGTATTAGAACGGATAATAAAGAGGATCATATTAGTTTGATTAATCAATCCCTCTCTACTATCAGAAGCATATGGTGCATCAGGAACCGAATGGTTTTTAGTGGGGAGAGCTTCTCCTTTATTGCTTGCGTCCAAATTCAGTGTTTAGCAAAGTCACTCTAAGGCCAATTTGCGTGAAACTATGAAACAGAGCATTCCTTCTTATTGCCCTCTTACCATGTTTGTAAAGTTTGACTGCTAAAAACTTCGTCAAGATGGAGTATGGACCATCTCCATAATTATAATCCTCCACGTTACCAACATACGAACTATAAATGGAGTATGCACCATCCAATTTCTCGTAATTCTTGGCTTAGTTTCACTTACATCAAACCAATTGCCAGAAAATGCCCAGAAAATAGCTTCAACCGTCTGTTAATAATAGCATTTGCAGTCATACTCTACCTGCTTACAAGTGTATTCTACTTTTACACCCTGGCTTTAGTATTTGCGGCATGTTTTATCAGCATGCCGTTTTCCACTCCCCAAACCGATATTCACAAAGGGAAGATGAACATCGAAGCGGTCGATTCTGGGCGGGTGGGTTTGGCTGGTTTTCTGCTAGCTTCATATTTATCATCCTGTACAATGTATCCCATCAATGAAAAACACACTTATCCGGACTTCTAATTTCATTACTGGCATTCTTGGTTTTAGTTTATCTGTTCAGAAACTGATGCAAATGCCTTCATTCAAGCTGCAAAACAACGGCAAGGAACGCCAGAGACTTCTTTCCCTGGCTTCCTGCAATAGTATGACACCTAATTAATGTAAGTCACAAAAAAGATATAATACCAATCCTTAATTTGGTTTGAAATCGCAATGAAGTCGCAAAACTCCTCAAGTACAAAATATTTACATTACTCTGGCAGTATGCTGTTGAATCTCACAGTTGCATCAACAAAACAAATAAACTAATTTTAGTTTTATTCTTAGAAGTTGTCGTCAGGTGATTATATCTGGCGTAATATGACTTCATTGTTCATTCTGATCAATTGCTCTTTCAGAATACTGTATTCCATTTAGTGGTAACCAAGGGGAGCAGGAGCTTCGTTGAGCTGACGGCCTTGAAAGTGAATATCCTGCAGTAAATCCATGCAGAGGAATGAGAAATGCAAATTTAATGGGTTGTAACTTGTAGTAGAAAAATCAATAGGGGATTTCCTGTCCCGCATGTTTTCTCGAATTCAACCATACCGTCTACTATTTCTAACAACACTTAGAGACACACACGTGTACTTAGTTTAAGAACTTCTCATCGAGTTCAAGGGCATGTTAGATGATGGTAGACTCTGTAACAACACAAGCATACACTATAGAATATCAACTTACCGATGCAAAGTGGTTGACATCACGGTGATGAGCCTCATCAGCTCTGATGACAGTGACAACATCTCTAAGAGTAGCATTAGCAGGCATCCTCCAGTAGTCAATGGCAATAGCAGGGGCAGGAACATTCTTGATATTACCATTGTCAATCTCCTTAAGGAACTCAGTATAAGAATGAATTGCTTCCTCTTCAAGGTACCCCACTATACGGTGGGCAAGCTTGGGGGACGCAATGTAAGCAAGGAAGTAGGCATTGAAGAAGACGCCTTGGACAGCTATTACAAGAGCCCGTTCATACCAGCGAGGCTTGACCACTTCCATGAAGGTCATGAGGTGCATACGCTCATTTTCAGCTTCCTCAAGTAGTGCCCTTATCCACCCACCACTATGCTCGAAAGTTCGAAGAGACTTGCAGTGCAGGAGCATCCCCCCGACCATGCCTGGCACTGCTGCCACTGTCTCGAGCATCATTGCACGGCATCCATACCTCCTCTGTCATACAAACCATACAAAAGAATAATTGACAATGTCCAAATAGTAAGTTCTGATTACAGTTGAAAGTGGGGTTTTTCTTATGTGTAACATTTGCTTTTCACAAGCAAATTAGGACTTGAACAGTAAAGCAAATAATAACATCCGGAAAGTGTTTAAGATTTATGCATAGATGATACAATGCGTTAATTACGAATCGACCTGATTAGGAATCGTCCATGGAGCATGACCATCATAGACAACAATGCTGATCACATATCAAATCAATTGAGGACTAAATTTGGAAAGCTATTAAGAACCAATTTGGAATTGGCAATTAGTAGTAAACAGAGACCAGTTAATTAATTGGCACTAGGAAAACAATTGATTTTATTTATAAAGGGTGCCCGCGTTTAGTAACTACTGTACATGTGAATAACCCGCATTAGGCCATCCAAGAACAAACACTAAGGCGTTTAAATTTGGGAAAACCTTTTACACTGTCTCCTGAAAATCATGGAAAGAATCCATCATGTTCGATACTAAGTCATTCGCCTCATTTATTTACCATTGCATAATATAAACCTTGTCAGGATGGGCCGAAAAGTATAGATACACCCAATCACACAGCAAATACATCACCGTGTTGCGTCTAAGACTCATCGTGTTCGACACTTTGACGCTTCAATTGAGACCAAGAAAATGAAAAATTCGCATAAAATTGCCAAATGAAAAGAATAAGCCCAACTTATCCAACAAAGGACTAGAATCTTTAATTAAAAATCAACTTTAAAATTGATAAATCGTTAATTCAAGATGTATACCTGGAAAAAGATATCGGTTGGCAAACGAAGAGATTTGACAGTCCAATAAGCCAACTTGTCCAAAAAGTTTTTGGGCTGATGATGCTTTCCAAGATCAATTGATAAATCCGCTTGGTACGTCTCCCATGGCTATACCACATTCACAATCAAACATAACAAATAAATTAATCATTCAATATTTTACATTTCCAACCAAAAAAATAACTACAGTTATACGCACCCAATAATATCATCGACGTCACCAAATTTTTAAACTCGAAGATTTCATCTTAATAACAACCACTTAAAACGATTTTGTTTTGGATTATGAGGGTTAATTTGCAAATTAATAAGAGATTAATAAGAGATTTAGGTTCAATTTAAAACTAGCAGTTTTACGTAAAAATTGAAAAAAATAAAATAAAAGTAATAAGTGTATCCATTGAGGTAAAATAGTTTCAAATGGAAACTAAATCCCTAATTAATTTCCTAATGAACCCTCATAATCCAAATAATTCACTTAAAACCCTAAATTTGTCGACTAGGATGATCAATGGACGGTCCAATACGGGTGACTGAATTTAGAGACTGCAAAGACCAGTCTGGCTACTGAAATAACCAAGCCAAATTAGCGACCGCCTTTTTTCCGTAAAATAATTGAAAATAACAGAAAACCAATGAAATCAGTGGCCAAATTGGCGACCCATCATTTGATTTCCATTTTAATTACAGAAATCATTGCAAAACCGTCGCATATAAGAATTTATAAGCGAAAACTAACATACCATAAAGCAAGACCACTTCCATTCAGTACCATCCTCCTTAGTAACCTTCTTAGGCTGCACACCCCAATAACTGATAATCCCCTTCTCACTACCATCACCACTTCCACCAGTACCCGTAACCGGCGCCTCCGGTTTCTTCTCCTCCTTCACTTCCTTCTCATCCACGTCACTCAACGTTGCCGTGCTCTTATACCTAACAGGAAACCGACTAAACTCAGCCGCAACTCCACGCACGTGACTGCCCGCTCCTCCACTCACGTGAGCAGAACCAAGAATCTTGCTCAACGCCGTCGTTTCAAGAATGCCGGAAGTCGCTGGCGTGGTGGTTGAAAAGTAGCGTGGGCGCACCACCGTGATGACTGATCGTGCCGCTCTTGTTGCGCTACGTGTCATCATCATCTTGTAAACCCTAACAAAATATCTGGGATTATATTTTTTTTATTTTATTTTTTGCGAAAATGTTGGAGAGGATTTGTTTAGGTTTTTTGTTGTGTGTTTGTCACGACATGTATGTGACGGCGTGAGGAGGGGAGGGGTTATTTATATAAGAAGGTAAGTCGGTGAATGGGTGATGACGTGGACCAATGGAATTTTAGTATTATTATTTTATTATATTAATAGTATTTGGTTGACCTGTAATTAGGTGGAATAACGAAGGCGTCTGGAAAATTCAAAATTAGTTGAAGAGAGAATTCTTTCTTGGGCAACAAGAATGTATCGTGTATTCGTATAATGTATGGTGAGCAAGGCTGCAGTTATCTTTTGTCTGGAATTGACGTGTTTGATTTTTTCTTTTCTTCCCAAAATGTCATTTTCTATATTACACATTTTCGTAAATCGCAAATTCTCATTTAAGATGGTACTATTCGTCTTAAAGTTTAGACGGATCAAATATATACAAAATCACCCACTTGTTTCAGTTTTTTTTTTTTTTTTTTTTTTTTTTTTTTTTGGAAAAAGTAAGCTTATCATTAAAATAATTAACCATGTCCCTTTTACAACATTTTAGAAAGGTAAGCACTATACTTACTTTAGATCTTACATAGCATGTCTTTCCAACTCATCACCTTACTATTCTTACTTGCAAAATTAACACTATTAAGTCTCATTCTCACTTCATTATGAACCTGACTAACTAACAATTCAGGCCTAATGAGAAACATGTACGCTCTACATCTGTTCCTGCACCACCAAATGTTAGTCATCAGAGCAGCCAGAATACCTGCTATCAGCTTCTTCCTCGTCTGGTTTCTTGACCTCCACTTAAGCCACCAGTCACAGCAGCGAGTTGCAGGCAACTGGACAGGGCACCAACATTGAACCAAGTCCCTGCACTTCCTACTGTAATCACAACTGAAAAAGAGATGCTCATGGTCTTCCTTTACCAAACCACACAGGAAGCATAGGTTATCCTAAATGATCTGCATTTTCTGAAGCCTATCTTGTGTTAAGAGCCTCTCCTGAGCAATTAACCACAAAAAAAAATCTGTCTTGGTAACATCCATCTGACTGTCACCAAAGGCGCCCACCTAACTTTCTCTATATCAGGTCTAAGAAATTGGTAACCTTGCTTGATAGTATAATTCCCATTCAGTCTGCCCATATTGCCATAGAAGAATTGATGAAGGATAGCTTTCACTTGGCAAATCTTTCGCCAAGCCCAGCTACTATTGATTGATGATTCATAATCCCTCCAAGTACTCCCTTTTATATAGATTGAATGCACCCATTTCACCCATAGATGGTCTGCTTTCTGCTCGATCCACCAAACATATTTCCCCAAGGCTGCAATATTCTATTCATACAACTTTTTAATCCGAAGCCCTCCTTGCTTGAAAGGGTGACATATAGCATCCCATGACCCAATGCTGGCCCCTCTTGCTGTTGGAGCTGGTGTCCTCCACAAATTAGTGTGATAACATTTGTAAATCTCTTACAGGTTCACAAGGGTATACTTCGTATATTTAATCAGTTGATTAACGTTTACCTAATAACGGTTGGCTTGCTAGAAAGTTTGACGTTATTATCATACAGATGGCGGTGATCAACTGGTCCCTAAAGGTCACACCTATAGAACGTGTTTGAGAAATGTGGTTATAGAAATATAATTACATTGATGCCCAAAATGACTAAAAAGTTAGTCAATGTGTTGATGAGATAATTATTTAATGAAAATTAAATAATATTAAGTTGAGACGAATTAATCACAATTCGTAAATTAAATATAATAAGTTATATTTAAATTAAATATATATAAGGTTAGTTTGGACGAATTAATCTGTTAATTCGTAGTTAAATATAATCAGTTGTATTTAATATCAACAAGCTGAATGTGTCATAGTGGTAATAGTGAGGGTACACAAGCCAAGAGGTCATGGGTTCGATCCTCACTAGACGACAATTTAACACACTTTATATATTTTTGGAAAGACCAAAAATAAGGAAATTTAATTCCTTATTTCGGTTCACATTGGCCGAAAATTAGGAGATATATATCTTTCCTAATTAACTTGGTATTTTGGTCTGTATAAAAGAAAGGTAGAGAATTATTTCTACCCTAATGCTTTTTCTGACCTAGCCTCTCTTTCTCTCATCACAAGAACACAAAGACAATTAAATTTTACAGAAAATTTTAGATTGATTTCTAGCATAATCAAAGGGCATATCTCAGATCGTCTTGGGTGCAACTAATAGGCGAATACCTACTTTGGTATTGTTCTTAGGCCAATTTTGCTAGGACTAAAGGTTATTTCTGAATCTTTTACCTTTGTTCATGTATTTTATTTTATGACCTTCTAAATTAAAGGGAAGTATACAGATTATTTCCCACAAGTGGTATCAGAGCACTAGGCCACGAATTTAATTTTGATGATTTTCATAAAATTGTATGTAAACTATAACCTAATTTTCGAGTAAATAAATTAGGGTTTCTTTTTTTTTCGGTTAAAATTTCTTTTGGCCGAGACCTTTTTTTTATTTTCGGCCTGTGTTTTTTTTTTTTTTTTTTTTGTGTGTTTTGTTTTTCTTTTCGTTTGATGATTTATATCCAATTTCTTTTGTTCATATCATTGTTTTAATCGGTTAAAATTATCATATGAAGAATTGGCGAATTTTGATTTAATGCAGATTAAGTTAGAATAGATATAGTATCATCATGTCTTTGATACAAGAACTTGTTTTTGCTATATAGTTTTAGCATATAAGATTAATCATGCTTGTTAATCCATTTGCTAAACCATGTTCTATTAGCAACTGTAAACTTTGTTCTTCATCAATTTTGTTTTAGGGCTTTATGCCGCAAAAGGAAAAATTTTTGACGGCTCAATTTTTGGTTGCCGTAAAAAAAAAAAAAACAACAACTGATTTTAGGTTATTTTTTTACCGAATCAGAATAGGGAAGAAGGAAATTTTGTTTTTTTTTTAAAAGAAAAATTATGGAAAGTTTTTTTTTCCCCTTTTCCTAATTGCCGATAAAAAAAAGGGTGGGGCTGTTATTTTTTTTTCCAGCCGTGGCAGCTGTTAAATATAAAAAAAAAAAAAAATTTTTTGTTTATTTTCCAGCCGAACCAATTTTAATTGGTTTTTATTTTTTTTTTTATTTTTGGCCAATTAGTTATTGTGAATCGGTTCACAATTTAATGATACCGAGTTATTTTAAAGCGGTTTAAAATTATGACGGATAGAATTCATATTACAAGTTTAATATGGAGTGAAATGAAATTAATGTGATTAAATTGCGGAATTGTCACTTAATTTAATTTAAATAGGTGGTTTGGATAAATTAATCAACATAATTAATGTATTGTATTATGTATGTTTAATTTATTTTAGTTGATGCTTTTAATTATGTTGAATGAATCGAATGAATGAATTTTATTTACGTACTTAATTTTGCAATCGGTTGTAATTTGTAATACTTAGTGTGGCCTTAGTCAATTATGTTTTCGTAATGAAGGAAACATGATTTTTATGTAATTATGATATCTCGAATCTCCTTTATTTTAGTTTTGGGTTTTTGAAATTAGAATGTAATTAATAAGTCAATTATGTAATTTTATTTATTGTAATTTCAAAGAAGACTAAAGATGAAGATTCAAGCTCACTCCCGCTACATGGATCAAGATGGAACATCAAGACAAGCTTCTCGGGTCCAAGGATGGATTCCAAACTTGTATTTATTGTTCATTTTGATAGGATAGGCCACACTAGGACTTTTACTGTTTTTTTACGTTTTTCATTTTATTGCTTTTCATTCACATGCTAGTAATTGCATCATATTCCGCCTAAAACCAAACCACCTACTACTAAAATGAATGAAAATTGACTCATATAGGTTGTATGTTTGTTTTCATGGACATGCAGATGTCACAGTCTTTAAACCATCACCTTAGTTTAAATCATTCTCGCATGCTAGATTATAGTTCACTTAAAATGAATTAAAAAGTTGATGGGATCTTCCTCTAAAACGGAAATTGAGATTAGTCTTTATAAGGGCAAACATCTATGAATCCCTTCTTCGTCGGTAGGCCTAATATGACCCCTTCTACGTTGGGTAAGTAGTTGTGTTGACTTAGTTTACCTCAACATCATAGTCCGAAGAGTTTCTCGTGATTATGATGGACTAAAGATAGTATTTACAGAAATTTATCGACCAAGAATTCTAACGGTAGAATTAGCTAAAAGGTTAGCTTATCAATTTACAGAAAATTGAGTCTTGGGGTCATTTATATAATTATTGAGGGAGGTCAATTGTATAAATGTTTTTGAGTCTTCGCGTTATGACATTAGTTCATTAGACTTAAAATAAAACGATGCATGCTTATTATTTTATTCTTCTTTCGCAGTGTAGAACACGCTTATTATCAATAATACTGTTACAACAAATGGCTGGAAATAACGCAATCCCAATGCCTAGTGCCACACTAGATCGTTCGTCTCCGCTTAAAATGTTCATGGACCAAATGAATCACCACTCGATCAAGAATGATGGGTCCAATTATGCGGACTGGGAGGCGGCACTACGGAATGCGCCATCGCGACGGTAAGCTCGGTATTTAATCGAGCCAATACCGGTCAACCTGTGCCCAAATGCAGGAGTCAACGAGTCACTCGCTTATAGTGATTTCGTTATGGAAGCGGGTGCGATACAGAACGTACTCATCTTTGCAATGGAAACCAATTTGAAGAGACGCTTCATTGCCCAAGGTGCAAACAAGATTTTCACCACGCTCACTAACGAGTTCTCAAAGGCACCGAGAATCGTTACATATGAGCATACCTATCGCTTCTTTGATGCAAAACTCCAGAAGGGCCAACCGGTTAGCCCACACATTCTTCACATGATTGAGAATGTCGAGAAACTGGAGTCACTGAATTGTAGAATCAGTGAGAGCATTGTCATTGACCGAATGCTTCATTCTCTTCACGATGGTTTTGCCCTTTTCAGGGCGAACTACTACATGAATGACTTGAAAAAGAGTCCTCATGAGCTACACTCCCTTCTTGTACAGACCGAGAAGGATATGAAATTGAGTGGGAGCATGAAGCAGGATGTTCTCACGATTCACAACAAAGGTAAAGGTAAGGGCAAGGCTCATGGCGACCTAGCTGTAGGTAAGCCAAAGTTTAAGAAGCCAGGAAACGGTAAGAGTGCGCCTGGTGAGACTAGTGGCTCACAGGGCAAGACAAAGAGCAAGGACGGTGACATAGAGTGCCACCATTGTCACAAGACTGGACATTGGAGGAGAAACTGTCCCGTTTACCGTGAGGACATCAAGGTAGGCCGCGTCGTTCCTGTTGGTATGTCATCTTATATTCATATGATTGAGATTAACCATGCAAGTTTCGGAACTTGGGTACTAGATACTGGTTGTGGTTCTCATCTGTGTAATCATTTGCAGGGCCTAAAGAACATCATACCTCTCGAAAAAGGCGATGTGGACTGCGAGTCGGAATGGAGCACGAGTAGTCACGCCTCGAAGGGAACATATGTAATCCAACTCCCTAGTGGTTTTGAGTTATCTTTAAATAACTGTTACTATGTACCCAGTTTATCTAAGAATATTATTTCTGTTTCCGTACTTGCTAAAGACGGTTTTACATTTTCAATAAAGGATAATAGTTGTATTTTCTCTTTTAATGAAATGATTTATGGCAAAGCAGTTTCCATGAATGGAATTTATATCTTAGATCAAACCACGGAAGTATTACACATGAATAATAAGAAATTAAAGGTTGGTGACAAAGATCAAACCTATCTATGGCATTGTCGAATGGGACATATAAATGAGAAATGCGTAAAGAAACTCGTCGATAATGGGACTATTCCCTCATTCGGATTTTCTGCATATGGCACGTGTGAATCATGTCTCATTGGCAAGATGACTCGAATTTCATTTAAAGGTGTTGGAATGCGCGCTAGTGACCTATTAGGACTCATACATACGGACGTATGTGGACCTATGTCAATTACCGCTAGAGATGGCTATAGATATTTTATCACTTTCACGGACGATTTGAGTAGATACGGATATGTCTACTTAATGAAGCATAAAAGTGAGTCCTTTGAGAAATTCAAGGAATACCAGAATAGGGTACAGAACCAACTGGGTAGAAAGATTAAAGCACTCCGTTCAGATCGGGGTGGCGAATATCTTTCAAATGAGTTTGATCAACACCTGAAAGACTGTGGAATCGCTCTACAGTTAACTCCACCTGGAACACCTCAATTAAATGGTGTGTCCGAACGGAGAAATGGAACCTTACTTGATATGGTTCGATCCATAATGAGTCACACAGTAGTGCCTGAATTATTATGGGGTTATGCTCTTTTGTCAGCCGCTCTTATACTTAACCAAGTCCGTCTAAAGTCAAGCGACAAGACTCCATATGAAATATGGAAGGGAACGGTACCTAACTTGTCCTTTATTCGGGTTTGGGGCTGCGAGGCTTATGTCAAGTGGAGACACGAGGATAAGCTCGGCCCGCGATCGGTCAAGACATACTTTATAGGTTATCCAAAAGGAACATTTGGTCATTACTTCTATTCGCCAACCGAACATCGAGTTTTTGTTGCGGCTTGTGCGACGTTCTTAGAGAAAGAATTTCTCGAGAACAAGTCGAGTAATAGAACCTTCGAGCTGTCGGAGATTCCAGAACCAACAACCGAGGAACAGATGGAGGAAGTTGTACCTCCAACTGATGATACGGTTAATATTCCTGAGGAACCTAGGAGGTCGGGTAGAGACTCTCATCCTCCGGACAGATACATTGGTATGGTCGAGGAGAATGATGTTTTACTTCGAGAAAGTAATGAACCCGCAACCTATAAAGGTGCTATGGCCTGTTCCGACTCAAAGCTATGGCTCGAAGCCATGCAATCCGAGATGGACTCCATGTATGAGAATAACGTATGGGATCTAGTTGATTTACCTAATAAGGTAAAACCTCTACAAAGGCAAATGGCTTTACAAAATAAAGCGTTCAGACGCGCGCAACCAGATATCTATATGGCACGACTTGTGGCAAAAGGTTTCACTCAAGTGCAAGGATTGCATTATGATGAGATTTTTGCACCTGTAGTCATGCTACGTTCCATTCGGATAATCTTAGCGATTGCCGCATTTCATGATTATGAGATTTGGCAAATGGATGTAAAAACCGCCTTCTTAAACGGTTATTTGGAGGAAGAGTTGTACATGGTGCAACCCGAAGGTTTCATAGATCCTAAACATCCTAAGCAAGTATGCAAGCTTAAGCGTTCCATTTATGGACTTAAGCAAGCTTCTCGGAGTTGGAATCATCGTTTCGACCAAGTGATAAAAGAGTATGGTTTCACTCGATCGGTCGAAGAACCATGCTTATATATCAAGTCGAGTGGGAGTAAGATTGTATTCTTGATATTGTATGTCGATGACATACTCTTGATTGGGAATGCCATTCCTCTCCTTTCTTCGGTTAAAGAATGGTTGAAGAACCATTTCCAGATGAAAGATCTGGGTGAGGCACAGCGTATTTTGGGAATCCGTATCTACCGAGATAGATCACGACGGACGTTATCACTTAGTCAGGAGTCTTATCTGGATAAGGTTCTTGAGAGGTTCAGCATGACCAACTCCAAGAAGGGGAACCTTCCTATGACGACCGGGATGCGCTTTGAGCAAGTCTCGATCACCCACGACGCTGAAGGGATTAAGCGCATGAGTCGTGTTCCTTATGCATCTGCAATAGGATCGATCATGTATACCATGATATGCACACGTCCAGACGTGGCATATGCATTGAGTATGACGAGTCGGTACCAAAAGACTCCAGGTGAAACACACTGGATAGCAGTCAAAAATATCCTCAAGTACCTACGGAGGACTAAGGATTGGGTATTGACTTATGGAGGCGATACTAAGCTATGCGCAACAGGTTACGCAGATGCTAGCTTCCAAACGGATAGAGATGATTCAAAATCTCAGTCCGGGTTCGTCTTCACTCTTAATGGTGCTGCGGTCAGCTGGAAGAGTTCCAAACAGAGTGTTGTAGCAGATTCTACTACTGAATCCGAGTACTATGCCGCTTCGAAGGCAGCAAAGGAAGCGATATGGATGCGTCAATTCTTACAAGGGCTTTCGGTAGTTCCTAGTTCGAATGACCCGATCACCATCTATTGTGACAATAGAGGTGCCATCTTCCAGGCTAAGGAGCCAAAGTCTAGCAACAAATCTAGACATGTACTTCGGAAGGCTCTCCTGATCCGTGATTACGTAGAGCAAGAAGAGATAGTGATTGACAAGATTGCGACGGATGATAACATCGCGGATCCTCTCACCAAACCATTGAATTATGATAAGCATGTAGGGCATGTTAATTCCATGGGAATTAAACATGTTCCAGAGTTGTAGTACTTGATTATGGATTTGATACATTATCTTGTTCATATATTATTTATAACTTCATCGTTTTATATATATAATATTTTGTTTTTCATGTGGATTGTACTGACAACATTGAACGCCACAAAGTGAACTGAATTACATTAAATTTGTTTTGGTCCGTAATCGCCAATGTGAGCTGATAACTCCGGCTATTATATTGTGCAGTCGATTGATGGTGGGTTCAACGAGCCATAAGTCAAACGGTTGACTGATCGATCACAGATACGAGATTATGACGATACCTCGTAGGAAAACTTTTTGTGACAACGTAATGGAGTCCTAAATGTTTAATAAACATTCAGTGCCAAGTCGTGGATAGGACATCCATTGTGTTCCTAGAGTCGATTCTTTTGACTATCGACTGTCTCTTGAGATTAAGGCAGTTTTTGGGTGACTTTGGTTTCTTTCTCACGGTCTACCGTAACTGGGGCTAAGTAGATTTTTTCTGGGTCATTTCATATCGCGCTTACATCTCGCAGATTCGAGTTGAGGAAAATATCCAACCCTTATCAGGTATAGTTATTTCTCAAGGCCACTCGAGGAGTTGTAACTGAAATGCATGGCCATGCTCGAATGTTGATTCGTTTATCAGTTAAGTTACTCTCTAGTCGGGAAAACCACTCTTGATACTGATCGCTTGTAAAATACGACCTTTGTGAATCCGGATTTGCAAATTGTTTTACATTGAGTGGGAGAAATTTTATAGGATATGAGAATCGGTTATCGCACATACACTTGTGAGGACAAGTGGGAGTTTGTTGGAGCTGGTGTCCTCCACAAATTAGTGTGATAACATTTGTAAATCTCTTACAGGTTCACAAGGGTATACTTCGTATATTTAATCACTTGATTAACGTTTACCTAATAACGGTTGGCTTGCTAGAAAGTTTGACGTTATTATCATACGATGACTTGATCAACTGTCCCTAAAGGTCACACCTATAGGACGTGTTTGAGAAATGTGGTTATAGAAATATAATTACATTGATGCCCAAAATGACTAAAAAGTTAGTCAATGTGTTGATGAGATAATTATTTAATGAAAATTAAATAATATTAAGTTGAGACGAATTAATCACAATTCGTAAATTAAATATAATAAGTTATATTTAAATTAAATATATATAAGGTTAGTTTGGACGAATTAATCTGTTAATTCGTAGTTAAATATAATCAGTTGTATTTAATATCAACAAGTTGAATGTGTCATAGTGGTAATAGTGAGGGTACACAAGCCAAGAGGTCATGGGTTCGATCCTCACTAGATGGCAATTTAACACACTTTATATATTTTTGGAAAGACCAAAAATAAGGAAATTTAATTCCTTATTTCGGTTCACATTGGCCGAAAATTAGGAGATATATATCTTTTCGGTTCACATTGGCCGAAAATTAGGAGATATATATCTTTCCTAATTAACTTGGTATTTCGGTCTGTATAAAAGAAAGGTAGAGAATTATTTCTACCCTAATGCTTTTTCTGACCTTGCCTCTCTTTCTCTCATCACAAGAACACAAAGACAATTAAATTTTACAGAAAATTTTAGATTGATTTCTAGCATAATCAAAGGGCATATCTCAGATCGTCTTGGGTGCAGCTAAAGGCGAATACCTACTTTGGTATTGTTCTTAGGCCAATTTTGCTAGGACCAAAGGTTATTTCTGAATCTTTTACCTTTGTTCATGTATTTTATTTTATGACCTTAGATCATCTTTATTAAATCGTTATAATCCTTCTAAATTAAGGAGAAGTATACAGATTATTTCCCACACTTGCTGCTCAGCACCATGCCAAAGAAAACGTCTGCACACAGCTTCAATCCTGGCAATGACAGTTTTAGGGACTACAAAGATCCTAGCCCAATATGAGTGAAGTGAGCTTAGAACAGATTGAACAAGGACCAATCTTCCAGAGTAAGCAAGCTTCCTAGCCCCTGAGCCCCTGATTCTCTCAACTACTTTCTCCACCAAACAATGACAATCCAGTACTGATAATCTTTTAGGAGAAACGTTCACCCCCAGGTATTTGAAAGGAACCTTGTCAGGCTTCATACCAGTGTCAGCCTTTATCTCTTTAACTAACTGCTCTGCCATGCCATTATAATAGAAATTGGACTTATCCTTATTCATCATTAAACCAGAGGCCTTAGAAAAGTATCTAAAAGCATTCAACAGTAGCTCAATACTCTTCATATCCCCTTTACAAAACATGATCAGATCATCTGCAAAGCAGAGGTGGGTCAACCCAATGCTCTTACAGAGAGGATGATGCCTGAACTGCCTGTGCTTCTGTATCACCCCCAATATCCTGCTGAGGTACTCTATACAAATAGTGAAGAGAAGAGGAGATAATGGGTCTCCTTGTCTCAGACTTCTCTTCCCTTGGAAGAAGCCAAAGGTCTCACCATTTAGAGCTATAGAGTAGGAACTAGTAGTCACACACTACATAATCAATTCAATAATTTGAGGTGGGAAAGTCAAAGCAGCCAGCATTTCATGAAAAAACTCTCATTCTACTGAATCGTATGCTTTCTGCAGGTCTAATTTCATCAACAGTCGAGGAGAGAAAGCTTTTCTCTTATATAGTCTTATTAAATCTTGGCAAATCAATATGTTCCCCACAATGTCCCTCCCTTTTATGAAGGCACTCTGGGAAGGGCTTACAATATCAGGCAGTATATCCCTCAATCTATTGCAGATTACTTTGGATAGACACTTATAAACAGTGTTACAACAAGCAATTGGTCTAAATTGCTTAACATTCTCAGGAATTTCAACCTTTGGAATCAAAGTAATCACAGTATTATTGCACTGCTTCAAAATCTTTCCCTTAGTAAAAGCATCTCTGATAGCAGCAGACACTTCATGACCAACAATATGCCAGGCATCCTTGAAAAATTGACTCCCAAATCCATCAGGGCCTGGTGCTTTGTTACCAGGAATATCAAACATAGCCCTCTTAATTTCATTGTCTGAAAGAGGAGCTAACAAGGAAGCTCTATGCTCATCAGTTAGGCATGGCCCCATCCTTACAATTGGCTGATTAACATGAGTCACAGTTTGAGATTCCCCAAGCAAGGATTTATAAAACTCTTCAAAAGCAGTCATAATAGCACCAGTAGAAGAACACTCCTGCTGTCTCATATCTTTCACCTTGTACACCCTATTTTGGCTATTGCGTCTTTTGATCACTGAGTGAAAGTAAGAAGAATTTTCATCACCCTCAGCAATCCAGGCTGCTTTAGCTTTCTGACTAAGAAACATGTTTCTAGCTTTTAGCATCTCTCCCAACTCTGCAGCACAAACTTTTTCAGCATGACAAAGAGCATTATTCAAAGGACCCTGAACCAACTTCATTTGGATATCTTTAAGAGCTAATTCAGTAACATTTGCTAAATTCTCAATGTCACTAAACTGCTCCCTGTTAAGATTCTTCAGTTCTCCTTTCAACATCTTCAGTTTAGTGACCACTCTAAACATAGGGGTCCCCTGAACCACAATCCTCCAACAATTACTGACAACATGATCAAAATCCTTAGAGAGTGCCCACATATTGTAATACTTAAAGGATTTAGGACGCTGCTGCTGCAGGCATTCCAAGGTGATGAGACAAGGACAGTGGTCAAATAATACCTCAGGGAGGAAATTTGCAACACTGTAAGGGAAAGTATTAATCCAATCAGCATTTATCAAAACTTTGTCAATTCTACTATACACCTTATCTCCACTTTCATGCTTGTTATTCCATGTAAAAAAGGCACCAGTTGCCTTAAGATCAACCAAATGGTAATCCTGAGTAACATGAGCTAGAGGGATAACATCAGCACATGAAAACTGTGCCCCACCAATCCGTTCATTGTGAGCCAAAATAGCATTAAAGTCCCCACATACCATCCATGGGCCAGTGAGAGTCCTATGATAGGTTCTAATGCTACTCCAAAGACTCTCCCTCTCTGCAGCTTTGTTAAACCCATAGACCAAGGTGAACCAAAAATCTTTTCTCCTGAGCTTATCATACACTGCAGAATGTATGGTTTGGGCAGTCATATCTTTCACATTAACTTCAAACATAGTAGGGTCCCATAATAACCAAATTCAACCTCCACTATGCAAGCTAGAATTGGTGCATATGGACCAGGTATCACATAAATTACTTCTTATTTTATTCCATCTATGACTCTTTATTTTAGTTTCAACTAAACCAAACAAACCTACATTATTCTGATTAAGGAAACGTTTTATTTCAAACTGTTTATTTATACTATTCAACCCTCGCACATTCCAGAATCCACAACTACCCATTGTCAACTAGGACTCTGCTGCTTTCACCCTTTTCAACAATCCTATCTCCGGTCTTCTGAATGGAGTGACTCAAAGCTTTCATGAAACTCAAGCCCCCTGGAATGAAGACTCTCCTCTCACTAGAATCCTGCCTCATCATTCTAGTAAGGAGTCTTCTAGGCATGGATTGTTCTACCACAGGCTTAGAGACAACCACATGTGTAACAGTTCCCAACTCAACAGGAGCAGTACGTTGTTGCACCTGCACTTTCTGCTGAATTGGAGCTGTCACTTTCTAAACTGGTACCTTTTTAGCTTTCTGCTTCACAGGACCAGCAGCCTTTGGTTTCCAAACCTTGTCTACAGGCTTACCATCTCCTTTCCTACATTTAGCAGCCTTATGTCCCATCCCCTTACACGCGGTACATGTAATAGGAAGCCAGTCATACATCACTTTAATTGAGTGCTGCTTGCCATTCTCATCAAAAAAGCCAATTTCAGTAGGGAATTCCTGATTAACATTAACCTCAACCATTGTTCTAGCATACCCCAGAAAATCCCGATTATGTGTGGCCTCATAACTCTTAATGTAAGCCCCCACAATAGCACTTATTTTCCTTAGGCACTAAGCCACCCAGAACTTGACATCTAAGCCATACAATTTAATCTAAATAGAAACACGTTTAACATCATGTTTCACTAGTTCCATTTCGGGTTCCCAGGTTTTCACAATTACCGGCTTGTTGTCAAAAATGAGGTGACCATTATTTAACACAATTTGCTGCTTTTCCTTAGTTTTAAAACGTACCAAAAACAATCCATTAGGCATAAACGCAATCTTATCCACCCCATAACCCTGCCAAATCCATTTAAGATAGCCACTAAGCACAGAACTAGGTGGATTAGTGCATACAATGTAACACACAACAGAGGTAGACCAGAATTTTATCTCACCAGCAACATCTCAGTAGATAATCTGAGTAATGGCTTAACTGGCGTCGTCTTCTCCACCTCCGGTTGTGGTGCCAATTCTTCAGCTGCGGCATGTTTATCCTCCTCAATAATCGATTGCAGGTCAGAATCAAAGTCATCCGATAAAAACCGAAGATGCCTTGGGTTTTCCTCCTTATTGAAACGAACATCAACTACATTTTTTTGATTTTTTTGTGAAGAATGCGATGAAAATGAAGGATTTTTAGTGTTCTTCTTATTTCGAGCAATGATTGCTTCAGAAACAAGCTAAACATCAGAAATTAGGGAGAATTTTCTCTCTCTAAGTTCTCTCTCATCCTTTTTTTGCATTATTATCATTATTATTATTACCCACTTGTTAGTTGTTACCTAGAAAATGCCAAAAAGTTTTGTATTTATTACCACCGTAATTTGAACCATTCTAAGCTTAAGACGGATTATGCCCGTCTTAAACAAGACTTACTTATAAGGTTTTTTTAGTTTGAATTACTCGATTTTTTCCATTTATATTCACTTTTTTTTTTCATTCAAAAAATATATTTCTGAAAGATCTTTGTGTGATAACCGTAAATGTTTTGTTATAAAGTTTTTGTTGGGGTTTTTGGTACAAATAATATAAAAGTGCAAAGACACAATATTTTGTTATGGACTTAACCACAACCCAACCTTGTATTATATTCAAACACTAAAAATAATGCAATTTAAATCCTACAACACCTAGCTACTAGCTAAGATTTCCAATTATGCTTAACTCGGGATATTAAGAGTCTACACACTCTTACTTTCCATCAATGACTAATGACCTCTATTTATAAGGTCCTAAGTCCTAACTCATCTAATAACTTTAAGAGTCTTAATACATTCAAATACTAACTCCTAATATTTACTCCTAATAACATAAACAACTAATAAATAGTAAATATTAGTAACATAAAAATAACTCTAAACAATTTAGGACTCTACATGTTACTAGTTCACCAATAATGTTGGGGTTACTTCCCCAACAAACCTCCACTTAAGCCCAATATTACTTTGGACATGTCAATCATCCAGTAGAGCGACACAACCTTAACCTGAAAGAATCTCCCCTTGAACTAACCAATCTTCACCACATCTTCCATCAAATGTGAATAAGTTAGTTTCACCTCTTTTACTTTTGAGAATCACCTTACCCTTTTTAGTGACCTCCAAAACACCATTCTCAACATGAATGGTACAACCCTTGGAATCTAATCTACCTAATTGAGTTTAAATTTCTACTAACATTTGGTATGTATCTCACATCACCAAATCTTCTAACTTGGCCATCATGAAGTCTCACCTTCACTTCACAAATCCTTTCAATCTTTGTCTTATCACCATTTGGTAAACTAACCATCTTACTACCTTCACATTCTTTATAAGAAGAGAATCACTCTCTTCATCCACATATGTGATAGGAAGTTCCCGAATCTAACACGCAACTCTCCTTAGGTTCCTTTTCCCCATGATCGAACCATTAAGAGTTCACCGTCATCAACTTCTGCCATAGCTACAACCCCACTAACACGAGTCTTTTTCAACTCTTTCAAATCTTCTTTTGCCTTAGGACATACAATTTGTATATGGCCTAACTCATCGCAGTAGAAGCACTTGATACTAGGATTGTGCTTTTTCCAACCGCCCTTCTTCTTGCCACGATATTCAACCACAAAAGCTCCTCCCTCATTTGAAGAGCCACCACCTCCTTACTTCATCAACTTTTCGGACTCTAGTAAAACTACAACGGTCTCATCTAAGGCTAATGTTGTCTTCGCCACAAGTAAACTAGTAATAACCGTATTATACTGTGGACAAGGCCCTCGGGAACTGCGTCCGCGGGATCCACACTAGGCATAATCGACTCGAGGTTCTTTCGAATCGAATTAAGAAAAATTAGAGTCGCCACCAAGTTTTTTGGGAACTTGGAACCGTTCAAGTCAACTTTACACCTTTCATCGAAAAGCATAAAGCCAATCGACTACGAATGATTAAAGATAAAGACTTGTACCCTATATCACTCGATTTGAATGACTCTCGTAATCCAATGGTATTTAGACGGATCCACAAACCATAGATCTTGAGTAAG
This sequence comes from Silene latifolia, assembly GCF_048544455.1. NCBI lineage: Eukaryota > Viridiplantae > Streptophyta > Magnoliopsida > Caryophyllales > Caryophyllaceae > Silene > Silene latifolia. Next base: position 109,792,378 of record NC_133531.1, read on the forward strand.
GGGTGAGGGTACGTGTTGGGAAGCCCATAAGGACACCCAACCCCGCCCGTCAATAACGGCCTCTACTAAGTCAAGTATGGATTTCAAACAAGGTCATAGCTACTACGATATATGATATGCAAACATCGTTTTAAAACCCTAACATGTGACAACAATTTCTATGTCGTTTAATGCATGAATACTAACTTTGTCAAAGTTGTTTTAGCATGTTGGTTGATTTGAAATAAAAGATGCGCAAACACGGCTTAGGAGGAATGGGGGAGCCATTGGGATCTATCCTATTACAACCCAGGCATTTCATGCCGACACAACGAGAAATAAATTACAACTCAATCTAAATACAAAGCTATACACACGACGCAATACATGGCCGTTTGGCCTAGAAAACCGTGCACAAGGGGGGGGGGGGGGGTGACTCACGGCCTACATGACACACGGCCTTGGGTCACTCCTCGTAATGTGTGCTTTCACTTAGTCCCATCGAATTAGACATAGGGCTACGCATCCAAAGCATGCATTAGCATAAACCGGGCCATGTTGCTTTAAACAACATGCGGTTTACTACGCTCCTACAAGCATTGGGGAACAACCGTCTAACCAAATAAGACTAAGGTTTTTTTGAAGAGGTTTTGACCCGTAAAAAAGAAAACTAACTCGAAAGATTACAACTCGATAAACAAACTATAAATTACAAGCTACAAAACAACAAAGAACAAATGATAAACAAGGAAAGAGAAACGAAATAAGAAAGACAAAACACACGGCCCAAACCAACGGCCACCCTCACGGCCAAGACAAGGCCAACCTAGTTCCTAAGTTAGGTTCATTAGTTAGATCGAATGATTGCAAAACGGATTAGAAAACGAGTTAGAAAACAAGTTATAAAACAAATTGATCGATTGAGAAGAAACGCACAAGTGTGCTATTCTACACGGCCTAAGGGTCCAATTAGGTCAGATATCATAAGATTAATGCTTACTCGTCGAGTGTTAATAGGAAGGTGCTAATCACGCACTCCTATGCTAGCGAGAAATCAAGTGATGAGAAAGATGCGTTCAATTATTTACAGAATTGTTAGTTGATTTTCAAAACTATGTCAATGTACCCTAAAGTGTCTAATTAGATTATTAAATTAATTTAATGTCATCTAAATACGTCATAGGTTAACAATCAGAGGTTAAACTAACATACAACGGGTCCTAGGGTATGTCGATTTGGCCGAAACAATAAGGGGGTCGAAAGCGAAGAGCGAAGTTAGACAACTCGTTTTATTTATGCCCTACCTTGAACACGAGGATATGTAAATGAGACGGGGTGTACGACCGATCAAGTAGCGGTTTATTTTCCCATCTCAAGTCAACGCGGGTGTTCATGGTGGTACTTTAACTCATACTCGGACTAAACTAGTTTCATAATTAGTTAGAACAATCGATAAACAAAACGAAAAACAAACAAAAACAAGACAATAAAAAAAGCATAAAACAAACGAAATAAAAGGGAAAAGAAGAGGATTTGATGCACCCTCAACCTACATGTATCGTTGACACCGTCTTGGATCGTAATCGATGGTAGATTTTATCTCGAGAGGCCGTCGTCGACGAAGAGCAAAGCAAACACGCGTTTTTGAAACTTTCTGGACAGCGATTTTCAAACGATGATATCTCCCTCGTTTCACGACGAAAATTCGATTTGAAAGATGTTTTGAAAACTAGAAAGAGAGGAGAACAGGAATCTTAAAGCAACCCCTGCTCGTTTTGGGTTATTGGGCACGAAAAACGAGCACAAACAGAACTGGACAGACAAGAACAAACCGCGAAAACAGAGTGTATAACACTCTGTTTTTCGAGGGATTTCGTGTACTCTCAAGGGCAATTTGGCTCGTAAATCTTTGTCTAATGTGTAGATGGATGTTATGTGGTTAATTAGGAGCAAGAAAATCGAGTTTTGATGGAGGTTTGATGGAGGAACGAGTTGCTTTTCGAGGAGGACACACAAACAGTTCAGTTTGTGTGTCGGTTTTGTTTAGGGTTTTTGGGAGGCAATTAGGGTTTTTTTCTGAGGTTTAAAGCTTGTGGGTGATGGTAGGATGTATGGAGAACTTAGAGGAATGATTGTATGGTGGAGGGGTGGTATTTATAGGGAGTTAAAATAGGTTAAAAGAGAGGGAGGGCAAATCGGGCTAGCTCACGGATGGCTGCTGTCCATCGACTTTTGTGAGGGTTTGAGGGGGGTTTTCTTGGTGATTAAGCTAGGATAATATGGGTAGGATACTAGGGTATGGGTTAGGGTTAATGGGTACGGGTCTTGGTAGTGTTTGGAGCGGGTTTGGGCTCGAAAATTGGCGGCCAAAACAGGGGCCTGTTGCGGTTTAGTGCGGGCTGCTTGGGGTTGTTTTGAACGAGAATTTGGGCCATGGTATGGGGGTTCGAACATGGGTGGATGGGTATTGGTCTAGGTGGGTTAGTGTACTCGAGATTCGTGCCAATTCGCAAAGAAAACGGGCTCAAAAACCGAGCTAAAATCGAGCTCAAAAACACATGTTCAAAACGAGTTCTTTTCGATTTTCAAATCGATTTTTCAAATCAATTAACACATTAAAATAAATGATTTTTCAAACCAAATATACTCATAAAATGATTTTTCAAATCAAATATTTATTTTATTTTCAATAAAATAAACTTGGGAAAATAAATTCAAAATAAAATAAATTGAATTCACCTAAAAAAAGCCATAATTTAAATATCATTTAAATTAATAAAATGAACTCACTTAAAAAAACATTAATTTAAATATCATTTAAATTAATAAAATACTTCATCGACGACGCCCATTCTACATCGTAAAACGAGCTCCAAATAATGACAATGACAACTAAAGAATACATGTGTCCTATCATCATCGGGTGTTTGTCGGGTTCTCTATAAATTCCAATATCGACGGATACGGGTATCTCTGAGCCCCCACTTTGACCGAGGCTTGGACAAGGCGAAAGTCAAAGTATACCCCAGGTCCCTTTCGACCTGAGGATTCTGCGGGTCGTTTATAGTCCATTAGACTTGCGTATATAAGCTCGCCAGCCATAAGAAGAGATCATACCTGAAACTTCGCTGGGGATTGACTCTTGCTTTTGTTGTGTGAAGTTGTCATTGTTGGTCGTCGACCCATAAATTGCATACATGGTGGATTGAGCCTTATCCGTAGGCGCCTACGTATCCGTTTCTGACGGAATCAAACCCGCGTCGTAGTTCTAAGCAAATTTCCGACACATGCCCAAAGTTTATCATCTCACGGGCGTATGTCCAAAATTCATCATCTCACGACATTTGCCCAAAATTTATCATCTGCTGGCGCTTGTCCGGATGGGACGGACTTTCCAAGGAGGTTGCCGCCGCTTTCATCATTTGCTTTCAGCTACGGAATTCTTCCATTTCATACTCTTGTATCGAATTGAATTCTTGGTGGATGTCATCCTTTACATCTTGATAATGGTCTCGAAGCCAACGGCTTCGAGCCCCGATTTGCAATGGCTCTAAAGTCGAAGACTTTAGAGCCCCCAGTTGAAGCATATCCTGCTATATTTGAAACATAGAAAATGTACGAGCAATAATCATCACTTAAGCACATTTGGATCATCGATCTTGAAATTGGATCATTTGAAAGGTTGGGTCATCGACCCGAAAATTGAATTTGAAAATTTTGAAAAACTGGGCCATCGACCCGAAGTTTGAATTTGACATCACTTGGAATGTTGGGTCATCAACCCGAAATTTGAGTTTGAAAGACTGGGTCATCGACCCGAAAATTGAATTTGAAATTTTTGAATGATTGGGCCATCGACCCGCAAAGATTCTACTACTTGGATCATCTATCCACAATTCGCAAAAAGTTTTTGGAATTTTGAAAATTTGAAATTTTTGGAATCGAACCTTGATGGGTGAGCATGAAACATGACTCAGACACTCCGGATGACTTGTAAACCACGTGGGCGTAGCCCGCTACCGTTAAACAAAAAAGGAAAATAAAACCCTAAGTGTGCACGGGTTTTTAATTCAATCATTGACTTGTTGGGGGGTAGAAAGGTAAATTGGCCGTTCTGGCGCTAAAAGATGGCAAATGGGAATCACAAGGTCGTCGACTTGGGACGGAGATATCGTATGGCATGGGCGTGCTCCCGAGGGCACATGGGAATCAAGATCACTTGGCATTGACAAGGTGGATTAAAATCACAGAGCAACAACGTTGGCTTCGCCCGACACTAAACACAGACTGATTTTATGAGAACACTTAGACATCACACATGACTTTTGTTGGGAACATTCTGTCACTCTTCTCCTCGCCTCCTTTCTTTTCAGCGAGTATTCATCATTTCTTGCCACCGCCTTCTTTCTTTTCAGCAGGCTTTTACTATTTTTCTTCCACGCCTTCTTTCTTTTCAGCGGGTTTTTCATATTTTATGTTCCTAACACAAACCCACATCTATCTGACTTAGCATCTTTGCCTAAACCATTAGATAAAGCTCGTTCTGAGACTTGAGACTACTTATCTGAACCCATATCCTTATCCTAGCCTACATCGAGTACTAAGACCGACTCAAACAAAGGTGGCTTCATTTGGACTTGGTTAAGACCCGTAAGAAACCGACAAGATGACAACTTGGTTGATGAGTGGATTGAATCCCTTATTCTGAAGGACTGCCTACGTATTCGCGTGGAGCGAAATCAAATCCGACGTAGTTCGATCATGGTGCATAAACTTGGCATATTGATTGTGTGTACACACTCGAAGGTTTCACCTAAGGTATCATGTCATATCCCATTCTAGCCTGTAAGGTACCGTTAAATTCCGTGTCTAGGGTTGGTACAAAAGGTTGTGGTTCTTTGGGATGTGGAGCTTGGTAACAAAAGGCTTGAATAGTGGACCGTCATTCTGAAGGTTCATTTTCTGGTGCTAAGGCCAATGGGTTATGGCTTACATCATGGTTGGATAAGGTGTCTCGGGTTTGATGAAATCCGAGTGCAAATGGGTTGGAAAAAATGATGTGGGTTCAAATTTCCATATCCGGACCCTAAAGGCTGGGTGTAACAACACAAGCGGAATGATTCTCAAAATTCCTGACTATCCCCTTGTAACTGTCTCAGGAAGGACTTAGAGGGTAAAGAGGTTACTACGTAAGCTTTTGGGCTTCGCCCATTGAACTTCAAGTATGGGTACTTGACTTGACTTCTGGCTTCCGTAACTTCGACATTCAACCAAAAGCATTCTGCAATGACTTCAACATCTTTTTTCTTTTTTCCTTTTTCTTTCATCTTTTTTCATTCTTCTTTTTTTTCATTTTTCCAATTCTTCTCTTTTTTTCATTCTTTTTCATTTTTTTTCTCTCTTTGAAAATGATCTTCTATTCATTCTCTTAGTCATAAATGGATACACCTTGAAAACTGGGCTTCGCTAACTAAATTGGGTAAGAACTAACAATTCCTTGTTAGAACGGGTTGATATCTTCTCTCTTCGAGATGGGATGATTTTGTTGGGGAAAAGGCTTGCCTTCCATCATCGATAGGGGAAACAAGGAGCTAGTCCGGGTTTGTCATAGAATCATCTAAAAGCTTGTCACAAACATTGGTTCAGATGGAGGTTTTCTACCGCCAGACATGGAATAGGTAAAGGAATCAAACACGGGATCCTTGTGTACCTTACATTTTGAAACAGGACATATTTCTACCCCAGGGATTCCTTTGAGTGTGTTGTGCGTTTTATCATGTTTCGGAATGATTGAGGATTGGAAACAAGACATATTTGGAAACGAAACTGCAACCTTTTTTATTGGAATGACAAATGCTTAACAGACTCGAAGGAACGATTCCTAGGACACACCCTAGGTCATCGCGGAACAAACGACTCAAATTCAAAAAAAGAAAGTTCTAGACTCGACTCGACTAGGATAAGAAGACAGATCCCGACTCATAATTTTCAAATCTGGTCTTGAGCTTTCTCTTGTTCAAAATTGTCGACTTAGATGCCCGGCTCTGGTCCTTGATCCCTTTGATGGTCTGCCTCCATCCCGAGGTAGTCCTCTGAGGATCTACGCCAGTGATGTAGGTTGGTGAATCGAATTGTCTTTTATTAACTTCGTTAATGAGAGGAGTACATTCTAGATCAAGACTCCCGACTTGAATTTCATTCTTTGGGTTTGGCAAGAATTCAAAGCAATCCACAAATATTTTCTCGATAAACACCCCTTTCAAGTGACATGGGCGGATAAGATGGGAATAATCGACATTGTCTTCGACAGAAACAAAGTTGGCGTGATCGCCAAATGGATTCGTGATGTTATTGGGTTTAACAGTTGGGATCGGGAGTGTCCCATTCTCAATCATGTCTTGGATTTCGTGCTTCAGTCGATAGCACCTTTCAGTATCATGGCCTTTCCCTTGATGGAAGGCACAGTAGGCATTTGGTTTATACCATTTACCTTGTTGATCAGCGGGAGGGTCCGGAGTTGGACCAATAGGCTTCAGCTTTCCTTGGGCTATGAGCCTTTGGAGAGCGTATGTATAAGTGCATCCGATATCGGTGAATGCCCTTGGTGTTTGGCGCTGCGACTTCTTCGATTGCCCTTCTAAGAGATTGATGGCTTCATCAATATGGGCCGTTGCTGGGGCCTTGCCCTTAGACGATGAGGCCCCTTGGTACCCTTTCGGCCTTTCAGCCTCTGCCCTTATGACATCATCTTCTACCTTTATCCCGATTCTTATCAATTCTTTGAAAGAACCAAAATTCTAGTATTTCCGAGCATTGCGGTAAATAGGTCGTAGATTCTTTACGAACTTATCTACCATTTCAACTTCATCAGGCTTCTTGGCTAATTTCACGCTTTCAGCGCGCCATCTTGCAAGGAATTCAGTAAAGCCTTCTTTTTCTTTCTGTGTCATTACTTCCAAAGTCCTTATGTTGGTTTGAATCTCAACATTGTCGGCATAGTGCTTACAGAACTCCACCGTAATATCTTCGAAAGTGGGGAAGTTCTTAAGGTCAAGATTATAGAACCACGCCTTCGGGTGTTCACCCGAGAGATTGGGCAAAAATTTCGAGAGCATGTCGGCGGTACTCCCTTCAGTGCTAAGTACCCTTTATAGGCCTTAACATGGTGGACTGGATCTTCGGTGCCCTTGAACTTTGGGATGTCAGTGAGTACCATGTTCGTGGGCAACTTATCCTGCACCGGGGCATAGGCCCTACCATTTTCATAGTGGATGTTCTTCCCCTGGGAGAGTTTCAGACGGTCTTCGATGAACTTGAACCGTTTTTCCAGATCAGTCAGTGGTGGAGGGGAATCTTCACCCAGCTTAAATTCGATTGCATCCATTCGGGTCATCATGAGGTTCACGGCCTCAGTGAGCTTGTTGACAGCATCTTCCATTGCTTGACGTCGGGTTTTTGGCGGCCTTTCTACAAGAAAACCCCGTACTGAGTCAATATTTAAAGTAAGAGCCCATGCACACTTAAGGACATGACCCCAACTTGACTCAAACAAAGACTCGACTTGAGACTGACTAACCAAAGGTTCGACTCACGGTTGGATTTAGACCTTGGTTCATTTTAGACTCGGCAAAACGACATGACTCAAACTGTCATAGCACGATTCTAAACTGGACTCGGTGTGACTAAACCCGTGATTGAACTAACATAGCCCATAGGTTCGGGTGAAACGCTCTAAATGGACTAGCTTGGGCGTTTTTGTGGACTATCCTAGACCGAATGGTCGACCAACATGACTCAAGGCCCAAGAGGTGAGCTTGGGTGACCCAACAAGGTCGTGTTCTAGACTCTTAGAACGAAACACACCCGGCCTAACACGGCCATGACCTGGACACGACTTGACGCATTTCATGCTTGGTTGAGGTTCGAGAGGCATTTTGGATTGGTTTTGAAAAAAAACGAAAGATTGATTCGAAAATGAGATTTCAAATGGGCAGCATGCCGGCTATAAAAGCTCATTTTGGGCCGAAAATTCTAGTCCTATTTGGGCAGCATTCCGCGTTTTAAAAACCATGCTATTTTGAAAGTAAGTTGTTCAAAAGTTCGGTTTTGAAAAGGACATGGGAAATTTCGAAAAGACTCGGGAAAACAATTTGCACATTGTCATTCTCATGTTACAAGGATGTATGCTCCTAGACATCTCTAAGTCTCGGCAAGTCTTCTACAAGAAGGTCTATGCCCTCCATCCTTTTGCGGTCTTATAGAGCAAGGTGTCTTAAGGTAGAGTACCTAGAAGATCGTCCCCACCATCAAGAACCACGCGAGGTGAAGTGGAAGCGAGCAATGTGCAGCTTCCTAGCATAGTGGGACGTCACCCCCCACGCATCACGAAGAAACGCTGGGACGGCCCGGGCAAGTCCTTAAGGGTTTATGCATGAATCGTAGCACTATGAGTAATGTTTTACTTTCCAACACTTTCTTTTCAAGTTTCACCTCGGAGGAAAAGACCCTAGAAACAAAGTGTAACTAGTCCTCTTTTCCCCAGCGGAGTCGCCAAACTGTGGACAAGGCCCTCGGGAACTGCGTCCGTGGGATCCACACTAGGCATAATCGACTCGAGGTTCTTAAGAATCGAATTAAGACAAATTAGAGTCGCCACCAAGTTTTTTGGGAACTTGGAACCGTTCAAGTCAACTTTACACCTTTCATCGAAAAGCATAAAGCCAATCGACTACGAATGATTAAAGATAAAGACTTGTACCCTATATCACTCGATTTGAATGACTCTCGTAATCCAATGGTATTTAGACGGATCCACAAACCATAGATCTTGAGTAAGGGGTGAGGGTACGTGTTGGGAACCCCATAAGGACACCCAACCCCGCCCGTCAATAACGGCCTCTACTAAGTCAAGTATGGATTTCAAACAAGGTCATAGCTACTACGATATATGATATGCAAACATCGTTTTAAAACCCTAACATGTGACAACAATTTCTATGTCGTTTAATGCATGAATACTAACTTTGTCAAAGTTGTTTTAGCATGTTGGTTGATTTGAAATAAAAGATGCGCAAACACGGCTTAGGAGGAATGGGGGAGCCATTGGGATCTATCCTATTACAACCCAGGCATTTCATGCCGACACAACGATAAATAAATTACAACTCAATCTAAATACAAAGCTATACACACGACGCAATACATGGCCGTTTGGCCTAGAAAACCGTGCACAAGGGGGGGGGGGGGGTGACTCACGGCCTACATGACACACGGCCTTGGGTCACTCCTCGTAATGTGTGCTTTCACTTAGTCCCATCGAATTAGACATAGGGCTACGCATCCAAAGCATGCATTAGCATAAACCGGGCCATGTTGCTTTAAACAACATGCGGTTTACTACGCTCCTACAAGCATTGGGGAACAACCGTCTAACCAAATAAGACTAAGGTTTTTTTGAAGAGGTTTTGACCCGTAAAAAAGAAAACTAACTCGAAAGATTACAACTCGATAAACAAACTATAAATTACAAGCTACAAAACAACAAAGAACAAATGATAAACAAGGAAAGAGAAACGAAATAAGAAAGACAAAACACACGGCCAACTCACGGCCCAAACCAACGGCCACCCTCACGGCCAAGACAAGGCCAACCTAGTTCCTAAGTTAGGTTCATTAGTTAGATCGAATGATTGCAAAACGGATTAGAAAACGAGTTAGAAAACAAGTTATAAAACAAATTGATCGATTGAGAAGAAACGCACAAGTGTGCTATTCTACACGGCCTAAGGGTCCAATTAGGTCAGATATCATAAGATTAATGCTTACTCGTCGAGTGTTAATAGGAAGGTGCTAATCACGCACTCCTATGCTAGCGAGAAATCAAGTGATGAGAAAGATGCGTTCAATTATTTACAGAATTGTTAGTTGATTTTCAAAACTATGTCGATGTACCCTAAAGTGTCTAATTAGATTATTAAATTAATTTAATGTCATCTAAATACGTCATAGGTTAACAATCAGAGGTTAAACTAACATACAACGGGTCCTAGGGTATGTCGATTTGGCCGAAACAATAAGGGGGTCGAAAGCGAAGAGCGAAGTTAGACAACTCGTTTTATTTATGCCCTACCTTGAACACGAGGATATGTAAATGAGACGGGGGTGTACGACCGACTGAAGTAGCGGTTTATTTTCCCATCTCAAGTCAACGCGGGTGTTCATGGTGGTACTTTAACTCATACTCGGACTAAACTAGTTTCATAATTAGTTAGAACAATCGATAAACAAAACGAAAAACAAACAAAAACAAGACAATAAAAAAAAAGCATAAAACAAACGAAATAAAAGGGAAAAGAAGAGGATTTGATGCACCCTCAACCTACATGTATCGTTGACACCGTCTTGGATCGTAATCGATGGTAGATTTTATCTCGAGAGGCCGTCATCGACGAAGAGCAAAGCAAACACGCGTTTTTGAAACTTTCTGGACAGCGATTTTCAAACGATGATATCTCCCTCGTTTCACGACGAAAATTTGATTTGAAAGATGTTTTGAAAACTAGAAAGAGAGGAGAACAGGAATCTTAAAGCAACCCCTGCTCGTTTTGGGTTATTGGGCACGAAAAACGAGCACAAACAGAACTGGACAGACAAGAACAAACCGCGAAAACAGAGTGTATAACACTCTGTTTTTCGAGGGATTTCGTGTACTCTCAAGGGAAATTTGGCTCGTAAATCTTTGTCTAATGTGTAGATGGATGTTATGTGGTTAATTAGGAGCAAGAAAATCGAGTTTTGATGGAGGTTTGATGGAGGAACGAGTTGCTTTTCGAGGAGGACACACAAACAGTTCAGTTTGTGTGTCGGTTTTGTTTAGGGTTTTTGGGAGGCAATTAGGGTTTGTTTCTGAGGTTTAAAGCTTGTGGGTGATGGTAGGATGTATGGAGAACTTAGAGGAATGATTTTATGGTGGAGGGGTGGTATTTATAGGGAGTTAAAATAGGTTAAAAGAGAGGGAGGGCAAATCGGGCTAGCTCACGGATGGCTGCTGTCCATCGACTTTTGTGAGGGTTTGAGGGGGGTTTTCTTGGTGATTAAGCTAGGATAATATGGGTAGGATACTAGGGTATGGGTTAGGGTTAATGGGTACGGGTCTTGGTAGTGTTTGGAGCGGGTTTGGGCTCGAGAATTGGCGGCCAAAACAGGGGCCTGTTGCGGTTTAGTGCGGGCTGCTTGGGGTTGTTTTGAACGAGAATTTGGGCCATGGTATGGGGGTTCGAACATGGGTGGATGGGTATTGGTCTAGGTGGGTTAGTGTACTCGAGATTCGTGCCAATTCGCAAAGAAAACGGGCTCAAAAACCGAGCTAAAATCGAGCTCAAAAACACATGTTCAAAACGAGTTCTTTTCGATTTTCAAATCGATTTTTCAAATCAATTAACACATTAAAATAAATGATTTTTCAAACCAAATATACTCATAAAATGATTTTTCAAATCAAATATTTATTTTATTTACAATAAAATAAACTTGGGAAAATAAATTCAAAATAAAATAAATTGAATTCACCTAAAAAAAGCCATAATTTAAATATCATTTAAATTAATAAAATGAACTCACTTAAAAAAACATTAATTTAAATATCATTTAAATTAATAAAATACTTCATCGACGACGCCCATTCTACATCGTAAAACGAGCTCCAAATAATGACAATGACAACTAAAGAATACATGTGTCCTATCATCATCGGGTGTTTGTCGGGTTCTCTATAAATTCCAATATCGACGGATACGGGTATCTACATATACTTTTTAGGAAGAGAAGCCAACAACATTATTGTCTTATCTTCTTCTTTGAATGTCGCATCCAAACTCGCTAATTGGGTGATCAAGCCATTGAACTTGTTTAGATGGTCCCTCAAATCGCCGTCATCTACCATCTTGAGATCGAAAATATCTTTCTTCAAGAATAGTTTGTTAGCCAAGAACTTCGCATTATAAATGCTACATAACTTGGTCCACAACTCCTTAAGATTTGTCTCCTCTAACACACTATACTTGATTTCTGGTACAAGGGCTAATCGAATTGTACTAACCGCGTGCAACTTCATTTCGTCCCATTTGAGAACTTGAACATCATCAGGCCTTTTGTCTTCAAGAGTCACATACAACCCCTGTTGTATGAGAATACCCTTTATCATGCTTTTCCATAACGAGAAATTGTTTTTGCCATTAAATAACTCCATCTCAAACTTTGTACCAAAAATTTTCTCCATCGAGCCATAGCTCTAATACCACTTGTTGGGGTTTTTGGTACAAATAATATAAAAGTGCAAAGACACACAATATTTTGTTATGGACTTAACCACAACCCAACCTTGTATTATTATTCAAATACAACAATAATACAATTTCAATCCTCCAACACTTAGCTACTAGTTAAGATTTCCAACTATGCTTAACTCGGGATATTAAGCATCTACACACTCTTACTTTCCAACAATGACTAATGACCTCTATTTATAAGGTCCGAAGTCCTAACTCATCTAGTAACTTTAAGTGTCTTAATACAATTAAATACTAACTCCTAATATTTACTCCTAATAACATAAACAACTAAATAGTAAATATTAGTAACATAAAAATAACTCTAAACAATTTAAGACTCTACATACATGTGTAATACCCCATATTTTTATAATTATAGACTCTCATCTCCTCACACCTCTACCACCAACCCCGACACCGTGGCACCTATTTGGTTATTTTAAGTCAGCACTAACATGGCGAGTGTTAAGAGTTATGGAGTTTTTGTTTTTGCGGTTGATACCATTAAATTTGTATCATACTTCATAGTGTTTAATTAAATAATTCAATTTACCTTGATACATCAACATCTACTATTCTACTATGTACAACAATTTTGTCCATTTGAGATAATATATCAAGATATTTGATGATTCTCACCAAGATACATAGATTATTATACTTTATATACGCCAATTTTACAGTTAAGTAATGTCTTACACCTTTCATCAAATTAAAGAATTTTCATGAAGTGTTAACTTACGCAATTTACCTTAAGAACACCCGTGATTCCCACTGGTAAAAAAACGGGGTTTTCCCATATGTGGCTGATGCGTGCCAAATTCGTACCATTTTTCCCTTTTATTTCCTTGCTTTCTGGCTCATTTAGAGGCGCTACACGAGCCTTATCTCGCTATTTTGTGCCCTTGTAATACTACGGTTTTATGAGCCTCTAGGTACTCTATCGAGTGGGCCTTACTCTGTCAAGTAAGGGTGTTTTGGTTTTTAAAACAGTAGTATGCCTGTAGGGTACTCGATCGAGTAGCCTTGGTACTCGATCGAGTAGGGGGCACTCCATCGAGTACGTTAGTTACTCGATCGAGTGGCTCGGTTTACGGGTAATGTTTTGTCGGGTTTTGTTAATAATGCGAATAGATATATATAACTTTACGTCATCATCATTAAACACTTTTATTAAACCTAATCACTTCAAAAGAGATTTCAAACTACGTTCTTCGCATCTTTCGCATTATTGACAATTCTCGGAGCTTGAGAGGTCGGATTTCATCATCCTTCATATTCTTGTGATCCTTGCGTCGAGGGTAAGATCTACGTACCGATTTTATAGTATTTTATTAAGTTTGTTTAAACCCTAATTTGGGGGATTGGAGGTTTTTGTTAGTTTTTATGATTGTTAGTAATTATGTGATCATATGTTAGGAGAAGGATTCGTAGAGAAGGCTTTTTGATAAAAGCTGTTGGGATCGTCTGATTGTATTGCATTCCAGGTAGGGTTTCCCTACTCAGTATTAGTCACATGATGTGTTGGTTGTGCTTTGTGATTGTTGAGTTTTATCGTACGAGTATTGTGACAGTTGTTGGGTTTGGTTGCTGATTAGTAGTTGTGATTGATTGTATCTGTCTGTGTCTTCGGGGTGCGTCCTTGGTTGAGTGGAGTCACTTGCGGGAGTGCCTTCACGCCCATGATTCGCCTTCTGTGGAACCCGCCACAGAAGGGATGTGCACATTAATGGATTTGGGTTTATCGTCGACGGAGATGAGCGGGGCTTAGGTGGGAACGGCTGCGGTCCCCCACTGGCGGCGAGGAGTAACCTGTTGCAATGGGTGCTCTGGCAGAACTACACACTTTAGTGTGTACTCAGTATTGTAGAGTTGGTGATGGAGTTTGGGGTATATTTGTGACGATTGAGCTGTGTTGTGTGTTGTTTTATTGAGTTATGTAAATTGTGTGATTAGTACTGACCCCGTTTTATTGTTTTAAAAACTGTGGTGATCCATTCGGGGATGGTGAGCAGTTGTTGAGCAGGTATGAGTCGAGATACATGGGATAGATGGGATGTGTCGCCATCAGATGATAGAGTCTTCCGCTGTAGTTATGATAGTTTTTAGACAGTTGTTTTGAGATCATGTAAACCGTATTTTGGCAGCTGGTTTCGGATTGTATTTACTCACTTAAACTTTATACTATTTAAATGTTGTTTCTTTATTGTCTTTTGATTATCATTGCCTCGGGAAACCGAGATGGTGATAGCTTTATACCTGAGTGGTCCTGGTAAGGCACTTGGAGTATGGGGGTGTCACATCCCTTGATCCCGCACTTTCACTATTTTACTCATTTGTGTAGGAATGAACCCAAATTGGATGAAGGAAGCGAAAAAGAAAGAGATTCGAGTCAAAGCGAAGAGGAAAAGAAGAAGAGCATGCTGAGAAAGGACTCTCTACCGGTAGGCCGGCAACCGCCAGCGAGCTCCCCCCTAGGCCTTAACAAATTTTGAAGACGGAATTGATGCCAAATGACAAATAACTTGCTACCAGCAGAGGTACCGGTAGCCGACATCTCAGTAGAGAGAGATCCTAAAGATATTGAAAATGAAGAAAAGAAGGCAAAGAGGTGTCCTCTACCGGTAAGCCGACAACCGGTCAACCGGCAGGGACACCCCCCAGCTATTGAAGCATATTGAAGAATTGAATTAAATGGACAATATCTCGCTGCCGGTATAGGCACCGACAGCCGGTCAGCCTATAGAGGACCCCTCTACACGCATCCTACCCACCAACCTCATTTGCAACCTAATTTTTGGAGATCATATATATACCCCTCTTCTCTAACTCATTTAACAGACTATCCTAGATATTTTCAAGCACTTAATATTTATTCAAGCTTTGTTAATCAAGCCTTAATATTTCCTTAATAAAACAGTAATCCTTTAGCTAATTAGTATTAATTTAGTGTTATTCAATAGTTTACATTTGGGTATTGAATTTCAATATAAGATTTTGAATAAATTCTTCTCTTTATTAATCCAAGACTGAACCTTTCATTGTTGTTGGTATAATTTCTCATCTTTTATTGTCTTAATTTCAATTGTTTACATTTCTATTTCTCTCTTTGTTATTGTTATAATTTATATCATGTTTTCCACCATGTTTGTTTGTGTTTCATCAATTGTTTACATTTGCTTAAGTATGATGAGTGAGTAGTGACCCCATAGGGTTTAGGGGGATCCTAAGTGGAAATTAATGGTATAATTTGGGTGATTAATAATCAGGTTTTGGGTAGAAATGGCAGTCTTCTTATTCTTGCACATAAGGTGTTTGTAAAATTGTGTGAGTGAAAGTTTACACCTTTCTTCATTCTTTGCTTAAATTCCCTATAAATGAAAGTTTGTAGGGTGTTTTGATAGCTTGATTAAGTTGAGATTTGATACTTAATGAAAATTGTGTGTCTATCTTTAGGGAGACTAAGATATTGAGTCTCTTACCTAGGCTAACCATCACCCATACCCGATTATTTACCCTTGTTTACCTTTACCCACTTAGGGTAACCCAAAGACCCTACCTTTAATAAAAACCGTTTACATCATTTGCATTATCACCGTTTTAGTTGCTTAAATTAGTTGCATAAACTTCAAATCCTTTTATTGTTTGACTAAAATAGACCTAGAACGAATTGAGTAGAAACCCACACCTTCCTTGAGTTCGATACCCGATAGATACTACCTTTTTATCGGAGTATATAAATTATTTTGATAGTAGGAAAAGACGACTAACCCTATTCATCAAATGGCGCCGTTGCCGGCGATGACATTAGGTTATATTTAGTTGTTAAAGGTCTTAGCTTTTATCTTAGTTTACTTGCTTGTTTGCTTTAGTAGTTGTGTGCTTCATTGTAGAGTGTGTGATTTCTTTGCCTTTCCCTAGTGTGTCAAAGCACTAGGAGACTATCTTAGCTTTTGTCTTAGTTTACCTTCTTGTTTGCTTTAGTAGTTGTGTGCTTCATTGTAGAGTGTGTGATTTCTTTGCCTTTCCCTAGTGTGTAAAAGCACTAGGAGACTAACGGTTTATCGAGTTGCATGCCTAGGAGGAACCATCAAGCTTTGCTCTTTAACTCCGACCCCGAGAGGCTCTTTCGGACCTTAAGGACTAGGATCATTGCAAGGGTTAGGAATTATCCTCAACCAACCATAGACCAAGCAAACTCACCCACCCACCCAACCAACCATTGAAATCATAACCCAACTATAACCAAACAACACAATTGATCCTCCAATAGAAAATCCATTTCAATTCACCACTTCCAAATTCCAACTCCACCTCAAACACCACCCCCTGATATACAAAATCCATCGCTACCAATGGCTTTACGTGACCATAACCATTCAAACCATAATGATGCTGGTAACCCCATCAATTTTGGCCATTTGGCTCCCAATAATTTTGAGATGCATCCCGCCTAAGTTTGGTTGATAGAAAAAGATTGTTTCGGGGGTCATATCAAAGAGGATGCTCACGCCCATCTAAGGAAATCTAAAAACAAGGTCTCTATGATGAAAAGGAACAGGGTATCCGAAGACACACTATGGTTGATGTTGTTCCCATTCTCGTTAACGGATAAGGCAGACCGGTGGTTGAATGTTCACCCTCCTAACACGATCACAACATGGGAGGCCTTGGCCAAGGCATTCTTGACCAAGTACTACCCATCCTCCAAAACCGCCATGCTTCGAAACGAGATCCACACTTTCTAACAAGAGCATGGAGAATCCTTGGGAGAGGCATGGGATAGAGATCAAGACCTTATCGCTAGTTGTCCTCACCACGGGATTCCGGCGTGGTATGTCACCCAAACCTTTTTCCAAACCTTGTTGCCAAGAAATAAAGAAATGGTGAATGCCTCCGCGGGAGAGGGATTCGACCATTTGGGTGATGAAGAAGGGACGACGCTAATCAAGAAGATGGCGGACTCAGAGTCCAACTACGGCTCAAGGGGCAATATGCTTAGGAGGAATGGCCTATATCTCAAGGAATCCACTTCCAATGCAAATGCCGAGACAAATGCCAAGCTTGACCTTCTCACCAAGAAGTTTGAGCAATTGCCAAGAAACCAAGTCCATCAAGCTAGTGGATCCCATGGTCCACCAATGGAGGAAATGATCCAAAGTGCTTCTTGTGGGCTATGTGGGGGACATGGCCACACCTTTGATATGTGTGCCAACAACACCTATAATGTGGGGTATGAAGACAACATTCAAGATGTTAATGCTTTCCAAAGCTATAACAACAATGTGAGACCACCATGACCACCCTACAATAACCCCAATGTCTATAACCCAAACACAAATTTCTATCATCCGTGTTTGAGGAACCACCCTAATTTTAGCTACAAGAGCACCAATGTTCAAAACCCACAACATCTTCAACCACAAGTGCCCAACACCAATCCACCCGGGTTTTCTCAACCTAGAGGTGGATACCCTAACAAAAGAAACAATACCGTAAATCAAAACCAAAATTTTAGAAACCAACCTCAAGGGTACCAAGATTTTGGAGGCAACCAAAACAACCAAGGGTTCTATCAAGGGAACCAAATTAACTAAGCTAACCAAGGGTTTGGGCAAGGGTTTTCTCAAGGCTTTCAAGAACAAGGGCAAGGATCAAACTTCAACAATCATGGTCCTAAAGGGAACTATCAAGGGGGACAAACCAACAACAATAATCAAGGTCCCAAAACTCGAAATGATTATGGGTTCCCTTTACGCATTGCTAATCAACCTTATCAAGAGCCCATGGGTGACACTTCCCAAAGTGAAATTAAGAAGATGATGAGGAACATGCAAATGCAACATAGCCAAGACTTGGCTAAATTCAAGATTGCTAGTCAACAAGAAAGTGCTAACCAAAGAATCGCTCACCAAAAAGAAATGAGGGAAATGGAGGCCTGATTGGCCGCTCATGCTCTAGCCAACCCTTATAGACCACCCGGTGGTTTGTTAGCTCAAGGGCAAAGCTCCAAAGATGCTTCTACTAGCCACCAAGCACATGCGGTTGTTTTGAGAAGCAGAATAGAGCTTGAAGACCCTTACAAGCACCTTTAAATTGAGGTAGATGTGGACCCTAAGAGAAAAAAGATGGAAATGAATGGTGGAAGGGAAAGCCCACCGATGACACCATCGTCAAGGATGAGTGAAGCAAAGAAAGGGAATAAAACAAGTGAAGAGACTTCAAGTGGGGAAATACAAGTGGGAAAGGAAGTTGATGGTTTAGTTGAGGATCTACCTTATGAGGAAGAAGTGGGTGAAGATGCTACCGAAGAAGTGCTCTTGCAACCCGCCACAAAGGTAACAAAGAAAGCAAACCCTCCAAAGGTACTCTCTGATTCTCAACTTGTCACCCATATTCCTTACCCCTCAAGAGCAATAAAGAGTAGGGAAAACTTCAAGTATGCCAAGTTTTGTGACATGCTAGAGAAACTTGAAGTAACCCTACCCTTTACCGAAGTGATTTTGAACATGCCAACTTACACAAAAATTTTAAATGACATCTTGACTAAGAAAAGAGTCTTGAGTGACCAAGAAATTGTGGCAATGGAAGAAGCATGTAGTGCTCATCTTCTTAACAAAATGCCCATTAAACTTGGTGACCCGGGAAGCTTTTCAAGTCCTTGTATAGTTGGTGGTGTCCCGATATTAAGAGCTCTTTGTGACTTGGGAGCAAGTGTGAGTGTTATTCCACTAAAGGTTGCAAAGAAGATTGGCATTCATAGTCTTGCTTCTACCACCATGACCCTCCAATTGGCGGATAGGTCCATCAAGCGCCCTTTTGGAGGTGCTTGAGGACATACCCGTCAAAGTTGGAAATCATTTAATCCCGGCCGATTTTATTGTCCTTGACATCCCGGAGGATATCCATACCCCATTATCCTAGGTAGGCCATTCTTGGCTACCGGAGGAGTTCTAATTGATGTGAGAAATGGGCGGCTGACCTTCCGGATTGAGGGTAACAAAGTCGAATTTAATATTTCAAATTTGATTAACGGTCCCAAGCTTGAGAGAGCATGTAATATTGAAGTGATTGATGAAGTAGTTAAATCGGTGGCTCGAGAAGAGCCGGAGATGGAAGAAGCCTTCCGAATCTCCCTACATGATGAGGAAATGAAGGATGACCATGAGGTCGATGATGAGCTTTTGAAGAAAGTGGAGGGACTTCTCCCTCTAAAGGTACAACTCAAACCTTTACCTCCCTCACTCAAGTATGCCTTTCTTGGTGAGGGAGAGTCTTATCCCGTGATTATCAATGCCAACCTTAGTGAGGCTCAAGAGATAAAACTTTAAAAAGTCTTGAAAGCCCACAAGAGCTCGCTAGGGTATAGCATTGAGGACATCAAGGGATTAAGCCTAAATATGTGCATGCATAGGATCGTGTTAGAGGAGGGAAGTCAACCTAAGGTTGAAGGTCTACGGTGAATAAACCTCAAGATGTTCGAGGTTGTGAAAAATGAGGTCTTAAAATTGCTTGAAGCGGGGATTATTTACCAAATCACCGATAGTAAGTGGGTGAGTCCCGTCCATATAGTTCCCAAAAAAGGTGGGGTAACTATGGTTGAACAAGAGGATGGGACTCACATGCCTACTCGTCCGGTGACCGAGTGGCGGATGTGCATTGATTATAGAAAACTAAATGCCACCACCCTTAAGGACCACTTCCCCATCCCTTTCATCGATCAAATGCTAGAAAGGCTAGCGGGGCATGCTTACAATTGTTTTCTTGATGGATACTCCAGATTTATCCAAATCCCAATCCATCCGGAGGACCAAGAGAAAACAACATTTACATGCCCCATTGGAGTCTATGCTTACTGGAGAATGCCATTTGGGTTGTGTAATGCACCCGACATCTTTCAAAGGTGTATGATGGCCATTTTCTCGGATTTACTTCAAAAGAGCATGGAAGTCTTCATGGACGACTTTAGTGTCCATGGAGACTCCTTTGACCATGGAATTGTTAATTTGACAAATGTTTTGAAGAGATGTGAAGAGCACAATCTAGTTTTAAATTGAGAAAAATGCCATTTCATGGTGGAAGAAGGAATTGTGCTCGGTCACATTATCTCCAAGAGGGACATTGAGGTTGATGAAGCCAAAGTGGCGGTCACAGAAAATTTTTCACCTCCCTCAAATGTGAAGGGGGTGAGAAGTTTTCTTCGCCGTGCCGAATTTTATAGGCGATTCATCAAATATTTTTCAAAGATAGCAAAACCATTGACCTCACTTCTCCTCAAAGATGTGCCATTTGAGTTTAATAAACTTTGTCTTGAGTTATTCCATAGGTTGAAGCAAGCTTTGGTCACGGCTCATATAATTCGGGCTTCATATTTAGTATCTTCCATTCGAGATTATGTGTGATGCGTCGGATTTTGCGGTGGGCACGGTTTAGGCCAAGTAGTTGACAAAAAGCACCATGTCATCTACTACACTAGCAAAACTCTTGACCAAGCCCAATGTAATTATTCTACTACGAAAAAGGAGATGTTGGCCATTGTTCATGCTATTGAGAAATTCCGACAATATTTAGTTGGCTCTAAGGTGGTGGTGTATACCGACCACACCGCCTTGAGGCAACTCATGGTGAAGAAGGATGCCAAGCCAAGGCTCTTGAGGTCGGTTTTATTCCTTCAATATTTTGACATGGAAATCAAGGATAAGGCGGGAACCGAGAACGTTGTTGTCGACCACCTATCTCGGTTAACCGTTGAAGATCATGGAATTTAAGACGAAAGTGGCCACTCAATGAATGGCAAAGAGAATATAGTCTTATGGGAGTAAGCACCACAAGTCCATGGTTTAAGGACCTTTCTAATTACTTGGTGAACGCTTTTATACCGGATGAGCTTGACTCAAGAGAGAGGAGGAAATTGAGGCATGATGCCAAGAGATATTTTTAGAATGATCCCCACTTGTTTTGTAAGTGTAGGGACGACATGTTTCGGAGATGTGTGTCTAGAGAAGAGGTCATGGAAATCGTAGATCGAGTACACAATTCGGCCTATGGGGGACACTTGGCCACCTCAAGAACCATTGCCAAGATCCTCCAAGGTGGATTCTATTAGCCCTCCATGTTCAAATATATCCACTACTTGGTGAAATCATGTGACGCGTGTCAATGGACCGGTAACATCGGAAAAAGGAATGAGATGCCTCTTAACAACATCCTTGAAATTGAGCTATTCGATTGTTGGGGTATAGACTTCATGGGACCATTTCCTAACTCATGCGGTAATGAATACATTTTGGTCACCTTAGACTATGTTTCGAAGTGGATAGAGGCGGTTGCATCACCAACCAATGACTCCAAGGTTGTAATGAAGATGTTCAAGGGCACAATCTTCCCCCGGTTCGGAACTCCATGAGTTGTGATAGGTGATGGTGGCTCCCATTTCCGGAAAAGCACGTTCAAGTCATTGTTGGAAAATCACAGAGTGAGGCATAAGACCTCCCTTGCCTACCACCCAAAAACAAGTAGGCAAGTGGAAGTGTCTAACCGACAAATCAAGGCAATTCTCGAAAAGGTGACAAATAAGAATCCAAAAGATTGGTCACAAAAATTGTCAGATGTCTTATTGGGTCTCCGAACGGCATATAAAACACCATTAGGAACCACGCCCTACAATCTTGTGTATGGAAAGGCTTGTCATGTTCTCGTTGAATTGGAGTACAAGGCTTGGTGGGCTCTTAAAGAAATGAATTTTGATTTTGATGCCGCCGGAGAGGTTAGATTCCTTCAAATAAATGAACTAGAAGAATTGAGGATGGAAGCTTATGAAAGCTCCAAAATTTACAAGGATCAAACAAAAAAATATAACACCTCGTAGTTTCTAAGGCGTTCACTCGACCGAGTAGACCAGTATAACCTATATTAGACTTAGTGGAGTTGTGATAATGCCAGTCTGTAGAAGGGTCGTCATAAAACTATCATAACTTGAGATATAGACATGATATTGATGTGATTCTAATTGGAGGTGATAGCTTGTTCTCTTAGGATTACAACGGTAGGTCACACGCCCAAAATGACCGAAAAACGAGTGAGATATGACTGTTTTATGAAAAGTGGTCATTGCTAAGAACTGCATCGCACTCGACCGAGTGAGGTTCACTCGACCGAATGGACCGGAACTCGACCAAGTGAGTGACACTTGGCCGATGGACTCGCCACTCGATCGAGTGACGCTGTTCAGAACACGGGATTAAAATCTTTCTTCCCTAACCCTAAAATCATTTCCATCTTCTTCCTTATTTCTCCAAACTCTCTCCATTCTCTCTAAGACCCTCACAAACACCATATTAGGGGATTAAAACTTGGATTAGAGGATTTCCCACCTTCTCCTTCATCCTTTCACCTTGTAAGTTAAGATCTACCCCTCTTTCTAGTCTTATGGACCCTAATTGTTTTTTTGAGGGGGGGGGGGGGGGGGTTAATTGGGTTGATTAATTAGTAATTATTGTTAATATATTGGTAATTAGTGGGTATTAATAAGGGGTTTTGTGTTGTATTATAGTATAGAGTGATTTATGATAGTCAATATGTGATTTATGTAGAATGAGACGGTTTTATGAGATGGATACTTGGTGATTTCGACTAGCTTATGGATTATGCTAAGAGGTAGGTTAATCCTACTCGGTTTCAATATTGTTGTTGTTACATGTTTTGTGGTTAATGTTGTAACTAATCTCATCTAATTAGAGTAATTGCATTATAACATGTTTAGTCACTAATCATGTCATAAAGAGGATAAGCATGATGGTTATTGTGTATCATAATGTAATGATGGTTAAGACGATGGGATGAGTCAGTATTTGGCATATAAAGTGTCATCTTGCATTTGTTATAATTATCTTGTGTATTGGAGGTTGGTGACGATATGGTGGATTACTTGTTGTTATGGAGACGTAAGGTGGTTGGGAGACCGTCTTACGGTTAAGCCGCCTCTTGGAGCTTCCCACTCCAAGAGGGAAGTGCAAATTAATGGCTTGAGTTACGGAGGGACTCGCGTGGTTGAGACACGATGTCTGGCAGGGGATCCGGTTGGCTTCCGGACCTGGTACGTCTGGGCATGTCCCGGTACCTGTTTGTGGTTATCGGTATGTCTGGGCGTGTCCCGGTACTGCAGTGGTTGTGGGCACGTCTGGGCGTGTCCTGGTACCGGTATGGTGGTTGTTTGATAGCATCTCATTCATATCATAGTCATGTTGCATATTCACACACTCGTGTCGTGTCACACTTTATATTTATTGAAGCTGACGTGTTGTGTGTCTGTGTAATTGTCACCTATCTGTTTTAGGCTGGCCTTTGTCGATCCATTTGATATCCTTTGGTCATATAGGGAGCAGGTTAAGTACAGGTTATTTGGATAGCACGCGGGAGACGAGAGGAGCTTGATGAGTCACGAGACGAGTCTAGTTGGCTAGAAGAGTATAGATGTCATGAGTTGTACTTTTATTCAATTGTTAATATTTATGTAAATCATTAAACATAACATTAATAAAATGTTCTTTGATTGGAGTTTTGAAACCCTACCTCGGGAAATCGAGATGGTAATGCTCCAATTACCTTGGCCGGATAGTTGGGGTGTTACAAGTGGTATCAGAGCAACAATTTTGGGACCTAAACCAATGAACCAAAATGAACCTAGATGTGTCTAAGAAAATGAACCCGACTTGAGTTCAATAGGAGGCCGGTTTTTGGTGAGTAGGATCCCTCATCTCAAAACTAGATCCTATTGTTTCGGTTAGTCACTTCGCGGGTTGTTACGAGTCGGGAAACGTGACGTGATATGTTGAATGATTATATGTGTGTTACGATTTTGTTGAGTGTCTTGCATGATATAGAGGTTCGTGTGGTAAATGATAATATGTGAAAGATGGATGAGTAGGCTAATGTGTATAACATGTTTTAGAAGCAATTAGTGTGTGTTGGTATAAGGGACGTTAGTCCCGAATCTTGGCACGTAGATAAATCATATGCGTGTTTAAACTTGTTATTGCTTCGTTAAGGCATGAATGTTGATGATTGTTAGTAGAGGAGTTATGAGTATGGAGGTAATGTGTGAAGACGGTGAGTATGATGCCGTATGATATAACTCAGAATGGGTCACCAAGGGTCAGTGGACTCCCGAACCTTTCTTTGTGATGCAGGGAATATCATAGTTCAATTTAATCAAAAATTGAAAGCCGTAAAGGATCACTCGAGTGAGTAAGAGGCCACACTCGACCGAGTAGGGCAGTACTCGACCGAGTGGGCTGGTCACTCGACCGAGTGAACAAGTTCCAGAAACTGGAAAACTTCTGGAAAATTTGCCACTCGACCGAGTAACAAGTCACTCGATCGAGTAGAGCAGCACTCTACCGAGTGCCCTCAGTACTCGACCGAGTGGGTCTGATGAGCTGAGAAACTCGTGAAATTTTTTGCTTTTTGAAGTGACTCATATTTACGCACATTTAGTCCCTTAACTAGCCTAGTTCCTATGCTTTTTAGTGTGTATTAGGGTCATTTCTTGTCTTTAGCTTCCTATTATGCATATTCATGAGGTTTGGTGTCCTTTGTAGAAGAGGAGTGCTAACCTTACCCAAACGGAGTAAAACGAAGCTAAATTGATAACATCGAACGAGCAAGCATCGAAGAGGAGACAAGGATAAAGGCCGTAGTTAAAATCAAGTTTTAGGGAAATGAAGGACAACCCCCACGACCCAAGAATCAATCCCCACAAGTTGTTGAGCGAGGATGACGAGAAGAAAGCCATTACAAGAGGAAATTGCTTGGAACCAAACTAAGAGTTGCGTATTTGGCTCTGAAACTATGATAGATGAAACGGCGTCAAAAAATCAAGTGGTCTAGGTTTTTGAATCACTCCAATAGGAGTTCGGATGAGGAAATGACGTCCGTTTTACAATCCGAGCTCAAATAGAAAAGCTGACCTATGATCCGGGCGTCCCGAGCTCTGGACGGGCGTCCCCAAACTCGAGACGGGCGTCCCCAAGCAGGATGATTGGATTGTTAGGAAGTCAAGAATGGAGGAGGAACCCTGTCCCAAGATCTGGGCGTCCCGAGCTCAGGACGAGCGTCCAGGCCCAGGATCCGGGCGTCCTAAGGCTCAGCTCGAGCGGATTATCTTACAATCCCGAGCATACTTCAAGCCAGGACGCGCATGTCCCTGGGGAGTTGTTACTCAGGCCGCGCATGTCCCTCGGGATTTGAAAATCATCTAGCTTCTCTTAGGGTCTTAATCGTAATTTAAGCCATTTGTAACCCTAATTCTTGTACTTAATCTTTAGTATAAATACCCCATTGTATTGCCTAACTAATAACCAAGTTTTCTTAGATTAAACCAAGCCCTCTTAGTAGAGGCAAAGCTTTCATTAGGAGTAGATTAGATTAGAATAGATTAGCACTTAATCTTTCCACAAATTACACATTAATCTTTCCTTAATTATTATTCAAGATTTATTATTGGGTAAGTGAAGATTATTGGGTTATTATTGGAGAATTGACAATTCTTCATCAATCAATCAAGTTTTCTTCTATTATTCTTTTCTTTCCAATTGTTCATCTTAAGTTTGGTATAATCTCTTTACTCTTTATTGTTTATTTCCTCACTCTATAATCATGTTTATACTTGTTGTGATGATTGACAACATTGATAACATGTCTTCCATGATAATGAGTGAGTAGTTACTTAACTAGGACTAGTGGGGGATTAGGGAAGTTAATCATTGGATAGATTTATGCTTAATGAGTTCATATGAATGCTTGCTTATTGTTCTTCAACTTGTGCATATATCATGTTTGACAACCAAAACAATATTTATATCTTTACAAACTACCCTTAGTAGAGTGATAAGCAAAGGTCGGATCCCAAGGGACGGGTATCGATTTAAGATTTCAATTCCAAGTAGTTATGTCTTAGGGTGTCATAAATTTGGGTTGAGATGAGATGTAATCTAAACTAATCAACAAGATGAATGAAAACAAAGTAAAGCAATAAAAGGGATTTATAAACAATTGATTAAGGGCACTAGGGTGTCATGGGTTCAAAAGGGAATCATAGAAATAGATCATACAGACATGTTTCAAATAGATGCAAGCAACTTATTGTTGTGATGGAATCGAGTTAGTGTATATCTTACAATTCCTAGGAAGATTTAGGTCCCGGAGCCGAGTTGATCAAGACTTTACAACACCTACAACTCGACTTAGTCTCTTCCTATTCAACTCTATGCATGGTCTAACAAGGCTTGAGTTGGCTTATATCTTACAAGCCTCATTGAAAAGATAAGAGATGGGTAAAAAATGCAAGGTTTCATAGTCTAGCATTTCATCAAACATAACATGGGCATAGGTTGAAATCACAACAAGCAAGCAACTAATTATTTGAAGCATATTAAATTAAGCATAGATCTAATCCCATGATCGATTCCCCAAATTTCCCAGTAACCCTAGCTAAGAGACTACTCACTCATGATCAAGTTTAACATGCTAATAAGGATGTCAATCATATTAACAAAGCAAAACATGATGAACAAGTAATGTAAATGATAATAATTAAGCAAATGTAAAAGAGATTATACCAACTTGAGATGATCCAAATATAAAGCAAAGAATAATAGAAGGAAACTTGATGATTGATGGAGAGTTGTGAATCCTCCAATAAACCCCAAATAATCTTCTAATTTCCCAAATAAAACTAAGAACAATTGAGAGATTAAGGAAAGATTAAGATGTGATTAATATTGAAATGTGTATTACAACTTGGATTAAGACTAAATTAGGAGATTAAAATGAGATTAGGACTTAATTCTAAGGTTTGATGATAATCTAGATAGTATAATAGGGTATTTATACTAAAATTAAGTACAAGGATTAGGGTTACTAAGGGCTTAAATGACGATTAAGACCCTAAGAGAAGTTGGCGATTTGCAAGTCCCATAGGGACACGCGCGGATTGAGCAACAACTCCCCAGAGGCACGCGCGTCTTGGCTTGAAGTATGCTCGGGTCTGTAAGGGGATCCGTGCGGATTGAACCTTGGGACGTCCGGATTCTGTGCTGGGACGCTCGTCCTAAGCTCGGGACGCCCGGATCCTGGGACAGGGTTCCTTCTCTTATTCTTAGCTACCTAACAATCCGTGGGGACTGTCTCAGGGATGAAAGGGTCTTCATCATTGCCCAATTCACTTGATTTATTTTCTTAGGCCTTTGGTATTGGTCTCCTCTTCGATGCTTGGTCATTAGATGCGGTCCATTTTGCTCCATAAATGCAAGGCTAGCTAGCAATCCTCTCCTACCAAGGACACAAAACCTCAAAGAATATGCAAAATAGGGAACTAAAGATAAGAAATGACCCTAATACTTGCTAGAAAGCATGGGAACGAGGTTAATTCAGGGACTAAATGTGCTCAAATATGAGACATCAAACATCCCCAAACCGAACCTTTACTCGTCCCGAATAAAAAGGTGACTAAAACTATAACCTTTATTTAAACTAGCTTACTAATATAGCCGATGTGAGATAATTAGCGGGTCTCACTCCGCCCCTTCAACTCAAAACAAGACATCTAAGAGGTAAGATGCCTTCTTGCAAGGAAAGGTGCGGCTTGCCAAAATGGCGATGCATCCAAGCATTAAGCACACAAAAACAAGTAATGAATGCATCTACAAAAGAATAGCCACTTTCCTCATCTAAGAGGTGGAAATTATCTAAGAGGGAAGCAATCTAAGGGTACACACTCCATCATAGATATGGTTTATTTAAGTTACTAAGCCTAGGAGGATACCAACAAATCACCTCCAAGTTGTGTCAAGCTAGGGTACCTTTGTCCACAATCGCTAAATGCTTTCGTCAAGAGTAGACTTCTTATGGTGTTTGAAACACTTTAGGATAGCGGAATTCCCCTTATTGCCTAGACAAGAAGAAGGGTCGTCCCCTCTCCAACATGCACAAAAGTGGAATCAATGGATAAAGGGATCAATAAGATTTTGAGTTTCATAATGGGAGTTTGCTTTTGATTTGTTATTCCCCCCAATTTCTTATGGCATTTGACATTTTTGAGGACAATTTCTTGCCATTTCATTGATGTTTGGCATTTTGATACTTGGCAAAATTTTCAGTTTTTGCATTGTCTGAACATTTTTCAAAGTCACCCTAATTTGTAACGAGGGTGCTTTTATTGAAGCATAGGAGTTCTTATTTTTGCATTCCTCTTTTCTTTGATGCAATTTTTGTGCAAATTTTTTGATTTTTATTTTGATGCTTTAACTCAAATTGAGATTTTTGTGCCCATTCCCTTTTTGTGTGAAAGACATGATAGAAGTGGAAGATGGTTGCATGGTTTCAAGGGTCACCTTGGAATAAACGGTAGCCAAGGATTTATCACACCACAAGGTACTCTTTACTAGGCCTTCCTCCATGGGTCAAAAGATACTAGTATGACACATCATAGGCTGTCTTAAGGGCATTCTAGCAAACAGAGTCTCAAGGAGAAAAATTATGTACAAGGGCCTTATATACACTTGTCAAGCTTCCCAAATAGATATTTTCACAAAATTTTTTTTCTAAAATGCAAATAAATGCTTTAGATACCCAGTATCTGCTGAGACTCCAACCAGCACCCGATGATTATCGGACTACAACATGTTTTTGAATCGTGGCGTTTGATCGACAGTTTGTGTACAACTTTACGTTGGAAAACTTAAAACGATTTCGAAAATAAAACATTTCAAAACTTTTCAAAAGTACCTGGAGTGTTTAATGCATGACGACGGGGTCGCAATGAAACTAACTAGAGTCAAAACCGACACCGGACCAAAAACCGACTCAAAAATTCAAATCCCGACTCCAACAACGAGTCAAACCGAGTCAACCACCAAAAACAAAATATTCAAAGCCTTCTATACTAAGATTTCCCGGATTCATGAATGGTCAAGTACCAAACATGTGACTACAAATCTAGGATAGAACAAATCATGATTGCACTTGTGTGAAAGTGACAGGACAACTCGAAGACCCGCGACGTGGCTCGCGCCTCTTTGAGCAGCCCAGGTGGCCACGTCGCTCAAAACTCACACAACCACTCATTTTTTTATAAATACCCCTCAAATGCCCCCATTTGAGAACTTACGCGAGTGTCCGCCCCCTCTTTTCTCCCTTAAATTTCTCGACTCGACTTCTTAAGTCCAATCCGACGCGTATTTACGACCTACCGATCGTAAATACAAGCCTTACACATTGTTTGGTACCGTCATCGTGCATTAAATCACTTGACCGACCACTTCGACCACTACACCGTCACTAATCTTAATAAAACACTCTTTTTACTTGCCAAAACGGTTTTAAACCGAGTCTTTTCCGAGCAAACGAGTTGTTACACTTACGTCGGTTTCTCGCCATAACCAAATATGTAAGTATGAGGGTGTAAAAATCCTTCTTTTATCATGTCTTCATTTGTTTCATGACGATAACATGCTAAAACATGCATAACATGATCCAAAACATGGGATAAACGAGCCAAAACTGAGTTTTGGCCTGAGGCAGATGCCCCTTATTGTGCAAATAGGCTCACGCCTCAATGGTGTGCCCAGGTCAGAACTTAACCGTGTCTGTTCTCGTCTTTCCCCTTTAATTCATTTTCATATTTGTAATCGGTTTTTACCATTTCAAATATTTCAAACCTTTTTTATTTCATTTGTTTTAACCATAAAACATTTTTCACCCTTGATTCCTCATACCATGACGGTTAAATCCGTGTTTCGGTGATAATATTTGGTTAATAACATTTAAAAGGTATTTTAAAGCCTTTTATTTCATTTTTGGGAGGTATTTTAAAGTCTTTCATCATTTCTTTACATTTTCAAAACAAGCATATTAGTCACCAACACAAAGTGATCCTTGGTTCTACATACCATGCCGGATTTTAACCCGGGTACGATGATGAGTATCGACTAATTACATTCAAATGAACTTAAAACAATTAGTTCATAATTATTTTAAAAACTATTCATGTCAAATTTGTCAAAGTCGAACCCGACACCGAATATCATCAAAATAATGATGATTATTCGAATCTCGTTCCCCAAATCAACAAATGCGGTCTAAACGACCCTTTCAAATCAAATCGGGTCAAATACCCACTTTTCAATACGTTTTATAAACGTTTTTCAAAAGGTCAGAACACGGCATACAACCGTTGGTTGACCCGCGCCTAAACATGCCCCTTCTTTCTTATTTCCAAAACCAGGGGAGACCCCTTTGCACTGCCAACAGGCTCGCGCCTCATGTAACCGCCTGGTGCAGGGTCTGTTCTCTTTCCAGCATTAGTCTAGGACGATCCCGACTCCGGTTAGCCCGGATATAGGACGGATCAGACGACTATTTGCTCATTCAAAAATCATATTTGTATAATGCTTTACTAAGATAAATGGATCACGTTATGCACCATAAACCTAATACGGTAAATGGATGTTTAATTTCCGTCTTGCGTGCAAATCAACCATTAATCCAACTCGACATCTTATACTTGATACTTGGATTAAATCAACCGACTTAGAAAGCTCTCACATGTTAGGTTTAAATTATTGGATGCGCATTCATGCATTTAAACCATTTTATCAACTTTTGAATTCAACCAACCAAGATCGATCGAGAGAGGCGCTACATGGCGGGATTGGGTGTCTGATTAAAGGGCTTGCCAATACGTACCTTCACCTCTTACTCAGAAACTTTGGATAGTGGACGACCTTATCCAGGGCGTACGAGAGTCATTTTAGAGATAGGATGCTAAAGAGGGACGATTTCCTTATCTTTAGTACCTATGTCAAACGCTTCTTTCTGCTTCGATTTGACCGAGGTATAAAGTGGTTTTCGAACAGGTTCCAAGCATCCCACAAATGCTTGGTGGTGACTCCTAACATCTCTAATCATTTCGAGACCCTTACCGAGACGAAACCGACTGATCTAAAACGATCCGGTCGAAAGCATTTTTACGCCGCCGAGCGTGGCTTTCAAAAGGCCGCTACACGTCCGCCGATCGAACCCGACCTGCAGATGGGCCATGTCCACAGATTGGCGACTCCGCTGGGGAAAACTAGGACACTTACATCTTTGTGATCCCTAGATGGTGAGACTCGAACGAGGTCTTGGTTGGAATGCATTAATTGATATTACGGTCACGGTCGGGTTCCTTGTCCAGGCCCACAACCTAACCCTTTTCGACCAATTGGCTCGTCTCGTCGGCGTGAGTTTTCTCATCCCTGCGTTTCGAATCCCGATTGAGTCAAGCATACCATTGACGTCACACATTTCCGTTTCATCAAAGAGCTTTCATCACTTTCGAGCACGAGGCTAGGGAACCCTCCTTAAACATTTTGTTTGGATTGGTATCCCTCTCGGAAATCGGGGTTTGATTGCTTGGTGTGTAACCCACCCTTCTAAGCCAAAACACGTGTCAGCATAATGCATAATATAATGAACTGTGAGTGCTTATGTGCTACTTGATCATAAGTCCTTCCGTGTCATTTTCAAACTTTCAAAAACACCCTTTTGCGCCATTATAATGGCTATTTCAAACCTCGGTCTTTTGCCGACCGTTGCACGCCTATCTAGGCCGTCGTAATGACGATTTTCAAACTCGGTTTTTATAACCATTTCAACACGCCTTTCTAGGCCGTCGTAATGACGATTTTCAAACCCGGTTTTTTACAACACGCCTTTCTAGGCCGTCGTAATGACGATTTTCAAACTCGGTTTTTATAACCATTGCAACACGCCTTTCTAGGCCGTCGTAATGACGATTTTCAAACTCGGTTTTATAATCATTTCAACACGCCTTTCTAGGCCGTCGTAATGACGATTTTCAAACTCGGTTTTCTACAACCATTTCAAATCACCTTTTTACGCCGTTATAATCACCGCGTCTAGACACGGACTTTAATCCATCTCGCACCGACAATGGCTCTTTCAAAATCCTAGAAAAGCACACACCCTTTTCTCGAGATACTTTCGAGATCCCGAGGACCATGCACCGTCCCCGAGACCTCCTCAAACTTTTCAAACTCGATTTTCCAAACATACAATTTTGAATTTCAAAAACCGTGTTGGGAGGCAATACCTTGTTTTCCGAGCCGATTCAAACTCAAAACCGTCTTTTGCAAATAAACTTAAGACAATCCCTTCAACTGACCGACTTGCGGAAATCTCTATCTTCGGAAGCCGTCCACAAAGCGACAAATGAATCTTTTTGAAAATTTCTATTTTCAAAAATTTCAGTCCACCATTCCTATTGCGCCTCGTGTCTATCGAGTCGAAGCAAACGTACTTATGGGTTTTTACTTATGAGTCATCTCACCACGAGACTTGTCCAATGGCGTCACGCCGTTACGTTGGACTCATGTTAAAAGTTCGGTCAACACCGTCATGTCATAATTCGGGTTAGCACCGAGGAACCACACACGGTCGTCCTCGTTTTGTTGAGTTTGATCTTTGTCTCATCCATTGTGTTGTCTGCGTTCAGTCTTCGAACCATGTCGGATTGAGTTGTAATGTGAGCCATTTTTCTGCCTCAAAGCCATGGCCCCGTTTTCAACTTCGTCTGTCAACAACAACAACAATGATAACAACATAGATGTCATGACTGCTCAGCTAGCCAGCCTGCTCACCGCTCTTAAGGTCACCCTGGATCGTGTCGAGACCCGTGTCGACACCATGGAAAATAAAGAAGCTGGAGAACATAACACTCCACCTCTGACTGAAACTGAGAAGAGGCTTAAACTCTTGGAAGAACAGCTCCTAGCCCGGGGTAACAATATCCATCTTGAGAACAACCGAAGGTTTGAACCTGTTGGGGATCAATTACCTGACAACTTTACCCTGACTGATGTATCTAAATTCAAGGGATTGGAGGACCCGCTCAATCATATTCGAGCCTTCAAAGACTACATGGCCATAAAAGGGGTCAAACAGGAGCTCTTTACCCAGATATTTCCGTCATCCTTGGAACCGATCCCTCGCCAATGGTACTACTCCCTTGACTCGAAGAACCTTACTACTTAGGATGAGGTCGCAGTTGAATTTGCTAAGCAATACGCTGACAATGTTGAAATCCAAGCCAATACCCGTACCCTTGAGGTCTTAACCCAGAACGACACAGAGGGATTCACCGAGTTCTTAACCCGTTGGAGGAGGGTAAGTACTCAGCTGGTCAGCAAGCCGAGTGAATCAACTTTGGTGGAAAAGTTCGTCAACTATCTCCGCCCAGTGTATGCCAACTTACTGAGGTATCAAAATATTAAGACCTTCCAGGATCTGCAAATTCTGGGAACACGCATTGAAGATGACCTCCGAAAGGGTGTCCTAGTAAAGACCACTGGCAGAGGTTACCAGGGATCCACCTCAACCGGATCTCGTCCTTATGGTCAAACGAACAAGATCGATGAGGTCAACCTCGTTGAACCATCTGCTAAGAGAGCTGAGCACCCCCAGAGAGTGTTCACTAATATAGGGTCAACTTATGCAAGTGCCCTGAAGAGGCTCATGGACGAGGGAAAGTTACAACCAATCGGACCCACCCCGGATCCGACCGATGCTAAGAAATCCCGCTTCTGGAACCCCAATGCCTACTGTTAGTACCATCAAGGGAAAGGG
The DNA here is from genome assembly GCF_048544455.1 of Silene latifolia. Taxonomy (NCBI): domain Eukaryota; kingdom Viridiplantae; phylum Streptophyta; class Magnoliopsida; order Caryophyllales; family Caryophyllaceae; genus Silene; species Silene latifolia. Next base: position 109,826,370 of record NC_133531.1, read on the forward strand.
AATGATACAGAAACCTGCTTCAAAATCAAACATATCATCCAAGACATGATTGAGAAAGGGGAATTGGCTTTACCCCCATCGACTAAGCCAAACAACAAAAAAAATCCTCTCGGAATCCACGCTATCTCTAATGATGAACCAACTCTGGACTGCTCTCACCTCATCCTGCCAATTGATGATGAGGTGAACACCTTGGAGAAAGATCCCTCGGATGGGGTATTTGTGTTTAGTGCCGCAACTATGCTCACCATGTTCTAGCAGGTTGAGGAAGCCATAGCCAGCCTCTTCGAGAGGATTACCCGACTTGACGATGCTTACCGCCGGCTTATCTTCAATCCTCCACCACCACGCCCGAGGGAGAGTCCCCCGAGCGCCCGCCCAAAACTACCCTCACCAGGACGGATTGCTCCCGCGACCATTCTGGCATGCACCTCAAAATAATCATTCTCAAAATAATTATCCTCACGATAATCACCCTCACAATAATCAACCCCACAAAAATTACCCTCACAGAAATATCCCTCACAAAAATTGCCTACCAAAGAATACCCCTCCAAGGCGCCTTCGAGATCCTGAAATCAATGGCATCTGGAGAGATGATGTTGAAGACGTCTATATCGTCATAGGGAAAGAGATCGGTCACTTTACCCGGTCCGGACGCCCCTATCAGAACCCGAACAATTCAGTGGTTGCTCCAAACGACCAAGTCGTCCCGGAAGCGGACACTCAACCAAGAGCTCCTGAGAATTCGATCCTCAAGCAGCTTCAGAAGGCAAAAGCCGAAATCTCAATTTGGCAACTGATCGCGACATCCTTTGAGCATTGACAGGCTTTGCTACAGGCCTTGGGAAAATTAATTGTGCCCTCAACGTCTTCCCCTGAAGAAATAGTGGCACACGTGACGAGGGACGCCCCTGACTTGAACAACCCGGTCGTCTTCTCTGACGAAGACATCCCTTCCTTCGGAGCAATCATAACCTTGCCCTGTACATTACCGTACAATGTCTCAAGAAGAATTTACCCATGGTCCTTGTAGATGACGGATCCGCGGTAAATGTCATTCCCCTCAAGACTGCTCACAAGCTGGGTATTAAGGAAGCTGATTTGGTCCCAAAAAATCAAGGAGTCCGCGCCTACGATGGCACTCGTCGCAAGGTCGCGGGGATCATCACTCTGATTGTCGCAACCGGACCACTGGAAAGGCAAACCAGTTTTCAGGTGGTCGACATTGACGCCTCCTTCATTATGCTTCTGAGACGCCCCTGGATTCACGCCGTCAAGGCAGTTACCTCAACTCTCCACCAGAAGATCAGGGTCCCCTTCAATGGGAAAACGATCACAATTCCTGCTTCCCCGATCAAAGCTGTCATGAGGAAGGGAATAGCCTCCCAGACCATTGAGGAAGATGATAATGAAATGTGGAGATTCCAAGCTGTGAATGCCATAAATGATAAATCAACACCCTTTGATTGTGACCCGTTCGCCAACCTCACGGTCAACCGCATCATGATGCGCCAGGGCTACTTCCCGGGTTTGCCCCTCATTCCACTAAAGAGCACCTTACCTCCCTTGAAACAGGCTAAGGTCCCCAACATTCCCTTCGGACTGGGATATGAACCTACAAATGAAGATATCCAGGAGATGAAACTCCTAGTTCAGAAGCGCAAGAAGCACGGAGTTATCCTCCATCCATATCATCTGACCCTCAATGGATACTTTGTCCCCGAGGGAGAATCAGAGCTCTACCATGGCTTTCCAGAGCCGATCTACGACTCTGTGGCCAAGGCCAGGTACCCGGGTGTGGAAGTCTTCCAGGACTGCTACTTCATCCCCGACAATACCGAAGCTGCATCAACTGAGTCTAAGCCGTCGTCATACCTTGATGGACAAGTTGTCACCCTCCTCTTTGGAGAAGATAACATTAAGCACCTTGACTACGAGGACATTATCAATATCGCCCTGAAGGACAATCAATTTTACCCAACTGCTTTGATCTCCGACACTGACCCGGAGAAAGCTACACAGGGCTGGAGGAAAACCGTCAAATGGACCGATCGTCGAGGCCGCATTCTCAAGATCACAACTGGAGAAGGCCCTATGTTCAAAGAAGGAAGTGGAGAAGAATCTGAATCTGTGTCTTGAGTAGGGGAGTCAGAGTCTATCATAGCTCCTAACACTCCCGATGTCCCAGTCAAGGTCCCCTTCCCACTATTTTATCACAACGTCGTGGCTGATTCAGAGGCTGAGTCTACTAGGGTCACCCCCACTCCCTTGAAAGGGGATAACCTGGAGCCTGTTCCAGGGGCCACCTCCTCTGCTGTGTCGCCTCTGGCCGACCATGAGATGTCTGTCCTCTCCGAGCTTTTCGCTCGTGTCAACTTAATGAACGCTAAGTTTGCTTATGACTCGTCTCAATTTAATTGCAATGCAATTCTGAATGACTATGAGGAATTTGACTTGAGTAACTACCCACCTCACCTAGCCAAAGAACTTGACAAACGGGAAACCAGAACCCCCATCATTGAGGAGACTGGACCTATTAACGTTGGGACCAACAACACACCTCAAGAACTTAGGATAGGGACAACCCCAGACCCCTCGAAAAGACAACAATTCGTTGACCTCCTCCACGAATACAAGGATGTATTCGCCTGGTCCTACAGAGATATGTCTGGGATTGATAGGGAAATTGCAGAGCACCGGATACCCATTAAGCCCGGAGCTAAACCTGTGAAGCAGAAGCTACGCCGGATGCGTCCTGAATGGGCCCTAAAAATCAAGGAAGAAGTGGATAAACAATTCAAGGCTGGTTTCATCAAAGTGTCTGAATGCTCTGACTGGGTGGCCAACATTCTTCCTGTACCAAAGAAAGACGAGAGAATTCGGGTTTGCGTCGACTTCAGGGATCTGAAAAAGGCGAGTCCAAAGGACGACTTTCCCTTGCCACATGTTGACATTCTGGTAGACAACACTGCTGAACATGCTCTCCTATCATTCATGGACGGGTATGCCGGATACAACCAAATCAAAATGGCTGAGGAAGACATGCACAAGACTACTTTCACTACACAATGGGGTACAAATTGCTACACAGTCATGCCTTTCGGTCTCATCAACGCCGGGGCTACCTATCAAAGAACCGCTACCACTCTCCTACATGATATGATGCACAAGGAGGTAGAGGTGTATGTCGACGACATGATTGTCAAGTCAAGAGAACAGGACGGCCACATCAATGCCCTTCGAAAATTCTTCGCTCGTCTGCGGAAATATAACATGAGACTAAATCCTCAGAAGTGTGCATTCGGGGTCATCTCCGGAAAACTCTTGGGACATGTCGTCAGTAAAAGAGGCATTGAGATTGATCCAACCAAAATCAAAGCCCTTCAGCAAATGCCTCGGCCTAAGAACGAGAAGGAGATTCGGGGATTTCTCGGTCAGGTCCAATACATCAGCCGCTTCATTGCCAAGCTCACCATAATTTGTGAACCAATATTCAAGAAACTCCGCGCCTCCGATCATACCGGTTAGGACGACGACTGCCAAAAGGCCTTCGATAGGATAAAGGAAATCCTATTCAAACCTCCTGTCCTCATGCCACCTCAACCAGGGATTCCTTTATCCCTATACCTGACTGTTACAGACACACCCATGGGAGCAATGCTAGCACAAACAGTCGACGGCGAAGAACGAGCCATCTACTACATCAGCAAAAATTTCATTGAGTACGAGACAAGGTACACCCAGTTGGAAAAGACATGCCTCGCCCTAGTATGGTCAACGAAGAAGCTGCGGCATTACATGCTCAACTACACGGTCCACATCTACTCCAAGATGAACCCGGTCAAATACATCTTCGAAAAACCCGTACTAAACGGAAGGCTGTCTAGGTGGACACTCATGCTGTCCGAGTTTGATCTCAAGTTTGTACCCCTCAAGGTTATCAAGGGAAGCGCAGTCGCCGATTTCCTGGCAGAAAATCCCGTCAACGAGGATCTAACGACCGACACCTGGTCACTTCCTGACCAGAAGACATCCTTTGTGCCGATTCCGATGCATGGGACCTATAATTCGATGGTGCATCTAATCTGAGAGGCTTTGGGGTAGGAATCCTCCTAATATCACCAGAAGGAGAACATGTTCCGATCTCGGTCAAACTAGACTTCGCCGTCACCAACAATGCCGGTGAATATGAAGCATGTCTCATCGGCCTGCAAGCAGCCATCACACTTGGCATCAAAAGACTGAGGGTCCATGGCGATTCCTCGCTCATCATCAATCAGGTGTCCGGATCATGGAAAATCCGAAGTGACAGCTTAGCTCCCTACCGAGCGAAAATCAATCAAGAGGCCGAGTTCTTCGACCAAATTGACTACTTCCACTTGCCACGAGAGGAAAATCAATTTGTTGATGCCCTGACAAAACTTGCTGGCTCGTCAACATACCTGACGACATGACGTCGATGCCCCTATGTGTCGAGAGAAGGAGCGAGCCAGCTCACATTTGTGCCATAAACAATGACGAGGAAAGCCATGATGAACCTTGGTACCAAGCCATCCTCAACTACAAAACCAAAAACGAATTCTCTCCTAACTCTGACCAAAGAGGACAAAGAGCCATCCGTTTACTTGCATCACAATTCGTGATAAACCAAAACCAATTATACAAAAGAACACCCCAAGGGATTCTCCTCCTTTGCATTGACCATCACAAAGCCAAAAAAGGCATGAGAGAGGTCCACGATGGAGAATGTGGCCCTTACATAAGCGCAATGATGCTTACCCGAAAAATCATGCGGCTAGGTTACTACTGGACCATCATGGAAGCCGATTGCCGTAACTACGTCAAATATTTCCACCATCCCTTTTATACACCATGACGTCGCCCTGGCCTTTCTCGACCTGGGGCATCGACATCATCGGGAAAGTTAACCCGGTGGGCACCAAGGGGCGTTGCTTCGTCCTCGTCGCCATCGACTACTTCACCAAATGGATGGAAGCGCAGTCATATGCAATCTTGACCGCCAAAAAAGTGCCCAAGTTCATCCAGAACAACATCATCTGCCAATATGGGGTACCCTATGAAATTATCAGCGATCAAGGCTCTCACTTCCCGGTGAAAACTCAGGCCTTGCTGGACAAATACAAGATCAAACGACATCGATCATCCCCCTACCATCCCCAAACCAATGGAGCGGTGGAGGCAGCTAACAAAACTCTTGTCACCATTATCAAGAAAATGCAAGACAACTACCGCTATTGGCCGAGTAAACTCCCATTCGCGCATTGGGGATACCAAACCTCCATTCGAACACTGAGAGGCGCCACACCCTTCTACCTAGCATACGGTGTGGAGGCAATTCAATCGGTAGAGTTAGAGGTCCCTTCTCTACGTATCCTACTGGAGAGTCAAGTCCCCGAGGCGGAATGGACCCGTCGAAGGTACGAACAACTCACTCTTCTAGACGAACGGCGGCTCAACGCCTTGCACAACGTCCAGCTATACCAACGACGTATACAACGGGCATTCAACAAGAGGGTCAAACCAAGGAACATTAAGGGGGGCGAATTGGTCCTCAAGTCGGTCCGAGCATCGCTACCCGTCGATCCGAAGAGAAAATTCAAACCCAACTAGGCCGGGCCATACCTGGTCAAGAAGATACTTTTGGGGGGCGCAGTGAGACTGAGTGACCTAGATGGGGAGGACTTTAAAAACCCACCGACCTAGACCAACTCAAGAAATACTACCCGTGAACCATAGCAACCAACGATCCAAGCCTAGTTTTACAACTAGCATCCACCTTAACCCTTTTCAAGTCAAGTTCCTCAAACGCGTTCTGATTTGAAATTGCATGTTTTATCGAGTCTAAGTTGCGGCACCTAGCCCGTTTCGAATGTCCTTTGATCTGTCAAAGGCAACGTCCATTTGCACTAAAACAAAAAAACCCCTGAACTACGAGCATGGTTTGTTTCACCTCTTCAGGTGGATACGTAGGCAGTCCTTTCTTACACAAGAAGGATATAACCATCCCTATAAAAAAAAATCATCACCCACATCAACTTTCAAAAAAGAAAAGGGAAATCCATTCCCTTTCCCACAAAAATACCAAAAGTAGTCTTTCTTCCTTCCCAAAAATCCCACTTTCCCAAGTGCAAATGTTTAGGACGATTCAATTCGAATTGCCTTTACAAAATGGATGGAAGAAACGAGCGTTCACAATTTTTGACACGAGTAATCCTCTTATTTAATTAATAATGGGAGGGATTACAATTTCAACAACAAATAATGCTCGACGAGTCTACAACTTGTCAAAGCTAAGGTGTCGACTAAAACACCTCACATAATAAAACTAGCACAAAACACACAACAACTAGCTAGTACAACATAATAATAAAGTGGGTAATGGAGGTCTTCACTCTTCCAATATACCCTTGCCTTTTCCCTCGGGGTACATCTTCCCCTTGTTCTTCTTATTGGCCCGCCTAGCATGTATTTCCTCTTCAGAACGGATCCTCAACGGATCTACAACGGCAACGGCCTCTGGTCTAGTATAAGACCCCATGTTCGGCCCAAAACGCGCCCATGCACGGCCCACCATGTTCTTAGGACCCAAGCTTCTCCTCTTTGGTGGTGTCATCACATCCGGGCTAGCTTCATCAACATACTCCTCGAAGAAGGCACGGCTGGCCTTGCCAACCTCTTGATACTTCAAGTCGACAACCTCGTCCTTACGGAATTTGGACATCTCTTCCAAGGACGGAGCTCTTGACCACTTGACATAAGCGGGAGTCACCCATGTCATGGCAACGGGGTTTGGCAGCTCCTAAAGCGGCCTAGTGGCCCACCATCTTTCGAAGACCTCCATAAGCTCGGAGTTCCGGAAAACATTCTCTTGGGCAAGGGTATCTTGAGCGGGCACCTTTTGTTGACGCCCCACTTACTTCATGAGCCTTTCGGGATAAATGAAGGAAGCAACCTTCAAACCCACCACCATCAAAGAACGAGGACTAGCACCCGAAGCGGGCAACCCCGTGAAGGACCTGAAGTGCCACCATGGCACCACCCAACGGATGTGAGGACCACCCTCCTCCGCCAACCTTGCGACCCAATAAGCCTCGGTAGAAGCAAAGCTATCCGAGTACAATTTCTTCCTCATGGTAAGGTGACGGAAGGAATAAGAAGAAGAATCAACCGGAGGCTCTACATACCTTAGCCTCTCCAATAGCCACACTTGGAGGATCCTGTTAGGATTCATTAATCTCGTAAGTTTACATATTCATATATAAATTAATTTATTTGGTCATAAAATAAATACAAGATCTTATGCATGCAAACATAAAACAAAGTAGGGAAGAAATCGTCACTTCTTACATTTGTGTTTAGGATTTTTGGGCACCAACAAGATCTCCTTCTTGTTAGTTCTTGAGCTTTCCAACAATGGATGAACAAGGTTCAAATTATAACCTCTCCCAAAAGCATATACCCAAGGAATACCCTTAATAACCAATATTATTATGAACTAGTAATAATATTAATCTTACTTAAAAATGACACAAAAATTGATTTATTGGCCCTTGAAAATTTCGGACAAGGGGAGTAATATTGTGAGGTTTCTTTCTCTAAGTTTTCACAAATTGTAGAGAATGTAATAATTTTCTAACACTAGAAAATATTAGGTAAGGTAGTGAAAAAAATTATAGAGGAAAAACCATTTGCCTTTTTCTAGTGGAAAAACCAGTTGGGGGGTGGATTATTAGGGAGCCAATGCATGCAAAAGATGCTCTTCACAAAAGCTTGTAGGGTTGCATGGCTAGACATAAGGCTTAATCATTATGTTTCCATTAAAAATAATTAACACAATTTAAAACCCTAACCCACCCCATTTTCGGTACACCCATCATAAAATGGAAGGTCCATTTTATTTTTGTCATTTGTCAATTTTGTCATGTGTCACATGTTACATGACATGTGAAATTGTAATGTATTTTTAACATATTAAAAATCAACATACTCATAAAATATGTCATATACAAAATCCACTAGTAATTCGTAATCACTTGTACCAAAATGGTTTATCAAATTATAAATTACAACGTGTTGTATTTATAATAAATTATTCATTCAATTTCAATTGTTTCGTAAACAATAATTGTATCTAAATAATAAAACAATTCGATTACTTAGACCGTATCTAATTTAATCGAATTACAATAAGACACGTTAATTTTACTCACAAAATCATCCGTCAATTTTAAGCAATTTAATTAACTCGTATCGGCATACGATTAATTAAATAATCAATTTGAGTATTTCCCTATAGGTATGCCTAAGAGGATCAACTGATCACCACCGTCGCACGACAGTAATGTCAAACTCTAGTCAGCCAATCATTACCGATATTTGTGAACCAATTGAATGTAAAATATTACATCCCTCTTGTATTCTTAAACATTAGATTTAAACATGTGATCATCATGATCGACAGTTGTGATCGCATTATTGTCGGAGGAGACTTATTCCAACAATCTCCCACTTGTCCTCGACAAGTGTGCGTCACCAATTCTCTTGTCCTATTACTATCTCCCACTCAATGCAAGGTGTCTTGCGGGTCGTACTTGCAAGTGATCATATCGAGAGTGGTTTCCTCGATCTGGAGAATAACTGATTGACCGGAATTATCTACCATAGATACCTTCCGTGCATGGCCACGCATTTCCAGTTCATTACTCCTCGAGTGGCCCTGAGATATTGTTTTAACCCTGACAAGGGGTGGATAATTCCTATCGCACTATTCCCTTCGATTAGCCACAACTATCATAACCCAAAATATGCCCATTTAACCCCATTTACGAAGGTCGTAGTAACATAAATCAAAGTTAATTTGAAACTGTGCCACCTTAGGCGAACAGTCTTTAGTCAAAGAATTGACTCATTAGAATACTATAGTATCTCTCGCCACCACTAGGCTATATAAATTTGTCAGAACTCTATAAGCGGTCATTAGCCCGACAAAGTGTTCCTAACAGTCTCCCTATGTGATCGACTAGTCATCTCACATGACTCCATGGCACTTGAACTTGCCATCAGTCGCATCACACTCTAGTCACTTCGAGACGTCACCTCATGTAAGTGACTATGGGCAAAAACAATGTTAATCCGTGTTCACTTTAACGGGGTTTAATTGTCTTTACAGCCCGTTTGGATGTAACAAAGTATTAGGTGAGTTAATAATAACTCAAACGACAAATGTGGACATCACATTCGAGTAGTCAATACCATATTACCACCTTGTGATGTATATTGTAAGTGTGTAAACACTAGTTATTTGCAACATGAGTTTAACACACCATGTGTCCATGTGTTCAAACTCTTGAATTTCATTTTCCTTTATTCTCATGTTTGTCTTACATAGCATGAATCTCACCAAGTACATATCTAGTTTCCCAAACTAGGTTTAGGTTCTTTATTTTTGAGAGAACTTTCTTGTGGATTATCACATAACAAATGAATTATGATGGACGACATAACTTGCACTAGTCAAGTGTTCTTCCAATTCATAATGTACCAGGTGTATGTTTTGTTGGATCTTGCAACAATTGTCAAGATGATTAGCCTAGCACTTCTCATAATTCTTAGCAAATTTTAGAATACTAGTTTTGAGTAACTTCTTACTATAACCAAGTATCTTTTCAAACTTCTTATTTCTCCTTTTAGCTTAAATAGCTTAGGATTTTCATAAATCCTTACGCGTTTTCGAAACTTCAATATGTGCAACTTCTTGTCACATAATGGAGTGTTCTATCAAACACTAGAATAGCTCATTAGTTCTCCTTGAGAATCCATGACGATTCTTATATGGCTTACCAATGACTCATCATGCTCTTAAGCATATGATTCATTATAAGACATGTGCATGATTATTCTAATGGCGGAAACATTAGTAATTTTTAATCATGTAATCAACCATTCTTAGGTTCAATGAATGACCGTGACTGCTTTTTTTTTTTTGCTAAAAGGTAAGAAATTATATTGATCAATGAAGAACAACAATACAAGACATTTTTAGTACCATACATATTTCAGTGCATATACTTATACTAATTGCACTCTAGACAACCAACAAGTATCCCTATCAGAGATGACTTGAGGTTTACAACTATGAAAACGTTGAGAGATGCTAGCCTTAATGAAATTGAAAACATAAACAGCTCTCTGAACTTTTCCATTAATCCGGGCTTCATTCCTTTGAAACCATATTTGATACCACGCTGCCAAGATAGTAATGGTGCATACTTGCTTTCTTAACTTACTCCACCTCTTGCTGGCTATACTGTTAAGTATAGAAGGACTGTTGAAATCAGCAATCAACCAGCTGCCAATCAGCTGTAAAATCTGTTGACTGTAAACACACTCAGTGAAGAGATGCACATGAGTTTCAGGCTGATTCAAACAGATACAGCATAAATCATCAGAACTGATATGAAGCTTGAATAATTTTTGTTTCAGCATCAATGCTTCATTTGCAATTATCCATGCTATAAAGGAATGTTTTGGTATGGCCATTGAATTCCATACAGCATTGCTCCAAGAAACTTGATTCCTTTTAATTCTCAACCAGTTATAACAAGAACTAACCTTATAATCACCCCGACTGATACTCCAACTATGATTAATAAATCCATCCTGAATTAAATCGCGAACCTGACAAATCTTCCTCCAATGCCAGCTAGCACTAGAAGTAGGTTGATGTTGATGCCAAGCTTGATCCTTACAATAAACATGATGCACCCATTGCACCCAAAGCTTGTCTGGTTTCTCTACCAACCACCAAACAAGCTTCCCAATGATAGCTTGATTCCAAATCTGGCTTTGCTTGAGCCCTAATCCACCTTCCTTCTTAGGGACACACACTTTTGACCAAGCAATAAAGGAAGCCCTATTATGCTCTGTGCTACCCTCCCATAAGAAATTTCTACAGATAGCATCAACTCTGTGCAAACCTCCTTTGGGAAGAACAAACATAGAGGCCCAATAATTATAAAGAGAAGCAAGCACAGAATTAACCAGTACAAGCCTGCCTCCATAGGATAAACGTCTGGCTCCCAAACTCTTAATTCTAGTAACAATCTTATCAATTAACACTGCACACTCCTTCTTTTTCAATCTGCCTGCAGTGATTGGAACCCCAAGGTATTTAAATGGCAATTTACCTTCCATAAAACCAGAAACTGAAAGAATATCTTTCTTGAGCTCGTCATTCACACCATTAAAATATGCACAAGACTTTTGTGCATTCATATTCAGACCAGATGCTACAGAGAAAGCAGAATAAGATCTCAAAATAACCATGATAGACTTAATATCTCCCTTAAAAAACAATAACAAATCATCTGCAAACATAAGATGAGTTAGTTTCATTCTGTGACATAAGGGGTGATAGGAGAAAGGCAGCTTCCTAGTAGCACACAGAAGTATCCTACTCAAATACTCCATACAGAGTGTGAACAACAGAGGTGACATGGGATCACCCTGTCTAAGCCCTCTCTTCCCTTTGAAATAGCCAAAAGTTTCACCATTTAAAGCAATGGAGAAGGAAGTACTCCTGACACATTCCATAATCAAATGACAAAAATGAGGAGGAAAATTGAAGGCTTGCAAAATCTCATCCACAAATTGCCAACTCACAGAATCATAAGCTTTCATCAAGTCCATTTTAAACATGCACCTAGGAGAGCTAGACTGTCTATTGTACAGCTTAACCAAGTCTTGGCACACTAAAATATTTTCAATAACGCTCCTCCCCTTGATGAAGCCACCTTGATTTTTACTCACCAACTCAGGCAACACATCAGCAAGTCTAGCACAAATGAGTTTTGAGATACATTTATACAAGACATTGCAACAGGCAATTGGTCGAAATTGGGAAACCTGAGTAGGCATTTTGCACTTTGGTATGAGGGTAAGAATAGTAGAATTGAGCTGCTTGAGTAACTTACCAGTGATAAAAAAATCATGGACTGCATCACATACCTCAGTACCAATGATTTCCCATGAATCCTTAAAAAAAGCACTAGAAAAGCCATCAGGCCCAGGAGCCTTGTTGTCTGGAATTGAGAAGATGGCAGCTTTGATTTCTTGGCTAGTGACAGGCCTGAGTAACTGAGTCTAATGCTCAGTATTACACACAACCCCTTGCCTAACAATCTGAGGATTCACAGAAGTAGTAGCTTTCTCTGTCCCTAAGAGCTGAATATAATACTGAAGGAAAGCATTCTGAATCATTTGAGGATCCTCATGCTCCTTCCCGGCCATATCAGAAATGGACAGCACTTGATTCTTCATAAAGTTGCTTTTAATAACACCATGTAAGTACTTTGTGTTACTATCACCATCCTTAATCCAAGCAGCCTTAGCTTTCTGACTCAAGAAGAGAGTGCAAGCAGTCTGCAATTCCTTATATTCACCAATAGCATCCTGTTCTTTTTGCAGCCACAAGGAATCTCTAGGATCCATAGCAAGCTGGGCTTGAATATACTCCAGGTTTTTCAGGGCAAGAATAGCACTATTCTCAATATCAGAGAAGTAGTCCCTATTGTATTGTCTAAAATAAGGCTTCAACTGTTGTATTTTCTTAACAAGACAATACATCTTAGTGCCATAGCCTGAGTTTTTCCACCATCCTTGTAAGCACTGAAGATAATAAGGAGATTTCCCCCACATATTAAAGTATTTGAATGGTTTTTTTAAACTATTCTGTTGACCAGAACTCTTAAGCAGACAAGGGGTATGATCAAATATGCCTTCAGGAAGAAAATGAGCATACATAGTAGGCATTTGATCACTTAATTCCTGATTAATTAAAGCCCTATCCAGTCTGCTATAGACTCTAGAACTGACATCCTGCTTGTTGTTCCAAGTGAAGAAGGAACCTCTAGCAGGACTATCCACTAACCCACAACTGGTCAGACACCCTTGAAAATCATCTATTTCCTTATCACTACTATTACCTCCTAATCTTTCAGCATGGGACAAGACACAATTGAAATCCCCACACACTAACCAGGGATCCTTGATATGAACAGAGAAGTCCACCAACTGAGCCCATAATTCTTCCCTTGCTTGAATATCATTGAAAGCATAAACCATAGATAAGTAAAAGAAGGTAGTAGAAGCCAGTTCAGTAACCTTCATATTAACACATTGAGCAGAGTAATTAAGAAAGTCCACATGAAAGATAGAAGGATTCTACAAGATCCAAACCCTACCACCCTTATGAGAACTATTATTAGTAGACAAGCTCCAACCATCCATTAATAAATTTTGCAAACTATTCAGAGCCAAGGATTTAACCTTGGTCTCTAGGAGACCAAACAAACCCACTTTATTCATATGCATAAACCACTTTATATGCCTTTGTTTAGTAGGATTGTTTAATCCCCTGACATTCCAGAATCCAAGGTTATACATTCCCCACCACAAGGTGAGGAACACTACCACTCGTCCCAATTCCTACTTTGGGTGTAGTCTTGGATTTGTTCAAGGCTTCCATAAAAGATTGTTGACCAAATTTGTGTACACTGTAAGCTCCATCTGTAACCTCTTGTCTACTCATCCTCATAATAGGTCTGGCTTGAGAAGGACCAGATGTATAACTGCCATTCTTATGCCAGATAACAGGCGTCTGCAATTGTATTTCAACTCGAGGAGTATACTGACTGGTTTCAGCAGGAGTGACAACAAGAGGTTCTTTGTTCTTCTCCACTACCTTAGGTTTCCACACTTTAGTGACATGCTTTTTGGAGGGCACAGTGGGTGCAGGTTGCTTCTTGGCTTTCCTGCATTCATTTGCAGCATGACCAATACCCTTACACACACTGCACACAATTGGTTTCCACTCGTATTCCACATCTATCTCCACAACATTTCCATGTTCATCTAAAAATTTAACTTTGTCCTTCAATGGTTTCCCAAATTCAATATCAATCATAACCCTAGCATATCCAATTCTCACCTTGCAGGGTCACACTTCACAAATTTACCCAAAAGCCCAGAAATTTTAGGAATTCCTTTACCCCAGAACTTAAGAGGCAACTTGTGTAATTTAACCCACACAGGGACAGATTGAACAGGATGTTTGACCAACTCAATTTCAGGGGTCCAAGGTTTAACTATCAATGGTTTGTTATCAAACAGAAAATGCCCCTGTTTCAAAATTGCATTACAAGCTGCCAAAGACTTAAAACGCACTAAGAACACACCATTAGGAAGGAAAGAAATCTTATCCACCTGATGGTTAGACCACAATCTCTTAATAAATCCATCGACAATTTCCCAGGGAGGATTAGCCCCAATAATGAAGCAATAAACAGAGTTTTTCCAATAATCAAGTTCGATTTTTACCTCTGCTTCAGTAAATTGCAGCAATTCTTCAGGCTCCTCTACAATTGTTTCCAACACAACGAAAAATAATGGACCTTCTTCCACTACTGGCTCTTCTACTAAGTTCTCTAAATTCAGAGGCGCAATTCCAACCACCTCACTCATAGGCTTTTCCTTGCTTACATCCGCACTAGACGAACCTGTAGTACGTGACAAAACTGGAAATTCATCTGCACTAGTTGAAGAAAGGAGATCAAATTTATTTGATTCAGCTTGTTTTTTTTTGATTTTTTGTTGAAGAAACCGAAGATTTACTCTTTATTACTGTCATTTTTTTGTAGTCTCAGATCCCTAGGGTTCCTTGTTTTCAGAACTTTTCAATCGCCTTTTTTAGGGGTTTTTTTTTTCTCTCTCTCTCTCTTTATTTTTTCTTATTATTAAAGTTTCCAATTGTTTTATTTTCTTAACGTCCGTGACTGCTTATGGTAATTCCATTTTCATCAATATGAATAACCTACGTTTCTCGTTGATTTGATGTGCATATCTCAATGCCAATCTAACATCCCATGTTGTGATTGGATTCATCTTAGTCCATTTTCATCCAGAATTGAAAACTCAAATACTTCTTTATGAAAGATAGTAGTAGCTCGTCATTCTCAATGAGTAATGAGTTATAAATTTTACAAGATGATTGCTCCCACTAAATTTCATGTCTTCACATGATAATTTCAAACTCCCACTCAATTCCACATGTTTCGTATTTGACTACTCAACGAAACATTTCAAGAATTGAAATACATTTTGTTTTCCCAAGTTATTAAGATAAAACCATATATGTTCCCAACATATCTTTTCAAAATACCTATTTTGAAAAGGTTTCAATCTTAAACTTATGGAAAGATATTTTAATCTCTAACTCATTCATCTTATAATGATGCGTAGCAATGTCATTATTTAAAAGTGAAATCCCATTTAATACACGTCCTTCTCAAAATACCTTTTTCGGAAGGAGGTTTAACCATTTCATTTTCATAATGAGGTTAAGTAAAGACACTAGCGTGGTTAACAATTAACTTAGCTCTTGTAGACATCGGCATATCTTTCTTTGCAACTTTTAATCATAAATCTCATTTATATTCAAGGATGCAACTTTGTTTCATTTAGGCTCTTAAGTAAATATCAATATTGAAACTCTATTTATATAAAGGTAAGGTCATAAACTAGCAAAATCTCTTGTTGAGACTTTTCTTTAGTTATTTTCATTCAAGAACTTTCTTTTGGTCTCCTCGTGTAGTTATCTTAAGAACATATTCTTTTGATTACTTCACTTATCTTAAGAACATATTCTTTTGATTACTTCACTTGGTCTCTTTTGTCATGTAGATCTCATCTACTCAAGCATACAAATTATTCTTTGTATTCTTTGTGTCTTCATTTTTCTCCCACTCTATCTTTAGAATAAATACACTAGATATTCAAAGATAGCTTATGAGACACAAATAATGATTTTGAAGTAGAAGGAGGATAATCTCATAGATTGACTAATAGATTTTAGATTTGATGAGTGTACTTGGTAATTAACATTCCTTTAAGAGAGTTCATCAACTCAACATCACTTTAAAATTGATCATACACGAGCCTCAAGCTTGTGGACATCTAATGAATCCTATCATTATAATTGTCTATTGGATCACTTTAAGTAGATGATCATATGTTTCTATGTGCAAGCATATAAAGACGAAATTTTAGAACAAACAAATACGATAAAAGGGGTGACTTGGGTTGCAAGCCAAGCCACCAAAATCCAAAATACAACCATTGTTTAAAAGGATCAACCATTTCCATGTCGAACACGGAAATCAAAATAGTTCTAAAATTCATAAAATTAAAATAAAGACAATAATAAAAGCCAAGCTTCATTGGTAGCTACTCTTAGCTCCTTCATGATTTTTTAAGCTTGCTTCTCTTTTCCCTTGTCTTTGCTTGGAAGAGGCCTTATTTACAATAAAAAGGGGATACATTATCACAACTTTGTATCAAAATACCATAGTTGAATTAGAAACATAAAATAAAGGATAGTCATTTACCTACTGGAGTGATCTTTCCAGCTTTGATGTCACCAAGATACTTGGAACAATTCCTCTTCCAATGTCCAACACCATTACAATAATGGCATTTATCAAGAGGAATCTTCTTGGTTTTGGAAGTGCTAGCTTCAAAAGTCTTAGCCTTGGTGTTCATGGGAGCTTGCCTCTTACTCTTTTTCCCATTATTCTTGAACTTCCCCTTGCTCTTAGTGCTTATATTAAGCACATCCTTAGGTGGGTTAACATTTAGCCCCATGTCTCTTTCGGCTTGCACAAGTAACTTGTGCAACTCTTCAAGAGACACGTCCTTGTCTTGCATATTGAAATTCACCCGGAATTGTATATATGCTTTGACTTTGGATAAGGAGTGAAGAATCCTATCAACAATGAGCTCCTTGGGGATTTCAACCTTTTGAATTTTCAATGTCTCGACTAGCTCCAACAATTTGAGCACGTGAGGGCTAACCTTTTGGCCCTCCTTGGAATCGACATCAAAGAATGCCGAGGCCGCGTCATATTGGACGATCCTCGGTGTTTGTGAGAACATTGTCACAAGTTTGAATAAATTTCATAAGTTGTGCCCATTTTGAAAGCTCTCCTTTGGAGATCCGCCTCCATAGCAAAAATCAACACATTTTTGATAGCGGCGGACTCTTTGTGGTAAGCCTCATATGCTTCCCTAGTGGCGGCACTCGAGGTAATGAACCTTATCGTCACCTTGGGCGGCTAGCTTGAGTTGGGCATCCCAATCGGAAAAGTTTGACCCATTCTTTTCTAGTTTACAACGATTCATGAAGGATCGGAGCCATAAAACATTACTGAGAGCGTGAGCGTTGTTGTTTGGTGCGGCCATTTGTTATGAGAAATAAAAGTGGTCTACAAAACAAAATAGAAGGAATAAAACACTTGTTGTTTTTTAAATAATAATAATACTCGTAAATTTAAACAAGTTTTATTGCATTTATCTAGTGACCTCTACCTAACTTGATAAATGATTCCAAGAACCAAATTCATATCAACTTGGGCACGCTTTGGCGATACAACCCTCATCAATATAACTCGGTGGATTAACACTTTAATCAATTCTACTTTCAGAACTCTTGGTCGATAAAATTACATTAATATTTATCTTTAGCCCAAAACACATCCGGCTATGGTCGAGAATACTTTTTTTTTAAGTTCAACCCAAATTTCGAATAAATGTGTCCATGATCCAAATCCACATTAATTTGGGCACGCTTTGGCGATACAACCCTCATCAACATGAATTCGGTGGATAGACATTTATCACCCACTTCCCCTACGTAACAAGGTTTGTACCCCGGTTTGGCCGAACGCACTCCCTCACGAAATAGGTTTTCATGGTTTCTAATTTTTGCTAAGGCTAAGTCTCAATTGTTTATTTAGAGAGAGGTCATGTCAATTTCTTATCTATCACGTTTTAAGTAAACTAAATCGGTGAAATACGATAATTGTAATTGACACGGTCGATAAACTCGATTTAAAATGCATGTTTAGTTAAGGCGATTTAGCGATGCATGCAACATATAAATAAAATGCAAAGCATAAATATAAAATCCTAGTATGGCCTTCCTAAAATAGTAAATCTAATAAACTATTACAAATTCGAAAACCAACTCTTTTGGTCTCTTGAACTTCGGTCTTGGCACGCACTTCAAGGCAACACTTTCTTTGATGGACCGCCTTCTCGAATGGCACCGTCTTCAAGGAACTCCAGAATAATTAAATTACAAAATGAATTACGTAATTTCCTATTATACATTTTTAATTAAAATTAAATCTATTAAATTACAAAACGGTGATACGAGATCACAATAATTACAACAGAATCGATATTCCCATACATTTCGGGTAATTCCAATTAAAACTAGGGCCATACTAAGTAAAATTACGTAATTCATTATAAAAATATGACAATCATAAATAAAATTCAGCATTATAATATGTATGAACATGCTTAAATTTATTCTAAATCGCCTTTTAAGAGCCAATATCGTATATTTTTATCGGTTTTTATGGATTTGCGTGATTTAACTTATTAAAATCACAAAATGTCTCATAAATTCATATTTATGCACAAGTTAATTACCCTCACCATCTTAGGACTCAAAACGTAGTCTTCACTAATATTTTGACAATAACTCAACTTGATTTCTTAATATTGTTCATTATGGACCAAAAATACAAAATTATGCTATAAACATCAAATTAAATTATAAAAATTTCAAATAATTTCAAAATTTGAAATTTAAACTCATGAACATTCTAGAAAAATACCATGACACTCATAATGTTCAAAACTTAGGTTAAAAAGTTTGAAAAATATCGAGAAAAACAATGTTGCGGTTTATCGGTTTTAACAAATATGACCATAAAAATATGAGAAAATTTATTTTCATCAACTTTTAACTTTTAGATCTCAAATATATGATAAAATGCAACATGTGATGTTTTTCTTTAGTCATGAAGTATGTTTTAACATTATTACTAATTATAGTCACTATTTATGTGATTTTTCATCAAAAATTCATAAATCATGGAAAAAGAGTTCACTATAGCCAAATATTTTACACACATCTTGTAAAATTGCATATGACAACATACTAAATTTTCATGACCAGATTCGAAATATAACTCATACTAACCTATTTACCCATTTAAATACGATTTTAACTTATAAAATTCATATTTCGAGCAAAACAACTTATTTTAACTTGACAATTTACAGGCGATCAGTACATAATATATGTGAAAATATATCCAAAAACCACTGAAAAATTCGAAGGTTAGCTATTTTTCGTCCAAAAATGACATTTTTCTCATAAAAATCACATTTTAATGCCAATAATATATAAAATGAACAATAAAATGCATAAATAAACCAAAATATCCCAAATACATTTTAGGACCAGAAACTTTAACATGCAAAGTGATTTCGTGATATATCATAATAAACACAAAATTACAAGTTTTATTTGTTAATAAGATTAAGTCGGAAAAACAATAAACCGATTTGTATGCAAACAACCTAAGGCTCATGATACCGCTTGTTAGGATTCATTAATCTCATAAGTTTACATATTCATATATGAATTAATTTATTTGGTCATAAAATAAATACAAGATCTTATGCATGCAAACATAAAACAAAGTAGAGAAGAAATCGTCACTTCTTACATTTGTGTTTCAGATTTTTGGGCACCAACAAGATCTCCTTCTTGTTAGTTCTTGAGCTTTCCAACAATGGATGAACAAGGTTCAAATTAGAACATCTCCCAAAAGCATATACCCAAGAAATACCCTTAATAACCAATATTATTATGAACTAGTAATAATATTAATCTTACTTAAAAATGACACAAAAATTGATTTATTGGCCCTTGAAAATTTCGGACAGGGGGAGTAATATTGTGAGGTTTCTTTCTCTAATTTTTCACAAATTGTAGAGAATGTAATAATTTTCTAACACTAGAAAATATTAGGTAAGGTAGTGAAAAAAATTATAGAGGAAAAACCATTGGCCTTTTTCTAGTGGAAAAACCGGTTGGGGGTGGGTTATTAGGGAGCCAATGCATGCAAAAGATGCTCTTCACAAAAGCTTGTAGGGTTGCATGGCTAGACATAAGGCTTAATCATTATGTTTCCATTTAAAATAAATAACACAATTTAAAACCCTAACCCACCCTATTTTCGGTACACCCATCATAAAATGGAAGGTCCATTTTATTTTTGTCATTTGTCAATTTCGTCATGTGTCACATGTTACATGACATGTGAAATTGTAATGTATTTTTAACATATTAAAAATCAACATACTCATAAAATATGTCATATACAAAATCCACTAGTAATTCATAATCACTTGTACCAAAATGGTTTATCAAATTATGAATTATAACGTCTTGTATTTATAATAAATTATTCATTCAATTTCAATTGTTTCGTAAACAATAATTTTATCTAAGTAATAAAACAATTCAATTACTTAGACCATATCTAATTTAATCGAATTACAATAAGACACGTTAATTTTACTCATAGAATCATCCGTCAATTTTAAGCAATTTAATTAACTCGTATCGGCATACGATTAATTAAATAATCAATTAAGAGTATTTCCCTATAGGTATGACCTAAGGGGATCAACTGATCACCACCGTCGCACGACAGTATTGTCAAACTCTAGTCAGCCAATCATTACCGATATGTGTGGACCAGTTGACTGTAAAATATTACATCCCTCTTGTATTCTTAAACATGAGATTTAAACATGTGATCATCATGATCGACAGTTGTGATCGCATTATTGTCGGAGGACACTTATTCCAACAGATCCTTGGGGATCCGAATTAGGGAGCTTCTCCGAAAGAGCCTTCCTTGTCCAAAGCTTGGATGATCTCTCCAAGCACCAACCACGATGGATCTCTACCATGCTCCATTTGCTCAACCACATGAACAAGGGTCATGCTACCATAGCATTTCGTCCCCTCCTTCTTCAAAACATCAACAAAGAGGTATACATGGACAAGGCAAAAGGCAAGAGCCCTTCTCCTAGCCACCTCCGAAACATTGGCATCTAATCAGTTGGAGAAGATGTTGATGAGAGCCAACATGTCCACACCATGTGGAGCAAGAAGGAAGTTGACTTGACTTGTCGACAAACCCAACATGGAACGGAATTTCTCCTTGTAGCACAACCGAGTCGGAGGAAGCACCAAGAGGACAAACTTCACCTTTCGTGAAAACGAAAACATAGTGTTTCGAATCCCAAAAACGAGAACATGCTTCGAGGAATGAGGATTTCACCTTAACTTGACGAAGCACCAACAATTGACCAACTCCCATGCAAATGAGTTGATACTTTTCGGGAGGCGACAAATCTCGGCACCATTGTCGCAACGCATTCTCAAAGGCATCCATGAAATATTTTTGTGGAAGAAGAAGAAGAGGTTTTATAGAGATGTTTTTGTGTTTCGGATGATGAAACAATGAAGCGCACACATCACTATTTATAAAAAAATGATCAACGCGTTTTTCGAGAAAAGAGGAGAGCCGCTCTCATCGCCAGCCGCTCGCGCCTCTTTAGGCTCTCCCCCAGGTTTCCCGCTTTGACTTGTCTCTTTCAACTTGTGTTTTCTCCTGACACCTCAAACCTCCCGCCAGAACGCTCGCGCCTCTTCAGATGATCCAGGGACTTTTTGTGTTTCCTCACACTCACATTTCCTTGTTTTCGCGTTTCACGAAATCCGACACGGTTTCCATGACGCGACTTTAAACATACGGATTTTTCTTTCTTTTTTTAAGGGAGGAAGGGCTAGTCGGCCCGATCCACGACGGACCATTTCCATGTCAGTCGAAATTCCGAAATTTTTTCGCTTTTTCACAATTTTCCAGCAAAAATAAAAATCGAAAATTGATAACACAACATCAATTTTCCTCAAAATTCAAGCACTCACAAATTTGAGTCTTGACCTCACAAAAATCGAATCAAATATACTTGTAAAAATCTTTTTTAAAATTCTTCCCTGACGGATTAGTTTGAAATTTTTCGAGTCACAATCAATTTCAACAATTTCAACGCAATTTAATTCAAGACACAAGTTAATTGCTCAATTTTCAAATTAATTCCTTTTGGGAGTCCAAACGTGACGACTTGTCGCGAAAATTTTCAAAATTCATTTCAATTTTCAAAAATTCAATTTTAACTTCAAGTCATCTTGGTTAATTTTGTTTTCAATCAAATGCTTTTACGTGTTTACGTTTATGCATATGTGCTACCTGTTATCTTTTTTCTACACTAACGATGCAGGAACTGGTGCAAAGTAAAAGGAGAATTGACAGCCGACAGCGCTCCTCCGAAACACAACACAAAAAATCCAAAAATCACAAAATGAGCCACAATCCAAAAACACATATATACAAACCGCCTCACGCAAAATACATCGACACACGGATAACTGACCGTAAACAGGATCCAGTACAGATATATATCATACAGACACTGGCCTAAAACAACCATCTATCATACAGACACTGACCTAAGACAACGAACTGGGGGCTAACCGCGACCTACCAAACTAAGCACTCTCTATCCTCTCAAACGGAAAAGAAAGGGAGCAACACAAGAAATAGAGGAGCAACAACGGAAGCAGAGGTGGTTACCATGACGGTAACACCTCGTTCCTGCTCCACGACAAAAAGAAAAATGATGCCTGGCAGACTTCGGACGACACGACAACCGAGGATCGTAACTCAGCATGTTACCCCGACGTTGACCTCCAATCAGCAGAATTCAAGACTGAAAGAGGACCATGACAACGGACACTGCCCCGATGTTGACCTCCAATCACCATGTAGATACCCGTATCCGTCGATATTGGAATTTATAGAGAACCCGACAAACACCCGATGATGATAGGACACATGTATTTATTTAGTTGTCACTGTCATTATTTGGGTTCGTTTTACGATGTAGAATGAGCGTTGTCGACGGAGTATTTTAATTTAAATGATATTTAAATTAAAGTTTTTTAGGTGATTTCAATTTATTTTATTTTATTTTGAATTTATTTTCTCAAGTTTATTTTATTGAAAATAAAATAAATATTTGATTTGAAAAATCATTTTATGAGTATATTTGATTTGAAAAGTCATTTATTTTAATGGGTTAATTGATTTGAAAAATCGATTTTAAAAGCGAAGAAAACTCGTTTTAAACATGTTTTTTGAGCTCGATTTTAGCTCGGTTTTTGAGCCCGTTTTCTTTACGAATTGGCACGAAACTCGAGTACACTAACCAACCTAGACCAATACCCATCCACCCCAGTTCGAACCCCCTATCCACGGCCCAAATTCCATCCCCAAACACCCCCCCCCAACCAGCCCGCGCATACAAACAGCCCCCCTGTTTTGCGTGATGAATCCCGAGCCCAAAACCCGCTCCAAACATCACCAAAATCCGTACCCATTAACCCTAACCCATACCCTAGTATCCTACCCATATTACCCTAGCTTAATCACCAAGAAAACCCCTCTCAAACCTTCACAAAAGCTGCTGGACAGCAGCTATGCGTGAGCAGGCCCGACTGCCTCTCCCTCTCTTTTGCCCTACTTTAACTCCTTATAAATACCCCCCCTTCACCATACATTCATTCCTCTAAGTTCTCCATACATCCTACCTTCACTCACAAGCTTTAAACCTCAGAAACAAACCCTAATTGCCTCTCAAAAACCTTCCACAAAACCGACATCCAAACTGAAACAGTTTGTGTGTCCTCTTCGAAAAACAATTAGTTCCTCCTTCAAACCTCCATCAAAATTCGAGTTTCTTATTCCAAATTAACCATACAACATCCATCTACACATTAGACAAAGATTTACGAGCCAAATTGCCCTTGAGAGCACACGAATTCCCTCGAAAAACAGAGTGTTATACACTCTGTTTTCGCGGTTTGTTCCTGTCTGTCCAGTTCTGTTTGTGCTCGTTTTTCGTGCCCAATAACTCAAAACGAGCAGGGGTTACTTTAAGATCTCTGTTCTCCTCTCTTTCTAGTTTTCAAAACATCTTTTAAATCGAATTTTCATCGTGAAACGAGAGAGAAATCGCTGTTTGAAAGTTGCTGTCCAGATTCGATAAAAACGCGTGTTTGCTTTGTTTCTTCGTCGACGACGGCCTCTCGAGATAAAATCTACCATCGATTACGACCCAAGACGGTGTCAACGATACATGTAGGTTGAGGGTGCATCAAATCCTCCTCTTTCTCCCTTTTATTTCGTTTTTTATGTTTGTTTTTTATAGTTTGTTTTTATTCGTTTACCGTTTTTGTTTATCGATTGTTTAATTAACTATGAAACTAGTTTAGTCCGAGTATGAGTTAAAGTACCACCATGAACACCCGCGTTGACTTGAGATGGGAAAGAAACCGCTACATCAGTCGGTCGTACACCCCCGTCTCATTTACATATCCTCGTGTTCAAGGTAGGACATAAATAAAACGAACTTCTAACTTCGCTCCTCGTTCTTGACCCTTTGTTTGTTTCGGCCAATTCGACCCATCTTAGGACCCGTCACATGTTAGTATGACCTCTGATTGTTAACATATAACTCATCTAGATGACATTAGATCAATTTAATAACCTAATTAGACACGATAGGTGGCTTCGACATAGCTTTTAAAATCAATCGACGATTCTGTAACTTAATGAATGCATCTCTCTCTTTCACCTAATTTCTCGCTAGTATAAGAGTGCGTGACTAGCACCTTCTTATTAACACTCGATGAGTTAAATTAATTAGCGAACTTGACCTAATTTGACCCCTTTTTGAGCCGTGTAGAATACACAATTGCAAGGTATCTTTTCAAATCGATCAACGTCGTTTCTAACTTGTTTTCTAATTTGTTCCGAGCTCGTTTCGCAATCAATTGATCTAACTAATGAACCTGACCTAGGACTTAGGATAGCCTTGTTTGGTTTGGCCGTGATTTGGCCGTGGCCTTTGGCCTTTCCTGGTTCGTTTGTTTTCGCATCGTTCGTTCTTTATTTGTTTTGACACTTGTAATTTATCGTTTGTTCATCGAGTTGTAATTTTCAAGTTAGTTTTCTTTTATCGAGTCAAAACCTCTTTCAAAAACCTTAGTCTTGTTTGGTTAGACGGTTGTACCCCAATGCAAGTAAGAGCGTAGTAAATCGCATGTTGTTTAAAGCAACATGGCCCGATTTATGCTAATGCATGCTTTGATGTGTGGCCCTATGTCTAATTCGATAAGATTAAGTGAAAGCACGCATCACGAGGAGTGACCCAAGGCCGTGAGTCATGTAAGCCGTGGGCCCCCCCTTTGTGCACGTTTTCCTAGGCCGAATGGCCGTATGTCGTGTATGGTATCGTATGTAGCGTTGTATTTAGATCGAGTTGTATCTTTAATTTATCGCTGTGTCGGCATGAAATGCCTGGTTTGTAATAGGTAGATCCCACGGCTCCCCCATTCCCCCTTAAGCCTTGTTTGCTTTGTTTTGTATGTTGTTAGATCAATCAACCCACATGCTAAATTACAACTTTGACAAAGTTAGTTTAGTTGCATCTAAAACGACATAGAAATTGTTGTCACATGTTAGGGTTAAAACGATGTTTGCATTTCATATATCGTAGTAGCTATGACCTTGTTTGAAATCCATACTTGACTTAGTAGAGGCCGTTATTGACGGGCGGGGTTGGGTGTCCTTATGGGCTTCCCAACACGTACCCTCACCCCTTACTCAAGATCTATGGTTTGTGGATCCTTCTAAATGCCATTGGATTACGAGAGTCATTCAAATCGAGTGATATAGGGTACAAGTCTTTATCTTTAATCACTCGTAGTCGATTGGCTTTATGCTTTTCGATGAAAGGTGTAAAGTTGACTTGAACGGTTCCAAGTTCCCAAAAAACTTGGTGGCGACTCTAATATGTCTTAATTCGATTCGAAAGAACCTCGATTCGATTATGCCTGGTGTGGATCCCGCGGACGCAGTTCCCGAGGGCCTTGTCCACAGTTTGGCGACTCCGCTGGGGAAAAGAGGACTAGTTACACTTTGTTTCTAGGGTCTTTTCCTCCGAGGTGAAACTCGAAAAGAAAGTGTTGGAAAGTAAAACATTACTCATAGTGCTACGATTCATGCATAAACCCTTAAGGATTTTCCCGGGCCGTCGCAGCGTTTCTTCGTGATGCGTGGGGGGCGACGTCCCACTATGCTAGGAAGCTGCACATTGCTCGCTTCCACTTCACCTCGCGCGGTTCTTGATGGTGGGGACGATCTTCTAGGTACTCTACCTTAAGACACCTTGCTCTATAAGACCGCAAAAGGATGGAGGGCATAGACCTTCTTGTAGAAGACTTGCCGAGACTTAGAGATGTCTAGGAGCATACATCCTTATAACATGAGAATGACAATGTGCAATTTTGTTTTCCCGAGTCTTTTTTCGAAATTTCCCATGTCCTTTTCAAAACCGAACTTTTGAACAACTTACTTTCAAAATAGCATGGTTTTAAAAACGCGGAATGCTGCCCAAATAGGACTAGAAATTTCGGCCAAAAAACCACTTTTATAGCCGATGCTGCCCATTTCAAATCTCATTTTTCAAATCGATCATTCATTTTTTCAAAATCAATCCAAAATGCCTCCCGAACCTCAACCAAGCATGAAATGCGTCGAGTCGTGTCCGGGTCATGGCCGTGTTAGGCCGGGTGTGTTTCGTTCTAAGAGTCTAGAACACGACCTTGTTGGGTCACCCAAGCTCACCTCTTGGGCTTTGAGTCATGTTGGTCGACCTTTTGGTCTAGGATAGTCCACAAAAAAACGTCCAAGCTAGGCCCTTTAGGACGTTTCACTCTAACCCATGGGCTATGTTAGCCCAATCACGGGTTTAGCCACACCAAGTCCAGTTTAGAATCGAGTTATGACAGTTTGAGTCATGTCGTTTTGTCGAGTCTAAAATGAACCGATGTCTAAATCAAACCGTGAGTCGAACCCTTGTTTAGTCAATCTCAAGTCGAGTCTTTGTTTTAGTCAAGTTGGGGTCGAGTCCTTAAGTGTGCAGGGGCTCTTACTTTAAATATTGACTCAGTACGGGGTTTTTCTTGTAGAAAGGCCGCCAAAAACCCGACGTCAAGCAATGGAAGATGCTGTTAACAAGCTTACTGAGGCCGTGAACCTCATGATGACCCGAATGGATGCAATTGAATCTAAGCTGGGTAAAGATTCCCCTCCATTTACCCCACCTCTGACCGATCTGGAGAAACGGTTCAAGTTCATCGAAGACCGTCTGAAACTCTCCCAGGGGAAGAACATCCACTATGAAAATGCTAGGGCCTATGCCCCAGTTCAGGATAAGTTGCCCACGAACATGGTACTCACTGACATCCCAAAGTTCAAAGGCACCGAAGATCCAGTCCACCATGTTAAGGGCTATAAAGGATACTTAGCACTGAACGGAGTACCTGCTGACATGCTCTCTGAAATTTTTGCCCAATCTCTGGATGAACACCCGAAGGCGTGGTTCTATAATCTTGACCTTAAGAACTTCCCCACTTTCGAAGATATTACGGTGGAGTTCTGCAAGCACTATGCTGATAATGTCGAGATTCAAACCAACATAAGAACTTTGGTGGTTATGACACAAAAAGAAAAAGAAGGCTTTACTGAATTCCTTGCAAGATGGCGCGCTGAAAGCGTGAAACTAGCTAAGAAGCCTGATGAAGTTGAAATGGTAGATAAGTTCGTAAAGAATTTACGACCTGTTTACCGTAATGCTCTGAAATACCAGAGTTTTGGCTCTTTCAAAGAATTGATAAGAATCGGGATAAAGGTAGAAGATGATGTCATAAGGGCAGAAGCTGAAAAGCCGAAAGGGTACCAAGGGGCCTCATCGTCTAAGGGCAAGGCCCCAGCAACGACCCATTTGGATGAAGGCATCAATCTCTTAGAAGGGCAATCTAAGAAGCCGCAGCGCCAAACACCTAGGGCATTCACCGATATTGGATGCACTTATACATACGCTCTCCAAAGGATCATAGCCCAAGGAAAGCTGAAGCCTATTGGTCCAACTCCGGACCCTCCCGCTGATCAACAAGGTAAATGGTATAAACCAAATGCCTACTGTGCTTTCCATCAAGGGAAGGGACACGATACTGAAAAGTGCTTTAGACTGAAGCACGAAATCCAAGACATGATTGAGAATGGAACACTCCCGATCCCAACTGTTAAACCCAATAACATCACCAATCCATTTGGCGATCACGCCAACTTTGTTTATGTCGAAGACAATGTCGATTATTCCCATCTTATCCACCCATTTCACTTGAAAGGGGTGTTTATCGGGAAGATATTTGTGGATTGCTTTGAATTCTTGCCAAACCCGAAGAATGAAATTCAAATCGGGAGTCTCGCTCTAGAATGTACTCCTCTCGTTAACGAAGTTAATAAAGGACAATTCGATTCACCAACCTTCATCACTGGCGTAGATCCTCAGAGGACTACCTCAGGATGGAGGCAGACCATCCAAGGGATCAAGGACTAGAACCGAGCATCTAAGTTGACAACTGAACAAGGGAAAGCTCAAAACTAGATTTGAAAATTATGAGTCGGATCTGTTTTCTTATCTTAGTCGAGTCGAGTCTAGGACTTTCTTTTCCTGAAGATTGAGTCGTTTGTTCCGCGATGACCTAGGGTGTGTCCTAGGAATCGTTCCTTCGAGTCTGTTAAGCATTTGTCATTCCAATAAAAGTTGCAGTTTCGTTTCCAAATATGTCTTGTTTCCCTTCCTCAATCATTCCGAAACATGATAAAACGCACAACACACTCAAAGGAATCCCTTGGGTAGAAATATGTCCTGTTTCAAAATGTAAGGTACACTAGGATCCCGTGTTTGATTCCTTTACCTATTCCATGTCTGGTGGTAGAAAACCTCCATCTGAACCAATGTTTGTGACAAGCTTTTAGATGATTCTATGACGAACCCGAACTAGCTCCTTGTTTCCCCTATCGATGATGGAAGGCAAGCCTTTTCCCACAAATCCTCCCATCTCGAAGAGAGAAGATATCAACCCGTTCTAACAAGGAATTGTTAGTTCCTACCCAAATTAATTGGCGAAGCCCAGTTTTCAAGGTGTATCCATTTAGGACTAAGAGAATGAATAGAAGATCATTTTCAAAGAAAAAAAAAGATGAAAAAGAATGAAAAAACGAGAAAAAGAGAAAAATTGGAAAAATGAAAAAAAATGAAAAAATGAAAAAGAAAAGTGATGAAAGAAAAAGAAAAAGAAGAAAAAAAAAGAAGAAAAGAAAAAAGAAAAAGAAGAAGAAAAGGAAAAGGAAAAAAAATGCCAAAATGTTGATCGAAGTTCAAAGGCGAAGCCAAAATGGTCAGGTAGTGCCATCAGCAGTCATCCATACCTCTAAGTCCTTCCCGAGGCATTTACGAGGGAATAGTTAGGGATTCTGAGAATCAATCAGCTTGTGTTAGTACACCCAAGCCTTTAGGATCCAGACATGGAAATTCGAACCCACATTGTTTTCCAACCCATTTGCACTCGGGTTTCATCAAACCCGAGACACCCCTTCCAACCACATCAGCAGCCATAGCCCTTGGCCTTAGCACCACAAAACAAACCTTCAGAATGATGGTTAACCATTCAAACTTGCTATTACCAAGCTCCATATCCCAAAAAACCACAACCTTTTGTACCAACCCTAGACACGGGATTTAAGAGTACCTTACAGGCTAGAATGGGATACGACATGATACCTTAGGTGAAACCTTCGAGTGTGTACACACAATCAATATTCCAAGTTTATGCACCTTGATCGAACTACGTCGGATTTGATTTCGCTCCACGCGAATACGTAGGCAGTCCTTCAGAATAAGGGATTCAATCCACCCATCAACCAAGTTGTCATCTTGTCGGTTTCTTACGGGTCCTAACCAAGTCCAAATGAAGCCACCTTTGTTTAAGTCGGTCTTAGCACTCGATGTAGCCTAGGATGAGGATATAGGTTCGGATGAATAGTATCGAGTCTCAGAATGAGCTTTATCTAACGGTTTAGGCAAAGATGCCGAGTCATATAGATGTAGGTTTGTGTTGGGAACAGAAAATATGAAAAACCCGCTGAAAAGAAAGAAGGCGTGGAAGAAAAATAGTAAAAGCCCGCTGAAAAGAAAGAAGGCGGTGGCAAGAAATGATGAAACTCGCTGAAAAGAAAGGAGGCGAGGAGAAGAGTGACAGGATGTTCCCAACAAAAGTCATGTGTGATGTCTAAGTGTTCTCATAAAATCAGTCTGTGTTTAGTGTCTGGGCGAAGCCAACGTTGTTGCTCTGTGAGTTTAATCCACCTTGTCAATGCCAAGTGATCTTGATTCCCATGTGCCCTTGGGACCACACCCATGCCATACGATATCTCTGTCTCGAGTCCGATGGCCTTGTGATTCCCATTTGCCATCTTTTGACGCCAGAATGGCCAATTTACATTTCTACCCCCAACAAAGTCAATAATTGAATTAAAACCCGTGCACACTTACGGTTTTATTTTCCTTTTTTGTTTTACGGTAGCGGGCTACGCCCACGTTGTTTACGGGTCATACGGAGTGTCTGAGTCGTATTTCATGCTCACCCGTCAAGGTTCGATTTCAAAAATAAATTTCAAAATTTCAAAATTTCAAAAACTTTTTGCGAATTGTGGATAGATGATCCAAGTAGTAGAATCTTTTTGGGTCGATAGCCCAATTATTCAAAATTTTCAACATGTTCAAATTTCGGGTTGATGACCCAGTCTTTCAAACTCAAAATTCGGGTCGATGACCCAATCATTCAACATTTTCAAATTCAATTTTCGGGTCGATGACCCAATTATTCAAAATTTTCAAATTCAATTTTCGGGTCGATGACCCAATCTTTCAAATGACTCAATTTCAAGATCGATGATCCAAATGTGCTTATGCGATGATTATTGCTCGTACATTTTCTATGTTTCAAATATAGCAGGATATGCTTCAACTGAGGGCTCTAAAGTCTTCGACTTTAGAGCCATTGCAAACTAGGGGATCTGAAGCCGTTGGCTTCAGAGACCATTATCAAGATGTAAAGGATGACATCCACCGAGAATTCAATTCAATACAAGAGTATGAGATGGAAGAATTCCGTAGCTGAAAGCAAATGATGAAAGCGGCGGCAACCTCCTCGGAAAGTCCCGTCCCATTTTGACACCTGCCAGCAGATGATAAATTTTGGGCAAATGTCAACAGATGATGAATTTTAGACAAATGCCAGCAGATGATAAACTTTGGGCATGTGTCGGCGATTCTTAAACTACGACGCGGGTTTGATTCCGTCAGAAACGGATACGTAGGCGCCTAAGGATAAGGCTCAATCCACCATATATGCAATTTTATGGGTCGACGACCAACGAGGATAATTTGACACAGCAGAAGCAAGAGTCAATCCCTAACGAAGTTTCAGGTATGATCTCTTCTTATGGCTGGCGAGCTTATATACGCAAGTCTAATGGACTATAAACGACCCGCAGAATCCTCAGGTCGAAAGGGACCTGGGGTATACTTTGACTTTCGCCTTGTCCAAGCCTCAGTCAAAGTGGGGGCTCTGTAGATACCCGTATCCGTCGATATTGGAATTTATAGAGAACCCGACAAACACCCGATGATGATAGGACACATGTATTTATTTAGTTGTCACTGTCATTATTTGGGTTCGTTTTACGATGTAGAATGAGCGTTGTCGACGGAGTATTTTAATTTAAATGATATTTAAATTAAAGTTTTTTAGGTGATTTCAATTTATTTTATTTTATTTTGAATTTATTTTCTCAAGTTTATTTTATTGAAAATAAAATAAATATTTGATTTGAAAAATCATTTTATGAGTATATTTGATTTGAAAAGTCATTTATTTTAATGGGTTAATTGATTTGAAAAATCGATTTTAAAAGCGAAGAAAACTCGTTTTAAACATGTTTTTTGAGCTCGATTTTAGCTCGGTTTTTGAGCCCGTTTTCTTTACGAATTGACACGAATCTCGAGTACACTAACCAACCTAGACCAATACCCATCCACCCCAGTTCGAACCCCCTATCCACGGCCCAAATTCCATCCCCAAACACCCCCCCCAACCAGCCCGCGCATACAAACAGCCCCCCTGTTTTGCGTGATGAATCCCGAGCCCAAAACCCGCTCCAAACATCACCAAAACCCGTACCCATTAACCCTAACCCATACCCTAGTATCCTACCCATATTACCCTAGCTTAATCACCAAGAAAACCCCTCTCAAACCTTCACAAAAGCTGCTGGACAGCAGCTATGCGTGAGCAGGCCCGACTTGCCTCTCCTCTCTTTTGCCCTACTTTAACTCCTTATAAATACGCCCCCTTCACCATACATTCATTCCTCTAAGTTCTCCATACATCCTACCTTCACTCACAAGCTTTAAACCTCAGAAACAAACCCTAATTGCCTCTCAAAAACCTTCCACAAAACCGACATCCAAACTGAAACAGTTTGTGTGTCCTCTTCGAAAAACAATTCGTTCCTCCTTCAAACCTCCATCAAAATTCGAGTTTCTTATTCCAAATTAACCATACAACATCCATCTACACATTAGACAAAGATTTACGAGCCAAATTGCCCTTGAGAGCACACGAATTCCCTCAAAAACAGTGTTATACACTCTGTTTTTCGCGATTTGTTCTGTCTGTCCAGATTCTGTTTGTGCTCGTTTTTCGTGCCCAATAACTCAAAACGAGCAGGGGTTGCTTTAAGATCTCTGTTCTCCTCTCTTTCTAGTTTTCAAAACATCTTTTAAATCGAATTTTCATCGTGAAACGAGAGAGAAATCGTTGTTTGAAAGTTGCTGTCCAGATTCGATAAAAACGCGTGTTTGCTTTGTTTCTTCGTCGACGACGGCCTCTCGAGATAAAATCTACCATCGATTACGACCCAAGACGGTGTCAACGATACATGTAGGTTGAGGGTGCATCAAATCCTCCTCTTTCTCCCTTTTATTTCGTTTTTTTATGTTTGTTTTTTATAGTTTGTTTTTATTCGTTTACCGTTTTTGTTTATCGATTGTTTAATTAACTATGAAACTAGTTTAGTCCGAGTATGAGTTAAAGTACCACCATGAACACCCGCGTTGACTTGAGATGGGAAAGAAACCGCTACATCAGTCGGTCGTACACCCCCGTCTCATTTACATATCCTCGTGTTCAAGGTAGGACATAAATAAAACGAACTTCTAACTTCGCTCCTCGTTTTTGACCCTTTGTTTGTTTCGCCAATTCGACCCATCTTAGGACCCGTCACATGTTAGTATGACCTCTGATTGTTAACATATAACTCATCTAGATGACATTAGATCAATTTAATAACCTAATTAGACACGATAGGTGGCTTCGACATAGCTTTTAAAATCAATCGACGATTCTGTAACTTAATGAATGCATCTCTCTCTTTCACCTAATTTCTCGCTAGTATAAGAGTGCGTGACTAGCACCTTCTTATTAACACTCGATGAGTTAAATTAATTAGCGAACTTGACCTAATTTGACCCCTTTTTGAGCCGTGTAGAATACACAATTGCAAGGTATCTTTTCAAATCGATCAACGTCGTTTCTAACTTGTTTTCTAATTTGTTTCGAGCTCGTTTCGCAATCAATTGATCTAACTAATGAACCTGACCTAGGACTTAGGATAGCCTTGTTTGGTTTGGCCGTGATTTGGCCGTGGCCTTTGGCCTTTCCTGGTTCGTTTGTTTTCGCATCGTTCGTTCTTTATTTGTTTTGACACTTGTAATTTATCGTTTGTTCATCGAGTTGTAATTTTCAAGTTAGTTTTCTTTTATCGAGTCAAAACCTCTTTCAAAAACCCTAGTCTTGTTTGGTTAGACGGTTGTACCCCAATGCAAGTAAGAGCGTAGTAAATCGCATGTTGTTTAAAGCAACATGGCCCGATTTATGCTAATGCATGCTTTGATGTGTGGCCCTATGTCTAATTCGATAAGATTAAGTGAAAGCACGCATCACGAGGAGTGACCCAAGGCCGTGAGTCATGTAAGCCGTGGGCCCCCCCTTTGTGCACGTTTTCCTAGGCCGAATGGCCGTATGTCGTGTATGGTATCGTATGTAGCGTTGTATTTAGATCGAGTTGTATCTTTAATTTATCGTTGCGTCGGCATGAAATGCCTGGTTTGTAATAGGTAGATCCCACGGCTCCCCCATTCCCCCTTAAGCCTTGTTTGCTTTGTTTTGTATGTTGTTAGATCAATCAACCCACATGCTAAATTACAACTTTGACAAAGTTAGTTTAGTTGCATCTAAAACGACATAGAAATTGTTGTCACATGTTAGGGTTAAAACGATGTTTGCATTTCATATATCGTAGTAGCTATGACCTTGTTTGAAATCCATACTTGACTTAGTAGAGGCCGTTATTGACGGGCGGGGTTGGGTGTCCTTATGGGCTTCCCAACACGTACCCTCACCCCTTACTCAAGATCTATGGTTTGTGGATCCGTCTAAATGCCATTGGATTACGAGAGTCATTCAAATCGAGTGATATAGGGTACAAGTCTTTATCTTTAATCACTCGTAGTCGATTGGCTTTATGCTTTTCGATGAAAGGTGTAAAGTTGACTTGAACGGTTCCAAGTTCCCAAAAAACTTGGTGGCGACTCTAATTTGTCTTAATTCGATTCGAAAGAACCTCGAGTCGATTATGCCTGGTGTGGATCCCGCGGACGCAGTTCCCGAGGGCCTTGTCCACACACCAGAATTCGACAACGATCAAAAGTGGCAACATGGGATAACACGTCCGTATTGAACCCCACTCATCGGGCATCCGAACCTCTGCAGACAACGACCAACGACCGATACCCGATCATTGGACGGGCAAAGGCCGCCAGGGAGAAACACAACCAAGCCTATAACAAAAAATAGTTGCCTCTCCTCCTCCAGGATCATCCTCTTCCTCCAATGCTTCAACAACGGACCCCATAGGTCCCAAATGGTCCTCTGCGATCAAGGTTAAACAAAAAACGTCAGCCGAAATTTCGGCATTATGACGGCGTAAATCGGACAAACCCAGAACAAAAAGAACAACTTGCAAAGCAAAGCAAGGGCAACCCCGCCCAAATCCAACCAAACAAAAAAAAAAACAATTTACAAAAACGCACAAAAAAACGACTCGCCCTTCTTTTCAAGGAAAAGACGAGTCAAAACAACCACAAAAAAAATGGCACCCCAAGACCCACACAAGGTCCGCCAACAAACCAAAGTGCATTCCCAATGCAATGGGGAATTTTTCTACGGCTCAAAAAGGCAATTTATACGCCAATTTGAGCACAAACCGGTCAAAAATTCAAAAACGATCGCAAAAATGCAAACATGATTTTATCGCGCCCCAAGGCGACTTAAACTACCAATAAGGTCCATTTCAAGGCAAACTGACTCAATTCAAGCTCAAACAAGCGCTTATTTTGTCAGACATAAGACCGTCACAAAAGGCAAAAATTCCAATTTTGCCCACAATACCCAACAAAGGTCCGTAATAGCAAATACAGTCTTTCCCGACTATAATGCAGCCTAGTGGGACCCATTACCCAAGCAAATAAACTTGGCATTGTGAGATGAGACGGTTTCTCCACCTCACTCACGTTTTTCGACCATAAGGAGCGGGAACGGGGACCAAAATGCAAACTAAAAGCACCCCTATACTCCTAAACGGGTTTCTAACCTAATGCAATCGTCAATTTCACTCGAAATGGGATCAATCAAAAACGTCCAAATCGATTTTCTAGGGTAAACATCTCGCCCTAATTCAATTCAGCTAAAAAACCAACAAATTCAAATGGATTCAAGAGGGAATACATACCTTAAGATGACATTATTGTTGATAGCACGAATGGAAGCAAACAAAGATCCTTCAATGGCGGATTTTTGCGAAAGGTTGAAGGCAATGAATGACGAATGATGAGCAGCCAAGCCTCGCGTCTT
Source organism: Silene latifolia (assembly GCF_048544455.1). Classification (NCBI taxonomy): domain Eukaryota; kingdom Viridiplantae; phylum Streptophyta; class Magnoliopsida; order Caryophyllales; family Caryophyllaceae; genus Silene; species Silene latifolia. The sequence continues at coordinate 109,862,392 of NC_133531.1, forward strand.
TTACAGAAAAATAGGGGAGCCCCCTTCTATCGACAAAGGGCTCGCGCCTCAATGAGGCTTCCTTTTGCTTTATACAGCGAAATTTGGGCTTTGGCCCAATTTCCTACGCAAATTCTTCAAAATTCAACGATGGCAATTAAAACCGTCATTTCAAAAATAATAGTGAATTCAAAGTTCATTATTTCTTCAAATTTCAAACAAACAGCGATCAAAACCGCCATTTTCCCTTCAAAATAATAGTGGAAGATTCAAAATTCACTATTTCTTCTATTTTCAATTGCAAGAATAATAGTGAAGATTCAAAATTCGCTATTTCCGTCACATGTCAACGGCGGCACATTACCGTCACTTCAAACGTAATAGTGAAGATTCCCAATTTACTATTTCCTTCACATGTCAATGGCAGCACATAAACCGTCACTTTAAACATAATAGTGAAGATTCCAATTCACTATTTCCTTCACATGTCAACGGCGGCACATAAACCGTCACTTCAAACATAATAGTGAATATTCCAAATTCACTATTTCCTTCACATGTCAACGATGGCACATAAACCGTCACCTCAGTCGTAATAGCGAAATTTAAAATTTGCTATTTCCTTCAAAAATTCAAACAAACGAGTAGTGAAAGTTCAAATTCACTATTCCTTCAAATGTCAACAGGGGCTTCCTCGCGGAACCCGCTTATTTCAACAACATTGATAGTGAAATTCAAAATTCACTATTTTCACGGAGGCATCATGAGTCCACTACTTTCAAAACAAGCCCATCCGACGCGGCTATTCTCACGGTCAATTAACCGACCGCCCCATGGCTGGCGAGCCTTTCCACGCATCGCGGCTGGCGAGCCCTCCTCATATACGCACCATGGCTGGCGAGCCTTACCACGCATCGTGGCTGGCGAGCCCTCCTCACATACACCCCATGGCTGGCGAGCCTTACAACGCATCGCGGTTGGCGAGCCCTCCTCATATACGCCCCATGGCTGGCGAGCCTTACCACGCATCGCGGCTGGCGAGTCCTCCTCATATACGTACCATGGCTGGCGAGCCTTACAACGCATCTCGGCTGGCGAGCCCTCCTCATATACGCCTCATGGCTGGCGAGCCTTACTACGCATCGTGGCTGACGAGCCCTCCTCAGATACGAACCATGGTTGGCGAGCCTTACCACGCATCGCGGCTGGCGAGCCCTCCTCATATACGCACCATGGCTGGCGAGCCTTACAACACATCGCAACTGGCGAGCCCTCCTTATATATGCACCGTGGGTGGCGAGCCTTACAATGCGTCGCGGCTGGCGAGCCCTCCTCAGGTACGCACCACAGCTGGCGAGCCTTTATCCGCAAACGTGCAAGGACGTATCCGAAGATGCCTCAGGTATGACTCCTTCTTATGGTTGGCGAGCCTTTATACGTAGTCTAACGGACTTTAAACAACCCGCACGGACAGTCGACAGACTCTAAACTGTTCCCGACTACAGGTCCTTGGCTCGTACCCTCGAGTCGCCTTGGCGTTGCCCTTCCCGACGGCAGGTTCTTGGCCCGAATCCTTTCGATCCGCCTCTACGTCGCTTGGGTCTCCAGGTTGTAATCTTCAATTGACCTTGGGGCTCTACTTTGACTTTCGCCCAGTCCAAGCCTCAGTCAAAGTGGGGGCTCTGTAGATACCCAGTATCTGCCGAGACTCCAACAAACACCCAATGATTATCGGACTACAACATGTTTTGAAATCGCGGCGTTTGATCGACAGTTTGTGTACAACTTTACGTCGGAAAACTTAAAAACGATTTCGAAAATAAAACATTTCAAAACTTTTCAAAAGTACCTGGAGTGTTTAATGCACGACGACGGGGTCGCAATGACACTAGCTAGAGTCAAAACCGACACCGGACCAAAAACCGACTCAAAAATTCAAATCCCGACTCCAACAACGAGTCAAACCGAGTCAACCACCAAAAACAAACATTCAAAGCCTTCTATATTAAGATTTCCCGGATTCATGAATGGTCAAGTACCAAACATGTGACTACAAATCCTAGGATAGAACAAATCATGATTGCACTTGTGTGAAAGTGACAGGACAACTCGAAGATCCGCGAAGTGCCTCGCGCCTCTTTGAGCAGCCCAGGTGACAACGTCGCTCAAAACTCACACAACCACTCATTTTCCTATAAATATCCCCATTTGAGAACTTACACGAGTGTCCGCCCCCTCTTTTCTCCCTTAAACTTCTCGAATCGACTTCTTAAGTCACAATCCAACGCGTATTTACGACCTACCGATCGTAAATACAAGCCTTACACATTGTTTGATACCGTCATCGTGCATTAAATCACTTGACCGACCACTTCAACCACTACACCGTCACTAATCTTAATAAAACACTCTTTTTACTTACCAAAACGGTTTTATACCGAGTCTTTTCCGACCAAACGAGTTGTTACACTTACGTCGGTTTCTCGCCATAACCAAACATGTAAGTATGAGGGTGTAAAAATCCTTCTTTTATCATGTCTTCATTTGTTTCATGACTATAACATGCTAAAACATGCATAACATGATCCAAAACATGGGATAAACGAGCCAAAATTGAGTTTTGGCCTGAGGCAGAAGCCCCTTATTGTGCAAATAGGCTCGCGCCTCAATGGTGTGCCCAGGTCAGAACTCAACCGTGTTTGTTCTCGTCTTTCCTCTTTAATTCACTTTCATATTTGTAATCGGTTTTTACCATTTCAAATATTTTCAAACCTTTTTTATTTCATTTGTTTTAACCATAAAACATTTTTCACCCTTGGTTCCTCATACCATGACGGTTAAATCCGTGTTTCGGTGATAATATTTGGTTAATAACATTTAAAAGGTATTTTAAAGCCTTTTATTTCATTTTTGAGAGGTATTTTAAAGCCTTTCATCATTTCTTTACATTTTCAAAACAAGCATATTAGTCACCAACACAAAGTCATCTTTGGTTCTACATACCATGCCGGATTTTAACCCGGGTACGATGATGAGTATCGACTAATTACATTCAAATTAACTTAAAACAATTAGTTCATAATTATTTTCAAAACTATTCATGTCAAGTTTGTCAAAGTCGAACCCGACACCGAATATCATCAAAATAGTGATGATTATTCGAATCTCGTTCCTCAAATCAACAAATGCGGTCTAAACGGCCCTTTCAAACCAAATCGGGTCAAATACCCACTTTTCAATACGTTTTATAAACGTTTTTCAAAAGGTCAGAACACGGCATACAACCGTTGGTTGACCTGCGCCTAAACAAGCCTCTTCTTTCTTATTTCCAAAACCAGGGGAGACCCCCTTGCACTGCCAACAGGCTCGCGCCTCATGTGGTCGTCTGGTGCCGGGTCTATTCCCTTTCCAGCATTAGTCTAGGACGATCCCGACTCCGGTTAGCCCGGATATAGGACGGATCAGATGACTATTTGATCATTCAAAAACCATATTTGTAAAATGCTTTAGTAAGACAAATGGATCACGTTATACACCATAAACCTAATACGGTAAATGGATGTTTAATTTCCGTCTTGCGTGCAAATCAACCATTAATCTAACTCGACATCTTATACTTGATACTTAGATTAAATCAACCGACTTAGAAAGCTCTCACATGTTAGGTTTAAATTATTGGATGCGCATTCATGCATTTAAACCGGTTTATCAACTTTTGCATTCAACCAACCAAGATCGATCAGTAGAGGCCGCTACCGCGGGTGGGATTTGTTAGATTCATTAATCTCATTACTCAACATATTCATATATGTTACATTTTAATTTAGTCATAAAGTTAAAACTAGATCTTATGCATGCAAACTAAAATAGACAAGAGAAGAAATCGTCATTCTTACTATAGTAGTTTCGGATTTAGGGCACAAGTGAGTTCTCCTTCTCACTTGTTCTTGAGCTTTTCTTACAAATGAAAGAACAAGGATTTAAAAAAAATCCCTCCTTACAGCATATACCCAAGATGACCCTTAAAAGACTATTATTATTTGATCTAGAATAATCATAATCTTACTAAAAATGACCCAAAACTATTGTTTTGATCTCTATTATTTCGTTATAGAGAAGAAGGATGTTGGAGATTTTATCTCTCTAATTTTTCATAAGATGTAGAGAGTGGATAATATTTCTTACACTAGAATTATAATGTAAGTAGTGAATGAATTATTAGAGAGAAAAATCTCTATAATGGCCCTTTGAAAACCGGTAGGCGTGGGGAGAGTAGAGCCAATGCATGAGCTTGTAATTCTTCTCAAGAAAAACTAGGTTTGCATGGCTACAAGCTAGTTATAATCATTATGCTTTCCACTTAATTATTTAACACAATTTAAACATTATACTCCCTCCATTTTTTGGCACTTACATAAAATGGGAGGTCCATTTTATATTTTGTCATTTGTCAATTGTCACATGTTACTAGTCATGTGAAATTGTCATGTATTTTTAACATATTAAAAATCAACGTATTAATAAAAATACGTCATGTACAAAATCAATTTAGTAATTCATAATTACTTGTACCAAAACGGTTTATCAATTATAAATCACAATGTCTTGTGTTTATAATAAATTATTCATTCAGTTCCAATTGTTTCCGTAAACAATAATTTCATCTAAGTAATAGAACAATTCGATCACTTAGACCGCCTCTTATTTAATCAAATTACAATGAGACACGTAAATATTACTTCCAAAATCGTCCGTCAATTTAAGTAATTTAATTAACTCTATCGTCATACGATCAATTAAATATTTAATTAAGAGTATCATCCTATAGGTATGACCTTACGGGATCAACTGATCACCACCGTCGTACGACAGTAATGTCAAACTCTAGTCAGCCAATCATTACCGATATGTGTGGACCAGTTGACTGTAAAATGTTACTTCCCACATGTATTCTTAAATATGAGATTTAAACATGTGATCATCATGATCAACAGTTGTGATCACATTATTGTCGGAGGACACTTATTCCAACAATCTCCCACTTGTCCTCGACAAGTGTGCGTCACCAATTCTCTTGTCCTATTACTATCTCCTACTCAATGCAAGGTGTCTTTCAGGTCGTACTTGCAAGTGATCATATTGAGAGTGGTTTCCTCAATATGGAGAATAACTGATTGACCGAAATTATCCACCACAGATACCTTCCAAGCGTGGCCACGCATTTCCAGTTCATTACTCCTCGAGTGGCCCTTAGATATTGTTATAACCCTGACAAGGGGTGGATAATTCCTATTGCACTTATTCCCTTCGACTAGCCACAGCCATCATAACCCAAAATATGCCCATTTTACCCCATTTACGAAGGTCGTAGTAACATAAATCATAGTTAATCTGAAACCGTGCCACCTTAGGCGAACAGTCTTTAGTCAAAAGAATCGACTCATTAGAATACTATAGTAGCTCCCGCCACGACCAGGCTATATAAATTTGCCAGAACTCTATAAGCGGTCATAAGGCCCGACAAAGTGCTCCTAACAGTCTGCCTATGTGATCGACTAGTCATCTCACATGACTCCATGGCACTTGAACTTGCCATCAATCGCATCACACTCTAGTCACTTCGAGACGTCACCTCATGTAAGTGACTATGGGCGAATACAATGCTAATCTGTGTTCACTTTAACGGGGTTCAATTGTCTCTACAACCCGTTTGGATGTAACAAAGTATCAGGTGAGTTAATAATAACTCAAACGACAAATGTGGACATCATATTCGGGTAGTCAATACCATATTACTACCTTGTGATGTATATAAGTGTGAAAACACTTGTTGATTGCAATAGAAGTTTAACATACCATGTGTCCATGTGTTCATACTTTTCGTATTGCACTTTCCTTTATATTCATGTTTGTCTAACATAGCATAACCTTACCAAGTACATATCTAGGTTCCCAACCTAGGTTTAGGTTCTTTATCTTGAAGGAACTTTCTCGTTGTTTATCACATAACCAACAAATTGTGGTGGATGATATAACTCACACTAGTCAAGTGTTCCACCAACTCGCAATGCAGTAGGTATACGTTTTGTAGGGTCTTGCAACAATTGTCAAGATGATTAGCCTAGCACTTCTCATAAGTCCTAGCATATTAGAAAATACTAGTTTTGAGTAACTTCTTACTATAACAAGTATCTTTTCAAACTTCTTATTTATCCTTTTAGCTTGAATAGCTTAGGATTTTCATAAATCCTTACGCGTTTTCGAACTTCAATACGTGCAACTTCTTGTCACATAACAGAGTGTTCTGTCAAACACTAGAATAGCTCATTAGTTCTCCTCGAGAATTCATGACGACTCTTCTATGGCTTGCCAATGACTCATCATGCTCTTAAGCATATGATTCATTATTGGACATGTGCATGATTATTCTAATGGCGGAAACATTAGTAATCTTTAATCATGTGATCAACCATTCTTAGGTTCAATGAATGACCATGACTGCTTATGGTAATTCCATTTTCATTGACATAAATAACCTCTGTTTCTCGTTGATTTGATGTGTATATCTCAATACTTATCCTACATCCCATGATGTGATTGGATTCATCATAGTCCATTTTCATCCAGAATCGAAAACCCAAACACTTCTTTGTGAAAGATAGTACTCGGTCGTCATTCTCAATGAGTAATGAGTTTTAAATTTTACAAGATGATTGCTCCCACTAAATTCCATGTCTTCACATGATATTTCAAACTCCCACTCAATTCCACATGTTTCGCAATTGACTACTCAATCGAAACATTTCAAGAATTGAAATACATTTTGCTTTGCCAAGTTATTAAGATTAAAACCATATATGTTCCCAGCATATCCTTTCAAAATACCTATTTTGAAAGGGTTCGGTCTTAAACTTATGGAAAGAGATTTTAATCTCTAACTCATTCATTTTTATAATGATGCGTAGCAATGTCATTATTTAAATGTGAAATTCCATTTAATACACGTCCTTCTCAAAATACCCTTTTCCGGAAGGAGGCGTAACCATTTCATTTTCATAATGAGGTTAAGTAATGACACTAGCGTTGTTAACAATTAACTTAGCTTTTGTCGATATCGGCGTATCTTCCTTTGCAACTTTTAATCATAAATCTCATTTATATTCAAGGATGCAACTTTGTTTCATTTAGGCTCTTAAGTAAATATCAATATTGAAACTCTTGGTCATATGTTGTTCATAAACTAGCCAAAACTCTTATTAAGACTTTTTTTTACTCATTTTCTATCTTCTTTAGTCATTTTCTATCAAATCTTTCTTTTGGTCTCCTCGTGTAGTTATCTTAAGAACATATTCTTTTGATTACTTCACTTGGTCTCTTTTGTCATATAGATCTCATCTATTCGAGACCATAGATCTCATCTATTTATGTATACTATCTATTCAGGTATACAAATCATTCTTTCTTTCGTAGATCTCATTTACTCAAGCATAGAAATTATTCTTTGTATTCTTTGTGTCTTCATTTTTCTCCCACTCTATCTTTAGAATAAATACACTAAATATTCAAACATAGCTTATGAGACACAAGTGATGATTTTGAAGTAGAGGGAGTACTATCTCATAGATTGACTAATAGATTTTAAATTTGATGAGTGTACTTGGTAATTGACATTTCTTTAGAAGAGTTCATCAACTCAACATCACTTTATAATTGATCATACACAAGCCTTAAGCTTGTGGACATATAATGAATCCCATCATTATAGTTGTCTATTGGATCACTTTAAGTAGATGATCATATGTTTCTATGTGCAAGCATATAAAGACGAATTTTGAGAACAAAGAAATACGATAAAAGGGGTCACTTTGGTTGCAAACAAAGCCACCATAATCCAAAATACAACCATTGTTTAGAAAGGATCAACCATTTCCATGTCAAACACGGAAATCAAAATAGTTCTAAAAATCCGAAACACAACTTAAAATAAGACAATAATAAAAAGCCAAGCTTCATTGGAAGCTACTCCTAGCTCCTTGATGATTTCTCAAGCTTGCTTTTCCTTTCCTTTGTCTTTGCTTGAAGGAGGCCCTATTTACAATAAAAATGGGATACATTATCACAACTTTGTATCAAAATACCATAGTTGAATTAGAAACATAAAAGAAAGGATAGTCATTTACCTACTGGAGAGATTTTTCCAGCTTTGATGTGACCAAGGTACTTGGAATAATTCCTCTTCCAATGTCCAACACCATTACAATAATGGCATTTGTCAACAGGACCCTTCTTGGTTTTGGAAGTGCTAGCTTCAAAAGTCTTAGCCTTGGTGGACATGGGAGCTTGCCTCTTACCCTTTTTCCCATTCTTTTTGAACTTCCCTTTGCTCTTAGTGCTTATATTAAGCACGTCCTTAGGTGGGTTAACATTTAACCCCATGTCTCTTTCGGCTTGCACAACTAACTTGTGCAATTCTTCAAGAGATACGTCCTTGTCTTGCATGTTAAAATTCACCCGGAATTGAACATATGCTTTGACTTTGGATAAGGAGTGTAGAATCCTATCTACAATGAGCTCTTTGGAGATTTCAACCTTTTGAAGTTTCAATGTCTCGACTAGCTCCAACAATTTGAGCACGTGAGGGCTAACCTTTTGGCCCTCCTTAAAATCGAGATCAAAGAATGCCGAGGCCGCCTCATATTGAACGATCCTCGGAGCTTGCGAAAACATTGTCACAAGTTTGGAATAGATTTCATAAGCGGTGCCCATTTTAAAGGCTCTCCTTTGGAGATCCGCCTCCATCGCAAAAATCAACACCGCCTCCATCGCAAAAATCAACACATTTTTCATTGCGGCAGACTCTTTGTGGTTAGCCTCATATGCTTCCCTAGTGGCAGCACTCGACCTAGCATTAGGTTCGGGTGGAGAGGCCTCGGTGAGGTAATGAAGTTTGTCGTCACCTTGGGCGGCTAATTTGAGTTGTGCATCCCAATCGGAGAAATCTGATCCATTCTTTTCAAGTTTACAACTATCCATGAAGGATCGGAGCCATTAAACATTAGTGAGAGGTGCGGCGTTGGTGTTTGGTGCGGCCATTGTTATAAGAAATAAAAGTGGTCTACAAAACGAAAATAGAAGGAATAAAACACTTGTCGTTAAAATAATAATAATACTCGTAAATTTAAATTTAGATAAGTTTTATAGCATTTATCTAGTGACCTCTACCCAACTTGATAAATGATTCCAAGATCCAAATTCATATTAACTTAAGGCACGGTGTGCCGAAATACCCTTTATTAACATAACTCGGTGGATTAACTCTTTAATCGATTCTACTTTTAGAACTCTTGGTCGATAAAAATACATTAATATTTATCTCTAGCCCGAAACACATCCGGAAATCGTCGTGAATACTTTTGTTGAGTTCAATCCAAATTTCGAATAAATGTGTCCATGATCCAAATTCATATTAACTTAGGGCACGGTGTACCGAAATACCTTTTATTAACATAAATTTGGTGGATAGACATTTATCACCCACTTCCCCTACGTATCAAGGTTTGTACCCCGGTAGGGCCGGGTGCACTCCCTCATGAAATAGGTTTTCATGGTTTCTACTTTTTGGTAAGGCTAAGTCTCAATTGTTTATTTTAGCGAGAGGCCATGTTAATTTATTATCTATCACGTTTTAAGTGAACTAAAGCGGTGAACTACGATAATTGTAATTGACACGGTCGATAAACTCGATTAAAATGCATGTTTAGTTATGGCGATTTAGCGATGCATGCAACATATAAATAAAATGCAAAGCATAAAAATAAAATCCTAGTATGGCCTTCCTAAAATAGTAAATCTAATAAACTATTACAAATTTGGAAACAAACTCCTTTGGTCCCTTGAACTTCGGTCTTGGCACGCATTTCAAGGCAACACTTTCTTTGATGGTTCGCCTTCTCGAGTGGCGCCGTCTTCAAGGTACTCCGGAATAAATAAATTACATAATAAATTACATAATTTACTATTATACATTTGTAATTAAAATAAAATAAATCTATTAAATTACAAAACGGTGATACGAGATCACAATAAATTACAACCGAATCGATATTCCCATACATTTCGGGTAATATCAATTAAAACTAAGGCCATACTAAGTAAAATTACATAATTCAAAAATTACATAAAAATTAAAATATGACAATCATAAATTAAATGCAGCATTATAATATGTATGAACATGCCCAATTTTATGCTAAATCGCCTTTAAGGAGCCAATATCGTATATTAATCGGTTTTTACGGATTTGCGTGATTTAATCTTTTATAAATCACAATAATTACATAAAATCATATTTATGTACAAGTTAATTATCCTAACTATCTTAGGACTCAAAATTAGTATCCACTAACATTTGACAATAATTAACCTAGATTTCTTAATATTGTTCATAAATGGACCCAAAATACAAAATTATGTCATAAGCTTCAAATTAAATCATAAAAATTTAAAATAATTTCAAAATTTGAAATTTAAACTCATGAACATTCTGGAAAAATACATGACACTCATAATGTTCAAAAACTTAGGTTAAAAATTTCGAAATTTTATCGAGAAAAACAATGTTGCGGTTTATCGGATTTTATCAATTTTGACCCTAAAAATATGAGAAAATTTATATTCATCAACTTTTCATTTTTAGATCAGAAATATATGATAAAATTCAACATGTGACGTTTTTTTCTTAGTCATGAAGTATGTTTTAACATTTTTACTAATTAAAGTCACTATTTATGTGATTTTTCATCAAAAATTCATAAATCATGCATAAAGACTTCGTTATAGCCAAATATTTTACATACATCTTATAAAATTGCATGAGACAACATACTAAATTTCCAAGTCCATATTCGAAATACAACTCATATTAACCTATTTTGCCATTTAAATACGATTTTAACTTGAAAAATCCATATTTCGAGCATAACAACTCATTTTATCATGAAAATTTACAGACCATCAGTAGCTAATATATGTGAAAACATATCCAAAAACCAATGAAAAAATCGACGTTTAGCTATTTTTAGTCCAAAAATGATATTTTTATCATAAAAATCACATTTTAATGCCATTATTATATAAAATGAACAATAAAATCCATAAATAAACCAAAATATCCTAAAAACATTTTAGGACCAAAAACTTTAACATGCAAATAAATTTCGTGATATTTCATAATAAACACAAATTTATAAGTTTTGTTTGTTAATCTTATAACTCGGAAAAACAATAACCGATTTGCATGCAAACAACCTAAGGCTCTGATACCGCTTGTTAGATTCATTAATCTCATTATTCAACATATTCATATATGTTACATTTAAATTTAGTCATAAAATTAAAACTAGATCTTATGCATGCAAACTAAAATAGACAAGAGAAGAAATCGTCATTCTTACTATAGTAGTTTCGGATTTAGGGCACAAGTGAGTTCTCCTTCTCACTTGTTCTTGAGCTTTTCTTACAAATGAAAGAACAAGGATTTAAAAAAAATCCCTCCTTACAGCATATACCCAAGATGACCCTTAAAAGACTATTATTATTTGATCTAGAATAATCATAATCTTACTAAAAATGACCCAAAACTATTGTTTTGATCTCTATTATTTCGTTATAGAGAAGAAGGATGTTGGAGATTTTATCTCTCTAATTTTTCATAAGATGTAGAGAGTGGATAATATTTTTTACACTAGAATTATAATGTAAGTAGTGAATGAATTATTAGAGACAAAAATCTCTATAATGGCCCATTGAAAACCGGTAGGCATGGGGAGAGTAGAGCCAATGCATGAGCTTGTAATTCTTCTCAAGAAAAACTAGGTTTGCATGGCTACAAGCTAGTTATAATCATTATGCTTTCCACTTAATTATTTAACACAATTTAAACATTATACTCCCTCCATTTTTCGGCACTTACATAAAATGGGTGGTCCATTTTATATTTTGTCATTTGTCAATTGTCACATGTTACTAGTCATGTGAAATTGTCATGTATTTTTAACATATTAAAAATCAATGTATTAATAAAAATATGTCATGTACAAAATCAACTTAGTAATTCATAATTACTTGTACCAAAACGGTTTATCAATTATAAATCACAATGTCTTGTGTTTATAATAAATTATTAATTCAGTCCCAATTGTTTCCGTAAACAATAATTTCATCTAAGTAATAGAACAATTCGATGACTTAGACCGCATCTTATTTAATCAAATTACAATGAGACACGTAAATATTACTTCCAAAATCGTCCATCAATTTAAGTAATTTAATTAACTTGTATCGTCATACGATCAATTAAATATTCAATTACGAGTATCATCCTATAGGTATGACCTTACGGGATCAACTGATCACCACCGTCGTACGATAGTAATGTTAAACTCTAGTCAACCAATCATTACCGATATGTGTGGACCAGTTGACTGTAAAATGTTACTTCCCACATGTATTCTTAAATATGAGATTTAAACATGTGATCATCATGATCAACAGTTGTGATCACATTATTGTCGGAGGACACTTATTCCAACAGGATTGGGTGTCTGATTAAAGGGCTTCCCAATACGTACCTTCACCTCTTACTCGGAAACTTTGGATAGTGGACGACCTTATCCAGGGCGTACGAGAGTCATTTTAGAGATAGGATGCTAAAGAGGGACGATTTCCTTATCTTTAGAACCTATGTCAAACGCTGCTTTGTGCTTTGATTTAACCGAGGTATAAAGTGGATTTCGAACGGGTTCCAAACATCCCACAAATGCTTGGTGGTGACTCCGAACATCCCTAATCGTTTCGAGACCCTTACCGAGACGAAACCGACCGATCTAAAATGATCCGGTCGAAAGCATTTTTACGCCGCCGAGCGTGGCTTTCAAAAGACCGCTGCACGTCCGCAGATCGAACCGGGCCTGCAGGTGGGCCATGTCCAAAGATTGGCGACTCCGCTGTGGAAAACTAGGACACTTGCGTCTTTGTGATCCCTAGATGGTGAGACTCGAACTAGGTCTTGGTTGGAATGCATTAATTGATATAACGGTCACGGTCGGGTTCCTTGTCCGGGCCCACAACCTAACCCTTTTCGACCAATTGGCTCGTCTCGTCAGCATGAGTTTTCTCATCCCCGCGTTTCGAATCCCGATTGAGTCAAGCATACCATTGACGTCACACATTTCTGTTTCATCAAAGAGCTTTCATCACTTTCGAGCACGAGGCTAGGGCACCCTCCTTACACATTTTGTTTGGATTGGTATCCCTCTCGCAAATCGGGGTTCGATTGCTTGGTGTGTAACCCACCCTTCTAAGCCAAAACCCGTGTCAGCATAATGCATAATATAATGAACTGTGAGTGCTTATGTGCTACTTGATCATAAGTCCTTCCGTGTCATTTTCAAACTTTCAAAAACACCCTTTTGCGCCGTTATAATGGCCGTTTCAAACCTCGGTCTTTTGCCGACCGTTGCACGCCTTTCTAGGCCATCGTAATGACGATTTCAAACTCGGTTTTTATAACCATTTCAACACGCCTTTCTAGGCCGTCGTAATGATTTTCAAACCCGATTTTTATAACCATTTCAACACACCTTTCTAGACCGTCGTAATGACGATTTTGAAACTCGGTTTTTATAACCATTTCAACACGCCTTTCTAGGCCGTCGTAATGACGATTTTCAAACTCGGTTTTTATAACCATTTCAACACGCCTTTCTTGGCCATCGTAATGACGATTTTCAAACTTGGTTTTCTACAACCATTTCAAATTACTTTTTTACGCCATTATAATCGCCGCGTCTAGACACGGACGTTAACCCATCTCGCGCCGACAATGGCTCTTTCAAAACCCGAGAAAAGCACACACCCTTTTCTCGAGACACTTTCGATATCCCGAGGACCATGCACCGTCCCCGACACCTCCTCAAACATTTCAAACTCGATTTTCAAAACATACAATTTTGAATTTCAAAAACCGTGTTGGGAGGCAATACCTTGTTTTCCGAGCCGATTCAAACTCAAAACCGTCTTTTGCAAATAAACTTAAGACAATCCCTTCAACTGACCGACTTGCGGAAATCTCTATCTTCGGAAGCTGTCAACAAAGCGACAAATGAATCTTTTTGAAAATTTCTATGTTCGAAAACTTCAGTCCACCATTCCAATTGCGCCTCGTGTCTATCGAGTCGAAGCAAATGTACTTATGGGTCTTTACTTATGAGTCGTCTCACCACGAGACTTGTCCAATGGCGTCATGCCGTTACGTTGGACTCATGTTAAAAGTTCGGTCAACACCGTCACGTCATAAATCGGGTCAGCACCGAGGAACCACACACGGTCATCCTCATCTTGTTGAGTCTGATCTTTGTCTCGTCCTTTGTGTTGTCTGCGTTCAGTCTTCGAACCGTGTCGGATTGAGTTGTAATGTGAGCCGTTTTTCTGCCTCAGAGCCATGGCCCCGTCTTCAACTTCGTCTGTCAACAACAACAACGATGATAACAATAGAGATGTCACGACTGCTCAGCTAGCCAGCCTGCTCACCGCTCTTAAGGTCACCCTAGATCGTGTCGAGACCCGTATCGACACCCTGGAAAACAAAGAAGCCGGAGAACATAACACTCCACCTCTGACTGAAACTGAGAAGAGGCTTAAACTCTTGGAAGAACAGCTCCTAGGCCGGGGTAACAATATCCATCTTGAGAACAACCGAAGGTTTGATCCTGTTGGGGATCAATTACCTGACAACTTTACCCTGACTGATGTACCTAAATTCAAGGGAGTGGAGGACTCGCTCAATCATATTCGAGCCTTCAAAGACTACATGGCCATAAAAGGGGTCAAACAGGAGCTCTTCACCCTGATCTTTCCGTCATCCTTGCAACCGATCCCTCGCCAATGGTACTACTCCCTTGACCCGAAGAACCTTACTACCTGGGATAAGGCCGCGGTTGAATTTGCTAAGCAATACGCTGACAATGTTGAAATCCAAGCCAATACCCGTACCCTTGAGGTCTTAACC
The DNA here is from genome assembly GCF_048544455.1 of Silene latifolia. Lineage (NCBI taxonomy): Eukaryota > Viridiplantae > Streptophyta > Magnoliopsida > Caryophyllales > Caryophyllaceae > Silene > Silene latifolia. The sequence goes on from NC_133531.1 coordinate 109,877,438, forward strand.
CAGAACGATAAGGAGGGATTCACCGAGTTCTTAACCCGTTGGAGGAGGGTAAGTACTCAGCTGGTCAGCAAGCTAAGTGAATCAAATTTGGTGGAAAAGTTCGTCAACAATCTCCGCCCAGTGTGATGCACGTCGTTCTGTGCACCAAAGATAAAATTTATAGTCCAAACTACTACTATAGCTAGTGGCAGTCAGGGTCGAACCACAGGGAGACGATGCAATTAATAGTTGCCCGATTTTAGTCTTTAAGGTAACAAGTGTGGGGGTTTGATTTGATTTGGTCTATAGCTAAAGGCAATAAAAAAACAATAAACTAATTAAACGGATGAAATCAAGAATTAAAAGGGTGCTAAGTTGGTTGGTTCACTATAGTTTCGGCGGTAGCATACTAGGTAAGTCTAAAACAAACACGTGAGACGGGAAAATAAGAAGTCCTCTCGGTCCATTCTTACAGGTAGCATCTTTCGATCTCGCTACAGGTCCCTAATATCACTAATACTAACTTTCGTCCTGAAAAGTGACTAAAAGGCTAAATTAACTCATCTTTCGATTTCATTAATCTAGTCGTCTTAATTAGGTAGGCTATTTCGCTTCCCTATCTTTCGATCTTTATTGGGTCGGTTAATTCCTAGGCATTCAACTAGTCGCGTGCACTCGATTCGTCAAACATGGAAATTAAATTAATTAAAACGAAACTAATACTCATGTGGCCAGTCGATCGACCAGGGTGTGCGGTTGATCGACCGTGGCGCGATCTAGGTCCACTGTTCTAATGCCGCCTACTCCTACAGATTCCCTACATCCTAGCACAAGGGATTTAGCTACTCATACTGGAAATAACGGCGACAATAAACTTAACAATTAAAACATTCGAGTTCATGCTTAAATTAATTAAACGAACAATTAACATAAAACAATAATTTGGCTTCGGGGGATCTAACCTAGCAATTCTATACTTATCAACGAATTAAAGCAATAAAACGGAATATAAGAACAGAAGAATACCGTATAAAACAGGAAGGAAAGATCAAAACCGAATGCAAAGAGTAAACTTTATTGACGGAAAGTAATCTAACTAATGAATGTTTAGAACTTGATGATAAAACTGAAGTAAAGCTTGATAATTATTCTGAAAACCTAAGTTACGTTATATAGGAATATACGTAACACTTATTCCTTAACCTAATATACAATGGGCTTCTTAATTCTCGATCTTTTTATTTGCGTCAGATTAGCAGCTTGGTCGATCGACCACTGGAACCGGTCGATCGACTGGTCTGCACTGAACAGTACCCTCTGGAACCCGTGCTCTGGTCGATCGACCATAGAGGTCAGTCGATCGACTGCTTTAGCTGATAGTCCACTTCTAATTCTTCATAAAATTATTTTTCAGGCCTCGAAATGCGCACCAAGCTCGTTCCTTGAGTAAATACTTCACGTCAAATGCAATGCAAGGTACTCGGGGACGGATTCGGCTCGATTTCTACTCATTTCCGCAAAAATCTGCAATATTACATAAAAATACGAAAGTAGACGAAATGGGGCAAATAGTAGCATAAAACTACACAATTGAGCTCTGAAATGCGTGTAAAATAGGGTGTAAAACATCATATAAATGACACGCATCACAGTGTATGCCAACTTACTGAGGTATCAAAATATTAAGACCTTCTAGGATCTGCAAATTCTGGGAACACGCATTGAAGATGACCTCCGAAAGGGTGTCTAGCCAAGACCACTATCAGAACGCGAACAATTCAGCGGTCGCTCCAAACGACCAAGTCATCCCGGAAGCGGACACTCAACCAAGAGCTCCTGAGAATTCGATCCTCAAGCAGCTTCAGAAGGCAAAAGCCGAAATCTCAATTTGGCAACTGATCGCGACATCCTTTGAGCATCGACATGCTTTGCTACAGGCCTTGGGAAAATTAACTGTGCCCTCAACCTCTTCCCCCAAGAAATAGTGGCACACATGACGAGGGACGCCCCTGACTTAAACAACTCGGTCGTCTTCTCTGACGAAGACATCCCTCCCTTCAGAGCCAATCATAACCTTGCCCTGTACATTACCGTACAATGTCTCAAGAAGAATGTACCCATGGTCCTTGTAGACGACGGATCCGCAGTAAATGTCATTCCCCTCAAGACTGCTCACAAGCTAGGTATTAAGCAAGCTGATTTGGTCCCAACAAATCAAGGAGTCCGCGCCTACGACGGCTCGTCGTAAGGTCGCGGGGCTCATCACTCTAACTGTCGCAACCGGACCACTGGATAGGCAAACCAGTTTTCAGGTGGTCGACATCGACGCCTCCTTCAATATGCTCGTGGGACGCTCCTGGATTCACGCCGTCAAGGCAGTTACCTCAACTCTCCACCAGAAGATCAGGGTCCCCTTCAACGGGAAATGATCACAATTCCTGCTTCCCCGATCAAAGCTGTCTTTAGGAAGGGAATAGCCTCCCAAACCATTGAGGAAGATGATAATGAAATGTGGAGATTCCAAGCTGTGAATGCCATAACTGATGAATCAACACCCTTTGATTGTGACCCGTTCGCCAACCTCACGATCAACCACATCATGATGCGCCAGGGCTACTTCCCGGGATTGCCCCTCAATCCACTGAAGAGCGCCTTACCTCCCTTGAAATAGGCTAAGGTCCCCAACATTCCCTTCGGACTGGGATATGAACCTACCAATGAAGATATCCAGGATATGAACCTCCTAGTTCGAAAGCATAAGAAGCACGGAGTTATCCTCCGTCCATATCATCTGACCCTCAATGGATACTTTGTCCCCGAGGGAGAATTAGAGCTCTACCATGGCTTTCCAGAGCCGATCTACGACTCTGTGGCCAAGGCCAGGTACCCGGATGTGGAAGTCTTCAAGAACTGCTACTTCATCCCCGACAATACCGAAGCTGCATGAACTGAGTCTAAGCCGTCGTCATGCCTCGATGGACAAGCTGCCACCCTCCTCTTTGGAGAAGATAACATTAAGCACCTCTACTACGAGGACATTATCAACATCGCTCTGAAGGACAATCAATTTAACCCAACTGCTTTGATCTCCGACACTGACCCGGAGAAAGCTACACAAGGTTGGAGGAAAACCGTCAAGTGGACCGATCGCCGAGGTCGCATTCTCAAGATCACAACTGGAGAAGGCCCTATGTTGAAAGAAGGAAGTGGAGAAGAATCTGAATCTGTGTCTGAGTCGGAGTCAGAGTCTGTCATAGCTCCTAACACTCCCGATGTCCCAGTCAAGGTCCCCTTCCCACTATTTTATCACAAGGTCGTGCCTGATTCAGAGGCCGAGTCTACTAGGGTCACCCCCACTCCCATGAAAGGTGACAGCCTGGAGCCTGTTCCAGGGGCCACCTCCACTGCTGCGTCGCCTCTGGCCGACCATGAGATGTATGTCCTCTCCGAGCTTTTCGCTCGTGTCAACTTAATGAATGCTAAGTTTGCTTATGACTCGTCTCAATTTAACTGCAATACAATTCTGAATGACTATGAGGAATTTGACTTGAGTGACTACCCACCTCACCTCGCCAAAGAACTTGACAAACGGGAATCCAGAACCCCCATCATTGAGGAGACCGAACCTATTAACGTAGGGACCGACAACACACCTCAAGAACTTAGGATAGGGACAATCTTGGACCCCTCAGAAAGACAACAGTTCATTGACCTCCTCCACGAATACAAGGACGTATTCACTTAGTCCTACAGAAACATGCCTAGGATTGACAGGGAAATTGCAGAGCACCAGATACCCATTAAGTCCGGAGCTAAACCTATAAAGCAGAAGCTACGCCGGATGCGTCCTGAATGGGCCCTAAAAATCAAGGAAGAAGTGGATAAACAATTCAAGGCTGGTTTCATCAAAGTGTCTGAATACTCTGACTGGGTGGCCAACATTCTCCCTGTACCAAAGAAAGACGGAAGAATTCGGGTTTGCGTCGACTTCAGGGATCTGAAAAAGGCGAGTCCAAAGGACGACTTCCCTTTGCCACATGTTGACATTCTGGTAGACAACACTGCTGAATATGCTCTCCTATCATTCATGAACGGTATGCCGGATACAGCCAGATCAAAATGGCTGAGGAAGACATGCACAAGACTACTTTCACTACACAGTGGGGTACATATTGCTAACAGTCATGCGTTTCGGTCTCATCAACGCCGGGGCTACCTATCAAAGAACCGCTACCACTCTCCTACATAATATGATGCACAAAGAGGTAGAGGTGTATGTCGACGACATGATTATCAAGTTAAGAGAACGTGACGACCACATCAACGCCCTTCGAAAATTCTTCGCTCGTCTGCGGAAATATAACATGAGACTAAATCCTCAGAAGTGTGCATTCGGGGTCATCTCCGGAAAACTCTTTCGACATGTCGTCAGTAAAAGAGGCATTGAGATTGATCCAACCAAAATCAAAGCCCTTCAGCAAATGCCTCGGCCTAAGAACGAGAAGGAGATTCGGGGATTTCTCGGTCAGGTCCAATACGTCAGCCGCTTTATTGCCAAGCTCACCATGATTTGTGAACCAATATTCAAGAAACTCCGTGCCTCCGATCACACCGGTTGGGACGACGACTGCCAAAAGGCCTTCGACAGGATAAACGAAATCCTATCCAAACCTGCTATCCTCATGCCACCTCAACCAGGTATTCCTTTATCGCTATACCTGACTGTTACAGACACAGCCATGGGAGCAATGCTAGCACAAACAGTCGACGGCGAAGAACGAGCCATCTACTACATCAGCAAAAAGTTCATTGAGTACGAGACAAGGTACACCCAGCTGGAAAAGATATGCCTTGCCCTAGTATGGTCAACAAAGAAGCTGCGGCATTACATGCTCAGCTACACGGTCCACATCTACTCCAAGATGGACCCTGTCAAATACATCTTCGAAAAACCCGTACTAAACGGAAGGCTGTCTAGGTGGACACTCATGCTGTCTGAGTTTGATCTCAAGTTTGTACCCCTCAAAGTTATCAAGGGAAGAGAAATCGCCGATTTCCTAGCAGAAAATCCCGTCAACGAGGATCTAACGACCGACACCTGGTCACTTCCTGAGGAAGACATCCTTTGTGCCGATTGCAACGCATGGGACCTATACTTCAATGGTGCATCTAATCTGAGAGGCTTTGGGGGTAGGAATCCTCCTAATATCACCAGAAGGAGAACATGTTCTAATCTCGGTCAAACTAGACTTCGTCGTCACCAACAATGTCGCTGAATATGAAGCATGTCTCATCGGCCTGCAAGCAGCCATCACACATGGCATCAAAAGACTGAGGGTCCACGGTTATTTCTCGCTCATCATCAATCAGGTGTCCGGATCATGGAAAATCCGAAGTGACAGCTTAGCTCCCTACCGAGCGAAAATCAATCAAGAGGCCGAGTTCTTCGACCAAATCGAATACTTCCACTTGCCATGAGAGGAAAACCAAATTGCTGATGTCCTGGCAAAACTTGATAGCTCTTCAATATACCTGACGACATGACATCGATGCCCCTATGTGTCGAGAGAAGGAGCGAGCCAACTCACATTTGTGCCATCAACAATGACGAGGAAAGCCATAATGAACCTTGGTACCAAGCCATCCTCAACTACAAAACCAAATATGAATTCTCTTCTTACTCTAGCCAAAGAGGACAAAGAGCCATCCATTTACTTGCATCACAATTCGTGATAAACCAAAACCAACAACCGACTCAAAAATTCAAATCCCGACTCCAACAACGAGTCAAACCGAGTCAACCACCAAAAACAAAACATTCAAAGCCTTTTATACTAAGATTTCCCGGATTCATGAATGGTCAAGTACCAAACATGTGAATTCAAATCCTAGGATAGAACAAATTATGATTGCACTTGTGTGAAAGTGACAGGACAACTCGAAGACCCGCGACGTGGCTCGCGCCTCTTTGAGCAGCCCAGGTGGCCACGTCGCTCAAAACTCACACAACCACTCATTTTCCTATAAATACCCCTCAAATGCCCCCATTTGAGAACTTACGTGAGTGTCCGCCCCCTCTTTTCTCCCTTAAACTTCTCGACTCGACTTCTTAAGTCACAATCCGACGCGTATTTACGACCTACCGATCGTAAATACAAGCCTTACACATTGTTTGGTACCGTCATCGTGCATTAAATCACTTGACCGACCACTTCGACCACTACACCGTCACTAATCTTAATAAAACACTCTTTTTACTTACCAAAACGGTTTTAAACTGAGTCTTTTCCGAGCAAACGAGTTGTTACACTTACGTCGGTTTCTCGCCATAACCAAACATGTAAGTATGAGGGTGTAAAAATCTTTCTTTTATCATGTCTTCATTTGTTTCATGACTATAACAAGCTAAAACATGCATAACATGATCCAAAACATGGGATAAACGAGCCAAAACTGAGTTTTGGCCTAAGGCAGAAGCCCCTTATTGTGCAAATAGGCTCGCGCCTCAATGGTGTGCCCACGTCAGAACTCAACCGTGTTTGTTCTCGTCTTTCCCCATTAATTCATTTTCATATTTGTAATCAGTTTTTACCATTTCAAATATTTTCAAACCTTTTTTATTTCATTTGTTTTAATCATAAAATATTTTTCATCCTTAGTTCCTAATACCATGATGGTTAAATCCGTGTTTCGGTGATAATATTTGGTTAATAACATTTAAAAGGTATTTTAAAGCCTTTCATCATTTCTTTATATTTTCAAAACAAGTATATTAGTCACCAACACAAAGTCATCCTTGGTTCTACATACCATGCCGGATTTTAACCCCGGTACGATGATGAGTATCGACTAATTACATTCAAATGAACTTAAAACAATTAATTCATAATTATTTTCAAAACTATTCATGTCAAGTTTGTCAAAGTCGAACCCGACACCGAATATCATCAAAATAATGATGATTATTCGAGTCTCGTTCCTCAAATCAACAAATGCGGTCTAAACGACCCTTTCAAACCAAATCGGGTCAAATACCCACTTTTCAATACGTTTTATAAACGTTTTTCAAAAGGTCAGAACACGGTATACAACCGTTGGTTGACCCGCGCCTAAAAAGGTCCCTTCTTTCTTATTTCCAAAACCAGGGGAGATCCCCTTGCACTGCCAACAGGCTCGCGCCTCATGTGGGCGCCTGGTGCCGGGTCTGTTCCCTTTCCACCATTAGTCTAGGACGATCCCGACTTCGGTTAGCCCGGATATAAAACGGATCAGACGACTATTTTCTCATTCAAAAATCATATTTGTATAATGCTTTACTAAGACAAATGGATCACGTTATGCACCATAAACCTAATACGGTAAATGGATGTTTAATTTCCGTCTTGCGTGCAAATCAACCATTAATCCAACTCGACATCTTATACTTGATACTTGGATTAAATCAACCAACTTAGAAAGCTCTCACATGTTAGGTTTAAATTATTGGATGCGCATTCATGCATTTAAACCATTTTATCAACTTTTGCATTCAACCAACCAAGATCGATCAGTAGAGGCTGCTACCGCGGGCGGGATTGGGTGTCTGATTAAAGGGCTTACCAATACGTACCTTCACCTCTTACTCAGAAACTTTGTATAGTGGACGACCTTATCTAGGGCGTACGAGAGTCATTCTAGAGATAGGATGCTAAAGAGGGACGATTTCCTTATCTTTAGTACCTATGTCAAATGCTAATTTGTGCTTCGATTTGACCGAGGTATAAAGTGGATTTCGAAAGGGTTCTAAGCATCCCACAAATTCTTGGTGGCGACTCCACACATCTCTAATCGTTTCGAGACCCTTACCGAGACGAAACCGACCGATCTAAAACGATCCGGTCGAAAGCATTTTTACGCCGCCGAGCGTGGCTTTCTAAAAACCGCTGCACGTCCGCATATCGAACCGGACCTGCAGGTAGGCCATGTCCACACATGCCATGATGCAACTAACATATATACAATTCTAATGCATATACTTCTATCAACTAAAATGCCACATAAACTAAATGCAACTCCTAACAACACATCGGTACACAAACTGTAAAATACACAACATCCTCCTTGACATGTAAGCCCATCCTCCTCATAAAAAATGAAAAGAAATGGAAGAGAAAAAGGGTTTAGAACTATCATACCAAGTTGTCTTCACATTCCCTTCATGCCTGGAATGTGGCATAGTCGGTCCAATGTGAAATGAGTGACAAATAAACACAAATATATACAATATGTACAATTCTACACTATAAACGAATGAACATGTTTTTGGATTTTTGAGAATTTTTCAATTTTTATCATTTTTTGATTTTTTTGAAGGGTTAGAATTTCCGATCCTCACACTAGTATGGGCATTATCCTCAATGGCCAATACGATAGGAAATTATGCAATGCAATCTATATGAAAATGCATGATTTCTAAACTAGTATGCAAACTATATGACATAAATAACAAGTGATGCAATCTAATCTATCCTATATGATGCATGCTTCCGATTAGTTGGAGAGCCAATTTGAATTGACTCGCATTCCTTGTGAGTGAACTTCCCCAACCCAAATAAAACACTATTTCTAGTGCAAAAAGAGGGGGCGTTCATGCACAAGGTAAGAATACAATGCATGAATTCTAATTTGTCATTTTGGATTCTTGTAATGGGAGCAAAAAGATAAACACCTCAATGGGACCGAGGTGGGAGTCCTTTTAGTGGTGCTAGGACTCCAAACTCAAAATTACCAAGAGCCCAAAATGACTCTACAAATGATCAAGACTAAAGTTAAAAACAAGAGATAAAAACAAAGCTAAAGAAGGTGTAGGAAACTCACAATGGAATAGGTTGAAGCCAAGCAATCAACCCCGCACTTATGGTATCCTCCATTAAGCCTTGTCAACCTTCAATTGTCGCTCATATATCATCATTGATTGACAACCTAGCATGTTTCTCTTATCCTTTCAACAAGGCTTGTAAGATATAAACCAACTCAAGCCTTGTTAGACCTTGCATATTGTTGAATAGGGAAAACCCAAGTCGACTTGTAGGTGGTGTAAATTCTTAACCGACTCGGCTCCGAGACGTAAGTTTCCCTAGGAATTGGTTTATCATGCATGTAGTTTAATAGGAAGAATTAAGTCGACTTGTAGGTGTTGTAAAGTCACAAATGACTTGGCTCCGGGACCCAAATCTTCTTGTGAATTATATGACATGAACTAACTTAATTCCAACAATAATAAATTGCTTGCATATATATAACTCATTTATGCTATCTTACCATGATTCCTTTATGATCTCATGACATCCTAGTATCTTTTATTATTTGTTTACATCTTTACTTGCTTTATTACTTGTTTTACTTTATTGATTTCAGTAGTTTAGAATCAATCAATTCCAATCAATTGTGACAACCCTTAGTGCAACTACGATTAGATTGAACAATTCAAATACCCCCGTCCTTTGGGTTCGACCCCAACTTTCTTGCTATGCTAGTAGTTGGGTATAAATGTGTTTGAGAGCAGACAACGACACATTCATCAAAATGGCGCCGTTGCCGGGGATGGTGTTGTGTATATGAATCGTTCTTTTGTCTAGTTTTAGTTGTTCTTCTTCTTGAGGAGCCTTGGTTCCTTGGGAATTTCGTTTTTTGTATTTGTTTTAATTGTGCTTTAGCCTTGAGGAACTTGTTCCTCAAAGTCTGTTCTTACCTTTTTATTGTAGTTTCTATGTTTGAAGTTGTATCTTTGTCTTAGCTATGATGATGGCCCAAGGCTTGGTACTTGGAGTATGTGGTGGATCTTTTGAGTATGACTACAATGGGTATGGGGAGTTTGAGGAGCAAGTCAACACAAGCCTACCTTACAAATCATACAATGAAAATTTTATCTACTACCCCAATTTTCTCCACCAAAATCACCACATCCAATATCCACAATAACCACCCACCCAATACCCACTTTACAATGAATTCCAAATGCCACAATACAACCACTCTCACACCCACCCACAACAAGAAGATGAGCATGAATTTGACATTCAAAATGTGGTTCTCCAAATGATGGGAGATCAACAAAATTTCTTCAAACAAGTGCTAGAGGAGAGCCAAAATATGGACAATATTCTTCAAAGCATTGTTATCCATGGTGAGGAGTTGACAATTCAAATTGCCCAAATGAAGGAAGCCCAAGTAACTACTCCTCATCATTCCTTAGACATTGATCATGAATGCGAGTTTGAAGGAGATACCTTTGATGAGAAGTGGGAGGAGCCAATCGTTTTGAGCTCTTGTGAGTATAAAAGTGTGGTATTTGATGAAGAATATATAAGGTTGAGTAAGCTAAATACTCGTAGCCTTTGTGAGTATGTATGAGGGTGTGTCATTTGATGTGAATGTTGAGGTGTTGGAGAAAGAGTTGATGAGGAGGAGTAAAGCCCCTATTTATGATTCATATGAAGATAGAGATGATGACAAGCCTATGGAAGAAGCTTATGCAGAACATGTGTCTTGCAATGACTTACGGAATGAAGAAGAAGAATGGAGTTGTGAGATTGCCTCACTTGAGGAGCCCATCCTTGAAAAGTTTGAGGTATGCTTCCATGAAGAAGATGAATACCTCTTTCCTATTCACCATGAAGACCTTTTCGCACCCACCATGGAACCTATGATTGTTGGAGATGATATGGTAAACCTTCTCCAAAAGGTCAAATTGTTGTATAAAAGGTACTTGGTGGAGAAGCTCAAGAACAAAGCTATGAATGAGCTTACTTATGGAGACTTGGCACCTACAATCTCAATTCCTAAGGTACCCCGTCATCAATACTATGATAATTCTCCTTCTATTCTTAAAGGATTGATAAATCCAAATGCTATCATCATCACCATATTTGAGGGAGAGTGGAGAGAATTGAAGCCTCCCGATGACAAGAATTGTAAGCTTGCTAATTTGGAGAGCTAAAAAGGCTATGATGAAAAGATCAAGGTGAAGGGGAGAAATTTCAATGAAAAGCCCCTTGTGGAGGATTGGCTCTATTCCATTTTGAAGTGGCCATGGTTCTATCTTTGCTTATTTGAGGATTGTGCCCAAGCCTTTGACCAGTTATTGAGAGCATTGAGCAACATGGACAACATCAATAACCATGGCAACAGGGAATGAGTTTGGTGGAGTCCTCCCTCAAACCACAATTTGTAAGATATCATATCCTTTGACTTTACATTACATTTATACTTGCATTTAGTTATATACATATACATTTAGCTTGAATTTGTGAAATATTTCATATTACATTTACATTAGGTAGTTCATATAGTATAGTTTGTATTGTAATATATCTCACATGTTGCATGTAGTTAGTTGCATTCATGCATAGCCATTATTGACCAAAAAATATTCCTTTCTACACTAAAAATAGTGCTTAAATCGGTTTGGGGAGGTTTGATCATAGGTGACCTAAGCATTTACTTAGAGCATGCATTCATTCATACCATTGCATTGCATTTGTACTTCAATTTCCGTAAAACTTTAAAAATCCAAAAAAATGTATTTCTTTTTTCTCCTACATGTACATTAAAGACAATGTCCAAAATAAAGTGGGGGATGGGAATTTATATTCCAAAACACATAAAAATTGAAAAATTTCGAAAAAACTCAAAAATATGTTCTTTAATTCATAAAAATAAGATCCATAAAAATTTGAAAATTACAAAAACCAAAAACTTGTTCTTTCCTTTGTAGTGTAGAATTGTATATATTGTATATATTTGTTTGTTTGTTTGTCACTCTTATCACATTGGGTCGACTACGCCACATTCGAGGCATGAAGGAAATAGAAGACCTCATGGTATGATCTTTCCAAATCTCCTTCCTCCTTTTTATATGTTAATGAGAATACGGCTATATTTTGATTGATGCGGTATGAACCAATGTGTTGTTAAGAGTTTGCATTTAGTTTATGTGGCATAATAGTTGATAGAAGAATATGCATTAGAGTTGTATATATGTTAGTTGCACCATGGCATGTAGTTTGCATGATTAGAAAATTTTTGTGAAAATGCCTATTTGGGAAGCTTGACAAGTGTATATAAGGCCCTTGTAGATAATTTTTCTCCTTAAGACTTTGTTTGCTAGAATACCCTCAAGACACCCTAGGATGTGTCATACTAGTATCTTTTGACCCATGGACTAAGGCCTAGTCAAGAGTATCTTGTGGTGTGATAACTCCTTGGCTACCGTTTATTCCAAGGTGACCTTTGATGCCATGAAACCGTTCTTTCACTCCTATCATCAAAGTTTTGCCAACAAAAAGGGAATGGGCACAAAAATCTCCAAATTGAGTTCAAGTACCAAAATCAAATAAAAAAGTTTGCAATTGCATCAAATGAAATGAGGAGCAAAAATAGACTCCTATGCTTCAATAAAAATAACCTTGCTACAAAATGGGGTTACTTTGAAAAATGTTCAAAAATGCAAAAATTGAAATATTTCCAAGTATCAAAATGCCAAACATCAAAAAATGGCAAGAAATATTCTCAAATGTCAAAATGCCACAAGAAATTGGGGGGAAAAACAAATCAAAAAGCAAACTACAAATGTGAAACTCATATACTTTGAATCCCTTTTTATCCATTGATCTTATTTTTGCATGTGAAAAGGGGACGACCCTTATTCTTGTCTAGGCAAGAGGGAGAATTCCGCGATCCTACAGTGTTTCTAACACCATAGGGAGCCTACTCTTGACAAAAGTATTTAGCGATTGAGGATAAAATTACCCTAACACAACTTGAAGGTGATTTGTTGGTATCCTTTTGGATTTAGTAACTTAGAGAAATAATATCTATAATGGAATGTTTACCCTTGAATTACTTCCCCCTTAGATGATTTCCGCCACTTAGATGAGGAAAGTGGCTATCCTTTTTGTAGATGCATCCACTACTTGTTTTGTGTGCTTAATGCTTGGATGTATCGCCATTTTGTCAAGCCCCACCTTGCCTTGCAAGAAGGCATCTTACCTCATATATGTCTTATTGTGAGTTAAAGGGGCGGAGTGAGACCCGCTAATTGTCTCACATCGGCTATATTATTACATTAGTATAAATAAAGGTCATTGTTTTAGTCACCTCTTTACTCGGGACGAGCAAAGGTTTGGTTTGGGGATGTTTGATGTGACTCATATTTATGCACATTTAGTCCTTTAACTAGCCTAGTTTCTATGATTTTCATTGTGTATTAGGGTCGTTTCTTGTCTTTATCTTCCTATTATGCATATTCTATGAGGTTTGGTGTCCTTTGTAGAAGAGGAGTACTAATCTTACCCAAACGGAGTGAAACAGAGCTAAATTGATAACATCTAACGACCAAGCATCGAAGAGGAGACCAAGGCTAAAGGCCGCAGTTCAATAAATCAAGTTTTAGGGTAATGAAGGACAACCCCCCACGACCCAAGAATCAATCCCCGCAAATTGTTGAGCAAGGATGACAAGAAAGAAGCCATTACAAGAGAAAATTTCTTGGAACCAAACCAAGAGTTGCTTGTTTGGCTCTAAAACTATGATAGATGAAACGGCGTTGAAAAATCAAGTGGTCTAGGTTTTTGAATCACTCCAATAGGAGTCCGGATGAGGAAATGACGTCCGTTTTACAATCCGAGCTCAAATAGAAAAGCTGACCTATGATCCGGGCGTCCCGAGCTCAGGACGGGCGTCCCAGACTCAGTATGGGCATCCCCAAGCTCGAGACGGGCGTCCCCAAGCCAAGACGAGCGGATTGTTAGGCAGTCCAGAATGGAGGAGGAACCTTGTCCCAGGATCCGGGCGTCCCGAGCTCACGACGAGCGTCCAGGCCCAGGATCCGGGCGTCCCAAGGCTCAGCTCGAGCGGATTATCTTACAATCCCGAGCATACTTCAAGCCAGGACGAGCGTGTCCCTGGGGAGTTGCTACTCAGGCCTCGCATGTCCCTCGGGATTTGCAAATCATCAAGCTTCTCTTAGGGTCTTAATCGTCATTTAAGCCCTTTGTAACCCTAATTCTTGTACTTAATCTTTAGTATAAATACCCCATTGTACTACCTAGCTAATAACCAAGTTTTCTTAGATTAAACCAAGCGCTATTAGTAGAGGCAAAGCTTTCATTAAGAGTAAATTAGAATAGATTAGCACTTAATATTTTCACAAATTACACATTAATCTTTCATTAATTATTGTTCAAGATTTATTATTGGGTAATTGAAGATTATTGGGTTATTATTGGAGAATTAACAATTCTTCATCAATCAATCAAGTTTTCTTCTATTATTCTTTTATTTTCAATTGTTCATCTTTAGCTTGGTATAATCTTTTTACTCTTTATTGTTTATTTCCTCACTCTTTAATCATGTTTATACTTGTTGTGATGATTGACACCATTGATAACATGTCTTCCATGATAATGATTGAGTACTTACTTAAATAGGACTAGTGGGGGATTAGGGGAGTTAATCATGGGATAGATTTGTGCTTAATGAGTTCATATGAATGCTTGCTTATAGTTCTTCAACTTGTGCATATATCATGTTTGATGAAATGCTTGATTGACAACCTAGCATGTTTCTCTTATCCTTTCAACAAGGCTTGTAAGATATAAACCAACTCAAGCCTTGTTAGACCTTGCATATTGTTGAATAGGGAAAACCCAAGTCGACTTGTAGGTGTTGTAAAGTCTTAACCGACTCGGCTCCGAGATATAACTTTTCCTAGGAATTGGTTTATCATGCATGTAGTTTAATAGGAAGAATTAAGTCGACTTGTAGGTGTTGTAAAGTTACAAATGACTCAGCTCCGGGACGCAAGTCTTCTTGTGAATTATATGACATGAACTAACTTAATTCCAACAATAATAAATTGCTTGCATCTATATAAATCATTTATGCTATCTTACCATGATTCCCTTATGATACCATTGCATCCTAGTATCCTTTATTATTTCTTTACATCTTTATTTGCTTTATTGCTTGTTTTACTTTATTTCTTTCATTAGTTTAGAATCAATCAATTCCAATCAATTGTGACAACCCTTAGCGCAACTACGATTAGATTGAACAATTCAAATACCCCCGTCCTTTGGGTTCGACCCCGACTTGCTTTCTATACTAGTAGTTGGGTATAAAAGTGTTTGAGAGCGGACAACGACACATTCATCACTTTTCTCCATCTTATCTTCTTCATTTCAGCCTCAAACCTCGTAACTTCGACATCAGTTTTTGTTAAAATAACTTCTAACTCCATGTCGGTAATTTGTTGTTTGGAATACATTTTTTACTCCACTTTTCTTCATCCATCTTCTCAACTTTGACCGTGTAAGAGTGTTGACCTTCTTCATCTTTTTTTTCCCAAACTTGATTTGGGTAGATCTACACATATTTGTTCAAGTTTTATCAAGACTCTTTTATTTACGTTGAAATTTTGTCCACCTTGGACGAGCTTAAAAACTTGTATTCTTGAGTCAATAGTTGGATTTTTATGTTCGTTGTTGGGTCTAATTGGATAACAAAGGCTTTATATTTATTAATAATGTTGTATCTTGTATGTGAAAATTTCATCTCAAAAGTTTATCTAATCTTCAAGATTTTGATCTTTCATAAGTGAAACTTGGTTTAATCGTTTTACAAGACTACTATCTTTACTAGTAGTGTGCTACATCTTCTTAAAAATGAAGATTTCATCAATGATTTGGCCCAAAAAAATTTGAACTAAGTGAGAATATGAACAATTTTTGATTTCATCTTAAACATGGTTTAATTGTATTGCGAGACTATAATTTTATTGGGGGATTATCATAAAATGATTTGAATTTTTCCACCCTAAAGGGGTGACAAACTTTTCGAAAAGTTTGTGACAAGTATACATAAGCTTTGACTATAACATACTGTGAAGTAATGAGAGATTTATTCGTCTTAAATGTTTCGAAAATGAGTGGTATACCTACCCGAATTTTGTCTTTTACCAAGTTAGGTTCTTGTCTTAATTGATTCTTAATACTATGAACTTGGCTTATAGTGACATGTGCCATCTTATATCGGCTTACTCCGTATTAAAGTTTTCAAGAAATTTGAAACAGATCATCATTATGTTAGAGTTTTAATATAATAATTCACATTTTAGTCAAGTTTGAGTAAAAATTGCATAATAGGGGAGAACATTTTACAAAGTTGGTAGAATTGCTAGAGTTAATTTTTGAATTTGCATCATTTTACAAAATTCATCATATTTCAAGTGTACCATTGAAACAAGTTCATGGTTTGTTTAAAATACAAAGGAAGCCATGCCGTAATTTCTTTAATTCCATATTTTGGGTTAAGTAAACTTCATCTCAATGACAAGCTCGTGTCAACGGTTCGTTTTAAAGTGTTGGTCACCGATTTAAGCGTTGGGAAAGTTTTCTATCCATTCCAATTTATTTGATTTCCTATCTCTTCCATATTCGTTCCGGATTGTTGTAATTCTCATAACCCCAACCCGGAAGTTGCATGTGAAATGAATTCCGAGGCGTGCCGAAGTCATCAAGCAACGCGAAGAGCAAACAAGTAAGGGAAGCTCACCAAGAGCCGGCGGTACTTTCGGTGATTATGGGGATCTCCGAGCATAGAGTTTGTGTGTGAGCCTAATAGAATTATTTTCTCACCTTAACCCTTAGGCATGTGTCTTCGACGAGATGTGTAAATGGGATATAGTCATCTAGTTTAATAACTCGGGAAACCTAGGAAGGTATACTAGCCTATGAAAAGTTTTGAGTTAAGTGAGTTAATCATGAGATACAACCTATAAATAATGAGTGGAGTGCGACCAAGTTTGGATATTTAGCGGTTGTTCGGACTCATAGTTAGGGAACAGAATTTAAAGGACAAGTGAGAGTGACCTTATTGAGTATGACTCGGGTATCTTGGGATAGCATAGGTTTGAGTTAAGATTTATAGAATGGTGAAAGAATAGTGAGGTACCAAGAGTGAAAAGAGAGTGATGACACAAGTTGATAAAAGTTTTGGAGGGTGTAAGATTCGACTTGAGGAATGGTATGAATCGAGTAAATAGTGACAAAGGTTTATGAAACCGGAAAATAAGAAGGAATACTAGAACGAGAGATGAGTTGGAGGTTTGCAAGTTTTGTAATCCAACGTTCGATAAGGAATTGTTACAAGTTTTAAGGGAACCCTTGTGAAGAGGTCGCATTGACGGCCGTGACATACGAGGGATGAGTTTGAATTTTAATAATTGAGCTATATGACGGTGGACTTAGTATTATCAAGCTTGGTTTTCGCGGTTATGAGAGTGAGAGTGTGATATGTAAAGCATGTGGGCTCAATTGTGTCGTTAAGGTATCCTTATTTCTTGTGTTATGTAGTATGGCCGCTTAAGCAAAGTGTGTATGCATGGAGTGTGAAAGTAGTAGGGTGAAATTTTGGCCTATGAACGATAGTATAGATGTTGTTTGTAAAGTTGCCTCCTAATCGTTAGGTGAAACATCCACGGTGTACATCGTGACCTTGTTGTACTGCCTAATTGAGTGATGAAATAGGGAAGCTTGGAAACGAGTTTGAGAATGAAAACCTCATGGCCAGATGACACTCGGCGGAGTGCACCATGTACTCGATCGAGTGGCCGCCTACTCGGCCGAGTGGCCTCCTATACTTGACCGAGTGGTCTACTTTGACCCTTGTTTTGTCAATACTCGACCTAATATTGAGTGTAAACCCTTATTATCACAATTTATAATGGTTGGTTTGTATTGGATGAATATGTTGACCTCATATAGATGAGACCTTGTGAATTGTTTGCATTATGTGACTTTTGAGTGAAATTTAAATGAAAGTTGTTAGTTGACATGTGTAATTGGATGACAATAATGATGTGATAATCTTGTTTGATGTGTGTTAGTTGAAGTGGTTTTGCTTTATTGTGTAAAAGTAAGATGAAATAAGCAAGTATGTGTCGCATATTGGTCATTGCATGATAGTGATTGTGGCCTTCCGTATGAGCGGAAGTGTTGATGATGAATGGGAACAGATATGGAAACACATGTGTGATCATGTGGTAGATTTGACGTGGTATATGCGTGGCATGATATCCGAAAATGGGAATGTTGATCATTGTTGAGTCACATAATGGGAAATTTTGCATTAATTGATTGTTTTCTAGAGTCCGCGTATTGGTGTTTTGATTTGCATACATGTGAAGGCATGAGAATTGACGTGACATAGATACGTAGTAATAATCGAGTTATACCCCGTGATAGATACGTATACGTATAACCAACTTGAGTTGGGAGTTAGTTATGGGATTATAGATTGAAACCGTGGGTTGGACCTTGTGCTTTGACGTTTGGGAGGCTTCTATAGTGGGATTATAGCAATGGCATAAGACGATATGAGATTTTATTATGGATTTTCAATGAGTAAGAGAGAGTGTTGAACCTGGAACATAGTTACTTGTGGAAATTGGTAATGAGCGTATGAGAACACATTATGAGCTTGATAGTCGAGCTTCGGGGTGAAGTTCTCTTTTAGGGGGAGTGGATGTAATAATTTGAAAATTAAGGAAAGAGTGTGGGAATCGATGTTGGATTAGTGTGGGAATCGATATGGGATTGTGGATTAGTAGCGTTGGTACTATGGAACTTGATAAGAAGTACTAAGGGTGTTGCGATAGTGAGAGTCACTTTTGAGGTTGACCTTGCCCGTTGAGTGGATGCTACGAGTTTATGGGACGTCTTTCGGGATAGTGTTACCTTTGCTTTGTGAAAGGAGAGTAAGGACCGAGATTGTGATGGGATATAGAGTATAGTGTTAGTAGTACCTTGTTAGAGTCGTGAGTGAACTTCGGGGACGAAGTTATTTTTAAGGAGGGAAGATTGTAATACCTCGTAGTTTCTAAGGCGTTCACTCGACCGAGTAGACCAAGTGGACCGAGTATAACCTATATTAGACTTAGTGGAGTTGTGATAATGCCCGTCTGTAGAAGGGTCTTCATAAAACTGTCATAACTTGAGATCTAGACATGATATTGATGTGATTCTAATTGGAGGTGATAGGTTGTTCTCTTAAGATTTCAACGGTAGATCACACGCCCAAAATGACTTAGAAACGAGTGAGATATGACTGTTTTACGAAAACAGGTCATTGCTGAGAACTGCGTCGCACTCAACCGAGTGAGGTTCACTCGACCGAGTGGACCGGCACTCGACCGAGTGAGTGACACTCGACCGAGTGGAACGAGTGACGTTGTTCAGAACACGGGATTAAACTCTTTCTTCCCTAACCCTAAAATCATTTCTATCTTCTTCCTTATGATCTCTCCAAACTCTCTCCCTTATCTCTAATACCCTCACAAACACCATATTAGGGGATTCAAACTTGGATTAGAGGATTTCCCATCTTCTCCTTTATCCTTTCATCTTGTAAGTTGAGATCTACCCCTCTTTCTAGTCTTATAAACCTTAATTTTTGGGGGGTTTTTAATTGGGTTGATTAATTAGTAATTATTGTTAATATATGGGTAATTAGTGGGTAATAATAAGGGGTTTTGTGTTGTATTATAGTTGATACGTGCATATTCTATACACTTTATCTGCAGTTTTGGCACGTATTTCTATGCATAATTGTTAGCTTAAGGCTACTATTTCTCCCGAAACGGTTTACTTTGCATTTTCTATGATTTATTGTAGGAATGAGTGGAAGTAAGCTAAATCAAGCCTAATTCGTCCTCCGGAGGCAATTTCAAGGAAGCCCAGAAGAAGGAGAGTCGTACTCACTCACCTCGGGATGCGTGCATTGGAGTGAGGAGCTGTTTTTGAAGAAGAGGAAGTGTTTCTGCACAGCACCATCAGTCGATCGACTAGGCTGTAAGGTCGATCGACCACCAAGCTCATCGAAAGCTACTTTGGATCTGTTACAACCGGTCGATCGACCACGCCACGGCCGATCGATCGACCGATTTCAGCCGATACGTTTTTCTTCGCGTTAGACTTTTAAAAGCCCAACTTGTAATTAACTTTCAGTATCTTTTTATCAGTAGAACGCAGCAACTTTTAGGTTATGCTTTTCATTCTGGAAAAACTCAGTTTTAGATCTAGCTTGGAGACGGAAACCTTCGATTTCAATACTTTGTTCTTGAATTCAATTAGTAAGCTTTTTATGCAATTCTTTCTATTCCTTATTTCCTTGTTATTTTGATTCTTGTTTTCATCAATTTAATTTCAGCAATTGAGTTCTTTCCTTTTGTTTTAGTTTGATTCAATTATGTCAAATTTGTTCTTTACTATTAATTTTGAAGTTAGTATAGTTATAATTATACGTAGGTAATTTCTTTGATTGGGAACAAGGTGAGCCATGGTATTAAATTAGGATTGTTGTGTAGTATGAGTTCTTCCGTATTGGTCTTGTTATCTTTTGATAAATTTCTTTACTAGATTGAAAGATTGGTAATTTGAATTATCGTTAGATTTGGAATTTCTCTTGAGCGAAAGCTTTGATAAATTCTAGGGAATAAATAGACCGTAAGGTTAATTGAGCATCGATCGAAAGGTTAGCTTACATTCTCTGAGACCGTATTATAAGACCTCTGCTGCCTTACTGACCTGACTTTTGCCATGGTAAACCGAAGTTCTCGATCCTTTTTTCATCTTGTTGAGAATATTTATTTTAGCAATTAGCCATTTAATCAACCAAACTCAAAACCCCCCAATTAATTGTTACTTTTATAGACTGAAAAATAGCAAACAAAATCAACCCTGTCTCTCTGTGGTTCGACCCTTACTATCACTAGCTATAGTTTTAGTTTGGAATTATAAATTTAATTTTGGTACTAAACGACGGTATCAAATTTTGGCGCCGTTGCCGGGGAGACGGTGTAATTCTGTTTGCTTTATTTTAGTTTATTTTTCTTGTCTCAAGGAACTTTGGTTCCTTGAGACCGTTGCTTACCTTTGCTTCTAGTTTTGCTTTTGCACAGTTAGAAGACAGGTTTTTGAGAGGAAGACTTGAGTACTCTCATTTTGGCAATTATGGCTACAATATATGATAATCTACAGCCAAAGGAACACCATATTCCAAAGGGGCACCAGTTACCTACCCTTACTACGGGTAACTTCGAGTTTCGTTCTTCCTATATTGATTTAGTGGAGCGAAATCAGTTTGCTGGTCTACCAGATGAGGACCTCTTGAAGCATATGGAGATTTTCACAGACTATTGTTGTTCTATACCTATACCAGCTGGGGTGACTCAGGATGAAGTAAAGGGGTTGATGTTCTTATACTCCTTGAAGGATTCGGCGCGAGATTGGTACCGCTACCTTGATAGGGTAGCAGCTGGAGTCACGGACTGGACATCTCTAGCATTAGCCTTCTACAAGAAGTACTTCCCACTTTCAAAGACCGACGCCTTGCGAAGTAAAATCACAAGTTTCCAGCAAGGAGCGGATGAGGGTTTTTGTGAAGCATGGGGACGTTTCAAAAGTTTGGTCCGAGTTGTCCCTCACCATGGTTTCCAGCAATGGTATATTTGCAACCTATTTTATAATGCCCTATTGATGTGACCATAATTGGCGCATATTTAGCCCCCGAATTACCCTTGTTTCCATGCTTTTTAGTGCTTATTTGGGTCATTTCTTATCTTTAGTTCTTTGTTTTGCATATTCTTTGAGATTTTGATCCCTTGGTAGGAAAGGAGTAAGAATCTTGCATTTTCATGGCAAATCAAGACTAAATTGATCAAATTCAATGACCAAGCATCAAGGAGAGACAAGATTAGAAAGCCTTTGTACATATCATAGTAGAAGAGCAATGTTGAGAAAGGATCCTTGAGTCCCCAAGGAAATCCCCAAGGAATTTATGAAGAAAAGGGAAGAAAAAGAAGAAGTATCACGCTGACTGACAATCCGAGCGGATTGTCAGCAATCCGCTCGTCCTGCCTATCCACAATCCGAGCGTCCCAGCTGGAATCCGCTCGGATTCCCCCTCAACAATCCGCCCGGATTCCCCAGAATCCGCTCGGATTCCATCGACCAAATCCGGCCGTCCCGACCCTAATCCGCCCGGATTCCTTCACGCCGCTGGTTGTCTTCTTCAAGCTACGAAAAGAGAAGCCCTTCTCTCCAAAAATACCGGCTTCTCCTTGCTCTACTTAAAAAGTGTAATTACTAGTTTAGCCCTTAGTTAACCCTAATGCATCCTCCCTAATTTTCACTATAAATACCCCATTAGTCTAATTAGAGGAGCATGTTCTTCTTATCAATAATTAGTGTAGTTAATATCAATCAAATCTCTCTTCAATATTGTAATCAAATATTAATCAAGTTTTAATCCAAGTTTTAGTTCTTTAATCTCTCTTTTGTTCATCCTTTATTTTGGGTAATTGAAGATTATTTGGGTTATTATTGGGAGATTGACAACCTCTCAATCTAGCATTCAAGTACTTCTATTATTCTTGCTTTATTATTGGAATCATTAGTAGGTATAATCTCTTAATCCCTTTTTAATTATTGTTAATTACTTTCATTTATTCATCATGTTTCATATTGTTGGTATGATTGACAACCTTGCTAGCATGATCAACATGATAATGAGTGAGTAGTCTCTTAGCTAGGGTTAATGGGTGATTAGGGGAAACCAACATGGGGAATGATTCATGCTTAAATTAATATGCTTTCATATCTTATTTGCTTGCTTGTTTTGATCTCAACTCATGCACATGTTATATTTGATGAAATGCTAAGCCTATGAATCCTTGCATTTACTATCATCTCCTATCTTTTCAATGAGACTTGTAAGACATAACCCAACTCGAGTCTCATTAGACCATGCATGTTGTTGAGTAGGAAGATTAAGTCGACTTGTAGGTGTTGTACAATCTAATCGATTCGGCTGGCCGGGACCCAAACTTTCCTAGGATTGTAAGATATAACCCAACTCAATCCATCACAACAATAATTGCTTGCTTATAATTTGAGAACATGTTTGTATGATCATATACCATGATTCCCCTATGATCCCATGACACCCTAGTGCCTTTAATCAATTGTTTACACCCCTTTAATTCATCTTGCTTGTTTATTTTCATTGTTATTCTAGTTTAGTAACCTTCTACATCAACCCAATTTGTGACACCCCTTAGACACCACTAGTTACAATAGAAATCTCATTTCAACTCCCGTCCCTTGGGATCCGACCTTTACTTGCCTCTTTACTAATTGTAGAGTTGCTTGTTAAGCTATAAATTGTGTTTTGATTCGACCGTGACCAACGACCACATCTATTTATTTGTGGATGCAAAACGGACCAATCACCTATATGATGATTACAAGGTCATCATGGATGCAGCTGCTAATGGGAGGTTCCAAAACAATACCGGTCAAAGTAAAGGTTGGAACACTATTGAGGAGATGGCAGTCCGTAGAGCTGAATTTGGAAGTTCACGTGGATAGTCCCGAAAGCAAAGTGATGAAATGAGTGCCGTTGTGACACTTATAACTTCCATTACTTCCCGTCTCGAGAAGCTCGAGATTTCTGAAGCTTCCAAGGAGAAAGTTGAAATACTTGTTCAAAACTCAGATGAGATCGAGAAGTTGAGAGAAATGGTCCAACTCCTTTTGGTTCAAGTGGCGAATATGGAAGCAGCCGGGATTGAGTCTTCGAGGAATTTTGTGAAGCAATTGGAGAATATAGAGGCTAAGCAAGCCGCTAATTCTTCAAGCAAATGTGAAGGGCCGATTGAAAGGATTAATGCTATTAATCTCAGGAGTGGCCTCTCTTATGAAAGTCCCGACAAGCCAAAGGAAGACTCGGGAAATGATGAAGAAGCTCGTTTACATTCTGATGTAAAAACGAGCTCAATTTCCAGTACTTCTGGTCGATCGACCAACATTGTCAGTCGATCGACTGAAGCGTCAGATAAAATAGTTTCTGATCAGAAACTATTCACACCCAGCACGAGTGGTCGATCGACCAACATCACCAGTCGATCGACTGGATCACCTGACGAACTCAATTCTGAACAGGAACTGTTCACGCCCAGCCAAGTTGGTCGATCGACCAACCATATCAGTCGATCGACTGACTTCCCAGAACAAGATGCAAATCCGTCAACTAGTTTGCATGATCCTTCACTCATTGATGATTTGACGGAGGTTTTAAACTTACGGAAGCCGAAGGTTACTGATCCTACGGCCAGTGTTGCAGTCCCGTATCCGAAGCGTTTGAAGAATAACAAGCTGGAGCGCAAGTTTGGTAAGTTTTTGGAGATGGTCCAAAATCTCGAGGTAACAGTTCCGTTCACTGATTTAATTACCCAGGTACCCTCTTACGCTAAATTCATGAAAGATATTTTAAATCGTAAGAGAAATTTTCGTGATGATGGTAATGTTGCTTTTGTGGAAGAGTGTAATGCTCTTTCGCAAATTAATGTGCCACCTAAATTAAAAGACCCGGGTAGTTTCTCAATTCCTTGCACTATAGGTAACCACGTAATTGGAAAGGCCCTTTGTGACTTAGGGGCCAGTGTCAGTGTCATGCCGTATTCTGTTTGCGAAAGGTTAAACATTGGTAGACTTAAGGTGACCGATATTACCGTTCAAATGGCAAATAGATCGACTCAGAGACCTATAGTTGTTCTAGAGGATGTACCTGTTCGAGTGGGTAAGTTTTTTATTCCTGTCGATTTCGTTGTTTTGGACATTGCAGAGGACAGTCAGATACCTATTATTTTAGGCAGACCGTTTTTACATACAGCTAGGGTTGTAATAGATGTCAAACGCGGAACCATCACCTTAGAGGTAGGGGATGACACCATTGAGTTCAGTCTTGCTCACAAGGCGATTGCTGACGATGATAAGTGTTATTCCATCGATATTGTTGACAGGGCCGTTACTTGTAATTGGAGGGAATCCTTAGCCAAGGATCCCTTAGCTGATCTAACCCGTTTAGATGAGTGTGCAGGTAATACAGTGGAGAATGCTGAGGAGCCAGATGCTTTGGTAGCCTCAATGGAGAGCTACGAGCTCAATGAGGAAGAAGATGAGATGCTCTTGAGCTTGGCCAACGAGAACTTGGTAAACACTTGCTACACCATTGAAGATGATTCCGTCTATGCTGTAGAGGTAAAAGTGTCGGAGCGTAAGCCACTTCCTCCTAATCTTAAGTATGTTTTTCTAGATGATACGGAGCAGTACCCAGCTATTGTTAGCTCTAAGCTTAATGATGACCAAATATGCCGCTTTGATGTGTGTGCTTAAGAAAAACAGGAAGGCTTTGGGTTACTCTTTGGATGACATTAAGGGCATCACCACGATGTTTGTATGCACAGGATAGAGCGGAGGAAGGCCACAAGCCTTACGAGACGGGGGTCAACGCAAGTTGAACCCGAAGATGCGAGGAAGTTGTTATGGGCCGAGGTGATGAAACTACTTGATGCGGTATTATTTATACGATTGGGAACTCCAAGTGGGTTAGCCCAGTTCAGGTAGTCCCGAAGAAAGGAGGGACTACCGTGGTTAAAAATGAGAAAAATGAATTAATACCAACTCGAGTAGTGACAGGGTGGCGGATGTGCATTGATTATAGACAGTTGAATGCCGCCACCAAGAAAGACCACTTCCCCCTCCCTTTTGTTGACCAAATGACTGAAAGACTTGCTTCTAACAAATTTTTCTGTTTTCTAGACGGATATTCAGGGTTCTTTCAGATCCCTATTCATCCGGACGATCAGAGTAAGACCACTTTTACCTGTCCACAAGGTGTTTTTGCATATCGTAGAATGCCTTTCGGATTGTGTAACACTCCTGCTACCTTTCAGAGGTGCATGATGGGGATTTTTTCTGATTATATAGAGAATATTATGGAAGTATTCATGGATGATTTCTCAGTTTATGGTTGTGACTTTGATCGTTGTTTAGCTAACCTTGATAAAGTCATGCAGCGTTGTATAGATTAATCTTGTTTTAAACTGGGAAAAGTGTCAGTTTATGGTCAATGAGGGAGTTGTGTTAGGGCATCTGATTTCTGATAAAGGTATACATGTTGATAAGGCAAAGGTGCATCTGGACGGCTATGGGTGATCTGGAACAAAACAAATTTGAGGATTACCACCCTTTCCAGTGGTAATCAATGGATCCACATACAAGTGGAGGAGCCTGGATGTGCAACCTTCCAGGTCTCTTTTGTTTACGGGCTTAACTCCTCTGATGGTAGGTATGCTCTCTGGACATTCCTGCAGCATATCAGACCCCACATGCCTTGGGTGTGCCTGGGGGATTTTAATTGTGTCAGGAGAACTGAAGAGAGGATCAGTGATTCTCCCCCCAACCTGCAAGCTATTGATGACTTTAATGAGGCTATTTATGGGGCAGAGTTAGATGACCTGCTCACTCATGGATGCAACTTTACTTGGACAAACAAGCAGGAGGATGGGGACAGAAAATGGATGAAACTTGACAGAGTATTAGTAAACCCTATCTGGCAGTCTAGCTTTACCACGTCGTATGCTGTTGCATTAACTGCTGGAGTTTCAGACCACTCACCCTTGGTGGTCTGGGTGACACCAGACAAACCTCACAGGCCTAAACAATTCAGATACCTCAACTGCTGGGGGGACGAGCCAGAGTTCATCAGGTTGGTCAGGGACACATGGAGTGAAAATATAAGGGGTTGCGCAATGTATAGGCTTGTAAATCATTTGAAACTCATTAAACCTATGCTCAAATCACTGCATCAGAGACAGTTTTCTAACATCATTGGACGAGTTAAAGATGCTAGGGAGGAGCTTCAGAGATGCCAGCTCTTGCTTCAGCAGACTCCTTTATGTGTAGAACTGCTAAACCAAGAAAAACTACTCTCTCAGGAGTACTGTAAGTTCAGAACCACTGAATTGAGTATGGTCTATCAGAGGGCTAAGATTCATGACATTCAAATGCAGGATGCTAGCACTCACTATTTCTATGCTAAGATGGCTGCCAGGAGGAGTAGATGTCAGATAAGCAGGGTTTGTGACATTAATGGCCAGGAGTTCCAAACTTTTGAGGGCATCTCGGATGCTTTTCTTGCATATTACAAGGATCTTCTTGGGTCTTCTTCTCAAATCAGGAGTTTTGATAAAGATATTATCCTCTCTGGCAGCTGCTTGGAAGGACCCTTTGCTGCCACGCTAGTATCAGATGTTACTGAAGATGAAATTCACGATGCCGTGTTCTCCATTGATATGAACAAAAGTCCAGGGCCTGACGGTTTCTCCTCGGGGTTTTTTAGGCAAGCGTGGAGTTATATAAAAGGGGAGTTTGTGAAAGCTGTTCAAGATTTCTTCAGGACGGGTAAACTGCTGAAGGAGATAAACTCCACTATCATTGCGCTCATCCCCAAAGGGGATAGCCCTAGCTCTGTTCAAGACTATAGACCTATCTCCTGTTGCTCCACAATTTATAAAACCATTAGTAAAATCCTTACTAATAGACTGAAGAAGGTCATGCCTAGCATAGTAGGGTTAGAGCAAGCGGCATTCACCCAAGACAGATCCATTGTGGATAATATTATGCTTGCCCATGAACTCGTTGCTGGTTATGGGAGGAAGAACCTATCCCCCCGTTGTGTCATTAAGGTGGATATCAGAAAGGCTTTCGACTCTGTCAACTGGGATTTCCTTGGGAACATCCTCCCCTTATTTGGTTTACCTAAAAAATTTTGTATGTGGGTCATGAATTGTGTTACCTCGCCAAGATACTCCCTTAACATCAATGGCACGTCTGTGGGTTTTTTTGAAGGTAAGAGAGGACTGAGGCAAGGGGACCCCCTCTCCCCCCTTCTCTTTGTCCTCTGCATGGAGGTTTTGTCTCGTATCCTCAGAAGATTGCCTGAGCAACCGCTATTCAGCTACCACCCTAAATGCTGTAGGATAGGGCTCTCTCATCTTGTATTTGCAGACGACTTACTAGTCTTCACCAGAGGAGATTATCCCTCTGTCAAAGCAGTGGAAAGATCTTTGGCTCAGTTCGCTGCTTTTTCTGGCCTCCAACCAAACCCATCTAAAACCAACATTTATTTTGGCGGTGTAACACAGGCGGTTAAGTCCTTGATTCTGAATGACACCAGCTATTTAGAGGGCTTTTTCCCCTTTAAATACCTGGGTGTTCCCCTTCACTCCTCACGGCTGACAAGGGATATGTATCATACCCTTCTGCAAAAGATCACAGGTAAAATAAAGCACTGGTCTAACACTTACTTGTCGTATGCTGGGAAAGTGCAGCTTCTAAATTCGGTTATTTTTGGAATCAAGAGTTTCTGGTGCGCGAGCTTTCTTCTGCCCAAAGGGGTCATTCTGGACATTGACAAGCTTTGCAGGGGGTTCCTCTGGAATTATCAGAGCAACACCAGACGTCTGGTCTTCTTCTCCTGGAAGAAAGTTTGCAGGACTAGAGCACAGGGAGGCTTTGATATTAGGGAGGTTCTGAGTTGGAACAAAGCTCTTATGCTGAAGATGTTTTGGAGACTATGCCAGGATACCCACTCGGTTTGGGTGCTTTGGTGTCAAAATTACCTCTTTCACCGTAAGGACAGTTGGAGAGTGCATGCAGGAGGCAACTCCACAACAGTTTGGAAAGCCCTCCTGGCCACGAGGGATGAGTTTATCCACCTTCACGGGTCCATTGCCGCTGCCCAGGCTCAGCTGCATCTATGGTCCATTGCAGGAAAACTTACATTGTCTCTGATCTACTCGGCATTTCATGGGAAGCACCCTACTCAGAGGTGGGCAAAGCCTCTCTTGGATTGTGTCGTTATGCCTAGGCATTCTACCATTGTGAGAATGGCTGTCCAAAACGGGCTTCCCACGGTGGATAATTTGATGAACAGGGGAATGACTATGGTTAACAGATGCAGTTTGTGTTGTGCG
Source organism: Silene latifolia (assembly GCF_048544455.1). Taxonomy (NCBI): domain Eukaryota; kingdom Viridiplantae; phylum Streptophyta; class Magnoliopsida; order Caryophyllales; family Caryophyllaceae; genus Silene; species Silene latifolia. Next base: position 109,906,335 of record NC_133531.1, read on the forward strand.
GATTTGGAAAGCATATCCCACATATTCTTCAGCTGTCCCTTCTCTAATTCCGTGTTACAGCATATTTTACTTTGGCTTGGCGTAACCCGAAGGCCATTGTGTATCAGGCAAGAACTCCTCCGTCTTGCTAAATACAAAGGCCGTGGTTGGAGGAAGAAATGGGCCCGTTGTAGTGCAGCTGCTACGGTGTATCTGATTTGGCAGGAGCGGAATAGGCGGCTGTTTAATGGTTCCTCTAGGACAGTTGAACAGCTAGTCAAAAACATTAAGTACTACGTCTCTGTTAGATTATTTTCTAAGGTTACCGATAGTTTGCTAGAAGAGATGGTCTCCTCTCTTATTACATAGATTTCCTGTAAAATTGTTTAGTGGCTAGTCTTTGTAAAGAATCTTTTCTTATTTTAATGAGAAGCTGATTTATACAAAAAAAAAAAAAAAAAAAAAAAAAAGATAAGGCAAAGGTGCAGGTGATTGAGCAATTACCTCCTCCCGTGAATGTTAAAGGAGTGAGGAGTTTCCTTGGTCACGCTGGTTTTTACCGGCGTTTCATTAAGGACTTTTCAAAATTTGCTAAACCACTTACACAATTGCTCCTTAAGGATGATGTCTTTGAATTTACTGATGAGTGCCTTGTCGCTTTTAACAGGTTAAAGGAGGCCCTAGTTTCTGCGCCAATCATTCAACCGCTTGATTGGGACCTCCCATTTGAGATCATGTGTGATGCCAGCGATTATGCGATCGGTGCAGTTCTGGGACAGCGAAAGAATAAAGCTTTGAATGCCATATACTATGCGAGCCGAACTCTTGATGAGGCTCAAGTCAATTATTTTACCACTGAGAAAGAGTTTCTAGCTGTTGTTTTTGCCTTAGACAAATTTCGGTCTTATTTGTTAGGTTCTAAGGTTATTGTTTATACTGACCATGCAGCGTTAAAGACTCTCTTTATTAAGAAAGATGCGAAGCCAAGGCTTTTGAGGTGGATACTCCTTTTGCAGGAGTTTGATTTGGAGATCAAAGATAAGAAAGGAGCAGAGAATGTGGTAGCTGACCACTTATCTCGTCTGCAGCTGACAGAAAGGGAGGATTCGTTGCCTATTAATGATTCTTTTCCTGATGAGAGTCTGTTAGCTATTACTACTTCAGGGTCTTATCCACCTCCGTGGTTTGCTGATTTTGCTAACTTTGTTTGTGACAGTAGGATACCACCCGAGCTTTCATGGCGTGCGGAAGAAGCGGTTTGCTTATGATGTTAGACAATATTTTTGGGATGATCCTTATGTTTTCAAGGAATGCGCAGACGGTCTCATCCGGAGATGCGTACCTCAGTGGGAGGTGAAGGATATCCTAGAGGCTTGCCACTCTTCTACTTATGGTGGTCATCACGGTCCGTCCAGGACCGTAGCTAAGGTACTCCAATCTGGTTTCTATTGGCCAACTTTGCATGCAGATTGTCGCAATTTTGTTGCTGAGTGCGATGCTTGTCAAAGATCGGGGAATATTTCCAAGAGACATGAGATGCCACAGGTAGGCATTCTTGAGGTTGAGATTTTCGATGTCTGGGGCATTGATTATCAAGGACCTTTTCCGAGCAGTCAAGGTAATAAATATATCCTCGTAGCTGTAGATTATGTATCCAAATGGGTGGAAGCTATCGCTACCCCCCATTGCGATGCAAAGGCCGTGATTAAACTGTTTAAAAAGATCATTTTCCCTCGTTTTGGTGTCCCTCGGGTTGTCATTAGCGATGGGGGAATGCATTTTAAAGAGAAAAAACTTAGTGCTTTATTGACTAAATTCGGTGTCCAACATCATAGAGGTTTGGGGTATCATCCCCAAACTAGTGGTCAGGTTGAGGTTTCTAACAGAGAATTGAAAGAAGTCTTAGCTAAAGTTGTTTCTAAATCACGGAAAGATTGGAGTCTTAAGTTAGATGATGTCTTATGGGCTTATAGAACTGCGTTTAAAACGCCAATCGGGATGTCACCATACCGATTGATTTATGGTAAGACGTGTCATTTACCTGTTGAGTTAGAGCGTAAGTCTTGGTGGGCTATTTGTGATTTGAATTTCGATCCTAACCTCTCTCGTGAGAAACGCATGACACAGCTGAATGAGCTAGAGGAATTTAGGCTGCTGGCCTATGACAATGCAAGGATCTACAAGGAGAAAGCAAAGCGCTGGCATGACAAGAGAATCATCAAGCGCGAGTTCCATATTGGCGATAAGGTACTTCTTTTTAACGCTCGTATCCGTTTATTTCCTGATAAGCTGAAATCCAGGTGGACCGGCCCCTATACGGTCACTGCAGTTACAAAGTTCGGATCAGTTGAATTGGAGACCTCTGCTGGAGAAAGGTTCAAGGTTAACGGCCAATATGTGAAGCACTATCATGGATCAGATGCATATGTTGGGAAAGTCGAGGTTTTGTACTTCGACCCGCTATCAGATGATGCAAAGTGAGGTAAAAAGGTCGTGCGGGACCTCTTAAACCAGCGCTAACCGGGAGGCAACCCGGGTTGTAATTATTTGTAATTTAGGAATTTTATTTTGTTATTTCATTTCAATTGCATTTTGAGTTTTTTTTTTGTTTTTTGTATTCCTTAATTTCTTTTAATTTGCAATTTCTTGGTTTGGGAATATGTGCACCTTTGATAATTTTTGCAGGAATTTAATTTATGCAAAGTGCGCGGGTGGAGTGCTGGGTTTTTGTGAAAGGAAGACAGGAAGTTATGATGGCACAAACGAATTTTGAGGAATTAAGGTCTAATTGCCAGCTCTTTAAGTCGATCGAATAGGTGGTTCAGTCGATCGACTGAAGCAGGAGAAACCAGAAGCAACTGTGCAGGAATATTGGTCGATCGACTGGGTCAATGAGTCGATCGACCAATACACGGGACTCCAGAATCTGTTAAGTGGCAGCTCGGTCGATCGACCGAGTAAAGTGGTCGATCGACCACTATGCGGGATCAGATTACAACTAAAAAAGGGAGTTTTACTCATTCACTCATTCATTTTCACAAACACATAAATTTTTCAGCAAACCCTAAGTTGCATTCCCCTTTTTCGATTTTCACCTAAATCCCGTCTTGCACTTGTTTTTCTTGCTTTAATCTTCAAAGTTTCTTCAAGGTATGTCTCTAATCTCACTTCCATGCTCTATTTTTCGAGTTTATTATGGTTTTTATGCGAAAATTTCGAGTTATATGCTTGTGAGATGGAAAAAATCGATTTGGGGAAATCGACTTTTGGGTTGATTTCTTGTCTTTCCTATGCTTTAATCGCTTATTCTACCTTTTCCCTCTTGATTTTCAAAGCAAATAAGCAGCTAGGATGTGTTTAAAGCCATTTCCCCCAATTTTTTCGAAACCCTAATTTGCCTTCCAGTTTTGATTTTGTTCGGGTTTCCAGAAATTGACATTGCTAGGTGATTTCTCGTTGCTAATGCGTTAATTGCAGGTAATAACAATGACAAAAGGAAATGAGCACATGTACGAGGGACAATCGAGCCAAGGAGCCCCCACGCGGACCGCCACTAATGATAGAGGCTGCCACGGATAGTCTACCTGACTATCCGCAGGTTATCTTTGCTAATTCTACTCAGCGCGCTAAATTTTCTTTTTTTGTTTCGCGTATGAAGGTCACAGGTACCCGGTTTCTCCATAAAGACACTTTGGAGAAATTAGGCTGTTATGAGTCGGTTGTGTCCCTGCTAAATGGGACGGGTATGACGGGTTTAGTGGACATGGCTGAGTTCACGTATTACGTTCTGACCCTTGAATTCTTTTCGTCTTATGCTTTCGACTCGAAAGCTTTCGTGGCTGATAAGACCAAACCTTGCATTTCTTTTCGACTTTTCAATGTCAATTACTCTCTGACACTGGCTGACTTTGCGGGTTTTCTGGGTCTTTACTTCGAGGGCCGAACCTCGGACACCTCTGATATTCATCGAGTCATGTGGTCTTGTATCAGTGACTTTTACGGGTCTAAAAGGACGGGCACTTCCGTCCATTTGCCCCCTCTTCGTTATTGTAACACCCCCATACTCCAAGTGCCTTACCAGGACCACTCAGGTATAAGGATACTACCATCTCGGTTACCCGAGGCATGATAATCATAAGACAATAAAGAAACGTACTTTTAAAGTAATTATAGATTAAGTGATTACATGTTCAAACCAAAACTAATAAAAGGAATTACAAGGTTCTCATACGGTCTACAGCTAAAACTATCAAAGCTACTAGACTTCGTCGACACAAATGAAGACTTCTAACTGCCACGTGATGACTCATCCCGGCTATCCCATACGCGTCATATCACACTCCGCTCAATAACTCGCTCACCACCCCGAATGGATCACCACAGTTTTAAAACATTTAAACGGGTCGACTAATCACACAATTCAATACATATATCAACAATAAGATAAACAGACAGCTTAACCGTCACACACACACAACCAACCAACTCCAATCATCTCAATCATTGACCCTTCCACCGGACCACCGCCAGATGGGGACCGCAGCCGTTCCCACCTAAGCCCCGCTCATCATACCGAGCGATAACCCTGTCCATTAATGTGCACATCCCCTACCGTGGCGGGTTCCACGAAGGGCGAAACTAGGGCGTGAAGTCACTCTCGCAAGTGACCCCACTCAGCCGAGAACGCATCTCGAGAACCATCAACAACAATCACAACCACAAACACAGTATAATCATCATATCAAACAACCAAATACAGCACATCACCAATATCCCATTATGGGACTAATACTGAGTAGGAAATCCTACCTGGAAAGCACAACAGTCAGACGGTATCAACAGCTGTAACAAAAAGTCTCTTCTACGAACCCTCCTCCTATCATATAACACATAGAGGCTACACATCACAAACTACACACAAAAACCCCCAATCTATAAATTAGGGTTTAACCAAACTTAACAAAACATTATAAAAATTATATTAAAAGCTTACCCTCGACGCAGGGAACTCAACGATACGAATAACGACAAGAACTGACCGTCTGAACTTCGGGAATTGCTAAGGATGCGATTAGGAAGATGAACTGGTTGCTTTCTCTCTTAAACAGGGTTTTGGGTTTTGTGAAAGTGATTTAAAACGATGACGACTATGTTTAAATACCTTAATCGCATAATTAACAAAACCCGAGAAAACTCCCCGTAAAACCGGACACTCGATCGAGTACCCAAGGTACTCGATCGAGTACCCCCTTACTCGATCGAGTACCCCAGCTACTCGATCGAGTACCCAACAGGTCAGAAACTATTTTATCTCGCAACTTACCCTTACTCGACAGAGTAAGGGCTACTCGATAGAGTACCCCAAGACTTATAAATACGGAGTATTACAGTCTTCCCTCCTTAAAAGGAACTTCGTCCCCGAAGTTCAACCCATACTTAAAAACAACCATACAGACTCAACCAAGACACAACAACTTAGCTAAGGACTCAAGAACTCGACCGAACATAGAACACGAACTCTTAACACCCACTCCCCCAACTATGTTTACTTCCACAACATGACTCACTATATCGTATCTACCACATATATATCTCTCACGACACCAACTCCATACATAACCAACTACTATCCTCTAATGCTGCTAGCTCCATAATATCATCAACTATCAAATCCTATACCAAGACACTCATAGACATCAAACGGGATGTTACATTCTACCACCCTTAAAAGGAACTTCGTCCTCGAAGTTTACTCACACTCGTAACCTCATCATCCAACTGTCAATACTAGCGAAATGTTCTCACACTCCTAAACATCACGCTACTACAAGCACGGTCATGACCTTTAATAAAATCACCCACAACACGAATCGATCTTTTATTCTACATCAAGACTCAACTTCCGAATATATTACCATATGTACAACCATCAAAATCTGTTTTATCGCATCCTACTCCTCTTAAGACAAATGTTACGTCCTCGTAACTCACTAATACCAAACCATATCTATATCTCATTACCCTCTGTACCACCACATGTCAAAGATAACCGTCTATAAACCAAACACTCACCATTCTTATATCCAAGGCTCCCATACATAAACATTTCCCATTCCTCAACTCATTCGGCAGCGCACCTAACCTATACCATAAACTCGTAGCAAATCACCATACCCACTCTTCATTATTACTGCCAAACAACATACCTCTCTACGTAAGGCACTTATCTCCCAGAAGCATAACTCACGGTCCGCACTCGTTACGTACACGCACACTAGATCCTCAAGTTTTTTCTTTCATTACCGCAAAACTCATACACAACTTACATGACACTAATTTCCCCAACACCCTACCCTCACTGTCTCAACAAAAGATTATGAACTACCTGCCGCTTTCAGATCATTACAACACATGTTCCACGAATCATTTTCCATTACCATGTCTACCGATGTCTCATCTGAAAACAAGATCAAAATTACTGTAACAACCTCTCACAACCGTGTCCCATCAACAGAATATCACTATCCCATGACAACAACGAAAACATATACAACTCTATTTCATATCATACTCTACCTCATTCCCGACTTAACCTGGTAAAGAAAATATCAATAAGCAAGACAACTGTCTAACAGCACAAACTGACACTCGCAGAGAGCAACATCAAACAAAACAACAATCTATGTATGACTGGTATGTACTTTCGAAACCCGAATCATAATCATCCCGCCTACTCCACCACAACCGGTGACGGCATCACAACACCGCCACCAACAGCCACACCGTAGTGCGAAAATACCCGCATCACAGCACTATGTACCGTGCCCGGATCACCACCCGAGGCACCACAACCACACCGATAGACATCACAACTGCATACAATCCCCATAAATACTGACTTAGCATAACTTCTCAGACAAGAAAAACTTACTCAAATCCACTTTATTAAATCACCACGCAACATATTATATGGATAAACAGATAAGCATCTCATGAACATCCTCTCTGCCATTTCCCGGAATACACATGTGTTATCAATACACATAAAATTATAACTAGCCATGTCAAATCAATCAAATTATTACCTTTTTGGATATCATTAAATTAAATTACCGTGTCCAACATATATATATTACCGAACATTCATAAAACCATTTTTTATAATTATCATACCATACCACTTCTTGTGAGGTCAGAACCTCACACAAACATTTACACAAATCACAGACCCGTAATCACAACCAACTAGTCAATCCTGACCACGTAAGTCACCACCCGAAAAAGGTTACCTGCCGCCCGAGTTTAACTTATATGCCCCTCATAACATATTCCCCCATTCGCACAACCATCACTTCCTGCCAAATATAATCACACCTTCACTATTCAACTAATAGCGTCCGCCTCATCTAACCACATCTTATACCCTCTCACAATCATACACAACAATCAAGTCCCTACCAAATCAACCTCTTTAGAATTGCTACCTTTCTAATATTCCATCACTCTTAGCCATTAGTGATAACACCACAATGCCACCACTGCTCGTATATCAAATCTCTTACACTCATATCAAAAATAACATGGTTTTTCTACCATTTTTGGTTAACATTGCAAATAACGAACATCAAACCCATCCACAAAATTACCTCAACATTATTCCCAATGCTATCTTATTTGTATTGTCATCCAACTCTCCACCAAATATCTCATATCGTGCCAATACTCCACCAACTTCTTACTCCCTTAATTCCTCGAAACTCATTACCAATCATGTTGCCCTGAAACTCCTATATAACCTTTAGCTAACATCTTCGTGATACCATCACATATTTTGATGATTTCTTATCTTTATATCACATAGCTCCGGTGAACATTTTCCTCAGCTTACTTTTATCCTTCTTTTCTCTTTACACTCAATAATACCAATTAATAGTTCAACTCCTTATTCCTTCTAGCTAACTCTTTAGAAATCTGGTTACCCCTTCGTTGCTCCAAAACTTAATTCCATTATTTTCTACCGACATCATCTCACTCTTTCTTACCATGGATCTTCTCTTATTATGCTATCACTCATACTTGCCACTAATCTATCCATAGAACCAACGTTTAATGTTCAAACAATTGCATCCCCCTTTTTACATCTCTAGAAATCAGAATTCATTTAATACCGTTAATTACCCAAGGAAATCACACAGTAGTTTCATCTTTTAATAAACCAAACCTCCCAAACTCACTCACTGCCTACAAATACACCTCGCGACATGTCTCCACAAAGTTCACTATATATTACTCTTCTCAACCCCTTTAAACGAACTTTCACTACATAAATCCATAACCCACACGACTCCTAACCATTTCCCTTCTTAACTCTTTACACATCTCAAGCTGCCACTATCCACATTCTTCTTCACAATCTTTTCATTCTCACGTTCATTATACTCACATCATCCCTTGTCTATATTCACTTATTTTTACATTACTCAACACACAATCATATCACTCATCCCGTCTCGCAAAACGTGCGCCATGTCTCAATAAACTATACCAATCTTCCTTTTCTTTTTCCACCATCTATCATAATCACATATAACTCATGTCCTCCCCACCGAACTCATACTCATCATAGTGCCACTCTTTACATCATAAGATTGGGTGACTTACGCTTCAGGACCAACATATACGTAAAACAATGCATAAAGAAGTAATACAACACCTTTGAATTAAACATAATATGCAACGAATGTCAAAAGACAAACATATGACCCGAAATACGCATATGACCTGCACAGACCCCACTCGATCGAGTACCAGAACCTACTCGATCGAGTTGAGGCTACTCGATCGGCTACTCGATCGAGTGCCCAACATGCTCGATCGAGTGCCCCGACTCCAGAACCCAAACAGACCTTCTGATCTCTGACTTACTCGACCGAGTAGCCCGGCTACTCGATCGAGTGACCCCATACTCGATCGAGTGCCCGAGGTACTCGATCGAGTGCCCAAAAACACGATTCTGGTCAAAATAACGACAAGTACCCACTCGATCGAATCAAACCCACTCGATCGAGTCATGCAGACTCGTGAATACTACCCGAATGTTATCTCACATACCCTAACGTACTATGCATTCATTATTATTTCAACATTATGATTACAACTACGCATTCAAATCTGCGCGACTCCTCATACAATTAACAAAATAATCTACTTCGTGTTATCAAGTGCCACGTTATAAACAACCATCATGCTTTTCATCCAATTCGTTATATAAAACACATATCATTGAACCTCTATTCTTCATGTTACTACTTACCAAAAGTCAAACATTACCATCTATCATGCTCATACAACATTCAACTTTCAATCATGTATTACCCGCATGTTTTAAATTTTCATAACCTTTCATAACACAAACCACACCCATACACTACAAATCCTATTTCCATGTTGCTAATACAACAACATTACAAATCCACTTCATCACACATCATCATATACGAACTACTTTCTTTTTCTACCATATCATTCATCATTCTCTTATACTTTTCCAACGATTCCAACCAACATGTCAACCAACTATCATGCAACATGCTTTCAACAAACCATATACAGCACAATTAACATACACGTCGCACATATACACACGGACTCCACGTTCCCATACCATGTGACTGGCTTAAGTATCATGGGGCCAAGATTTTGAATTGAGGGCGCCTACTCACCCAAAACCTAGCATCAGCCGGGGCTCCCATTACACATACACCAGGTTCATTTTATTAGACTCCCTATGTTCATTATGTTCATTTGTTACAGGTTCCAAAATCGTCGCTCTGATACCATTTGTAACACCCCCATACTCCAAGTGCCTTACCAGGACCACTCAGGTATAAGGATACTACCATCTCGGTTACCCGAGGCATGATAATCATAAGACAATAAAGAAACGTACTTTTAAAGTAATTATAGATTAAGTGATTACATGTTCAAACCAAAACTAATAAAAGGAATTACAAGGTTCTCATACGGTCTACAAATAAAACTATCAAAGCTACTAGACTTCGTCGACACAAATGGAAGACTTCTAACGCCACGTGATGACTCATCCCAGGCTATCCCATACGCGTCATATCACACTCCGCTCAATAATCGCTCACCACCCCGAATGGATCACCACAGTTTTTAAAACATTTAAACGGGTCGATACTAATCACACAATTCAATACATATATCAACAATAAGATAAATGACAACTTAATCACACACACACACAACCAACCAACTCCAATCATCTCAATCATTGATCGTCCACTGGACCCAGCCGCGCGATGGGGGGACCGCAGGCCGTTCCCACCTAAGCCCCGCTCATCATACCGAGCGATAACCCTGTCCATTAATGTGCACATCCCCTACCGTGGCGGGTTCCACGAAGGGCGAAACTAGGGCGTGAAGTCACTCCCGCAAGTGACCCCACTCAGCCGAGAACGCATCTCGAGAACCATCAACAACAATCACAACCACAAACACAGTATAATCATCATATCAAACAACCAAATACAGCACATCACCAATATCCCATTATGGGACTAATACCGAGTAGGAAATCCTACCCGGAAAGCACAACAATGATCGACGGTATCAACAAATTTGTAACAAAAAGTCTCTTCTACGAACCCTCCTCCTATCATATAACACATAGAGGCTACACATCACAAACTACACACAAAAACCCCCAATCAATAAATTAGGGTTTAACCAAACTTAACAAAACATTATAAAAATTATATTAAAAGCTTACCCTCGACGCAGGGAACTCGACGATACGAATAACGACAAGAACTGACCGTCTGAACTTCGGGAATTGCTAAGGATGCGATTAGGAAGATGAACTGGTTGCTTTCTCTCTTAAACAGGGTTTTGGGTTTTGTGAAAGTGATTTAAAACGATGACGACTATGTTTAAATACCTTAATCGCATAATTAACAAAACCCGAGAAAACTCCCCGTAAAACCGGACACTCGATCGAGTACCCCCTTACTCGATCGAGTACCCCAGCTACTCGATCGTGTACCCAACAGGTCAGAAACTATTTTATCTCGCAACTTACCCTTACTCGATAGAGTACCCCAAGACTTATAAATACGGAGTATTACAGTTATTTTCTACGGCTAATGGGTAATACCATTTTTGGCCGTAAAGAGTCTAATAATGTGAATAATATTGAGCTTTCGATCTTGGCGGGCTATCTGAACATTGACAGTCGGACAGCCCGTATCTATAACATTGCCTACTTGACTGCCGCTCACTTTCAGACTGTAAGTGAGGGCACCTTGACCACCATTGCTTGTGGTGGGTTGGTGACACGTATCACCAACCGCCTTGTTCTACTTTTCCCCCGACAGGAGGACCCCATCGACCCTGACCAACGTTTCATGGACCTTCCTTACGCGAGGGCTGTCTATTGGGTTGATAGACAGATGCGGTGGAAGATAGATTCTTTCATCTGTGACCGCATTCCTATCACTGGCTACCCTCCTGTCCTGCCCCTTACCACTGTAGAGGGGGCAGCTCGGCCGCCCTTGCCTAGTTACAGGCTTCCTATGCGGGCGGCCACTGCTACTGCTAGCACTTCGAGGAGAGCTCGTGCCTCCACTGGACAGGCACCCTCTTCCTCCACTCCTACTCCCACTGGCTACCCGGCCACTTTTCGAGCACCCACTCCTTTGGTTGTCCCTCCGGTCATGGACCAGAGGGCAATGTCACGTGTCTTGGGTGATTTGTGCAGGAGTTTCAACGAGCACAGGCTAGACACGGCTCTAGCCCTCTACCCGGTTTACGAGGAGTTAGCCCGGGGAGGGATGCTCCTACAGGGTGACTGGACTTACCCTTCCTTCTTTGTCCCTCCTGTGGGTGGCTACCCTCAGCCTGCCAGGAGACCCCCTCCCACTACTACTGTTGGTGCTTCCACTTCCAGGCGAGCCACTGCCGCTGCGGCTGAGGCGGACGAGGGGAGTGACTCGGGGTCCGGAGAGGACAGTGACTCTGACTACGATGGTGGAGATTAGATGCTGGTGACCCCCCCCCCGTTTTTGGCTGGTTTGGGGAGGTCGTATTTTGTGAGTTTCGTCCTTTCTCTATTAGCTTCCTTTTATTTTATTATGCTTTTATTCTCTCATTTTTCTGCTGGTGATTTGCTGCTGAGCACAATGAGGGCATTGTGCGTTTTGGTTTGGGGAGGGTATTTGCATATGCCTTTTGTTTTGCATCTGCATTTGTTTCCTTTTATTGCATTTCAGTCACATGTTTAGTGCATTTCTGTTTGCATTTGTGTTTTTGTTTTCATTCATTCATTCAAAAACAAAGAAAATTTTGAAAATTCAAAAAAAAAATCAAAAACATCACGTTTACTTTTGCATATAGTTGAGTCGGATTGGAGTTATTAATGATGATTTTTCACTATTAGTCAAATATGCCATTCCATGCCCTTTTCACAGCTGTCTAGCGAGAATTCAATGTGATTTCTCAAATTTTGTTATGGAATTCATTTCGGGTAATTAGACTTGACTCATCACTTTTGGCAAACTACTTATACTTTCTGAGATATAAAGCCTATAACTGGTGACATTCATGACCGGTTAATTTAGGATTGAGAGTAGTACTCCCTTCATTTCATGTTTTGCACGTGTATGAATTTTGATTGCTTATTGCCTATACGCATTGGTTTGTGGTCGGTATTGCATGTTTTGAGAACTATTGCATCCTCCCCCTTTCTCGTTTTACCCCATTAACTCCACTATAAGCCACAACTGCCAGTTGCCCTCAACTACATCCCATACTTAGCCTACCATTGTGCCAAGCTAGGAAGTAGTAGAGGAATTTTTGTCGAATTAGAAGCAGTTTTGGTTCGTTTGTACTGATGGAGTGAGTATTGATGAGAAGTGAAGGGGCTGTGTCTTTTTTGAAATGAAAGAAAGAATTTTAGAAGAAATGAAAAAAAAAAAGGACTTACCTAGGCAGAAGGCTCTGGTTGTGTAAGGGTGGTCGATCGACTGCCATTACTGGTCGATCGACCACCAGTTCAGAAGTTGAAAAAAAAAATGAAAATGAAAGAAAAGAAAAAGAAACAGACAGAAAACAAAAAAAAGGAGTTTTGAAAATAATAAGGTCTTGGTTGAAATAAGAACAGGCCTCATGTGCTTACCTCATGAATTGGAGGCGTTTGTCTTGGGATTTTGTGGTGCTTAGTCTTTTAAAGGCGTGGTTTATATTTTGAGTTGGAGAAACGGGATATGGTTTCTAATGGATCGTTTGGTACTAGCTTGGCTCTTACCTTCACTTTTCCATAATTGTTTTGCCCCTTCTTTCCCACTTAGCCTCACATATCCAAATCTTGCAATAGTTCGGCATGTGATAGTCCTTGACGGTGGTTGTGCGTATGTACGGTAGCTAGAATCATTATTCATGCTAGTCAAGCATGCATATTTTGTCGGTCGCAGTCTAGGTGAGAGACTGTATTTTTCTTCCCTCTCTTTTACATATAATCTTACCATTTGCTTTGCTGAGAGAAGAGTGACCCGGGAGAGTCCGAATGTATGAGTCTTGCAAGGTCGAACACCCGATTTAATTCTATGATATGCATAAATTTGTTCACTTGATTTAAGCTTTGCAGTAGTTGACTGTGTGCATTAAACGGTTTGGCATTGGCTTGTAGTTGGCTCTGAGATATACTCCTTTCCATTTAGTTTTTATACGGGTCATAGTGCTTGCTTGGGGACAAGCAAGGTTTGGTTTGGGGAGATTTGATACGTGCATATTATATACACTTTATCTGCGGTTTTGGCACGTATTTCTATGCATAATTGTTAGCTTAAGGCTACTATTTCTCCCGAAACAGTTTACTTTGCATTTTCTATGATTTATTGTAGGAATGAGTGGAAGTAAGCTAAATAAAGCCTAATTCGTCCTCCGGAGGCAATTTCAAGGAAGCCCAGAAGAAGGAGAGTCGTACTCACTCACCTCGGGATGCGTGCATTGGAGTGAGGAGCTGTTTTTGAAGAAGAGGAAGTGTTTCTGCACAAAGACCATCGATCGATCGACTAGACTGTAAGGTCGATCGACCACCAAGCTCATCGGCTACTGGACTGTTACAACTGGTCGATCGGCCACGCTGACCGGTCGATCGACCAGTTTTCGAGCTGATACGTTTTTCTTCGCGTTAGACTTTTAAAAGCCCAACTTGTAATTAACTTTCAGTATCTTTTTATCAGTAGAACGCAGCAACTTTTAGGTTATGCTTTTCATTCTGGAAAAACTCAGTTTTAGATCTAGCTTGGAGACGGAAACCTTCGATTTCAATACTTTGTTCTTGAATTCAATTAGTAAGCTTTTTATGCAACTCTTTCTCTTCCTTATTTCCTTGTTATTTTGATTCTTGTTTTCATCAATTTAATTTCAGCAATTGAGTTCTTTCCTTTTGTTTTAGTTTGATTCAATTATGTCAAATTTGTTCTTTACTATTAATTTTGAAGTTAGTATAGTTATAATTATGCGTAGGTAATTTCTTTGATTGGGAACAAGGTGAGCCATGGTATTAAATTAGGATTGTTGTGTAGTATGAGTTCTTCCGTATTGGTCTTGTTATCTTTTGATAAATTTCTTTACTAGATTGAAAGATTGGTAATTTGAATTATCGTTAGATTTGGAATTTCTCTTGAGCGAAAGCTTTGATAAATTCTAAGGAATAAATAGACCGTAAGGTTAATTGAGCATCGATCGAAAGGTTAGCTTACATTCCCTGAGACCGTATTATAAGACCTCTGCTGCCTTACTGACCTGACTTTTGCCATGGTAAACCGAAGTTCTCGATCCTTTTTTCATCTTGTTGAGAATATTTATTTTAGCAATTAGCCATTTAATCAACCAAACTCAAAACCCCCCAATTAATTGTTACTTTTATAGACTGAAAAATAGCAAACAAAATCAACCTTGTCTCTCTGTGGTTCGACCCTTACTATCACTAGCTATAGTTTTAGTTTGGAATTATAAATTTAATTTTGGTACTAAACGATGGTATCAATAGTATAGGGTGATTTATGATATTCAATATGTGATTTATGTAGGATGAGACGGTTTTATGAGATGGATACTTGGTGATTTCAACTAGCTTATGGATTATGCTAAGAGGTAGGTTAATCCTACTCGGTTTCAATATTGTGGTTGTTACATGTTTTGTGGTTAATGTTGTAACTAATCTCATCTAATTAGAGTAATTGCATTATATAACATGTTTAGTCACTAATCATGTCATAAAGAGGATAAGCATGATGGTTATTGTGTATCACAATGTAATGATGGTTAAGACGATGTGATGAGTCGGTATTTGGCATATAAAGTGTCGTCTTGCATTTGTTATAATTATCTTGTGTATTGGAGGTTGGTGACGATATGGTGGATTACTTGTTGCTATGGAGACGTAAGGCGGTTCGAAGACCGTCTTACACTTAAGTCGCCTCTTGGCGCTTCCCACTCCAAGAGGGATGTGCACATTAATGGCTTGAGTTACGGAGGGACTCGTGTAGTTGAGACACGACGTCTGGCAGGGATCCGGTTGGCTTTCGGACCCGGTACGTCTGGCGTGTCCCGGTACCTGTTTGTGGTTGTTGGTATGTCTGGGCGTGTCCCGGTACTAGTATGATTGTGGGTATGTGTAATACCCGTCCTTTTAGGGACCCGTTGACCGACCTTTGGAGGCAGGTGATGGTCTTTAGGAATGCGTGCCAGGGATGCCTAGTGTCTTGTAAGAATATGAGGACGAGTGGTACTCGATAGAGTAGAGGCTACTCGATTGAGTAGCTTGGGTACTCGGTCGAGTAGGGCCACTCGATCGAGTAGGTTAGTTACTCAATCGAGTAGTATCTTTTCAGCGAGGGTTTATAATCGTGTTTTGTTAGAATCGCAAATCATTTTCCGCCTCCTTCCCCCAGACCTAGATGTTGCCTCACTCATTTTCCTTAACCATAATTCCTTCCATGGGAGCTTTGAGGATGCTAGTGCCTTGGAGATGAGTTGCTTGAGTCGGGTAGCGGTCTTAACGCCATTGTGAGATGCGTAGGGATTACTTGCGTGGTTGATGTCCTGTGTTTGATCGAGGAGTTGCTGCAGTTGGCTAAAGGTAGGTTCGCCTCCTCAGTTTCTGTTGGTTGTTTAGGGTGTCGGTTGTTATTGTTGTTGTTGTTGTCGTCGTCGTTGTTGTCGTTATCATTGTTATTGTGATGCAGCTGTTGTTATTTGATCGTCTGTGGTTCTCGAGGTGCGTCCTCGGCTGAGTGGAGTCACTTGCGGGAGTGGCTTCACGCCCAAGTTTCGCCCTCCGTGGAACCCGCCATGGGAGGGGATGTGCACATTAATGGGACAGGGTTTATCGCTCGGTATGATGAGCGAGGATTTGGTGGGTACGATTGCGGTCCCCCACTAGTCCAGGGGACAGTCGGTGACGGTGATTGATTGGTGGAGATGTGGCTTGTGTGTATGCTGTTGTTCTGTAATGTTTTGCCAATGGTTAGTGTGTCTCTTCAGTTGCTGACCTTGTGTGGTTTGTCTTTTGTTTGTTTCTATTGTGTCTGCCGTGATCCCTTATGGTGAGAAGTCAGTCTTAGCAGGTGCTGTCTTGGATGGTAGCTGGAGTCTTGGCAGGTTGAGTCTTCACGAGTAATGACGGAAGTTGTTTATATAGTTTTGACGACTTGTACCTTTTGTATTAGTAGTTTGGTTGTACCGCTTGTAAAATAACTATAAATGTTCTTTTATTGACCTTTGATGATTACTTTCCTCGGGCAACCGAGATGGTGATGTCCTTAAATGCTAAGGAAGGTCTTAATAAGGCTCCTTGGGATATGGGGGTGTCACAAAGTGGTATCAGAGCGACGATTTTGGAACCTGTAACAAATGAGCCTAATGAACATAGTGAGTCTAATAAAATGAACCTGGTGTATGTATATTGGGAGCCCCAGCTGATGCTAGATTTTGGGTGAGTAGGCGCCCTCATTTCAAAATCATGGCCCCATTGTGCTTAAGCCAGTCACTGGGTATGGGAATGTTGAGTCGGCAATTATGTGCCTAATGTGTATAGTGGTCATACTAGAATTATTCGTGGTAAAGTTTCTATTGAAGTTAGCATGTGTGTAATGGTTATGTTAGAATCGTATATGATAAAGTTCCTAATGGAGCTAATGTGTGTCTGTGATGATAATGGAAAATGTGAAAGTTGGTGCATGAATAGAGTTGTGTGTGAAAAGAGTAGGAATTTGGAATAATGTATGGAGTTTGGTGACGGTCGTATTTGCTTCAAGTTGTTAGTACTGGTAGTTCCTATAAGAATTTACAAATCTTATAATAGTAATAATAATGATAGTTAAAAGTTGTGAATTTGTGATAATAATTATCAAAATTGTAATGGATGAATGTGATATATGAATGGCTGAAAGCTTCCTTTTTTGACATGATTAATTTGAGTAAACTAATTTGTTTATGTGGAGGCAAAGTTACATTGCTAATAGACTCGGATGATACATGGAAATTTAATGTTAAATGAGTGCTTAGAGTAATATGGTTATAAGCTTCATTAGTGAAGTTGTAGACAAAGGTTTAGACATGAAACAATGCGTCAAACGTATGCGTAAATTATTTACTAGCGTGATAAATTGTTTGGTGTGATATTCGCTATAGAATGGAATGGTATGTATCTTAGTTGGGGAAAACCGTCGCGTTATGGGTAGTAATAGTGTGCTGTGAATGAATATAGTAACCTGTGACGATTTCCGAATTTGGTTTGGAATCGACACGTGTTGTTGTTTTGCGGGAATCTTAGTAAACCTCGTAACCCCAACCATATACCTAACCTTGCTTGACCGAGTATGAGTGCCTATTAGACCGAGTAGACCTTATTCGATCTAGTTTGGAAGCTATAACGCCGAGGAAGTAGGAATCTCCTATGGAAACTCGACCGAGTAGCGCCTACTCGATCGAGTAGAGGCCACTCGATCGAGTACCCTACCTACTCGATCGAGTAAGGCTACAGTACCGGAGAGTTTGCGGGTTCAAAACCCTTTTTCTTTGTTCAATCCCCTCATTCTTTTCATATTTTCGCAAACCCTAACCTCTTTTCCTCTCAAATTCCTTGCCTCTTGATACTTGTGGTGCTTTAATCCATTGATTTTCTTGCTTCTATTTGTTCTCTTACTTCCTATTTGATTAAGGTATGAATGCTTACTCTATTTCAATGTTTTTGGTTAATTGAAACCACATAGGATGATAGAATATGTTGAAAAATCGATTTACATGTGTTAAAACTTATTTCTAATTGTTGTAACATGATCTAGATGCATTCCTTGATTGATTATTGATGTTAATAATTAAAAATCGAATTAGAATTGAGTATAAAGTGGGCCGAAATTTTTAGGGTTTGGTAAATTGAGTTGATTTTTGGTTGTCTATTACATGAAAAAGGATAAAAGTTGAGTAATGTATGTTGTATGTATCATGAATAGGGTTGATTTTTATGATTTTCACCCCAAAATTGGTTCTAAAACTCCGTTTTAAAAGTGCCCCAGACTGAAATTTGTCTCATATAATTGCAAATTTGGGTGGTATATGGATGTGTTTTGAAGGTTTGAGTCCTAAAAGTAGTAGTGGTTGAGTTAATTCATGTTAATTATGTCAAAATTTTCACAGCTGTAGAGACCGTCTGAGCTATAAGAATTGGGATTTTACTTGTAATTTTGGGAATTGTTGGTGATAGTGTGTACTTAGATGATTCTTTCATGACCAAACATGTATGCTTTATATGTTTTAGTGTATATGTGGTGGTATATTGAAATTGTATGTTGAAACAGATGCCAAGACCAACAGTAGGGACCAGATAGAGTAAGAGGGGTAGGGCCTCCCAGCCAGAAGTTGGGGAAGGGAGTGGGTCGGTAGTTCCAGCTGTTCCTGAATACCCGTCTGTGGTATTTGTAGACTACACCCAACAGGACAAATTCGTGGCCTTACAGTCACGTAAAATGAGACCGACCCGTTGTGTTGACATGACCATCTTAGAGGATTTGAGTATTGAGCGGATGTCCGTCACATTTTTTAGACCTTGGGGTTCACCGGGCTATACTGTCTACGGAAGCATTCGTATGCTTTTCTGACCCTTGAGTTCATGAGCTCGTTTAAATACGAGCCGGTGGAACAGACTGTGCAGTTCCGCCTCATGAACACCAGTTTTGTCTTGACCATGGACCTGTTTGTCTCTCACCTTGGCTTGGCTAAGCCTGTCGAGGGAGCCTTTCGTGACATGCCGTCTGAGTGTGGAGTTTGCCGCCTTATGCCCTGTATCACCGGGAAATCAGATCCCACTGCTAGTAACATGTTGATCAATGATGTGCAACATATCACCTTAAGGATCTTTCTACGTGCTGTGTCGTGCCTCCTTTACGAGAGATCGGATATGAGCAAGTTGAACTCCCACGAGCTGTTGCTTTTGATAGCGTACCTCAACCCTGAGCGGACTGAGGAAGTGACCTTTAGTGCTCCCGCTATAGTGTGTGCCAGCCTTACTTTGATGGCCTCCTCTGGCACTAGGTTTCTGAGTTGTGGTGCTATTGCCACACGTTTAGCTGAGAAGCTAACTTCTTTTGAGGCTTCCTCGGAGTACACCGCTCTAGCTACCCCGATGCCTACCATGGACAGAGATTACTTCCTCGACCTGAAATGGTTGAGAACTTTGGAGGACGGTAGTTTAGCATGGAGAGTGTGGGGCATGACTTGGATGAAGGTACCAGCTCCAGAGCACCTCCCACCGACAGAGCCTTTACCTGCGGCAGTGGTAGCTGCCGATTCTGATAAGGAGGATAATGAGGCACGTCCTGCGAGGCAGACGAACTACATCGACCCGGAGATCCTCCGAGTCATGCCTGAGCCGAGGAAGGGGGAGAATGTGAGAGCTGAGGAGGATTGCCCTAGGATAGGGAGAGGGCCACGCCGAGTGTGGGAGAGGATGGCTGAGACACAGCCACAGCCAGCAGCACCACCACAGCACCCGTTTCCTTGTGACCCTTACCTTAATACCCCGAAGACACGTGAGAGCTACCTGGCAGAGAGAGTGTCCTCTACCTTGACACTACGAAACATGCATGAGATGGCGTATACTCAGGGCATTGGGAGCTCGGGACCGCATCCAGTTTGGTGGGGGGGAGTTGGGACTACAGCGGGGTTTTTCACTCCTACGGGGTGGATATGTCCACATGGGGAGCACCTCAGTCATACCCCTACGGCGGCTTGAACCCTTAGTACGTGAGACCAGATGTTTGAGCCGGTGGTGATGTAGGTCTGGGTGCATCAGAAGCAGGCACCTCGGGCGGTGGTGGTGGAGACGAGGATGATGTCATGGATGAGTAGCAGCAGCAGGAGTGATACTCCTATTTCCTTTTGTTATGATCGTCGGTTGTGTTGGATATTAGTTATTTTGATTCGTACTTGTCGTACTTGGTTTGTATTGGTGGCCATAAGGCCGTACTTGCTCTTTCTGGACTTGCTTTGCAGGATTTGTAGTTGGGTTACCATCCCGACTAGTGATTATGCGAGCATATATGTTGTGTTAGGGAAGTTTTGAGTAGTATTGACCTGTGGCCACTCGACCGAGTGCCCCTCACTCGATCGAGTAGCTGCAGGTGTGGCAGTTAGGGGGTATTCTGATTTCGGGCTACTCGATCGAGTAGCTAAGATACTCGATCGAGTAGGGCCAGCTCGATCGAGTGCCCAATCCACTCGATCGAGTAGCACTGTTACAGGCACTTTACGAAAATTTAATTGTTTGGATGCTTTTATTTTTGCATATTTCGATATTTATCATGGGTATTGAAGGTTAGTAACATGTTTGGGTCGACTTATTAGTTATGTTTGGGTTCGTACTTGACCTATAAATGACAGTTTGTGGGAAATTAATGTGACACAAAGAGAATTAATTGATTCTTTATTGCCTTCATTTTACATCCTCAACGTTTACAAAAAAGCCTCACTTATTTATTATCAAAAAGAATTGTTAGTTACTTCATGAACTTTCCATAATAAGGTTTGCATGTGCTTCATGGCTGTTGATAATCATTCTTATAAAGTAACAGGTGTATATAAGTTAATGTTAGTCGTGATTAGTGAGTAATGTCGATAAAGTGCAATATGGGTCAGGGTAACTGAGTAAGTTATTTGGTGGCTAACTTCGGGGACGAAGTTCCTTTTTAGAGGGAAAGAGTAATGCCGCAAAAGAAAAAGCCAAAATTATAATAATTTTTACCGTATATTTGTAATGTTTTACCGTATGTTTATAATGTTTTATGATGTCTCTGTGATATTTCAAGCACGAGTTTATGAATGTTTTAATAGTTTTGTTGAGGAAATTGCATGTTTAAGCAAAAGAGGTATAATTTACGTGTGATAGTGAGAAGGTGGTCATAATGAGAAGACAATGCCATGAACAGTAGCGGGGTTATCTTCGGTAGTTTTTGCGTTATGTGACTATGAATCATACATTGTTGTGAATCGATAATAGGATCGTTAGGTGACATGTTTTGTGTTGATAGTTGTTGGCCAGTGAAAATATAGTCTCGTGGTTGCATTAATGCGTGCCTGAAGAGTTCGATGCATTAGGATAATCATTAGTTGAATTGGTCGTGTTGGTGCATGTTGTGAGTTTGGTAATTCAAGTAGTAGTTTACAGAAGCTTGAGTATGTGGTGTGTGTTGGACAGTTGATAATGATGACATAGTGGGATAGTGCCTCTAGAGAGTATTGGACCCGCGTCGGGAGAACGGTGGTGTCGACCTTGGGTTTCTTGTCGTGTAGTTTGGGGGAGGATGAGTCGAACTTCGGGGACAAAGTTCTTTTTAAGGGGAGAAGACTGTAATACCCGTCCTTTTAGGGACCTATTGACCGATCTTTGGGGGCAGGTGATGGTCTTTAGGAATGCGTGCCAGGGATGCCTAGTGTCTTGTTAGAATATGAGGACGAGTGGTACTCGATAGAGTAGAGTCTACTCGATCGAGTATCTTGGGTACTCGGTCGAGTAGGGGCCACTCGATCGAGTAGCTTAGTTACTCGATCGAGTAGAGTCTTTTCAGCGAGGGTTTATAATCGTGTTTTGTTAGAATCGCAAGTCATTTTCCGCCTCCTTCCCTCAGACCTAGATGTCGCCTCCCTCCTTTCCCTTCACCATAATTCCTTCCATGGGAGCTTTGAGGATGCTAGTGCCTTGGGGATGAGTTGCTTGAGTCGGGTAGCGGTCTTAACGCTGTTGTGAGATGCGTAGGGATTACTTGCGTGGTTGATGTCCTGTGTTTGATCGAGGAGTTGCTGCGGTTGGCTAAAGGTAGGTTCGCCTACTCAGTTTTTGTTGGTTGTTTAGGGTGTCGGTTGTTATTGTTGTTGTTGTTGTCGTCGTCGTTGTTGTCGCTGTTGTTGTTATTGGGATGCAGTTGTTGTTATTTGATCGTCTGTGGTTCTCGAGGTGTGTCCTCGGCTGAGTGGAGTCACTTGCGGGAGTAGCTTCACGCCCGAGTTTCGCCCTCCGTGGAACCCTCCACTTGAGGGGATGTGCACATTAATGGGACAGGGTTTATCGCTCGGTATGATGAGCGGGTATTTGGTGGGTACGGCTGCGGTCCCCCACTGGTAGGGCTGGTCCAGTGGACAGTCGGTGACGGTGATTGATTGGTGGAGATGTGGCTTGTGTGTATGTTGTTGTTCTGTAATGTTTTGCCAGTGGTTAGTGTGTCTCTTCAGCTGCTAACCTTGTGTGGTTTGTCTTTTGTTTGCTTCTGTTGTATCTGCTGTGATCCCTTATGGTGAGCAGTCAGTCTTAGCAGGTGTTGTCTTGGATGGTAGCTGGAGTCTTGGCGGGTTGAGTCTTCACGAGTAATGACAGAAATAGTTTATATAGTTTTGACGAGTTGTACCTTTTGTATTAGTAGTTTGGTTGTACCGTTTGTAAAATAATTATAAATGTTCTTTTATTGATCTTTGATGATTACTTTCCTCGAGCAACCGAGATGGTGATGTCCTTATATGCTAGGGAAGGTCTTAATAAGGCTCCTTGGGATATGGGGGTGTCACAGTATGTCTGGGCGTGTCCCGGTACCGGTGTGGTGGTTGTTTGATAGCGTCTCATTCATATCAGTCATGTTGCATATTCACACACTCGTGTCGTGTCACACTTTATGTTTATTGAAGTTGACGTGTTGTGTGTCTGTGTAATGTCACTTATCTCTTTTGGGGTGGCCTGTGTCATTCCATATGATATCCTTTGGTCATATGGAAAGCAGGTTAAGTACAGGTTGTTTAGATAGCACGCGGGAGACGAGACGAGCTTGATGAGTCACGAGACGAGTCTAGTTGGCTAGAAGAGTATAGATGTCATGAGTTGTACTTTTATTCATTTGTTCATATTTATGTAAATCATTAAACATAACATTAATAAAATGTTCTTTGATTGGATTTTTGAAACCCTACCTCGGGAAACCGAGATGGTAACGCTCCAATTATCTTGGCCGGATAGTTGGGGTGTTACAAAAAATGGCATGACGCCAAAATTGTGAAGAAAGATCTCGGTGTAGCAGACCTTGTTCTCCTTTTCAATTCCAAAGTGAAAGTGTTCCCGAGCAAGCTTAGATCAAGGTGGTCGGGACCTTTCAAAGTGATGACATATCTCCTTACAGTACCTTTGAACTTTGGAGTAAGGAAGGAAGAACCTTCAAAGTCAACGGGCAACGAGTCAAGCGCTACTACGAAGGAGATGACAAGGGTCCTATTGAAGTGCTATACCTCGAGGAACCCCTTCCCGAGGAAGAGACGAGTTAAAAGTTCTTGAACAATGAATAGGTTTGGTGGAGTTACTCAAGAACAACCACTTGTAAATAGCATGCATTTAGGTAGATAATGGAGATTTTGGATTATTCATACTTTGTGCAAATTTGGATGGTGTGATGGTTCGTCACAAGAAGTGAAGCGGTGTCACTATGAGGAACACAAGCCTAACCTTCACTTGACCAATTTCCCCAATACGATGTGTTGGAGTATGTGTCCTCGACAATAATGCGATCACATGTTTAAATCTCATATTAAGAATGCTAAAGGGAATGTAATTTTTTATTGTCAACTGATCCACAAATCGGTAATGATTGGCTGACTAGAGTTTGACATTACTGTCGTATGACGGTGGTGATCAGTTGATCCCTTAAGGTCATACCTCTAGGGTAACGCTCTTAATTGATTAATTAATTAATTGTATGACGATACAATTAATTGATTAATTAATTCCTTAAAATTGAACAAATGATTTTGTGAATAATAATACGTATCTTATTGTAATTCGATTAAATAAGATTCCTACTAAGTAATTAAATTGTTTTATTACTTAAAGTTTATTTATTGTTTATGAAACAATTATAATAAGAATGAATGGTTTATTATAAATACAAGCAGTTGTGATTTGTAATTCTATGACCCATTTTAAGTAATTGTAATTGTGAATTGCTAAGTTAATTTTGTATGTGATTTATTTCATTTATATAATGATTTTTAATAAGTTAAAAATGCATTATTTAAATTACATGTCTAGTAACATGTCCAATTGTCACACAATACAAATTAACATTTTGACAAACTTAAAATGGACCCTTATAATATTAAGAGTGCCGTGTAAATGAAGGGGTGAGGGTTGGTTGTGCTTTATTCTTTTAATTAGTGGAAGGCATCATCATTGGCTACTAATCTTAGGCTTGCTTACCTAAACTCTTGAGAAGAGAAAATAGAAAAAGCATTGGGCACTCTTCCCATGTCCATAATTCCGGCCACCCTAATGAATTAGAAGAGTTTTTCTCTTCTAATTAAGATAATTCATTCATATAAGTTTCTTACTTAGACAAGAACTTATCTCTCTAGTTTTGTTGATTAAACACACTAGAAAATTCTCACATTATCTCTAATATTATTCTCTCAATACTAGAAGTAGTATACTAATAATATTAGTAATAATTTAAGTTCACAAAGACTAATTTCTAGTAACAAAATTAGTATTTGTATTAAGAGTGTTTCCTTGGTACAAATCCTTAAGGAGTAGATCCCATCATTGGATCTAAGGTTTTGGGACACTTGGGTTTTTCTTATAGAAGACTAATTTGGTAGGAGATCAATTAGTATAAACCATTTCGGCCCTCATTGTAAGAATGACTAATTTCTTCTCTTTTATTTAATTTGTTATGCATGCATAAGTTCCTTTTAGTTTATGACTAAACTAATAAATACATAGTTATTAGAAGTGTCTAATAAGAGATTAATGAATCTTACAAGTGGTATCAGAGCAAGAGTTGTTGCATGCATAATCGGTTTTGTTTTTCCGAGTTAATATGTTAACATATAAAACTAGAAATATGTGATTTATGATGATAAAGGCCACGAAATTTTTGCATGTTAAACATTCTGGTCCTAAATTGATTTTAGGTAATTTTTGATGATTTATGGTATTTTGTTGCTCTTTAATATGATTTTAGTATTTTTATTACATTTTATTGAATAAAATGACATTTAAAATGCTAAAATTAGTTAGACTATGATTCTGACCATGAAATTTTTACACGACTTCACATGCATATTTTACACATTGTATATAAAATTTCGTATAAATTGGTTTTATATTGCATGTTTTATGATTTTTACATGATAAAAATTGGTTAAATAGAGGTATTTTCTTAAAAATGGTTAGACTTCGTTCCTACCCATAAAATTTTAGTATGTTGCACATGCAATATTTACACACTGTATGTAAATTTTGAGATAAAATGGTTTTATTTTGTCTGATTTATGATTTTTAGATGTAAAAATCACATAAATAGTGACTATTTTGGCAAAAATAGCTAAAATGAATTTTATGGCATAAAAATTTTTCCCAATGTTGTATATATGATATGAACATCAGATCTAAAGTTGCATGTTAAATTTCGTATTATTTAATTGGTTATTAATTTTTATGAGATATAAATTGATAAATAGCAACTTTAATAATAAATATAAAAATTCGATTTTGGGCGTAAAATTTGTCATTTCCAGGTTCTAGAAACTTATTTAGATTATTCAAAATTTTAATTTTGATTTATTGCATAATTTTATGTTTAATTTGGAATTAAAGGGTTAAAATTATGTTTTATTCGATTTATTTGTGAAATAAATTAAAATAATATAAGGAAAATTTTTATTAAAATTTTGGGATGTTGGAAATTCTCCAGAATATACAAAATTATGATTTTGAAATTTTCGAATTTTTATGACTTAGTTGGGAATTATTTCTTTATTATTATGAATAATAGATGTTTAAAAAGCAATAATAAAATAGCAAGTTGTATTATTGTCAAATGTTTAGTGAAGACTAAATTTTTGAGTCCTAAGAAGGTTGGGGTAATTAACTTGGACATAAATTTGATTTATGTAATATTTTGTGATTTTAATAAGTTAATTGTCACAATAATCCATAAAATCGGACCGAATATATTATATTAGCTTAATTAGGGCGATTTGGCACATCACATGGCATGTTTCATACATATATTAATGCTGCATTTTTTAGTATGATTGTCATATTTTATTCTATATAATTTTGAATTATGTAATTTGAACTTAGTATGGCCTTAGTTTTTAATTGGTATTTCCCGAAATGAATGGGGATATCGATTCGGTTGTAATTATTGTGATCTCGTATCACTTTTATTTTATTTTGTTTTTTCATTTTATAATGTATAAAGTAGAAAAGCTATGTAATTTATTTATTTCGGAGTTCCTTGAAGACGGTGCAATTCGAGAAGGTGGTTCAACAAAGACGGTATTACCTTGAAGTGCATGCCAAATGAAGTTCAAGGGACCAAAGGAGTTGGTTTCCGAATTTGTAAATAGTTTATTTAATTTACTATTTTAGGAAGGTCATACTAGGATTTTATTATTTTTGCTTTGCATTTGTTTTATATGTTTGCATGCATAGCCAAATAGCCATAACTACACATGCATCGGCTCACCGTGCCCAAGTTAATATGAATTTGGATCTAGGGATCATTTATAATAGTTGGGTAGAGGTCACTATGTAAATGTTTAAAACTTGTTTAAAATGTTTACAAGTAATTTTAAAACGATAGATGTTTAATATTTCCTTCACTTTCTATTTTGTAGTCGAAATTGTTTTCTCAATTGCAATGGCAACTCCAATTTCATCCGCGACCACTAGCTCAAACACTCTCACCAATGTTTCATGACTCCGATCCTTCATGGATCGTTGTAAATTAGAAAAGAATGGGTCAAATTTCGCCGATTGGGATGCACAACTTTGCTTGGCCGCGGAGGGTGACAACAAGCTTCGTTACCTTACCGAGGCCTCTCCCGCCGCACCTAACGCTAGGTCTACCCCCACCGCTAGACAAGCCTATGAGATTTACCAAAAGGAGTCGACCGCGATCAAAAATGTGTTGATCTTCTCTATAGAGGCCGAACTCTAAAAGAGTGCTATAAAGATTAGCACCGCCTATGAGATCTATATGAAGCTTGTGACCATGTTTTCACAAGCTCCGAGGATCATTCAATATGAAGCGGCATCCGCGTTCTTCGATCTCAATATTAAGGAGGGCCAAAAAGTTAGACCTCATGTGCTCAAGTTGATGGAGCATGTTGAGACTCTAAAATTGCAAAAGGTAGATATTCCCGAAGAACTCATCATTGATCGAATTCTTGATTCCTTAAACAAGGTTAAGGCATATGTTCAATTCAGGGTGAATTTTAATATTAAAAACTTGAAAGTATCCCTCGATGAATTGCATAAAATGCTTGTGCAAGCCGAGAGGGACATGGGTCTAAATGCTAGCACCACCAAGGATGTGCTCAACATTAATCAAAAGAGCAAGAGGAATTTCAAGAAAGGTGGCAACAAGGGAAAGAAGCAAACTCCCTACAAGAACAAAGGAAAGGCTTGTGAAGCTAGCTCCTCTAAGCCCAAGAAGGGTGCCCCGTCCGGGGACAAATGCCACTATTGTAATGGTGTTGGGCATTGGAAGAAAATTGTCCAAAGTACCTTGGCGATATAAAAGCTGGAAAAGTTATTCCAGTAGGTAATTTACTATCCCTATCTTTTATGTTTCAATCTCAACTTTAGTATTTTGATACAAGTTGTGATGTTTTACCCTTTTTATTGTAATTAGGGCATCCAAGCAAGGACAAGGGCAAAGAAAAGCAAGCCTAGAATATATTGACGAAAGCTAGATGTAGCCGCCCATGGTGCTAGATCGATGGAAGCTTGGCTTTATTTTGCTTTGTATTTATTTTCATGTTGTATTTTAAATTTTAGAACTATTTTGATTTCCTCGTTCGACTTGGAAATTTGGTTGTTTCCTTAAACAATGGTTGTATTTTGGATATTGGTGACTAAAGTCACAACTTACTTATATAAGGTCAATTATAAAGTTATATTGAGTTATTGAACTCACACTAGGGAATATTACCAACCTTATTTTTACACCTATCAAATTTAAATCATCTATTCTATATGTGATATGTTTTCCCCCTTCACCATCATTGTTTGTGGCTCAATAGCTATCTTTGGAGGAAAAGTGCTTTTCTCCTAAAGATAGAGTGGGAGTAAATCTAGCCACAAGTCTTGACTAGATGGGATCTACGTAAGGAGACCAAAAGAAGATGTTCTTAAGGGATCTACGTGAGGAGACCAAAAGAAGATGTTCTTAAGGAAACTACGTGAGGAGACCAAAAGAAGATGTTCTTGAGGGAACTACGTGAGGAGACCAAAAGAAGATGTTCTTGGAATGTAAGATTTTGATCTATTAAGGAATATAACTAGAGATTTTAGAATTCGATATTTTACTTAAGAGCCTTATGAAACCAAAATGGTATCTATGCAAGTAAATGGAGTTATTTGGGATTGTTGAGACCAATCCAAAGTAAATAGATATTTATGATTAAGAGTTGCATATAAAGACATGTCGATGTCTATGAAAGCTAAGTTAATTGTTAGCTATGCTAAAGATTCAAATACATTGCGATACCTCATTATGAAAATGAATAAGTTAGATATTAAAAACCTCTTTCCAAATGGGTATTTTGAAAGGAATATGTGAATGACATATATGGTTTTATCTAAATACTAAGTAAGGGAATGATTATTTCAATTCATGAAATGTTTCGAATGAGTTGTCAAATACGAAACATGTGAGATTGAGTAGGACTTAGCGACAATCGTGTTTAGACATGAAGTTCAGTGGGAGCAATCATCCTTCATGAATTGCATAAACTTATTACTCATTGGGAATGACGTGCAAATACTGTCTTTCATAAAGAAGTGTTTAGGTTTTCAATTCTGGATGAAATTAGACATTATGCAAATCTATTGTAACATAGGATGTTAGATTAGCACTTAGATGGGTGTCTTATGATGATAATGACCAATCATCTTAAAGGAATCAACCAGTTAAGTAGGTTATTCATATTGATCGAAATAGAATTATCATAGAGTTATGATTATTCAATTGAACCTAAGAACTGTTGTCTACATGAATTCAATTACTAATGTTTCCGCCGTGAGTATTCTCATGTATGCCATAATGCACATGTCCTAGATGAATTACATGCTTGGAGCATGATAAGTCGATAACAAGCTAACCCATATGAGAGTCATTGGTAAGCCTTAAGGAACCGTCATGAATTCTCAAGGAGAACTAATGATCTGTTCTAGAGTTTGGAAGTATAATAAGTTATGTGTTAAGAGGTTACACAAACTCAAGTTTCCAAAATCATTTGGATTTGTAAAAATTCTAGGCAGATTATTGACATAAGGAGTAAGAGGCTAGAAAAGTGTGTCTTATTGTCATTCATTGCAAGATTCTACGAAATGAACTTAAGTACGTTGTGATTAGGTGGTGTACTTTAAAACTACAAGTAGTGTTGTCCACCAAAACCTACATCACAAGTTATATGATAACAGTAAGAGCTTCTTTCAAGCTAAAGAACCTATGTCTAGTATGAAGTCTAGACATGTACTTAGTAAAATTCATGCTATAAGGGATAACATGAAATTGAAGGAAATCGCAATTCACAAAGTTTGAACACTTGGACACATGGTATGTTCACAAGTTAAACTTTTATTACGTTAGACTTATGATTATAAGTACACTTATGATTATAAGACATAGAGTAGTAATATGGTATTGACTACTCGCGTGTGATAATCACATTTATTGTTTGAGTACTCATTAACTCATCTTGTACCTTGTTACATCCAAATGGGTTGTTGAGACAATATTGAACCCCATTAAAGTGAACTGGATTAACATAGTATTCGCCCCTAGTTACTTATATGAGGTGACATCTCGAAGTAACTAGAGTGTGATGCGATTGATGGCAAGTTCAAGTGCCATAGAGTCATGAGAGATGACTAGTTGATCACATAGGCAGACTGTGAGGGACACTCTGTCGGGCTTATGACCGCTTATAGAGTTCTGGAAATTTTTATAGCCTGGTCGTGGAAAGAGCTACTATGGTATTCTTATGAGTCGATTCTTTGACTAAAGACTGTTCGCCTAAGAAGGCACAGTTTCAGAGTGACTTTGATTTATATTCTGCGACCTTCGTAATTGGGGTCTAATGGGCATGTTTTGGGTCATGATGAGCTGTGGCTATTCGAAGGGAAGAGTGCAATAGGAATTGCCCATCCCGTCAGGGTTATCTTATATCTCAAGGCCACTCAAGAAGCAATGAACTGAAAATGCGTGGCCACGCTCGAAAGGTATCTATGGTAGATAATTCCGATCAGACAGTTATTCTCCAGATCGAGAAAACCACTCTTAATATGATCAAAAGCAAGTACGACCTGCAAGACACCTTGAAATGAGTGGGAGATAGTAATAGGACAAGAGAATCGGTGACGCACACTTGTCGCGGACAAGTGGGAGATTGTTGGAGTATGTGTCCTCGACAATAATGCGATCACATGTTTAAATCTCATATTAAGAATGCTAAAGGGAATGTAATTTTTTATTGTCAACTGATCCACATTAATCAGTAATGATTGGCTGACTAGAGTTTGACATTACTGTCTTATGACGGTGGTGATCAGTTGATCCCTTAAGGTCATACCTCTAGGGTAACGCTCTTAATTGATTAATTAATTAATTGTATGACGATACAAGTTAATTAATTCCTTAAAATTGAAGAAATGATTTTGTGAGTAATAATACGTATCTTATTGTAATTAGATTAAATAAGATTCGTACTAAGTAATTAAATTGTTTTATTACTTAAAGTTTATTTATTGTTTATGAAACAATTATAACAAGAATGAATGGTTTATTATAAATACAAGCAGTTGTGATTTAGAATTTTATGACCCATTTTAAGTAATTGTAATTGTGAATTGCCAAGTTAATTTTGTATGTGATTTATTTCATTTATATAATGATTTTTAATAAGTTAAAAATGCATTATTTAAATTACATGTCTAGTAACATGTCCAATTGTCACACAATACAAATTAATATTTTGACAAACTTAAACTGGACCCTTATAATATTAAGGGTGTCGTGTAAATGAAGGGGTGAGGGTTGGTTGTGCTTTATTCTTTTAATTAGTGGAAGGCATCATCACTACCTACTAATCTTAGGTTTGCTTACCTAAACTCTTGACAAGAGAAAATAGAAAAAGCATTGGGCACTCTTCCCATGTCCATAATTCTGGCCACCCTAATGAATTAGAAGAGTTTTTCTCTTCTAATTAAGATAATTCATTCATATAAGTTTATTACTTAGACAAGAACTTATCTCTCTAGTTTTGTTGATTAAACACACTAGAAAATTCTCACATTATCTCTAATATTATTCTCTCAATACTAGAAATAGTATACTAATAATATTAGTAATAATTTAAGGTCACAAATACTAATTTCTAGTAACAAAATTAGTATTTGTATTAAGAGTGTTTCCTTGGTACAAATCTTTAAGGAGTAGATCCCATCATTGGATCTAAGGTTTTGGGACACTTGGGTTTTTCTTATAGAAGACTAATTTGGTAGGAGACCAATTAGTATAAACCATTTTGGCCCTCATTGTAAGAATGACTAATTTCTTCTCTTTTATTTAATTTGTTATGCATGCATAAGTTCCTTTTAGTTTATGACTAAACTAATAAACACATAGTTATTAGAAGTGTCTAGTAAGAGATTAATGAATCTTACACGATGTACGGGCTTGAAAGTGGAAAACACAACCCAATGGTCAAGTGAAGAAGTTGCTTATCTAAAGGAATGAAAAAGATGTGCATTTACAAGCAAAGGAGCTCTATACCGGCAAACCGGTAGCCGGTTCCATGGGCCGGTAAAGAGCTCCTATTTACTTTGAAGAATTTTGAGCTTGGATTTCACTGAAGAGAGCCCCCTAGCTACCGGTGGATTGGCAACCGGTGCCCACCACCGGTAGCGAGCATTCTTTATTTTTGACGAAAAATGACAAGGTAAAGTGAAGGGTGAGGGGTGCCAGTAGGCCGGCAACCGGCTCACCGGTAGGAGCACCCCTGTTGAAGAAAACTTGCAAAATTTGAAGGAAGGAGATCCCTCTAACGGTAGGCTAGCAACCGGCTCACCGGTAGAGGAACTCATTTTATGCTTACAACGAAGAAAAAGGAAGAAGGAGGATTCCCTACCGGTAGGCCGGCAACTGGTTTACTGGCAGAGAACACCAGTTCTGAGGAAAAGCAAAGGAAAATGAAGAATGGAGGATTCTCTACCGGTGGACCGGCTACCGGCACCCTTACCCGTAGCGACATATTGTCATTTTGTAAAGAATTGAATTTTTTGGAAATCTGTCAAGGATCCCCTACCGGCAGACCGGTTACCGTTCTCCTAACCGGTAAAACACCCCAGATCTCGAATTAAAACAATCCGACAACCCCCCTTTCTTTCATTATTCATCTTCAACTTTCAAACCCACCTTCTCCTTCTTCCCTCAAACAAACTCCCAAAACCCGCAAACCTCTTTCCTACCTTCACAAATCATTCAACAATGGCCCCCAAGAGAACAAGGGGTGATCTAGCATGGGCTCAAGCCGAACTTATGGCTCAAATGGCACCCGACACCAACCCGGATCCCGATTTTCCCGACGTCGAGTTTGTCACACAAACTCAAAAAGGTAAGTTTGTTCTATTTAAGAATCGCCCCCTAATTCCGACCCAGTGGATTTTTCGCCCTTCTATGCGTAGTATAGGTTTGGATAAGGAAACTGAGTCCTTATTTGACGGTGTGGCAATGAAGGGCATGTATGGTATGGTGGAACGGACTTACCCCCGTCTCACTTGGGAATTTTTGTGTAGCTTGAGAATTGACAAGCACAAGAAAACGGGTATGGTGGTGGCAATTCACTTCTGTCTCATGAATAGGGACCATAGTCTATCGCTTGCCCGACTTTGTAGGATTTTTGGCCTAGAAAATGCGAACTCACATAGGGTACCCGATTGGCTATATTATTCACGGATATGGACCGCTATTTCTGGTCTTGAGGACAAGGTCGGGCTTAAAAGACCCGAAATATCATGCCACAATGCCGCCATGAGAATTTGGTTTCGTTTCATGGGGCGTACGATTTTCGCCCGAGATGAACCGTGGGAAATTCGAGCCCAGGAGCTTGAAATTATTGGCTCCTACTTGATCGCCCAACCATCCAAATACAAGATAAACCTTACACATCACTTGGCCCTTCACCTTAGAAAGCTTTCTAATGCTCCGGGGCAAAAAGTGCCTCTCCACGTGGGTGGAATAATCACCCGGATTGCTAGGTCTCTTGACCTTCCGGTGGATGTATCCACCATGAATTTTGTGACCGGGGAAATTTACATCACGAAAGACTACATGACAAAGAACCTTGAGTGGTTCAAAACAAATCCAAATGATGGGGTGGAGTATTGGCAAATCAACAAGCGGAATTCTATATCGCTTCCTAATGCCCGAAAAATGAACGAGGCTTCCTACCTTCTTGAGCTTGAAGCGGAGGAGGATCCTTCCACCCCTCATGAAAATCCGACAATTGTTTATGGGAGGGACCACTATGGAGAGACACAATCCTCCCTACGGTACACTTTTCCTACCTCCCCTTTCTTCCCCGGGTCATTCCAACAAGGGGAAGGATCGTCAAGTCAACCCACTCAACACCCACCACTCCATCCCGACTTGGTTGTATTCATGAACAACATGAACTTGTGAATGCAAACAGCACCGAGTGAGAGACTTGCCTTGAAACAAAGGATGGATCGTGCTTATTTTGAACACTCGGTCGGGCAATTCCCGGTTTATGACGACTATATGCGGAGGGGATACGAGCACCCTTCCGGCCTCCACCTTTCGTATTACCTTCTCCCGGATGGCGGGCATCCGAAATACGGGTCCTTTCTTTACGGCGACATGAACCTCCGCTCGGACTACTTTAGTGCCCCGGTCTTTCCCACCCCGACCTCTACTCAAGGGGAGGGGCACAACACCCAATGGTTTGGAGGAACCCCCTCCATTTTTGGTGATGCCGGCCATGCTAGTGCCTCCGGGGCGGGGCGTGAGGTGGACATTGACCTCACGGTGGACGAGCATGCCTTGGGTGGCTCCGTCATGGCCATGAACCCCAATGACTTTATCCGGGAGGCCGAGTTCGAGGATGGAAATGACGATGATGATGATATGGACGGAGAGTCCTAGGTGGCCTCGTCTTTTGGCCTATTTTGCTCCCTTTTACCAATCCAAAGCACAAGTATGACCCCTTTAATCCAAATTCTCTCATTCATATTTATTTTCTCGTATACATTTAGATTATTTGTAGCCTTGGCAAAAGTAACCCGACCCGATTGACCCGACCCGAAAAGACTAACCCGAGACCCGAAGTGACCTGAACTACATCACCCGAATGTGACCCGAAAACCCGAATTGACCCGACCCGACATGAACATGGCCCGAGCTTTCTTGACCCGTAATGACCCGACCCGAAAATGACCCGATCCGAAACCACCAAACCCGAAAATGACCCGACAAAATATAACTGTAATTGAACAGAAATGACTTGAAATAACTTTTTCTCTCTTATTCATTGACCCGAAAATGACCCGACCCGAAACAACCCGACCTGCTTGACCCGAAACAGACCCGACCAACTAACCCGAAACAGACCCGAAATGACCCGTCCCGACCTGAATTAACCCAAAATCAATGAGAGACCCGAACTGACCCGATCCGAACTGACCTGGTCCAAACTCGACCCGTTGACCCATTTTGCCAGTGTCTATATATATATATATATATATATATATATATATATATATATATATATATATATATATATATATATATATATATATATATATATATATAAGTTTGTCTAACCTAATCCACAGACGCACCCCGGCGCATTTGAGACATTAGGAGATTGAAGACCCGCTTGGTATACTCTTTCCGATTTCTTTCTCCTTTACCGTTCTTTTTCTTTTACATTTGTGTATGAATGAGGATGGGATTTTGTTGTTGAGGATGCCCCATTTCGGGAAGAATTGGTGTGTGTGGATTACATGTGGTAGTTATAGGACTTGTTTGCATTTAGAATAGACTTGTATATACTTGTTCATACTTGCATCCAGGTAGTTTGTCAATATGAGTAGCTTGCATTCATACACTTACATCTTGTTTGTAAATATTTGCATTGAGGGTCTAAATATGGAGGGGATATATTGACAATGATGATAATTTGTTTTACATGTGTCTTCTCCCTCTTGATAGCTCGTACCTCTTGGTGACACATGTTAGGGTTTTGCACCCTAGCTTGCAAAACCCGGGAGTCTAGCTTAACGACCAAGTTTCGGCCACCTTGTGAGACCGTATTAGGCCTAAGACCCGACCTTGGTTCGATATAACTACTAAAATATGAGGATAAAGCCTCCTTATGGCCGGTCCATCAAACCGGTCCCGATTAGGTCTTGAGAGTAGTTCTCCTTACGTGGTATGTTATATCTATACGCATAAGTATGGTGCTCATTCCTTACCATAGAAGTGTCGATGTGCATGTTGAGATAATGTTGTTCAAATAAAGTAGCCCCTCATATCCAAATAAGCTTATTTTTCACTCATTTGAGCATAATTCCCTTTTGTTCACCCATTTTGAGCCTAACCTTGTCATTTCACTTCCCAACAAAACAACTAAAGTCCACAACCATCTCACCCTTGTTGAGTAGTTCGTCTTTGTGATTGTTTTGAGGAATATAAATGGGTAGGAAATTTGATTTCATTTGAAGTGAACGGTCATAAATGTTACAAAGAGAAATGAGGCTTAATTCTTGGCCAACTTTTGCATTTGTTGAGGAGGTTACAAGTGAAGGAAAAGAAAGAAGAAATGAAGAAAAGAAAAATAAATAGAAAAACAGAAAAATGAAGTGAAAAATAAAAAGAAAAGAATGTACAATTTTTGTGTCAAATAAAGGGTTAGTAATTTGCAAAATGAATGTTGTTCTTGAAAGTGTTGACTAATTTTTGGAAATGTCAATCCTTGCCAAGTTTTATAGAAGAATTCATTTGCATGGGTAGGTTTTAGTGATTTGGTTAGATGTGATGACTACTCAACCGATAGCCTCACATGTCATAAAACGGTGCTTGCACCAACCCCTTTTCTCCAAACCCGAGCCCCATTACAACCCGGTTGTCTTGTGCATGTGCATCATTTGACATTTTCCCTTGCGGTTATTAGATAGGGTACCATATTAGATTGCAGGTATGATTCGCAAGTCGAGATAGGAAGAGTGATTTTGGTTACTTTTTGTCTCAAAAATCACCCCGTTCTTTCATTTGAGTGACTAGTGAAACCCATGAGAGTCGAACTTAGGTCTCCTTTTGGTCGAAGGCTTGATATGGAGTCGAATCTGGAGTTTGTCGTGTCAATCTTGGGAGTATAGCTTCGTACTTCCACTTTCCCGCCTAGAATTTGTTTCTTAGGCACCCGTGTTGTCTATGTTGGTTACATGAGCTAGAATTAGGGGTTTGACATCCCGGTGAGACCTTGAGTCGGCATCCTCCTCTATTGACCCTTTTTGTCCCGTTTTTGAAGAAATCCCACTTGAATGAGGCAAGTGTATATGCATTTTGAATGGTTCATTTTCATGCTTTATTTGGTGGTTAAGCACCATTTTGAATCAAAATTTTATAGCAAGACCTCACTTGCCATACAATAGGGCACTTCCCCTCATGAATTGTCAAATTGCGAGTTAAAAGGGCTCTGGGTGAAGCTAAACCCGATTCGGCTATTATGAATAAAGTGTGCAAAATGGTTAGTGTTGATAGGGGTCTTGATCCTGTTTAGGTTACTTACTCGGGGACAAGTAAGTCTTAAGTGTGGGGAAGTTGATGCGTGCCAAATTCGTACCATTGTTCCCCTTTATTTCCTTACTTTTTGGCTTATTTAGAGGCGCTTCACGAGCCTTATCTCGCTATTTTGTGCCCTTGATCCCTTACTTTCACTATTTTACTCATTTGTGTTGGAATGAACCCGAATTGGATGAAGTAAGCGAGAAATAAAGAGATTCGAGTCAAAGCGAAGAGGAAAAGAGGAAGAGCATGCTGAGAAAAGACTCTTTACCGGTAGGCCGGCCAGCCGGCAGAGAGCTCCCTCCTATACGTTAGCAAATATTGAAGATGTAATTGATGCCAAATGACAAATATATCGCTACCGGCAGAGATCCCGGTAGCCGGCATCCCGGTAGAGAGTTCCTGAAGATATTGAGAATGAAGAAAAGAAGGCAAAGAGATGTCCTCTACCGGTAGACCGGCAACCGGTCAACCGCAGGGACACCCCCCCCCCCCCCCAGCTATTGAAGATTGAAGAATTGAATTAAATGGACAATATCTCACTGCCGGTATGGGCACCGGCAGCCGGTCAGCCGGTAGAGGACCCCTCTACACGCATTCTACCCACCAACCTCATTTGTAACCTAATTTTTGGAGATCATATATATACCCCTCTTCTCTAAATCATTTAACACACCACCCTAGATATTTTCAAGCACTTAATATTTATTCAAACTTTGTTAATCAAGCCTTAGTCTTTCCCTAATAAAATAGTAATCCTTTAGCTAATTAGTATTAATTTAGTGTTATTCAATAGTTTACATTTGGGTATGAGTTTTAATAGAATATTTTGAAGAAATTCTTCTCTTTATTAATCCAAGACTCAACCTTTCATTGTTGTTGGTATAATTTCTCATCTTTTATTGTCTTAATTTCAATTATTTACATTTCTATTTCTCTCTTTGTGATTGTTATAATTTATATCATGTTTTCCACCATGTTTGTTTGTGTTTCATTAATTGTTTACATTTGCTTAAGTATGATGAGTGAGTAGTGATCCCCTAGGGTTTAGGGGGATCTTAAATGGAAATTAATGGTATAATTTGGGTGATTAATGATTGGGTTTTGGGTAGAAATGGTAGTCTTCTTATTCTTGCACATAAGGTATTTGTAGAATTGTGTGAGTGAAAGTTTACACCTTTCTTCATTCTTTGCTTAAATTCCCCATAAATGAAAGTTTGTAGAGAGTTTTGATAGCTTGATTAAGTTGAGATTTGATACTTAATGAAAATTGTGTGTCTATCTTTAGGGAGACCAAGATATTAAGTCTCTTACCTAGGCTAACCACCACCCATACCCAAAGACTCTAGCTTTAATATATAAATTGTTAACATCATTTGCATTATCACCGTTTTAGTCACTTAAATTAGTTGGATAAACTTCAAATCCTTTTATTGTTCGACTAAAATAGACCTAAAACGAATTGAGTAGAAACTCACACCATCCTCGAGATCGATACCCGATAGATACTACCTTTTCATCGGAGTTTATAAATTATTTTGATATTAGGAAAAGACGACTAACCCTATTCATCAGTGCCCCTGAATTTTTCACTTTTCCCAACTTTACCCATGCGTATGGCATAATACTAATCGTGCCCTTGAACTTTATTAGTTATTCCCTTATATGAATAAAGTAGCCAAAACCGCCACTTTTAGCCGTTAAGTGCCAACATGTCACACATGGGTGTCAACATGGAAGCTTACAAGACATTATATTGACGGTTTTTCTTATTTATCGTCTCACTTACGTTTTATCGACTTTTAATTATTTGTAATGACCAAACTACCCTTATTATTTTCACTAACACAATCCTAAAACATCTACTTCATATTAGACCCCTAACCTCCATTCTTATTGAAGGCGTCAATTTTAGAATCTATGGTTCATCATTTCTATACCAACATCAGACAAGTTCTTCCGATTTCTTCTTTTCAATTTCGCTTTGAATTTCTGGGAACAATTGAGTTTGTTTGATAGTTGTTAATATTTCTTATCTTTCTTCTCAATTCCCGAGTTCAAACTTTGTGTTATTCATGTTTGAACTCAACAATTTTTGAGCTAATAAAGTCAAATTATTGGTTACTTATCTCCTTAATTCAACAATTTCTGTGTTATTTGTCTAATTTCTTATTAGTTACCTTCTTAATTCAACAAATTATGGTTTTTTGAATTGGGGAGAAATTGGGGGAATTTGAACCCATGAAATCCCGCGAGTGTGGAGTGAATTTTTGACTTTGTATGACGTTGTAAGGTTATGTCAATTGTGTTGTTAGATTCTTCCTTGTTGAGTCTTCCGCAAAACAGTATCACGATGGTTTGATTTGGCACTAGCGATTTGTGGGCAGAGAAGAAGGCTAATCTGCAGTGACGCAGTGATGGCCGGAAAATGGTAATAATAATATTTTATTTATACGAGTTATGTTGAGACGGAATAATAATGATTATAGTAATAATAATAATAATAATAATAATAATAATAATAATAATAATAATAATAATAATAATAATAATAATAATAATAATAATAATAATAATAATAATACATTATACATGTATTATATACTCCCACCATACATATACATACTACCTTTATCCACCCTTATCCCTTAACCTTATTCATTTGTAATCAACCATAATCTACCATCAAACTAGAGAGAGGAAAGAAGAGAGAAAAAGAGAAAGAAAAGGAAGAGAATAGAGATTGTTTTTGTCCCTCCGCCTTGAGATCGTAAGGTAAATTGTCTTATACTAGCCTTTATATTATTTTATTTATACCATCAACCCTCCTTGACCCCGACTCACCTTGACCCGTCATTTGACCACCGTTGACCGCCCAAAAAGGGGTTTGACCATGACTTTTATAGGGTTTAAATTGTTGTTATAGCTGTTTTGTGCGATGGTCTTAAGACGGATTTTAACCCACTTTTAGTGACTGTCTTGGAGTACCTTGGGTAGGTTTTGTCGAGGGTTGAGTGGGGGTGTAGTGGTGGTAATGGGTGGTGGAATGGGTGGTGTTTGGTGGTCGAAAAAGGGTGTCAAAGGAGGTTACATGGGTTAGGTTAGTCGGGTTATGTTTGTGTGTTTGTTGTTCTTGTTGTCGGTTATGGTGGTAGGCGTGGTGGTTGCTAGTGATGACAGGGGTCAGGGACACCATGGGATGGTTGGCTGCAGTCGGTGGTGGTCGGTGGTGGCCATGGTTTGGTTGTTTGTGTTGTTGTTCATGTTGGTGTCGGGTTTGTTGTTATTGTTATTGGGTCGAGTTGGTGGTGGCCGTGGGTTGCTACTGCTGGCCGTGGCCACCATGGCTAGTGGTGGTGGCCCACGGTGGCAGCAGGGATGGTGGTGGAAATTGAGTTGAGTCGGGTTTTGGGTAGTTGTATAAGACGGGTTTAATTAGTGTATA
The DNA here is from genome assembly GCF_048544455.1 of Silene latifolia. Classification (NCBI taxonomy): domain Eukaryota; kingdom Viridiplantae; phylum Streptophyta; class Magnoliopsida; order Caryophyllales; family Caryophyllaceae; genus Silene; species Silene latifolia. The sequence continues at coordinate 109,947,198 of NC_133531.1, forward strand.
CGTATTTAATTAGTATTAGAGTAGTAAATTAATACGTATTTATATATGTATTAGATTGATATATTTATACGTATTTGTATTATTATCGTATTTTAGGAAATGGGTTTTGTGAGACGGTTTTACGAGACGGGCCTAGCTTGTGTGACGATTTGCTTATGCGGATACGCTTTGAGGTAGGTTTATCCTACTTAGTTTTATTGTTGCATTTATTTATAAAATGAGTCTTTTATCATTCATTTATATTGAGTGAGTCGGTAATTGGCATGTTATGTGGTATATCGTATTTGTTGTGTTGTCTTGTATGTCGGAGGACATGGTGGTTTGACTGGTTACTTTTTTTGGAGACGTAAGACGGTTGGGAGACTGTCTTGCGCTTAAGTCGCCTCTTGAAGCTTCCCACTCCAAGAGGGATGTGCACATTAATGGCTTGAGTTACAGAGGGACTCGTGTGGTTGAGACACGATGTCTGGCAGGGGATCTGGTTGGCTTCCGGACCCGGTACGTCTGGGCGTGTCCTGGTACCTGTTTGTGGTTATCGGTATGTCTGGGCATGTCCCGGTACAAGTAAGGCTGACGGTATGTCTAGGCGTGTCCCGGTACCGTTGTGGTGGTTCATTCATATCATAGTCATGTTGTATGTTCACACACTCGAGTCGTGTCACACTTTATTTATTTGATGAAACTGACGTTTGTGTGTCTGTGCATTATCACCTATCTCTTTTGGGGTGGCCTGTGTCGATCCATATGATATCCTTTGGTAATATGGGGAGCAGGTTAAGTTCAGGTTGTTTGGATAGTACGAGGGAGATGGGACGAGCTTGATGATATCACGAGACGAGTCTAGTTGGCTAGAAGAGTATAGATGTCAAGAGTTGTATTTTATTTATTTATTTGCTTACGTTTCATGTAATTCATTAAACATTACATTAATAAAATTTTCTTTGATTGGAGTTTTGAACCCTACTTCGGGAAACCGAGATGGTAACGCTCCAATTATCTTGGCCGGATAGTTGGGGTGTTATAGTTGTTAATATTTCTTTTCTTTCTTCTCAATTCCTAAGTTCAAACTTTGTGTTATTCATGTTTGAACTCAACAATTTTTGGGCTAATAAAGTCAAATTGTTGGTTACTTATCTTCTTAATTCAACAATTTTTGTGTTATTTGTCTAATTTCTTGTTAGTTACCTTCTTAATTCAACAAATTATGGGTTTTTGAATTGGGGAGAAATTGGGGGAATTTGAACCCAAGAAATCCCGCTAGTGTGGAGTGAATTTTTGACGTTGTATGGCGGTGTGAGGTTATGTCAAATTGTTGTGTTAGGTTCTTCCTTGTTGAGTCTTTCGCAAAACAGTATCACGATGGTTTGATTTGGCACTGGCGATTTGTGGGCAGGGAAGAAGGCTAATCTGCAGTGATGCGGTGATGGCCAAAAAATGGTGAATAAGGCGGGCCAACCAAGCGAGTATCTCAATTCAGTGAAAATAATTAGGGTATTTTGGTCATTACAAATAATTAAAAGTCATTAGACATATTAGGTTTGGGCTGGAACATATCTACATCACACCTACCATTGCAATATTTTGCACGAAGGACTCGAGCCCATAAAGAATGAGGTTAGAAAGGATGCGCCACCTTAATTTGGTAAGGAACGCTGCATTTGATTGTCGAGAAGATCTTATGCCAAGGCCTCCCATGTTTTTTGATTTTTGAACTGTGTCCCAGGACATAAGATGGACCTTCTTTTTTTTCTTCATTACCACCCCAAAGAAACCGTCTAGTCTTTCTGTCAAGAGAGTCACAGGTAGATCTCGGTATTTTTGCCGTCTGCATGCTATAAATTGCCATAGTAGATAAAGTGGATTGCACCAAAGTACTTCGTCATGCCAATGATAAATGCTTTGTTTGCCAACCGGCAAGACGTTAATTGAATTTTTCTTTCAAGATGAGCGAAATTTGCCTTAGTTACTCGCCCATTTATGGTAGGCATACCAAGGTAAGTACCCAAGTCATTAGTAGTTTCATATCCAAGAATATTCTTTATATCATCAATATCCGACTGAGAAGTATTGACTGAGAAGAAAATTTTAGACTTAGCAACACTTACTTTTTCTCCAGAGGCCCGACTAAAATTATCAAGAACGTATTTTATAATAATGGCTTGGTCAGCTCTAGCTTCCGCAAATAAAACCATGTTGTCAGTAAAGAAAATATTAGAAATCTTAGGACCTTGCTTACAAATAGGAATCGGCATCCAATCGTTACCTTTTACCCGTACATCAATTGCCTGCTGAAGTCTTTTGAGACACATTACGAACAAATATGAGGATAAAGGATCCCCTTGTCGAACTCCCCTTGAAGGTTTAAACTTTTCCGTAGGTTCCCCGTTCCAAAGAATTTGCATTGACGAAGTAGTAACGCATTCCATTATGGTATCAATAAAAAGGGTCGGGAAACACATATCTTGTAAAGTGGCATATATAAAATCCCATTTCAATCGATCATAAGCCTTTTCCAAGTCGATCTTTATAGTCATATATATATAACCTGTTTTTGCCTTCCTTTTCCTCATAGTAAGAATAGCCTCTTAAAATAAAACTATATTATCCGTAATCTGTCGTCCCGGAACGAACCCGCTTTGATTTTTCGAGATAAGTCTGGGAAGTACTTTTTTAATTATGTTGGCAATAGTCTTGCTTATTGTAATATCCCGTATTTTATAATTATATAAATAATATTATGTTGTATTTATACGAGTTATGTTTGAGACGGAATAATAAAATAATAATTATTATTATTATTAGATGGTAATAAAAATAGTAATAGTAATAGTAGTAGTAATAATAATAATAATAATAATAATAATAATAATAATAATAATAATAATAATAATAATAATAATAATAATAATAATAATAATAATAATAATAATAATAATAATAATAATAATAATAATAATAATAATAATAATAATAATAATAATAATAATAATAATAATAATAATAATAATAATAATAATAGTAATAAAATAGTAATAACAATAATAATAACAATAATAATAATAACAATAATAACAATAATAACAACAATAACAATAATAACAATAATAACAATAAAAATAACAATAATAACAATAACAATAATAACAACAATAATAACAACAATAATAACAATAGTACTAGTAATAATAATAGTAGTAATAATAATAGTAATAATAATAATAATAGCAATAATAATAATAGCAATAACAATAATAATAATAATAATAACAACAATAACAATAACAACAATAACAACAATAACAACAATAATAACAATAATAACAATAATAATAATAATAATAATAATAATAATAATAATAATAATAATAATAATAATAATAATAATAATAATAATAAAGTTGTAATGATAATAATAATAATAATAATAATAATAATACGTAATACAATACATATATATATATATATATATATATATATATATATATATATATATATATATATATATATATATATATATATATATATATATATATATATATATATATATATATATATATATATATATATAATTAGGATCACATGAGTCCACCCTATCTTTTTGAGTCCGTGAGTCCATGATACAATATCACACGTTATATTAAACAATATCACAGCTTATACTCCAAAAAAAAAATTCGAAACAAAAAATCGTGATATTGTTTTGTAATACAATATCACACGTTATACTAAACAATATCACAACTTAAAAAAAAAAAAAAAAAAAAAAAAAAAAAAAAAAAAAAACTTTTTCGAAAAAAAAATTTGAAAAAAAAAATTTCGAAAAAAAAAAATTTCGAAAAAAAAAATTTGAAAAAAAAAAAAATTCCGAAAAAAAAAAATTCGAAAAAAAAATTTTGAAAAAAAAAAAAATCGTGATATTGTTTTGTATAGTGCGTGATATTGTTTTATGGACTCATGGACTTAAATATATAAAAGTGACTCACCTGATCTTTTTATATATATATATATATATATATATATATATATATATATATATATATATATATATATATATATATATATATATATATACGTATACTACTAACTACCCTTATATAATCTATCCTACTCCTTATCCACCCACCTTATCCACATGAAATCTCAAACACAATCCTCACCCAAGACTTTTTAGAGAGGAAAAAGGAGAGATTGGAAGAATGAAGATTTTGTCCCTCCGCCTCGAGATCGTAAGGTAAGACCGTCTTATACTAGTCCGTTCCTTAATTAATTTATACCGTTGACTCGCCCGCGACTTGGACCCACCGTGACTGACATTGACCACTGTTGACCGCCCAAATGGTGGTTTGACCGAGCTTTTAAAGGGTGTTATTGTTGTTGTTGTGTGACCGTCTTAAGACGGATTTTTGACCCACCTTTTGTGAAAGTCTTGGGCTGAACTTGGGTGGGTTTGGTTGAGGGTTGAGTGGGGGTTGTAGTGGCGGTAATGGGTGGTGGAATGGGTGGTGTTTGGTGGTCGAAAATGGGTGTCAAAGAGGGCTATGCGGGTCGACTATTTGTGTACTGTTTGTTGTTGTTGGTGGTGGTAGTGTCGGCTGCCATGGTGGTTGTTGCTCTGGTGGGGGTTGGTGGCTGGTCCCACCGTGGTTAGGGGATGCCACGGTGGTGGTGGCGGCCCTTGGTGGTTTTGGTGTGTCTTGTTGTGGTTGTCGTTTTGTCTCTTTTTGTGTTATGGTTTTCGTGTCTTGTTGTTGTTGTTGTTGCCATGGTGTTAGGGCTGGCCGTGGACCACCATGGCTCGTGGTGGTGATCCACGGTGGCAGCAGAGGTGGTGGTTCTAGCAGGGAGTCGGGTGCGGGAATGAGTCGGGATTTAAATGGCTTTAAGACGGGTTTTTATTTAATTAGTTGAATTCGTATTTAATTTAATTAGTTTAGTTAGTAATTATATTTAATTATCATAATTAGGTGCCGACTTTATGGAGGAGCATATTTCTATCCGGTTGCTTTATTGTTTAGCGGTATTTGCTAAAAGATAGGTTTATCTTACTTAGTTTCAATAATTTGTCTAATTGTTAAATGAGTCATATATCATTCATTTACATTGAATGAGTCGGTAATTGGCATGTTGTACGGTAGCTTGCAATTATTGTATTGTCTTGTTTGTCGGAGGACTTGGTGGCTTACTTGTTGTTATGGAGACGTAAGGCGGTTGGGAGACCGTCTTACACTTGAGTCGCTTCTTGGAGCTTCCCACTCTAAGAGGGATGTGCACATTAATGGCTTGAGTTACGGAGGGACTCGTGTGGTTGAGGCACGACGTGTGGCTGGGGATCCGGTTAGCTTCCGGACCCGGTACGTCTGGGCGTGTCCCGGTACCTGTTTGTGGTTGATGGTATGTCTGGACGTGTCCCTGTACCAGTGTGGTTGTCGCTATGTCTGGGCGTGTCCCGGTACCATGGTGGTGGTTGTTTGATAGCATGTCATTCATATTATAGTCTTGTTGCATACTCACACACTTTGAGTTGTGTCACACTTTATTTATTGAAATTGACGTTTGTGTGTCTGTGTAATTGTCACCTATTTCCGGGGTGGCCTATGTCGATCCATATGATATTTTCGATCATATGGGGAGCAGGTTAAGTAAGGTTGCTTGTTGACGTGATCGGGATTCGGGCTGCACTACACACTTTGGAGTCGAGTACATAATCACTAGGTAGATGGCATAGTCATAGACGAGTTGTATTTCATTTATTCATTTGTTTAAATTTATGTAATCACTAACTTATTATTTATTTAATGAAGTTTCTTAATTGTAATTCTGATTTCATTGCCTCGGGAAACCGAGATGGTAACATTTCCTAATTACCTCGGCCGGGTAAGAAGGGGGTGTTACAAACTGGTATCAGAGCGACGATTTTGGAACCTAAACCAATGAACCATAATGAATTTATGAGTGTCTAATAAAATGAACCCGACATGAGTACAATAGGAGGTCGGTTTTGGGTGAGAAGGATCCCTCATTTCAAAACTAGATCCTATTGTTTCGGTTGGCCACTACGTGGGTGGTTATGAGTCGGGAAACGTAACGTGATATGTTGCATGAGTATGCTTGTGTTATAATTTTGTTGAGCATCTTGCATGATTTACTCACTCAAAAGAAATGTGCCCATGTTTGAAAGTTGGATGAAATAAACAATGAGCATAACGTGTTTTGGGGCGATTGTTATATGTCGATGTCTGAAAACTATGTGAAATGTGGTTTGATTACATGTATTCTATAACAAGTTGATATGATGCTTACATGATGTAGTTATTCATTTGATACATGTTAGTTAATATATGAAAATTGGATGAAAAGAGTAATGTGTATAACATGTTTTGAAAATGGTTGTTACGTGTTGGTATGTGAGGGGAAATAGCCCCGTCTTTTAGCATTTCAATACCGCATAAATGTTTGGATTTCGCTAGTACCATAGTAGGGTGTGATTAGTAATAGTTGTTAGTAAAAGTAATCGCTAGTATAAGCATATTAATTCTCAGTCGGAATTGCAACCAATAGAGGGGCACCCAACCGAGTGCGGGCTAGTACTCGACCGAGTACCAGTCACTCAACCGAGTCAACCCTACTACTCGACCAAGTGGACCAATTTCCAGAAACTTGAAATTTATGGAAGTGAGTCACTCGACCGAGTGGAGAAGGCACTCGACCGAGTGGACTGTCACTCGACCGAGTGGACTCAGCACTCGACCGAGTGCCAACTTCTGAGTTGTGAATTTCGCAAAAATTGTGTTATTGCCTTATTTTATCTCTTTTATTTCTCCATTTAAAATCATCTTTCTTATAAACTTAATTGTTGATTGTTTGTTGCTCGAATTCAAATTTTGACCCTATTTTTAGTCCCTTAAATTGACTGATTTCACCATGAAGTGACGTTTTCTTTCCTTTTATTTTTCCAATTTGATTTTGTTAAATCTATGCTAATCCCTTTAAATTTTGTCATTTAATGACATGTTTTGTTTGATTCAAGATATTAATTACCTTTTTACATCATTTATGATGTCAAATATGAAATTTTCATGTTGAATTTTGCCCTTTTTTTATGAACTCGAAAATATATGTTCTTGAGTCGATAATTTGATTTTTGTATTTGTCGCTTGGTTAATTGTTTAATAAGAGGACCAAAATTTGGTTGTTATTGCTAACTTTTGTCGTACATTGAAAACTTGCCATGAAAACCTTAATGTTCATTCTTAAAATTTGATTTTTCGTGTTTGAAACATAGTTTAACTCACTAATGAAGCTACTATCCTTGTTAGCAACGACATGTATCATCTCGAATCAAAATTTCATTTTTAAATGTTGCCTAAAATCTTTTGAAATTTCATCTCAAAATGAATCACTTTGGTTTGACACTCAAACCTGATCCAATTGTTTCTTAGTACTTAGTCCTTGTTGATGTAGTATCTTGTTGATTCAAATGTTGTTTAATGATGTTAGGCATGGTCTAAAAATGTGAAAATCTTGTCTTAGAACTTTTCTTGATTTAATTGAGTAATAAGACTTAAATTTTGTTAATAATGCTACAAATTGTTTCAAGTCGAGAATCTCACCTTAAAATTTTTCCCAAATTTTTTTTTTATACCATAGCTTATATGATTGAATTTCAAATGTTGTAATTGAGACATAGTTTCATTGTCCATAGTGTTGAAATCTTTGTTAAGTGATGTATTATTTTGCTTATATATGTGTCTTAATGCTTGATTATCATATGAGTTGTATAGTTTTGATGAGTAAAGACGTGTAGACACACGTGTTTATGATTGAGAGGATGTGAAACAAAAGTGAGTCGGCGAGCTTGTGAGGATAAATGGGCAAGTGCTAATAATGCATTATGAGTAGTGATGTTGTACTTGAGAGTTATGGATGTGAAACATGTGTTTATTGAGGTTAATGTAAGTTGTCTGTTTGATGTGGATTTGAACTGTGTAAGTAGGTCGGTGTGTGATTCATGTTTGGAAATTAGGAATAAGAGAAAGTGACTCTAGCTTGCGTAAGGTGTCTTCAGTTGAGAAAGATGATTATATGAAGTAATTGTGGATAATGAGTGATGTGTAATCTAAGTTGAATATTTGTTGAGTATTTGAACTTATGGATAGTGAATGTGATTTGGGTTGCATATTAAGGAATATTATTGTTGAACATGACTTGCAAATTTTGGTGGAACAACGAGAAAGTAATTAAGATACCTAAGAGTGAAGTAAGATGACAACTTGGGTTGTTCAGTGTAAATTGAATTCAAAGATTGATGAGAATTAAAAGATGGCAATAAGAATTTAGAAAATGAGAATATAAGAGAGTACTAGATGGAACTTGAGGTGATCAATGAGATTGGACGGTGAGAGATGTCTAGTAAAAGTCGTAGTAAGAAGTGAATGGTGAAACTATTAGAAAGTTATTGTACACGTGTGATATGGTAATCGATAGTTATATTATATTATACCGACATCGGTTTTTCGGGGAGTATTATTCTACGAAATAAAAGACTAGATTGTCCATTGAGAGTCGGTTTTTCGGGGATGTTATTTTGCAAGATAGAGTTGTAAATGTAGCACTACCAAATTGGTCTCCATGGTTATGAGTTTTAGAGTGTGATATGTGATGCATGGGGGCCAATTGTGTGGTTAGGGTATTTGGATTACTTGTGTTATATCGTATGATCGTTTGATTTAAATAGGTGTGTATAAGTGTGAAAATAGTTATGTGAGACTTTGACCCTATGAGTGGTGGTTTAGATGTTGTTTATAAAATTGCCTCCCAATCGTCAAGTAAAGCGTCCATGGTATACACCGTGATCTTGTTGTAATGTCCATTTGAGAGGTGACATTGTTATTGTTCCTTGAGGATAATGAGTGGTAAGGTCGTTTCCATAAAATAGTATGTTGTGTCGGTAGTATGTGATACGTGCCTCTTATATAGTCTTTTTAAGCCTTTTATTCACGTATTTCTATGCGATTCTCGTAGTTTTATATTGCGAAATGCCCCGAATAGTCTACTTTGGTTTGTTTTGTCTTATAGGCAGAAACGGACCCGAAAGTAGCGAAATCATGCCTTTTACTGTCCCTTAGCTCGCATTTACGAAGATGGAAGAATTTGAGCAAGATTACCTTTGCCTCGGGAAGCCTGAAGATGTTTTTGTGCTAAATCTACGTTTCAGATGCTCATTTCAGTGGTGCTAACTCGATCGAAGGCTTTTGATAGCCAATATGTTCGATCGAGTAAATATGGGTGAAGAGAAGACCTCGATCGAGACCCTGTTGTTCTCGATCGAGAGGTGGTATTTTTATGGTTCTTGATCGAGTATGTTAGTTGCTTGATCGAGAGGTTTAGCTGAGGTTTTGTTCGATCGAGGAGAATAAAGTTGCTCGATCGAGAGGATTTCCATCAGTACGCGAGATTTTATTTCGCGTGAACTTATTTATTTCATTAAGTACGTGTTTAATAAATATCTTTCCTATATAAAGGAAAGACTCATTAGGTTTAGGTTATCATTCATTAATCTTTTAATCCCTTAATCTCAGAATTACTCTTAAGCTTTCAGTTAGCAGACACTTTTCATCCCTTGTTCGGCGTTGCTTTGTTCATTATTTTCGGATCTCACTTTTGTAATCTTTCTTACTCTCTTCATTTAATTCAATTCTCCCTTTGCATATTTAATTTCTTGTTCTTAATTTCAGTTTTAATTGGTATTGTTATTAGTTTATGCAATTTCTCCCTTTTAATCTCTATATTATGTCTTCTATCATTTTATCAATTATTGTTAATTTCATTATGAACATGCATAGCTAATTCTTCTATTGCTAGGATTAGGGGAGCCATGGTAGTAAGACAATGATGTTGTAATTAGATTAGACGGTCTTGATCGTGAGAATTGATTCATAGCAATTTAATTGTAATCGTTTAGTTGAGTGCACACTTATAAACTAGTTAATCCGGTTAAATTCAGACCTAGATCGAAAGATTGGAATGAATATACCTGTTATGGAAAATAGACTACACTAATGAGGGTGAAAGCTAAGTTAGTAGTATTTTAGGGGGGATTGCGGACCGGAAGGACCTTTCCTTTACCCTTCTCACATTAGACCGACTGATCTCATTATGATCGAATTGCCTAATTATCGTGGTGAAGCGACATCCTAGCATTCTTCTCTCTATTTGATTACACCTTTATTTCATTTTACTACTTTTATCGTTCTCTCTCTTTGCTTTACATTTCATTCAGTAGTTTATTTAAAATAATTTAAACACCCCCAACATGTTACCCTGACAGACTAGAATAGCAAGTAGATATAATAGCCTCCTTGTGGAGTACGATACCCGACTTACCTCTACTATATTAGTTAGAGTCGGTTGGTTTATTTTTGATAGGTTGCGACAGCCGTGACAGTATGTGTCAGATGTTTTATCTTAATTGTGTAATGATGATTGATGCGTGTCCTTTATATGATGTTTTACATCCTATTTTCCACGCATTTCAGAGCTCATTCATGTAGTTTATGCTACATTTCTCCCTATTTCTGTCTACTTCCGTGTTTTGTACATTATCGCAGAAATGTGAGGAATCCAGCGGAAATCGAGCTAAATCCGTCCCCGAGTATCCCGCATTGCATTTGGCGTGAAGTATTCGCTTAAGGAACGAGCTTGGTGCGCATTTCGAGGCCCAAAAGACAAATCTACGAGATTATAAAAGGTAAGTAGCGGCTCATCCAGTCGATCGACCACTACCTTCAGTCGATCGACCAACCATCGGGTTCCAGAAGCTATTGTACACTGCTAAGCAGTCGATCGACCCCTCACTTCAGTCGATCGACCAATCTGCTATTCCAGACGAGAATTAAAAGACCAAGGAAGCATAAGCCCATTAAGTTTTAGGTTTTGATAATAATTGTTACGTATGTTTGCTATATAACGTAACATAAACATTCAGTTTGAGGCATCTCGATTTAGACTCAAGTTTTCATACAATAATATTTAGTTTTGGAATTAGGGTTTGGATTATTGTTAAGCATTGGATCTTTGGTTCTTATTCCTAATCTTTCCTCTGCAAATTCGGTATTCATCTATCCTAATTTCAGTTTATTGTTTTATTTCATCATTAGTATAGAATTGCTAGCTAGATTCCCGCAACCAAATCATTGTTTATGTTAATTGTTTACTTTATCGTTTCAAGCATGAATTCAGTAGTTAGTTTTATCATCGTTATTATTGTTTTTACCCTCAGCATGAGTAGCTAGATTATTTGTGCTAGGATGTAGGCGAATTATAGCATAGGCGGCAATAGATTGAACACGGCCTGATTCGCGTGTCAGTCGATCGACTGCCATACTTGGTCGATCGACTGACCTCGTGAGGTTACCTTCGTTTTAATTGATTTTAATGATGTATTTAACGAATCGAATGCATGCGACCAGTTAGATGCTTAATTTATGACTGACCCATTAGATCGAGAGATAGGAAAAGTTGTTTGATCACCAATTAAGATGACTAAACTATGCTGAGATCGAAAGATAGGTATAGTTTAGACTGTTAGTCACTTTTCAGGACGAGAGTCAGTATTAGTGATATTAGGGACCTATAGCGAGATCGAAAGATGCTATTTGTTAAGAGTGGACCGAGAGGACCTCTTGTTTCCCGCCTCACTTGTGTTCGATTTGGACCTGTTTAGTATGCTGCCGCCGAAGCTGTAATGAACCGACCATCCTAGTACCCCTTCTTTATCTGTTTAATCCGTCTTTTTAGTTTATTGTTTTTATTTACTCTTAATCATAGACCAAATCAATCCAACCCCCACAATTGTTACCCTAGACTTTTATTAGACAGCTAGAAATTACGTCTGCCTCCTTGTGGTTCGACCCTGTTACCACTAGCCTAGGTTAGTTTTAATAGGAAAATATAAATCTTATTTTTGGTACTCACAACGACGGGTATCAAATTTTGGCCCCGTTGCCAGGGAGGCAATAGTTCTAATTTTTAGTTGTTTTAATTCTAGTCTTTCTTAGTTTAAGGGACTTCTGTTCCTTAAACTTTTCTTATATTCTTTCTGTAGTTTCTTCTTATGCGCAGGTCACAGGGTGGTGAACTAGTACCATTCAATCCTGAGATAGAGAAATCTTTGCGCGAGTTGAGACGATCACAAAGGGTATTACCGACAGAGGAAGAGCTGAGTACTTTGTCGAGCTATTACGAGAACGAGCTGTTCGAGGAAGACCCACATTCTTCACCCGTTTCCACCTCTTCAGCCGAGACAGTCACTTCTCCAGAAATTCCAGTCATGGCTGAGGAAGCGAGTATAGCTAGTCATTCTGAGCCGACAGCTGCAAATTTATATAAGGGGTTCGAATTACCAGGAGATGCCAGGAAGTTCGAACCAAAGCCTTCATACATTAATATGGTTGAGAGAAACCAGTTCGGGGGAGCTGCAAATGAAGATGCAGCTAAGCACATGGAAACATTTATTGACTACTGCTGTTCCATACCCCCACCAGCCGGCGTAACTCAAGACCAGATCAAGGAGACCATGTTTATCTTCTCTCTTCATGATGCTGCAAGGGAGTGGTATAGAGATCTGGACCGAGCCGCTCATGGGATCACCGACTGGAACTCCTTAGCATTGGCATTCTACAAGAAGTACTTTTCTGCTTCAAAGACGATTGCTATTAGAGCCCAAATCACGAGTTTCAAACAAGGGCCAGATGAGAACTTCCACGAGGCATGGGTCCGATTTAAGAAGCTGGTGCGAACCATACCGCACCATGGTTTCGAAAAATGGAGCATGTGCAATCATTTCTATAATGGGCTGTATGACGATCAGAGGGCCATTTTGGATGCTGCAGCCAATGGCCGATTTGCTGAGAACTTGGGAGAGACCAAGGGGTGGAAGATCATTGACGACATAGCCACCCACAAGGCTGAGTATAGGAATTCCAGAGGGAACCAGAGGAGAGCCGCTGAATCTTCCTCTGTTGCTGCACTTGAAGCTCTCACTGCGAGATTTGACAAATATGAATTAGGAGGAGCTTCAAAGGGGGGTATTTACCAAGTAAATGCTGTGTCAGACGGTCCTTTCGTCTGTGAAAGGTGCGGAGCTGAGGGACACGTTTCGAAGAATTGTCCTAGTCCCTTTGAGTCTTGTGCTGCCTTTCAACACTATAGGCAGACAAACACGTACTATGAACCGAATGTCCACCCCAACTTGAGATGGAGTAGCCAGAATGTCTTGAATCCGACTCAACCTCCACCACAGCAGCAACCCTATGTGCCCCCTCATCAAAAGCAACAACAATATCAAAAACCTCCTTATATGCCGCAGCAGCAACAACAACCCCATGGTTCTGATTTTGCTGAGTTCAAGAGCTTGTTGTTAAAGGAGTCCCAAGCAAGAGAGGTCGGGATGAAGCTACTAGAGAGCCAAATTGCTCAATTGGCTAGTAAGAGTACCACTCGAGCTCCCGGACACTTACCGACTCAAACTGACCAAAAGGTGACCCTAAACGCCATCACTTTGAGGAGTGGGTCCACCCTTGAGGGTCCTGCCATGGTCGAGGACGCTGTTGAAAAAGATGAGCCGGAAACAAGTCAAAAGAAAGCTTCAACGAATAAATCAAAGAAACAGGCGTCTACCAGGTATATCAGTCGATCGACTGATATACCCGGTCGATCGACTGATATGCGGGTTACAGCAGCTTCTGGAACTGTGCACCTTGGTCGATCGACTGAGGATAGTGGTCGATCGACCAATATCACTGCTGATAACGAGATTTTTCGTCCTTCAATGCCCGACAATTTGAGAGACCATTTGTTCCGGGGTTCGACAGTCCCGAAGACATTGGGACAAGACCCGAGTGCTGATGGGGCAGTCCCGGCTCCGAAGTTCGATCTGATGACGGTCAATGGCTCACATTTGCGACGGTCTAAAGAGGGGTCAAGCTTCAACAAGGATAAGGTGATGGACTTTCAGCCTAAGTCCACGGATGCCGGCATGCGCAACTTAGAGGAGAGGGCTAAGGTACTTCTTACAGCCCCGTATCCGGAGAGACTAGTACCAACAAAGGAACAGGTATCTTTCAGTAAATTTGAAAAAGTTATTCGTAGCTTGAATGTGCAAGTACCCTTCCTTGAGTTGGTCAACCAAGTGCCTGCATACACTAAATTCATGAAACAACTCCTGTCTAAGAAAAAGTCGCTTGAACATGTTCATAATGTCGCATTAACCAAAGAGTCATGCTCTTACTTGTCTCACACTGCACCCCATAAGCTAGAGGACCCGGGTAGCTTTTCTGTTCCTTGCAATATAGGTACCTTCTCTATTGAGAAGGCATTATGTGACTTAGGAGCTAGTATAAGCGTCATGCCTTTGAGTCCAGCTAGAAAGCTTAAGTTGACCAGGTTTGCTATTATCGATATGACAGTACAGATGGCTGACCGATCTGCGGTCCAGCCAATAGGGGTCTTAGAGGACATTCCAGTCCAAATAGGGAAGTTTTTCTTTCCCATTGACTTCGTTGTACTTGACATGCCTGAGGATGCCCATATACCTATCATTCTGGGTAGGCCATTCCTGCACACTGCTGGTGCAGTCATAGATGTCGGTCTAGGAACCTTGATTTTCAAAGTGGGAAAGCATTCTATTGTCTTTGCCTAGCCGGCTAAGAAAAAGGACCCTATGTGGCCTGTCACCTGTAACACGGTTTCTGAAAAGAAATCGTACTTTGTGCTTCCTGATTTACCTATCTCTATCACTACTCATGTGTTAACACCTCCGCCCCAGACTGGGAGCAAAAAGGAGGAAGACTCTGTTGTTTCAAACATTGCAGGAGCTGGTTTGGGGAAGGAAGAGCTGCAGAATGCTCCAGCTGTAGCAGAGCAGATTGTTTCAAGAGGCGGTCTTGGGTGTCTAAGCTATGGGACTGACGAGGAAGTTGAAGATGAGCCGGCCAAAGTGAGATGGTCTGATTTGGACTTGGATGAGCCGACAGAGGTCATTGATTGGGGGAGATGATGAGATTATTGATCCGTTGAGCCATACGGACATGGAAGCTAAGAAGGGTGCAGCTGATAAGATAAGCACCGTTGAGGCTACCTCTAGTAGCCAGAAGCCGACGAAGTGGGCCATACCGTGGCCATTCTTGATCAACTATTAGTTGATCGAGCTCTTTATAAACTTCATTTTATTTGCTTTTGTTAGACAATTTTTATTGCTTTCGTGTGCGCGAAACTTCACATTTTATTTAGCTTGCTTAGGATTTTTAAGTACTTTAGACTTTATTTTGGGTTTTGCGCAATTTTGGGCGCGTATTACTGTGCATTTGCAGGTTTTTAGAGCTCATTAGCTCAAATTATTGAGCAAATACGAAGAAATAAGGAATACAGCAGTATTTTTAGTCGATCGACTGGCCACATTGGTCGATCGACTGAGTTGCACTTTCCAGGAGTTACTGTTCCTGACACATTGGTCGATCGACTGCCATCCTTAGTCGATCGACTAAGGACGCTGCTGTACCTATTCACGACCTCTCCTCTGCTGTGTTTGGTCGGTTTGCGGACTTAAGGGAGTTTTCTACTCCACTTTATCTTCCGTCAAATTTATATACTTCTTATGTTCTCTCATTTATGCACAACTTTACCGCTTCAAAATTGTTTTTCTCAGTCTTATGCGTGGTATTTTCTGTTTTTCAGGTACCTACTAGTAGCACTGCTGCTGAAACCTCCTAGCTCACGCTGGTTTGGGGAGGTTTCCTTTGCTGCGCTTACAGTCTTGTGAGTTCCCAAATCTTTACTTCATGTCTTATTTATTTAATTTTCTCGCACTTCCCGTTTTCCATTTTTCTTCATTACATGATTTTGCACAATGGGGACATTGTGCGATTTGGTTTGGGGAAGGGTTTTGCGTCGCATATCATTTGCTTGCATTCACGTTTACATTTTGTTTTGCATTGTTTATTTCTTTATATATTTACAAAAATACCAAAAAAAATTGAAAAATTTCAAAAATTTCCATAAAATGCACGTTTATTTTAGCATATAGGTTGAGTCGGAACGGTAGTATTTCAATGATGACATTGCATCTGCATCTGTTTATGCCTAAGCCTTGCTTGATTAACATGTTATTAGTAGAATCGTATAAGTGCATATCTACGAGTTTTCGTTACATTTCTTGCTGAACTTGAGACTTGACTTTGAAAATTGGCAAACTACTTATATTTTCTGAGGTTTAGAGCCTATAACTGGTGACATCTATGACCGGTTTATTTAGGAATGTGAGTAGTACTCCTTATGAGGCATGTTTCATAAATGTGCATAAATATGAACTTAATCTGCTTAATACCTGTATGCATTCGGTCTATGGTTTGTTGACACATGTGGTAGAGGTTTCCTTTTCCTTATTATGCCCATAAACTCCACACTGCCAAAAATATCCTTTTTGTCCTATTTACTACATCCTACACATAGCCTGCCTTTGTCAAGCTAGTAGTCTAGTTTTTGAGATTGTTACTCGTTTTTGGTAGCCATTGCTCTTTTGAGATGGAAGTTGGGAAAATGAAAAAGGAAGAAAAAGTTGGAAGGAAATGAAAGAAAACAGTAAGAAAGAAAGAAAAAATAATTCAGAAAAAGAAAAGAAGAAAAAAAAAAAGAGTTCTGCACTGTTTGATGCAGTCGATCGACTGCCACCATTGGTCGATCGACTGGGGTTCCGAGAAGAAGAGAAAGAATCAATTCGCATAATTCAAATCCTTTATCTTATGGCGATTTTTGCTCCCATGTTGCATTTATATTTTATGGGGAGTGTATTGATTTGTTAGTTTGGAGATTTGTGAGTTTTGTGCTTGCTATAGCACCGTTTCTGTTGATTATGAGCAAGAAGTTGGATGTTGCCATATGGTTCCGTTTTGGTACTAGCTTGATCACCTGTACCTCCACTTTTCCATAAATGTTTTGCCTCTTCTTACCCATACCTCACATATCCCATATATACCTCGGCATGTGTCATGGTCATATGTTGGTTGGAATGCATATGTACGGTCATAGAGATCATTTTCATATTTTATTGTTGGCATGTCTTCATAGGTCGCAGTTAGGTGAGAGTCTTTACAAAATGAATTCTTTCTATCCTCTTATATATTCACCTGTGCTTATTTGAGTGATTGAGCGACCCGCGAGAGTCCGATTTGACAAGTCTCTACAGTTGACGGTTCAGCAGTTCTTAACGACTTTATAACTCGTTTGCATGATTCATTTGCTAATTGATTGTTGGTTGTGCATTAAATTGGTTTAGGCTTTACACATTGCAATTCGCTCTGAGTTTGAACTCGTTCCATTTAGATCGAGTCTAGTTCTTGCTTGGGGACAAGCAAGGGTTTGGTTTGGGGAAGTTTGATGCGTGTCCTTTATATGATGTTTTACATCCTATTTTCCATGCATTTCAGAGCTCATTCATGTAGTTTATGCTACATTTCTCCCTATTTCCGTCTACTTCCGTGTTTTGTACATTATCGCAGAAATGTGAGGAATCCAGCGGAAATCGAGCTAAATCCGTCCCCGAGTATCCCGCATTGCATTTGGCGTGAAGTATTCGCTTAAGGAACGAGCTTGGTGCGCATTTCGAGGCCCAAAAGACAAATCTACGAGATTATAAAAGGCAAGTAGCGGCTCATCCAGTCGATCGACCACTACCTTCAGTCAATCGACCAACCATCGGGTTCCAGAAGCTACTGTACACTGCTAAGCAGTCGATCGACCCCTCACTTCAGTCGATCGACCAATCTGCTATTCCAGACGAGAATTAAAAGACCAAGGAAGCATAAGCCCATTAAGTTTTAGGTTTTGATAATAATTGTTACGTATGTTTGCTATATAACGTAACATAAACATTCAGTTTGAGGCATCTCGATTTAGACTCAAGTTTTCATACAATAATATTTAGTTTTGGAATTAGGGTTTGGATTATTGTTAAGCATTGGATCTTTGGTTCTTATTCCTAATCTTTCCTTTGCAAATTCGGTATTCATCTATCCTAATTTCAGTTTATTGTTTTATTTCATCATTAGTATAGAATTGCTAGCTAGATTCCCGCAACCAAATCATTGTTTATGATAATTTTTACTTTATCGTTTCAAGCATGAATTCAGTAGTTAGTTTTATCATCGTTATTATTGTTTTTACCCTCAGCATGAGTAGCTAGATTATTTGTGCTAGGATGTAGGCGAATTATAGCATAGGCGGCAATAGATTGAACACGGCCTGATTCGCGTGTCAGTCGATCGACTGCCATACTTGGTCGATCGACTGACCTCGTGAGGTTACCTTCGTTTTAATTGATTTTAATGATGTATTTAACTAATCGAATGCATGCGACCAGTTAGATGCTTAATTTATGACTGACCCATTAGATCGAGAGATAGGGAAAGTTGTTTGATCACCAATTAAGATGACTAAACTGTGCTGAGATCGAAAGATAGGTATAGTTTAGACTGTTAGTCACTTTTCAGAACGAGAGTCAGTATTAGTGATATTAGGGACCTATAGCGAGATCGAAAGATGCTATTTGTTAAGAGTGGACCGAGAGGACCTCTTGTTTCCCGCCTCACTTGTGTTCGATTTGGACCTGTTTAGTATGCTGCCGCCGAAGCTGTAATGAACCGACCATCCTAGTACCCCTTCGTTATCTGTTTAATCCGTCTTTTTAGTTTATTGTTTTTATTTACTCTTAGTCATAGACCAAATCAATCCAACCCCCACAATTGTTACCCTAGACTTTTATTAGACAGCTAGAAATTACGTCTGCCTCCTTGTGGTTCGACCCTGTTACCACTAGCCTAGGTTAGTTTTAATAGGAAAATATAAATCTTATTTTTGGTACTCACAACGACGGGTATCAATGATGGCCATAGGGCCAAGAGTTATTCTTAAATTCGGCTATTTAATCGTATGTTAGTCATCATCGGAGTCTATTAGCATTTATGTGAGGAAATAGGAAGTTTGGAACCGAGTTGAGAATGTAAACATTCTGCCCCAGGTGACACTCGACCGAGTGCACCATGCACTCGACTGAGTGGTCGCCTACTCGGCCGAGTGGCGTCCTACACTCGACCAAGTGGACTGCTTTGACCCTTGTTTTGTTGATATTTGACCAAATATTGAGCATGTACCCTTATTTTACGGTTTATATTAGTTGACTTGTGTTGGATGACCATGATTGACCTTACATGTGTGATATGTGTGAATTGTCTACGTTTAACCATATGGTATAGAATTTTGCAAGTAATGAAATCGTTGATTCGATACGAGTGGATTGATGATAGAAATTATATGATAACCTTGTTTGATGTATGTTAATCGACATGATTTTATTTGGTTGTGTAAACGTACGAGGAAATATGCAAATTACGTGTTGCATAGTGATCATTTGCATGATTGTGATTGTGGTCTTCCATTGGAGCGGAAGTCTTGATGATATATGGGAACGAATCTAAAAACACATGTGTGATCATGTGGTGGATTTTACACGGTATGTGCGTGGCATGATGTCCGGAAATGGGAATGTTGAATATGGTTGAGTCACATAACGAGTAATTTTTGCATTAATTGACTGTTTCCTAGACTACGCATATTCGTGATTGATTTGCATACATGTGCATGTATGAGATTAGACGTGATATATATGTATGTAGTAATAATCGAGTTATACACCGAAATTGATGCGTAGACCTAGAACCAATTGGGTTGGAAGTCGCTACGGGATTAGGGTTTCGAACCGTGGGCTGGACCTTATACCTTGACGTTTGGGAGGCTCGTAGAGTAAGGTTATATCAATGGCATTAGGACCATATCTGATTTATTTATGGATTTGCAATAGGAAAGAAAGAGTTGGTCATTTGTGGAATTTAGTAAGGATCGTGTGAGAGCACACCGTGAGGCTTGATAATTGAACTTCGGGACGAAGTTCTATTTTAGGGGGAGTAAATGTAACAATTCATAAATTAAGGAAAGAGAAAGTATGGAATGTGAAGAAGTAATGAGAGTTGAGAAAAGCACTTTGGGATGAGTGTGGTATTTATAAAGATTGGTTTATAGACATGTGAGGCGAGAGAGAGTGAATGGGAATCGGTGATGAGACTTGAGGAATAATTGGGAAAAGAGAGAGTGATGCGAACTTCAGGGACAAAGTTCATTTTAGGGAGGGAGGGAGATTGTAATACCCCGTATTTTATAATTATATAAATAATATTATGTTGTATTTATACGAGTGATTAGTCTAGTTTAGTATGGGTCAATAAAAGTTATTTTGATGGTTAATTGATAGGTTGAGAAGCATTTTAGTGGATTTTATTGTATATGTCTCTTATGTTGGGTTGGTAATGGACTTGTGTGTTTTTATGGGATAATTGGATTGATTTTATTGTTATGTATGGAAAGGACTTCTTTAGAGGTTGGTATTGGGCTAAAGATGTCATGTGAGTGTGGATTTTAAAGCAAGTCAAGGCCCAAGGACAAAAGTCAAAGCATGGAAGCAAATGAAGAAGAGGAAGCGTCATAATAGAAAGCCGCTAGGGGCGGCAAAATGCCGCTAGTCGCGTCACATCTCTTCTAGCCGCTAGTGGCGGGAAAAAGCCGCTAGTGGCGGGAAAAAGCCGCTAGTGGCGGCTCAGCATTGGATTCCGCATTGGATTCTACAACTCTCTTAATTCTCCTTTATTTTGGGATTTATGCTCATTCTTTATGACACTTTATGGAGATGCTCTTTTGAAGACTATATAAAGAGATGTTGTTGATCAAATTGGGAGACTCATACATACTTTACATACTTTCTCTTCCTCTTTAATCATTAGAATACATAAACAATTTTCAATTTCAAGTTTGTTTTTATTATTTGTATGGAGGGCTAAGTTCTACATCTTGGAACAAGTTCTTGAAGCCAATTTAGTTATTGAATTGTAAGACTCTTATTCTATTTCTATTTTATTGTTTGAATATCAAGTTTAATTTGGATTATTGTTGGTTTGTTACTTATACATCTAGAATGATCAACTAGTTGTTATTATTTAATTAACCATTGCTAGATTAGGTCAATGAATCTTTTGTTTGTTTACCTATTCCGTTGTAGCAATTATAATTCATCAAGTAGTATGCTAATTCATCATTGTTGAGTTATAAATGATTAAACTTGTATGAATCAAAGTGGAGCATCGCTTGTATTCTTCATTCATTCATCTTTGCTAAATTCCATCGCTATATTCTACAATTTTGATACGATTAAGCGCTTGACTAAATTGACAACATTGTAAGGGTTATTTGTTTACGCTTGTAGCTAATAACTAAAATTATGTGGAATTAGTAGTCGACAACTTCATAGCAAAGTATTTAATAATGAAATAGATTAAAAGAGTCAATTATCAATTCATAACTAGTTGGTGGAAATTACTTAGTCCAAGAATTTTTCTCATCATTTGTTTACATTTTCAGTTACTTATATTGTTTTTTTTTTTATATTTTCATTGCCTTAGATTATTACTTTAGTAGACTTGAATCAATCAACATTCAAAACCCCCCATTTGGTTACTTAACCTTGCACACATTTAATCAACATAAACACCTTCCTCGTGGGATCGACCCCTACTTACACTTGCTACTAGTTTGAGTTTGTAGTGGATAAAAATACTAATTTGGAGACTCACGACAAGTCGAGCCAAATTTTGGCGCCGTTGCCGGAGAAAGGCTATTGTTTGTTTATTTTGTGCAATTTTTTTATTTATTTCTCAATTTTATTTTAAGTGTTTGGTTTATGCCAAACACCCGTTCTACTAACAAGAAATTGTTGGATTTTGATCCAGAATTGGAGAGAACTCTTTTTCGTGTTAGAAGAGAGATAAGGCGAAAACTTCAATTCAACAATCAAGACAAAAAGGAGGAGAAAGAAAACATCAAAATTGCAAGAGAAACTCGAACCTTGAGGGAGCTCACCGCTCCCGATCTCACTCAACAACCTTTATGCATCACTTTTCCGGCCTTGGCGGAAGGCACCACATTTGAATTGAAGTCGGGTTTGATCCACTTACTACCCGCATTCCATGGGTTAAGTGGTGAGGATCCAAATAAGCATTTGTCGGAATTTTATGTGGTATGCACCAGCATGAAACCAAATGGCGTCACCGAAGAGCAAATCAAGTTGAGAGCATTCCCGTTCTCACTCAAAGACACCGCTCATGATTGGTTGTACTACCTTCCACCGGGTAGTATCACCACTTGGGCTCTAATGAAGAAGGCGTTCCTTGAAAAGTATTTCCCCGCCTCCAAATCTTCCCATCTTAAGAAGGAGATATCAAATGTGGAGCAAAAGGATGATGAAACACTCTATGACTATTGGGAGTGTTTCAAGAAGTTATGTGCAAGTTGCCCATACCATGGGTATAGTGACCAAGATCTCATCCTCTATTTTGTTGGAGGACTATCACCGGAAGATGCACGTATCGTACATGGTGCTAGTGGTGGAGGCATCATCAACAAAAATCCGGATGAAGCTAATGAATTGTTGAGTGAGTTTGCCAAAAGCACACGCCAATTTAGTGTGAGATCCAAAACAAGAAGGGTGAGCATGGCTAGTTCTAATCCTTCCTTGGAAAGCAAGGTTGAAGATTTAACTTCCTTATTGAGGGAGATGATCATGGGGAACAAGCGACAAGTGCACGCTTGTGGTATTTGTTCATCTAATGGGCATGTCACCGATCAATGCCCACAAATGCAAGAGGAGACCGAGGAGCTGAATGCCGCGGGTGCTTTTGGTCAACCCCAAAAGAGGTTTGAACTTTACTATAATCCTATGAGAAGAGACCATCCCGGTTTCCAATATGGGAATCCACAAGGCGGCTTGCAACCGCCAAGCCAACAAAATCAAGGCTCGTCATTTGGTCAACAAGGTCCATCTCAAAATTTTGGACAACAATTTGGTCAATCTAAACCAAGGTTCATTCCAAGACCACAAGGTTCAAATTCATTCTCTTCTCAAGGTCAAACTTCCACTCCATCCATGTCTACGGAGGACATAATTCGAGCTCTTACTTCTAATGTGGCTACTATGCAAGCTAATTAAGTGCAATTTCAACAAGAGACAAAGGCTAGCATTCAAAACTTGAAAAATCAATTTGGGCAAATGTCTAGTGCTCTTGGGAGATTTGAAGCTAGGGATTCCGGAAAATTACCTTCCCAAACCATTCCTAATCCCAAGCCTAATGCAAGTGCCATGACTTTGAGGAGTGGGAAGGAGTTGCAAGGGTCAAAAGCCAAGATTAGTGAGATCATTGAGCAAGAAGAGGAGGAGTTGGTCATTGAGCCTAATATCGCCCCACCATTGGTTAAAAAGGAGGAAGTAACACCGGTTGTCACACCTACTTATGTGGATGATCCACCATTTCCCGAGGCTCTGAAGAGGAAAAGCCGCCCTACACAAGACAAAGATGTCTATGAGACCTTTCGCAAATGTGAGGTAAACATCCCTTTATTAGACTTATTGAAAAGTGTGCCTAGGTATGCTAAGTTTCTTAAAGAGTTGTTTACCATTAAAAGGAATCAAAAATTGAAGGGTGTCCAAAAAGTTAAAGTTAATGAACATGTGTCGGCGTTGTTTCAACATAAGCTACCACCTAAGTGTAGTGATCCGGATATGTTTACCGTACCTTGCACCTTAGGAGACACCACTATTCCCAATGCTATGCTTGACTTAGGTGCTTCAATTAATGTACTCCCTTATTCCTTGTACAAGTCTTTGAAATTGGGACCATTGGTTAAAATGGGGGTGGTAATTCAATTGGCCGGCCGTTCAAATTCTTATCCTAGGGGGGTGGTTGAGGATGTACTTGTGATGGTGGATAAATTAATATTTCCCGCTGATTTTTATGTACTTGAAATGGAACATGATTCACAAGCGGCTCCTATACTTTTAGGTAGGCCATTTTTTAGAACCGCAAGTACTAAAATTGATGTGTCTAATGGTTCTCTCACTATGGAGGCCGATGGTCAAGTGACTAAGTTTAATATCTATGATTCCATGAAGTATCCTCGTGATGACCATTCTTGTTTCATGATTGATGTTTTGGAGCCTTTAGTGCAGGATGTGTTCAATGTAGATGGAGGAGATGAATTGCTTGTAGCTATTGATAATAGTTTATCTTGTGATAATTTGGATTTCTCTCTATCTAATAATTTGAAGGAAGTTGTGGCTTTCTTAGCCAAGATTGAAACTTATCCCATTATACCTTCATTTTCTAAACCACTAAAACTAACGTTGCCTCGTGAGAAATTGTTACCTTCAGTTTTGCAGGCACCCGTGGTAGAGTTGAAACCATTACCCGACCATTTGAAATATGTTTTTCTAGGTGATGGAGAAACTTTACCGGTAATCATTTCTAGCAAGATCACCAAGGAGCAAGAGGTAAAATTGGTGGAGGTTCTTAAAGAGAATAAGCTTGCAATTGGGTGGACTATTGCCGACATTAAGGGTATTAGTCCAACCACTTGTATGCATCACATATTCTTGGAAGAAGATGCCAAGCCGGTGAGACAACCACAAAGGAGATTGAACCCACCTATGATGGAGGTGGTGAAGAAAGAGATTCTTAAGATTTTGCAAGTGGGTATGATCTACCCAATATCCGATAGTAAGTGGGTTAGCCCCACACAAGTGGTGCCTAAGAAAAGTGGAGTGACGGTTGTAGAAAATCAACATGGAGAGTTGGTTCCAACCCGAGTGCAAAATGGGTGGCGTGTTTGTATTGACTACCGTAGACTCAATGCGGTGACAAGGAAGGATCACTTTCCCCTACCTTTCATTGATCAAATGCTTGAGAGGCTTGCCGGTAAGCCTTATTATTGCTTTTTAGATGGTTATTCGGGTTATTTTCAAATTGCTATTGCGCCCGAGGATCAAGAAAAGACCACATTTACTTGCCCATTTGGCACCTTTGCGTATCGACGGATGCCATTTGGGTTATGTAATGCTCCCGCAACTTTTCAAAGATGCATGGTTAGTATATTTTCTGAATATGTTGAAAATTTCATTGAAGTTTTCATGGATGATTTTACCGTGCATGGTGATTCATTTGATAGTTGTTTGGCCCATTTATCTCTTGTGCTTAAGAGATGCATTGACACTAACCTTGTCTTAAATTCTGAAAAATGCCATTTTATGGTGGAGCAAGGTATTGTTCTTGGGCATGTGGTTTCATCTAAAGGTATTGAGGTTGATAAAGCAAAAATTGATACTATTCAATCCCTTCCTTATCCTACTAATGTTCGTGAAGTTCGCTCTTTTCTTGGTCATGCAGGTTTCTATAGAAGATTTATCAAAGACTTTTTAAAGGTAGCTTCACCATTGTGCAAATTATTGCAAAAGGAGGTGGAATTTGAGTTTTATTTGGCTTGCAAGGAGGCATTTGACAAGTTAAAAGAGAATTTGACATCGGCCCCAATCATACAAGCTCTAAATTGGTCTCTTCCATTTGAGCTTATGTGTGATGCTAGTGATTACGCGATTGGTTCCGTCTTGGGTCAACGAGTTGGGAGAGTACCTCATGTAATCTACTATGCCTATATGACTCTCAATGAGGCCCAAAGGAACTACTCTACTACCGAGAAGGAGATGTTGGTGGTAGTATTTGCTTTAGAGAAGTTCTGATCCTATCTACTTGGTACTAAGGTGGTGGTGTTCACCGATCATGACGCTCTTAGGTACTTGATGACGAAGAAGGTGGCTAAGCCAAGACTTATCCGTTGGGTGTTGTTGCGAAGCGAATTTGACATTGAGGTTCGGGATAAGAAAGGAGCCGAGAATGTGGTTGCGGACCACTTGAGTCGGCTATTGAATTTAGGAAGGCTTGAAGGGCCTATTCGTGGCACATTTCCCGATGAGACACTCTTTGCCCTTACTTCCGTTTCTCTTTGGTATGCTAATATTGTTTACTTTCTTGTTTCCAATGAATTTCCTACAGGTTTTTCAAAGTACCAAAAAGACAAGATAAGGAGTGATGCCAAATACTATGTTTGGGATGATCCTTACTTATGGAAGCATTGCTCGGATCAAGTGGTGAGGAGGTGTTCCAGAAAATGAGATGAGTTCTATTATCACTTGTTGTCACTCTTATGCTTGTGGAGGTCATTTTGGAGCTAGAAGGACCACAAGGAAGGTGCTTGATTGCGGTTTCTATTGGCCAAGCTTATTTCGGGATGCCCATGGATTTGTCAAAACTTGTGACAATTGTCAACGAAGTGGTAACATTTCTCGTCGTAATGAGATACCCTAAACTCCTATGCTTTATTGTGAAATTTTTGATGTGTGGGGTATAGATTTTATGGGTCCATTCCCCACGTCTCATGGTTTCTTATATATACTTCTCGCCGTTGATTATGTGTCGAAGTGGGTGGAAGCTAAACCCGTTAGGACTAACGATGCTAAAGTTGTTGCAGATTTTATCAAGTCTAACATCTTTTCTAGGTTCGGAATTCCAAGAGCATTGATAAGCGATAGAGGCACTCACTTTTGTAATAGGACGGTAGAAGCATTTTTAAAGAAATATTGTGTCACTCACAAAGTTTCTACCGCTTACAATCCTCAAACAAATGGTCAAGCCAAGGTGTCCAATATAGAAGTAAAGTCCATCTTGGAAAAGACGGTGAATCCGAGTCGGAAAGATTGGAGCTTGAAGTTAGATGATGCATTGTGGGCCTATAGAACGGCTTATAAAACCCCGATTGGTATGTCACCATATCGGTTAGTGTTTGGTAAGTCTTGTCATCTCCCGGTCGAGCTTGAACACAAAGCTTTTTGGGCGGTAAAGACTTTGAATATGAGAATGGATGAGTCAGGTGAGTACCGGAAATTGCAATTACAAGAGTTAGAGGAGATTAGGAATGAGTCGTATGAAAATACGGCGATTTTCAAAGAGCGAACAAAGGCATGGCATGACAAGATGCTTGCTAGAAAGACGTTCACCGTTGGTCAAAAGGTTTTGCTCTACATATCTCATCTTCGATTAGTTCCGGGTAAGCTAAGGTCAAGATGGGTTGGTCCATTTATTGTTACTCAAGTATTTCCACATGGCGCGGTGGAGATTCGTAGTCCGTCTACGGAGAAGATTTTCAAAGTGAATGGGCACCGTCTCAAACCATATTATGAAGGATTTCAACAAGAAGCGGTCGAGGGGATTGATCTTGTCGACCCAATTTATGACGATTGACCTTCTCATTTTCATGTCGAGCCACGACATTAAATAAGGCGCTTTACAGGAGGCAACCCGATTTATTTTCGTTGTTGATTTATTTACATTTTTAGATAGTTTAATTTTTATTGTTATTCCGTTAGTATATTTACGTCTAATGTTTGCTTGTGTTTTGTAGGTACCAAAAATAAAAACAAATTATTTAAAAAAAAAACAAAAAAAAATCACAAAACAGGACGCAAGAAGAAACACGGAAGGAGAACAAGACAAGCAACACGAGCAGCAACAACCAAAACCAGCCACTCTTCTCGGCCAGAACGCAACACCAGCGGCACCATATACTGTTCCACCAGCCGCTCCACTCGGCACCTGATACCCTCTCGCGGCTCATCCTCCTGCTTCACCTGCCGCGCTTCTCGGCAAACCAGGCCACCCCAACGGCTCCCCTTCTGTTTTCCACGCCGCGCATCTCGGCCAACCCGACTCCCTCGCGGCCACCGGTTCTGATCTTCCTGCCGCGCCACTCAGGCCTTCAGCCGACCCCTGCGGTTCCTCGACACCAGGTATACAAACCCGTCTTCCTCTTTAATTTTTTTCTTCATTCTTCACACACAAAAAAAAAAAAAAACAAATTGCTTCAGTCGAAAATTCTTCCCCATACCTTCAAATCGCATTTAATTGTTCTCAACTCCAATCCCTTATTCAAACTACCCTTTCTCTTTGTTCTTCATTCAAAATTTGTTGAAATATCGAGTTTTTGGAACCCTAGCAATTGGGGATTCAAAAAATTTGAATTTGGGGTATTCATTGAAGTCGAATTGGGTTTAATTTCTGCACAGGGGTATAAACAACTCGATTTTGTTAACAAATTTCGAATTTCTGGAACCCTATCAGTAGGGATTTCGAAAATTTCAATTTGGGGCATTCAAGTGATAAAAATCGGGTTTAATGTCTGCAAAACAGGAGTATATACCATTCACTTTGTTACAAATTTCAACTTTTTGAAGCCCTCACCATCGAGCATTCGAAATTTTCGACTTTGGGGTTATTTGAGTTGAAATTGTGTGTGATTTCTGCGATAAGGCATTTTCATCATCATTTCTCATTACAAAGAGGCAAATTTTTCATCTTTTGGTAAAAAATTTCATACTTTGTCTCTTCCTTTGAATTATTTGTTTGAATTTTCGTTCTAACTTTAATTTAAAGGCTTTATAATTGTTCAATTGAGTATTTATTGGTGATTTATTGGCACTTGGGATTAGAATTGTTGAGCTTGTTCGTTGTTGAGGGAGATTTGGAGTTGTAAGAGAGCTTTGTTGTTGTTGTATACTTGGAGGGTGTTCTTTGTTGAGCATTATTGTCATTGTCGGAATGAGGACCACTAAACGTCAAACCACACCCGCTACCACCTCTAAACAACCCACCAAAAAACAAAAGACTACCCACACCACGTCCAAAACACCCATCCTTATTCCTAGAAAAATCCCCATTCCCAAACCCGCTACTTTGACCGTTAAGCAAGGGGATATTTGGGATGATCTACATGAGCGTCATATGATGGAGAGATTCCTTTGTCATGAAACAATAGAGAAGTTGGGTATGCTTGACGTGATGAAGTCATTATTGAAGAATGTTGGTTTGGAGGATTTCATGGGGAAGGGGGCTCACACTTATAGGAGATACACTTTAGAGTTCTTATCCACATTATCCTTGTCGGGAGCGTCCACTAAAACTCCTAAAATCACCTTCCGGTTGAAAGGACAATCTCATTCTATGACCTATGAGGGGTTGAGAAAAGCTTTTGGTATTAAGGAGATGAGTAAGGTGAAATATGTGGGTCTTGATAAGGATGCTAGTTCAACATGGTGGAAGGAGTTGACGGGGTTGGATACACGTGGAAAGAAAGGTGAAATAAGTTCTTATATCCCTCACCCGTGTCTTCGAGTTGCTCACCGTTTGACAGCCAATACATTCCTTTGTAAGGGTGAGCCCACCAAACTTTCCCGTGTTCACTTTGGTTACTTGAGAGCTATGACTCCGGAGAGTGAGGGTGTACCCGATTGGGTTGATATTTTTGTGCAGTCTTGTTTAAAATTGTGTTCGACGGAAGGAACTAAGATTGGTGGTGGGAGTTTGGTGACCTTGATAATGCAACATTTGAAGATAGACGTGGATGAGGATGAGGTACCATTGATGGATAGCTACCTTATGAATGTCCCTTGTTTGATACAGTGTCATATGCTCCGACCACGTGCATAGAAGGTACATATTTTTGGTGTTGGGGTTCTTAAAATGATATTTATTTGAAGATGCCTCGCCCGGCCGATGATCCCTTGACTTATGGAGAGGTGACGGAAAATTTCCATATTTCCGCCGACCCCGACCTTGATCCTTTGGATGATGGGGAGAGTGATGAGAATGATGAGGAGGATGAGGGTGATGGTGCTAGGAGTGGTATTGATGACACAACAAGCCGGCCTGTTGCTACCACTCATGTGGCTACTTATGACCAAGTTTGGATGAAAGAAGTTGATGCTTGGAGGAAGGAAGTTGATGCTAAGCAATCTAAGACCGATGATAAGCTTCAGGCACTTACTAATGTGCTTTTAGAGACCCGTGAGCTTGTTCGGTCTTTGGTTAGTGTTGCCAAGTTGGGTGAACATGCTACAACCCAAGATGTTAGGAAGGAGAGTCATGCCTCTAAGAGCGATGGTAACGGAGATTCCTCCGGTACTTAACTTGTGTTGGTATGTATTTCTTTTACCTTTTCCATGTCTTACTTTTTGTTGTTCCTCACATTGGGGGCAATGTGAAGATCAAGCATGGGGGAGGGAACTCCATTTGTATTTACTTTACTTTCTTTTGCATTCAATTTCAAAAAAAAATTAAAAAAAAAAATTAATTAAAAAAAACGAAAAAAAAAACCCCGGCTAGGTGAAAACCCGAGAGGGCGCCTAGGCAAGATTGGGTATATGGCCGAGGACGGAGTGAAAACCCGAAAGGGCGCTCTGGGTAAAATGAAGAATTGAGATGCGTGCCATGAGAGTAGTGTAAGGAATAAAAGCTAGATTGAAAACTCGCAAGGGCGGGCGATCTAGGCAAAATGAGAGATTAGGAATAAAAAAATGTTACTTGGTTACTTGTTCTTTCATCTTGGAGGTGGCGACATAAGGAGGTTTGAAGGGTGGTTTGGGATAGGACATTTGAAGAAATAAGGGGGGATGGGTGGTGAAGTGTGATGGTTTGAACTACATTTTGTTTCACATTTTCATATTTTAAGATGTAGTTTGTTGTTGGATATTGTTGCTTAGTGGAGGATTGGGTGACATGGTTATTATGTTGGAGTAGTAGTGGTTAGTTGTAGTGTTTGGAGTTGGAGCAAGCTACTCACGTTTCGCTTTCTAGACCTTGGTGTGGGTTATTTTTTTGACTTGTCCCTGAGTTTTACTCGAGGACGAGTAAAGGTCTAAGCGTGGGGGAGCTTGATTAGTCTAGTTTAGTATGGGTCAAAAAAGGTTATTTTGATGGTTAATTGATAGGTTGAGAAGCATTTTAGTGGATTTTATTGTATATGTCTCTTATGTTGGGTTGGTAATGGACTTTTGTGTTTTTATGGGATAATTGGATTGATTTTATTATTATGTATGGAGAGGGCTTCTTTAGAGGTTGGTATTGGGCTAAAGATGTCATGTGAATGTGGATTTTAAAGCAAGTCAAGGCCCAAGGACAAAAGTCAAAGCATGGAAGCAAATGAAGAAGAGGAAGCGTCATAATAGAAAGCCGCTAGGGGCGGCAAAATGTCGTTAGTCGCGGCACATCTCTTCTAGCCGCTAGTGGCGGGAAAAAGCCGCTAGTGGCGGCTCAGCATTGGATTCCGCATTGGATTCTACAACTCTCTTAATTCTCCTTTATTTTGAGATTTATGCTCATTCTTTATGACACTTTATGGAGATGCTCTTTTGAAGACTATATAAAGAGATGTTGTTGATCAAATTGGGAGACTCATACATACTTTACATACTTTCTCTACCTCTTTAATCATTAGAATACATAAACAATTTCCAATTTCAAGTTTGTTTTTATTATTTGTATGGAGGGCTAAGTTCTACGTCTTGGAACAAGTTCTTGAAGCCAATTTAGTTATTGAATTGTAAGACTCTTATTCTATTTCTATTTTATTGTTTGAATATCAAGTTTAATTTGGATTATTGTTGGTTTGTTACTTATACATCTAGAATGATCAACTAGTTGTTATTATTTAATTAACCATTGCTAGATTAGGTCAATGAATCTTTTGTTTGTTTACCTATTCCGTTGTAGCAATTATAATTCATCAAGTAGTATGCTAATTCATCATTGTTGAGTTATAAATGATTAAACTTGTATGAATCAAAGTGGAGCATCGCTTGTATTCTTCATTCATTCATCTTTGCTAAATTCCATCGCTATATTCTACAATTTTGATGCGATTAAGCGCTTGACTAAATTGACAACATTGTAAGGGTTATTTGTTTACGCTTGTAGCTAATAATTAAAATTATGTGGAATTAGAAGTCGACAACTTCATAGCAAAGTATTCAATAATGAAATAGATTAAAAGAGTCAATTATCAATTCATAACTAGTTGGTGGAAATTACTTGGTCCAAGAATTTTTCTCATCATTTGTTTACATTTTCAATTACTTATATTGTTTTTTTTTTATATTTTCATTGCCTTAGATTATTACTTTAGTAGACTTGAATCAATCAACATTCAAAACACCCCATTTGGTTACTTAACCTTGCACACATTTAATCAACATAAACACCTTCCTCGTGGGATCGACCCCTACTTACACTTGCTACGAGTTTGAGTTTGTAGTGGATAAAAATACTAATTTGGAGACTCACGACAAGTCTAGCCAACGAGTTATGTTTGAGAAGGAATAATAAAATAATTATTATTATTATTATTAGATGGTAATGATGATAATAATAATAATAATAATAATAATAATAATAATAATAATAATAATAATAATAATAATAATAATAATAATAATAATAATAATAATAATAATAATAATAATAATAATAATAATAAGTTGTAATGATAATAATAATAATAATAATAATAATAATACGTAATACGATACATGTATATATAAACGTATACTACTAACTACCCTTATATAATCTACCCTACCCCTTATCCACCCACCTTATCCACATGAAATCTCTAACAGAATCCTCGCCCAAGACTTTTTTGAGAGAAAAAGAGAGGAAAAAGGAGAGATTGGAAGAATGAAGATTTTGTCCCTCCGTCTCGAGATCGTAAGGTAAGACCGTCTTATACTAGTCCGTCCCTTAACTAATTTATACCGTTAACTCGGCCGCGACTTGGAACCACCGTGTGACCCACCGTGACTGACCTTGACCACCGTTGACCGCCCAAATGGTGGTTTGACCGAGCTTATAAAGGGTGTTATTGTTGTTGTTGTGTGACCGTCTTAAGACGGATTTTTGACCAACCTTTTTTGAGTGACTTGGGCTGAACTTAGGTGAGTTTTGTTGAGGATTGAGGGGGGGTTGTAGTGGTGGTAATGGGTGATGGAATGGGTGGTGTTAGGTTGTCGAAAATGGGTGTCAAAGAGGGCTATACGGGTTGACTATTTTTGTAGTGTTTGTTGTTGTTGGTGGTGGTGTCGGCTGCCATGGTTGTTGTTTCTCTGGTGGGGGATGGTGACTGGTCCCACCATGGTCACTGAATGCCATGGTGGTGGTTGTGGTGGCCACGGTGGTGGCGGCCCTTGGTGGTTTTAGTGTGTGTCGTGTTGGTGTTGTGGTTGTCGTGTCTTGTTGTTGTTGTTGCCATGGTGTTAGGGCTGGCCGTGGACCACCATGGCTGGTGGTGGTGGTCCACAGTGGCAGCAGAGGTGGTGGTTCTAGGAGGGAGTCGGGTGCGGGCACGAGTCGGGATTTAAATAGCTTTAAGGCGGGTTTTTATTTAATTAGTTGAATTCGTATTTAATTTAATTAGTTTATTTATTAATTATATTTAATTATCATAATTAGGTGCCGACTTTATGGAGGAGCATATTTCTATCCGGTTGCTTTATTGTTTAGCGGTATTTGCTAAAAGGTAGGTTTATCCTACTCAGTTTCAATAATTTGTCTAATTGTTAAACGAGTCATATATCATTCATTTGCATTGAATGAGTCGGTAATTGGCATGTTGTACGGTAGCTTGCAATTATTGTATTGTCTTGTTTGTCAGAGGACTTGGTGGCTTACTTGTTGTTATGGAGACGTAAGGCGGTTGGGAGACCGTCTTACGCTTGAGTCGCCTCTTGGAGCTTCCCACTCCAAGAGGGATGTGCACATTAATGGCTTGAGTTATGGAGGGACTCGTGTGGTTGAGGCACGACGTCTGGCAGGGGATCCGGTTGGCTTTCGGACCCGTACGTCCGGGCGTCTCCGGTACTGTTGTGGTTGTTGGTATGTCTGGGCGTATCCCGGTACCAGTGTGGTTGTCGATATGTCTGGGCGTGTCCCGGTACCGTGGTGGTGGTTGTTTGATAGCATGTCATTCATATTATAGTCTTGTTGCATACTCACACGCTTTGAGTTGTGTCACACTTTATTTATTGAAACTGACGTTTGTGTGTCTGTGTAATTGTCACCTATTTCCGGGATGGCCTGTGTCGATCCATATGATATTTCCGATCATATGGGGAGCAGGTTAAGTACAGGTTGCTTGTTGACGTGATCAGGATTCGGGCCGCACTACGGACTTTGGAGTCGAGTACATAGTCACTAGGTAGATGGCATAGTCATAGACGAGTTGTATTTCATTTATTCATTTGTTTACATTTATGTAATCACTAACTTATTATTTATTTAATGAAGTTTCTTAATTGTAATTCTAATTTCACTGACTCGGGAAACCGAGATGGTAACCTTTCCCAATTACCTCGGCCGGGTAAGAAGGGGGTGTTACACTTATGATCTTGTAAGTAACATTACATAAATTTATGGGACGGAATTGGGATATCGTTTATGGACTTGCAACTTTTGGTATCAAATACTAGATGGGTATCATTGGTATCTAATGTTTGGGCCGGTATCACTTCTCAAGCTAAAATTATAAATAGCGAAAGTACAGTTGTCGTAGGTAATGGCCGCAAAACGCTTTTTTGGGATCATTCTTGGGTTGATAAATGGTGCCTTTCAGATAGAGCCATTGAGCCTATTCCTGACTCAATTATTGGCGTCACAGTGAGTGATATGTAGGATGAAGGTACGGGATGGAGATGGGACGAGTTCTTCAATTACTTAGCTTGGGTTGATTTATTGTAAATAGCAGCTTACTCACTCTCTTCAGACCAGGATACGGAAGACTCTTTATACTGGAACGCGTCTTCCGATGGAAAATTCTCGATCAAATATGCTTTAGCTCTTATTAAAGCAACTGATGAACCACCTGAAATGAACCCAGTACAATGGCATGCAATATGTTTATTTGGCTTGCAGCCCATGGTCGTCTCATGACTAATTATAACCGGGTTAGACGAGGTATGCACGATGACCTTATTTTGTCCAAGATGTAACGAAGAAGACGAAACCATTGATCATCTTCTGCGTTTTTGCCCATTCTCGACGGAATTATGGGACCTCCTTGGCGAATGCGCCGTATCTAATTCTTTTTATACTATGTCGTTTAATAGCTGGATGTCTCAGAATGAGTCTAACGGACTTCCTCTAGCTCGCTTCTAATAATTGGTCAATGAAATTTGCTATAACATGTTGGTGGATATGGCATGGCGAAATAACGTTGCTTTTGGAAGATCATACGATAACCCGATGACCCGCTTCGATTTCTGAGGATTCAAAGTCTGCTTTCGACCATTTTTCTATTTTTATCCCTATTCCAGGCACGGTACATGAAGAGCATTTTATAGGGTAGAATGCTCCTCCTCACGGATGAATGTTACTAAATACAAACGGTGCGTCTAAAGGGAATCTAGGTCCAGCGGGTTGTGGTGGAATTTTGAGGGATGAGACGGGAAATTTCGTGAGTGCTTATATGTTTTCTTGTGGTATATGCTCCTCGATGAGAGCAGAAATGCGGGCTTTGGTCGTCGTTCTAGAGCGAGCAAGGCAACTTGGTTATCGTAAGGCAACTTGGTTATCCTAAGATTATTGTACATATGGACGACTCATCGTGTGTGAGATTTATTTATCGTCAACAATTGCTAAGTAACAGCCTCCGTCCTTTGGTACAACGTTGTCTCAAACTTATAAATTTGGAGAGCTGGACGGTTAAAGTCGAACATGTTTTTCGAGAAGCTAATCGAGCAGCGGATTGGATGGCTAATGTAGGGATTATTTCTGAATCTACCACAACTTTCTTCGACATTCCTCCAGATATCATTCGTACGATTCTTTCTGAAGATGTACTTGGGGTTGTTATTCCCCGTTTAGTTGCTATTTAGTTTCCGTAATATAATGGGGCTTTGCCCCTCTTTAGCACCCAAAAAAAAAATAATTAAAAGTCGATAAAACGTAAGTGAGACCATAAATAAAAAAGATCGTCAATATAATGCCATGTAAGCTTCTATGTTGGCACTCATGCGTGACATGTTAGCATTTAACGGCCAAAAGTGACGGTTTTAACTACTTTAGTCAAGAATGAGAATCACTAATAATAAATTTGAAGGACACAGTTGATAAATGGACCCTGCGTATGATATAATATCAAGGAAAAAATGACATAGCGACACCCGGTGTTACTCACTTTCGGTACCACCGAGGATGTTTTAGTAAATACCAACAATTTTCACTTTGCCCATTTACTTTTTGAATTTCAAAATGTTTTATTGAAAAAGGGTAATATGGGAAATATAATTCTTGTTATCAAATAATTAATGAAATTGATGGGAGGAAATCAGATTTAGCTAATTCGGTCATGGAAAGAAGGTTACCAATTTCATTCAATGGATTAAATCTTGGAGAAATGAGTTACGGAGCGTAATATATTGCAAGATTTAGGAAAATGAATTCACATGCTTCATTTACCCGCATGATGTAGTTCCATTTATTATGCAAAAGGACACCGATTTATGAAAAATTATTCTATTAAACAAAGCTGTGAGCAAAAGTGAGCAATTAATTAGAAAACCATGGTTTCCCCTAAATGGTGAGGAAGGTATGTCCTCTAGTGTCGGCATTGTTGCTGGAGAAATAGTGTAACTCCAATTTTAATTTAAACCCAAATTCCATTAATGCCATAACTAATTTTGGCGCAATTGTGAAACATAAAATTCGTTTGGATGGGAAAACTGGAATAAAAGATTTGATTTTAATTTATATTATTATTTTAATAAGGGTGTTACTCAAACTCGGTAACATCAGGTGTCGCCCTATCACTTTCCATAATTGGAAAAAAGTGAAAACTTTCGGGCACATATGGAAAAAAGAAAAAAAAATAGAAAACTAGTCTATGTAATTACATAAAAAGCCTACCTTGAGCATCATGTTGTGACACATGGCAGTCTTAGGATCTCCTAGAATGAAGCCTTTTGTAGCGTTTGTCTAATTCTATCCTATAATTAATTAATTAATTAATTAATTAAGAGGGCATAATCAATACTACTTCTATGTCATAAGTCCCCGACTCTTCAAATTTCAAGCTGTTTACAAATAATTGATTCATTTCTCAAAACATTAAACGCATTGTCCTCCAATTTTCAAGTGAAATAATGTGTGGAGTAAAAACTATGACCAAACGAAGAGTCATATATACAATACTAGTTTGAATGCTCGTGCGTTGCAACGGGGTAATTAACTTATTTATAATGCAAAAAAAATGTTATAAGGGTTTAATGTTTATATTCTATGTCTAATGATTTGTTTACATATTATTAAAATATCTTTTTCAAAAAAAATAAAAGATTAATATATACGTGGGTTAACTCTTATTTATAATCATATAATCACCCCACCTTATACTAGTCTTTCGATATGGCACAATTCTATTATTTATAAGTAATATATTCACCAAACTTGGATTATTTTTATGATGTGGGACAATTCTACTATTTATACGTAGTATATATTCATCAAATCTGCATTGTTTTTCAATGTGGGACAAATAACATACTCGGAATTACACCATCTTTTTTGCACTTAATTCGACATCCAACCGGATCCCGAATACCGAATACGGACAATTGCTACTTATTATATCTAATAGTTATATTTTAATTTAATAATATGATCAAGTACTCTCCATTAATATTTGTACGTTGTTTTTCTTCAATTTTTTTTATCATAATTGAGATACGGAAATTTTCCGTGGTACCCCTTAATTTTGTCAGATTTTTCATGTTATCTCTTAGTTTTAAGAATCTGCCTATGGTACCCTTGAGGTTCCATTTTTTTTCCCATTGTACCCCCTAAGGTAAAGGCTGTTAAATGGACGTTAAGTTTGATGGCGTGGCAGTAAAATAACAATTAAAAAATAATACCCCCGTTATTGTTTTATTGGTACGGATATCTCTCTCTTTTAAATGAAAATTTAATTAACTATATCATTATAATATTGGAAGTTTCTCATGGTAACCTTGAACTTTGATAGATTACACATGGTACCCCTAATTTTAAGTTTCTACAAATGGTACTCCTGTGTTCACCTTTTTCTTTCCCAGAATACAATTTGACAACTTCCGTCATAACTCCATTACTCCTATGACTTGTGACGCCGTTTTCTTTTGTTATCTATTACACAAACACTTCATCATCTAATTCCTAAATCCATATTTTATTTAATAAACTAACATTTAATACCTAAATAACAAAACACAAATAGCATGACATGCTCAATTACTCGTCTAGTTACTCACAGAAGTAACGGCGTTATGAAAAAAGTAAACACAAGGATATTATATGTATAAACTTAAAATTAGGGGTATTATGTGTAATCTACCAAAATTCGAGGGTACCATGAGAAATTTCCAATAGTATAATGATATAGTTAATTAAATTCGAGGGTACCAAATTTCCGTTATAATATTGACCATTTTATCGATCTTTCTCCCACCTAAAAAAATATTACAACTTTAAAAATTTAACATTTAATTTAAGATTATGTTTAAAGTCTTTTATATAATAAGTATACTTTGAGAGATTCAATATACTTGGAGTGATACCTAAGTTCCAAGTATAAATCCTATTTATAATCATGGGATCACCCCACCTTATGATAATCTTCTGATGTGGGATAATTAAACTATTTATACGTAGTATATATTTATCACACCTACATTATTTTTCAATGTGAGACGAATAACATATTTAAAAGTACACCATATTTTTTGAACCTAATTCGACATCCAACCCGATTTAATAATAAGCAAATACTATATTATCTATTAATATTCATACGTTTGTTTTCTATTTTTTTTATCATAATTAAAATATGTGCAAATGATATGAACCTATACTCTAATGATAAAATTTTTTTGTAACACAATTCTAATTATATTATTTAAATGTAGTATATTTAACACACCTACTTTATTTTCAAATGTGGGACATATAAGATCTATAGGTAGAAAATATAATGATATAAACTTTGAAGAGCTCTCCGAGACAATACTTAAGAGACTCAAAAGATTTTGGGTTGATGCCTAAATTCCAAGGATGCCTCCTATTTATAATCATAGAATCACCCACCTTATGCTATATTTCGATGTGGGAAAATTCTATTTTTTATATATAGTATATTTGTCACACCTATATTATTTTTCAATGTGGGACACATAACATACTATGAAATACACCATCTTTAATATGTGCAAATTATATGAAATGAAATCTATATATACTCTAATGATAGCATTTCTTGCCATGAATATAATAATATTATTTTTATAATTTTCTTACCGACATTATTTTGCCAAATGAAATGTAAAAGTTTTTATATAAAAGTTAGAAACATCACTTGAATATAAAATAAGAAATACAGAGTATATATTATAATAACTAAAAGATTTTCCAAAGATTAACTAAGGTTAGAAATCATTATTGTAGAGACAGTAATACAAACTCTTTTAAGAGCTCTCTCTGACAATATTTAAGAGAATCAAAAGATTTTGGGTTATGACTTCTATTTGTAATCATAAGATCACCCTGCCTTATGATAATGTTCCGATGTGGGATAATTCTAATATTTATACATAGTATATTCACCACACTTACATTACTTTTCAATGTAGGACAGATAACATACTAAGTACACCATTTTTTTTTCGCACCTACTTTGACAGCAACCCGATTTAATAATGAGAAAATACAATACAAGCTACACTCTAATGATAGCATTTTTTTGTCACAATCTAATTTTATATATTTTTCATAAGATACTATTTTGTCAAATGAAATATAAGGTTTTTATATCAAAATTATAAACATCAGTTTAATATAATATAGAAAATGTATATATTTGGGATAGTTCTATTATTTATACATAATATATTCACCACAGCTACATTATTTTTCAATGTGGGACATATAACATACTAAAAAGTACATATCTTTTATATGAAAAAATTTTGGGTTAATACCTAAGTTTCAAGCATGCCTCCTATTTATATTTATAGAATCACCCTACCGTATACTATTCTTTCGATGTGAGATACATAATTTAATTATTTAGACGTAGTATGTTCATCATGCCTACATTATTTTTCAATGTGAAAGATATATCATACCAAGAAGTACATGTCTCTTCTTAAAAAACCACTATTGTATACATATTATTTTTCTTTGAAGGTAAAACCACTTAGTCTCGATCATTAGACAGGGATCTCTACATCGTACATATAACGACTCATTAACGCTCTATTACTGCATTAAGAAGACAACCATTAGTAAAATCTTTAGTTTTGTACTATATCAGGAGACTACCATTAGTAAAACCTTTAGTTTTGTATTTTTTGATTTTCTTGTTCATGTTCTTAACTCTTTCCCGGGTAGTTCCCAACGATTTCCACTTTATTTTTTATATCATATCGTAGATAATGATAGAAAATCTTAAGAACTCTTTAAAACAATATTTATGAGACTCAAAAATTTTTGGGTGGATACATAAGTTTCAAATATGCCTCCTATTTATAATCATAGGATCACATCACCTTATACTAATCTTTCGATGTGGAACAATTCTACTATTTATAGGTAGTATATTCATCACATCTACGTTATTTTCCAATGTGGGACAAAACATACTAAAAATTATACAACTTTACATACTAAAAAGTTTTAATATGTGCAAATAATATGAAATCTATACTCTAATGATAGCATTTTTTTACCACGAAGCTAATTATATTATTTTAATAATTTTTTTAACTATACCTTTTTGCCAAGTGAAATGTAAAAGTTTGATATAAAAATTGGAAATATCACTTGAATATAATTTAGAAAATATATATTATAATAATTAAAAGATTCTCCACTTTATTTTTACATCAAAAATTATTATTTACGATACTTTCCTAAATTAATTTTTGATGATGTGGACACTCTCAGATCGCTCGAAAAAACTCTCTTTACATATATATATATATATAGAGAGAGAGATTATAAAAGGTAAGAGAAATCATTTCACTAAGTCATTGTGTCACAAAAAAAAGTCATCTTCGACAAACATATGTCACATGCTTATAAATAAAGAAAAATTTAAAAAAATATAAGTTGCAAACACCAAAAAAAAAAAAATACAAATGAATACAAGCCTTTTATCTCAGTTAGTAGATTATACCTCCTGTGGTATAGTGTTATTATACAACTAAGGCTAGTTTAGTCTTTTTTCCTCCTTAATTTTTGTTTCCTTAATTTATGTAACCTAAATCAAATATTCAGTAAGTAACTGTCTTCTCTCTCTCTCTCTCTCTCTCTCTCTCTCTCTCTCTCTCTCTCTCTCTCTCTCATATTTTTCTAACTGATTCTCAATTATTCAATTACTCAATTATCTATTCCTTCAATATTATTTTTTCATCTATATTAAGTCACGAGCTTTAATCAGAATCAAAGATCTATACAAAAATTACAATCTATGAATGATGAAGCTTTTGTACATGGTCATGTTTATTGCAATTTAGTGTATAAAATTATAGTGCTCGAAACCTTTCTTACGGAGCTCGAATAGTTAAGTACGGAGCTCGAAACCTTTCTTACAAAAATTTGTACGTAGTCTTGGTTTATTGCAATTTTAGCGTATAAAATTACAGAGCTCGAAATATTTCTTATGGAGCTCGAATAGTTACGTATAAAGCTCGAAACCTTTCTTAAAAAATTTTGTACATAGTTATGGTTTATTGCAATTTTAGCGTATAAAATTACAGAGCTCGAAACCTT
Source organism: Silene latifolia (assembly GCF_048544455.1). NCBI lineage: Eukaryota > Viridiplantae > Streptophyta > Magnoliopsida > Caryophyllales > Caryophyllaceae > Silene > Silene latifolia. Next base: position 109,988,858 of record NC_133531.1, read on the forward strand.
TCTTACGGAGCTCGAATAGTCACGTAGGGAGCTTGAAACCTTTCTTAAGCCCAAATCATCGTCATCATCATCAGTGTCTTCTTCTTCACCATTTTTTGTCTTTTTGAAGGCCTTAGAGAGAGAATATACAAGATGAATTGTTCTACGAAATTAGCATTCATGAACTCAAAATTTTTGTAGATTACCTAGGTTTATGCTTCTAGATTTTTCTAGATTACCAAGGTTTACTAAAACCCGGAACGAAAAATGCAAAGAATAACACAAGAGATCATATTATTTCAGTAAAAACCCAAATCATCAAGAAATAAAACCTAAATACATTGCCGATTGCATATGTTTTTCCATTATATAATGAATTGGATGGAGAGTAATGAAGGTTTTCTGAGAGAAGTGTGAGAGTTAAGAGGTTGAACGATTGTTCAATTGTTTTTTGAGAGGTTTAGTTTTTCTTTATTTTTTTAAATATTGGGTTGGATAATTGGGCCAGTTGTATAATGTTAATATACAACTGGTTGTAGGATGAAATTTATGCTTTTATCTTCCTCTCATAACTTTGTTTATCATCTACCCTATTAAATTAACTTAATTTCCTTTATTTAGTGATGGCCTTATTTCTTTCCCCTTACCATTATATAACAATCATAATTTTTTATTTTATTCAAAAAATTGATATGTAAAGTATATGTAGATACTAAATTAATTGATCCACTTTTTTCTTTATTATGTTTTGAATTAATTAGAATATTATTTGTTATTATTTTTGTGCTTGAAAATTGTAGGAGGATGATATATACCCACCTATCAACAAAATTGCATGAAATTATATTATGGCTAGCTATGAATCTTCTTTACATGTTTTTGTTTGATTTGAATGACTTTCTCATTTTTGTCGTCTTTTGTTTTTCTATATTGGTATATGTGCAATATCAAAAAATATAATGAATCTCTAATAAGTGGTTGCAGGTTACATTATATATTTCATTTCAACCCTTGAAATATTAATTGCCAAAAGTTTGTGAATTGTATTAGATTGTCTTTCACTCTTTCCTGCGCTTTAGTTCCACGTTTTAACACTTCTATTTTTGTCTAACAGGTTAGAAATCATATTGTTTAGTCAAAGTGTTGAAGCATGATGCAAGGATGTCAATTTGACCTTTTAATAGTGTTACACGGGGTAAATATTTTGAATGATTATTGATTAGAAACCGATACTCATTCTCCAATTCATGTTCCAATTTTCAATGCTTTCAAGCCTTTAAATAATTTTTTGTTTTCCATCCAATCAAATATATTCTTCTATACCTCACAATATTTCTTGGATAAATGTTTTTTTTTAAATGATTTGTGTATACTTTATTTTCTCATTAATTAGGAAATCTAATAATTCTTATGGAGTATATTAGTATTGTGTTTATTATAATCTTAGATAAATGAATAGGAGACATTTATGTTTGGAATCTTATATAAAGAGATATATCTATTAATTGTGTGATTTCGAAAAACGTAGTTAGTTTTGCTCATCTATACAATCTATATTAAAAGGCATGTTGAGTATCTAATTGACAAGCATTTTAAATTTCTAGCCTATTGTGATTGCACCTTACAAACATATAAAATTACTAAACTAACCATTTCACATATACGTAAAATTTACTATAATTTTGTACAAAAATGTCATTATATCATCATTATTCTTAAATTAATTGTATATATATTAATTACTTCATGAGTTAAATAATTCCAAAAGTGATGTAAGCTATACAATTTCGCATTCAAGTTTCATACAGTTAATTGACATTTTAATTGAATTTTTTGTAATAAAACATGTTAATGAATCGATTAAGGTTCTTCATACTAATTTTTTAAATTGATTTTCATGTAATGAAGTATTGGCAATGAGTAGATTATACAACCTGTTGTATGCAGTTGTATGATGTAGAATCCGAGCTGTGTACTAAAGTTTTCGAGTTTTGTTTAAAAGAATTTGAGCTATGCTGTAAAGTTTTTGAACTCACACACTTAAACATAAAAAAATAAACTCTTACAAAACTCATAAAAATTACACATAAGCTCGGATTAATGTATAGGGTTGTACAATGCTTATTATACAACTGGATGTATAGTAGTATTTGTGAAGTACTGGTTAGAAATATTATTTTTTCCTCTTTAATTGTGAAACTTATCTTTTCAGAAACCAAACTACTTAAAATTCACACATTCATTTATTTATGGAAAATTCATATTTTTTAAAATGGTAAAAATAAGATATGAAAAGGCAAAGTAATTAATATACTAATCATTCATCTTCTAAGCGTTTTTCCACTTAATTAATCACAATATCACCTTCTTCAATGCCAATTTTCTCATATTCTACAATTATAAAATCAATTTAATAAATTTCACTTATAAAAGAAGATCAACTAATACGAAGTTTATCACATTCCTAGCAAAAAAAAAAAAAAACAGAAAAGTTTGTTCATTTTCACCTTTTTATATCATTTGATTTTCAAAACTTTTCATATCTTTGCTTTGTGGTGAGTTCGAATCAAATGAGTGAGAAATGAAGAGATAAGAGGGAAGTAGAAGAAAAAAAGAAGAATCCAACAAGTTTTTGTATTGTATAGTTCGTCGTTTTTGGCATTGTTGAATGTTGATGAAGACAGTTGAGATCATCGATGATCGAATAAAACTATCGGCAAAGGGAGGTCAAACATTGATGGAGGAAACCCTAACGTAACCAAATTGTAACTTTAGTTTTTTAGTTTCAATTTTTTAGTATTGATAGACTGTTTTGCATGTTTTAAATATAATTATAATTCTTAATGTGTAGTGAGTTTGTTGGGATTGATATTAACAACAAATTACAAATATTGACTAAAGCAAGTTTAGTGTAAATATAATATTCTCTATATTTTTTATGAAGTTGGTTAAAAGGGTAGATCTATATGTTCTTTGTAGTTTGACTATTATTTTGTTTATTATACCCATCTCATTCAAATTGATTTTATTTGATAAAACGTTACAATGTTTTAGAGGAAATGAGTGAAAAAATATTTTAATTCTTAGATATCACCGTTATCGTCAAACTTAAAAAATGTAACTATGGTTAATATTACTTATTTTTTTTTATAATATCATAATTTTAATAAAGACTAATGAGAATAACAGAATAATAAATTATAGAGTAATTTAGATTTTACTCCCTTTTGAAACACGTTTTGCTAAAATTACTCCCTTTTAAAACAATTTGCTAAAATTACTCCCTTAACTTCACCTCAGGCAAGAAATTGTTCCCAAAACCCAACTCAGGCCTAATATTCCGTCTTTTTTTGAATTTTTCCGCCTTTTCTCTATTTTCATGACCAATTTGCCCCTGAAATCCCTTCACCTTTATGCATCGATTTCCTGTCCACACGCCTCTGTGGTTGTTGTGGCGCCTTACAGCCGTTATCCACTTCGTGCCCTGTACAATCCAACCGCCACCTCTTTTCCGCCAGTTACCCTCCCTCCTTCCTCACTCATACTATTGACTTTGATAAGGCTGCTACAATCATACCTCCATTTCGATTATATGTCCAATTATATGATACGCGGGACCATTGAATTTCTGAAACTCGAAAGCAATCTTCTTTGTAGCACTAAGAGACTGATCTTTGGGCAAAACCCATCAACAATGTCACCAAAGTTGACGGAAAAATTTAGATTTTGTTGATATGCGGGACCATTGAACTTCTGAAACTCGAAAGCAATCTTTATAGCACTAAAAGACTGATCTTTTGGGCAAAACCCATCAACAATGTCCCCAAAATTGACGGAAAATTTCAGATTTTGCGAGTCATTCCCTTTCTGAACTGCTATTAATAACATCATCCATTCGTTTTCCCAGGGTGGGAAATCGCTGCAGTTCATTAACTAGACAACGATGATGGGTGATGCTGAGCAGCGTTTGTGGTGGGTGACAGCAAGCCTTTTGGTGGGTGACGATGAGCGGCGTAGTGGGTGATGTGAGGATAAGAAAGGAATGTAACATGGTGAAGGGATTTCAGGGGCAAACTGGTCATAAATTCAAAAAAATACGGAATATTAGGCCTGAGTTGGGTTTTGGGAGCAATTTCTTGCCTGAGGTAAAGATATGAGAGTAACTTTAGCAAATGGTTTTAAAAGGGAGTAATTTTAGCAAAACGTATTTCAAAAGGGAGTAAAATCTAATTTACTCTAAATTATAATATAAAAAATCACAGAATAATGTATATACCAAGCCACTATAAAAAATAGTAAAAAAATTTATATGAACAAACATATACTTCATTAATGAAGAGTTAGAGAACTCCCGTTAAACTAGTTTCAATTAAAAATGTAACCCATATTACACTGGAGCAGCACGAAAGTGAGATGAGACAATCATCTCACAAACAACCTAATATGGCATTTTAGTTAAGTAACTCATTGAGAACCTTAATTGAATAATTGTGAACAATATTGAAAACGTATCTCATCAGGTACACTATGCTATGACCTTTCTTTGCATTTTTTTTTTGGGATACTTATTTAAAGAATTATGATGTGCTAATGTAATGTTTAAGTGCTTCCTTAATTTTGTTATTTTGAATCATTACAGAGTGAATATTCGATGAATGTACTCATGATGCTGTGTTTTGGGCAAAACTTAAGTAGTTGCCTTTTTTTTTTGTCAGAAAGCCCTAACATTTAGAAACTCAGTGCTGTGGCGGGGTTTGTTTAAATGTTACAATGCCGTGATTTGGGCAAAACTTAAGTCAACCAGTGTCAACGCTGTCACTAATTTGTAGTCCAAATATATGTAGAAACAAAAATGTTCGGATTATCAATTTTGAAAATTGTAACTTGTAACTATTGTGTATGATGCGAAACTATCAGTCAAATTCGACATCGTTTGACCACCAAAGTTAAATGGAGACGAGAAATTAAAACTTTAAAGTGGTGTTTTGGCAAGCAATCTCGTGTTGAATAGGGATGTATACTCGGGGAGGTTCTGGTTGACACGAAACACTTTTCTAATGGGGTTTATACTTGAATGCTTTTGATGTTGTTAATGCTTTTGACCCCCTTATGTTATACTTGCTCATAAGGTGGTCCTTCGTCTTTCTATTCTTGTGTCTTGTACAAATGATGAGGTAAGGCGGTGTTGTGCAGGGAGGTGTTTCTGTTTGACAGTAATAAAACTGTTTTTCATACAAATGAAATAATGCAGTAGCAATAAACCAGTGGTGTCCGGATAATGAAAGGTCGCGTATACGACAAATTTCTCCTCTCTGTGATTCTTTCATTGTTTTATTTTTAATTTCCAGTTGTCTGTGTACTGATCTTTCACTTTCAAGTGCAAAAAAATACACGGAGTATCCTTTATTGCACTTGCTTCTCTGCCTTGCTCTTCTTTCTTGTTAAAAATAACAGATCTGGCAGTCATTTATGGCTGCTGAAGGATCTGTCAATGGTTGACGAGAGGTCTTGACTTACCCTCTTGAAGTGAAAACCAAACTCATGCCTGAATTTAGGGTCTATTCGTTAGTATCTGGATTAGTCTCCTGATAATCTTATTATGAGCATGTCATATGAGAACCTTAATTGTGAATAGTGTTGAAAAGATACCTCATAATGTACACCATGTAATGACCTTTCTCTGCATTATGTTGCAATATTAAAGATTTCGGTATGTAGAAACAAACAGTCCATTTCCATTACTCCGTACTATGTAAGAGAGTTCCTCTATTCTTTAATTTAGACATGTCGGTCTAATGACGAGTCAACGCCATTTCTAATGGAGCAACGACTCATTAACACAAAGATATCGATTTGCGATTCGTAGATAGGGTGCCCGAGCGAATGCAATAACCCTGGGTGAAATAGAGCAAAATGACTCCTTAAACTATCACCACAGACTTATATTGTACAACTGCTTAATAAAGCACAAGGATAGGATGTTTAGCAAGCAAAAGTAGAGAGGAAATAGAAGCTGTGAAAAAGATATACTCTAGCAGTTAGTTTAGCTTCTATAGAAAACCAAGGCCCATAATAGGAAAGACTTGACTTGATTCGCAAGCCAGTTATAGACTATACCGTACAGACTTTTGGTTGTATCCTGAGATCCGTCTCAAATGAAGACATTCTCAAAATCTAACATTTACAGTACACTTGTAAGCAAATATGTTCCTTTTCTATATTGCTTGCTCTTTGTTATCGTCTAATTGTAGGCCTGTAGTATTGCCGTCATGTTACATAATCAAGAAAGGGACATTCAATGGTAAGACTTGTTTTGATAGCTGTGTTGATGAGGACTTGACCTTGGAAGCTGTCTTACAGATCAACTTGTTTCTTTTGGTGCAACATGTCAACTTGTTTCAAATATTATACATTTGTTCCAAGGTCAACTGTGATTGTTCCAAACAAGTAAGAAACTACTTCAAGTTTATGCTGATGCTGTTGTTTTCTTGTCTATTTCACAGGATACTTCTGCACAGATTGAAAGATTCATTACAGCATCTTTTTACAGTTTCTGAGATTAGAGTAAATATGGTGCACCATAAATGTGGCCGATATCGATTCAATATGTGGTTTTCAAAGCCTTTATGAAGCCGCTTCACGACCAAGATATAAAGCCAGAGTAAATTTGGGGTAACCCTCTTAATAAAAGTTCATAATCTCATTTTCTGAAAGCTATTTTTTTACTCGAGTCCTAGTAACTGTAGTTATAGGCTGCCTTCCCCTTGCTAGAGTTTGAAGGCCAGGATGGTTTTGATTAAATATTGAGCATCTTACAAAAAATAAAATTGTTTAGTTGTTACACAACCAAATTATCCCAAATCCCCAGCTTTCGTCATTGTTGAGGGACCGACCGTTGCGGCCTAAAGTCCTAAAGTGGGGCAAATTTTGCCTCCAAACAAGGTAAATTGCAGTTGTGATTATCTTCAAAATCTTTATAGAACAGTCATGTTTCAGTGTGGTGGACTTGGTTAATTACCTTACCATTGCCCTCTCCCGTAAATTGCATGGTAAGTGGGCTTAGATGTATGTAGACCCACATCCTTACCCCTATGTTGCAAACATAAAGAGGGTCTAGGTAACCCAAAATGAAAATTGCGTTGAAAATTGTATTAGTTAACGGCTTCACATTAAAAAAAACATAAATCATTTTTGTAAAGCATGGATGATAATAAGAACCGAACAACATGGGTCTTTGGGTTCGTTGGAAATGAGAATAAACTTGTTTGATTGTTTGGGGTGAAAAATTTATTTGTTTATATTATTTACATCAGTTTGCTAAATTTATTTGTTTCTAAGAACCGAACAACATGGGTCTTAACATTAGCCAAGCTTCACATTCGGACTTTTGCCATTAATAGTAAATTAGTCGTCTATTATTTTCTTAATATCTGCGAATTGTTCTAAAAAACAATTATTTAGTAACTTTTTAATTAGTTGATTTATTAGAAATATATATTCTGCTAGGAATTTTGATGTCACTGATGATGCTGAACAAACTATACTCTTTCAACAGAATAAATTACAGTAGAAAAAATAAACAATTAACAAATGAGATTCAAAAGTCAAGGAAGGGAATCTCCCGATTTAGAATCTCCAGATTCCATGTATGTCATGAATCTCTTAGTCCTAACAAACTGCCAAAACTGTAAGTGTTTGAAAAGTAGTATCATTTCTGTCATAACACGTAACTAATAAAGTATCTTTAGACTCCTCAGTCCTCACTGATAACAAGACAAAAAGATTCTACCCCACACAAGAAAAATGTATACTTGCTTGTCATAGTCAACGCCTGACTTCACTCCCTCCAATCATATTATTGCAATCATAAGTAAAATAATGCAAATTATTGTGTAAAACCGTCTTATACAAGTGTTATTCTAAAACTAAGTGTATTTTACTTAAATAATTTACATTGTTTAATTGTAAAACCGTTTTATAATTAACGTCACCAAATGATACGAGTTTGAGTTTCCCTTAGACAACTTGTATAAATAGCTTATGGTACCACAGTTATTTAGTGAATACAGAAAACAATCAAGAGGGTGTACCAAAAAAATACTCTACCATAAAGTGGGTGGCAGGAAATATTTTTTGGGATAAGTAAAGGATGGATATGCAGTGTCCTCCATTTGGGTATGCAGGAAAGTACTACACCAATGAAGGAGGAAGTTGTGTGAGACAGGCTAGTTTCTTTGGTGGTAAACCAGTGCTTAATCAAGGTGTTGGTTACTCTGTTATTTTGGGTTTTGGTGCTTTCTTTGCTGTCTTCACCTCTTTTCTGGTATGCCTTTCCAGCTTTCCTTTTATTTCTTTTCTGTTATATGTTTGATTAGTAAGTCGTGGCCGAATATCGGTCATTAAGCCATAATGTTGAGACGGTCTGATGATAAACTTAGTTGTCGGGTCTGATGATAGACTTAGTTGTCTGGGTAAGGGGTGGGGGAAACACCGCAACAGTACCCTGCTATATAACTTTCTTGACGAAATAAATCAGTACTGCAATGATTGCTACTTAATGGTCCGGTCCTGAGTTACAATAACTGATTAACAAGGTAATGTTTATGTGTATTGTAAAGCTGTATATTCATTTGAGTCTTCTAAGTACTGATGACCCTGTTACCTTGTTAGGTATGGCTGGAGAAACGATATGTTGGCTCTCGGCACACTTCTGAATGGTTTAATACTGCTGGGAGATCAGTGAAAACAGGGCTCATTGCCAGTGTTATTGTATCACAGGTAACAGTGACACATTCATATCAGTTTCAATCTTTTTACTTACAATTGATGTTTTCGGGTTAAAAAAGAAAAGAAATTAATCCCTTGATGTTGAATGTCGATTTCTGTAGTGGACATGGGCAGCCACAATCTTGCAAAGTTCAAATGTAGCTTGGAAATATGGTGTGAGCGGTCCTTTGTGGTATGCCAGTGGAGCTACAATTCAGGCATGTTTTACCTTATTTTATCTTTTCTTTTTCTTGTACAACCCTAACAACGTCATTACTCCAGTATCTCGAGATATTTTGCCTTAAGCGAGGTAAGGGGTCAGATATGCGAGCCTTATTGGTACTTTAGAAAACAAAGAGAATCTGTTTTCTAGTTATGCATAATGATAATTTCATGAAGAATTTCATCCTCTGGTATAGCTACTCTCCAGTACTAGAAATAAGGCCAGTTTAACGAGTCATTTTGTTTAACTGAATCATGCTCCAAACCCAAAGGATAGTGAACTTTTCAGTCCATTTGAAATGGAGAATTGTACCAAATCCATACACTGCAGTATCTTTATGATTACAATATTTACAGATCATTTTGTTCGGGATAATTGCAATAGAGATCAAGAGAAAAGCTCCTCATGCTCATACAGTCTGCGAGATTGTCAAAGCTAGGTATACAATCTGAACTTAGCATGTAAGAACTTCAGAATTAAACCCTTGTAATTGGCGGTTAAGTTTTTCATTTGGGTTACTTTTGAAGTTCATGTGATAATGTTTTAATTTTTCATGAAATAATATTCTGTTTATACCAGTTTATCAATTATTAACTCCTGAAATTTCTCATTCTCAACTGTCAGATGGGGAACGTCCGCACACATCGTGTTTCTTATCTTCTGCTTTATCACAAACATCATCGTTACTGCCATGCTCCTCCTTGGTGGTTCTGCTGTTGTAAATGCACTCACAGGAGTAAACATATATGCTGCTAGCTTCCTAATACCCCTTGGAGTTGTTGTTTACACTCTTGCAGGAGGCCTGAAAGCCACATTTCTTGCGAGCTATATACATTCTGTTATAGGTACATAATCACTGCATATGTTTTTTTTATTTTTAGATCTAGGTAATACCATCCTATGATAAGATTAGAGGTTTGAACGTTTCAGGTAAATTGTTTGCTTGAAAGATGAAACTGTAGTTTTTGCTTCCGACAGGTTTCAACTCAAGTCATGAGTACTCCCACTCATAGTTTTAAATCTCGTCCGACCATCTTGTACTGCCCGAGATGTGTTTATTATTCTAACTAGATTTCATTTAACATGATATGAAATAGACAATAGGCGATAAAATATTTATTAATGCTTTTATAATTAAGTATAGCCGCAATAGACCGGCTTTACACAAACTTTTTGCTATAGGATGGATGGCTTTACCCAATTTTTTTGCTCTTTTTTTCATGCATTTATCTAAGTTCTGCTATGCTTTTGGGATCTTGATGCAGTGCATGTGGTCCTAGTCATATTTGTGTTCCTAGTTTACGCGGCGAACAGTGAACTTGGTAGCCCGTCTTTGGTGTATGACCGTCTAAAAGAAATCGCAGCCAGATCAAGAATATGTACAGAGCCGATTTCACATTTAGGACAGTCTTGTGGTCCAGTAGATGGGAATTTCAAGGGATCTTACCTGACAATGTTGAGCTCTGGAGGATTTATTTTCGGAATCATCAACATTGTTGGGAACTTCGGGACTGTCTTTGTTGACAATGTAGGGTTCCATCTTTTTCAATACACAATCAATTTTACTGTTGTCTCTATTCACCTGGATTTTTAACTGTCATTTCATTGAAACTTAATAGGGATATTGGGTCAGTGCAATAGCTGCAAGGCCTTCATCAACACACAAAGGCTATTTGTTGGGTGGTTTAGTCTGGTTTGCAGTGCCTTTTTCATTGGCAACGGCACTTGGACTCGGAGCACTTGCATTAGATTTGCCTATAACTGCGTCTGAAGCTAGTCATGGCCTCGTTCCTCCTGCCACTGCCATTGCTTTGATGGGCTCAGCTGGATCTGTTCTGCTGCTCACTATGCTGTTCATGTAAGTAATAGCCAATAATCAAAACGTTCTTTTTGTCGTATATATTTAAATCTTGAATCATTAGGGGATAGCATCCTCCAAAGTGCCCTTCAAGTAGAGTTGATAGAGTTTACTTCAAATGGCTAAAAAAAATAGAACTTAATGTGGTGGGGTTGAGGGTAGAATGTACGCAACCTTACCCTTATATTGGAAAATAAAGAGTCGAATGACTTGAGAATTGCATTGTCTGCCAGTTTAATTGTGACTTCTAATTAGTCTCCTTATGCATATCAAAACAGACTCCGTTCTAAAACCAATTGACAATAGGTTAAATGCAGTCTACACGCTCAAAGTCTATTAATGTGAAATGCATATTTCTGCACATGTGATATCCTAACAGTAAAATATCTTCGCAGGGCCGTAACATCTGCTGGATCCGCGGAGCTTATAGCAGTCTCATCACTATGCACCTACGACATATATAGAATCTACATAAACCCAGAAGCAACAGGGAAGCAAATCCTCAAAGTATCAAAAATTGTTATCTTAGGGTTTGGGTGCTTGATGGGAATATTAGCAGTGATGTTAAACAAGGCAGGGATTTCCTTAGGTTGGATGTACGAAGCGATGGGATGCATCATTGGGTCAGCAGTTATGCCCATTGCATTCTTGCTCCTTTGGAGGAAGGCAAATGCTGTAGGCGCCATCCTAGGGAGTATCATTGGCTGCATCTTAGGTGTCGTTTCGTGGTTGGTCGTGACAAAAATCATGTATGGAAGGGTGGATTTGGACACCACAGGTAGAGATGGACCAATGTTGGTGGGGAATTTGGTGTCAATACTCAGTGGAGGAGCTATTCACATTGTTTGTAGCATCTTAAATCCTCAAAATTATGAATGGGACACCACTAAGAAGATCACAACTGTTGAGAAGGATGTAAGCGACCTTCCTTATGAAGAGTTTGCCGAGGAGAAATTGAAGGCGGCTAAGTCGTGGATTCTCAAATGGGGTCTTGGTTTGACTGCTGTGATTGTTATACTCTGGCCTATACTCAGTCTCCCTGCACGTAAGAACACTTGTCTTCTTCCAATTTTGAAATTCAATTTACTCATAGTTTTAAATTATATTATATGGGGTACAATTTTCCGTAATGCAGGTGTTTTTAGCAAGGGTTACTTCACACTTTGGGCTGTGATTGCTATAGTATGGGGAACTATAGGATCAGCCATTATTATAGCAATGCCATTGATGGAAAGCTGGGACACAATTACTAGTGTGCTGGCAGGCATGTTTACTAACGATATACTAAACGAAAAGCTTGAAGATATGGATACAAAGTTGCAGTCGATTATACTTGCAGTACCTGACGCAGAAAGGTTATACTTGATCGAGAAAGAAAAGGGGAAAAAGAAAGATCTGTCGGATGAAGCTCAACCGGATCACTCGACTATAGTTGCAGAACCTGAAGCAGAAAGATTTGTTGCATGAAAGATAAATGATTAATTGTATTTCCTGCCACTGCTTAGTTTTTGAAGGGGCAGGGAACATTATAACAAATTGTGCAGGATTAGTTTTATGGGTGTTTTTATATTAAGTGTTTGGCTTCCAAATTTCACTGTTTTGCAATCAAGGTCGTTGTTTTGTGATTATATATTTGGGATAATATGATTCTGGGAATTGAGTTCACGTTTGAAAATAAGTAATCAACTTCAAGAGGAGGGCTTGCTACATACAGCATACAGGAAACGTGTTTGGATCCCTTGCAGAGTTTTTTTAAATGGAATTTAATAAACTATTTATTGAGTGTCATTTTAGGAATTTTTTGGTTAATTGGGGTTAATTAGCAAACTAATTAGGGGATTTTGGGTCGGTTTGAAACTATTTTGGTCCAATGTGTCCACGTCATCACTTTTTATTTTTTTCCCAGTTTTTCAACAAAGTCGCTAACAAACATGGTGGCTTTACCCAATTTTGATCTTCCAAATTCCCAATAACTGATGTAGTTTAAAAAAGAATGGGGAAGGGGTAGAGCCGTTGGGGAAGCTGGCGGCTTTATCTGTTGTAGTAAGTTCAATTTTAGGATAGCTACTGGATTGATGGGTTTGGGAATTTTCATAGGAAAAAAGAGTAAAGCCGCTGGGAAAGGTAGCGGCTTACTCAGTTTGCTATATAAAAAAACGGGAAGGGGAGAAGCCGCTAGGAAAGGTAGCGGCTAAATCTACTATATAATAAAAACGTTGAACACTCATCACTCTCCTCTTATACCGATAAAATCGAAAAAATCCCAAATTGAAACACAAACCCTAAGTGCTTGAAAAACCCAATTTCTCACTCAATTTCTACGAAATTTCTTTCAATCAATTACTCTCCATCAACCTAATTCATCTAAAGGTACTAATTATTCTATTGTGATTTAGCATTGTTGTTTAATTTGAGTTGATTTTGTGCTTAATTTATTATTTTCGTTTTAGCTTAGTTTAGAATTTTACTTGTTCAAATTAGTAGTTTTCTTTGTCAAATTAATAGTTTACTATAATTCCTTACAACGGAGATAAATAATTACCCATTAACTTGTTGGTGGAATGGTGAAATAGTGGTAAATGGTGAAGATATTCGTTATAAGGGTGGTTGTGAAAGCTTTGTTATTATTAATAGTAATATTAGTCTCAATGAGCTCAAGAGTGAAATATATGAGTCTTTAGAGGTAGATAAAAAAAATGAGCTTAATATCAAAATGAAATTCCCAAGTGTAAGAGGTTACAAAGTACTATCCTTGAATAATGATCGTAGTTTGAAAGCTATGTGGGCAAGTGTGTCAATCGAAAGCCGCATCGATAGATTTGTTTATTGAGTTGATGCCTCTTGAACAAGCTCTTGAAATAACTCAAACAACTTTACAACCCTCTAATTTATCATTCACAAATATGACCCTCTAATTTATCATTCACAAATATGCTTAGTCAAGTTGAGGATCCAAATTGGTATGTGTCTGTAACACCCCAATCTACAAAGGAGCCTTAACAAGACCTTCCCTAGCAGATAGGAGCATTACCATCTCGGTTGCCTGAGGAATACATTACGCCAAATCTGGCAATCAATAAGGAGCGTATCACAACGGTTTAATGCATTTAATAACGACACTTAAATTACCGTTTTCCAAATATTGGCGGAAACCTAGATTGCGATAATGAGAATAACGTTTTCCTACGAAAACCGTTGTTATTATAATGTGACAACGGCTACTTAACAAATCGTTATCAAAAACGTTTTAACGGTTTTCAAAAGCTCGTTATAAAATCTCTCTTATCAACGGTTGTTAGATAACCATTACCACTTTAAGAAAACGGCATTTCGAAAACCGTTACTAAATTAGCACCAGCAACGGTTTGTTGTAGCCGTTGTTATGTTGTAGATACGGGTTTCTTGTAACCATTATCATTTTTAATTATGAAAGAACGGTTTTTCAATTCAACCGTTGTCACTATTTGATTAGATTTCTCAGTTTGACTACTGCATGCAAAACTTTATCAGAACTTTAATAAATAGTCAATTCGACCAATAATATTCAATTTGACCAAAATAATTCTATAAATATGTCTTCATAATGTTTTAGGTCAAAATCTAAATTATCAAATATTTACTCTTTAATTTCTCTCTAAAAAAATATGGTTGGTGTATCAGAGCTACAATCACTTTCTCGTTACGCACAGCCTTTTACCTGCATTCTCCATAATCTCCTAGTTCGTTATGATGTGAATGGAAAGGGTTTAAACCCTAATTTTGCGTGGTTGACGCAAATGCTTCATGACTCCGATTTCACTGCGGTTAAAAAAGTGTATTCTGTTTCTACAAACAGGCAAGGTTTTGTAGGCTTCGCTTTTATCGATTTTGACGAAGGCAATTGCCATGATAGTTTTCGTCAGGCAAGAAAATTAGGGGCTAGATTTGCGGGGAAAGATGCGAGGAAAGAGGACTTCTATTCGTATGCTAAACAAAAGGGCCCTTATCTATGGGTTGCGACCCATGTTGATTATCGTCTGCTGACACATTACAGGAGGCATCACATTCCTGCCACCGTGCCTATGTCATGGGAGAAAGAGGCCATTCCACCTGCGCTGCCCGCTGATGATGAAGAGTCGATCTACGACTTGATCTATGCCGAAATTGGGCATGAAGACTATCCTAATACTTCATCAGATTCTAATTAAGTCTTTAATTATTATCTAACATTATGAGTTGTATTTTGATTATGGTGGTTATTTGAATTAAAGTTTAATTATTTATGTTATTTGTTACGTTTTTTGTTACCCCATCCTCTGGAATTCAGAGACAATATCACCAGAAAAATTCTTGTGTCCTCCGGGAGTATGGTACTCCTTACACTCAAAGGTAATCCACCAAATAAAATATTATAATGACTAACTTTCTACTTATAATAATAAAAAATAATGGAAACGACATAATAAGATAATAAGAATTGTAACCGTTATAATAATAATAAGACAAAATGATAACGGTTCTTTGTTAAGCCGTTATCATATTACATATATCAACAACAGTTATTTTAAAACCGTTGTCATATTACACCAATTAACAACGGTGTTTCTTAAAACAGTTGTAAAAACAGATCCACTGTGAAAACTGAAAAATTTGTGATTTTAGTTTACCAATGCATGCCCTATTATTATTTGTTGTTTGACCATTATTCACCTCATGCATGCATGCACAATTATTGTAATTATTGTCTTGCTGTTATATATCAAACTGCTGTTGTAAACTTTTCTACTGTTGCTGCGGTCGGGTTAGGGAAAATCGTACCAAATGATGCTTTATTCTTGGCGGTAAAATCAAACAAAATGAATTATTAAATACAACGGTTATACCTAAACCGTTGTTTAGGACGTGTACAGTTATAACGGTTCAGGCCGTTGTTATCTATATATGATACTTTATTTCTTGGCGGCAAAATCAAATAAAATGAAATATAAAATAAAACGGTTACCTAAACCGTTGTTCAGGACGTGTACAGTTGTAATGGTTCAAGCCGTTGTTATGTATATAAAAATGATGCTTTATTTCTTGGCGGGAAAATCAAACAAAATGAAAATATTTAAGACAACAATTATTTTTAACCCGTTGTAGATAGTATTAATCAATTACAGTTTCAAACAAAACCGTTAGTCTGTTTGGAAATAAAATTCAACGGTTTTTCTTATACCGTGTTTATTACTTTCCACTAAATAAGGTCTTGCAAGTGTTGTATTATTCACACATATATAAGCTGAGCTTCCCCTCCCCCACATAATATCCTCAAACACTGAGCTTCCCCTCAACCAGCAGCCTACCCATCGCCGTCGTAGTCATCGTCATCATCGCCATTGCCGCCGCCAGATGAATCCGGATTCTCCTCTTTAAAGAAGTAATAAACTCTCCTCTCTAGAGATTTGTTTGTTATTATAAGTATGCATTGTTATTATTTGTTTATTAATTTCTGATTTAGTTGAAAAGCGGAAAAGAAACGATGGAAATGCGTCAGGCGACGACTCAGGTGATGAGAATAATTTGCAACACACTGCGGGTCGAATGCGCCATAGGGTTTTCTAGAAGCAATATATTCAAAGATAGCTAATCCTTTACAATGGGATAAAGATACGGGGCTGTGATATGGTGAGAATGCCGAGTATTTTGCGAGTTGGATTGTGTAGATACCTCATTTCTGCACCTCCCGCAAACCATCCGGTGATGATTGGGCCGCATGTTTGGTACGCGGAATGATTTGTGACAGTTCGTAAGTTTATCGTCAAGTGATCGCTCAAACATTTATGTCTACCTCTTAATTGTCATCTACGTGCCGATACGGTCGTTTTGACAGTAATTAGAGTACATTTGGAGTCCGGGCCTAAAACCGTCTTCATTTTAAAATGCCGAGTCGGAATGTTCTGGAATGTTCCGGATATTTCTATTCCATATTTTATAAATCTTTTAATCTTTGGTAAACAATTTCCCGTAATATTCACACAAAATATTAAGGAAAACCAAAATTATTCCGTTATTCCATAAACTAAACATGGAAATCTTTCTTCCACAGGGGGAAACCACTTGGGAAAGGACGTAGCAAGTGCCGCGCCTCTTCCAAGAGACGCAGTGCCTGCTGCGCCTCTTCCCAAGTCCTTTTCTGCGTATTTTTCGTATCTTTTTCATATCTTTTCGAGATTCACTTCCAAAGTTTCTCCGAAAACCCTACTTCCTCCGTGTGATTAGTATAAATAGAGACCTTCGGTCTCACATATTTCTCACGCGAGTGTCCGCCCTTCTCTTCTCCCTTTGCATTCTAGACCACGTTCTTACTTTTTGGCGTCTACGCTTGAACTTTCGACCACGTAAGCTCAGATCCTTCTGAGTACCAGTCTCGTTTTACATGACCGACCAATTTGACCAACTCCACATCAATCAACTTAATCAATCTTATTCGTTTTCCTCTTAGAGGACACTTTCGTCGTACATTCGAGTCGAACATCACTAAACGTTAACTTAGTTCATCTCGTTTCATCAAACATGTAAGTCTGAGGGTGTAAATCCTTCTTTAATTATTGTTCTTTATTATTGTAATTAATATTGTAAGATTTATGTCGAAAGTATTCTTAAAACCGATTTGTAAAACCTTGTTTAAAAACCCTATTTACGAAATATCAGAGCACAACCGTCGAGAAAGGACGCAGCAACTGCTGCGCCTCTTTGAAGGGACGCAGTACCTGCTGCGCCTCTTTGTGAGGCTGCCGCAGTTCCTGCTTCCTTTCTTCTTCCTTCGTCTTTTGATAATTCGATTGTTTTGTTTCGTTTTCAATTGTTCATTGTTTCATTAACATGATAATTTAAGCATGATAATTTTAACCTGTAATTCATTAATTCATTGTTAATTAATTCATCTTTCAAAATCCCGACTTAAATCCTTTATAATCCATATTTGCGGGTTTTCGTCATTAAAGTCAATTCGGGTTTTAGATATTCGATTTACCCATATTGAATCTCTGGAATTCATCTTTGATATACTTGTATCTGTTATTTACCGTCGCCATCATTAATTCATCATTAATAACTTGTTCAACCTAATTAATTTGTTTAGTTTGTTAATTTGTAATTAATTAATCTCTTATAAATCTTGTAATAATTCGTCCTAATCAGTTTCATTCTTGTTTTATCGTTTTTATGACCTCATTCACATGTAAATAATATGTTAATCACTTCCATCCGAGTCAAATAATATAATCAAGCATTAAATTCACCAATGAACATTAACGAGATGCGGTTCCGGCTTCACAGCCAGAACTCAACCCAGGAACAGACGCAGCGACTGCTGCGCCTCTTCCAAGGGACGCAGCTCTGCTGCGCCTGTTCCCGGTTGATTTCTGTCCCTGAACTCCCGTTTCTGCCTTGACTTAGTTTATTAGTTTACGTATTTAATTTACTAATCGTATTATCATCCATAATCTGTTCGTTTATTCATTTATTATTTCTTTTCTAAAACCATCCGTTTTAAATGTATTTTCGACATAAATCGTTAAATCCGATGTAATTATTGTAATTTTTCTTTATTGTATTATTGTTGTATTTCTTTTATTGTATTGCTTGTATGTTTTCATATGTAATTGAACTTAAATCCCGATTCGACCTAATTGTATGTTAAATTGCGTGTTAACCGACTTAGTATTAATTCTCACATGCTAGGATTAATCTAATGAGTGTTGCATTGCATGCATATACATCGACAATATATTGAGTATAGACAATCTTCCCTAATCATTAGTAGAGGTCGCTATCGAGGCGGCGGGATTAGGCGTTCGATCAAAAGAGCTTCCTAATACGTACCCTCACCCCTTACTCCAGATCTCTGTGAACATCCGTGTTCATTGGCATCCACGACAGTCATTCTAGACATAGAATGCTAAGGGTAACGAGTTCTTGGTGTTCATGTCACTACTTTGTGTCTTGACATGGCACGAGGTATTCGAACGGTTTCCAATTTTTCACAATAAATTGGTGGCGACTCCACAAATGCAAACGCTTGTTCCCAAGCGCCCCCGTTGCCCATGTCCACAGTTTGGCGACTCCGCTGGGGATAATACACTTACGTGTAGCCAAGGGTGAAACTTGAACAAGGTTAGGGAATAGTTTGTACAAGACAATTGTCGGTTTTCATAACTCGGTCTTCCTAGATCGTTTATTCGGCCTTCCTAGGCCCAACCCAACCCATTCGACCAATCGTCCCGTCTAAACGGTCCTAATTCTTATTTGGGCCTAAGGATGGATAGCGATTGACGTCATCCATACCATGGTACTTACTCTTGTTTGTATAAAGGACTTTCACTACTTGAGGAAATGGACTAGGAATCGGCCTTACTCTTGTTTGGTACGAGCCTCTCCACAGACTTCGGGTTTGATTGTTCGGTATGGCAACTCACCCTTTAAACCAAAACCCATTTAAATGCACTCAGCATCCCGTTATAATGCTTGTATATTGTTTGTACCATACGTGATCACCCTTTTCTAAACAAAACCATTACGATTTTTGTAAAATTCAAAATCCTTCTTTAAAATGTAAAATTTCGAACTTGGGCCTAATATTAGCGCAAAACAAGCCGAAACTCTGTCCAATTGTCGAGGCAAAATTCGGGCCTCAAAACCCATTTCAAACCTCACTTCGAGTCCACTCCTACAACTACACTAAAGTTGACTAGGACCAACATTTTTCAAACTTTGTCATTTCCTCAAAACTCACTGACACAAGTGGCACACTCCCACTTCACGAGTCAAAACATTTCTTTTCGAGTAAGTGTGCTAGAGTGGTCGATCGTGTTTTGATTCGTCGTCGATCTCTTATTCAGTTTCCAAGATGCCTGAAACAAGCGACGTGAACTTCAACCAACTCCAGAATAGTAATGATCAAATCCTAGCCGCGTTAGCTCGTCTCCAAGTTACTCAAGACCAAGTGTATGATCGCCTTGACACCATTGAGGGCCGAATATATGCCGTGGAAACGAGGATGCCTCCTCGAGAAAGTGAGATCGCTGATGACTTCGTGAACGACTTCGGGGACGAAAACCCTCCCATGGGTATGATCAAAGTGAGAAACGACTCCAATACTTAGAGGAGCAATTGATGTATCTCAAAGGGGATGACATTTATAGGGAGAATAACCGCAAATATGAGGCCGTGAGTTCCAAGTTGCCAACCAACTTCAACATGATGGATATCCCGAAATTCAAGGGGCATGAAAACCCTTTGAACCATATCCGTGCCTTCAAGGATTACATGTCTATCAAAGGCATTAAACCCGAGATGTTCTTAAGGATCTTTCCTTCATCTCTTGATACCATCCCAAAACAATGGTTCTATTCGTTAGAGCACAAGAAAATCGCTACCTGGGACGATGCCGCAATCGAGTTTGCTAAACAATATGCGGATAATGCTGAAATCCAAGTCAACATGCGCACTTTAGAAGTTCTTACCCAAAATGACAAAGAAGGTTTCACCGATTTCCTAAGTCGGTGAAGGAAGACTAGTACTCAACTTATTGAACGCCCGGATGAGGCTACCCTTGTGGAGAAATTCGTGGACAACCTAAAGCCCATCTACGCAAATCATTTGAGGTATCAAAACATCAAGACTTTCAAAGATTTGACCGTACTAGGGACAAGGATCGAAGATGACATTCGTAAAGGGCTCTTGTCCAAAACGATAGGTCGTGGATATCAAGGCTCAACAAGTCGTTCTTATGGCTCCACTAGAAAGACTGATGAAGTTAACCTCCTTGAGCCATCTAAGAAGAGTACCCCTCCAAGGAAATTCACAAATCTAGGGGACACGTATTCCAACGCTCTGAAAAGATTGATGAAACTCGGGAAACTTCAACCCATAGGCCCTACGCCCGAACCAGAAAAGAAATCCAAGTTCCGGGATGAGAATTCGTACTGCGAATACCACAGAGGTAAGGGACATGATACAGAGAAATGCTACAAATTGAAAAATGTATTTCAAGACATGATTGAAGAAGGTCGCCTACCAATACCACCTGGAGGTAAGCCTAACAACACTCAGAATCCTCTTGGAGTTCTAGTGTTTACAAATGAAGAATCTACCATAGATTGTTCACATCTCATTTCTCCAGTCGAAAACGAAGTTCATGCAATAGAAAATGAAGGGAACTACTCCACCATTTCCCCAACCATCATTGATTTCATCGCATGGGCAAAAAGTGTGGATAGGCAAGTCTTGGAATTAGAGAGTGCAGTGGCAACCTTACGTGGCCCCAAAGCCACACCTAAAGAACGTGCACCACTAGTTTTCTCTCAAAACACTACAATGCAAGAAGTAGTAGCCATGGTTGATGAACTAGTAGACCAAATTATCCAATTAGAAGCGGAAATCATGAGAATGAGGGAACTTGTTACTATCAATGGAATATGGGCTGATGATGATGAAGATGAGTATCTCACTGAACACTACTTAGTCAAAGTCAGTGAGGAAATAGTCAAGAATTGTGAAGATCAAGATGTAGATCACCTCACTCGTTCAGGGCGTCCATACCAAAATACTTCTCAAAATGGTCCCATAGCAAACGGTCCAACCAATGTAGTCGTACCAAATGATAATGAAGAAGGCTCTACCGACCATCTACTAAAGCAACTACAAAAGACAAAGGCTGATCTTTCAGTCTGGCAACTAGTGTCAAGCTCATTCCCACATCGCCAAGCTTTATTGCAAGCTTTGGCCAAACTAAATGTGGCACATAACTCCACACCCGACGACGTGGTCAACTTAGTCTTCCAAGAATCACCAAAGCTAAGTAATCCTATTACTTTCTCGGATGAGGATTTGCCACCCTTTGGTGCTAGTCATAACTTGGCTCTTTATATCACCGTCATTTGCTTAAAGAAAAATGTGCCAATGACCTTAGTATATTATGGCTCCGCAGTCAATGTCATACCCTTGAAAACGGCATACAAATTGGGCATGAAAGAATCAGATTGGACCCCTACCAACTAAGGTGTTCGCGCATATGATGGTACACGACGAAAGCTGGTGGGACTTGTTGACCTAACCATAGCCACATGGCCGATTGAGCGAAAGGTCAATTTTCAAATAGTAGACATTGAGGCATCCTTCAACATACTTCTGGGAAGACCCTGGATTCACGCTTCCAAAGCGATAACATCCGCACTCCACCAGAAAATCAAAATCCCACTAAATGATAAGGTGGTGACGATCACTTTGTCGCCCATCAAGGCAATCATCGAAAAGAAGTCAAGCAATCAAGTCCTTACAGATCCAGTACATGAACTTGGGGACTTCCATATCATAAACGTCATAGAGAGCGAGTTGACACCATTATACTTCAATCCCTACTCTAACCTAGTGGTCAACCACATACTCAAAACCCAGGGATACTTCCTGGGAATGCCTTTAAATCCTATCCGAAGGAGCACCATTGCCCCCTACAAGGAGGGTAATTCACAAAGAATACTCCTTGGATTAGGATACAAACCCACCAAAGAGGAAGTTCTCGAGATGCTCGCTCAATTTCAAAACCGTAAGAATGTGGGAATCCAAATGCAACCCTATCTCCCTACCCTAAATGGATACTTCGTTAGGGAAGGAAGTCAAGAACTCTTTCATGGATTTCCCGAACCTTGGCACTATCTCGAAAGGAAGCTAGTCGGAATCGAGATCTTTCACGATTGCTACTTCATTCCTCCAGAAACTGTTGGGAAATGTGTCCTCAACAATAGTGCGATCATATGATTTAAATATCATTATTAAATCTCATATAAAGAATACGTAAGGGATGATTCAATTATATAGTCAACTGATCAACATTAATCGGTAACGATTGGCTTGCTAGAGTTTGACGTTATCGTTGTCGTGGGGCGGTGGTGGCGTTGATCCCTTAAGGTCACACCTAAAGGATGATGCCCTTATCTATAAAGTTAATTAATTGTATGTCGATACAAGTTGATTAATTCCTTAAATATGAACAATTTATATTTATGAGAGGAAATATGTATCTTATTTTAATGTGATTAAATAAGATCATATTTAGTGGATTAATATGTTAATTCACTAAATTATGTTGAGGTTTTATAAATGTTTCGAGGTAGAGGTAATTAGTTATTTGCATTTACAAGAGGTTGTAAATTTAACTAACTAACTATTATGGGACCCATTATATGTTGATATAATGATAAAATATTACTCAATAAGTTGAGTAGATATATGTTTATTAATTTGTCACATAATTGTTGTATGACCAAATTAATATTTAAGTATGTAAGATAATTAATCATAAGACTTATAAGCATTTGTGGGACAAATATTATCAGACAAAAATGGACCCATATACTCTAAGTGGACCGTCCAAACCATAAGCATGCTAGTTTTTTGATTTTTGTCATTTAGTTGTTGGATAGATTCTTCAACATCTTATGACACACCTAAAACTAGCTAGCCTACAACCTCTACTAATGCTTTTGCATGTGATAAGTTTTGAGAAGACCAAAATGCTCTTATTAGAGCATGAGGCCGGAATCAACATGGTGAGAGAGGACATTTTTGTTCTTATTATTTTTCCACTCATTCTCTCACATGATGCTTTACATGTAACCTCTCACATATTCATCTTCTTCTTGATCAAAACATGAGATTTTTGATTCAAATTGTTCATAAAAGATTACTAATATTATTAGTGTAATATATGAGTATTAGTAATCAATTTTAAGGTAAACTACTAAACAAATATCTAGCAAATATTATTTAGTGGGGATAAGGGATAATCTTGGGTGCAATCAAGAGGAGTGACTTCTATACTTGAGGTCTTTGGAGGATCATCCTAATACTCATCATAGCTCAAGAACAAGTGAAGGTAGGAGACCTTACTTGTGCCCATAAAACCGAAATTAGCAATGTAAGGGACATTGTTTTCTTATAAATCTTTCATTTTGTTATGCATGCACTAGATCTAAAGAACAAATAATTAACAAGTTAATTAGTTCACTATTAGAGGAGTCTAATAATTGGTATATGAACCTAACAGAAACGGTTCCTACCGTCAAGACTCGTCAAGCACCTTGCCTAGACGAACAAGCCGTAAGTCTACTATTTGGAGAAGATCAATTTGTTAGAGCCGCGCAGGACGAGATCATTACCATGATACTTCAAGATGATCACTTCAACCCTACCGCGTTAATCACAGAAATCAACACCAATCAGCAGAAAGGATGGAGAAAATCGATCAAGTGGACAAACAATCAAGGAAGACTCTTCAAGCTCACTACTGGAGAAGGAGAGATGTTCAAAGGAGAACCAGAAGACGATGAATTCGAGCAAGAGTCAGAGTCGGAGTCAGAGTCGTAGTCTAGAGAAGTTCCTAGAGAGTCTCCTCCTGTCGTCATTCCCACTCCCCTTGTTTCTCCTAGCCTAGTGTCGAATAGCAACAGTAGTTCGGGAAATGTCCCAACCGCTGTCCCTTTACCGCCACTGACCACGGATCAGATGGCTTCTTTGTTTCAACTTTTCTCAAATCTTAATATGAATAAATCAGGTTCTGCTTACTCTTCGTGTTATCTTGAATGCAATTCTATTTACGATGATAATGAGAATGACCCAGACCCTGACTCGATCGAGATACCTCCCTACATAGCCAAAGAAATACTACAAGAGGGGGAAGGGGGACTAGTGATAGAGAATACTGAACCCATCAACGTAGGAACTGAATTAGAACCCCAAGAACTTAGGATAGGGACAACCCTGAGCCCCACCGAAAGGGCCATTTCATAGACCTCCTACACGAGTTCAAAGACGTTTTTACTTGGTCCTACAAAGATATGCCAAGGATCGACAGAGACATTGCAGAGCATAGAATCCCAATCAAACCAGGTTTCAAACCCGTGAAACAGAAGCTTCGACGAATGAGGACAGAATGGGCTCTCAAGATCAAAGAAGAAGTCGATAAACAATTTAAAGCCGGCTTCATCAAAGTTTCCGAGTACTCAGACTAGGTAGCTAACATAGTACCCGTACCCAAAAAGGATGGGAGAATCCGTGTTTGTGTTGACTTTAGAGATTTAAACAAAGCAAGCCCTAAGGATGACTTTCCTCTACCACATATCGACATATTAGTGGATAATACGGCGGATCACGCGTTGCTATCCTTCATGGATGGATACTTGGGATATAAACAGATCAAGATGGCCTTAGAGGACATGCATAAGACCGCCTTTGTCACTCAATGGGGAACCTACTGCTACACGGTTATGCCGTTTGGGTTAATCAACGCCGGAGCTACATACCAACGCACCCCAATTACGCTCTTACATGACATGATGCATAAAGAAGTCGAGGTATACGTAGATGACATGATTGTCAAGTCCAAGGAAATAGAGGGACATATTGCGAACCTTCGCAAATTCTTCTCGAGACTACGGAAGTACAACATGAGGCTCAATCCTCAGAAATGCGCATTCGGAGTGACATTCGGCAAACTCCTGGGATACGTGGTTAGCCAACGAGGTATAGAAATAGACCCTTTAAAGATCAAAGCTTTAATCGAAATGCCGCAACCTCAAACAGAGAAAGAAGTTAGGGGATTCCTAGGCAAGGTACAATACATCAGTCGATTCATATCGAAACTCACCATGATCTGCGAACCCATATTCAAGAAGTTAAAGAAAACAGATCACACCATGTGGGATGATGACTGTCAGAAGGCTTTCGACCGAATCAAGGAAATACTAGCCAAACCGCCAGTGCTCATGCCACCCCAACGAGATCAACCTCTTGGTTTATATCTCACGGTAACTGAAACGGCCATGGGCGCCATGCTAGCTCAAATCGTAGGAAAGAAAGAAAGAGCCATCTACTACCTTCGTAAGAAGCTCTTGGAGTACGAGTGCAAATACACACCACTCGAGAAGACATGCCTCGCTCTTGTGTGGACAACGAAGAAGCTACTCCATTACATGCTTAGCTACTCCGTCAAAATATTCTCCAAAATGGATCCTGTCAAATACCTCTTCGAGAAACCCGTTCTCAATGGACGTCTAGCGAG
Source organism: Silene latifolia (assembly GCF_048544455.1). NCBI lineage: Eukaryota > Viridiplantae > Streptophyta > Magnoliopsida > Caryophyllales > Caryophyllaceae > Silene > Silene latifolia. The sequence goes on from NC_133531.1 coordinate 110,014,763, forward strand.
ATGGACTTTGATGCTCTCTGAGTTCGATCTTAAATATGTGCCTTTAAAAGTCATAAAAGGGCGCGCCGTTGCCGAATTCTTCGCAGAAAATCCCATCAATGACACACAAACGATAGACACCTGGTCATTTCCGGATGAGGATATACTCCGAACAGATGTAAACTCCTGTGACCTTTACCTTGATGGAGCATCGAACTTAAAAGGATTTGGAATATGAGTGTTGCTCATTTTTCCTGAAGGCGAGCATACACCAATATATGTCAAACTTGACTTCGAGGTGACAAATAACACGGCAGAATATGAAGCTTGTCTCATCGGATTGCAAGCAGCGGTAAATTTAGGCATCAAGAATCTTCGAGTACATGGGGATTCCTCTTTGATCATCAATCAAGTTACGGGATCTTGGAAAATCCGAAGCGAAAGCCTGACACCTTATCAAGCCAGAATAGACCAAGTCACCCAATTCTTCGATCATGTAACCTACTTACATCTACCTCGAGAAGAAAATCAATTTGCGGATGCTCTTGCAAAACTCGCATCTTTGATTAACATGCCGGATAGTATGGTAGAAATGCCTTTATGCATCGAAAGACGATCAGAGCCAGCTTATGTGCACCAAATCACCGATGAAGAGGAAATTACGGAGGAGCCTTGGTTCCAAGCAATCCTAAACTTCAAACTCAACGGCACCTATCCACCAGAAATGGACAAAAGGCGACAACGCGCCATCCGCTTGCTAGCTTCCTAATACATCCTCATGCAAGGAGAGTTATACAAAAGAACACCTCTTGGTGTTATCCTACGTTGTCTTGATCATTCACAAGCACGAAAAGTGATGGAAGAAGTCCATGATGGAGAATGTGGCCCTCACATGAGTGGACCCATGATGGCAACGAAAATCACACGTTTGGGATATTATTGGACCATGATGGAATCTGACTGCATCAAATATGTGAGACATTGCCATAATTTTCAGATCTTCGGGAATGTGCAACATGTTCCTCCCTCATTGCTTTACACCATGACATCTCCCTGGCCATTTTCTGCTTGGGGAATTGACATCATCGGCAAGATCAGTCCAGCCGGAACAGGAGGTCACTGTTTCATCCTAATAGCAATAGATTATTTCACCAAGTGGGTAGAAGCGGCTTGCTTCACCAGTCTTACGGCCAAGAACGTGGCAAAGATCATACAAACCAATATCATCTGTCGATATGGTTGCCCACATGAGATCATCAGTGACAATGGATCACATTTCCAAGCTAAGACTGAACAATTGCTAGCCAAGTACAAAATCAAGCATCACCACTCCTCGCCATATAGACCACAAACCAATGGCGCGGTAGAGGCAGCAAACAAAAACGTTGTCACAATTCTCAAGAAAATGATTGACAACTATAGAGATTGGCCAAGCAAGATACCCTTTGCTTTATGGGGATACCGTACATCCGTTAGGACGCCCACTGGGGCTACTCCTTTCTATTTGACCTATGGCATGGAAGCCGTACAACCAGTCGAGCTAGAAATACCATCCTGGCGTATTTTACTCGAAAGTCAAATACCCGAAGCCGATTGGAAGAGGGATAGATATGAAGAACTCATCCTCCTGGATGAACGAAGGTTACGTGCATTATATAATGTGTAAACATATCAGGCGCGTATAAAACGAGCCTTCAACAAAAGGGTTAAGCCAAGGAACATCAAAGAAGGAGACTTGGTCCTCAAATCCATTAGGGCTCTTTTACCTGTCGATCCACGAGGAAAATTCAAACCCAATTGGGCCGGGCCATTCCTAGTCAAGTCCATACTTCCAGGGGGTGCGGTTAGGATCACAGACCTAGACGGGAACAAATTTGCCAACCCAACAAACCTCGACCAATTGAAACGTTATTATGCCTAGAGTAGGAGCAAAAACGCGCCTCGAGTAACCTCACGTGTCGCTCTTGTGGCACGAAATAAACGGCCCCTGGCCAAGCTGAATCGAGCTAATGTCATCTTGCTCTTGCATTTTGACAATTTGTCATTCTCATATCATCAAATAAACTAAATTTCATTTTCGGAGTAAGTAAAGCACATGCTTATTTTCTAAAGTTCATTACAAGCTCTTGCTTAGAACAATTATTCTTTTACATTTACTCGAACTACGCGCAAGAGTTTGATTTCATTTTTTTAATGAATACGTAGGCAATCCTTCACGGGATACAACCCACTTAATTACTTTAAATGTAAATAGAAGGACATTTGCAATTGCATTTGAAATTCGACAAGAATAATGAAAAGAAAACCACAACGGTTTCATAACCAATTAACCTCTTTTATTTCATTCCTAATAATAATGCGTTACATAATAAAATCATAATAGAAAATAAATAGGCTAGGATTCTAAAAATCCCACCTTCTCCTTATTGCAATAATAGTAATAATAATAAATAATAAAAAAGACATAGGCTACTCTTCCATTTTCCCTTTGTCTTTGTCATTTTCATCATACTTCTTGTCACGACCTCGAGCCGGACGCTCCTGCGCCACTTCCGACCTAATCACCAATGGTCTCTCTCGTGGTCTTGCTTTGCCATTCTTTCCAACCACCATCTCGACGGCAGGAGAAGTATTCGGTTTCTTCGAAGGATGAACAACTCGAAACCCGGCTTCTTCCTCTCCCTCAGTCAGATGCTTCTCCTTCTCCTTTTCCACCTCACAAACCTTGTAGTCAACAGGTTCACGCTTCCTCAGTCTCTCGCGCTCCTCCGGAGTAGCAGCTTTCCTCCACCACATATAGGAATCTGACACCCATAGAGCACTGACAGAAGAATTCAAGAACCAAATGTTCCTCTGAGCCCATTTGATGGCCCATTCTCTTCGATTCTCCGTAGTAAGCGCCACGGCAGTCTGCGGGACAGTGTCAAGCTTCGGGATCATCTGCTTCAATCCAACTTGCCTAATTAACCTCTCCGGGAAGATGCATATCATAAACTCCAAGCCGGGAATGCGAACAGATCGGGTAGGATCCAGGGAAGATACTCCAGTGACAGATTTGAGTTGCCACCATGGTACGATCCATCTAATTAAGGGGCCATCTTCACTTTTCAATTTGTTTTCCCAGTAATTGAACACTCGAGTGAAGTCCACCATGTAAAGCCTGGTCCTCATTGCAATCGAACGAGCATGATAAGAAGGAACATTAGCTGGGGGTTCGATCAATCGAAGACGCTCCATAAGCCAGACCTACCAAAAGTGGGTATTAGAAATTTAAAAAAAACGAACAAAAAAAAAAAAGAAAACAAACGAAAAAAACGAAACAAAAAAGAAAAAGAACGAAAAATATTCTTTTACCTGCAAAATAATGGGACTTCCCAAGTAAGGTAGGTCGCGATTGGCTTTCCTGTTATCTAAGCCCAATAGAATCTCTCCTAAACACAGACAAGTTGGGCTCCTGCGCAGCTCCATTTGCTCAATCAGGCTCAAAAGACGAGGGTCGCCCCTCATGTCCTCATCAACATGCCCTTGAAGGACATATACATGTAATAGGCAAAATCCGAATGCCCTTCGCCTTGCAACATAAGAGACAGTAGGATCAACCCTATTGATGAAGCGATCGATGAAATCCAACATTCGCACTCCTTTAGAAGTCACAAGACGGTCAACATCAACTCTGGCCAATCCAAGCAAGTCTCTAAACTTATTCTTATACCCTTGAGAAGTGGAGGGAATAGCAGGTAAATGTTCCGGATCCCAACCACCAATCGCAGCAATCTCCTCGGGAAATGGGCAAATGTCGCCTCCAGGAAAGGCAAATACGTGATGATTAGGGTCCCAATAGTCAAGACAAGCATCCAGGAACGGTTTGACTACCTTGATCAACTTCAAGCTCAAAAGTGCTCCAAAATTATAAGCACCCATGTCATACTTCTCCACACTAGAGAACTCATTTGTCCATTCTTTTAGACGAATCTCAAGAGTATTCATGATGTAGGATTATTTTGGGAGTTTTGTGTAATAAGACGAAGAAGGACGGAAGAATTGTGTGAATAAAACCTCCCTCGACGTCTTTATTTATACTAAAAGTTGTTTCCTAAAATCCGTCAGAACGGACGCATTGGGGAACAGGCGCAGCAGGTGCTGCACCTCTTCGAAGGGACGCAGCTCCTACTGCGCCTCTTCCTCAGCTCCTTTTCTGTGATTTTCCGCGTTGGATCTTTCCTAAATTCCTCAACGAATAATTTCCTATTCATACGGGTTATTATTTTGGTAAATGCGTCAAGTTACCATATTTCGTGTTTCCTAATTTCGCGGGCACGCATCTCGAGACGATATCGACATTTTCGTCATTTTAGCACACTTGTACATTTCTTTTTAATTTTCTTTTTTGGGGAATCATTTCATCAATTTAATTTAATTTATTCTTTTTTTTTACCTTTTGGTATTTAATTTAATTATATCATTTTTTGAACTTTACGTTTCTCTTTTACCTTTTTTCCTTTTGGGGAATCATTTCACTCTCCATTTCAAACTTATATGTTTTTATTTTTTCTTTTTTTAGGGGGTAACCCTCCCTACCGTCCGATCATTTCCGACCAAAATTTTTGCATTTTTGCCATTTCCGACCAAATTTTTGCATTTTCATTTCTGGTCATACTTTTGTGCATTTTTGAGTCGTTATTTTTGCGCTGATTTAGGTCATGTGTACAAATATATGTTCTATAGGATTTCTGTGTAAATTTCGGCAGCATGACGGCGTAAACCGTCATCTACCAAACCTGTTCAAAGCTAACCTGCAGGAACAAACAAAGCAACCCAGCAGCAAAGGCACGCAGGCCATCATGTATACAACCAAGAGGGGATATGTACACCAAACTGGGGATTGAGCCCTAAAACAAAATCCAAATGTCCAAAAATATATAAATGTACAAAAATACAACCAAAAAAAACAAGAAGCAACGCGGAAGCTACTGCTGATCGCCGTCTAGCTCAGCAACTCTCGCCTCGAGAGCAGTAACCTTGGCGTCACGAACCTCGAGCTCCCTCAACAGGCGAGCCGTCTCCTCTCGGGACTGGGCAAGCTCTCGCTCCAGCTCGCGCTCCCTCTGCAAACGACAAAAACTGGCTCATGTCAATCATTTCAAGCATAAAGGGAGATTAGAAAGCTCAAAAATGAAGTAAATGGAAGGTTCATACCTGACGTCCTCGGCCACCAGCAAGTGCCTCGACGGCAGTAGCCTGCAGCCGGTTGGCTACCCTCCACAAAGCCACGAACCGGGATGGCGCGACCTGCATTTCAAAAGAAAAATGTTTAGCAATTGAGCAAACTCGAGCAAATGTGTTCTTACACGAAAACTATGCAAGATAGAAGGCTCACCCTCCGAATCAGATGCTGCCAATCGTCCAAGCCAGCAACTCTCACCGCCACGTCAAAGTCACGTAGCTCGGAGATCGTCGTCATCCCCGTCGTGTCGGTGTACTCAAGGGTCTCGGGGTACTCTGGGGGCTCGATGCCCGCCGCCTCGACCTCCTGCAAAGTCAGATGATTTCCGTTAACCGATGATCTTTCATCATATGCTCAAACAATCAAAAATGAAAGAGGGCAAAGCACTTACCACAACCGGCCAGTACGCCAACCTCCCGTAGAGGAACGCCGAGTAGTCCTCACCGGGAACGAGGAGGGCGTCGCCACCAACGCCAGCCAAGTCAGCCTCCCTCTCAGCCTCAGAAGGCTCCCTAAACATCGTCCGAGGAGGATCGATGGGAACCATCAAGACGTCCCGAGAGCACTGTCGAGTCAGGCGCTCGCCCAGTACCACACAGACCCATCGACGTCCTCAGCAGCAGCGGCTCGAGCTCCTAGGTCGAAGGACCTCAGCCACGAAAGGAGGAGCGCCAGCGTACTCCTCCCAAGGCCTAGGCACCCACTAGAAAAGCAAACGAAGGTTCATTCTTACGATCAGTTCTAAAAGTAGGAGAAAGAAACACAATCAAATGTAAGGTAAAATACTCACACCGTCCAGCTGAAGAGCGTTCACCTCCCGCCGACAGACGTCGTGGAAGGAACGCCGACTCCTCGTGCGACACATCACCCAATCCCTCACAACGAGATAGGCCTTCTCCACCGGCTCCGTCCTCTTGGGCGTGAGGCCCGAAAAGTAGGAGTACACCCACGCCTGTAAATCAAGATAATCAGCAATGATCTTTCGTGATTTGACAAGAAAAGGAAATGATCTTTTATGAGAAGAAGTGAAGGTTCATACCTCCAACAGTAGTCCAGGGCCGACAGCAGCAGGAGAAGTCCCCTTCTCCATCAACTCCGGACGAACCATGGCCCTCATGAAGCGAATGAGGACCGCAAAACCAGCAGTGACCCAGTCCCAACGGCCTAGGGAGCTCAGGTTAGAAAGAAAGGGAAGAAGCTTCGTCGAAAGCCTCTCTCCCTTGTCTCTGCGGTAAATCGAAGACAAGAACCACCAGAGCCACAAGCGGACTCTCTGCTCTGCAGTGCAGGGAGGAGGAGCCGTCTCCCTCCCCTCGATCACCACCAACGCCGGGGTCTTCCCCGCAAAGTAGTCCCGCACGTAAGAACTAGGCACCAAGCCAGGTACCGCAGCCGCCTTCGGCGCCAAGTTCCAGCCAATCAGCCTCCTGGCCTCCGCCGAGTCAACCCTTATGGCCGTCTCTGGCCACTCCACCACCTCAATCCCACACAGCAGACCAGAAATCATGCCGTAATCCTCCAACGTGACCCCCACCCCACCAAAAGGCATGTGAAACGTGGAGGTCGTGTCCCAAAACCGGTCCAAGAAAGCTCGGACGAGACTGAGGTTAGCCCGAAGCTTCCTCCTCGCAATATCCCTCCAAGCCTGCACCAAGGCGCCGAACGCTCCCCACTCGACCATGGCTCGCTCCTCGGCCGACAGCCTCTCGTAGCATCCCATCGCCGTCGTATAACCCGAGAACGACCTGATGTTCCCGGCCTCCTATGTTGATTTGAAACAGAGGCTATCTTTAGCTCAAATGAAGAAGAAAAGGAGTGACAAACGCAAGTGAAAGAAGATGAATGAAGAGTTATGAATCCTATTTACCAAGCTCTTCACCGTCATGTAGGACAGGTGACCCTCCGCAGCCCAAAGAAGGTGCCTACTGTCCCAAGTCTCAGCCCACGCAGGTGCTCCCCTTAGCTGGCGACCACCTCGTCCGACGTTGGCCCGTCTCAGGGCCTCCTCCTCCTCAGCAGCCTCCTCCTCTAGGACCTCGTCCTCAGCAGCCATCACTGCAGCGGTGAAAGCCTCCTCCAACGCCTCCTCAAGCACCTGAGAAGGGTCAACAGCAGTGTCTACGTTCATGGGATCTTTCCCAGATGTAGAAGCCTCGTCACCTGCAGAATTAAGGTAAATTTAGGCCGCGTCAAGTGACGACAAGCCTTGATTAGGGGATTTTCGAGTTTTCGGAGCTCCGAAATCGCTCTTTTCTCGCCATCTTTGGCAATTTTCCCACAAACCCGTCCGCTCCTGTGGTATTTTGGGTCAAGTCAAGCCTAAGTTGGAACCTAGTCATGGGTTCGAGTCGGAATTTCGGCAGCATTTCGTTATAACGGCGATTTCGCCCTAGAAAAGTGTCCTGAAAATGCCGTCACAAACCAACATTCCGAGATGGTAGGAAGTTTACCCATCACACAGGGATTCCAAATCTCAAGTTTCGTCACAAATAGGCATTCCTAAGGCTATTTTCGAAGCAATTTACGGTTTAGCTGTGAAACCGTCTCAATTTCACTCAAATGCTCAAAACTCAACGAAAATTCGAAACAAATACAAGGTTATGATCCTTATATTACCAATTGGCCATTTACAAAGTCAATTTTGCAAGGCAAAATCATTTGGGGGAAAAGCCCCAAATTTTCGACTAATTAGGGTCGAAAACCCTAATTTTGTCGATCCCATTTGATCAAATACGGAAGATAAATGCAAGATTGATACACATACCTTGATTAGTCATGGCAAATGCAAGCTTTTGGATCAAATTTTGACGGAAATGGTTGGAATTTGAGAGAGAAATTGAGATTTTATGTTTCGAAATAATGAAATGAAACCCCTGTTTCATCGGGTTTTTACGCAGAAAAGACACGCCCAGGAATAGACGCAGCAGGCGCTGCGCCTCTTCCAAGGGACGCAACTCTTGCTGTGCCTCTTCCTCGGCTTCCCTTCATATGAATTTTCAAAAATTCGTTATGAGTTCGTTATTTTGTGGGCCCATCTTTGGTGCGCCTCTTTCTTGATGGTATATCGCATATTTGGTCCGTTTAACGTATGTTCTTCACCCGGATCCACATCTTCCAAGCCAACAGCAAATTATCGCCTTATTTTTATCCAAGACCTAGCTTGTCACAACGAGCATTTCTTCTTTGACAGGTGTTTCGACACACCTTTATTCTGTTGCCCCAGCGAGAGTACACGGATAGACTTTCCCTCTCGAGACATGGAGATCAGTTCCCGATTATGTTCCCCCAGCGAGAGTACATGGATAGACTTTCCCTCTCGAGACATGGAGATCAGTTCCAGATTATGTTCCCCCAGCGAGAGTTCACGACCGACAGTCATTCCCTCTCGAGACATGGAGATCAACATCGACCCCAAATTCTTCCGAAGTTTGTTTGAAGCTGAACACAAGCAGATTTCTCCCAGCAGTTCCAGACTGTGTCCTGCTGTCTTCTCCCAATATCGCGTTTTGTTTTCCCTAGAGTTTCAAAAAATTTTAGGTATGGTCTCTTCTTATGGCTGGCGAGCCTCCTTACGTAGTCTAATGGACTTTAAACGACCCTCCCCGATAGTCGACAGACTCTAAAATGTTCCCGACGACAGGTCCTTGGTTCAGACCCCTTGAGCCACCTCGCGTCGCCATAGTCGTCAGGTTGTAATCTTCGATTGACCTGATGGTTATACTTTGACTTTCGCCTTGTCCAAGCCTCAGTCAAAGTGGGGGCTCTGTAGATACCTCATTTTTGCACCTCCCGCAAACCACCCGGTGATGATTGGGCCGCATGTTTGGTACGCGGAACGATTTGTGATAGTTCGTAAGTTTATCTTCAAGTGATCGCTCAAACATTTATGTCTACCTCTTAATTGTCATCTACGTGCCGATACGATCGTTTTGACAGTAATTAGAGTACATTTGGAGTCCGGGCCTAAAACCGTCTTCATTTTAAAATGCCGAGTCGGAATGTTCTGGAATGTTCCGGATATTTCTATTCCATATTTTATAAATCTTTTAATCTTTGGTAAACAATTTCCCGTAACATTCACACAAAATATTAAGGAAAACCAAAATTATTCCGTTATTCCATAAACTAAACACGGAAATCTTTCTTCCGCAGGGGGAAACCACTTGGGAAAGGACGTAGCAAGTGCTGCGCCTCTTCCAAGAGACGCAGTGCCTGCTGCGCCTCTACCCAAGTCCTTTTCTGCGTATTTTTCGTATCTTTTTCATATCTTTTCGAGATTCACTTCCAAAGTTTCTCCGAAAACCCTACTTCCTCCGTGTGATTAGTATAAATAGAGACCTTCGGTCTCACATATTTCTCACGCGAGTGTCCGCCCTTCTCTTCTCCCTTTGCATTCTAGATCACGTTCTTACTTTTTGGCGTCTACGTGCTTGAACTTTCGACCACGTAAGCTCGGATCCTTCTGAGTACCAGCCTCGTTTTGTATGACCGACCAATTTGACCAACTCCACATCAATCAACTTAATCAATCTTATTCGTTTTCCTCTTAGAGGGCACTTTCGTCGTACATTCGAGTCGAGCATCACTAAACGTTAACTTAGTTCATCTCGTTTCGTCAAACATGTAAGTCTGAGGGTGTAAATCCTTCTTTAATTATTGTTCTTTATTATTGTAATTAATATTGTAAGATTTATGTCGAAAGTATTCTTAAAACCGATTTGTAAAACCTTGTTTAAAAACCCTTTTTACGGAATATCAGTGGACAACCGTCGAGAAAGGACGCAACAACTGCTGTGCCTCTTCGAAGGGACGCAGTACCTGCTGCGCCTCTTCGTGAGGCTGCCGCAGTTCCAGCTTCCTTTCTTCTTCCTTCGTCTTTTGATAATTCGATTGTTTTGTTTCGTTTTCAATGGTTCATTGTTTCATTAACATGATAATTTAAGCATGATAATTTTAACCTGTAATTTATTAATTAATTGTTAATTAATTCATCTTTCAAAATCCCAACTTAAATCCCTTATAATCCATATTTGCGGGTTTTCGTCATTAAAGTCAATTCGGGTTTTAGATATTCGATTTACCCATATTGAATCTCTGGAATTCATCTTTGATATACTTGTATCTGTTATTTACCGCCGCCATCATTAATTCATCATTAATAACTTGTTCAACCTAATTAATTTGTTTAGTTTGTTAATTTGTAATTAATTAATCTCTTATAAATCTTGTAATAATTCCTCCTAATAAGTTTCATTCTTGTTTTATCGTTTTTATGACCTTATTCACATGTAAATAATATGTTAATCACTTCCATCCGAGTCAAATAATATAATCAAGCATTAAACTCACCAATGAACATTAACGAGATGCGGCACCGGCTTCACAGCCAGAACTCAACCCAGGAACAGACGCAGTGACTGCTGCGCCTCTTCCAAGGGACGCAGCTGTGCTGCGCCTGTTCCCGGTTGATTTCTGTCCCTAAACTCCCGTTTCTGCCTTGACTTAGTTTATTAGTTTACGTATTTAATTTACTAATCGTATTATCATCCATAATCTGTTCGTTTATTCATTTATTATTTCTTTTCTAAAACCATCCGTTTTAAATGTATTTTCGACATAAATCGTTAAATTCGATGTAATTTTTGTAATTTTTTTTTATTGTATTATTGTTGTATTTCTTTTATTGTATTGCTTGTATGTTTTCACATGTAATTGAACTTAAATCCCGATTCGACCTAATTGTATGTTAAATTGCGTGTTAACCGACTTAGTATTAATTCTCACATGCTAGGATTAATCTAATGAGTGTTGCATTGCATGCATATACATCGACAATATATCGAGTATAGACAATCTTCCCTAATCATTAGTAGAGGCCGCTATCGAGGCGGGCGGGATTAGGTGTTCGATCAAAAGAGCTTCCTAATACGTACCCTCACTCCTTACTCCAGATCTCTGTGAACATCCGTGTTCATTGGCATCCACGAGAGTCATTCTAGACATAGAATGCTAAGGGTAACGAGTTCTTGGTGTTCATGTCACTACTTTGTGTTTTGACATGGCACGAGGTATTTGAACGGTTTTCAATTTTCCACAATAAATTGGTGGCGACTCCACAAATGCAAACGCTTCCCGTGGCCCATGTCCACAGATTGGTTGTTGTGTAAGACAGTATGTGCCTCTCGGTACGCCGTGTATCAGTGAACTAAGTAAAATACGGAACACCGTGCTAATAAACAGAATAAAGGTATGTATATACAATAATAAATGCTTTAGCTGAAATTAAGTTACTACTTGATATGTGTATTAGCCGAAACACTTGTACCAACTATGCTCATCATATATGCAGTTAGCTTACGTCGTCCCGAAAAGTATGATAAGTACCTAAAAAAAAGACAGGGGAAGCCCTCAGATCTTGGAAGTTAAAGATTGCTGAGAACCACTTGTTCAAAAAGGAAACCGGGGAGATGAAAAAGAAACCACCAAAAAAGAAGTATCTGTATGTCAGTCAGGACCATTGGGATAGCTATATCGCTTGTTGGCAGTCTGACAAGTTTAAGGTAACTTAATAATAATAAGTAAAGAAGTATACTTAGTTTAGTGTTTGGTCATACTTACATTTCTTGATACAATTTATTTGATGAAGGTTATGAGTGAGAGGAACAAGGCGAACACTTCAAAGAAAAAGACCGTCTTTTACGGCTTCCAAGGTGGTTATAGATTGATTAAGACAAAACTTGTAAGTACATAATTCTTATAGTATTAGACTATTAGGTGTTTTAGTAGGATGTTATATATGTTCATAGTAATCATACATATTTTGAGAGGATATCAATGTGATGAATGAATTGTAGGCAAAGCTTAGAAAATTCAGTTGTCACGACACTTGGGTGGAAGGTCACACTCCTAAGAACGGAAAGACGAAAACTGAATATGATAAGGATATCATAGAGAAAATTATAAGTTTGACTTAATATGTCTCTCCTACGGCAAACTGGTGGTAGGAGTTATATAATTGTGAGTTTAAATAAAATTTAGTTGCTTAATGGTTTTATGTGTATGTAGAGGATCTGTGAGAATGAGATACAAGATTGAAAATGCAAGCCTCAAGGACGTGATGTCATTTTTGCTAGGGCGATCGGCAAAGCAGAGCATCCAGGTCGTGTGAGAGGGGTATCGATGCATGTTGGCATTACTAAGTATTTTGGAAAAAATACTCGAAGGATGATGAGTGGTGATGATTCCAAGAAGGAAACCATATAAATACTGTATTTAAACCAACGTAATTTATAACTATATATGCTGACATTAATTTCTACTACACAGCTACAGAAAATAGCCAGGTTGATGCTGAGAATGTTAGAAACTGGGGAAAAGCCATCAGAAAAAGAGTTGGATATGGTTCAAGAAGTCATACAGGAAGCAGATGAGGAGGAGGAGGAGGAGGAGGATAAGGAGGAGGAAAAAGAGGTAATAATATTTATGTCTTATATAAAGTGTGTTATATGATTTGGAAAATCAGTACGTGTTATATGGACAAGTGTTAATGTACAGAAGGAAGCCGAGGAGGACATGGCAAGGGAGAAGGAAATGGCAAAAGAGATTGAGGTGGGAGCCGAGGATCGATATCAGGCAGTTGAAGAGGAAGAGGAAGCCAGGAAGGCCGTGACACAAGATAAGGTGGAGGTAGTTGATGATCAGATGTTCTTCTCAACACCAAAAAAGGTAATAGCTGTTAGTTTATAATTATTCATATCATACACGTTTTTTACTTATGAAATTTATTAAAGGTAGTGAATGTATGTGTACTAATTGATTAAAGCTGTCGTGAAGGGCGATTGCAAGGTGGCTTGTCGTCTGTTCTATTTACAGGAAAAACAGAAAGTTGTTGTTGCCAGGGGATACGTGTTCAATTACGACCGGCTTCAACAAGTTAAGGTTCATGGTATACCCCTTCGTGACAAATGCAGGAAAGTGGAAGTGTCCCAATTATATAAAGACAAGTATGGGGAAGTAAAAGTACCTTTTCCAAGCTAAGCAACAAGCAAGTTCACAGCTTTCTAGGAGAGTCCAATTTCAGGTTGCAGTTCGGATGCTTATGTGCGCTAAAAATCCCGACTATAGTCTTATTGTAGATAGTCTATGTAGACTATCTTAGCTTTGAATTGTACTTTAGTGGATAGTTTTTTTTGCAAATTCTTGTAGTTTCTTTCTTTTTTCAAAAGAAATGAAATGATAATTTTTTTGCAAAAAAAAAGTACCTTTTCCTAATGAGGAGGTCACTTATTTGAAAGAAGCCCTAAGTTCTTATGTGCAATGACCTGACAACCTCATCAATGTTGTCAACCTAGAGGTACCTATATGCAGACGTTAATTATCACTTGTTCTTTAAATATAATTAGGGTACGAATATTAATATATCGTTAGTATTTTAATCTTTACATTTGCAGAAGTTAAGCAAAGCCATAGCGGCACCTAAAGCAATTACAACTACGTCAACAGACAAAGTCACCGAAAGGACTACATCTTCCCCCAAAAACAAAACTACACGACATACAATATAAGCCAGCTACTTTTGTTGCAGTCAAACCTACTTATGATTCTTATTATGAATCATGTGCAAATAAGAAAAAAAATGAAAACTAATTCGCTGAAGGCTTTGCACAACCTGGCTGTAAAGAAGTCACCTAGAGGGGATGTAGTGGATTAAATAGGAAGCATTGGGTGCTACTGGCAATCCAAGTGGAAATAAAAACAATGTACTGGATTGACTCTCGCAAAGGCAAACCCTCTGACAGTTGTGTAAAGATGATAACTGAGTAAGTTTACGACATTCAATAATGTCATTTGTTATTGTATGACTTGAGCCATATATATGAAAATAATAATGGCATGTGTGTGTGTATATTTATGAATTAGTGTTTTTGAAGCAAAAAGAAGATTATGTCCACTTGGGAAATATAAAAGCAACACTGATCCCAATTGTATCACACCATTAGTAAGTGTATTCTTAATAATTACTCGTATCATTTAATTTATGTTTATGCGAGAGGTTGGTTATCTAATTTAGCTGATTTGTGTGGGATTTATATAATAGTCTCCTAATGCACCAGACGACAAACAATGCACCTTTTACGTTTGTCAGTCCATGTGGGAGGTTATCAACGAAAATTATTCTACCATTCCGATACAGGTTAGTGTGATTTAAAAACTATTTCAGACGTAAATTGAGTTCAATTCTGTATACTTCGATGTATTATGTCTATTTTGATTATGTATATTTTGAATTGTAGTTTCCACTAATACTCAAGAAAGCCCCAGAACATTCGCCAGAGGACATCACCCAGTTGAGAAATATGTGGGCCAGTTCTGTTGTTTCATTAGCGGAGTCTCAATAGTTTGCTCATGCTTTATATACGTGTGTATATATAGAGCCGTTGTGTATTGGCTTCTTTTGTTTTTTTGAGAAAGTTGTGTATTGGCTTTTGATCATCCTATTTATACTGCTTTTAAACTGGGTTTAATTGATCATGAGTGTAATATTTTGGTGTAGGATTGAATTTTTGCAGTGCACAGCTGCTGGAACGCTATTTTTCAGCAATTGCTGGAAAAATAGCATTTCAGCAGCCGCTAGAAACGCTGCTGAAAAAATAGCATTTTCGCAGCTGCTAGAACATGCTAAAACAATTTTTTTTTTTAAAAAACAATAATTAAAAAAGATAACGGTTAAAAACAACCCGTTGTAAACAAATATTTGACAACGGTTTTATTTAGATAAATAACCGTTGACATATTTTCCCTCCCGTTCAAACCGCCAAAAATATAAGATAACGCGAACGATAACTTTTGTTGAATTCAAAACTTTTACAACAATTTATTTAAACAGAACAGTTGTCAAAGTTTCATCAATAAAAATAGATAACGGTTACATACCGTTGTCAATAGATAAATATAACAACGATTTTACATGCAATAAAGCCGTTATTAAATTTTGACATTCAATTAAATAAGATAACGAAATGAACTGTTATCATATATAATATTTAACGACGGTTTTGGAACCACTAAACCGTTATCAATAGTAAACTACGACAACAGATTAAAATCGTTATTAAGATTTAATAAAGGTTTCTTAAAAGTAACCTTGTTGCCATAAACATATTTAACAACGGTTTTATAACGGTTCTTGAGTTATGATAACGGTATTATAGATCCGTTATTGATGTTATATAACGACTCGCGTGTTTGTAAAACCGTGGTATATATTTAACAACCGTCGTTGCAATAACGATTCTGTGTTTCTATTTAAAAATGGTAGTTGCATTATCTGACTGTTATTGAAAGTCTTATTTGATATAGTGTAGGGCAAAACCTTAATCCTTTAGAAAGCGATTTGGGCGCTTTTGTTTTGCTCATTTTTGAGTGGAATTGATGCTTGCATAAGGTTAGAAACATGTTTAGGAGTATAGGGGGTGCTTTTAGTTTGCATTTTGGTCCCCCTTCCCGCTCCCTAGGTGCGAAAAAAACGTGAATGAGACAAAAGACCGTCTCATTTCGCAATGGTGTGCTTCTTTTTTCGAGTTGTGTCCCCTACTAGGTTGCATTATAGTCGGGAAATGTCGTCTTTGCTATGTTAAACCTTTGTTGGGTGCTAGGGGAAAATTTTTGTATTTTGCCTTTATCAGACGGTCTTATGTCGACGAAATAAGCGTCTATTGGAGCTAAAACTGAGCTAATTTGCTTTGAAATAAACCTTAACGATAGTTTAGGTCATTTTGGGGCATAATCAAGTCATTTTGCTTTGGTGTGGTCGCAATTTGAATTTTTAACCTGTTTGTGCTCAATTTGGCGTAAAATTGCCTTTTTCGAGCTGTATAAAATGCCCAGTTGTGTCGGGAATTCTTGTTGCTTATTTTTGCAGACCTTTTGTGGGCCAAAGGGTGTTGGGTTGTTTTTGTAGTTGTTGTTTTTTTGCTTTTATTTTGACTCGTCTTTTGCTTGAAAAGAAGGGTGAGTCGTTTTTTGTGAGTTTTTTTTGCTGGCTGGGGTTGGGCGGGTTTGCCCTTGCTGTTGTTTGCTTTTGTTTTGTATTTACAGGTGATTTTGTTTTTTTTGGGATTTTGCCCGTTTTGTGCCGTCGTAATGCCGAAATTTCGGCTGACGTTTTTTTGTTTTGGTTCTGTCCTAAACTGCCTGACCCTACGACGCTCACAAGGTGGGGGAGGTGCATGTTATCCCTCATGCACTGAGACAGGCTCAGGTAGGTCCAAGAGAATGGTAGAATTAATCAAATAGGTATGGGGCTCAAGTCTAGGTACACCGCCTACAGACTCCCACTCAGCTAAGTGGTCAACAACAGAGAGATGGGTAGGGTCGAGAAGTACCATCCACATAGATCCTCTCACTCTCCAGGCATAAGACCCATCAGCCATCTTCCTCAACCATCTGTTCTGACACCAATACTTGGCGTTCATAGTAGGAACGGTCTCAACATACTCATCTCCCGATGGAGGTGGGGCCTCAAAATCAGTCAGACGCTGGGCTAGGCGGGTCACTATGGCCCTGCAAGCAATGTGCCGGCTCGGGCACTGTGCCATGCGCTCAAGACTGGAGCACACTACCCCCGGAGCACTATAATAGAACGACTCCCTACGGTTCAGGTTAAGGTAAGACATAAGCAACATGACCTCATGATAATTAAGCTTGCTCACGTCATCTCTCGCATACAACAAACAGGCCATCATCCTCAGGAACACACGAAGGGAAACATGCTGCACATCATTGATCAGCATAGCACTGGCACTAGGGGCAGATCGACCAGTCAAGTAAGGAAGGTAGAGAGGTGCACCATTGTTCTTAGCCACGTCACTAAGGTATCCCGTCCCCTCAGCCTCTAAACCCAAATGACCCGCAAAATCATCCAAAGTCAGCTCGTGATCCTCATTCATGAGGCGAAAGGAGACAGTCTTCTCCTTTGCATCATAAACGTAAGAGCTCAAAAACTCTAAAGTCAGGTGAGGGTAGGACTTCTTCCTCAAATGGTACAACCCCTCCATTCCCAAAATCTCAAAGATATGGGTTATGTCTCCCTTAATCCCCAAGGTCTCTAAAACCTCAGGGTTTGCACAGCGGGTGGGTCGAAAAGGGCGACTCATTAAGGCTATGAAAGCTTTGCGCTCCTTAAAATCAGAGAAGATTACCGATGGATATGCCTCCACCGGTGGAACCGCGGGCTCTTGGCTAGACTGACCCGTCTCTAATTGGGCATTAGGATGGGTCCTCTTGTTTTCTAAACCTTTGGTTTTCGCCATACTGCAAAAAGATAGACTTAAAAAAGGATACTTTACACACAAAAATTTTACAATAGCTGGACTGTTTTTCTGATTGTATACAATTTTTTGAGACGAACTTTTAAGACGAAATTTTCTCATCAAAACACCAAGTATTTTACTCAAGACATCATTCTCAACATCAAGAGGCTTGAAATAGTATGATAATCAATCAAAAGGATGAAATTTCCGATTTTAGCTAACCCTAAAAATTCAAAATCCAATTTAAACCATGTAACGATTCTAGTCACGGTATAAACGATGTTTATATGCAATTAAATCCAAAGAAATCAAAAGAATAGGCTTGTTTTCAGTCACACAAGATGGGGATTTGAAGTATGAGCAAATTCATACCATAACTTTGATAATAAAGGGGGAAATTGAGTTAAAACCTTACCTTGAATAATCTTTTGGCAAGCAAAGAACAATTAGCCACCAAGAAGTCACCCAAGAGCTTGAGAGATAAGAGGTATTGAGTTTTAGAAAGAAGAAGAAGAAGATGTTAGAGGCAGAAATAAGAAGAGATTGGGCGAGAAAGGGTCTTTGTATAACCCGGACGAGTCCCGATAAAGCAGTACTTGGTCGAGTATTGGGCTTACTCGGCCGAGTGTCGACTACTCGGTCGAGTATTCTTAGTACTCCATCGAGTACTCGAAAATAGTAGCGATCCTAATCTGCCCAAAAAAGAACACTCGGTCGAGCGTTAGTATACTCGGCCGAGTATGGACTACTCGGTGGAGTACGCTTATTTACTCGGTCGAGTGTCATAGAGCATGAACGAAATTCAAATTTTAATACACCTGCAAAACGAGTAACGTTGTTCGGAGTTCCGTGCAATCGGGCTCGTCACTGTTAGAGCTTACTCCAACCACATAGACACGCATCATTACAAATTATGCATATTCATGACCAAAGCAATCGACGTTTCCATCCACATTCCTTACTTTATTATTACGACAGCTTAAACGCAACCCGTAGGCATATACACCAATTAACTACTTCACCTGCAAATTTTAATCTATATACCACATCATTACACATTCCACTATCCATCTTATACTCTCCTTAAGCAAAACGTTTGTGAGGCAACAACCATCGTATAACGCAGCCATTATTAAACAAATTGTTTAACTTAACTTTGCCATACATTTCAGCAAATTTATTCACCAATTCGAGACTTTTCCACTACCATAGACTCTACACACAATATTCACATTGATGCACATTTCTTAATTCACAGATGTACATGGCAACAGTACGCACACAACAAATCCTATCAACTACCCTTTCCCGGTGACTGGCTTAAGCATGGTGGGGCCGTGATTTTGAAATGAGGGCGCCTACTCACCCAAAATCTAGCATCGACTGGGGCTCCCAACGCACATACACCGGGTTCATTTTAGTTTGACACCCTATATTCATTTAGTTTATTGGTTCAGGTTCCAAAATCGTCGGCTCTGATACCACTTTGTAACACCCCCGTACACCGAGATGCCTTTCCAAGGACGATTCCAGTATATGAAGTTATTACCTTCTCGGTTGCCCGAGGTAGTAGCTCAAACAGACAATAAAAGAACTCTTATATTATATTACAGTACTCGTTACAACTGTAAACAAGACTGATTACAAGAATTATAAGGACTACTATTACTCATATCTCTGCCTATCTAGACCATAAGCGTGATAACTCGACTCCCTTCATGCCCAGCAGCAACAGACCCATTGTACCTGCTAAGCCAACTGCTCACCATCCCCGAATGGATCACCACAGTTTTGAAAACATAACACGAGGTCAGTACTGTATAATAAAATAAGACAAACAAGATAAACAACCAGCTGATCATCCACCATCTCCGATCTCCAGAATCTCGCCCAGTAACTAACTACACACCGAGGCGTGTAGCCCTGCCAGATTACCCATCGCAATAGGTAATCCTCACCGCCAGTGGGGGACCGCAGCCAATCCCCACCTAAACCCCGCTCATCAGCGAGCGATATCCCTGTCCCTTAATGTGCACATCCCCTCCCGTGACGGGTTCCACGAAGGGCGAACTAGGGTGTGAAGCCACTCCCGCAAGTGACTCCACCATAATCATCCCAACATCACCACCACTACCAACACTCCGATGATTAGCAAACAACAACAAACACAATTCAATCACAATCTTAAATCAATTAACAGTAACTGAGTAGGAAAACCCTACCTCATTGCCAACCACGAAATGCACCCACATATATAGCCAAGTAAGACTCCGAAATGCATCCTACAATGGCGACCACATCCTATTATACAACTATTCCAGACAATCTACTGAAAGAGACCACAAGGCAGTGGCTTACCTAATAACGCGGACCGACGGTGACACGGATAAAGACCACGCACGCAGCCTTCCTATGCAAGTCCCGTCCTTCCCATGGTTGAGGTGTAGGCTACATACATGAGAGTGTATAGAGGTAGGGGTGATAGGAGAGAGAGGTAGGTTAGGGTTAGAGAAAAAGGAACTATCGAGAAAATAAGAAATAAAATGAATCTCGCGAACTTGCATTTTTATATTAACGCATCAACAGCAGCCATACTCGGTCGAGTACTGGCATACTCGGCTGAGTAGGCTCTACTCGGTCGAGTATAGACAATACTAGGCCGAGTAGTCTCTGCTAGGTCGAGTAACCACTCCTGTAAGGTACCAATTCTCGCCTAGTCTCTCACCTATCCCTTCCTAAGGTCTTTCTTGGTCAAAGGGTCGGTCAACAGAGTCCTTAAATATCCTGGGTATTAAAGTCTTCCCCCTTAAAAATAACTTCGTCCCCGAAGTTAAGCCCACACAACTCCAGCAGCGAGGTTAAGCACTATGAACATGATCAACATACATAAAGGCATACAAACTTTGGCCCTCACTTATACCACCACCACATCACATTATTTAGACAAACGTCCACACGACCACGAAACTATACTTTCATGCATTACCGGCCAAGAACTATCACTTACAAAACATACAGCGTAATAATCCTATCATAGATTCACAACAAAATATGTTCCTATCCCATACCACATATGTTTTATTATACATAATTCTATTACCCGTACCACACACTCTTATTAAAAGCAACTCAAACAACTGGCAAAAATACACATCATGCTATCTTACAAAACTGCACTATAACCATTGTGAAGCTATCCACAACGATCATACAAAGTTGTTCAAACGCTCGTTCACATAGCTTAAAATGCCACCAAGGTACCAAAACACTATAACATATATATAATTTCAATAACATAGATATAATTTAATCATTTGCTTCCGCGACATTACTCTTCCCCTCTTAAAGGAACTTCGTCCTTGAAGTTCACCACTAAACAACTATCCCGTTCCCAAAATCAACACATATCCTAATACTGACATTACTCACAAACCGCAACCAACATTGATTCATGCTGACGGAACTTAATCTATGACATTACACAACTACGACCCGTATCAACAGAACCTGATGGAAATTAGGTAGCATATCTCCCGATATGTTATTACTTACTAACAGTAACTTCATCAATTATCTGTTATTTAGCCACATAATTCATGCTACAATATTATAACCATTGAGTCTCACTTATCCAATTTGACTTGTTATAACTATAAGTAACACATACACCACCGAAGACTGCGCTAGTTGATCCAAAACGTATATTCGACTCGTGACAGCAACGATACTCTCTTGTCATTACATAATCATGACTCACACAACTTATATGCACACCAAATTGCAGCACCTTGAACAATGCGATAACATTCATGTTAGCCATGGCAATGTGACCTAACATTCATATTTTGACATGTTATCTAAGTACATACGTACATATAACATGACCACACTTCATAATAGGACAATCGTTTGCGCTAAGCAAAACTACTGAGTACCCACAAAAACATTAACATATACATATCCAAAGAAATCTGATGATTCAAAAATATTAAACACAAGAAGTTCCTGTAACAGTAATAATCGGCCGAGTATGAGTGACTACTCGGTCGAGTAAGCTCTACTCGGTCGAGTATGATAGTATACTCGGTCGAGTAAGCTCTACTCGATCGAGTATTACCTATACTCGGTCGACTTCTTACGGGCAGAAAGCTTTTTCCAGCCATACAACACAATTCACCCACGAATTCACCTGCAAACAAACATGACTACCACACTACAAAGCATGTCTAAGTCAAACAAGTCACCGCATAGAATGCTAAATATGTAACGCCCTTATGGCCGAGTACAGTCATCCAAAAGTAAAAGATAAATCCGAAAGATGAGTATCCAACACAAATGAAACAAGTCCAGAAAATACGACAAAAGATCAAAAGCTAGGACCCTCTCCCATGTCTTCATCACCACCTGTGCCAGAAGGACCTGCTCCCTGAAAACCCGATGCTGCTGAGTAGTCCCCTCCTAGCTGGCTACCGTAGTTGGCTCCCCACGGTCCCACGAGGCAGCCAAACTCGGTCTCCTCAGGTGGCCTCCAAAAACCGGGATTAACTCCGTAGCTGTGGAAGACTCCCGTGACCACTCCAGGTCCCCTCCACCAAACAGGCTGTGCCAACTGAGTCCCTATGCCCTGATTCAGGGCCATCTCGTGCATGTTGCGGAGCACCAAGTTGGTAGAGATCCGCTCAGTCAAATCACTCACCTGCATCCTAGGGTCATGCATGGTGGGATAGGGCGAGTACTGGTGAGGGTAGAAGTCAGGGGCCGAGTAAGAGGGCTCAGGCTCGACCGGGTCTGCCCTAGACTGCCTGACCCTATGGCGCTCACGAGGCGGGGGAAGTGCCTGTTGTCCCTTAGGCACTTAGACAGGCTCGGGTAGGTCCAAGAGAATGGTAGGATCAATCAAATAGGTCTGGGGTTCAGGTCTAGGTACACCGCCTGCAGACTCCCACTCAGCTAAGTGGTCAGAAACAGGGAGATGTGCAGGGTCGGGAAGTACCATCCACATAGATCCTCTCACTCTCCAGGCATAAGACCCATCAGCCATCTTCCTCAACTATCTATTCTGACACCAATACTTGGCGTTCATGGTAGGAACGGTCTCAACATACTAATATCCCGATGGAGGTGGGGCCTCAAAATCAGTCAGACGCTGGGCTAGGCGGGTCACTATGGCCCTGCAAGCAATGTGTCGGCTCGGGCACTATGCCATGCGCTCAAGACTGGAGCACACTACCCCCCTGAGCACTATAATAGAACGACTCCCTACGGTTCAGGTTAAGGTAAGACATAAGCAACATGACCTCATGATAATTAAGCTTGCTCACGTCATCTCTCGCATACAACAAACAGGTCATCATCCTCAGGAGCATACGAAGGGAAACATGCTGCACATCATTGATCAGCATAACACTAGCACTAGAGGTAGGTCGACCAGTCAAGTAAGGAAGGTAGAGAGGCGCACCATTGTTCTTAGCCACGTCACTAAGGTATCCCGTCTCCTCAGCCTCTAAACCCAAATGAACCGTAAACTCATCCAAAGTCAGCTCGTAATCCTCATTCATGAGGCAAAAGGAGACAGTCTTCTCCTTTGCATCATAAACGTAAGAGCTCAAAAACTCTAAAGTCAGGTGAGGGTAGGACTTCTTCCTCAAATGGTACAACCCCTCCATTCCCAAAATCTCAAAGATATGGGTTATGTCTCCCTTAATCCCCAAGGTCTCTAAACCATCGTATAATGCAGCCATTACTAAACAAATCGTTTAACTTAACTTTGCCATACGTTTCAGCAAACTTATTCACCAATTCGAGACTTTTCCACTACCATAGACTCTACACACAATATTCACATTGATGCACATTTCTTAATTCACATATGTACATGGCAACAGTACGCACACAACAACTCCTATCAACTACCATTTCCCGGTGACTGGCTTAAGCACGGTGGGGCCGTGATTTTGAAATGAGGGCGCCTACTCACCCAAAATCTAGCATCGGCTGGGGCTCCCAACGCACATACACCAGGTTCATTTTAGTTTGACACCCTATATTCATTTAAGTCATTGGTTCAGGTTCCAAAATCGTCGGCTCTAATACCACTTTGTAACACCCCCGTACACCGGGATACCTTGCCAAGGATGATTCCAGTATATGAAGTTATTACCTTCTCGGTTGCCCGAGGTAGTAGCTCAAACAGACAATAAAAGAACTCTTATATTATATTACAGTACTCGTTATAACTGTATACAAGACTGATTGCAAGAATTATAAGGACTACTATTACTCATATCTCTGCCTATCTAAACCAGAAGCGTGATGACTCGACTCCCTCCATGCCCAGCAGCAACAGACCCACTGTACCTGCTAAGCCAACTGCTCCCATCCCCGAATGGATCACCACAGTTTTGAAAACATAACATGGGGTCAGTACTGTATAATAGAATATGACAAACAAGATAAACAACCAGCTGATCATCCACCGTCTCCGATCTCCAGAATCTCACCCAGTAACTGACTACACACCGAGGTGTGTAGCCCTGCCATATTACCCATCGCAATAGGTAATCCTCGCCGCCAGTGGGGGACCGCAGCCAATCCTCACCTAAACCCCGCTCATCAGTGAGCGATATCCCTGTCCCTTAATGTGCACATCCCCTCCCGTGACAAGTTCCACGGAGGGCGAACTAGGGTGTGAAGCCGCTCCCGCAAGTGACTCAACCACAATCATCACAACATCACAACATCAAAACATCACCACATCACCACCGCCACCAACATTCTGATGATCAGCAAACAACAACAAACATAATTCAATCACAATCTTAAATCAATTAACAGTAACTGAGTAGGAAAACCGTACCTCATTGCCAACCACAAAATGTACCCACATATATAGCCAAGTAAGACTCTGAAATGCATCCTACAATGGCGACCACATCCTATTATACAAGTATTCCAAACAATCTACTGAAAAAGACCACAAGGCAGTGGCTTACCTAATAACGCGGATTGACGGTGACACGAATAACGACCATGCACGCATCCTTCCTATGCAAGTCCCGTCCTTCCCATTGTTGAGGTGTAGGCTACATACATGAGAGTGTATGGAGGTAGGGGTGATAGGAGAGAGAGGTAGGCTAGGGTTAGAGAAAGAAGAACTGTCGAGAAAATGAGAAATTAAATGAATCTCGCGAACTTGTGTTTTTATATTAACGCGTCAACAGCAGCCATACTCGGTCGAGTACTGGCATACTCGGCCGAGTAGGCTCTACTAGGTCGAGTATAGACAATACTCGGCCGATTAGTCTCTGTTAGGTCGAGTAACCACTCCTGTAAAGTACCTATTCTCGCCTAGTCTCTCACCTATCCCTTCCTAAGGTCTTTCTTGGTCAAAGGGTCGGTCAACATAGTCCTTAAATATCCTAGGTATTACAATGTTGTCCTTTGATGGGAATATCTTGGAGAGTCTGGTTTTGTTTCACAGATATTATCTCATATATATGCAGGTGAGACATTAAGTGGGAATACTACGGAGTTGGCCTTTTAAAATGTCATAAAAATGTTTATTAGAGGTTGGGGGCATACTAATGTCTATGATGCTAAGAGTTAGTAATATATCTCACAGAACGAATCGTGGCTTGTGTATTCTTTTGTTGTTTCTAATACATTTGATCTGAGACTCTTTTATAATTGCTGATTAGTTTTGATATTTGACATGGTCTGGTTTCATCGTTCTTTTTTTATAAAAATTGGTTGATGAGTAATTTAGATGAAATCTGTGATCGTTTAAACTTCCGTCGAAGATGTACAGTGTGACTGGACCTTCTAGTTTGAAACCCTTATCCATTGTTAAATTTATCTACACAATTTGGAACACTTATTCATTGAAGGAACATGGTGGTGCATGTGTGGTTTACAATAACACAACAATAATACCAGAATAATACTCCAATAACACACGGTTAACACTACAATAACACCACAATAACACTACAATAACACCACAATAAGACGAGAGAAAAAAAAAGTAAAAAAAATCAAAGTGACACCGGAATAACAACACAATAACGCTAGAATAATAATACCACCAGAATAACAGCACAATAACACGTGGTAAAAAAAGTAAAAAAATCAAAGTAGTAAAAAATCAAAGTGACACCGGAATAACATCACAATAACACCAGAATAACAATAACACCAAAATAACAGCACAATAACATGTGGTAAAAAAAAATAAAAGTAGTAAAAAAAGCTAAGTGACACCAGAATAACAATAATAGCAGAATAACAACACAATAACACGTGGTAAAAAAAGAGAACAAAAAATCAAAGTCGAAAAAAAAATCAAAGTAAAGAAAAAAGTACAATAACAGCATAATAACAGGAGGTAAAAAAAGAGTAAAAAAAATAAAAAAAAATACGGTACAAAAAACAAGAAATGAAGGTAACATAATGAGAAATATAGAGAAAAACATAAGAGGAAAAAAATCAAAGTCATAAAAAAAAGCACAATAACAGCATAATAACACGAGGTAAAAAAACGAGATAAAAAAAATTAAAGTTTAAAAAAAGAGTAACACTAGAAAAAAGAGAAAATAAGTAAATGACAGTGGTTTTATATGTCAGGTAAGATTAGATCTTGGCTATTAATCTCTAATATAATCTAGTGGCTGAGATTTCAAAGCACAAATTCACCATAAGAAACAAAACTTACAAGAACCTAACTCTCTCTCTCTCTCTCTCTCTCTCTCTCTATATATATATATATATATATATATATATATATATATATATATATATATATATATATATATATATATATATAGGCAAGATCCAGTGAGTCCACCTATATTTTTGAGTCCCATGAGTCCACTTATGTATCACACGCTATACACAAGAATATCACGAATTGAATAACCATAGATAACAAAAGGGCTTTGTGCAATCTTGCACTATTCACCCAAGGAAAGAGGGGCAGCGAGGTTAAACAGAAATGATAGGCCGATGACTACCATATGCAAGTGTCTAAAATACGACATTTTATTACATTTGCAAACTGCATAAGAAATCAAGATGTTAACCAAGGAAAATGAACATCTCACCCCTCGACCGTACTAGCAGTGCCATTCTAGTTTGTCTTGCTTTGGAATTCTTTACAAGAATGGTATATAACGGATAATCTAACACATCATCGTAATACTTTACAGCTCTTCAACACAAACTTCCGGGGAAAAGGAAATGTACAGTGTAACAAACTAAACGATGAGTAATCAGATTCTGGAAATCTCAAGTGTCTTTTGAGAATATTGTCTCGCATAACATGGTGACTGCTTTGTCACAAAAGATCAATGGTTAGATGATGAACCCTTTAGTGATTACTAAAAACGCAACACTAAAACCCATCCCAAAAATTTACAACTGATGCGGTGATAACACTTTCTTCACTATTCATATTATTAGTAAACTAAATCATCCTCTAAACTTTCGAAAAACATTAATAAAATTAAAATTGTCTAACCTAATATTCTTCGGAAAGCATAGTACACATCTCTTAATACATAGATAATGAAATTCATTTCTCATTAACTTCACCATATTTTAGCAGTAATTAATTACTAACTAAAATCTAAAAACTGTTTTTCAATCATCTTATGACAACTACAAAGAGTCATAAAATAAAACAAACAAATAAATCAAAAGGGTACAAGTATACAAGATCAAAAGCCCACAAAAAAATAAACTGTAAAGAAAGTGAAATGAGATTAAAATAAAACACACAAATAATGGCGGATTACAATGGTGGACAAGATGACTGGCAATGAAGATGGTGAAACGCGGAGTTAGGTTCAGTGATGTGATATTGTATAGTATAACCCGTGATATACTTTAGTACAACCATTGATATTGTTTATTGTAAGGTGTGATATTCTTTTGTATAACTTGTGATACTCTTTTACTAGACTCACACACTCAGATACAATATCAGAGGTTTTACTAAATAATATCACGGGACATAAGTGGACTCATGCACTCTTTTGTGTAGACCGTGTGATACATAAGTGGACTCACGGGGACTCAAAAAGATAGGGCGGACTCATGTGATCCTAATATATATATGTATATATATATATGTATATATATATATATGTATATATATATATATATATATATATATATATATATATATATATAGGCAGGATCCGGTGAGTTTGCCACTTTTCGTGAATTACCCCCGCATATATATACAATTGATCAAACAAAAATAATTGCTTACACAAACAATTCATCGCAGTGTGTCTCTACTTTTCTCTCCTTTCTCTCTCTTCACAAACACAAAACATCAACAAAATTGAATCAAAATCTTCCAGATCATCAACAATTTCATCAATTCTTCCCAAATTTTTTTTGTGATTCCAATCAATTACACCAAATTCATTCACAATTTCAATTATTTAAATTAAAGCGATCATATTTTTCTTCAATTAATGATGAAATTTCAGAAAACCCTAAAGTATCAAATCAAAATGAAGGTATGAATATCTTACGATTTTGTAGCTAATAATCAAATAACTTCAGTGATTTTCGTAGCTATTGGAATAAAAAAACAAATACTAATCCGATTTTTGTATGTTGTTTTGCGAGTTATTTCAATTTGCTACTCCGTTAGTATGTTTGTTTATGATATCGTTGACATTTGATTGATGATTTATTATCATAATCTTGGAAAATTGTTGGTAATCTAGATTAACATACCAACTGTTTGTTAAAATGTCTAACTAAATGCACAAACTCAGTTATCGTAATGAAAAATTGTGGTTATTTAATAGTTATTCAATTGCAAAAACTCAATTATTGTAATGAAGAAACTCAGTTATTGTAATGTACACAGTTCGTAAACTCAGTTATTGTAATGTAAAAACTCTGGTATTTGTAGTTATTGTAATGTAGAAACTGATTTATTATAATGAATAAATTGTGTTATTGTATTGTGATGAAACTCAAATATATTTAAATTTCTTGTTTACCCATTAGTTGCTGTAACATTAAATATCGATTATTGTATTACTTGAACCCTGTTATTGTATTACTAAAACTCAGGTATTGTATCTTGTAGTTACTTCTTGGGTGTTTTGGTAAGTAATATTCTGCGTTTTGGTGATTTGCAGGTCGAATCACGATAGACGCGGATAATTGACGTTCAACGGAAAAATTAATGTATATACTTGGTCATTTTAATGAAGAAATGTAGTTATTTTATAGTTAACTCAGTTGTTTAATGAGAATAATGTTTTCTGGTATTTACAATTATTGTAATGCTGAAATTCAGTTATTGTAATGGATAAACTCTACTATTTGTAGTTATTGTAATGTAGAAACTCAGTTATTTTAATGTAGAAAATCTATTATTTGTAGTTATTGTAATGTAGAAATTCAGTTATTGTAATACAATTATTGTAATGTTGAAACTCAGTTATTGTAATGTATAAACTCTACTATTTGTAGTTATTTTAATGTAGAAACTCAGTTATTTTATTGTAGAAAATCTGCTATTTGTAGTTATTGTAATGTAGAAACTCAGATATTTTAATGTAGAAAATCTGCTATTTGTAGTTATTGTAATGTAGAAACTCAGTTATTGTAATGAATAAAACGTATTATTGTATTGACATGAAACTCAAATATAGTCAACAATCTATCTGTTGTTTCTTTTCATCTTGTTTAATTCAATAATGGCCATTATTTTCAATTGAGTAATTGATTTTCTTCAATGAAATGATTGATATTGGTTAATGCAATAACCAAGCTAATAAAGCCCTTCCCGATTTGTCGAGCGTGCTTTAGAAGAAGAAGGCGAGGAAGATGAATATATAAGAAACTGGATGATAAAAAGAGGATGAAGATGAATTGGAATCTAAATTTGATATAAGCAACACTTGTTTAGAACATAAAAATAGAGTAATTACATCAGAGTTGTAAAATAATTGACTTAAATTATTACAATAACCGTGATTGAACTTTACAATAACCATGCGTCAACTATGGTGTACTATAATAATGATTACAATAATCGTGATTGAACTATACAATAACGATGATTGAACTTTACAATAACCGTGATTGAACTTTACAATAACCATGATTAAACTATTGTGTACTTTGTCTCATACTTTATCCTTGGAATTAAACATTAACAAGAAGTTGTCTTGCTGGTGTTTCATCATTCTTCCCAACGAGAACCATGTCTAGCCTATTAATGAGGGTTAAACCTGTTAAAAGCGAAAGCTCCCTGAAAGAAATAAAAACAACGAAGAGCGTAAGTTGAAATAATTATGCAACTGAAATACAATAACCACCCATAAGTATTGAAATAACCATAAAATACTATAAAATAACTTGTTAGTTTAGATAAATAAAAGCATACTTTGTCAGAATGGAGTAACTAAGCAAAATGAAATACAATAATCCCACTAATGCATTGAAATAATCGAAATAACACAATACAATAACTGATTATTTCAGAGAAATAATAATGTACCAAAAAAAAATCAACTGCATTAAGACGCATCATTCTTAGCAACATAAGATACTCTAAACAACCTCATTTTTCTGCCATCTGTCTACATTCATAATAGTTTGATTGAACAACCAGAAAGAGAAACATCCAATTCAAAAATCAAGTGCAAAAACGCAAAATACAATTACAAAACCCTAGAATTATGTGAAAACGAAACAAATGTCATTTAACAACACAAACACAAAAAATTGAACAATATAATGAAGGAAACTGAATAAATTGAAGATTACACACACAAAAAACATTAAATTCGAACAAAAAAAAAGAAGATGAAATGCGAATTGAATACATTCAACCAAAAAAAATAGTAGAAAACGAAAAAAAAATCATTACCTGATTACACATAATTGAAGATGAAGATGAAGTCGAATTAGTGAGCGAGCACGAAGAAGGAGCACGAAGAAAAAGCTTGAAGAAAGTGAATATCGCAGTAGAAGATGAATAATAGAGGGGAATATGAAGAGAGAGAGAGAGAGAGAGAGAGAGAGAGAGAGAGAGAGAGAGAGAGAGAGAGAAAGAAATAAAGAAACTGAAGAAATGAAAAAAAAAGTGTAGAGCATAAAATATAAGGTTTAAATAAAAGATGAAAGATTTAATCTCAGCCATCCATCTTAGATTAGATTAGTGGTCCAGATTCAGAGGGATAACTCACCAAAAAAATCCAACTCATATGATCCTCTCCCATTGAGTACATAAGTCCCTCTAAGGGCCTTTGGATGGACACAATGGATGGTTGAGATGAAATTGATTAAGGGCTATTAAAAAGAAAAGGAAAAAAATGTGGATGGTTGGATTGAGATGGATGGTTGAGATTGAAAATAACCAAAAAAATTATCACTAATCAAATTTCTATACACTAATTAATTTTTCTTTCTCTCTCTAGCCCTAATTAATCAGTTTTGAGTTTCAGATTTGATGAGTGTTAATGTAATGTTGTATGGGTTTTATGAGTGTAAATATAATGTTGTATGAGCTTTATGAGGCGGTTTTGTATGCAAATTTTTTTACAAGTGTAACTCTAACATTTTACGAGTGTAACTTTGAAATGTTTTTAGTGTAATTTTTTTTTGTGACGGAAAATTTGAATTTATATATTTTAAAATTTTTACGAGTGTAAATGTAATATTTTAAGACTGTAAATTTGATTTTTTTTGTGACGAAAATTTTGAATTTTTATAATTTTAACATTTAACGAGTGTAAATTTGATGTTTTATGAGTGTAAATGTAATATTTTAAGAGTGTAAATTTGATTTTTTGTGATGAAAAATTAGAATTTATATAATTTTAACATTTTACGAGTGTAACTTTGATGTTTTGCGAGTGTAAATGTAGTACTATAACAGTGTAAATTTGATTTTTTAGGCAATTTTTTACAATTTGAATTTATATAATCTTAACATGTTATCGAGTGTAAATGTGGTGTTTTACGAGTGTAAATGTAGTATTTAAGTGTAAATTTGAAGGTCTGCGAGTGTAAATTTGAAGGTTTTAGAGTGTAACTTTGGTCCTTTGAGTGTGACTTTGGTCCTTTATAAGTGTAAATTTGGTCCTTTATGAGTAAAACTTTAGTCCGACTACCAACAAACACCAGCACCGTCGTCCTCCACCACAAACTCATATCCACAAAAATATATTATTGCAAATCTATATAATTTTAACGAGTGTAAATGTACAGATATACGAGTGTAAATGTAAAGAAATATGAGTGTAAATGTAAAAAATATGAGTGTAAATGTAAAGAAATACGAGTGTAACTGTAAAGAAATACGAGTGTAACTGTAAAGAAATACGAGTGTAAATCTGAAAATGCGTGTAAATGTAAAGAAATATGAGTGTAAATGTACAGAAATACGAGGGTAAATGTAAAAAAATATGAGTATAATAAATATATTTATTAGATCTAAGAATAAAAATCATGATAATACGATTTTTTTTCAAAAATCTACTATATATTTATGAGATCTATGAATGTAAATTTAATAAAATACGAGTGTAAATCTGAAAAATGAATGTAACTTTAATAAAATACACGTGTTTTTTTTTTTTAGATTTACACTTGTAAATCTGAAAAATTAGACCAACACCACCACTGTCCTCTTTCACCAACCCACACAAAATGATATTTGTGAGATCTCGAAAAAGAACCAAAAAAAATGAAAAAGGAACCCAACAAAACCAGATCCACGAGTGTAAATATAAACTAATGTAACTTTAAGGAAATACGAGTGTATATGTGAGGAAATATTAGTGTAAACGTGAGGAACTACGAGTCTAAATTTAAAGAAATACGAGTTTAAATTTTAAAACCAGATCTAAAACAAAACAATATAATAACAAGACGAGATTTGAAAGACGATATTTTTTTTGGGTGGGACTAACATCACTCGATTAAAAAATCTAAAAAAACTTAAAACAAATCTGAAAATTTTTAAAAAAAATCAAGGAGGAGGACGAAATAGATGTGGCGACTGACGGGACACCATTGCCCTTCCTCTCCTATTAAATCTGAAATCAAACAATAATGACCAAACAACTATTAAGAACAAACTGAGAAAAAAACAAAAACAAAATAACCAAAAACTGGAAAGAAAAAAAAGAGAGAGAGAGAGAGAGAGAGAGAGAGAGAGAGAGAGAGAGAGAAAAAAAAAAAAATTAAATCTGAAATCAGAAAAAGTGAAAAAAGAGGCGAGTTAGGGGGATGACGGCAGATCTGGACGGCGGGACGACGGTGGGTTGTTGGACGTGAAGGAGGGAGTGTCGGTGTTAGCGGTGGTGAAAGGAGAAAGAAAGAGGAGAGGAAAGGCCGGAGAGGAGGTTGTCGGGGTGGTCATATCTGGTACGTGGTGGGCTACGGTGGTGGTTGCAGAGGTAGTGGAGTGGTCGGGTGGTGAGTGTGTGGTGGCCGACGGAGGAGAGGGTGAGGGTGGTGCGTGGTGGTGGTGTTGTTTGGTCGTGGGCTGCGGTGAGGGTGAGGATGAGGAAGGAGGGATAGTGCGTGGTGGTGTTGTTGTTTGGTCGTGGGCTACGGTGATGAGGGAGGTCGGGGGTGGGGTGGTGGTGGCAGACAGGTTGGGGTAGGGTGGGGTGGTCGTTGGGGCGAGGATGAGAGGAGTGAAATTTTTTTATTATTATTTTTTGAATTTTTTGGTTTTTGGAATTTTTTTGGTTTTTTTGGTTTTTAGAGAGATGAGAGGAATGATATTTGTGTTATAGGAAAGAGAAGTGAGTGGGAAAAGAAGGCTTATATAGTGAAATTAGAGGTTTTATTAGTGATGATAGTGAGGTAAAGTGATTAATTAGCATCAATCCCCTCCTTTTAGCATTAATCCTCTCCTTTTAGGGGTACTTGTAAAAAAACTACCTTATATTAGTTTTCTTGTTTTAGACTACCTTTGTTTTCTCATTTTCTGGTCAAAAACTACCTGCGCTGAAAATATGGGGAGATTTGGTCGATTTAGTGACATTAACCTTTCTCACATGACTTTCTTAACATCAAACAACAATGATCAATTGCGTCCAAACCAAAATTTAACTTCAGATAAGCAAAATTAATGAATTTCACATTTCAATAATAACTACAAACATCTACTAAAGTTTAGCATAAGTACTTTATGACTTCCCAAAATCGGGCCTTAGTAAGATTAAAGCATAAAAGAGTCATCTGAGATATGTTAAAGCCGGAAAATAGACCAAATATGTCTACATTCTTAGCGTAGATAGTTATTGACCAAAAATAAAGAAAACAAAGGTAGTTGAAAACAAAAAAAATAATGTAAGGTAGTATTTTTACAAATACACCTAAATATAAGGTAGTTTTTGACCAAAACCCTATATATATATATATATATATATATATATATATATATATATATATATATATATATATATATATATATATATATATATATATAAGGTCGGGTCACGTACGAACTATAGTTCGGTGCGAACCGTACGAACTGAATAGTAACCTTTGGATTAAGTCAAAACAAAAAGTCCTCATTATTTCTTAACCAATTGATGACCACTCTCTTTCCGTCTTTTCTATCCTGCCCTTCCCACTCAACAGTCACATACTCGCCGGTGCTTACGCCGCCTGCTATCGGCACTACAACCACCCGCGGCTATCTACTCCACCGGCGACGCCCACCACCATAATAGTCGATTAGATTTCTCCTTTTACCCTTTTTTACCTTCAAATCTCACAGCCATCGTTCATATCGTCGACGATGTCGAGCACCGCTACACTCGCCTCCTCTGACCACTTACGTCCTACATATAGTAGGCCTCTGGTGACCCAGATCTGATCAACCACCGGTTCCAAGCCGTTTGAAAGTCCCTTTCCCTCGACGATGATTTTTGCGGGATTAGATGGTATTATGGGTGTCGCAACGAGCGTATGTTGTAGTTGACAGTGACATTATTGGCTCGATTGTGAGCATAGATGCAGGAGTATCACATTTTGTTTTGGGTTCGATTTAGGGGACGTTAATGGGTGACATTATTGGCTCGATTATGGGTGTTGCACGATTGTGATTGTTTTAAGTGGTGGTTAGCCCGAGGCATGCGGTGAGTATGGTGAGATCTGTGACCTGTTCGCTAGCTATTTCTTGGGAAGGGGCCCACCTCACCATTCTCCTTTCGGGCTTCCTATAGTTGAGGGGTATGGAATGGTCTTCCTCGGCATGGTGCTGTCAAAGAGGCTGATATTCATATCCTCTTGAATTTACGAAACAACATATCTCGTAACTGAATCATTCAAGTTTGGTTTAACGTCATTATTACTGAGGTTATGAGTGCACTTATACGGGCCAGTTAAGTTATGACAAAACTTGTTTGATCCATCATCTGAGTTGGTGAATATATACCAGTGAACTTTATCAATGAGGATTGTTTTTTATCTGATTTGCTTGAATGTTCGTGTGAATTGTTCTCTTGTTATTTCTTGTGAAGGACCCTACCTAACGATTCCCCTTCTCAGCTTCCCATAGCTGAGGGATAGGGAATGGCCTTCCTCGGCAAGCTGCTGTCAAAGAGGTTAATATTCTTCCTCGTGAATTTACTGAACAAAATATCTCGTAAATGATTCATTCAACTTGGGCTTTGCACTGGTCATTATCGCTGAGGTTATGGATTAATTCTTCACAAGAGTGTACCTAGCTTGTTAGAGATGTGTGTATCCAGCAAGGTAAATGATTGAATCTAGCTTGCTATGTAACACTACGGATTTTATAGGCTGGTACTCGACCGAGTATGGCCTACTCTGTCGAGTAAAGTGTGTTGGGTATTCTTTTTGGCTTCTGCCCGGAATACTTGACCGAGTATCCGGCCTGACGGGTATTATTTCCGCTGTTTTGGTTAAAATGATTAGAGGTTATATATAGTCGTTCGTCAGTTTCTAAAATCATTTCTCCCCAAAACCATAAACTACTTTTCATTCTCCTCTAATCATCTTCATCAATTCCAAGGCAAAGGTCGTCGATTGTGGGTTCTAGCATCTCATTCCGTGTCAATCGCCGTAGTAAGTGTCTTATCCTTGTTCATCTATTGTCGTTCTTATAAGTTAACAAACCCTAATTTGGGTTAGTTTGAGGGTTTAGGGTTTTGGTCATCGTATGTTGTTGATTGTTGATTATCGTTGTTGTAGGTGATGATGTGTTACTAGTTGTGCATTTGTATGATTGATTGCAGCGTAGCGGATTGGAAAAAGGTAGGGTTTATCCTACTCAGTACTGTTAATTGATTAAGATTGCATATGTTTCATGATTGTTGTTATCTGCTGATCATCGGAGTATGGGTGTTGTGGTGATGGTGTTGGTGTGGTTGTGTTGTAACGGTTGTGGTGTTGTGACAGATGTGATGTTGTGTGTGTGATTGTGGTGGAGTCACTTGCGGGAGTGGCTTCACACCCTAGTTCGCCCTCCGTGGAACCCGTCACGGGATGGGATGTGCACATTAAGGGACAGGGATGGTTAGTCGCTCGCTGATGAGCTGGACTAAGTGGGGATGGGCTGCGGTCACCCACTGGCGGCGAGGATTACCTGTTGCGATGGGTAATCTGGCAGGGCTACACACTTCGGTGTGTAGTCGGTTATTGTGTGAGATCGGGAGACCGGAGATGGAGGATGATCAGTCGGTTATATTGTTTGTATGTCTTATCTTGATTGAACAGTACTGACCCCGTTGTTGTTGTTTTGTAAAACCTGCGGTGATCCTTTCGGGGATGGTGAGCAGATTGTGACATGTGATACATTTATTGAGCTTGGGACAGTCATGGGAGAGTCACCACGCTGGACTAGATGTCACCACCACGAGTCTTAATTATTGTTTTGGTAGTTGTTACCATTTGCATAATTCGTTTATTAACTTTTGGAGACTATGTAGCATTTATAATTACCGTACATTAATAAATGTGTTTGGACTGTTGCTTTTGAGATATACTAACCTTGGGCAACCGAGATGGTAACAACCTTTCATGCTGGGGTAGTTCTAGTAAGGTACCTTGGTATGACGGGGTGTTACAAAGTGGTATAAGAGCCGACGATTCCGGCACCTAAAACTAATGAACCCAATGAACTTAGGGAGTCTAAATAAAATGAACCCGGGGAGAGTTGTTTGGAGCTACCGCAAAGACTTGGGAGACGTCCCGGAGTCGCGCTAAGGCCCTTACGATCTCAAGTCGGTCACATGGGGGGAAAATTTTGTATGTTTGAGTCATGTGTGTGTAATACTTGTAACTTGAGCCTTGTATAGTTGTTGGATGAAATGAAAGGATCTGACCATGGTGGTATATGATAAAGGAATTGTGTAGTTGTGTGTGACAGAACCTGAAGCATGTTGTGTTGTTACTGCTTGGCTTTTGAAACGGGTTGTGGAGTGTCATATATAGATGGAAAATCTTGTTTAATTGTGTTAACGAAATGTGAAATTGGAGTATATGTAATGTGAGGTAGGATGTGTCTATATGATCATGATGATGTTAATGTTTGGTTTGTTGGTAGTAGCATGTGATTAAGGACATGCGTCTATATATATGTGAATGTTGTGTTTAAATTTTCATGTAGGTATGATAAGAGTTCACTTGTGTACTGGTTTCTTGGAGTATTGAGTTGTTGTTGTTGCCTTATGCATGTTCAAATTGTTTTGATTTTGGAAATTTGATTTGTATGAAGATCGATTACGGAAGGGTTGTCTTAAAACTATCATAAGTGAAGTTCTAGATATGATATTGCTGTAATTCCAAGTTGAGGTGATATCTTGTCTTCTTACGATTCTAAAGATAGGTCACATGCCCAGAATGACCAAGTAACGAGTGAGATATGACCGTTTTACGAAAACTGGACGTTGCTGAGAACTGTGCCGATACTTGACCGAGTAGTTCCTACTCGGCCGAGTATCTTTCATACTCGACCGAGTATTCCATATTCGGCCGAGTAATCTCTCTGTGATAAGTTTGTTTAGCTTCTGGAGTCGTGACTCGGCCGAGTAGTCTCAATACTCGACCGAGTACCCTGTACTCGACCTAGTATGCTATGTACTTGATCGAGTACCTCAGTGGGCGGTCATTATGAGTCAGTGGCTATGTTCTTACCTTTGTTTTGAGTCGGTGGCTATGTTCTTACATTGTTTTGAGTCGTAGGGTATGTACACATGTATGTTTTGAGTCTTAACGCGTTCTTTTATATATGTGACGGTCTTGATACGTAAGTTACCCAATGTTATGATAGGGAGAATGTCGGCTTATGAGCGATATGTGTTGGATAAGGAAGACTTGTGTTATATGGTTTTGAGAGATAGTGGAAAAAGGAAAGGGAAGAATGATGAGCTAATCGAGGTAAAGAGCATGTTTTGTGAGATATGATGAGTGATACAGTCGTGTGTTGAGTAATATAAAAGTAAGGGTATATGGACAGGGTAAAGTAAGTGTAAAGAAACGTGAGAACTAAAGATTGGGATGAGGGATACGAATAGTGGCATATTGGGAGGTGTAAGGATCTATGGAGGGAGACGGTTAGGATTTTGTTGGTTAGGGATATATGTGATGAAAGGTCGTTATAGAGGGATGAAAACGAATGGTGCATAATGAGATCGAGTTATGCCGCGAGGGGTAGATAGTGGTCGAGTTTGAGAATTTGGAATACCTAGAGGTGAGCCTAGTGTGTAATTCTTTGGGCAATTAACGATATGAGGTGAATTTTGGTTTCTAGAGATACGAAAGGGAGATACGACTAATTGAAGAGTAACCGTTAGTGTGTGGACTTGATGGTGACAAGGGTGGATGAGAAGCGAGATGAGAGGGGATAAGTGATAAGAAAGAATGAGAAGATATTTATATGAATTAATGGAATTTGAGTTGTAGAATAACAAGAAGGTAATTGGCTTGCTAAAGGGTTAGGTAGAAGAAGAAAGGAGATGAATTATTAGTTGGTGTCATTGGATGGAAGTAAGTTGGGAGGCCGTTGACCAAAGTTAGAGGGTGTGAGTCAATGGTTGTATCAAAGTTCAGGACGACATGTTAGCCGTGAATTTTGAGGTATTAAGGGAATAAGAAGCTGATAGAGTGTTTGCACGATATAAGATTTTGATGGAGAGTTAAGTGACGATATAATTAAGGAGGGAATTGGAAAGAATGTTGAGGTAAAATTGTGTTGATGGAGTTGGTGTTCGTATTTGGAGTGATAATCAAAGAGAGGAAACGGAAGTGGTCACATGAAGGGTGGTGGTGTTGTAGTGTTGTCACTAGTGGTTGCGGATGATGTTACTTTAGGGAAGTTATTTGTTCTAGTAAGGTTGATTTTGTGAGGTGATTAGTATGTTTGGTTGTGAGGGAGTATAAGATGTGGATATATGAGGTGTTCGCTGGAAGTTGGGTACTGATGATATGTTACGTTCGCCGGGTGGTGATAATTGGGTGTAAGAGAGGATATGTTATGAAGGGCACCTGAGTTAAGTCCGGATGAGAGATATTCATTATCAAGTGGTAACTTACGTGATCAGGATTGGCTACGTAAATTCAATTATGGGTCCATGAGGTGTGTAAAACTTTGTGTGAGGTTCTGGCCTCACGAGTAATAGTGTGGCGTGATAGTTATGAGTCGTTATATGTGTGTTCCACGTCATAAGTTATCATTATATGTGTATGTATGATATCTGTAAATAATGGTGTGAGGTTCTGGCCTTAAGAGTCATAGTAGGGGTGGTATTCATAATGTTAT
Source organism: Silene latifolia (assembly GCF_048544455.1). Classification (NCBI taxonomy): domain Eukaryota; kingdom Viridiplantae; phylum Streptophyta; class Magnoliopsida; order Caryophyllales; family Caryophyllaceae; genus Silene; species Silene latifolia. The sequence goes on from NC_133531.1 coordinate 110,054,061, forward strand.
TATCTGTTATTCCGTCTAATATGCTGCGTCGTGATCTGGTAGAGCAGTTTTAAGAAGTCTTGTGGTCAAGGAAGTTGTGCTGAGTCAGTGTTATGAGATTGTAAAAGTTGCGATGACTATCGATGTGGTTGTTGTGCACTGTGCACGGTAATTCGTGTTGTGATACGAGTATTTTCGTGTTGTCATAGATTGTTGTTTGTTTACTGTGGTTCCCTTTCAGTGTCGGTCGGGGCATATAGACCGTTGTTTTGGTTCCCGATGTGTCTTACCAGTGTTGGTATGGGTATGGTTCTGTTGGTTTTCATAGAGTATGATATGAAAGAGAGTTGGGTATGGTTCCGTTGTTGTCATGATATAGTAATAATCTGTTAATGGGACACAGTTATGGGAGGTTGTTAGAGTACTTTTGATATTGTTTTAGATGAGGCATTGGTGGACATAGTCGTCGCAAGAGAATTGTGGAGCATGTGTGGTATTGAACTAGAACTACATGTGGTTTAACACCTTTTCTTGGGACAGTGAGTACGGAGTTTTGGGACTTAGCATCATGTCAAGTTAAGGGTGAGTTTTGTGGTAACAAAGGAGACGAACTTGAGAAGCTAATGTAAGTATGTGTAACACTTGAGGATTGTGAGATAAGATTGTGGAGATGAGTGTATATGTATATAGAAGAATGTCGTTTTGCGGTAATTTAGAAGAGATAGAGTAGTGGTTATACTGAGGATTTTATGATATATGTTATGGGAGTACCGAATAATTGAGGCACGAGAACTGTTAAAGGAAGAGAGTCCTGGTCATAGGAATGGTTGCAGGTGTTGAGGTTATAGTGGGTGATCGTTGACATGCGGTGGTAATGAGGTTTATGGGAGGCATAGCAAAGGACCTAGTATTAGCAAGTTACGAGGACGTAACACTTATATTTAGAGGGTAGGAGGAGACAAGAGAGTTGATGGTCATACGGTTGCAATTGGAAGTTTGAGTGTTGGTGTAGAGTAAAGGATGGATTCATGATGTGGTTGATTTTATTACAGGTTATGGCCGTGTTCATGGTAGTATGATGTTTAGGAGCGTGAGTAAACTTCGGGGACGAAGTTCTTTTTAAGGGGGGAAGACTGTAATACTACGGATTTTATAGGCTGGTACTCGACCGATACTCGGTCGAGTAAAGTGTGTTGGGTATTCTGTTTGGCTTCTGCCCAGGAATACTCGGCCGAGTATGGGTAATACTCGACCGAGTAGAGGATACTCGGTCGAGTATACCCTATACTCGACCGAGTATCCGGCCTGACGGGTATTATTTCCTCGGTTTTGGTTAAAATGATTAGAGGTTATATATAGTCGTTCGTCAGTTTCTAAAATCATTTCTCCCCAAAAACATAAACTACGTTTCATTCTCCTCTAATCATCTTCATCAATTCCATGGTAAAGGTCGGCGATTGTGGGTTCTAGCATCTCATTCCGTGTCAATCGCCGTAGTAAGTGTCTTATCCTTGTTCATCTATTGTCGTTCTTATAAGTTAACAAACCCTAATTTGGGTTAATTTGGGGGTTTAGGGTTTTGGTCATCGTATGTTGTTGATTGTTGATTATCGTTGTTGTAGGTGATGATGTGTTACTAGTTGTGCATTTGTATGATTGATTGCAGCGTAGCAGATTGCAAAAATGTAGGGTTTCTCCTACTCAGTACTGTTAATTGATTAAGATTGCATATGTTTCATGATTGTTGTTATCTGCTGATCATCGGAGTATGGGTGTTGTGGTGACGGTGTTGGCGTGGTTGTGTTGTAACGGTTGTGGTGTTGTGACAGCTATGTGATGTTGTGTGTGTGATTGTGGTGGATCACTTGCGGGAGTGGCTTCACACCCTAGTTCGCCCTCCGTGGAACCCGTCAAGGGACGGGATGTGCACATTAAGGGACAGGGATTATTAGTCGCTCGCTGATGAGCTGGACTAGGTGGGGATGGGCTGCCGGTCACCCACTGGCGGCGAGGATTACCTGTTGCGATGGGTAATCCGGCAGGGCTACACACTTCGGTGTGTAGTCGGTTACTGTGTGAGATCGGGAGACCGGGGATGGAGGATGATCAGCCGGTTACATTGTTTGTATGTCTTATCTTGATTGAACAGTACTGACCCCGTTGTTGTTGTTTTGTAAAACCTGCGGTGATCCATTCGGGGATGGTGAGCAGATTGTGACAGGTGATACATTTATTGAGCTTGGGGCAGTCATGGGAGAGTCACCACGCTGGACTAGATGTCACCACCACGAGTCTTAGTTATTGTTTTGGTAGTTGTTACCATTTGGATAATTCGTTTATTAGCTTTTGAAGATTATGTAACATTTATAATTACCGTACATTAATAAATGTGTTTGGACTGTTGCTTTTGATATATACTAACCTCGGGCAACCGAGATGGTAACAACCTTTCATGCTGCGGTAGTCCTGATAAGGTACCTTGGTATGACGGGGTGTTACATGCTAGATATGTGTATCTATCTAGGTAAAGAAGTGTATATAGCTTGCATAAATGTGTACATAGTAAGGTAAAAGACTTGTATCTAGTAATCTAAAGAAGTGTATCTAGCTTGACAAAGATGTGTATCTAGCAAGGCAAAAAAGTGTATCTTGATTATAAGAGATGTATATCTAGCAAGGTAAAAGACTGTATTTAGCTTGACAGAGATGCGTATCTATGAAGATAAATGTGTGTATCTAGTTTGACAGAGATGTGTATCTAGCAAGTTAGAGGAGTGTATCTATCTTATGATCTAGCAATATAAGACACCGTACTACAATCAAGTGCATTTCGGTATGCAAAAGCCAGAAAATCATCTCTTTTGACTTTTTCCCTATGCAAGCAAGAAACTCGATCCACCGATTTCAAAACACTAATACTACCCTATAACTCTGTAAGACTTGCCCTCTGCAAAGAAAAAAATGTTTTTTTTTTTGGTGCTAGCAAAGAAAAAAAATGTAAAATGTGATTGTTCACAGATGAAAATGAAAATGTACCAGTTCTGAATACATTTTTTTGTTTCTGACTTTCTTCTTGTACAACATTCCTGTCGACTTATTTAATCAATAAGTTTGCATTGAACTAGCTTTAATTAAATTTGAACAAATAAATTGAAAGTACTTAGACATGTAACCAAGAACAGTAACTTATGTATCTACAATACTAATTAGTGTATCCGGGCCCACCAACCAACACCACCATCACCACACCGCCCACAACTTTAAACCACCGTACCACCTCCCACCACCATTATCACAAGCACCACCACTCACTCCTGCCGCCTTCTGAAAAAACCGCCACCACCCCAGTCCCTCTTACCGACTTCACACCAATACCAGTGATCACACCACACTCTCACCTCTACCATCACCACAACCACCTTATCCTCTTTCGACCATTGATGCCCCCACCAAATATGCTATCAAAGAGCCAAATCGACATCAACAATCAAAATTTAATGGGCAGATCTATAGGAGAATGACCAAGGAAATGGACCATCACCAAATGTCGGAAATAGCGCTGCCTTCACACCACCACCAATCTGCCTCCTCGTCACCCAACTCCGGTAGGCCGTCACCATTATTATATTAACCACTCAACTCTGATGGTCAGAACATCTTCAGCGGTTAGGTCGTCAAGGGAGCGTCGGTCTCGACGGTGACATCCTCGGCTACCAGAGATTGCATATTGGAAGATAGGTGATCGCAGTGAGGTTGTCGGCGTTTTCTGGATCTGATTTGTGGTCCGGCATCGGCGAACAGAGGTCTGTGTGTGAAGGTCAGAGGGAAAGGTTGGGAATAATTAATGTCAGGGAAGGTATAGAACATAGGCGAGGGGAGAGAATGTCAGCGCGTGTGTTTGTGTAATTCTATTTTGGTTTATAAATCAATTCGTACAGTTCGCACCGAACTTTTAGTTCGCACCAAGAGATCCTATATATATATATATATATATATATATATATATATATATATATATATATATATATATATATATATATATATAGAGAGAGAGAGAGAGAGAGAGAGAGAGAGAGAGGTGGGATCCCGTGAGTCCACCTAAATATTTGAGTCCATGAGTCCATAAAACAATATCACGCACTATACAAAACAATATCACGAATTTTTTTTTCAAAATTTTTTTTTCAAAAAAAAATTCAAATTATTTTTTTCGAACTTTTATGTGATCCTAATTCTACATATATATATATATATATATATATATATATATATATATATATATATATATATATATATATATATATATATTACCTATCTTTCTAAGAAATATATTATCGTTCTTTCTAAGAAAGATATTACCGTTCTTTGTAATAAAAATAAACATTAAATTGAATACAAAAACTTAAGTCTATCTCACCAGCTGGAGGATTACCCCACTCGTCCTTCTTATTTTTTTTTCTCTTCGTAAAAAACTTGTACAGGGTGTCTTCTTCACCATAAAAGTAGTATGGAAACAAGTAAAATCAAGTATATATTTACCAGTCATATATATTAACCACTTTTTAAAGCAATATAAACAATACTTACCAATTCTTTAAAAGTATCGGAGCAACTCTTCCGACCAAGAGTGTGGGTGCCCAATGCTTTCCCATCTTTAGCACCCGACTTCCTATTTGCCATGTTGATTTTTGAATGTTTTGCAAAGGTGGGATCTTCTGGCCTAGTCTTAAGGTTCTCCCACCAAGTATCAGGCACCCACTTTGGCTTTTTCTTATTATACTTCAGTCCATTAATAAGAGAGGTAATTCGCCTCGTTACCCTACTCTGCCACTCAAGCCTAGGATCATAGTCACGATCGATGGATCTTACATGAGTCTGTTTCAAAAACAAGTGTGAAATTAATTACATAAAACTTTACAAAACTATTATACACTTAAGAAAATTATTATTGAAATAAATAATTATAGATAAGTGTCAAATTAATTCCCTCAAAATAATTTCACATCTTCTGACGCTTTGCTTGGCTCGCTTCACCCCACCTAGTGAAGTACTCATCTCCGAGGTTATGGGTGAACGACTAAGTAACATATCGCTTGACCGGCTTGTCATCCCACTTGAAAAACACAAATATATATATATATATATATATATATATATATATATATATATATATATAGTCGGGATACGGTGAGAACTCCTAAATATTTGAGGATTGAGTAACGAATGAAATATCACACCATATACAAAACAATACCGCGAGGAAAATTGACAAATAAAACAACCTAAAACTCCCAAAATCAGTCAATCGTTTCTCTCTCTAAGAAATCCAAAATCAATTAAAAACATTACAAACAAAAATATATCACAATCCTCTCAAAAATCTCATTGAAAATCTGTGAAAACCTAAAAATTCAAACACGATTTCAACTGTATTTCAACATCCTAGATTTATTCATTCATTAGATTGAATACTCTCACTAGAAATCGCGCAAAAATCGTTGAGGTACATATGTTTCTCATTTTCTTTCATTTTTGCGATTTTATTTCAACTTATGTAGTGTTAAATTGATTTTACAAGTTAGTTTTGTTCGAAATTATTGTATGTATGTTGAATTGCATGAATTTGATAGGATTAAATCAAAAAAATTGAACTAATCGTCAAGTTTTTTAGTGTACTTTCATGTTCTTGCTGTAAATTTTTAAATATCTTACTTATAAATGATTTTAAACGTTTTTCGTTCATAATATCGACACGTTGAATCAATTACTATCATCAATTGAAGTTGTAGTTGTTTATAAGATGTCTTTTTTTGTTTTAATCGCCAAAATTTGGGTTTAATATTGATCGATTGTGAAAAATAGGGTTCAACATTGTTTAATTGTGAAAATTAGGGTTTCATATTGTTTTAATCGCGAAAATTAGGGTTTAACATTGTTTAATTGTGCAAAATTACAGTTTCATATGATAGAATTGAAGTAATCGTTTGTGTTCAGTAAAATGAGTAATGTCGAATTACATGTTGGCTATGATAACGAAAAACATGGGATACTGTTGTTTGTATGATGTGATACTAAATGTGAAGATTAGTGGTACTCTATTTTCATACATTTTGGCAGGTTGACTAGATAATTAAGTTGTAAAATGTCATCAAGGCACTAAAATGCTATACTATGGTGTTTTCGTTGTAAAATCTCACTGATTTGCAGTAAAATAATGTAAAATGTTGCTGTAAATGCTGTAATTTGTTGTATTGTCTTTTGTGTGAAAGATGATACTAAAATGATGTTTTGTACTTTTTTTTCCTTTTTTTTTTTTGCAGATTTCTTCGCTTTTAGAGGTTATTTAAGAGTATGTGTGCATGCTGGCGGAGTCTATAGTGCATGATCAACTAAACAAATCATGTTTTTTTATTCATTTCTCTTATAAAAACAAATTCTTTATTCTTAGATATCGTTTCAAGCGGTTATAAATTTTTTTTTTTTTTTTTATTTTTAAGTTGGAATGTAAAATAATCGTAACAAAGTTATAGTTGTATAAGGATTTGCCTCTTTTTTTATGTTACTAAATAGAAAATATATGGTTTCGATTTCATTTTTTTTTGTAAAAATGTCACACGTTTATTTTAACAATATCACAAGTTTTAGTAAACAATATCACACTTAATTATAAAAAATATCACCTTTCATGACACAATATCAAATGACTTTGAGAACAATATAACACTATTAGTTTAACAATATCATAAGATGTGGTAAACAATACCACACAATTGACTTAACAATATCACAAGATGTGGTAAACAATATCACACTACTGGCTTAACAATATCACTAGATGTGGTAAACAATATCATAAAACAATATCACCCTTATTGTGTTAATAATATCAAATGATTTAGTTCTTTCAAAAAAAATATCAAATGATATGGTAAACAATATCAAGTTATTGTGCTAATAATATCACACTATGCTATTAACAATATCATATATCTATCTTTATTTGCTAGTTTTCAAATAGTTATAAGAAACAATATATATCTTCATAAGTATCACATCATATTGTTCTAGAAGCATTAGCGAACAATATCAAACTTCACGTACAACAATATCACACTTTAACCAAAATAATATCACATTCACAAAGAATCTTGAAATCCTCCAACTTTTTGCTATTGAGAAACAATATAACAGCATATAAGATAAGATATCATTGCTGATTCTAAACAATATCACAAACTTACAACAATAATATTAATTTATAACGACTACAACAGATTACTATCCTTTCAAAATTACATCAATCAATCTAAGTACACAGGTTAGTTCGTTTATCTTGCTCTACCTTTACCAATTTCTTTTTATTATCCTTTTTTGGCATCTTTTTCCAGCACAATCTTCACCTTCTTACTTGACGTTTGTTCAACCTCCTCTTGTTTTAAATACCAGTACAACTATTTCATACAACCATTTTTTTTGTGAAGATTTTGCGCAGGGCGAAATCGGGTCAGGGTAGATTTAGGTAGGGTTAACTAGCTCTAGTTGGTCTGTGAGTCAGGTTGTCAGGGTATAATGTAATAGAAAAAATACGACAAAAGAATAACAATAAGACAAAGAATTTTGTACGTGGAAAACCCTTAAATGGGAAAAAAACCAGGGGTACCAAGCCAGTAGAAGATTTCACTATTGTATTGAGTATTTAGCACAATGACATATAATTAGCTTAGAAGTTGTGAAAGAGTATTGTATGCTTGAATTCATCTTGTGTATATCTCGTGTCTTAAAATGATTTCCAAATACTCCTTATATAGTGATGAGCTGAACGGCTGCTTGATCTCACTATTAATACGGAATATTTTCCTTAATTACCCGCATTAATTCTCATTATTGCGTCCTTAATTTTTGTCTTAATTGCGGAATCTTCATATTTAATGTTGTGTATGTATTCCTCTTATAATATGATTTTCTGGTCTAATATCGTCCTGATATTTTGACCGTTGCCCTCTCCATGGCCTGGCGCCTATCTTCGTGTGTCCTGACAGCTTGACATCCTGACGCCCTGATAGTCAGGCTAAGGTTAGATATTGATCAGGGATATCTGCGGATCTTCCAAGCCCAACACATTTCATGACCATGACTCTACTTAATACAGCCACCTGACTATCTACTCAACGTTCATGAACTCAATTACATCAAACCATTAGTACGACACCAATGAAGAATATCATGAGACTTCATATCCCCTTGGAAAGTAACACTGATCCTTAGCTTCATTTATAACTTGGTTTTATCAATTAGCTTCTCTAGACGCATCATATGACTTCATATCCTCTTCAAAGTTGATCTGCGATTCCCAGTAAGCAAACTTGTGAGAGCGAGGTATACAAGGATACAAAGTAAAGCTCGTCAAGAGCAATGAATCATACTGTGCTATGGCGTCTACTTCCACTTCGTCGATGATCCATCTCAAAGAAAGAAAAGGTGGCCAACACATTTACTCCGCATGATTCTTCACCTTTAAGCCACTTAAACAACATGGACTATGCAACCAACAATCTAGTGGAACAATGTCCAACCTATTGTACTAATAGAAGAAAGTGGATAAATCAAAACTCAAATCCAACAATTAGTTAAGAGCACTCACATAAAAATATGAGCAAAGCCACAACTGAAATCAGACAAATCCGATCCAATTATTTTCAATAACTGATGAAAACAAGGGAATCACAAGAACCAACAACGGTATCTTAAAATTTATGTTGTGCTTACTGCTCAACAAGATAAATGGTGATGGTTAAATAAAATACAGCAGCTCAATAGACAAGCAGAATGTAAATCAGAAACATACGATGAAAACTCAACATCGAATCTATACCAAAACCAAACATACACCAATCTTGGAGACTCATTTGGCAGGTAAATTAAGCCATAACCCCAAAGCTTCTTAAGCCAATTTGAACTAAGTCATATATCTGTCAAATAGGCCGCCCAAAGCTAAACAACTTTAAGGATCTGGCAAAAAATAGCACAAAAAAATACAATGTAAACAAACAAGTAATAATTAATTTCTGACAATCAAAGTAACAGGGATGGAGTAAAACAATATAACACAGTCTGCTAAACAATATCACATAATCTGCTAAACAATATCACACTAGATACATATCACAACCATCATTTTTTTAGCTATATTTGTAATTCATATCACAACAATAATCTTTTGAAAGAATATCAATATCACAACTTAATCAATTTCACAACACAACTTAATCAATTTCACAACAATCATCTTTTGTTGCACTCATTGTACCCAAAAATAGGGAAAGGAAATGCAAACCAAACAGAAGATTGTAGCCTTAGAAAACTTACAAGATAGCGTGAAATAGAGACCTCCCCAAACCAGCCAGCAACATGGGAGGTCATAAACATCCCCGTAACCTCGCAGCACGCGAATCAAAGCAAAAGAACTCGATCGAAAGGGTAAAATGTTCGATCGAGTACAATGGGGCGTCAGAAGTGCTCGATCGAGAGCAGCATTTACTCAAACAAGAGGTCAAATATGTAGGGTGCTCGATCGAGTGAGGAAGATACTTGATCGAGAGGAATAAGTCCTCGATCGAGCTCTTTAGGCCTCATCTCCTTGGCGTCATTTAAATCTTCTTCAAAAACGCGACAAATGACCTACATAACTAACAAAACCAGTTCAAGCATTCAAGTTTCAGGTTCCTGATCACAGATACAGCATCTGTTGTCAGGACAGCAGCCAAATTGAAACAATTTAGCTTTAAACTTACCAGGCCTGAGACTCTAGTTGTTAAGATCAGGGAGGATGCCATGAGAAGGATCAGATCAAAATTTGGAGGCCCTGCAGTGAATGAAGAAAGATCCTGGCTTCAGAAATGGGGCATTGTAGTTTAGTAACTGGTGGTAGTTTGCTCTAAGTGATGGTTGTCAGGGAGTTTGTTTTATTTTGAGTATGCTACCATGACTCTCATGTAATTGTAATTGTTTGATATCCATTTATATATATACTCACATTTCACCAAAAAAAAAAGTTTTATCGCCCGTAAAACTACCAACGAAAGAACGCGAAACTAACTAAAAGTTCTAATCAAAGTACAATAAATTACAGGCCGGGTTGCCTCCCGGATAGCGCAGGTTTAATAGGTCCTGCATGATCTTTTGGCTTCAGTTCTCTTGCTCATCAAGATGGTCGAAGTAGAATACTTTGACGTTGCCAACATAATCATCTACTCCATATTAATGCTTCACATAATGACCATTAACTTTAAATCTCCTGCCCTCGAGATGCTCTAACTCAACGGAGCCAAACTTAGTGACAGCAGTCACTGTATAAGGACCACTCCACCTGGACTTTGGCATACCAGCAAACAAGCGCAGTTGGCTGTCAAACAGCAGCACCTTTTGCCCTACTTGGAATTCTCGCGGTATGATTCTTTTGTCGTGCCACCTCTTTGTTTTCTCCTTGTAGATGCGTGCACTGTCGTAGGCATTTAGCCTAAGCTCTTCTAGTTTATCTAGCTACAACAAACGGTTCTTGTAGGAAATCATATTTTAAATATCACATATTTTGGTTTAAAGTTTTAGTCATAAAAACTTAAAGATCTTATGCATGCAAAACTAGAATAAGAGTAAGGAAAAATCGTTTCATACCATATGAATATTTCGGCTAAATGGGCACAAATGAAGTCTCCTACCTCACTTGTTCTTGAGCTATAATGAATATTAGGATGATCCTCCAAAATTCCAAAGTAGAGATTATCCTCTTGATTGCACCCAAGATTATCCCTTATCCCCACTAAATAATATTTGCTAGATATTTGTTTAGTAGTTTACCTTAAAAATGATTACTAATACTCATATATTACACTAATAATTTTAGTAATATTTTATGAACAATTTGAATCAAAAATCTCATGTTTTGATGAAGAAGAGGATGAATATTTGAGAGAGAGAAACTTTTACATGTGTATAAATAAAATTAGTATTGAGAGAATAAAATTCTCCCCTCTTCAAAAACAAAACCGGTGGAGGGAGTAGGTTAAGGCCAATGCATGGTCTTTTCTTTTACTTTTGTTCTTTTTAAGTAAAGTAGGTGTAAGACTACCCTACATCATAGGTAATCATAGTGTTTTATTTATCCATTAAACAAAACACCCACTCACCCATACTACCTCCAATATTTCGGTCATATGAGATAAAATGGACCTCCATTTTATTTTGTCAATTTGTCACTTGTCACACAATATGTCACATGTAGTATGATACATGTTATTTATTAATTTGATGCATATTTATCACATAAATATCATTTCATGAATTAATTAAATTACATACAACAAATTGACTAGTGATACTTGATCACATAAATAAAATGGGTCATATAATTATAATTCACAACATTTTGTAATTATAATTAACCATTCATTCTTATCTCTATTGTTTCTCAAACAATAAACAATTTTAGTAACAAAGCATTTTATTACTAAAATAAATCTTATTTAATCCCATTACAATAAGATGATTATTCTCTCTCACAAATTGAATTGTTCAATTTTAAGGAATTGATCAACTTGCATCGTCATACAATTAATCAACTTTACAGATAAGGGCATCATCCTTTAGGTGTGATCTTAAGGGATCAACTGATCACCACCGTCCGACGATAGTAACGTCAAACTCTAGCAAGCTAATCGTTACCGATTAGTGTTGGTCAGTTGACTATATAATTGAATCATCCCTTATGTATTCTTAAAATGAGATTTAAACATGTGATCATCATGATCGACAATTGTGATCGCATTATTGTCGGGGACACTCCAACAATCTCCCACTTGTCCTCGACAAGTGTGCGTCACCAATTCTCTTGTCCTATTACTATCTCCCACTCAATGCAAGGTGTCTTTCGGGTCGTACTTGCAAGTGATCATATCGAGAGTGGTTTCCTCGATCTGGAGAATAACTGATTGACCGGAATTTATCTACCATAGATACCTTCCGAGCGTGGCCACGCATTTCCAGTTCATTACTCCTCGAGTGGCCCTGAGATATTGTTTTAACCCTGACAAGGGCGTGGAAAATTCCTATTGCACTTATTCCCTTCGACTAGCCACAGCCATCATAACCCAAAATATGCCCATTTGACCCCATTTACGAAGGTCGTAGTAACATAAATCAAAGTTAATCTGAAACCGTGCCACCTTAGGCGAACAGTCTTTAGTCAAAAGAATCGACTCATTAGAATACTATAGTAGCTCTCGCCACGACCAGGCTTTATAAATTTTCTAGAACTCTATAAACGGTCACTGCCCGACAAAGTGTTCCTAACAGTCTGCCTATGTGATCGACTAGTCATCTCACATGACTCTATGGCACTTGAACTTGCCATCAATCGCATCATACTCTAGTCACTTCGAGACGTCACCTCATACAAGTGACTATGGGCAAATACCATGTTAATCCGAGTTCACTTTAACGGGGTTCAATATTGTCTCTACAACCCGTTTGGATGTAACAAAGTATATAAAGGAGTTTTCAGATTTTAAAAACTCGAACGACAAATGTGATTATCACTTATGAATAGTCAATACCTGATTACTACTTCATATTTTATAATCCATTTTCATCTTATATGTAGTTGTTCATCTCAATGCAATTGAAATGACATATGACATGACTCATCATGTTAAGCCCATGAGAAGGCTTTGGTTAGTAGGTTTTATCAACTTCTTGTACCTTACTCAACCTCACTACATATTCGTTTTCCTTTCATAATGCATACCTTGCATTACAAAACTTTCTGAGTATGTGTCTAGATCCAATCTAGACATAAGCTCTCTAGCCTTAGAATAGCTCCCACTGTTTTCACAGTGTGCGGGATCCATCCTCTTGCACATCTCATGATTGCAAGTGTACTCAATTTCCGTTGTAAATATCTCTCATTGTTCTTAATTGCCTAGAACGATTGTAGAAAATCTATTTCTTAAATGACATAGCCACAATGGTATCTTAACCATCATAATGTGTTTTGATTATGGTTTTATCGGAAACCATGCGCAATCTCAATTGTCAATTGTCATTTGTGTAACACCCTTACACAAAATTGCATCAAAAACACTTTGCATTACATCCTTAATGCTTCTGCAAGCAATTAAGGGTAATCTTTATGGCTTACTTGGTAACTATTACTTAAATTCGATTTGAAACAATTCATCATACTCAAAGTATATGAAGTGTTATACGCCATTTCCTATTTAATTGATTCGGCAGCGGAAGCAAATGGAATCAATCAAATATGTTCAACTCGATTGAACTAGTCATGAATCTTATCAACATAAGACTCCTTATTTGACATTAATATCATGTAGATTTATCTCCATAAATCCGGATATTAAAGATGTACTATAATACTCCAAAAGTCTTAAATCATTCCCAATGATCAATATGTCATCCACATAGTAGACTAATTAAAATTACCGTAACTCCCACTAAACTCCATGTATAAACACAACTTCTCGACTTATCGAGAAAAGTTTTATAACATGATCAAAACATTGATTCCAACTCATTGATGTCCTAGTTAAGACCCTCTCTTAAGTTTCACATTATCTTAGGATTGCAAGAATCTACAAAACTCAAGACATGTATTGAATACATTCCTTCTAATTGAAGAAGTGGGTTTTAGATTCACTTGCTATATGTATATCATTATAATGAAACACAATCCCTAAGAAGATCCAAATAGACTTAAGCATTTTAACTAGTGCAAAAACCCTTTGCTACCAATCAAGCTTTGATATCTAACAATTCACTTGGAATTTATTTCGGATTTTCATGGCTCTAAGCCTTGTATTGAGTTGTGACTTAAACACTCTCATGTAAGTCATATATACATTACTTTCCAGAAGTAACTTGAATCAAACTATCTCTTTGTAAGTTGTAAGCTGATTACTTTCTAAAAGTGACACTAATTCATCATCTTCAACAAGTGATAACTTCAACCACCTAGGTTTTGAAGAAACAACGTCTTACACAAAACGTCTCATGTCGCCAAGAAAGACCAGTTTCTTGCGACATAACATTATTTGTGGCTCTTGAATAATTTCTCCCACTCTGTCTTCTAGAAATAAACTTGTATTTTAGAAAGACAGCTTTACGAGCCACAAACCCGTTGTACTCGTGATTATAGTAAGGAAAAATGAGCATTTGTTTCTTGTGTAAACTTACAATCATGGTACCCTACCATTTCATATCTCATATGATTCGTTTTAGATTTAGTGGAAAAATAATTTAGACAAAATGATAAAATCCGCAAAAGGATCAAGTAACTCAAAGTAACTTTATTGAAGTCCAAACCATATCGAATGGCGTTTGATTTCTTTATCCAACCACACATTATCCCATAATGCGTGCTAAGAGAGATTAATTTGTGATACTATATCACATTTCCTTTGGCTTATATCAAAGTCTTCACTTTGATAATCCCATCATGACTAAATCGTGATTCTTTGAACTCTTGAACTTCTTCAAGGATTTCTATATTTACCTTATTAAGTGAACACATTAGCGTCAACTTAAATCGTTGGTAAAAGAAAATGATCAACCTATTTTGGATCAATGATTTACAACCTCGATCTCCTTTTCAACCAAAAGGCACGAGACATCTTGCTTTGAATACAAGATACGCATATACCATAAGATTAACAATCTAATGGTTTCAAGAGTACTCGATAACTCTTTGCGTTCATCATTCCAGAATTTAAGGTTTAATCTTGAGTTACCAATTTGAGTCTTGCATCATCTTCATGATATATCATTCTAGTTTGGTTTAGAATATAATCACCTTGATAAGGCTAGCCATACATCAAATCATGGTGTATAGGGTCATAAAAGTGAAACCTCTTTTGTATCTTAACAACTTTATATTCTCATTTAGAGTTTATGCACTTAATAGTAACAATTAAGTACAACTCTAAACCCAAAAACTAGATTGAGTACACAATGACTCTATCTCTCAACATCATTGTTGTTAGTCGTCATATTCTAATCATGCTATGTATCAAATACAATGATGAAAACCACCACCGGTTTCTAATATTGACGAAGTAGTACTAGCAAAATTTATGTCAATCCAATAAACATTTAAAGAAGAAAGTCTCATTAGATGTCCCATAACTAATTTGCTTATTGTTCAATAATTTGGGGTAGTTTTCTTTCTAGTGTCCAACACTTCCAAAAGGAAACTTTATCGATTGGAATTGATAGGTTTAGTCTTTACTTTTACCCTTGTCTTGTCAATTCCATTCTAATCTTTACTTCTTGAACCTCGTCCTTTTCTTAATTAACGGTTAAAGAGAATGCTCCCACTCATTTCAAAGAATCTTTACTTAGAGAAGCAAAGTTGAATCTTATGAAGACTACTCTTCAATTCGATCGTTTAGTCTTAAAACTTTCATTGAAGTGGTTGCGGTATTTTGGTTAATTTTGATTTCCAACAAATCTAGTTACCAAAATGTTGTAACGTTTCAAAGTACTTAACTCAATTAAGCATATGAGAAACAATACATTGTACGTAGATATGTTAGTCAAGAATCAAAAACCCTTTTGATCACGAATAAATTTTATCTATACTCTTCACAAGAGATCCTTGCAATGGATAATACGAGGTTTTAGAAGAAAATTCAAATTTTGTCTTTTGTTACGATGTTTTAATGGAGATTTGAATCAAAAATCGAAATGATATTGTATATGAATTGTGGTAAAGAAATAGAACAATATGATAACGGAATAGTGGAAAACTTAACATTTATCGTTTTATTAATACTTGTAAATAACAAGTAAAGCATTTACATAGTGACCTCTACCCAACTATGATAAATGATTCCGAGATCCAAATTCATATTAACTTGGGCACGGGGTAGCCGATTCATCCCTCATCAATATAACTCGGTGGATTAACTCTTTTAATCGATTCTACTTTTAGAACTCTCGGTCGATAAAATTACTCTAATATTTATCTATAGCCCGGAACACATGCGACTACGGTCACGAATACTTCCGTTGAGCTCAATCCAAATTTCAAATAAATGTGTCCATGATCCAAATTCACATTAACTTGGGCACGGGGTAGCCGATTCATCCCTCATCAACATGAATTCGGTGGATAGACATTTATCACCCACTTCCCCTACGTAACAAGGTTTGTACCCCGAGGTGGCCGAGTGCACTCCCTCGCGAAATAGGTTTTCATGGTTTCTACTTTTTGGTAAGGCTAAGTCTCAATTGTTTATTTTAGCGAGAGATCATGTCAATTTATTATCTATCACGTTTTAAGTGAACTAAAGCGGTGAACTACGATAATTGTAATTGACACGGTCGATAAACTCGATTTAAAATGCATGTTTAGTTATGGCGATTTAGCGATGCATGCAACATATAAATAAAATGCAAAGCATAAAAATAAAATCCTAGTATGGCCTTCCTAAAATAGAAAATCTAATAAACTATTTTACAAATTCGGAAACCAACTCCTTTGGTCCCTTGAACTTCGGTTTTGACACGCATCTCGAGGTAACACCGTCTTTGATGGACCGTCTTCTTGAAAGGCACCATCTTCAAGGAACTCCGGAATAATTAAATTACAAAATGAATTACATAATTTCCTATTATACATTTGTAATTAAAATTAAATAAATCTATTAAATTACAAAACGGTGATACGAGATCACAATAATTACAACCGAATCGATATTCCCATACATTTCGGGTAATATCAATTAAAACTAAGGTCATACTAAGTAAAATTACATAATTCAAATATTACATAAAATTAAAATATGACAATCATAAATAAAATGCAGCATTATAATATGCATGAGCATGCTAAATTTTATGCTAAATCTCCTTTAGAGAGCCAATATCGTATATTAATCGGTTTTTATGGATTTGCGTGATTTAACCTTTTAAAATCACAATAATTACATATATTCATATTTATGTACAAGTTAATTACCCTAACCATCTTAGGACTCAAAATTAGTCTCCACTAATATTTTGACAATAATTAAACTTGTTTTCTTAATATTGTTCATAAATGGACCTAAAATACAAAATTATGCTATAAACTTCAAATTGACTTATAAAAATTTCAAATAAATTCGAAATTTGAAATTTAAACTCATGAACATTCTAGAAAAATACCATGACACTCATAATGTTCAAAACTTAGGTTAAAAAGTTCGAAAATTTATCGTGAAAAACAATGTTGCGGTTTATCGATTTTAACAATTATGACCATAAAAATATGAGAAAAATTATATTCATCAACTTTTCACTTTTAGATCTGAAATATATGATAAAATGCAACATGTGACGTTTTTCCTAAGTCATGAAGTATGTTTTAGCATTATTACTAATTATAGTCACTATTTATGTGATTTTTCATCAAAAATTCATAAATCATGCATAAAGACTTCATTATAGCCAAATATTTTATACACATATTGTAAAATTGCATGTGACAACATACTAAATTTTCATGACCATATTCGAAATATAACTCATATTAACCTATTTACCCATTTAAATACGATTTAATTTTTAAAAATCCATATTTCAAGCAAAACAACTCATTTTATCATGAAACTTTACAGGCCATTAGTAGATAATATATGTGAAAACATATCCAAAAACCACTGAAAAATTAGAAGTTTAGCTATTTTTCGTCCAAAAATGACATTTTTATCATAAAAATCACATTTTAATGTCAATAATATATAAAATGAACAATAAAAATCCATAAATAAACCAAAATGTCCTAAAAATCACTTAGGACCAGAAACTTTTAACATGCAAAATTATTTCATGATTTATCTTCATAAATCTTAAATAACAAGTTTTATATGTTAATTAAATTAACTCGGAAAAACTAACCCGATCTTGCATGCAACAACCATAATGCTCTGATACCACTTGTAGGAAATCATATTTTAAATATCACATATTTTGGTTTAAAGTTTTAGTCATAAAAACTTAAAGATCTTATGCATGCAAAACTAGGATAAGAGTAAGGAAAAATCGTTTCATACCATATGAATATTTCGGCCAAATGGGCACAAATGAAGTCTCCTACCTCACTTGTTCTTGAGCTATAATGAATATTAGGATGATCCTCCAAAATCCCAAAGTAGAGATTCTCTCTTGATTGCACCCAAGATTATCCCTTATCCCCACTAAATAATATTTGCTAGATATTTGTTTAGTAGTTTACCTTAAAAATGATTACTAATACTCATATATTACACTAATAATTTTAGTAATCTTTTATGAACAATTTGAATCAAAAATCTCATGTTTTGATGAAGAAGAGGATGAATATTTGAGAGAGAGAAACTTTTGCATGTGTATGAATACAATTAGTACTCAGAGATTAAAATTCTCCCCTCTTCAAAAACAAAATCGGTGGAAGGAGTAGGTTAAGGTCAATGCATGGTCTTTTCTTTTACTTTTGTTCTTTTTAAGTAAAGTAGGTGTAAGACTACCCTACATCATAGGTAATCATAGTGTTTTATTTATCCATTAAACAAAACACCCACTCACCCATACTACCTCCAATATTTCGGTCATATGAGATAAAATGGAGTAACGTCAAACTCTAGCAAGCCAATCGTTACCGATTAATGTTGGTCAGTTGACTATATAATTGAATCATCCCTTATGTAGTCTTAAAATGAGATTTAAACATGTGATCATCATGATCGACAATTGTGATCGCATTATTGTCGGGGACACTCCAACAGTTCTCGCAACACGGTTTAGAATCATAATTTAATTCACGAATAGTCCACCAAGCCTTACACTCCAGTTCAACAGGTAAGTGAGAGGATATCCCATAAACCAACCGATATGGTTATGCACCAATCGGTGTTTTAAAGGCAGTCCGATATGCCCATGATGTGTCATCTAATTTTAGACTCCAATATTTCTGTGATATAGAAACTACTTTAACTAAAATATCCTTTAGTTCCCTATTAGAGACCTCAACTTCTCCACTAGTTTGGGGATGGTACCCCAAACCTCTACGATGATGGACACCGACTTTGACAGTATAGATGTAAGTTTCTTTTCTTTAAAATGCATTTCCCCATCACTAATGACGACCCTAGGGACACCAAATCGGGGAAAAATAATCTTTTTAAACATTTTAATCACGGTCTTGGGATCACAGTTATGTGAAGCAATAGCCTCAACCATTTAGACACATAGTCTACAGCTACCAAAATATACCTGTTACCTTTACTAGACGGAAAGGGTCCTTGGAAATCAATGCCCCAGACATCAAAAACATCGACCTCTAAAATGCCGTTTTGAGACATCTCATATGTCTTAGAAATATTTCCTGAGCGCTGGGAAGCATCACAAACTGAAACAAACGATTTAGCATGTGCAAATAAAGTAGGCCAGAAGAAACCAGACTGAAGTACCTTAGCCACGGTTCGCGACGGACCGTGTTGACCACCATAAGAGCATGAATGACATCCCTCTAGGATTGATTTATTCTCCCACTGCGGAATACACCGTCTGTAAAGACCGTCAACACACTCCTTAAATAAATAAGGATCATCCCAGAAATAGCACTTCACATCATGAAAGAATCGCTTCTTCTGCTGATATGACAAGTTAGGTGGAAGCGCACCACCTTCAACGTAGTTAGCATAATCTGCATAACACGGATCAACACCTGCGTTAGTAGCAACTTCAAATAAAGAATCTTCGGGAAAAGAATCATCAATAGGTAAAGGATCCTCTCCCTCCTGTTGCGACAACCGCGATAGGTGATCAGCTACTACATTCTCTGTGCCCGACTTGTCTTTGATTTGCAGATCAAATTTCTTTAGGAGGAGCATCTACCTCAACAAATGTGGCTTAGCTTCCTTCTTAGCAAGAAGGTGTCTCAGCGTTGTATGGTCAATAAAAACAGTAACTTCCGAACCTATCAAGTAAGAACGAAACTTCTCCAGCGCATAAACAATAGCTTATAACTCTTTCTAAGTAGTCGTGTACTTCACTTAAGCCTCATCTAGAGTTCGACTCGCATGGTAAATCGCACTCAAAGCTTTATCTTTCTGCTGCCCTAACACCGATCCCAGTTCAAAATCAGTGGCGTCACACATTATCTCAAATGGAAGCTCCCAGTCGGGAGGTTGGATAATCGGTACTGAAACCAAGGCCTGCTTTAACCTGTTAAAAGCGGAAACACACTCATCAATAAAAACAAAGGGGCGTCCTTAAGTAACAACTGTGTAAGTGTTTTAGTAATTTTAGAAAAGTCCTTGATGAACCGGCGATAAAAACTAGCATGTCCAAAGAAACTCCTCACTCCTTTAACATTGACAGGAGGAGGTAATTGCTTAATCACTTGTACCTTTGCCTTATCCACCTCAATGCTCCTATCAGAAACTAAGTGCCATAAGACAACTCCCTCGTTGACCATAAAGTGGCACTTCTCCCAGTTAAGCACATGGTTAACCTTAATGTAGCGTTGTAACACTTTATCAAGGTTATACAAACAATTATCAAAATCATTCCCATAGACACTGAAATAGTCCATAAACACCTCCATAATAGACTCTATATACTCAGAAAATATCCCCATAATCCACCTTTAAAAGGTGGTTGGGGCATTGTACAAACCAAAAGGCATTCTACGATAAGCAAAAACACCTTGAGGAAAGGTAAAAGTAGTCTTTTCCTGATCATTCAAATGAATAGGGATCTGAAATAACCCTGAGTATCCATCTAAATAATAGAAAAAATTATGAGAGGCTAACCTTTCTACCATCTGATCAATAAAAGGAAGGGGGGAGTGATCCTTCTTTGTGGCGGCATTCAGTTGTCTATAGTCTATACACATCCGCCAACCAGTCACAACTCTAGTAGGTATCAACTCGTTTTTGTCATTCTTAACCACAGTAGTCCCTTGTTTCTTGAGAACCACTTGAACTGGACTCACCCATTTAGAATGACCAACGGAATAAATAATACCTGCATCAAGCAGCTTCATTACCTCATCCATCACAACATCCTGCATCTTCTGATTCAGCCTGCGCTGACCTTGTCTGCAAGGCTTGTGATCTTCCTCTAGCTCAATCCTGTGCATACAGATATCAGGACTGATGCCATGAATATCATCCAATGAATAACCCATCGCTTTCATGTTTTTCTTAAGAACAGCTAACAAAGCAGTCAGCTGCTTGTCATCAAGCTTAGCACTAACAATGACTGATACTGCCCAGTATCATCTAAAAATGCATATTTAAGATGAGAAGGAAGAGGCTTATGCTCAGGTACCTTTATCTCAATTGTGCAAAAAGTGTTTACCAATTGTTCTATCCTCTCTCCTTCGGCGTCGGTAAGTTCACGCTTATCTATCACAGCTTCAAGAAGATCCAACACAGCGTCATTGTTCTCCGGGTTATCTGCACACTCATCTAACAACATCAAAGCATCTAGTGGATTCTTTATCAAGGAATCCGACCAGTATTGATAGACATACTCATCAACGATATCAACTGAATAACATATATCCTCTATCATTGGTATGCAAGTGTACCAGGAAAACTGAAAGTAATAGCGTCATCCCCCACTACCAAAGTCAGACGCCCCTATTTGACATCAATAATAACCTCAGCTGTACACAGGAATGGTCTTCCAAATATAATCGGGGTCCGGGTATCCTCACTTATGTCTAGGACAATAAAATCCGCTCGAATAAATAACTTGCATACATTGACAGGCACGTCTTCTAGGATACCTAACGGTCGTCTAACCGGTCTATCAACCATCTGGAAGGTGATATTAATCATTTTAAGGTGACCCATATTAAGCTTCTTACAGACAGAGTAAGGCATGACGCTAACACTGGCTCCTAGATCACAAAGAGCCTTATCTATCACTTCCTTTCCTATCATGCAGGTAATAGAGAAACTACCCGGGTCTTTCATTTTAGGTGGAACTTTATTAAGAATTAAGTTACTAGACTCTTCCATAAAGGCAACAGTCTCAAACTCACTAAGCTCTCTCTTACGCGTCAAAATATCTTTCATAAATTTTTCATAAGAAGGTACCTGGGTAATTAGCTCGGTAAAAGGAACGGTCACCAGAAGGTTCTTGACCACATCTAAAAACTTACCGTACTGTCGCTCGACCTTAGCATCTTTCAGTCGTCCTGGATTAGGAATTCTGGTGATGATGAGCGGGTCTACGACTTTCTCTTTACCTTTGTCTAAACTTGGCATCTCCACAGCAGGGGAAGATGATCCATCAACATTTTTAGACTTCAAAATGGTGTCGTCGCCTTTGCATGTGTTCGATCGAGTAACATTATCACTCGATCGAGAGATTTTCTCATGGGGACTGCTCGATCGAGGAACATAAACATCTCGATCGAGGTCATCGATCTTGGCACTTCTCGATCGAGTACCATTATTGCTCGATCGAGCAATTTTCTCTTGATATTCAGTCGATCAAGGGACACCAACCACTCGATCAAGGTCACCGATTTCGGGGATGCTCGATCGAGCACCTTTATCGATTATCCAGAGTACTCGATCGAGCATCCAATTAACTCAATCGAGCATTTTGACTCTGTTCAGCAGCGTCAAAGTCAAATTGTACTTCCAAAACAGTTTCCGGAATTCTTCATCAGGTAGAGCAGCATTTTCCGGAATTAGTGGTCCATCATAGGTAAAATCGCTTCGAAGATTAATTGCATTAATCGGGTCGCAAGAAGGTAATTGATTTGCTTGGTTTATTTGCTTAGATGCAAATTGTGCGAATTGATTATGCAACTTCTTCATAGAATCCTTATTTTCTTCTGCATTTTTCTGGACTTGTAGTGCCAAAGATAGCACCAAGGATTTCAGCTCCGCTATCTCTATATTTGTAGAAGAAGATTCATCTTGGTGCGGCATTAAATCAATAGGACCGGCGATACTTGGCATGGCTAAATCTTCATAAAGTTTAGAGAACGGAACTCCTTGCTTATATTGTTGGTAAGCATGGACTCGCTCTACTTCCGCCATACAAGTAATAGGATCATGTCCTTTCGTACCACATCTTCCACAAAACACCTCTTGCTCAAGTATGGCATGGACCTGCTCATGATCACCCAAAATTTGAAGAATCTCCGAATTACCGCACCCGTCATTAGGAATTTCCACCTCAGCTACAACGTTTGCATCATCTCTCTCGTTCACTCGCCTACCTCCTCTGGGATTTCCATACTCAGCTACATGAATGGCCATGTCTTCAATAAGATGCCATCCCTTATTGTCTTCAATATTTTTATGGAATCTCCCTTTAGCTGCAACATCCAATATGGCTCTCTGATCAGCATACAACCCATTATAAAATTGCACCGTTGAAAACCATGATGAGGTGCAGAGCGAACTAGCTTCTTAAACCTAGTAAAAGCTTCATTCAGATCTTCGGTAGCCAATTGTGTAAAAGTAGTGATTTGGCCTCTTAATACGTTAGAGCGCTGTGGTGGAAAGTACCTAATGTAAAAAGCTAAAGCTAGGGAATTCCAGTCGGTAACACCGGCAGCTTCCCTATCCAAATCTCTCAACCAGTCCCGGGCGTCATCAGTCAGGAAAAAGGAAAAAGAAATCCCTTGACCCTATCTTGTGTCACCCCAGCAACTAAAGGAATGGTGGAGCAATCATTAGTAAACAACTCCATATGCTTGCACGAATCCTCTCCAGCTACTCCCTTGAAAATATTTCTCTCCACCAACCGAATGTAAGATGGATGTATTCCAAAGGTACCCGCATCTGTAGTAGGAAACAGGAAACCTTTGGGTAGAGAATCTATAGTAGGTTCCGAGTGACTGGCGATGTTAGGCATTTTAGCAAATGAATTTGTAAGAATCAACCGGTATTCTAGTGCCCTCTTCTAGGACGGAGCACCTGCAAAACAACTCTAGCACTCGAGAAAAATGTGAGAATAGTCTCAAGGAATAAATTCCTTGAGACGAAGGACAAACTTAAAATAAAGCAAACAGAATAACACCGTCTCCCCGGCACAGCGCCAAAATTTGACATGGCAGTCACAACCCTATCAAAATAAAACCAACCGGTCTCTATAAAATGTAGTAGAGACGGTCGGGTATCAAATCCACTGGGAGATGGGAATTCTGTATGCTAACTAAGTCTGTCAAGGTAACTGTGTTTCTTGGGGGTTTAATTATTTTGATTCTAAACTACAGAGACAAAGAGAAAGAGAGAAAAAGGGGAACAACAACTAAACTTTAAAGGGATTAACCGAAAGAGAGAAACAGCTAGGACAATCGGTTCACCATGGTTTCCTAGGAAATCAATCTAGGGTCAAAGGTCACCATAAACTCGGTCTGTAGGGTAGTGAAGAGGTCCTTCCAGTCCGTTATTCACCCTAAAACATTACTACTTAGCTTCGGCCCTCATTAGAATGCCCTAATGTTCATTGCAGGTCTTACCCTTCCAATCTTCCGATCTAGGTCATAGTGTACCAAATCAATTAGATGAATGCGTCGACTCAAACAACTAATAGCTATTAAATGCAGTGATTAACAACACAAACCTAATCTTAACTAAGTCCTAATCACATATTCATAATCTCCCTAATTACCATGGCTCCCCTATATCCTAGCATAAGAGATTAGTTACGCATAATGAAGATGGAAAGATTAACAAGAACAAAAGAAATAATTAACTTGAACATTCTAATTACTAAAGAAAACAAGAATTAATGCAAGAGAGATCAATAAACAAGAGCAAATGCAATAAATTAATAGTTGAAATTAAGGATCGAAAATACCGATTACACTTAGTTCCGAAAGTGCAAAGGTTTAGGTCTATGGAGTAAAAGGTAAAACTGAGGGAGAAGAGTTTTAGATCCAAAAGAAGAGATCCCACGCTGCCGTCCCTCCTTCTTATTTATTCTAAGATACCAAACAAAATATTCGAGAAATAACTAAAAGATTGTGTAATTGTTAAAAGCTCTCGATCGAGTAGAATGAAACCACTCGATCGCGGACAATAAATGATAAACATCTCGATCGAGTAACACAAGTACTCGATCGAGGAACTCAATATACACCCATCTCGATCGAGTACAATAAGCACTCGATCGAGGACTCTCTACATCTAAGGCTATTCGATCAAACAGATTCAACAGCCAATTTAATCGATCAAGCAAAGCAGCACTGTATCAGCGTGGATAAACTCAAAACATCCACGAGACCACTTCACGCATCTCTAGGTGACAATTTTCAGGCTCTAATTCTTCCATTTCCAAAATGCATGCAAATGGGACAAATTCAGGCTTGATTATGATCCTTTCAGGTTCATTCCTGTAATTAATACAAGACAACCCAAAGTACACTATTCAGGGGCATTTGTAGCTAGTCGCCGCATAAATAACACAGAAATGCGTGTAAATATAGGGTAAAAACCATATATAACATGCACGCGTCAAACATCATATACCCCCACTCGACCGAGTCAAGCTTACTCGATCGAGCCCCACCTACTCGATCGAGTATCCCCCACTCGATCGAGCCGTGCTGACTCGTTAGCTACCCGCGTGCTCAACTTAACTACTTTCCACAACAACTATATATAAATACGTGTGCGTATATACAACAAGCAACATCCTATTCACATGTTTCTAATAATCCACATTAGAAATCAATCGTCATGTAATTCCGTTATTCATATCAACATAAATCATACAAACTACTCACCTTTCGCCACCACATTCTCCATTCTCCACATTCATTTATCCACCAATCAATACAACACATTATTCAATATATATATATATATATATATATATATATATATATATATATATATTCAACATAACTTAAATATGCACATAGCGATCCAATGACACACCCCATAGTGACCGGTTAAACGTTGTAAGGCGAAATCGCAACTTTAGGACCTCTCCCAAGCCTTTGCATTAGCTCCTAACAACTTCTACCCGGGTTCATTTTATTTTGACTCCCTAGATTCATTGGGTTCATTAGTTATAGGTTCCAAAATCGTCGCTCTGATACCACTTTTTAACATCCCAATACACCAAGTGCCTTACCAGAACCACCCATTGCACGAGAATACTACCATCTCGGTTACCCGAGACAATGTATATCAAAAGAACCATAAAGAACGTACTTTATTAAATAAGTTTAGAGCAATACATTTCCAAACCAAAACAATCAAATGGAAATACAACGGTTCCAAAATGTTAAACCAGCTAAAGTAAATAAACGTTTAAAGACACAGCGGAAGACTTCTAACATCTCGTAGTGACTCAACCCAGCTATACCATGCGCGTCCATCTCATACCTGCTCAATAACTGCTCACCATCCCCGAATGAATCACCACAATTTTCAAAACATTTAAACGGGGCAGTTACTAATTACACAAAACACAACATATATAAGATACAACACACACACATTACCCAAACTCCGTCACAACTCCACACACCTTACCACACACTGAAGTGTGTAGTCCTGCCAGAATACTCATTGCAACGGATATTCCTCGCCGCCAGTGGGGGACCGCAGCCGTACCCACCTAATCCCCGCTCATCTCATCCGAGCGATAACCCAATTTCATTAATGTACACATCCCCTTCTGTGGCGGCTTCCACATAGGGCGAATCAAGGGCGTAAAGCCACTCCCGCAAGTGATTCCACTCAGCCGAGGGCGTACCTCGCGAACCACAGACAATACACAATTAACCACATTAGACAACAACAATTACCAATTACCAATTCCAATTCGATATATATGAACAACATTAAACAACCATCAACAACAACTATTTAATCAATAACCGAGTAGGGAAACCCTACCTGGAATAAGCAATCATGAGATCGTCACAAAGCAGCTAATCAATATCGCTCATCTACGAAACCTCCTCCTATAATCACATAATCATACCATTACCATCTAATACAACTTTAAATTCCCAAAACCCCCAATATACCCAATTAGGTTTTTGAATAAAATCAACAAAATAATATAAAAACTATACAAGGATCTTACCGTCGACACGACGAACTCAACGACCTAAAAAACACGACGATCCGACAATCTTAGCCTTTGAGATTTGATAGCAACGCGAAGATGAAAGTAACGTAAATTGATTTTTCTTTTGAGAGGTTTTAGAAAAGGTGAAAAGTCATAAAGAAAGTGACGGAAGGCTTTAAATATGAATCATGCTTTACTAACAAAATTCGGCTAAAACAACCCGCATGACCAACTTATTCGATCGAGTAAGTAACTTACTTGATCGAGTGACCCTTACTCGATCGAGTTTCCAACTTACTCGATCGAGTACCCTTCAGCAGAACACTGTTTCGAAAGACAAACATACTTAATTGACAGAGTAAGCCCCACTCGATAGAGTACCCATAGACATAGAAAATCGTAGTGTTACAATACCATTGTGACAAGAAAAAAGATCTTCATATGGTTTTCATTTACTTAGAAAAGGCATATGATAAGGTACAGAGAGAAGTACTTTGGTGGGCTTTAGCGAGAAATGGTGTGTTTCGAAAATATAATGACCTCATAAAGGACATGTATGAGGGGGCTAGTGCAAGTTGTTCGCACTAATGTTGGGAGAACGGAAGAATTTTCCATTACCATTGGGGCACATCAAGGTTCCACGCTTAATCATTTTCTCTTTGCTAGAGTTATGTATGAGTTGACAAGGGGTATTCAGAACGACATCCCTTGGTGTATGATATTTCCGGATGATATTGTGTTAATTGATGAGACGAAAAAGGGGATCGAGAGGAAATTGGAATTGTGGAGGCATAGTTTTGAAACTCGTGGGTTTAGGCTAAGTAGGAGTAAGACCGGATATTCGAGGTGTCAGTTCAGTAACGTTGAACACGCCGGGGTCAAGATCGAGAGAGGTGAGCAATATTATTTTCGATGGAAATGCTCTTGAGGGATTCGATTTCTTTAAATATTTAAGATCTACTATTCAAAACGATGGGAAGTTAGATGGAGATGTGGCCCATAGAATTAAAGTGGGATGGTTAAAATGGAAAAGTGCACAGGGTTTTTATGCGATAAAGGTATTGCGGATCATTAAGTTTTTAGTTGATTTTCAAAAATCGTTTTAATTTTTATTCTCGATTTAAATTCTAAGTTTTTATAAAAGAAATTTGAGTTTCGATTTAAAAACCATTAAGTTTACCTTCACCTTTCTATATTATGTTTCACCCCTATTTGATTTTTCACTTTTCTTTTCTTTATGTTCGCATTTTGAGCTAGGTAGCATGGACATTCCTTCTAATCACTCGTCCCCTGTCGGACACACGTTTAAACATGTTATAGATTAGACGAGTAATGAGATAACAAATTTTACCTTCACTTATTTAAATTTAATACTCCCTCTGTCCCGGCCATTTGTTGTCATTTGGTTTTGGCAGAAAGACCAAGGAAAGAGTAAGGGGTCAATTACTAAATGACAAGTAGACAAAATTGATCGAGTGTGAATGATAAAATTACTCATCAACTTCATTCTTAGAATAGAAAAGACAACAATTGACTGAGACACCTCAAAATGGAAATGAACAACAAATAACCGGGACAGATGGGGTATAAATTATACGTTATTTATAACTACAAAATATATTTTATTAAGTATAAATAATGTGTCATGTGTCCTAAATTTCACGAGTTGCCGTATCATGTGCGCGTGTTCGTTAAGGTGCTACCTAGATTTTGAGGTGTACGATCACCCATAGACAGTTCTAAAGAATGATTAATGTTAGCCGACCCCAATTATTTTCGGATTAAGGCCTCTAATGTTGTTGTCGGAGAGGACACAATGGAGGAATTGATAAATGTAGAATTTTAGTACCTGTTGTTATTTGAAATATAATGTTTTTATTTAATTTTTAAAATAATCATTTTGTTTGCTTCAGATTTATTATTGGTTTTTAACTAAAACATTCTTATATAATAACTTTGTTTATTTTTATGGTATTCCGAACCGTTAAGTTTTAAGTCGATTTTCAAATATCATTTTAATCCTTACTAGTATAGATCCCACGCAAATGCGCGGTTTTTTAGATAAGAATATTAGATAATTTAATAATTATACTATCGATATTTAATTCCATTTGAAATTTAATTATAAAATTTACTATTAGTGATTTTGTATTAAGAGCTAGAAAAGAGATTGTCCAACACTTTTACTCCGTATAAGATTGTCGATTTTACTAAAATTATTTTATTAACTCCGTTTTAAGAAAACATTGTTTTTAATTATATCATATCCACTAAAGGCGTTATATAACAATTAAAAAAAAGTAACCAAAATTTAAGTTTTCATATATAGTATGGAGCAAAGATGGATATTAAGTTAAAGTGTAAAAAAACATATCATAAGTTTTTCTTTTTAGAAGTAATAACAATTTATGAATACTCTCAATCCGTAGTACGTTTGTATCAAAAGATAGAATAATAGAATTAATTAGAAAATGTTTCATTAAAAAAAAGTTCTTGGTCATAATATTTAGTTTTAAAAATAATAATAGTAAAATAAAATATCACGTTGTACATATAATTAGTGCAATTTCAGGTATGTACAAAATAAGAATATCCCGTTAATATGTCTATGCAAAAGTTAAAAGAATATTATCCTCTTTTTTAAATGGTATAGAATTATTTATTGTATGAAATTAATTAGTATGGTCCAGTTGTAGATATGATATTATGAAGCCCATTTACAGCTTAAGTCGAAACTAATCAGGATGACCTAGTTGTAGATATGATATTATGAAGCCCATTTATAACCTAATTCATTTAGGCGGGAAAACTTTAGAGATCTCTTATTCTTTTAGTTTAAGGGGGATTCTTGATTTAAATTCTAAATTTTTATAAAAGAAATCTGAGTTTCGATTTTGAAACCAATAAATTTACCTTCATTTTTTTATTATGTTTCACCTTTATTTGATTTTTCACTTTTATTTTTCTATATGTTGGAATTTTGAGATGTGCGATCGCCATTAACAGTTCTAAAGAATGATTCGGGTTAGCCAACCCCAATCATTTTCGGATTATGGATCTGATGTTGTCTCTAACACTTCTCCCTTTCTCCTCTCACAACTGATTAAATTAGTATATATCGTGTGGGGTCGAAATGCAAGTGGAGGGAACAAAATATATATGGTATTTACTCAATTATGAGAGGAGAAGATAGAAAAGAATGTAAAAAAGAATTGGTACATAGTTATTCTCATATTACAAACTAGTTTAGATCCCGTGCAAATGCACGGTATTTTAGATTATAATATATAGAGAAATGAGCATTATTAATAATTACACTTTAAATTTACTGTTAAAGTCTATAATATTGATGTGTTCTATTAATTATTAGGATAGAAAAGAGAAAATGTGAGGACAATTTTACATACGAAAAAGCAAAATATCATTACATTTATTAATTTTAATAAATATTGTGTATTTGGTGTTGTATTTTATGAAGATTTTCGTATTTTATAAAATCACATTAATTAATATTTCGGTGATGTATTTTTCAAATAAGAGATCGAAGATATTTGTGATGGAGAATTTTTTTAATATAATAGTTAAAATATATTTATGGTTAAAATGTGATAATAATAATAATAATAATAATAATAATAATAATAATAATAATAATAATAATAATAATAATAATAATAATAATAATAATAATAATAATAATAATAATAATAATAATAATAATAATAATAATAATAATAATAATAATAATAATAATAATAATAATAATAATAATAATAATAATAATAATAATAATAATAATAATAATAATAATAATAAGAGTAAAATATATAGTAATCTTACAAACTGACATATATCATGGAATATAGCATATGTAAAATATATGGTAGCCTGAAGTATTTAAGTGTAATATATTTCTATACAAATATTGAGAAATAAGAATTATAAAGTCGACCAACATTTGTATAGAATATAGAATAAAAAAAAGTTTAAGCCCAATATTTGAAAATAACCAAACCTATTTACTAGTAAGGGCATTAGCAATAGACAAACCCCAAATGAGGTTTGTCCAATGCCACATCACTCAAAACACAAATCTCTCTAACAACAAACCTCAATACAACAATAGACAAACCTCATAAAAGTATACATGGGGTCCACTATCAATCACAACCAAAAACACAAACCTGTATACAAAATTGTAACCATTCGCATCTATGAACCTCAACCACATTCCCAACAATAGAGAGGTTTGTCAACAAGCCTCTAAAAAGTACACAAACCTTTGTTGACAAACCTCTATTGTTGATGCCCTAAGGCCCAATT
Organism: Silene latifolia; assembly: GCF_048544455.1. Classification (NCBI taxonomy): domain Eukaryota; kingdom Viridiplantae; phylum Streptophyta; class Magnoliopsida; order Caryophyllales; family Caryophyllaceae; genus Silene; species Silene latifolia. The sequence continues at coordinate 110,085,462 of NC_133531.1, forward strand.
TGTAGTTGAGGGTGATTTGAGCGGGAAATGCCTAGTTTCACCTATTCATTTAGTAAATAGAAGACTATGGGTCTTCACAATAAACTGAACCGTAATACCCAAACCGAAAAACCGTGCATTTTTAAAGTGCGGTTAATCGAACTGTTTCGACAAAGCGGTCCGTTGAACCGAACCATTTTAACTTTATTATGGTGATGGTTTAGTTAAGGTTCGCAATTTTAGAAAACTGGTTAACCGAACCGAACCGTTTCACAAAAAAAAATAAGCAAAAAATTAAAATATTATATAAAAAACTGTTCTTTCCTTTAATTCTCTTAGTTTATCCAAATTTAAAATTTCTTAAATTGATTAATGCTAAAGTTTAGTTAATTAACTTTATTGTTGGGTATAATATATAATGAAAATTTAATTAAATTATTAGAAATAATTAATGAAAACTGAGAAAAACATATATGTAGAACGATTATTGGTTAACGGTAACCGAACCGTTAATAATCGTTTAAAGTGGTTACCCGAACCGTTTATAACCATTAAAAACGGTGCGGTTTAGGTTCGGAGTTTTGTCAAACCAAACCGTGTGCAAACCGAATTAAATTAGAGGTTGAACCGAACCAGAACACCCTATTACAAACACTCCACCCTCCACCCTGATATTTCATTTTCATTCTCAAAAACGTTGAGGAGGTGGTAACTCTGGTAACAAAAACATTGAGGAGGTGGTAACTCTGGTAAGTGTTTCAAAACCTTCAATCTCCACTTCCTTTGTGTTTTTTTCTATTATCGTTATCATTTTAGTCAAAAATAATCAATAGTTCACCATGAATATTATACTCTGTTGCAAAGTTTGTAACTTTCAACAGAGAACGCTTATGTTTGTTGTTTTTTTGGTGAAAAAATTTAACACCTCGTTTAATTTTAAAAAGTTAACACCTTTTTATGTTTGAATGTCTAAATTTGTCTTAGTAGTAGATAAATTTGGGAAAGTAGATAAATTTGTCCTAAAATTTGTATTTGTTGTTTTTTTCTTGACAAAATCTGTAATTTTGTTTAATTGTCCCAAAGTTAAGGCCTTTTTCACGTTTGAATGTTTACCTTTGTCTTAGTAGTTGATAAATTTGTCTTAAAACTTATATTTGTTGTTTTTTTCTTGACAAAATCTGTAATTTTGTTTAATTGTCCCAAAGTTAACACCTTTTTTTACTTTGAATGCTTACATTTGTCTTAGTAGTTGCTAAATTTGTCTTTAAACTTATATTTTTGGTTTTTGGTGACAAAAGCTTAAATTTTGTTTAATTGTCCCAAAGTTAACATCTTTTTTTATTTTTGAATGTTAACTCGCTTTTCATTTTGTCGAATTTGTGGTTGTAACGTTCAGGAATTGTAGTGGTTTGATTGTTTTTATGGAATTATTTTTGTGTCGATGATGTTATGACTAATGGCTTATATGAATTCTCTCGTGTTTTCGATGGAGGATTGTGTTTGTAATATTGGGGATTGTGTTGAATCTGACTGACCTAATACAGGTTTTGTGTTCGTCAAGTCGGGTCGGATCCAATTAATTTTTCTTTGTTGTATGGTTAAATGGCAGGAAGATGTCAACAGTTGGGAACGATAATCCTGATCTTGAGGCACAAGAGGAAAGGTAACCTTTCCTTTTGTTGAATTAAATTTATTACTTAAATTACTCTCTCGTTCCATTTTATTTGTTTACCTATTCTATTTTATCATCTATTTGCATTGTTGTTCACTTGTGATCCCAAATGGTACCATCCCCTTTTCTTGTCTTTGTGTCAAATGCAATGGTAAAAAAATGACCCGAACGAAAGGAGTAATAGTTTTTAACAAGTGTTTGATGTTGATTGTAATAAATAATCAGGAATTTTCATGAGCGACTCGGACTTGGCATGCAATTTGTTGGGGTCGTCCTTTCCATCTGCTCGCTCGCTGCCACAATCATGATTATGGTTGGGCAAACGAAGATTAAGGAACATCCGGTAAGCTAATCATGATTTGTATGGTTTAATGGATTTGTTTGCCACAATTGATGTCTATTGACGCTTTATCGCTTTTGTCCCTTGCAAACTGCTCACACTGTATGTCTATCACATTTATTTTTGAATGATCAGAATATTTGGGTATGACAGACAGTGAAAGATTAACTATTTCAGTATGCTGTTGAATGGACTATATTAGTTTAGATTAACATATCGCATTTCACTATTTTGCAGGACCTAATTGCTGTCATCTTCATGTCCGTGGTGTGTGTCGTAGTGATATGTCAAATGTTTTTCGTGTTTTGGCTTAATAGTCGACATTGATGCTGTTGAGTCATCTTTGGTGTTTGATTGTTCAAAGAGGATGTCTGTACTTTTCAAATTGATTGCTGGGTATTATGTCTTTAAAACAGTTGAATGAATCTAGAACTTGGAGTATGTCTTGAACTTGCGTTCATTTACCATTCTTACCTTGTTAAAGGATCATGTGTCTTTCTATAATCATCTTTATTCATTTAACCATTCATGTCAGCATCTTTACTCAAACTTGATAAGACACGCCATTCTATTTAACGATAACCTGGGCAACCTCACAACACACGTGCTCCTCAAAGAAAAGAAACTACGGATCGAGTATGAAGATTGGAATAACTGCCCAGGAATCTATGTCAAATTGCAACTCTAGCTGTACAATAACTACCCAGAAATCAGTGTCAAATTGCAGAGTTAAATTGAGCAATTTTGGCATAGGTGACAGCTTACTTAGCTATCCATGTCAAATTGCAGACTAGACTATACCTCGCCTATTTTTTCAATGCTCATATAGTAGCCAGATTTTTCAGCATATTCAGAGTTAGCTCCAAATCAGAATGGACAGGACAATGCTATGAATTGGATTCTAAAACCCAGGAAATCAAGAATGCAAAAAAAAAAAAATTCATTAAAGCTACATTCAGTGCATGTGTCTTACCATATTTGGTAGCAGAGGAACAAGTGTAGGCTTGAAGATTTGATCATCATACCCCTCATCATTGCTCGGCATATCAAGCATGAGGTCAGCCAGAGGTGCAAACATCTGATCAAATACCCCTCTGAAAGAGAAAGACAGTAGATGGATGAGAAATATTATGAGTTGATTGATCGATCTTCTATGTCGATCACTCTAGTTGATTTGAGATTAGTGTTTGTGATGTATGGAGTTAGAATGGTGTGTCCTTTACCAACCGAAAATTTTGATTGCCTATACATTATTATCATTTTATTATAAAACCTCACATTTTAGCAAAAAAAATACTAAAACATTTATAGATTTTGTTTGATGATTTCTTGGTTTCAGGCAAGCCATACGCAAATACTATACTGTTGTTAGAAAAAGCTGAACAAAGAAATGCACAAAGCTACCAGCTACCAGGGCAAAGATGGAGAAAAATGAAGAAACATTATGACAGATGATCATTCTGACATGTGTGGCAATTTGCGTATGGCAAACATTCTGACAACAGTGTTATGTTTTAGTCGTAACTTTTATTTGTCATAACAAACAGGAAAAGGGAGAAATGATCATTCTGACACACTTAGTATACATCATTTGAATACTTTAAAGAGGGATTAGCCCTTATAACACCATAAGAATTAGCCCTGATTGTTCGTCTTTGATGTTCGAAGGGAGGTTAAGTGGTGGGTGACGTCTAGTGCTGGAGGTGATGGACGCCAGTGAGCATGGTGACTGGTGCGTAGATCGGAGAAGAAATTACAGAAACAGATAAACTCAACCACGGATCCCTTCTGATATTTCAGAATGACAAAATCAGACAATTACTTACAAAATCCACAATTCATAACAAACAGTACAAAAAAATGAAAGGCAATAATGTAAATTCATTGGCAAAGTATAATTTCAATAAACAAACTTGAACGAAATAATAATAAAACCGCATATAAAAGTCAGGCAAACGACTTTATTACATGTCTAATTTGGGAAATAAATACGGGGTACTCGAACATAAAGCATGCACTAGTTATTAGTTCCGACGACCAAGGTACCACGGCACAGACGATAAAAAATTAAGCAACACAGTGGTCGTTGCTAGTGTATTTGCAAGGGAATGGACCCTGCTTGGTAGATCCCGTCCATATGTTGTTAGCATATGAAAGCGTAAGTGTGACGCCTTCGCAAACCATTATCACGTTGCAGGTGTTGTTATTTACTTGATTATCCAAAGACCAATATTGACCGCGAACGTATACCGATAAATCTAATAAGCTTCCTTCACCTGCTAATTTCCAAATAACTGAGTCTTTGACTTGTGCATCAGTGCTCATTTGTAAGTGCAATGTTTTGAGGCTTAAGCTGTCTTGGTGAAAAGAGACTATATTTGTAGAAGAGAGCACCTGATTATCATACTCTATGGTTGTTTCAAGCATCTTAAATAATTTAGCTTCCTTGGTCATGACAGTAAGTGTTAAATTGAACTGAGCATCAATTGGATTGCTGGTGATTGAATTATTTGGATTAGGGAATGTCATTGAAGTCAGCGCTAGAGAATCAACTTCGAATGTGAATGGATGATCATCGGTCTCTGCGCTAAGAATGTTCATTAACCAAACAGCACCGGCCAAAAACAAACCCCCAATACAAAGAGCTATGACCGTTATACTAAGAGAAACCCATAAAACTTTGTTCTTGTCGTCTCTGTTGGTGGGGGCAACAACTTCGTTACCTACAGTAGCACCAACATCGCTTTTACATGTCCGCTTTGGCAGCGGCGGCGGCGGCGGCGGCGGAAACGTCCAGATCACACCAAAAACAAACATGGTGGAGACGTTGACAAACCTTTGGTCTTCTTGTCAAATTGTCAAACACAGAATTGGGTGGATTTTCGCAAGACAAAAGATTATATATATAGGGTGTGTATATATATATATATATATATATATATATATATATATATATATATATATATATATATAGAGACAAATCTTTGGTCAATGATTATTCCTAATTTTATCTTGCCTAGGTATCCGAATTATAATCATCCTCTACCACTAAGAGAATAAAAATAACTAGTTTTAACCCGCGCAATTTTACGCGGGGTTGCTTTTAAAACATTATTATTATAAAAATCTTTAAAAATATATGTAATATACGTTATATTTATTCATATGCTTCTTTGTTAAGTATAACATCTATATAATTCTAAGCATCTCTATTTATTCATATGCTAATTTTACTAATTATTTTTTTATTTTAATTTCAGGTATCTAATAATTCTAATAAATGAGATAATTAGTGATATGTCCAATTTTGATATATTTTTGTTTAACTGAATTGTTTATCTTAATATTTTTATTTATTAGTAAATTGAAAGTTGTATTTAGTATTTCATGTTTAATAATGTTTATTAATAAAAATGTGATTTTTATCAATTGTTGTAATATTATTTACTTTAACCAATTGTTGTAATTATATATAGTTTTGCCAATTGTTGTAATTAAACTTTTGACTGTATATTATTTTCTATTGCATAATTTCATAAATGTATTATTTACGTACAAATTTTTTGTTTATAAAAACTGAGGTGAGCAAAGAATAAACAACATAAATCACAAAGAAATTAATTGAGAAGTGAAATAATGGGGTCCACCATTACTGCTTTTTTGGAAAATAAAAATAAAAAATTAACTTGTGTATTATGACGTGGATGCATGAGGTTGCTTTAAATGATTTGATATTTATAAAGATAAGACTAGTTTTTAAACCCGTGCATTGCACGGGTGGTGACGAAAAATATTATTAGAAGTAAGAACTTACATATTTTTTGGATTTAGTAAATTAATTACTAAATTTTAGAAAACTTTAAGTACTTTATTTACCATACACATTTAATAAGTTTATGCTGCTAAATTTTATTCAAAATTTAAAGTACTTTTTTTTCTCGATTTTTCAACTTCTGAGAGGTGAAATCTGAAAGCGGATATAAAATTATTGTACATTTCATAACCTATTTATTTACACGATATACATTTAATTTTATTCATTGTTGTACGCTTTTTTTCATATTACCCCTATTATTTGTTCTTCTCTCAATTCTGTACCTTCTCATCACACACACACAAAACTAACCACCACTCTATAATCCATATCATACATCCTCCAACTACCCTTCCACCTCTTTCCTCCACTATCCCATACGTCCCCCATCGTACATTTAGTATAACCATCATCTCTGCCCCACCCTATGCGTAACCCCTAATCTTTCTAGGGGGTGTTTGTTTCGCGCATGGGTATGGGTTTGGAATCAGAAATCATATCTTGTGGTATGGGTTTGAAACTCGGTTAAAGTTGAAATATGTAAAACAAAATATTTTAAATAATAATTTTTAATACTATAAAATCATAAAAATATTTTTTTGCTCAAATAAGTATATAAAAAATCGATTTACAATATGACATAATTTTTATTTTCACATGTTTTACTCATTCAAGTTTGATACCCATGGGTATCAATTTCATATCCACCCCCTCCTTGGGTATGAGAAACCAATCCCCTATGAATCCTCAAACAAACACTTACTATGAGTGATGTAGAGTGTCGTCGTGGCTCTCAATCAAACACATTTATAATACTCAACAAACAACTAGTTAGCGGTAAGTCGAGGTCGATCCATGGGACGGTGTGCTTTGGGTTCTAAGTCTATCTATCTCAAATTATGCTAGTGTCACGATTGATTTGGGGTTTGTAGTTGTGTCTAGACTAATGCAAACAATAAAGTAAAGCAAGCAATAAAGGGAAAGATGTAAACAAATGATTAAAAGTGCTAGGATATCATGGGGTCATGGGGGATTCATGGTGTTGATCATACAAACATGTTTACAAAGTTGCAAGCAATTAATGTTGTGGAGGAACCGAGTTGGGTTATATCTTACGGTTCTTAGGAAGAGTTGGGTCCCGGAGCCGAATCGATTAGATTGTACAACACCTACAAGTCGACTTACTTTCCTCCTAATCAACTTCTATGCATGGTCTAGCAAGACTCGAGTTGGGTTATATCTTACAAGTCAAGTTGAGTAGATAAGAGATGGTTGTAAATGCAAGGATTCATAGGCTTAGCATTTCATCAAACATAACATGTGCATAAAGTTGACATCACAACAAGCAAGCAATTTAATCATGTGAACATATTAGATTAAGCATGAATCAATCCCATGTTGGTTTCCCCTAATTACCCACTAATCCTAGCAAGAGACTACTCACTCATTATCATGGGAAACATGTCATTAATGGTGTCAATCATCACAACAAGTATAAACATGATAATAGAATGAAGAAATGAACAATAAAGATTAAAGAGTAAAGGAATTATACCAACTTAAGATGTGATCCAAATAATAATGCAAAGAATAATAGAAGAACTTGATGATTGATGGAAGGTTGTCAATCTCCCAATAATAACCCAATAATCTTCAATTACCCAATAATAAACTTGAATAATAAACTTGAACAATAATTAAAGAGAGATTAATGTGTAATTTGTGGAAAGATTAAAGAGTAATCTATTCTAATCTACTCCTAATCTAATCTAAAGAAGGATTTTCTAGCTAAAAAGATGTGATAAAACTTGATAAAAAGATCATTACAAATGGGGTATTTATAGTGGAAATTAGGGAGGATGCATTAGGGTTAACTAAGGGCTAAACTAGTAATTACACTTTTTAAGTTGAGCAAGGAGACTCCGGGATTGTCCGAGAGAAGGGCTTCTCTTATCGTTGCTTGAAGAATGAAAATGTGCTGTGCTGAAATCCGTGCGGATGGGAGTCGGGACGGACGGATTTGGGCGGTGGAATCCGAGCGGATTCAAGGGAATCCGGCGGATTCGTGGGGCAATCCGAGCGGATTGTAGGGAATCCGGCGGATTGTCTTCCAAATGAATTTCTTGTTTTTCCCAGCCACAAGACGGGCGGATTGTAGAGAAGACGGGCGTCTTGGGGGAAGACGGGCGGATTCCTGAGAAGACGGGCGTCTTGGGGGAAGACGGGCGGATTCCTGCGAAGACGGGCGGATTCCTGAACAGCTTCTTTGTTTGACCTCGGATTGTAAAACGGACGTCATTTTCTCATCCGGACTCCTATTGGAGTGATTCAAAAGCCTAGATCGCTTGATTTTTCGACGCCGTTCCATCTAACATATTTTCAGAGCCAAAGGAGCAACTCTTGGTTTGCGTTCCGAGCCATTTTCTTCATGAAGTGCCTTCCCTCTCGTCATTCTTACTTTTAACCCTTTGATTCTTCTATATACACTTTATTCCTAGATCTTTGGTCATCATTCTTGCCTCCTCTCCATACTAGTCCATCTAATATCATCAATAAGCTTCCAAATATGCACGAAAGACGGGAATTTCCGCCTTATTATCTCCTTTTCTACAAAACATATGAAATGCGATAGAAAAGCAAATAGGAAGGTTTTGACGGATAAAATGGCCATGAAATGCTATAATAGTATGCAAAATAGGCTCAATTAGGGGACTAAATGTGCGCTAATTATGGTCACATCAAATATTCCCAAATCAACCTTTACTCGTCCCGAGTAAAGAGGTGACTAAAACTAGACCTTTATTTAAACTAACCTAATAACATAGCCGATATGAGACAATTAGCGGGTCTCACTCCGCCCCTTCAACTCACAACAAGACAACCATGAGGTAGGATGCCTTCTTGCAAGGCAAGGTGGGTCTTGCCAAAATGGCGACACATCCAATCATTAAGCACACAAAATCAAGTAATGGATGCATCTACAAAAGAATAGCCACTTTCCTCATCTAAGTGGCGGAAATTATCTACAAGGGAAGCAATTCAAGGGTACACACTCCTTCATAGATGCAATTTGTTCAAACTACTAAGCCTAGAAGGATACCAATAAATCACCTCCAAAATGTGTCAAGCTAGGGTACCTTTGTCCTCAATCGTTAAATGCTTTTGTCAAGAATAGACTCCCTATGGTGTTAGAAACACTGGAGGATCGCGGAATTCCCCCTCTTGCCTAGACAAGAAGAAGGGTCGTCCCCTCTCTACCATGCACAAAAATGGATAAGATGGAAAAGGGATCGATAGTATTTGAGTTTCATTTTGGGAGTTTGCTTTCATTGTTGTTTTTCCCCCCAATTTCTTGTGGCATATAACATTTGAGAACACTTTCTTTGCCATTTCTTTTTGATTTTTGGCATTTCAATACATGACAACTTTTTGCATTTCTTTTTTTTTTTTGGACATTTTCAAAGTCACCCCAATTAGTAACGAGGGTGCCTTGTATTTGAAGCTTAGGAGTTCTATTTTTGCTCCTCTTTTCTTTTGATGCATTTTTGCAAACTTTCTTTCACTTTTCATCTCATTGAACTCAAATTGATTTATTTTTGTGCCCATTCCCTTTGATGACAAAATTGTGGTAGAATCATGGATGAATGATGGATGTATGCATGGTTTCAAGGGTCACCTTGGAATAAACGGTAGCCAAGGAGTTATCACACCACAAGGTACTCTTGACTAGGCCTTAAACCATGGGTCAAAGGATACTAGCATGACACATCCTAGGGTGTTTTACAAGTATTCTAACAAGCAAAGTCTTAAGAAGAAAAAGCATCTACTAGGGCCTATATACACTTGTCAAGCTTCCCAAATAGACGGTTTCGCAAAATTTTTCTAACATGCAACTACATGCCATGATGCAACTAACATATAAACATACTAATGCATATGATTCTACCAACTAATATGCCATATAAACTAAATGCAATCCTAAATTCACATTGTTTTTACCGCATCAATCAAAATAAAGCCACATAGTCATTAACATAAAGAGGAAAAAGGAGATTGGAAAGATCATACCATGCGGTCTTCAATATCCTCATGTCTCGGATGTGGCGTAGTCAATCAATGTGAAAAAGGATAAAACAAACACAAAATATACAAAGGAAATGAACTTGTTTTTGGGTTTTTCAATTTTTTTAAATTTTTATGGTTTTTGTTTTTATGAAATTAAAAGACATATTTTTGTGATTTTTCTAAATTTTTCAATTTTTATGCATTTTTGGAATATAAATTCCCATCCCCCACTTTATTTTGGACATTGTCCTCAATGTACATGTAGGAGTAGGAATAAAAGAGAAATACATGTTTTTTTGAATTTTTGATTTTATGGAAATTGAAGTACAAATGCAATGATATGGTATGAATGAATGCATGCTCTAACTAAATGCAATTCTAAATGACATATATAACAAATGAATGCAATCTACATTACACTAAATGATGCATGATTTCTAGTAAACTATGGTCACCTATGATCAAACCTCCCCAAACCGATTTAAACACTATTTCTAGTGTAGAAAAGAATAGGATTGGTCATTAGTGACTATGCATGAATTCTAGTCTATATGCTACTATCTACATGAATCATGTGGGATATATACAATGCAAACTATACATATGAACTAACTAATGTAAATGCAATATGAAATATAATACAAATGCAAGCTAAATGTATATGTATATGTATATAACTAAATGCAAGTGGAAATGTAATGCAAAGTGAAAGGAAAGGGTATCTTACAAATGGTGGTTTGAGGTAGGACTCCACCAAACTAGTTCAAATTGTAGAAATTCTTGTCCATAGAGCTCAAGGCTCTCAATAGAAGATCAAAAGCTTGTGAACAAGCTCCAAATAAGCATAAGTATGGGTTGCTCCATTTGAACACGAAATTTGGCCAAGGAAGTTTGTCATATATCCTTTCTTTCACCTTGTCCTTAGCACTAGAGCTTTCCCGTTGCTTCAAGTAAATATATCCATGATCCTTGTTAGGGTTAAGCATGAAGTGTGGTTCTTTTTCATCCGGGGACTTCCACTTACCAACTTCTTCTTCAATTTTGGTGATGATAGCATTTTGATTTTTCAATCCTCCCAAGGTGGAAGGAGAATTTTCATGACTTTGATGATTGGATACCATGGGAGTTGAGATTATGGGCGCCAAATCTTCACAAGTAGCCTCACGAGCAATTTTCTCCTTGAGCTTTTTCACCAAATAACTTTTGTAAGACACTTTGGCTTTTTGGAGAAGATCTAACATGTCCTCTTCAATGATCATTGGCTCCATGATAGGTGCCAAATGGTCTTCATGAAGGGTAAAGGAAGGACGTTCTTCTTCATAATAGGGTATCTCAAATGCCTCGAGGATAGGCTCCTCAAGCAAGGTGATATTGCGAATCCCTCCTCTTGGTCCATCATCATTGTTGCTACCTTCATATGAATCATTCATGGGGGCTTCATCTAGCTCCTTCTCCAACACCTCAATGTTCACATCAAAAGTCACACCCTCATACTCACAAAGGTCAAGAACATTTGGTTTGCTTAACCTCATGTCTTCCTCATTAAATACAACACTCTCATAGTCACAAGAGCTCAAGGAGCTTGGCTCCTCCCACTTCTCATCTTCCATGTCAAAGTTTACTACTTCAAACTCGCATTCATGCTCAATATCCAAAGATCGGTTGTGAGTAAGTGCTTGGAATTCCTTTAATTGGGCAATTTGAACTTCCAACTCCTCACTTTGGGAAACAATGCTTTGAAGGACATTGTCCCTTTTTTGGCTCTCCTCTAGCATTTGTTTGAAGAGGTTTTGTTGATCTCCCATCATTTGGAGAATCATGTTTTGAATGGGTTCACCTTTTTGTTGTGGGTAGGTGTGAAAGTGGTTGTATCGTGGCATTTGAAGTTCATTGTGAAATGGGTATTGGGTGGGGTGATTATGGTGGGAAAAGTTGGGGTAGTAGTTAGGATGTTCATTGTACAAATAATAAGGTAGGTTTGTGTTGACTTGCTCCTCAAACTCCCCATACCCATAATTATACTCAAAAGATCTACCACATACTCCATATGTCAAGTCTTGAGTCATTATCACTAAGACAAGGAAACAACTACAAGCATGGAAACTACACAAAAACGGTAAGAAGAATCCTTGAGGAACAAGCTCCTCAAGGTGAAAGCACAATTAAAATAGACAAACTAGTAAGAACTTAATCACATAGCACCGTCCCCGGCAACGGCGCCATTTTGATGTAGAGTGTCGTCGTGGCTCTCAATCAAACACATTTATAATACTCAACAAACAACTAGTTAGCGGTAAGTCGAGGTCGATCCATGGGACGGTGTGCTTTGGGTTCTAAGTCTATCTATCTCAAATTATGCTAGTGTCACGATTGATTTGGGGTTTGTAGTTGTGTCTAGACTAATGCAAACAATAAAGTAAAGCAAGCAATAAAGGGAAAGATGTAAACAAATGATTAAAAGTGCTAGGATATCATGGGGTCATGGGGGATTCATGGTGTTGATCATACAAACATGTTTACAAAGTTGCAAGCAATTAATGTTGTGGAGGAACCGAGTTGGGTTATATCTTACGGTTCTTAGGAAGAGTTGGGTCCCGGAGCCGAATCGATTAGATTGTACAACACCTACAAGTCGACTTACTTTCCTCCTAATCAACTTCTATGCATGGTCTAGCAAGACTCGAGTTGGGTTATATCTTACAAGTCAAGTTGAGTAGATAAGAGATGGTTGTAAATGCAAGGATTCATAGGCTTAGCATTTCATCAAACATAACATGTGCATAAAGTTGACATCACAACAAGCAAGCAATTTAATCATGTGAACATATTAGATTAAGCATGAATCAATCCCATGTTGGTTTCCCCTAATTACCCACTAATCCTAGCAAGAGACTACTCACTCATTATCATGGGAAACATGTCATTAATGGTGTCAATCATCACAACAAGTATAAACATGATAATAGAATGAAGAAATGAACAATAAAGATTAAAGAGTAAAGGAATTATACCAACTTAAGATGTGATCCAAATAATAATGCAAAGAATAATAGAAGAACTTGATGATTGATGGAAGGTTGTCAATCTCCCAATAATAACCCAATAATCTTCAATTACCCAATAATAAACTTGAATAATAAACTTGAACAATAATTAAAGAGAGATTAATGTGTAATTTGTGGAAAGATTAAAGAGTAATCTATTCTAATCTACTCCTAATCTAATCTAAAGAAGGATTTTCTAGCTAAAAAGATGTGATAAAACTTGATAAAAAGATCATTACAAATGGGGTATTTATAGTGGAAATTAGGGAGGATGCATTAGGGTTAACTAAGGGCTAAACTAGTAATTACACTTTTTAAGTTGAGCAAGGAGACTCCGGGATTGTCCGAGAGAAGGGCTTCTCTTATCGTTGCTTGAAGAATGAAAATGTGCTGTGCTGAAATCCGTGCGGATGGGAGTCGGGACGGACGGATTTGGGCGGTGGAATCCGAGCGGATTCAAGGGAATCCGGGCGGATTCAGTTGGGGCAATCCGAGCGGATTGTAGGGAATCCGGGCGGATTGTCTTCCAGCGGAATTTCTTGTTTTTCCCAGCCACAAGACGGGCGGATTGTAGAGAAGACGGGCGTCTTGGGGGAAGACGGGCGGATTCCTGAGAAGACGGGCGTCTTGGGGGAAGACGGGCGGATTCTCGCGAAGACGGGCGGATTCCCGAACGACTTCTTTGTTTGACCTCGGATTGTAAAACGGACGTCATTTTCTCATCCGGACTCCTATTGGAGTGATTCAAAAGCCTAGATCGCTTGATTTTTCGACGCCGTTCCATCTAACATATTTTCAGAGCCAAAGGAGCAACTCTTGGTTTGCGTTCCGAGCCATTTTCTTCATGAAGTGCCTTCCCTCTCGTCATTCTTACTTTTAACCCTTTGATTCTTCTATATACACTTTATTCCTAGATCTTTGGTCATCATTCTTGCCTCCTCTCCATACTAGTCCATCTAATATCATCAATAAGCTTCCAAATATGCACGAAAGACGGGAATTTCCGCCTTATTATCTCCTTTTCTACAAAACATATGAAATGCGATAGAAAAGCAAATAGGAAGGTTTTGACGGATAAAATGGCCATGAAATGCTATAATAGTATGCAAAATAGGCTCAATTAGGGGACTAAATGTGCGCTAATTATGGTCACATCAATGAGTTTGACTCATTTCAAATTCGTAAGTAGAAGACGAATAGTGCTCGTCTCACAATACGCAAGTGGCACTATCCATGGGGTGCTCCATTTCTCCCCCCACTTGCCCTCCCACTTGCCTTATTGTGAGAGGAGCACTATTCATCTTCATCTTGTGTCCGTCACAAGCAAGACGATTTGGTAATCTTATGCAATACAACTCTCCACCTCATCATTACCCACCCATTGCGACTCCTCCCATATCACGACCTCCCACCATCAACACCACCCGTTCCTTCACCTTTCACATCACCAAATACTAATTTGTTAATTTCTTTTCTTTTGTTTTTGACACTTGCTTCTCAACATTGTAAATCACTTTGTCATGAAATATAGTTAATTTGAGATAATTTAAAATGAAGATGAGTTCATATAAGATCTGCACTATAAACAGTCGAATTTATGTCTGATGAGTTCATATAAGATGTGCACGTATTCATTTAGAAAGGAGTATGAAACATGGAATGTGCTTAGGTAAAATAAAGTAATAATTCTATGATTTTAACGTACAATTCACATTTACAGTCTATTTTGCAATGAGATGTTGCCAAGATTTTAGGAGATAATTTTTCGAAAATAAATCTTAACAATAGTACGCTAGAAATATTAGTTAAAAGACAATTGTTTATGGAAAGGATGTTAAATGATTTAATAGAATATGTTCCGAGTGTAATTCCAGAGCAGATATTCGTTACCACTCGTAGCTTGTAGAATGTCGTCTTTGGTTGAATCCTTCTTTCCTTAATTGTTCCTCTCGGCCTCTCCTGCAACAATGAACGAACTGAGGGCTTGGCTTTGTGCCAAGCGTACTCACTCCGACGCTCAAGTCAGTAAACTTAAGGAATAAGTTGTTACTTGGCTGAATGTATATTGTAGAGAGATAAGGAAGATTATACCAGATGAATAGTGTCTTTTAGGTTAAGTTCTGGATCCTTTCCTCAATGAAGGTTGAGGAGTATTTATAGACCTTCACCTTTTGTCACGTAGTGGCCAAGTGGCCAAGTGGCTAGCAGGTGGAAAGACTGATCTACCCCTCGGCTGAGGGACCTATGGCAGGCCGGCGGGCCCTGTTGACTCACCGCCGAGGATCTTGGATATGAGTACGCGGGTATGTGCCCGGCCGGCAAGTTGCCATGCCGAGACCAGCCGACAGCCGATGGGTCATCGGCTAGGGTCGTCTAAGCCGTTGACTTCTTGTGGATATCTTTGACCTTGCTCAATATGTTGACTTGGTCGGCGGTGCGAAATATGCCCCATCAATTTGCCCCAGCGTAGTCTATGCCGTGGTATGGGCTCCGATGTACGTTTGAGCGTATATTCTGCGCAAGTAATTTGTAAAAATTTTCTCGCATCGGCTTCTTCTCAGGGCGGCTTCTTTTACCTCGGCCTGGTCTTTCTTAGGCCGTACCATATCCCCCTCCACATGGATGTGTAAAGGGCATTCGATGTGGAAAAGAAAGTGACGCTGGCCGACACCAGGGTTGAGTGTGCCGGTTGTTTTTGATTGCCCCCGGCCGGCGCTACCTAGCTTGGTTGATCGAGTGGCCGGCGGAGAACAGATGCTTGGGAATTTGTTGAGGAAGGTGAATAGGCGGAGAGATATGAATGGGCGTGTTGAAGACGCTTGGTCATCATTGCCTTGATTGACGCCCAATCTGTTGCAACGATTGACATCCCGTGGTTGCATGTCCGACACGTGTCCGCACGCCGATTGGTTGACGCTTCATGGGCTGTTCGGCGATTGGTCCTTCTTTATGGGCTTTTCCCTATAAATAGGGCGGTTATTCCGTGAAATTGGCCACCAATTTCATTCTCCAAAATTTTTTCTTCTCTCTAAACTTTCAAGGGCTTCCTTGTCTTCTAATTTTCAGAGTTGTTACTCCGGTGAGTGTTTTTCTTCAAGGTAAACAAACAAATTTCTTCACTTTTTATTTTGTTAAATAATTATTGCTATTATGTCTTCTCACGACGCCGGACTAGCACTTCTGCGCCGGAGGGTTCCCCGTCGCGTCTTGATGGGGAGGGGATACTAGACGCCATCCCGATAAGGTTTGGGGGCCCTAGGTCTCCTTCTCCCGTAGTCGATCCACCAATTTTAGAGGAGTGGGAGGATGAGGATGACGATCGATGAGGATGAGAAGACTCCTTCGATGATGAGAGGTCGTCTATCCCGGATCATGGCGAGGCTCGCACGACTGGTCTTGACCGTGCTTGGTCCCATAAGTTCGCCGATTGTTCCGGCGAGACATTTTTCGGAGGCCATTTCTCCTTCGGTGAGGGGTACAAGATCGTTATCCCTAAGGAGGGTCAGGCGGTCTGTTGCCCTCCACCGAGTCACACCGGCGTGTACATCGTGCACCGGAGTATGGGCTGCGGTTTCCTCTGAATAAATACGTCATGGCCATCATCAAAGCTATGAACGTCGCTGTGGCCCAACCGCATCCGCCGCCATGAGGACGATAGTTGGCTTTGTGTGGCTCTGTCTTTTTTAGGGGAGATCCCGACGGTCAACTTATTCCGCCGCCTTCATCATCTACGCCGTCAATCGCCGGTAAAGTGGGTTGGTATAGCGTGCGGCGGAGCCGAGGCTTCGTCTCCGTGTTCAAACTTACTTCTTGCAAAGACTGGCAACGGCGATGGGTGTACGTTCAAGTGCCGGAGGACTACCCACTGCCTCGGTCTTTCCAGAGCCCCGTTTACTTGCGGTGTGAGAACCGGGAAGAGTATGAGGAGTGTACCTCCCGGGTAAAGTTAAAATGGACGCTTCGATGGTCCCTCTTACGAGGATGAGAAGCGGGCGATGCAAATGTTTGATGCTTTGAGAAGGGATGGCGCCCCAGACTCGGATTATTCTTCGGATGAGCCGCTTCTGCCATGTCGGCCTCATACCGGCCCTCGGCCCGGGGTGAGTGGGGTCGGTGTGAGGCCCATCTTTGCCTGTCATGCTTTTGTTTCAGAGCTTTGTTTTACTCCTTTTATGTGACCTTTGTTTGATTTCTTGCACCGGTTTGGCCAGGATCTGTGCGAGAGGACCTTGCGGAGGTTAGGGCTTGACAAGGACGGAAAGGTCGTTGAACAAAGATCCTACGGGCCGACTTGCGTGATCGTAGACCGTCTCCCAACGAACTCATGGATAAGCAAAATGAAGTCACCGGATCCGGCGGCGCCTGGCAAGGGTTCTCGGAGGCGTGCCAAAGAGAATAAAGAAGGCGCGTCCGAGGTTGGCGGCGGCGTGCGTGCTCGCTCCTCTTCGACCCCAAAGTGGTTCAGAGCCTGTGGAGGTCATCGAAATCACTGATGGGGCGGTGACCGTTGCTAAGGCCCTTTCTCCTCCGAAGAAGAGAAAAGAGCCTCCGTCCGCTTCCATCGTTGCGGGAGAAGATCGACTCACCGCCCCGAACGAAGAGGGTCCAGACCGGTACGGATCTAACTTGTGGTTCGGATTTAGTGGTTCGTTGGACATCCCGGATGACCGGCTTTCGATGTGTCAATGCATGGTGACATGGATGCTCTGTAAATTTTTTGTAGATCCTCCTTCGGCAGCCGTTCTCTCACCGAACGGCAATTAGGGAAGCGACTGAGAGAAGGCTATTGAGAAGGCGGGTGACAGAAATGTCATCGTTGACTCCTCAGCTCAGAAGATTCCTCCCTCCGAGCTTGTGGTAGAGGGTGTGAAATTATATAAGAGGCTGGCCAAGTGGACCCAACAAGCCGGCTCCCACATCCTGGAGCAGGAGAAGACCATGGCCCAAGTGCGCCGCCGATCGCAAAGCTTAAACTTGATCTCTCTCGCCGCAAAGGGGGAAGCCGGAAGGCTAAATCGGATCTCTTTGCGCCAAGAAGCGCGTGGAGGAAACCGAGAAGCTGCTAGGGGCCGAGAGGGCCAAAGTTGAGGAAGCTGATGCCGCCTCTGCCAAGATGATGGAGGAGCGGGACAGGTACAAGGGCGCTTATGACGCCGTGGTGGCCAAGTGGGAAGAGTGGAAGGTTCTGTTCCACAACCAAAGGAGGCGCTCGGGGACGCGCAGCTACCCTTACTCAAAAGGAGAAGGATATTGAAATGCTTCAAGATGATCTTCTCCCTAAAATGTGCGCCCAATTCCGGGACCAGGCCGAGGAGGCGACCAGGAGGCAATCAAAAGCTCGTTCGAGGGCTCCTTCCCGTGGGATAAATTTGACCAGCTTCTGGACGAGATGGCTGATGCTGCGGAGGCAGCGGCTGCGGAGAAGACGGAGGCGGCGAAGGCGGCTCAGATAGCTGAGGCCAAGGCGGCCTATGATGCAAAGGTGAAGGAGGCGTAGGGGCTAGAGGCACTTGAAAACGTCGAGCCCTCTTCTGAGCCGGCCACCGAAGATGTTGCTGCTACTGATGGAGGGCAGCAACAGGCATAGGGAGACGGGCGGTCGTCACCAGACTCACCCGGCGTCTCGGATAGCTTTAGCTGTTCGGGGGCCAATTATTGAGCCTTCTCTCCCTGCCATCTTTTGGCGCTTCAAGTCACAAGTCTGTAACCTTTTGTTTTTTTGTTTCCTCGCTTTTTGTAAAGCTTTGGTAGGTAGAGTTTAGGCTATCCTTATGGGGACGGCCGTCGTCTGTACTCTCCTTGCAATTATTTTCAATAAAGTTTTATTATCGGTCCTCGGCTTTGGCCGGGGCTTTGATCATCATTCTTCACTTGTCTTTTGCGTCATTTAATTGAGTGCCTTCGTTTTTACCGTCGGCATGGCCGAGGTAGTTGGAATGCATATCTCAACTGTGTTTAACGTCTTTTTGAACATGACATATTGGTCGTCTCCTCTTTTACTCTCGGTCATTGTGTCCCCGTCGCTCTCGGCTAAGGCCGAGGTAATCGGGGTTATGGCTCGATAGCAATTCTTCTAGCGTATCGGTCATTGTGTCCCCGTCGCTCTCGGCTAAGGCCGAGGTAATCGGAGTTATGGCTCGATAGCAATTCTTCTAGCGTATCGGTCATTGTGTCCCCGTCGCTCTCGGCTAAGGCCGAGGTAATCGGGGTTATGGCTCGATAGCAATTCTTCTAGCGTATCGGTCATTGTGTCCCCGTCGCTCTCGGCTAAGGCCGAGGTAATCGGGGTTATGGCTCGATAGCAATTCTTCTAGCGTATCGGTCATTGTGTCCCCGTCGCTCTCGGCTAAGGCCGAGGTAATCGGGGTTATGGCTCGATAGCAATTCTTCTCTTTGAGTGCCCGCCTGGTGGCAATTGTGGAGGGGACACTTCGATGGAAAACTTGGGTGATTCATTTGTTTGTTATGATCGTGCGTTGGGGTGTCCACAATGGGTTTGGACACCTCCGCCGCTATACAAAGTATTTTCTTAAGTTATCGGTGTTCCAATGGCTCATCAAAGGCACACCTCCCATGTCCGTGTCCCGGTATGTACCCTACCTCATCTCTTCGACCACTTTGTAGGGACCCTCCCGGTTGGCCGTCGCCTTTACCATGAATATTTCCTTTGTTGGTGGCAGCTGACTTCCTTAGGACTAGGTCTCCCACTTTTAAGTCCCTTTTGTGGACTCTTCGGTTGTAGGCTCTTTTCATCCTGGTTTTGATATACGGCCAAGTTGAGGCGTGCTTTATCTCGACTTTCTTCGACCAGGTCTAGGAGGCTTTCGTGCCTTCCTCGTTTTCAACCAGGTTAAAGGTAGCCGTTCAATGTTGGCACCGTTGCTTCAATTGGTAGGACCGCTTTGGAACCGTAGACTAGGTGGAAGGGGGTGTACCCGTTGCTTCTTTCTCCGTGGTCCGGGGGACCACAGACGCCGGTAGTTCATCGGCCCACCTTCCCTTAAGGTCTTCAACTGTCTTCTTCAAACCGTTGAGGATTGTTTTGTTGGGCGCCTCCGCCGCCCGTTGCTCCGTGGGTGGCGACGGAGGAGTACGCAAACTTGATGCCAAGCTCTTCTAACCGATTCATTATCGTCGCTCCAAAACTCTCGGCCGTGGTCAAATACCATAACTTGGGGTAATCCGAAGCGAGTTATAACATTTTCCCGTTACCTTTCGACGGCCGTGCCGTGGTCTTCGCCGCATCGCTGCTACCTTCAACCCATTTGGTGAAGTAATCAACGACGACGATCAAGAACTTCCTTCCTCCGGAGGCCGTTGGGAACGGCCCTAGCATGTCCATCCCCCACTGTGCGAAAGGAAGGGGACTAAGCACCGGTTGTAGGTCCCCGGAGGGAGCGTGTATCACCGGGGCATGCATCCGATGTTCGTGCACTTCTTGGTCTTTGTTCTTGAATCTTGAAGCATGGTGGGCCAGAAGTAGCCGGCTCGGAGAGCTTTGTGGGCTAGTGTTCTTGCCCCCATGTGGTGTCCACGGATGCCTTCGTGAATCTCTGTCGCACGCCTGCGTCGGTTACCGGACCGACACACTTCAAGAGTGGTCTTATTACGGATCTTCCGTACGTTCCCCTCGAACACCAAGTACCTGGCGGCGATTCTCTTTATTTTGGCCGAGGGATTGCGGTCCTCCCAAGCAATTCACCCGTAAGTTTGTATTTTATTATCGGAGTCATCCATGTTGTCTCGGCCTCTATGTTGCCCACCATGCCGACGGTCTCGGTGATGCTCTTCGCATTCCCGATATCTACCAAGACGGTTGGTGACATTCTTGATGGTTGGGCTGGCAAGTTTGGAGAGAGCGTCGGCCCGGTTGTTCTCGGATCTGGGAACGCATTGGATTTGGAAAGATTTTAATTTCGCTATGTCGGCCTTTACTCTCTCTAGGTACCTTACCATTCCGTCGTCCCGAGCCTCAAACTCCCCTCTGATTTGGTTAGTAACCAACAGTGAGTCTGTCTTCAACACAATGTGTTCTCCGCTCCCAAGCAGCCCTAGCTAGCTCAACTCCGGTTATCACCGCCTCGTATTCGGATTCGTTGTTCGAGGCCGAGAAGGTGAATTTCAAGGCGTACTCAAACTTGTCCCCGTTTGGGCTGATGATAAGGATGCCGGCTCCTGAGCTGTTTGTCGTGGAGGAGCCGTCGGTGTAAACCTCCCATACGCCTGGGTTTGGCTCTTCTTGATATGTGCATTCGGCCAGGAAATCTGCAAGTGCTTGCCCCTTTATCGAAGGCCTTGGTTTGTACTTGAATGCCGAAGCCGAGAGAGTTCCACCGCCCATTTGATGAGCTTGCCGGATTGTTCGAATTTTTCCAAAGCTTTCTCCAATGGCTGATCGGTTAGGACCGTCACGGGGTGTGCGTCGAAGTAGGGTTTTAACTTCCTCGTGGCAACGACGACGCGGCTGCTTTTTCAATTAGTGGGTAATTTCTCTCGGCGGCAACAACGTATGGTCGACAAAGTAGATTGGGTGTTGCTTTGTTTGTCTTCTTCCCGATGATCACGGCACCGACCGTGGCCGAGGTAATCTGCTATGTATAGGTATAGCGTCTCCCCCGATGTACGGCCGGACGAGTTGGGAGAGTCCGAAGATGAGCTTTCGATTGCTTGAAAGCCGTGCTCGTTCCTCCCCCCACCAAGTCTTTATTCCCTTTCAACACTTTGAAGAATGGGGTGCTCTTGTCGGCTGACCGAGAGATGAAACGGGCGAGAGCCGCCATTCTCCCTGGCCAAGATCATAACCTCTTTTTGATTCCTTGGTTCCGGCAGGTCTAGGATTGCTTGGATTTTGTCCGGATTTGCATCGATGCCTCGCACCGACAAGTACACCGAGGAATTTACCCGCCGACACCGTTGCATTTCATTGGGTTGAGCTTCATCTTGTATTTCCTTAGTGAACAAAATGTTTCGTGTAAATCGGCCAAGTGCTCGCTGTCGGACTTGCTTTTCACAATAGCATCGTCGACGTAGGCCTCAATGTTTCGCCCTTTTGATTTTGGAACACTTTGTCCACCACCTTGTATACGTACGTTGCGCGCGTTTTTCAAACCAAACGGCATCATTTTGTACATGTATGTGCCGTTAGCGGTGATGAATGCGCATTTAGGCATGTCTTCCTCAACCATGAATACCTGGTGATACCCCGAGAAGGCGTCTAGCGGGCTCGGATGGTGTAGCTGCCGTGGCGTCGATTAAGCTATCTATCCGAGGCAAAGGGTAACAATCTTTGGGGCATGCTTTATTAAGGTTGGTAAAGTCTACGCACATTCTCCATGCCCCCGATGATTTCCTCACCATCACAACATTGGCTAACCACTCAGGATAAGTGCAAGGCGAAATAAAGCCCGCCGTAAGTAGTTTATCTACCTCGGCCTTGATGGCCTCATCTTTCTCGACTGAGGAGTTCCTCATCCTCTGCTTGACAGGGCGAGCGGTGGGGAGTACGTTCAGCTTGTGAACAATCACCTCCCTGCTCACGCCTGGCATCTCGGCTGCTGAGTAGGCGAAGACATCTTTATTCTTCCTCAGCAGGTCCAGGAGGTCGGCTCAGAATTTTGGTTCCGGTTGACACCGACGCGGTTATGGTGCGGCCCGGATCAATCTCTACCTCCTCGGTCTCTGCTCCTTCGACCATGCCGACGGTCCGGTCGTTTCCGGATCTGGGGGTGTACCGTATCTGGAAGGATTTTAATTTTGAAGCGCCAGCCCTCACCCTCTCTAGATACTTTATCGTCTCGTAGTCCCGAGCTTCGTACTCTCCTCTGATCTGGTTGGTTACTAAGAGTGAATCTGTTTTCACCACGACATGCTCCGCCCGGCGGCTCGGCTAGCTTGACTCCCGGTTACCATCGCCTCGTACTTGGATTCGTTGTTTGAGGCCAAGGAGGTAAGCTTCAGGGTGTGCTCAAACACGTCTCCGTTCGGGCTAAAAATAACGATGCTGGCCTTCGAGCTATCCGCCGTGGAAGGGCCGTTAGTGTGTATCTCCCATACGCCGGGATCCTTCTCGTTCTTCGAGACGAGCTTATGTGCCTCCCCCGGTCCGAGACGTATATCAATGTCGGGGCCCGGATGGATATTACAAATGTCGACTTCGCTCAAAGTGACCCGACCTATGAGAACGTTGTGGCGGACGTGCCGTCGATGACTACGACCGGACATAACACTCTTGGCCGCGCCTCCTCGCCGAACCTCACCGGCAACTGACCGACCCTGGGGTACCAGACCGGCTCCCGTAAAAGCCGTACAACAAGTTGGTGCGGGGGCTCAAGTCTTCAATCCTCGGGCAGAGGCCGAGAAAGCATTCTCTCGTACATAATGTTCGTGTAGGCGCCCGTGTCAATCGTGCACCTCTTTACCAAGTGGTTGGCTATGTCCAGGTGGATCGTAAGTGGGTCGCTGTGAAGGGCGATGACTCCCTCGTAGTCCTCCTTCCCAATGGTCATATCGGGGATGTTGGGAGCGGGGGTGGCTGTGTTGGGCACAAAGTTGATGGCCTGATATGGTTCATTCAGGTGCCGTTTGTGCCCATGAGCGGACCCACCGTTCTCGTTGCCCCCGATGATAACATGGATTACTCCTATCCGTTCAAAGACGGACTTGCTATTTGACCCGCCGGATCTGGTTTTTGGCCTCCGGCAACATATTTGCCGAGGCTCCCCTTCCGGATCAGCTCTTCAATGGCATTCTTCAGATGCCGGCAGTCGTTGGTTAAGTGGCCGGTGTGGCCGTGGTACTCACAGTACTGGCTCGTGTCACCGTCACTCCTCGGCCTAGGGGGTCTTTCCCATTTCTGACCCTCGTTCTTGCTCAAAGCGAAAACCTCGGCGACCGATACGACTAGGGGGGTGTGATCATCGTACCGTTTTCTGTAGTACGTTCCGAGCTCCCCGCATCCGCCGAGTTCTCGTTTCTGGCGGACTTGTCCGACCGTGACCTATTATTCTCACGGCGTCTTTCATCGGACCGTGACCCGTTGTTGTCACGGCGTCTTTCATCCGGGTTGTCCTCCCGGCGGCTCTTCTTTTCTGAGTGCTCGGCCTCGCTGGGGCCTACCCAGGTCTTGTGATAGTCCTCTACCTTGATGGCCTGGTCGGCCATCTTCCTGGCGGCATCCAAGCCCAGGCCTCCGCACTTGATGAGCTCATTTTTTAAGTCTCCCCTTGGGAGGCCCTTCATCGCCGCGAGGCCGCCGCCGGATTAATTTCTCGAATCTGCTGGACCTTTCCGTCGAACCTCTTCACATAGCTTCGTAGAGACTCGCCCCCCTCCTGCTTGATAGTTAGGAGGTCCGACGTCTCCACGGCCCTCCTCTTATTGCAAGAGTACTGGGCTAGAAAGGCGTCCCTTAGGTCGGCGTAATAGTATACCGAGCCGTCGGGAAGCCCCTTGTACCAACTTTGAGCCATCCCATGTAGAGTTGTTGGGAAAACTCGGCACTGCACCTCATCGGGCTGCTCCCATACCGACATGTAAGACTCGAAAGCCTCGGCGTGGTCGGGCCGGATCACTTTCCCCTTTGTATGATATGGGTGGCAACTTGAGCTTAGTTGGCACCGGACTTCTAGGACGTAGGCGCCGAGGGGTCGTCGACCACGTGTCGAACGACACGCGGCGATCGGCTCCTCGCATTCCTAATCCGGCTCCTCTCCTCGTAGCGGGAAGGACTCCTTCTTCGACTTAGACTTCTTCTCCAACTCGCCGAGTCGGACTCCTCTGGCTCCTTTGGGGTAAGCCTCGTTCGTGCTGCGGGGACGCCGTCCTCCCATGAGTACGGGAAGGACTTAGGTCTACCACGCCCACTTTGGGCTCCCCGTGACTTGACTTGGTCGGCTTCTCCTAGTGCTCCGTTCAAATTTCTCGAGTCACATTTCGGCCCTGGTCTCCTGGACGGTTTCCGCCGCTCTTGTCGGCGTGACAAAGGTGAGCAAAGGCGTATTACTATTAGGTCCAGGAGCATTTTCAGCTTTGCTACGTCAACCACATGTCCCATGATGGTGACCTGGTTGGTCGGCAATGGCGTGTGTCCGTATTATTGGCATCCCGAACTCCGGTTGGATTACTCCGCGGTGGAGGGCCGCACGACTCGCAATTGTTGAAGGTATCATCTTGGTAGAGTGCGGTTTCGTCGGTCACGACTGCGTCTTGTTGTTTCGACATCTTCTTAGCTTTTTGGGTGGGTTTTTGTTGTTTTTTTTTTTTTTGTTTGGGAATGAATGTGACTAGCTTCTAGTAGCGATATCCCCACAGACGGCGCCAATTGTTCCGGGTGTAATTCCAGAGCAGATATTCGTTACCACTCGTAGCTTGTAGAATGTCGTCTTTGGTTGAATCCTTCTTTCCTTAATTGTTCCTCTCGGCCTCTCCTGCAACAATGAACGAACTGAGGGCTTGGCTTTGTGCCAAGCGTACTCACTCCGACGCTCAAGTCAGTAAACTTAAGGGATAAGTTGTTACTTGGCTGAATGTATATTGTAGAGAGATAAGGAAGATTATACCAGATGAATAGTGTCTTTTAGGTTAAGTTCTGGATCCTTTCCTCAATGAAGGTTGAGGAGTATTTATAGACCTTCACCTTTTGTCACGTAGTGGCCAAGTGGCCAAGTGGCTAGCAGGTGGAAAGACTGATCTACCCCTCGGCTGAGGGACCTATGGCAGGCCGGCGGGCCCTGTTGACTCACCGCCGAGGGATCTTGGATATGAGTACGCGGGTATGTGCCCCTTACCGGCAAGTTGCCATGCCGAGACCAGCCGACAGCCGATGGGCGATCGGCTAGGTGTCTCTAAGCCGTTGACTTGCTGTGGATATCTTTGACCTTGCTCAATATGTTGACTTGGTCAGCGGTGCAGAATATGCCCCATCAGAATAAAATAATAAAGTAAATACGTAAATTATTTCAAAAGAAAGGAATAGTTGGGCAAGTTTTAACTTTTCAGGAGAATAATCTTGAATAGGTTAATTTTTACTTAGATAAGTTGATTTTTAATAAGATTTATGATACTATTTCCTAAATAAATATGTCGTTAAGGGATTCCTAAACATTAGGATAATCCTGATGGCAAAGTGGTTTGTATGTCAAATCTTTTGCTTGATTGACTGGAAATTGATTGTTAATTGGCTTGAAATAATACTCCAAAAGATATTGTTTCCTTATTTTTGTAATTAATTATATTAATTTATGTGATTGCCTCATTTTTAGATTTTGGAATATGTATTTGCCTTGATTAATATAGCAGAATATAAATTATATTTAAATAACAATTAATATAAACGTAAATATAAATATTAATTGGGATTTTAATAAGTTTGACATTTTCTTGGACGTGACATGTGGCAATCAAAGAGACACCTGGTTTCGGTTTAATACTCCCTCTTATTCAATACTCCGTATAAACTTCCCCTATTTTTTTCCGTCTATTCACAATAACTTTCCTATTTCCTTTTTTGATAAGTGTTTGTGTGGTCCAAATTTAATTGTACGGTGGGGTAGTGTATTTGTGTGGTCCAAATTTATTTATATGGTGGGGTAGTGTGTTTCCTTAATTTTTGTGTCAAAATGAAATGAAAAGTTTATTGTGAATAGGAGAGAGTATAACATATGATATGATACTGCAGCGATCTCAAATCTTAATAGATATGGTGAGACTTATATCAAATTAAATTTAAAAAAAAAAAACAGGAATTAGCGACAAAAGATGGCATAATATAATTGAAAATATTTGCTCCCAAAACTATAGTTATTCCCCTACGTTTGCTAATTTCTTTCTCGATCTTTATCAAAACAGAGTAAATTGTGTTGTCTATTAAAAAAGGAAACGAATGAGTATATTTTTAGTTGCATGGTCAACCTTTTCAAATACCATCCATATTTATACTCACTCCATTTTTCTATTTTCACCCCATTTGCTTTATGGAGGTCAAAGTTTCCGAACTTTGACCGTAAATAAGTTGGAGAACAAAAACTATTTATTTATAAAACTAAAACATTTACGATTAATATCAAGACATTTTTTAAGAAATAAAATTCGACAAAAAAAAAGTAACATATAGATGTCGAAAAAGATGGTCAAAGATATGCCCTGTAGACCGCAATAAAGCAAATGGGGTGAAAATAGAAAAATGGAGGGAGTATTATAAAATCTTTTAAAAGTGGACAAATTTGACTAAAATAATTAATTGATTAATTGATTTTGCCATGATTTTAGGAGATATTATAGGGGAGTTTTTTAAAGAAAGATTTGTTAAATTTATTTGTATCTTGTCGTGGAAAAGATTTGCGGGATTGATCAATTCCAACTCAATTTCAAATTAGGCAACTTAATGCCAATCATGCTAATTCTTTCTCTTAGAATGACGTCTCTTTTTAAAAAAAAAATTTTGTTGTAAATTACACGTGGCATTTAAATAGGTGGATGACACATGGCAAAGTATTGGAACGTGACAAGTGGCGATTAAAGAAGTGGATGGTTATTGCTTTAATATAATATATGATTCTCTTAGTTTTTCTTTTAAAAGGCATCTAGCTAAATAAGGTAACAACTGAAAAAAAAATTCAGTACATTATTATCTTTTCAATTAATATATTCTTATGATTAAACTCTAATTTTTTAATTAAAATTCATATTCATGATTTTTTCCACTAAAATTCATAATTTATTATGCAATCATTTCCATTTAGATAAATATTATTTTTCATCAGTTACACTCTAAAATTACGCAAACCTGCTTCTTATGTAGATTTTAACATAATTATTGTCATCACTTACCCCCTAAAATTACGTAAATCTGTTTCTTATATTATCTTTTATCGGTTACACTAAATATGGTGTATATTTTAAAGGACGTAATAATTTTTATGTTTTTTTTAATTAAAAATAAAAAAAATATTAGTCTAATTATTCGTATCGTCTTTTTAAGTGCGTGGTATACTGTTTTTACCTCTTATTGTTATAAGGTTTATACGCATTTTAATTAGATTTTACATTTTTACATCACTTAATTGTAATTTAATGTGATAAATTAGTTACATGCAATGATATAGCCTTATAGAATATAGAGTTAACTTTTATAGTAAAGTAAAAAATGGAAAAGTGCACAGGGTTTATATACGATAAAGGTATTGCGGATCATTAAGTTTTTAGTTGATTTTCAAAAATCGTTTTAATTTTTATTCTCGATTTAAATTCTAAGTTTTTATAAAAGAAATTTGAGTTTCGATTTAAAAACCATTAAGTTTACCTTCACCTTTCTATATTATGTTTCACCCCTATTTGATTTTTCACTTTTCTTTTCTTTATGTTCGCATTTTGAGCTAGGTAGCATGAACATTCCTTCTAATCACTCGTCCCCTTTCGGACACATGTTTAAACATGTTATAGATTAGACGAGTAATGAGATAACAAATTTTACCTTCACTTATTTAAATTTAATACTCCCTCTATCCCGGCCATTTGTTGTCATTTGGTTTTGGCAGAAAGACCAAGGAAAGAGTAAGGGGTCAATTACTAAATGACAAGTAGACTAAATTGATCGAGTGTGAATGATAAAATTACTCATCAACTTCATTCTTAGAATAGAAAAGACAACAATTGACTGAAACACCTCAAAATGGAAATGAACAACAAATAACCGGGACAGATGGGGTATAAGTTATACGTTATTTATAACTACAAAATATATTTTATTAAGTATAAATAATGTGTCATGTGTCCTAAATTTCACGAGTTGCCGTATCATGTGCGCGTGTTCGTTAAGGTGCTACCTAGATTTTGAGGTGTATGATCACCCATAGACAGTTCTAAAGAATGATTAATGTCAGCCGACCCCAATTATTTTCGGATTAAGGCCTCTAATGTTGTTGTCGGAGAGGGCACAATGGAGGAATTGATAAATGTAGAATTTTAGTACCTGTTGTTATTTGAAATATAATGTTTTTATTTAATTTTTAAAATAATCATTTTGTTTGCTTCAGATTTATTATTGGTTTTTAACTAAAACATTCTTATATAATAACTTTGTTTATTTTTATGGTATTCCGAACCGTTAAGTTTTAAGTCGATTTTCAAATATCATTTTAATCCTTACTAGTATAGATCCCGCACAAATGCGCGGTTTTTTAGATAAGAATATTAGATAATTTAATAATTATACTATTGATATTTAATTCCATTTGAAATTTAATTATAAAATTTACTATTAGTGATTTTGAGTAGGTCTCCTGAGAGACGGTCTCTTAATAATTTATTGAGAGACCATTGTACAATTTTAAGAAAAAGTGGTACAAAAGGTAATAAAATAGGTACAAATCATGATTAATGATAAAATGGGTACATTTATTATGTAAATAAGTACGAAATTACTATGTCACGATCAACAACAAAAGGGTCACGAAATACAAATAAATAGGTAGGAAATATTGGTCTCTCAATAACTTAGTGAAAGACCGTCTCTCCTAAGTTTTAGTGATTTTGTATTAAGAGCTAGAAAAGAGATTGTCCAACACTTTTTCTCTGTATAAGATTGTCGATTTTACTAAAATTATTTTATTAACTCCGTTTTAAGAAAACATTGTTTTTAATTATATCATATCCACTAAAGGCGTTATATAACAATTAAAAAAAAGTAACCAAAATTTAAGTTTTCATATATAGTATGGAGCAAAGATGGATATTAAGTTAAAGTGTAAAAAAACATATCATAAGTTTTTCTTTTTAGAAGTAATAACAATTTATGAATACTCTCAATCCGTAGTACGTTTGTATCAAAAGATAGAATAATAGAATTAATTAGAAAATGTTTCATTAAAAAAAAGTTCTTGGTCATAATATTTAGTTTTAAAAATAATAATAGTAAAATAAAATATCACGTTGTACATATAATTAGTGCAATTTCAGGTATGTACAAAATAAGAATATCCCGTTAATATGTCTATGCAAAAGTTAAAAGAATATTATCCTCTTTTTTAAATGGTATAGAATTATTTATTGTATGAAATTAATTAGTATGGTCCAGTTGTAGATATGATATTATGAAGCCCATTTACAGCTTAAGTCGAAATTAATCAGGATGACCTAGTTGTAGATATGATGTTATGAAGCCCATTTATAACCTAATTCATTTAGGCGGGAAAACTTTAGAGATCTCTTATTCTTTTAGTTTAAGGGGGATTCTTGATTTAAATTCTAAATTTTTATAAAAGAAATCTGAGTTTCGATTTTGAAACCAATAAATTTACCTTCATTTTTTTATTATGTTTCACCCCTATTTGATTTTTCACTTTTATTTTTCTATATGTTGGAATTTTGAGATGTGTGATCGCCATTAACAGTTCTAAAGAATGATTCGGGTTAGCCAACCCCAATCATTTTCGGATTATGGATCTGATGTTGTCTCTAACACTTCTCCCTTTCTCCTCTCACAACTGATTAAATTAGTATATATCGTGTGGGGTCGGAATGCAAGTGGAGGGAACAAAATATATATGGTATTTACTCAATTATGAGAGGAGAAGATAGAAAAGAATGTAAAAAAGAATTGGTACATAGTTATTCTCATATTACAAACTAGTTTAGATCCCGTGCAAATGCACGGTATTTTAGATTATAATATATAGAGAAATGAGCATTATTAATAATTACACTTTAAATTTACTGTTAAAGTCTATAATATTGATGTGTTCTATTAATTATTAGGATAGAAAAGAGAAAATGTGAGGACAATTTTACATACGAAAAAGCAAAATATCATTACATTTATTAATTTTAATAAATATTGTGTATTTGGTGTTGTATTTTATGAAGATTTTCGTATTTTATAAAATCACATTAATTAATATTTTGGTGATGTATTTTTCAAATAAGAGATCGAAGATATTTGTGATGGAGAATTTTTTTAATATAATAGTTAAAATATATTTATGGTTAAAATGTGATAATAATAATAATAATAATAATAATAATAATAATAATAATAATAATAATAATAATAATAATAATAATAATAATAATAATAAGAGTAAAATATATAGTAATCTTACAAACTGACATATATCATGGAATATAGCATATGTAAAATATATGGTAGCCTGAAGTATTTAAGTGTAATATATTTCTATACAAATATTGAGAAATAAGAATTATAAAGTCGACCAACATTTGTATCGAATATAGAATAAAAAAAAGTTTAAGCCCAATATTTGAAAATAACCAAACCTATTTACTAGTAAGGGCATTAGCAATAGACAAACCCCAAATGAGGTTTGTCTAATGCCACATCACTCAAAACAGGAAAAGGCTACTCATACACGAGGTGTATGAAAATCTCATACACGACCAATTAAATTGCGCCATGTGGCTAACTAGAGTGAATCATATGTAGTTAATTTAGGGTTATATTAGTAATTACACATATGTAGTTAACTTGCTAACCACATGTAGTTAACTATATTTAGGGTAATTTTTAATTTCCTTTGTTTGACATATTTTGATTTATTATTATTATTATTATTATTATTATTATTATTTGTATTATTATTGTTTTTAACGTTTTTTTGTATTATTATTATTATTATTATTTATTTTTTACCTCTTAATCAATCAATTTTGTTTTTCAAATCGTATTCGTAAGCAATAAAAATTCATAATAAAAATCAAATGAACCCTAATTTCATAACATTAATCATAACCTAATTCAATTCTATTAAGTAATCAAAATCGTATCAAATTGATGAACTTAATTCTATGAATCGAATAGCCTTATTCTTAACCATTTAAAATCGATTTATGGGAAAAAGGGGGAAGTTTTTGCTGAACCCTAATTCAGTTGAAGAACCCTAATTCATATGATCAAAATTAAATTTTATTAATCAAATGGTAATCCTTATCAATAAAAATCGAATTAACCCTAGCATTGCAGTAATTATTATTCATTTAAAATCGAATTGGGGATGAAGGGGAAATTTTTTGATGAACCCTAATTCAGTTGAAGAACCCTAATTCATATGATCAAAATCAGATTTTATTAATCAAATGGTAATCCTTATCAATAAAAATCGAATTAACCCTAGCATTGGAGTAATTATTAATCATTTAAAATCGAATTGGGGAAGAAGGGGAAATTTTTGATGAACCCTAATCCATTAATTGAATAACTCTAATTAAGGCATAAAAGGGCAAAAAAAAAGTTGTTGTGAAGGATCGAACACGGGTTGGCATTAGTAGCAATTAGATTTTTGTAAAGAGACTAGTAACCAACTAAGCTAGGGGTATCAGCACATACATTCACTGATTACAATTCATTATATTATGAATCTATTTCTTTAATTAATTAAACCTTAATGAACTCTAATTCGAATAATTGCCTTATTTAAAATTCCGTTTTTAAACTCTTAATACTTTCCTTATTTTTAAAATATTCGTAGCTTGATTTTAGGCAATAAATTTCTTAAATTATAAAATTGCCTTATTTAAACAATTTTGGTTTCATTTGATAAAATATCTTTATTTTTTAAATATTCTTAAGCTTGATTTTAGGCAATAAATTTCTTAAATATATAAATTGCCTTTTTTAAAGATTTTCGGTTTCATTTGATATTTTATCTTTTCTTTTTAAAATATTCTAAGCTTGATTTTAGGCAATGAATTTCCTAAATTTAAAAATTGCCTTAATTATAAAATTTCGTTTTTATTTCATAAAATATCTTTTGTTTTTTAAAAAAAATATTGTTAACTTGATCTTAAGAATATTATTTTTTTTGAGAGATTTTGGGATTATTTATTTTTTAGGATTAGATTTAGGCTAAGTCAAGAAAACCCGTGTTCAAATCCGTATAGCCACAACTTTGTTTTTTTTTTATTAATCCCCTAATTATTTCGATTAATTGCTAAAATACCTCAACTAGGGTTCGAATCCGCAGGCTAGTTTTTCTTCAAATTTGGCTAATTGATTTTCTAATTGTAAATTATGAGTTACTCTAATTCAGAACTGGTCATTAGGGTTTGTAAAAAAAAAACCAATAATGCAAAAGAATATAACTAAATAAGATATAATTTATTGGAATAAAATGAAACGATTACACGAAATGTAAATTGAAACTAAAAACCGTGGTAATCAGACTTGAAAATTATAAAACAAAATGCTAAAAATTAACTAAGCACTAGAATTGTAGGCGCCTTATGCTGTTTCCAACCAAACCATATCTTCCTCTCGACCTCCATTGAGGACTCGTTGGAGGGGGAGTAGTAGGGGCATCAAAATTATCGTCCCCTCCTTCAACCCGAACGAGTACATCATCGGGAACCGGAATTGGTAGGTACTTACGTTGCCCCACTTGGCGCCATTTCAGGTGTTCATCGGGTAGGAACGCCGAATATTTGGCATTGAACTCTTATTCATATATGTATTCTATGGTTTTACACCGAGCACGGGCTATAGCATCCTCAATTTTACTTTTGTCTTTGACAACGTCTAACATTTCCCTTACAAACATCCTTGTCTCCAACAAATCCCTAGCATGAGCCTTCCTTTCCATCACAATCTCTCTATTTAACATTGCATATTGAATTTGATTAGCCATGACAGTAGGTTAAAAAGTTTTGATTTAATGGAACGAGTTTTATGTTTCTTATGAATTTGATTTGGGAATGGAGGTAACATCTAGCAATTAGGGTTATTTATATAGGGTCCAATTGAAATGTTTCCCTCCAAAATTTTCCCTCCTTTTTTTCCCGCCATTATTTCCCACCAAATCACGTTAATCCTATTATTTAGGATATTGAAATTGAATATTATTAAAAAAAATATTAAAAGTAGATAAGATAGAAATAATTAGAATTTAATAATTATATATAAGATAATATAATATTGCGTGAATCAAGTTAAAAGGGAGATAGAATATTGCGTGAATGAAATTAAAAAGGAAAATATATGTTACTATTTCAATAACCTTAAATTCGTTTTATTATATATTGAAAATTAATTGTTTAGTAATCGTGCTGATACCCCTTGCTCAACTGGTTTCTAATAGTCATGCATTCATAGGTGACCCGTGTTCGATTCCCCATAAAAGCAATTTTTTTTTCATCAAAATTTAATTTAATTGGCGCAAAATGAATAATTTAAATTTAAACTAAGTTAGAAATTTTGAATTTAATACAATTGGCGCAAAATTGAATATAGGGTTTAGGGTTTTAGAATATAAGGTTTAGGGTTTAGAATATAGGGTTTAGGGTTTAGAATATATGGTTTAGGGTTTAGAATATAAGGTTTAGGGTTTCTAAGTTTACAACCCTCCTTACTATCGACATTTTATGTAATTAGGTACTAACTAGTTCCGATTATAGCTTACTATTGACATTTTATGTAATTAGGTACTAACTAGTTCCGATTATAGCTTACTATCGACATTTTATGTAATTAGGTACTAACTAGTTCCGATTGTAGCTTACTATCGACATTTTATGTAATTAGGTACTAACTAGTTCCGATTGTAGCTTACTATCGACATTTTATGTAATTAGGTACTAACTAGTTCCGATTGTAGCTTACTATCGACATTTTATGTAATTAGGTACTAAATAGTTCCGATTGTAGCTTACTATCGACATTTTATGTAATTAGGTACTAACTAGTTCCGATTGTAGCTTACTATCGACATTTTATGTAATTAGGTACTAACTAGTTCCGATTATAGCTTACTATCGACATTTTATGTAATTAGGTACTAACTAGTTCCGATTGTAGCTTACTATCGACATTTTATGTAATTAGGTACTAACTAGTTCCGATTGTAGCTTATTATCGACATTTTATGTAATTAGGTACTAAATAGTTCCGATTGTAGCTTACTATCGACATTTTATGTAATTAGGTACTAAATAGTTCCGATTGTAGCTTACTATCGACATTTTATGTAATTAGGTACTAACTAGTTCCGATTGTAGCTTATTATCGACATTTTATGTAATTAGGTACTAACTAGTTCCGATTATAGCTTACTATCGACATTTTATGTAATTAGGTACTAACTAGTTCCGATTATAGCTTACTATCGACATTTTATGTAATTAGGTACTAACTAGTTCCGATTGTAGATTATTTTAACTATTTCATGTTAAAACGTAATTACGAGTGCTTAGGGTTTTGAGTTTTAGGGATTAGGGTTTAGGGTTCAATTTAATTCCGATCATTATAACTACGATTTGATTTTAATGTACATAGCGATACCAATCATATATTCATATCTTAGTTTAACTATATCACGTAAAAATGTGAAAATAAGCTTACTTATACCGATCATAGTTTAATATTTCTATTTCATGTAAAAATATTTTAGCTTATTTTTTTTATTATTTATTTTTGGTACAATGTATATTATTAATTTTTATTAACCAAAAAGAAAAACAAAAGGTTTTCAAAGAAAAAGGAAAAAAAAAAGTTAAAAAAGCTGAACATAAAAGAAGGAAATAAAGGGTTTTTAACGTAAAAGGGAAAAAAAAGGTAAAAAATTGGGTAAAAATCTCTTATAAATGGAGCCACACCCCCCTTCAACTTCCTCCTTTCCCAATATTAATCTTCATCTCCTTCAAACTGCTTCCCCTCTAAAAACCCTCCCCTTAACCCTAATTTTTTTTTTCACAAAATTATCTTATCGGAATCCATGGCTAACCAAGGAGAACCTAATTGGGCAATTTTCAGTCTTGCCCCTTATCGTCCTCCTTTACCCAAAGCCATTAAAGATATTCCGTCTACTGTCTCCATTGCTTCTACCAACGGGAATAGCCCTCAATTTCAAGTTGCTACGTGCAATGATTTGGTTGTGCACGAGATCATTCCCCGGTGTTATTCGTGGGATCGTGGTTCACTCGTAACAGTATGCAAGGCATGGGGCCGTGGATGGGCAGTGTGCCAAGACCTGAAGTTCCGAAAGAAACACGGTCTTGCATGAGGCCGTGGATGGGAATACTACAACCGGGTGATGTAAAATAGGTTTTTAATTATATAAAATCGTATGTTAGATTATGCTTTATTTACGTTTTAACCATGAGGCCGAAAACTGGTATTCTAATGCATGCAATCGATTTTCATTTTGGTTTTGATTCGGCCCAAACTGATTGCATGCAATAGATTTGATTTTGATTGCATGCAAGGGTAGATGTGATGGGGATATCATTTTTCTTGCAAAATTGGTATTGCATGCAATGGTAATCATGTTTTACTTGGAGTAGAAAGTTGTATAAACTACTCTTTTTTTTTTTTTTGCATGGCGGGATATAGGATGTGAAAGGGTTGTAGAATCGGATGTAGGGTTGTAAATTGTTTGTAGTCGGCTAAATCTGATGGTTTTCCGTCTTGTAATCAGATTAGTCGGATGGTATAATCTATCATATTATTTCGTCTTTTAATCATGCGTTTTTTTACAGTTTCGTTCCTTTAATTTTGGTGGACATTGTACTCGAATTATGCAGTTCATGCTAATTTGGTCCAATTTCGATAAAGTTCGTTAAACATGCAAATCGTAATTATGGGTAATCGAATGGTATCTTTTTTGGTTGTATACGGTTTATGTTAAGTTTGCATGGCACTCAAATTTCGATCAAACGATGCAACTGCGTTTAGTCAGATGATGAAGATGTTAGAGTTGATGATGAAGATGTTAGAGTTGATGCAGTAGTAGGGCTTGTATAGTCTTCCGTATTGTGTAAATATTGTACTGTATTGGGTAATCTAATGATTTTCCGTCTTTTAGTCAGATTAATCGGATGGTACTATTTCGATCATTTGCCTAAATTTCGTTCAATTTCGTTTAATTTCGTGAGATAGAAGTCCAATTTCGATAACGTTCGTTAAACATGCAACTCGTGGTTATGGTGGACATTGTACTCGGTCTAATCTTGTTAATTTGTCAGAGT
This sequence comes from Silene latifolia, assembly GCF_048544455.1. Classification (NCBI taxonomy): domain Eukaryota; kingdom Viridiplantae; phylum Streptophyta; class Magnoliopsida; order Caryophyllales; family Caryophyllaceae; genus Silene; species Silene latifolia. The sequence goes on from NC_133531.1 coordinate 110,122,343, forward strand.
TTTGTGTTTTAATCATGCTAAATTTCGTCGATAAATCGTAAAGATTTTCATGCAAATCGTAATTATGGTTGAGTATTGAGATGAACTAAAGGTTGAGTATTGAGATGAAGTAAATGATTATGTCTCACATGCAATTTGTGTTAAATCAAGTAAAATGTAAACAATTGAACTACATAAACTGAGAAAACAATTTCCTGCAATTCGTTCCAGTTCCAATTTACGCCAAATCGCTTTGAAATTAAGTCCCAACAATTTCTTGCAATTGTTCCGGTTCAATTTCGCCAAATCGCTTTGGAAATTAAGTCCCAACTACGTGCAATTCGTTTCAATTTCTAAAACAAAATGTCTAATCAAGGCAAATGGCAGTATCAAAATGTAAAAACTAAAACAAATAATTGTCTAAGACAAACAGTAATAAAATTGTATCCAAATGTAGCCAAAAAAAAAAAAAAACGAGCTCACTTCTACTGCGTGTTACGAGGTGTGGTCGTACTGACCCTTCTTCGCCGCGGCGTTGGTTGCGACGATGGACCCGCTTCGTCGAAGTTTACAACCCTCCTTACTTTCTTTTGCCTAGGCCTAGAACCTCTTCCTGCACCTCTTTTATCAATGGGGTCTCTCAAGGCGCCTTCCGTAGGAGGAGGTGCATTCCGTACCATGTGGCGTAGGTTATTCTCCTTCGGTTGTAATCTTTTACGGCCCCACACCTTTGTTACATCGGAGCCTGCTCCCATTTCGTTGAGTACCTCAATGCCGACATGCGCCTCTAATGCCTTAATCACCTTGGCTGATTCGGCCTCATATAAGGCATACGTCTCATCATCATGTAATGCCAGCCTATATATGTAGTCGTTCTTCATCGTGACAGCAAGAGATCGCTTGACTCGTTCAGACTCACCAGGATTGTAGTACCCAACAGAAAGGTGCTCATAACCCCGAACCAAGTCCTTTCGCCATCGATTCAAAATGTACTTGTCGGGAATAAACTGCACTTTCTTCAGCTGTAGTACACGAATAATATGCCTGCACAATATACCTTTAAACTCGAAAAGTTTACAAGTACAATTAAACTCACCGAAGTCCAAGTTGGCCGTAACATTGTACTTTTTCTCTCGACGCTTCAAAAACGGTGTTGTCACCTCATCCGTTACATTAAACGAAGAGAAATCCCAATGTTCAAATGAGACTCAGCGTTGGTGTCTATAAGACCGTTTACCTCATCCTTCACCAAACTAAAAATGTTAGATGTGTAAGCCCTTTGGAAGACTTCCTCAACTATGATTGTCTTATTATAAGGAGACGGTCTTTCGTCACAAGCAAAGTTCAACATTAATTCTTCCTCGACCTTGGATCTTAGTGCATTTTGATAACTACCAAAGAATTTGAACAGAGTAGTTTCAACATTGACATAAGTCTTGAAAAATCGGTTCGTCTGTTCACTTCTTTGCGTAGATGACATACCTACACAAAAGATGTTCCTCCAATACAATGGCACCCACGAATGTCGGTTTTGAAAAGAGCCTATGATCCAACCATTTTCGTGAAGACCATACTTAGCTACAAAATGATGTCATGCCTCCTCAAAGTCATCGCTATCTGCACTATCGTCAATAATTTTCCAAAGGTCAACAATAATTTCTTGATACCTGACAAAACTTCCCAAGTTCTTTGTTGCGTAACCATTATGTGCCACAAACACAAACGGTGATGAGTATTAGTAAATACGTCCTTCACAGCCTTACCAATTCCCTTGTATTGATCCGTGAGTATAACCGATGGAGCTCTACCCATACAATCTAACCATCTCTTAAACACCCAAGTGAAGCTTTCCGCATCTTCATGTGAAATCAAAGTGGCAGCAAGTAAAACAGAACTGCCGTGATGATTTACGCCAACAAATGGAGTAAAGGGCATTTTGTACCTATAATTAAAACATAAGATAAGTATAATGCCCTAATTATTTCCAATTATTTCGAAAATTGCCTTAATTATTTCCAAGTACTAAAATGCCCTAATTATTCAAAAGCACAACAATAATTTCTAAAGAAGCAAACCCTAGCTAATTGATTAATTTCTAAAACTATTTATTTCAAAATAGAATGAATTGCCCAATTTCTAAACCCTACTTATTTCGAAAATTAACAAAACTACTGATTTCGAAAATTAGTAAAGCTATTGATTTCGAATTAGTTAAGCTAATTATTTCGAATTACTAAAATTATTTCGAAAATAAATAAAATATTATCTTAAATCAAATTATTTAAGCTACTGATTTCGAAAATTGCCTTAATTATTTCCAATTACTAAAATGCCCTAATTATTCAAAAGCACAACAATAATTTCTAAAGAAGCAAACCCTAACTAATTGATTAATTTCTAAAACTATTTATTTCAAAATAGAATGAATTTCCCAATTTCTAAATCCTACTGATTTCGAAAATTAACAAAACTACTGATTTCGAAAATTAGTAAAGCTATTGATTTCGAATTAGTTAAGCTAATTATTTCGAATTACTAAAATTATTTCGAAAATAAATAAAATATTTTCTTAAATCAAATTATTTAAGCTACTGATTTCGAAAATTGCCTTAATTATTTCCAATTACTAAAATGCCCTAATTATTCAAAAGCACAACAATAATTGCTAAAGAAGCAAACCCTAGCTAATTGATTAATTTCTAAAGCTAGATTTCAAAATAGAGTGAATTGCCCAATTTCTAAACCCTAGCTAACTTGGTTTTTAATCGACATTAATTAAAAAATAATAAGGTCTTAAGTAAATTACGTAAATTTGGTCACCTGTTAACACAAAATGTAGCATCGTAAGAAAATACATCACCAAATGCCTTTGCCATTCCTCTACAACGTCCGTCAGCCCAAAACACATTTAGTAGCTTGCCTTCAAAATCCGTCTGAATGGCGTAGTAAAAATCTGGATCCACTTCCTTAAGTTGTATAAATCTAGCCTCCAAAGCCGCTGCATCCCCGTTAATTCTACTACGTCTTCGTTCTTGATTAAGAAAATTCCGTATGTCACGCTTGTTGATTTTTAAATTTTCGTGCCCACCCGCTTCTCTAACGAGAATTTGGAAGTTATTGGCAATAGAAACACCGGCAGCGTCGTTCAATAAGGCCTGTCTTTTGAAATATTCGTCAAACATCCGGTAACTTACCATGTGACGAGTATTTTCACGTTTTAGAACGTGATTGTGTTCCAACGAACATGCACCGATGACAACAAAATCGTTTTGTAACGATGCTTCTATTGCAAATTTGCATTTCTCAAAATTTGCAATGTCTTTAAACCCGTTTTTTTTGTTCGGATTGGCCCCCATTGTGCAACATAATCTAATTCGCTTCATCATATAGAAACGAGGTTGATTCTTCCCCATACCATTGCGCTTGACACCTCTTTCCTGGTACATCTTCACTAGTTCAGTACACCTACAAAAAAGTTAAAAGGCGTTTTTATACGCATATAGGTACGCAAACGCAGCAAAATCGTCACCATTCACGAAAGACATTCCTCTGGTTGGAGTATTAACTTCTAACGAATCGCCATTACCGCCCGTGTTTAACATATTTCCGACCTTTTCAACCCATCCTCCTTCAACAATTGCAGGACCATCGTCAATATCGTCTGCGTTGGCAACATCGTTACTAACATCATCATCGATAATAACGACATCACTACTTGATTCATTGTTTTGTTCTTCCCAAGGAACATTCAAATCAAAATCCATTTTAGTGTAAGTTTTTTTTTTCGATCAAATTATAGCAATTTGATCATCAAAACGTGAAATTTATAAACATTTTTCGATAATAACGACATCACTACTTGGCCCAATTGAATTTACATATTTACATTTACATGATTTGAAAATCTTTTGATTAAAACATTTTTTGGTTTTTTTTTTTTGTTTTGGACTCTTTTTTTACGTTTTTGTTTTTTGTTTTTTGTTTTTGTTTTTTTTTTGTTTTTTGAAATGGGTTTTAGGCCCGAAGTTTGATTTGACATATGGACAGAGTTTAGGCTTATTTTGCGCTATTTCGAAAATATTTATATTTTGAAAAAGATTTTATTTTACAAAATGGTTTTGTTTACAAAATGGTGATCACATATGATACAAACATATATACAGGCATTATAACGGGATGCTGAGTGCATTTAAAAGGGTTTTGGTTTAAAGGGTGGGTTGCCATACCGAACAATCAAACCCGAAGTCTGTGGAGAGGCTCGTACCAAACAAGAGTAAGGCCGATTCCTAATCCATTTCCTCACGTAGTGAAAGTCCTTGATACAAACAAGAGTAAGCACCATGGTATGGATGACGTCAATCGCTATCCATCCTTAGGCCCAAATAAGAATTAGGACCGTTTAGACTGGACGATTGGTCGAATGGGTTGGGTTGGGCCTAGGAAGGCCGAGTGAAACGATCTAGGAAGACCGAGTTATGAAAACCGACAATTGTCTTGTACAAACTATTACCTAACCTTGTTCAAGTTTCACCCTTGGCTACACGTAAGTGTATTATCCCCAGCGGAGTCGCCAAACTGTGGACATGGGCCACGGGGGCGCTTGGGAAACAAGCGTTTGCATTTTGTGGAGTCGCCACGAATTTTTATGGGAAATTGGAACCGTTCGAATACCTCGTGTCATGCAAGACACAAAGTAGAGACATGAACACTAAGCAATCGTTACCCTTAGTATTCTATGTCTAGAATGAGTCTCGTGGATGCCAATGAACACGGATGTTCACAGAGATCTGGAGTAAGGGGTGAGGGTACGTATTAGGAAGCTCTTTTGATCGAACACCTAATCTTGCCCGCCTCGATAGCGGCCTCTACTAATGATTAGGGAAGTTATTCGTACTCGATCTATCGCCGGCTATATGCATGCAATGCAACAACCAAGTTTTAATCCTAACATGTGAGAATTAGCTAAGTCGGTTAACACGTAATTAGCATACAATTAATGTCAAAGTAGGATTTAATGCTCAATTACATGCGAAAACATATAAATGATGCAAAGAAATATGATAAGTATAATAAAAGAAAATACAATAAAGAAAATTACAATAATTACATTGGGATAGGCGATTTATGTCGAAAATACCTTTTAAAACGGATAATTTGAGAAAACGAATAAAGGAACGATTAACTAACAGAACAGAAGGTGATAATACGGATAATAGTCAATTATACGTAAACTAATTAAACTAGGTCAAGCAACAACGGAGTTCAGAGACAGAAATCATCCTGAACAGTAGCGCACAGATCGCCCTTTGAAAGAGGCGCAGCGATTCTTTGCGTCTGCTCAAGGGTGAGTACTGGCTGTGAAGCCGGAACTGCAAATCGTTAATATTCGTTGGTGGATTTAAGGATCAATTAATATATTTACTCAGATGGAAGTGATTTAATTCATTAATTACATATGAATGAGTCATAAAAGCAATAAAACATGGATGAGACGGAATATTACTAATTATTTACATGAATGAACGATTGATTAATGACATGGGTGAACTAAATAGGCTAAACATAACGAATTAATGAAGAATTAATGATGAATATGAGATGAATATGACAAAGATCGAATTCCAGAAACTCAATATGAACAAATCGAATTTCTACAACCCGGATTTGATTTTAATGACGAAAACCCGCAAATATTGGATTATAAGGGATTTAAGTCGGATTTAATGATGAACTATATGCGTTAATGAATGATAAATAATATACATGTGAGATGATTATGTTATTATATCAAAGAATTGACGAAAACAAACGAAGGCAAATAAAGAAGACGAATTACGAGATTTAAGGAAGAAGAAAGGAAGCGAATCTGCGGCGGCCTCACGAAGAGGCGCGGCAGTGCTGCGCTCCTTCAAGAGGCGCGGCGATTCTTTGCGTCCTTTTCTCGACGGTTATCTTCCGTAATCCGAAAAAGGGTTTTAAACGAGGTTTTATAAATCGGTTTTAATAAGTATTTTCGACATAAATCTTACATTAATGATACAAAAAGTAAATAACAATAAATAAAGAAGGAGATTATACACCCTCAGACTTACATGTTTGACGAAACGAGATGGACTAAGTTTACGATTAGTGATGCTCGACTCGAATGTAGACGAAAGTGCTCCCGTAAGAGGAAAACGATTAGATTAATTAGGTTGATTGATTGTGGAGTTGGTCAAATTGGTCGGTCATGCAAACGAGGCTGGTACTCAGAAGGATCCGAGCTTACGTGGTCGAATGTTCAAGCACGTAGACGCCAAAAAGTAAGAACAAGGGTCTAGAATGCAAAGGGAGAAGAGAAGGGCGGACAATCGCGTGAGAAATATGAGGAGCGAAGGCTCCTATTTATACTAATCACGTGAAGGAATTAGGGTTTCGGAGAGTCTTTGGAAGTGAATCTCGGAAAGATATAAAAAAGATACGAAAATTACGCAGAAAGGACCTGGGAAGAGGCACAGCAGCCACTGCGTCTCTTGGAAGAGGCGCAGCACCTGCTGCGTCTGTTCCCAAGTGGTTTCCTCCTGCGGAAGAAAGATTTCCGTGTTTGAGTTATAGAAGGACGGAATAATTCGGTTTTCCTTAATATTTTGTGTGAATATTACGGGAAATAGTTTACAAAAGATTAAAGATTGTGAAATATTTATAAAATATGGAATAGAAATATCCGGAACATTCCAAAATATTCTGACTCGGGATTTAACGGTTATCAGAAAATGAAGACGGTTTTAGGCCCGGACTCCAAATGTACTCTAATTACTGTCAAAACGACCGTACCGGCACGTAGATGACAACTAAGAGGTAGACATTAATGTTTGAGCAATCACTTGACGATAAACTTACGAACTGTCACAAATCGTTCCGCGCACCAAACATGCGGCCCAATCATCACCGGGTGGTTTGCGAGAGGTGCAGAAATGAGGTATCTACAGAGCCCCCACTTTGACTGAGGCTTGGACAAGGCGAAAGTCAAAGTATAGCCATCAAGGCAATCGAAGATTACAACCTGACGACTATGGCGACGCGAGGTGGCTCAAGGGGCCTGAGCCAAGGACCTGTCGTCGGGAACATTTTAGAGTCTGTCGACTATCGGGGAGGGTCGTTTAAAGTCCATTAGACTACGTAAGGAAGCTCGCCAGCCATAAGAAGAGACCATACCTGAGACTTCTTTCTCGAGATGTTTCCGGAGTTGCGTAGGAGCTAAGGGTAAGCGTAGGAGCTAAGGGTAAGACCTAAAAGATATATATGGATTGTGCTAGAGTGTGGGACCCTAAAGGAAAGCATCATCGGGAAGGAGGTAAAATATAAGTTCAAATTAAGGGGTAACCAAGGTTTGAGTGTATGAACTCTAAGGAAGTGTGATTCTAAAGGGAAAAGGTGATCCTAAAGGAATGTGATCCTAAAAGGTATAAGTATGTGAACTCTAGGGAGTTTAGAAACTTAAAAGAAGCTAGGTGTGTGAACCTAGGTATATGAACCTAAAAGGACGGCTGGTATGGGAATTTAAAGGCTTGTGAACCTAAGAGGATTTGGGATCCTAGGGCTAAGTTTAGGAACTACTAGGTTACTAATTCTTGTTTTAAACGCGTGCGCTTAAGCTTTCTGAGGTATGAGAACTCCAAAAGGATTTATGGGTTTATGAACCTAAGGATGTTGGTGTGGGAGCTTAAAGGCTTATGAACCTAAAGGAAGCCATTTTAGAATCTAAGAATCTAGGGGTCACAGGGATTCTGAAGAAACTTCTTAACACTTCCGAAGGCTAACTCTGAAGGCTATCTCTCACTAAAGGAAAGGCTAAAGGACAACTCTCTCTAAAGGACTGAAAGGGGACTTAACTGAAAATGAGTTATCTGAAGGTTACTGAAAGGATTATCCTGAAGTGTCTGAAGAAATAAAGGATTATCTGAAGGAAGGAAGGCTCAAGGAAGGATTATCTCAAAGGTTATCTAAAGGGTTGTCTGAAGGATATGAAGGTAAGTTTCTGAAAGATTTGAAAGGTTTATCCTAAAAAAGGGTTACCTGAAAGATATGAAGGTTTATCCTGAAAAGGGTTACCTAAAGATATGAAGGATCACCTGGGGGTATCTGCCTCTCTCTGTCCTCAAGAAAACTGGGGAATAAAACGATGACTCTGGGGAATTTTCATGTTTCTGTCCTCAAGCAAACTCTCGTTGGGTGATGACTCTAGGGAATCTACATGTTTCTGTCCTCAAGAAAACTCTCGTTGGGGAATAAATCTTGGGAACTGATCTCCATGTCTCGAAAGGGAATGTCTGTCTGTGTACTCTCGTTGGGGGAACAGAATAGAGGTGTGTCGAAACACCTGTCAAAGAGTATTCGCTCGTTGTGGCAAGCGAGGTCTTGGCAAAGTACTGCTTCTGATACTTACCTGGATGGTTAGTAGCCACACAAGAATGCAATCTAATATATGCACGTAAGCAATTATCACATGGACGTCGAATGAGGAAACACATAGGCTTTGCAAAAGTTGTTTCTTTATAAAAGTCATTTAAAACTTGTTCAAAGAAGTTTGTCGTTTGTAATGCATTATGCATATTCAATGGGCTTTAGACACGTGACTGACGCGACGTAGACCTTATGCGGACGTGAAAATATAGAGTTAGCTTGGACTGACGCGACACAGGGATGACTCTGATAGACTTTGTTTAAGTATGCGCAACCCCTAGCCAAATGTGGGTGATAACGCGTATTAATTCCAAAGGTAGAAGAATTGCAAGAATGATGAAGGAATATAAAGGTAAGGCATGAGCCATGGATCATCTGTCTACTGGGACTTCTTTCACCATCGTTTGCTGTAAAAGAGACCCCTCTTGAGGCACGATAAATCGGAGAATCGATCTAAAACCCTTGTCATTGTCCGGACCGAGTACTAACTTGGCTTAAAATAAGAGAGGAATAAAGGAAGGGTGGCATCTCGGAAGAGAAGCCCTCAGGATGAGAAGGTGACTCTAGAATTTGGTAAAAAAGAGACTGGGCGACAATAAGGAGCCCCCAGTATAGAGGTGTTGGTTGTGGAAGGGATGTTAATTGAGGTTAAAAGGTTGAAAATTGGGATGGTTGATAATTGAAAGTTGAAACGTTGATGGTATGACTGGTTGTATCCATGAGGACTGCCTACGTATTCACGTGAAGTGAAATCAAACCAGATCGTAGTTCTGAGGTTTGGTTAATTTTGTTTGGGTGTTGTGGTTGTATCCTTCTTGTGTAAGAAAGGACTGCCTACGTATCCACCTGAAGAGGTGAAATCAAACCAGATCGTAGTTCAGGTGTGTGCCTAAGCTATGTTGTTAGGACCTTAAAGTGCAGGGGTCACAAGGGTAATATTCCTTTGGTGACTCGAAGAATCGATTTAAGATAACTCCCTCTTATCATAGACCAAAGAGGTATAATTAATTTTGTAAAAATTTCCTTGTCGTGTGAGCACACCCGAAAGTGGACCCTAAGGATGATATGGGTATGTCCCATTCTAGGTAGCAAAGTATTTAAAGACTCCGTGTTTGGGTCAAGGTGAAACTGGATTGGATATTTGGAATGTGAAGCTTGGACATAAGAGGCTTTGATGAACAAATATCTGGAGCTTAATTTTATGGAGTTAAGGCTTAATGAGGTTATGGCTTGTAATGTGGCTTGGAAATGGAGTCTCTTGGCTTGATGTAGCCTGAGCACATAAAGGTAGGTTAAAATGACGTGGGATCAAGTTTCCATGTCTTGGCCTAAAGGAAGGGTATATTTGACGAGCTTGAGAGGATTCTCAAAATTCCTAACTATCTCCCTGTAACGGTCTCGAGAAGGACTTAGGGTGTGTGATGCGTGAAAGGCTAAGTGGGTTGCTAGCTAACCATCTTCATTGATGTCTTGATTCTATATAGACTTCAGCAGTATTCTGTATAGTATTTGATTCCAGGCTTGTTCTTGATTCAGATTTGGATTCTTGGTCTAGGGTATATCTTGGATTTCTGCTCAAATTTTTGATCAGGTTTTTAAGGATAACTTTGACTTTGGATATTGACTTGACTTGCTTGAGCCTTCTTCTTTTGACTCATTTGTCTTGGATATTGGCATAACTACGGCTTTGGATATTGATCTTGGTCATTTCTCTTAATTGAGCCTTTGTCTTTGATCATGGCTCGTATCGTCTTGGATTTGATTGCTACCATGGATTTGGGTTATACTAGAGCTTTTGGTGTGAAATAGGGTTGGTCTTTAGTAACACGGGTTGTTTATTGTGGGGAATGGGCTTGCCTTCCGTCATGGATTGTCAACAAGGGAGATGGTATGGATTCGTCCTAGAATCTCTTGAGATATGCTCGTCCTAAACTAGGGTATATTGTGGTTTCTATTGCCAGACATGGAATAGGTAAGAAAAGAACACGGAGTTTCAGGTCCTCTACAACTTTGAACGGAACATCATATAAGTGCACTCACATTGACTGTCATGTGTTGTTGGTTTTAAAATGTCTCAAATCAATTCTTGTTGTCACAGGAAAAAGATAAAGGATAAGATATGATAGAATATGTGGAGTGAAAATTGTACTTTTATTGAAATGGATAATAAATGTATTTAACATAGATATGAGAAGACACGTGACTCATGGGACAGCCCCCAAGTTGTCACTGGGAATGGAAATGGACACAAAGAAAGACACTAGAAAAATTATGGGATAGAAAGCCTAAGACTCGGATTAGGACTCGGACTTTGACGCGATCTAAGATCTAGACTCGTAATCATCGGCCCACGCTTGAACATTCTCTTTTCCAGCAACTGGCTTCGGCATCTGACTTTGAGCATTCACCCATTTAAGCACCTCATCTTCGTCATTGGGAACACTGAAAGGGTAATAGTCAAGAAATGTTTCTTGATAAGTTGCATATCCATGAGGATCGCCTAAGCTACCTTGTGGGTTAAAGGTTGAGAGGGACAACCTCCCGCTTTCGATTATATCTTGAATGACGTTTTTTAATTTGTAACATTTCTCTGTATCATGCCCTTTGCCTCTATGGTATTTGCAGTAGGCATTCTCATCCCAGAACTTAGACTTCTTCTCTGGGTCAGGCGTAGGTCCTATAGGCTTCAACATTCGTTGTTCCATGAGTCTCTGAAAGGCATCGGCGTATCTAATACCAATGTTGGTAAATTTCCTAGGAGGTGTACCCTTATTTTCGGAAGCCTTTGTAAATGACCCCGAAGGCTCCATGAGGTTGCCTTTGTTGATTTTGATTTTCGGATGAGAAGAACTAAGAATAGATTGTCCATTTGTTGCTTTCTCCTTAGGACTGTCAAGTTGAGGGTTTGTTTGGAAATTTTTCATCTTGAGAGGTTGGGCATCAAGCTTCTTACCCATTTTGGCGAACTGGTTTTCTATGTTGGAAAGTCGAGAGCTTAGTTTATGAATGGCTCCTTCTAACTTGGAAAATTTATTGTTAAAGGCCATGGAAAGCATGAGCATTCCATTTTGGATATCTTCGTCTTCGAGGACATTTATCTCTTCGTTATCATGATGATTGAGGAGATGAGAATAATCCAGGAATGATTCTTCATCATGTTTATTGACATTGGACCCAAGAGGGTCGGTCTTCTTGGATTTCTTGGCGGAAGGTGGCACAGGAAGCTTGCGATCCTCGATCATATCCTGAATACTATGCTTTAGACAAAAGCATTCCTCCGTATCGTGTTCCCTACCTCGATGGTACTGACAATATGAATTGCCCTTCCATCTAGGCAGTATCTTTTCAGGGTCTAGGGTTGGACCAATTGGATGAAGTTTTCCTTGGGAAATCAGTCTTTGTAGAGCTACTTCATATGTGGTTCCGAGGTCATGGAATTCCCTATGAGCTCGTCCCGGCCTTCTGAGTGGAGTTTGCAAGAGGTTAACTCCCTTGTCTTCATTGGCCTTTTTAGATGGGTGAGTCGTGTTGAAGCTATAACTTGGCCTTGGGGTATGAGAGGATGGTAAAGGTTTCATCATGTCTATCTTGTCTTCCATATTGGTGACACGAGTTCTCAAGTCTTTGACGATGGCCTGAAGCTTAATGACGGCAGCACCTAGTCCCTCGACTTCGACAGATAAACGTTCTTGAACACTTTCATTGGAAATTGCAGAATTCCTACCGAGAAGAAAACGATGCGCATTACAACTTGATTTGACACGGGATCACGCATACTAAGGCAACAAACAAAGGATACATGACGAGACGAGATGACTAGGCTCTTGACTTGTGAATCCAGGAAATGTCGTGAGTGACTTCTCGTGTTTGGATTCACGGTGTTTGACCTTGACCTTTAGACTCGAGTGTTGACTTAGAGTGATCTTCATATGATTGACTTTATTGACGGAATTGATGACACGTGATTCTAAGACGCATGTTTTAAGACGGACTTGACTCGAGGTTCGGGTATGTGTGTCCCAAACGTGTCATTAGGAGAATTCAAGAGACGGGTTTTGGAATGACTCGATGTGTTAGCCTCGAGTGCGCGAGTCGAGCTGTGGAAATGTTTAGATCCTGATTGAGTTGGGGTAGGGAGTCCAAAATGACGGCGTGACGCCTTATGACTTGACTTGAATTTTGAAATGACCCGAAATGTAAGGGAAGACGAGTTTATGACTCGACAGAGTTCCGACTAGGACATAGTCGGTTTGACTCTAACTTGGCCCAATTGAATTTACATATTTACATTTACATGATTTGAAAATCTTTTGATTAAAACATTTTTTGTTTTTTTTTTTTGTTTTGGACTCTTTTTTTACGTTTTTGATTTTTGTTTTTTTTTTTGGTTTTTTGAAATGGGTTTTAGGCCTGAAGTTTGACTTGACATATGGACAGAGTTTAGGCTTATTTTGCGCTATTTCGAAAATATTTATATTTTGAAAAAGATTTTATTTTACAAAATGGTTTTGTTTACAAAATGGTGATCACATATGATACAAACATATATACATGCATTATAACGGGATGCTAAGTGCATTTAAAAGGGTTTTGGTTTAAAGGGTGGGTTGCCATACCGAACAATCAAACCCGAAGTCTGTGGAGAGGCTCGTACCAAACAAGAGTAAAGTCGATGCCTAGTCCATTTCCTCACGTAGTGAAAGTCCTTGATACAAACAAGAGTAAGCACCATAGTATGGATGACGTCAATCGCTATCCATCCTTAGGCCCAAATAAGAATTAGGACCGTTTAGACGGGACGATTGGTCGAATGGGTTGGGTTGGGCCTAGGAAGGCCGAGTGAAACGATCTAGGAAGACCGAGTTATGAAAACCGACAATTGTCTTGTACAAACTATTACCTAACCTTGTTCAAGTTTCACCCTTGGCTACACGTAAGTGTATTATCCCCAGCGGAGTCGCCAAACTGTGGACATGGGCCACAGGGGGCGCTTGGGAAACAAGCGTTTGCATTTTGTGGAGTCGCCACCAATTTTTATGGGAAATTGGAACCGTTCGAATACCTCGTGTCATGTCAAGACACAAAGTAGAGAAATGAACACTAAGCAATCGTTACCCTTAGCATTCTATGTCTAGGATGAGTCTCGTGGATGCCAATGAACACGGATGTTCACAGAGATCTGGAGTAAGGGGTGAGGGTACGTATTAGGAAGCTCTTTTGATCGAACACCTAATCCCGCCCGCCTCGATAGCGGCCTCTACTAATGATTAGGGAAGTTATTCGTACTCGATATATCGCCGGCTATATGCATGCAATGCAACATCCAAGTTTTAATCCTAACATGTGAGAATTAGCTAAGTCGGTTAACACGTAATTAGCATACAATTAATGTCAAAGTAGGATTTAATGCTCAATTACATGCGAAAACATACAAATGATGCAAAGAAATATGATAAGTATAATAAAAGAAAATACAATAAATAAAATTACAAGAATTACATTGGGATAGGCGATTTATGTCGAAAATACCTTTTAAAACAGATAATTTGAGAAAACGAATAAAGGAACGATTAACGAACATAACAGAAGGTAATAATACGGATAATAGTCAATTATACGTAAACTAATTAAACTAGGTCAAGTAACAACGGAGTTCAGAGACAGAAATCATCCTGGAACAGGCGCAACAGGACTATGCCCTTTGGAAGAGGCGCAGCAGTTGCTGCGTCTGTTCCAAGGGTGAGTTCTGGCTGTGAAGCCGGAACTGCAAATCGTTAATATTCGTTGGTGGATTTAAGGATCAAATAATATATTTACTCGGATGGAAGTGATTTAATTCATTAATTACATATGAATGAGTCATAAAAGCAATAAAACATGGATGAGACGGAATATTACTAATTATTTACATGAATGAACGATTGATTAATGACATGGGTGAACTAAATAGGCTAAACATAACAAATTAATGAAGAATTAATGATGAATATGAGATGAATATGACAAAGATCGAATTCCAGAAACTCAATATGAACAAATCGAATTTCTACAACCCGGATTTGATTTTAATGACGAAAACCCGCAAATATTGGATTATAAGGGATTTAAGTCGGATTTAATGATGAACTATATGCGTTAATGAATGATAAATAATATACATGTGAGATGATTATGTTATTATATCAAAGAATTGACGAAAACAAACGAAGGCAAATAAAGAAGACGAATTACAGAGGACGAAGGAAGAAGAAAGGAAGTAGGAATCTGCGGCTAATTTCTCACGAAGAGGCGCAGCGGTGTCGCGCCAAAGAGCGCAGCGATTCTTCACGCGTCCTTTCTCGACGGTTATCTTCTGGTAATCCGAAAAAAGGGTTTTAAACGAGGTTTTATAAATCGGTTTTAATAAGTATTTTCGACATAAATCTTACATTAATGATACAAAAAGTAAATAACAATAAATAAAGAAGGAGATTATACACCCTCAGACTTACATGTTTGACGAAACGAGATGGACTAAGTTTACGATTAGTGATGCTCGACTCGAATGTAGACGAAAGTGCCCCCGTAAGAGGAAAACGATTAGATTAATTAAGTTGATTGATTGTGGAGTTGGTCAAATTGGTCGGTCATGCAAACGAGGCTGGTACTCAGAAGGATCCGAGCTTACGTGGTCGAATGTTCACGCACGTAGATGCCAAAAAGTAAGAACAAGGGTCTAGAATGCAAAGGGAGAAGAGAAGGGCGGACACTCGCGTGAGAAATATGAGGAGCGAAGGCTCCAATTTATACTAATAACGTGAAGGAATTAGGGTTTCGGAGAGTCTTTGGAAGTGAATCTCGGAAAGATATAAAAAACATACGAAAATTACGCAGAAAAGGACCTGGGAAGAGGCACAGCAGCCACTGCGTCTCTTGGAAGAGGCGCAGCACCTGCTGCGTCTGTTCCCAAGTGGTTTCCTCCTGCGGAAGAAAGATTTCCGTGTTTGAGTTATAGAAGGACGGAATAATTCGGTTTCCCTTAATATTTTGTGTGAATATTACGGGAAATAGTTTACAAAAGATTAAATATTGAAAAATATTTAGAAGATATGGAATAGAAATATCCGGAACATTCCAGAACATTCTGACTCGGGATTTAACGGTTATCAGAAAATGAAGACGGTTTTAGGCCCGGACTCCAAATGTACTCTAATTACTGTCAAAACGACCGTACCGGCACGTAGATGACAACTAAGAGGTAGACATTAATGTTTGAGCAATCACTTGACGATAAACTTACGAACTATCACAAATCGTTCTGCGCACCAAACATGCGGCCCAATCATCACCGGGTGGTTTGCGAGAGGTGCAGAAATGAGGTATCTACAGAGCCCCCACTTTGACTGAGGCTTGGACAAGGCGAAATTCAAAGTATAGCCATCAGGTCAATCGAAGATTAAAACCTGACGACTATGGCGACGCGAGGCGGCTTAAGGGGTCTGAGCCAAGGACCTGTCGTCGGGAACATTATAGAGTCTGTCGACTATCGGGGAGGGTCTTTTAAAGTC
The DNA here is from genome assembly GCF_048544455.1 of Silene latifolia. NCBI lineage: Eukaryota > Viridiplantae > Streptophyta > Magnoliopsida > Caryophyllales > Caryophyllaceae > Silene > Silene latifolia. Next base: position 110,138,311 of record NC_133531.1, read on the forward strand.
CATTAGACTACGTAAGGAAGCTCGCCAGCCATAAAAAGAGACCATACCTGAGACTTCTTTCTCGAGATGTTTCCGGAGTTGCGTAGGAGCTAAGGGTAAGCGTAGGAGCTAAGGGTAAGACCTAAAAGATATATAAGGATTGTGCTAGAGTGTGGGACCCTAAAGGAAAGCATCGTCGGGAAGGAGGTAAAATATAAGTTCAAATTAAGGGGTAACCAAGGTTTGAGTGTAGGAACTCTAAGGAAGTGTGATTCTAAAGGGAAAAGGTGATCCTAAAGGAATATGATCCTAAAAGGTATAAGTATGTGAACTCTAGGGAGTTTGGGAACTTAAAAGAAGCTAGGTGTGTGAACCTAGGTATATGAACCTAAAAGGAAGGCTGGTATGGGAATTTAAAGGCTTGTGAACCTAAGAGGATTTGGGATCCTAGGGCTAAGTTTAGGAACTACTAGGTTACTAATTCTTGTTTTAAACGCGTGCGCTTAAGCTTTCTGAGGTATGAGAACTCCAAAAGGATTTATGGGTTTATGAACCTAAGGATGTTGGTGTAGGAGCTTAAAGGCTTATGAACCTAAAGGAAGCCATTTTAGGATCTAAGAATCTAGGGGTCACAGGGATTCTGAAGAAACTTCTTAACACTTCCGAAGGCTAACTCTGAAGGCTATCTCTCACTAAAGGAAAGGCTGAAGGACAACTCTCTCTAAATGACTGAAAGGGGACTTATTTGAAAAGGAGTTATCTGAAGGTTACTGAAAGGATTATCCTGAAGTGTCTGAAGAAATAAAGGATTATCTGAAGGGAGGAAGGCTCAAGGAAGGATTATCCCAAAGGTTATCTAAAGGGTTATCCGAAGGATATGAAGGTAAGTTTCTGAAAGATCTGAAAGGTTTATCCTTAAAAAGGGTTACCTGAAAGATATGAAGGTTTATCCTGAAAAGAGTTACCTAAAGATATGAAGGATCACCTGGGGGTATCTGCCTCTCTCTGTCCTCAAGCAAACTGGGGAATAAAACGATGACTCTGGGGAATCTGCATGTTTCTGTCCTCAAGCAAACTCTCGTTGGCTGATGACTCTAGGGAATCTACATGTTTCTGTCCTCAAGCAAACTCTCGTTGGGGAATAAATCTTGGAAACTGATCTCCATGTCTCGAAAGGGAATGTATGTCCGTGTACTCTCGTTGGGGGAACAGAATAGAGGTGTGTCGAAACACCTGTCAAAGAGTATTCGCTCGTTGTGGCAAGCGAGGTCTTGGCAAAGTACTGCTTCTGATACTTACCTGCATGGTTAGTAGCCACACAAGAATGCAATCTAATATATGCACGTAAGAAATTATCACATGGACCTCGAATGAGGAAACACATAGGCTTTGCAAAAGTTGTTTCTTTATAAAAGTCGTTTAAAACTTGTTCAAAGAAGTTGGTCAAATTGGTCGGTCATGCAAACGAGGCTGGTACTCAGAAGGATCCGAGCTTACGTGGTCGAATGTTCAAGCACGTAGACGCCAAAAAGTAAGAACAAGGGTCTAGAATGCAAAGGGAGAAGAGAAGGGCGGACACTCGCGTGAGAAATATGAGGAGCGAAGGCTCCTATTTATACTAATCATGTGAAGGAATTAGGGTTTCGGAGAGTCTTTGGAAGTGAATCTCGGAAAGATATAAAAAAGATACGAAAACTACGCAGAAAAGGACCTGGGAAGAGGCGCAGCAGCCACTGCGTCTCTTGGAAGAGGCGCAGCACCTGCTGCGTCTGTTCCCAAGTGGTTTCCTCTTGCGGAAGAAAGATTTCCGTGTTTGAGTTATAGAAGGACGGAATAATTCGGTTTTCCTTAATATTTTGTGTGAATATTACGGGAAATAGTTTACCAAAGATTAAAGATTATAAAATATTTATAAAATATGGAATAGAAATATCTGGAACATTCCAGAACATTCTGACTCGGGATTTAACGGTTATAAGAAAATGAAGACGGTTTTAGGCCCGGACTCCAAATATACTCTAATTACTGTCAAAACGACCGTACCGGCACATAGATGACAACTAAGAGGTAGACATTAATGTTTGAGCAATCACTTGACGATAAACTTACGAACTGTCACAAATCGTTCCGCGCACCAAACATGCGGCCCAATCATCACCGGGTGGTTTGCGAGAGGTGCAGAAATGAGGTATCTACATGGTGTTGATGTCGGGTGTGTTAGGGTGGTGGTGGCGGCAGTGGGTGGTGGTGGCAGTGGGTGGTGGGAGGTTTTTGTTGAGTGATTTATTTTGGATTTTTTGCGTGAATTAATTGGAGGAATTATTTGAGATATTTGAATTATTGGGTTTTAGAGAGATAGGGGACTGAAATTGTGAGAGATGAGTGAGAAGTTAGTGGAAGAAAAAATGTTTAATAGTAAATTAGTGTTAGATTAAGGTGGATTAGAAAAGTATAGAGGGAAAGGGTTTAATTAGGCCATAATCCCTCTTTTTTTGCTTCCAATCTCAGCCCTCCAACCTTTCCATCTAATGGTCCTAATGAGGATTTATGGACTCACATGTAAGAGGAGGATTTACTTGATCCTAATACTATATATATATATATATATATATATATATATATATATATATATATATATATATATATATATATATATATATATATATATATATATATATATATATATATATATATATATATTACAAATAACCAACTCGTATTTGCGTATTTTTACAAACAACCACCATGTATTTCTGTTTTTATAAATAACCACCAAGCTTTAACGTATTCTCCCGAATCACCACCGTATATTTGAACCGATACTCATTTTTCATATTTTCCGACTCGTTAATGAAAAATTTACGTAGAATACCCATATTAACCCACCTACTTACCTTCACTAACTTAACCCAACCATAACACATACTCCATATTCAATCATTAGCAAGAGGAGACAATTCCAGAATCCAGCTGTTTCCGGCAGAAGGAAAGTTGGTGATTTTGAGGAGCTCCTCTTTGAAAGAATCACAACTTCCTATACTAACCATTTAAGTGAACGTTCCCTGACGAAATCCTCCAATATATATCTCGTCTTCCTCGCCATTGTTATCTTCTCTACTTCTCTACTTGACTATCTTTCCTATTTATATGCAACTACAATTACAAAGATACGGAGTATGATTTAACAAACACATTTCATATGATTTTGCATCATAAATATTACCCCGCAAATTACCAAAAATAGTTGATTTATTAAATGAATCAGAATTTATTGGGTGAGATAAAGGAGGATTTTGGAAATTCCAATGGAAGTAGTTAAAGCAAAGAAAGAGCGCAACATACGGTAAGTTATTTTGGAGAATAAGTTGTGTTGTTGAGTAAATGTGTAACACCCCCATTTATTTAAGGGCCTGAACTAGGACTCCTCAGATAAATGATGGTGTTACCATCTCGGAAGCCCGAGGCAGTAGATAACAAAGGAAAGAAGCACAGTACTTTATTATAATGTTTATAGTGACATTACAACTGAAATAAAAACAAGTCTCCAAAAACGACCAAATAATAAGTCTGTTAAAACTACTCAAAAGACTAAGGTGAGCTAGACACTAAGTCGGTCATCCAAGCTCTCTTCCCGGCCAGCTCCCATCAGTCTCTGAATACCTGTCAATCTGCTCCCCAATAATTGGATCATCACAGGCGTACACGAATACACGGGTCACCACGGCCGAGTAGGTAATACAATAACAAACAATAAAAACACATACTCCTCCATCACCAACACCGCCATCACAACTCACAACCCGGACAACCCAGCCATACCGATCCCCGGTAGACTATAAATATCGACCATAGTCGATCTGCCAGCTCGCAGCTGAGGACACCAGGGCAAGTCCTGCAGAACCCGCCTGGGCCTTATCACAATGTCATCATCACCACCTCCACCAACTCCAAGGTAATAATATAATAAAACAGTTCAACAATAGAACTTAACTAATTAAATCGACAATCATATTATAACATGTAAACCACCGATTCATCAATCCAAATCACATAATACGATATCAAGTCCAGTGTATTCCCCTACCTCAAATAGCGATAAAAGCTAACTGCAGATCAGAAGTACTCCACCCGAAACTCGCCACCTAAACATATACATAATATAATTAATTCAATTAACTATTCCCGTTCCCATACTCAAGAGCTACTATAAGTAGAACCTTCCCAATTTAGAAATTACTAAAAATATAAGTTACTCAAAATAGAAGGTTTTCCTAAAATGGGAAGTTTCCCAAAGTAGCGATTACCAAAATAGCAAGTTACTAAAAATAGTAACTTTCCCAAAATAAAATCCCGACTCAAAAGCTTAAATACATTATTCCGTCACCGCAACTTTAATATTAACTCAATAATTAAACTAATAATGTAAATATTAGAAGTATACGCATTCCCGACTCATTAAAATAAAACCCGTAACAAAACAATTTCAAAAACAACGCATGACACAACACACGCACACTCCCTTTACAACCCGTCACAACCGCCCCTCAACCACCAATCCTCACCGCCGACCACCAGGCCTGACACCAGGTCTGGCCTGGTCACCACCCACCACCACCAACGTGGTCGACCCACGCCGGCGGTCCTGGCCACCACCGCAAAACCCCCTGCCTGCGTTCCTGCCGCCACAAAACGCCCTGAACAGTCCCCTTATCTAACCCGACAACCACCACGACACTCCCCTGCCACCCTACCAACCACCACCATTGCCACCACCGTCGCACGGCGACCCTGACACACGTGGCACCACCGATTCGACCTCCCCCGAGTCCACGGTGGTGCCACCCCTTTTCCTATGTCTGAAATGCTACCCAAAAACACCCCACCGACCCCGACACATAAACACCACCACTGCAACTACCACCAGCAACGACCACCACTCTAACCACCACCACCCGACTCGACTCTACACCCACAACACATCTCACCACCCCACGACCACCACAACAAATTCCTAAAAGACGCATAACACAAAACAAAACGGTGGGACAGAAATGAAAACGAGAACCCATACCTATGACGGCCGTCGACCTGCGCTTTTCCGGTCTGTACCACCACCCTCGACCACTAGCAAAGACTCCCCTGGGCTCCTGGCAAACCCCACTACCTCCACACTCACCGGCGTGCTCTCTTTGGCCGTGTATAACGCTTAAACGAGAGAGGAAGGAGGGTTGTTGTTTTGTGTTGTCAAAATGACGGTAGGGGAAAGGGATGGGGTTTTAAAGGTGAATTAGGGTTTGTTTTTAGGGTTTGGTGAGGTAAAATGGTAGGTGGGTAAATGGGTAACAAGTGGTAAATGGGTTATGACCCCTCGACCCAAAAATGCTACTCAAATATAAACCCGACTCATCTCGCGATATAATTTAAACAATTATTTTTACGCTTTTATCATTACCTTTACGCCACCATAAAATAATAAAACTCGCCCAAACGATAATAAAATACGGGGTATTACAAAATGAACCAGCAAAGAAGTGGTGTGAGAGAACCCAAGAATGTAAACTATTGAATTGGGGCAATTATGGTCGATTGAATTGAATCAATTGATTTTGGGGATTTAGGGTTTGAAAGTATAAATTGATTTGGGTGAATTGGGGAAAATATGATTGAATAAGGAGTATGTTATGTTTGGGTAAAGTTAGTGGAGGTAGGTAAGTGGGGTAATATGGGTATTCCGCATAAATTTTTCATTAACGAGTCGAAAAATATGAAAAACGAGTATCGATTCAAATATACGGTGGTGATTCGGGAGTATACGTTAAAGTTTGGGGGTTATTTGTAAAAACAGAAATACATGGTGGTTATTTGTAAAAATATACAAATACATGGTGGTTATTTGTAATTTATCCATGTATATATATATATATATATATATATATATATATATATATATATATATATATATATATATATATATATATATAGAGAGAGAGAGAGAGAGAGAGAGAGAGAGAGAGAGAGAGAGAAATTGCATCAAGTGAGTCTAGGTATCTTAGGTGAGTCATGCGTCCAAATCTAGACCATTAGATCTGTTCAAATCAACGGCTGGGATTGAGCGTTTAGTAAGGGCAATAACGTAACTGGCCAAAAAATTAGATGAACAACTGCGCTTGTTCTTTCTCTCTTAACGAAATTCTGTTTCTCACACTTTTTCTCCGACTTTCTCTTGTATCCTCATTTAATTTGCATTTCAATTTTTCATGCTTACTGATTCGAAAATGTTAAATTTAATTTATTTTCTTATCAATCTTATCATTTCAATCTGTTTGTCAGTCGTTCTCTCTTCCATAATGTTATTGTAGAAAACCTAATTAATTTAACAAATTCTATGATTTTGCTGAAAAATTGGGGCAAATCTAAACACAAGTTGTAAATGTTGTGGATATTGTGTGCGATTCAGCTGTTTACGCTTGTGGTGAAGATTATTGGCTCAGTCTCTCATAAATTAGGTATTTTTCAATTTCTACTGCAATTTTCCGAAATCGGGAATTTTCTCTTTAATTAGTTATATTTGCATTCATAAATGAGCTGATTCTTAGGTCAGTTTGCATATTTTGTGGAATCATACTTTGACATTTGATTTCTCGGTAAAAAAATTGGTCAATCTTTTTCTAATTAATTGTTTGCCTAATTTTTGTGTTATAATCTGCAGTTAATTTAATGGATGAAGACAATTATTTTGACATATTTTACTACTAGATTTCGAGGTATGTTGGTATCTGATATAATTCGCAACATAGTGCGAAATTGGAAAAAAGCAACGTAGCAACAATCTGGTAAAATTCATTCAACATCAATTGAAAACGTAATATATTGCTCTTATACTGAAATTTACCTTATAATCTTGCTTAAGTAGTATAATTTGCATAATATTATGTTCCTTTTAATTCCATTTCTGCAATTTTAGGTTTAGGTTGATTAGTTTTTCTATGGCATTTGTACCGTTTTCTGTTGCAATAATTCAGTAATAAAAAGAATTCAAATCTATTCTCCTTGTCTTGCTCTTTTACGGCTAAATCAATTTATCAAAAGATGAAAGAATGAAGTCATGTTACTGTTGCAATCATTTTTTGAAGGTGTAATGACACTATTCAGACGGTATACATAATGTTATGATAATCTTACCATATTTATCAATCCGTGTTACTTTTATGGTGTGACCGTGTTATAATAATGGTATCACTGTGTTACATTAATGATGTATATGTTACACGATGCAATATCACCAGTTATATGCTAATTTTCGCGACAATAATGGTTTAACTGTGTTGCAATAACGGTTATACTTCCATTGAGAAATTAAGTAGCTAACAGATCCTACGGTACTTACAGCAACACTTGAATACTAGGTGCAGTAGCTTATCTAAGTCACTTAGTGTTTGTTGATAATTTTATATGTTGTTGCTCTTGGTGCATTCTACGTATTTGTTCCCTATTTTATTTTCTTTGACGAGTTAATGATTTGGTCGGTGAACAACCATAATCTAAACTGACATCAAGTTTATACGAGAAAGTAAGCAGCTATAACATGAATAATCAAGTACTTGGTGACATTGTAGCACTTGAGTGGGTTAATTTGGGATTCCCTATTTGTTTTCTAAGCAATTACTGCAACAAGTTTAATTTGATTTTCAAGATATGTGAGCATAACTCCAACGTATTGCTTAAATTTGCTACAAAGTTGCTTAGTTATTTGGTCTTCATGCGACTGTTAACTGAAGATAGTGGAACAATGGTGTGCTTGTTCAAGGTTATTTAAAGTAGAAATTATTTTAATTTCTGAAATGCTATTAGCTCAATGGGTAGAGCAATCTGAATCTTCACATAGATGTGGGTTCGAGTCCCACATAGCATATTACGAATTATTGATATTGTTTGTCACACTATTTATTCCATTAAGTAACACTAGTAATTCGATAGTAATAGTGCTAATTTTGTGTACTACTATCAATACCATTGGTTACTTTACAAGGCAACACTACAACAGATACTTTTATAAGAGGTACTTGTGCACCAGTTCAGACGGTCTAATCAACTTTAAAGCGAACTACACAGCATGGTGCTGCCAAACTCTCTTGTTTACTGTCCCCGCTCTTATACTTGGTGTTTTACTCGTCGTTGTCGTTGATGTCTTGGCCTTGCTTCTGCTCTTTCACCTTGTATATTGTAAGGTTAATACTGAAATCACACTAGTTCGAGGTAGTGTAATATTAGTTTAACAATATAAAATTAGTTATTCACTAGAGTAACAATAATAACTCTACGTAATAACACTGGATACTTTACATAGTAAGACTAGTTACTCTATTTAATAACACAATGATTCCGGTTATAATTCAAAACAAAGAATCAGGCTATGTGGGAGTCGAACCCACATCTTTATACAATATTGTACATTGCTCTACCATTGAGCTAATAGCCTTCATAAATCATCCTACTCAAAGACTCCACTTAACTCCGAAAGAAGTTGTATCAAAGAAAAAAAAGGAAAAAAAAAATGACAACTAAAAACTAAATTAGGTTAACTTATTTGAATCACTTGCTTGAATCTTTACTCATCTCGGTCAAATTCTATTAAACAACCGAATATGTGTTACAATAACAACTTACTTGTGTTACAATGAAAACAATATGTGTTACAATAATAACAAATATATTTCCGTTGTATTTGTGTTACAATATCGGCAAACACGTGTTACAAAAAAGAGCTAGTATGTGTTATAACATTGTTAAATATGTGTTACAATAACAACTAATTTGTGTTACAACCTAACAAATATGTGTTACAATACCATAAAATAAACTTACTATTATATTAATAAAAATGTACTCCCTTTATATCATTCATTTGATTACCTTCTTTCATTCTTTTTGTGGAGTATTTTAATCAAATGGAAACAAATAAAACTGAAACGGGACAGCAAGAGTATGATAGAATGTGCTACAATATCGGTAATTTTCTATTGCAACTACATCTAGTATGTGTTACAACATCATTAAACATGTGTTACAATAACGGTTGATATGTGTTACAATATCGGCAAATATGTGTTACAATAACCATAATTCTGATCTGTGTTATAACGACACAAAATTCCAATATACCCGTACTTATAGATTGGGAAATGAAAGCAGTGCAAATTTCATTTATCTGTCTATCAATAGACCTTCAACATACACAAAGTTTCAAAAAAAATTTATCAAACATGTAGAAGACTATCTATGGAGAAGGCAATGGATAAGGAGTCATGGAAAATTTCGTCTCATTAAATTTAACAAAACTAACAAAATGCACAAATTTACTTAAGATTGATAATAGAGATCTAAATAAACCAAATAGAAAAACAATTAATATGTACTTCGTAATAAAGTATTATGTGTTACAATAACCCCAAATAAGTGTTACAACAATAGCGAATTTGTGTTACAATATCAAATTATGACCATTCCTCAATATCAATTATATTATGTCATGCAGTAACATTGTTACAGTAACAATACCACAATAACAATGTTACAGTAATAATATTACAGTAACATGTGCCACAATAATAATTGACCATTCCTCAATATCAATTATATTATGTCATGCAGTAACAATATTACAGTAACATTGTTACAGTAACAATACCACAATAACAATGTTACAGTAATAATATTACAGTAACATGTGCCTAGAATTTTATAAAACATAATTTAATCGCCATGGTTTACCCCCAATTTTCATGAAAACAAATCCAGATATGAATCTCACAATGTTATAACCCTAAATTTTTGTCAAATACTATTTATACTTAGAATCAACAATGAACAGTAAAAAACGATATTATAACACGATTTAACAACTCATAAAATCGTAACCATTACATAATTTAATCGTAAATTAACAAAAAAAAAACAAATTAAAACTATGAGTTTGTAACAATGTTATACCAATATTTCAAATTCAATTCAATAACAACTGATATTCCTCAATAATAATAACTGATATTCCTCAATAATAACTACAAATTAAAATTATTGCTCAATTTCACCATCTCATAACCCTAACTTTTCGCACAAACACTGTGAATACATACAATCGACAATAATAAAATGAACAATCGACGATAACAATAAGAACATACAAAATATCATATCGAATATATAGAAAATAAGAATTAAAATAACGCAAAGAGAGTTGATTCTTACCTCTTCATTTGTGTGTAGAAAACGAGATTCATGATAAGAAGCATATTTGATTTTGATATTTGATTGATTTTTGCAGATTTTCGATTGACTTCTTCAAAATAAGACGCATGTTTGATTTTGAGAGATTTTGATTATATTCTTACATCTTCAATTGATTATCGATTGATTTTTGCAGATTCCTTCTTGAATTTGGGGATTTTAGCTTTTTTAGGGTTTTGGGGGAGATAGAGAGAGAAAGTTCTAGAAATTTAGAAAACGTGAATGAAAAAAATCACTGGTATGGGTTTTCTTATGAGGATTTTTTTAGGGTGACGTGGCTCAATGAGAGCTGTTGGATCTTGTTGATCCAATGGTCCTTATTCATAGGACGGACTCACCTAAGATGCTGGACTCACCGGATGCTCACTCTATATATATATATATATATATATATATATATATATATAGAGATTGGATTTGGTGATTTTGGTTCTTATGGTGAGTTGTGAGTTGGGGAATCTCAAAATGCCACTAGATTATATTAGAGATGAGTGGCCAAGATCAAATCTTACATGTCATATAAAACCATTGTCATCTACTTATTTTCTCTTTTTTCTAATGTTACTTTTTTTTTTACTTTAATTTTTTTTTTCTCTTTTTTTTTCTCGTGTTATTATGCTTACTTTGATTTTTGTTTTCTCTTATGTTTTTCTTTAATTTACTCATTATGTTACCTTTTTTTCTTTTTGTACCGGATTTTTTTTTACTTGAAATTTTTTTACTCTTATTTTTTTTACCTCGTGTTATTATGCTATTATTGTGCTTTTTTTTACGACTTTAGTTTTTTTCTCTTTTTTTTTTTTACCACATTTTATTGTGCTGTTATTGTTATTCCGCTGTTATTGTGATGTTATTCTGCTGTTACTTTGATTTTTTTTACGATTTTGATTTTTTTCTCTTTTTTTTTTTTACCATATGTTATTGTGCTGTTATTGTTATTCCGCTGTTATTGTGATGTTATTCTACTGTTACTGTGAATTTTTTTACGACTTTGATTTTTTTTCTTTTTTTTACCACTTGTTATTGTGCTGTTATTCTACTGTTATTCTGCTGTTATTGTGATGTTATTCCGGTGTCACTTTTTTTTTTACTACTTTGATGTTATTGTGATGTTATTCCGGCGCCGCTTTGATTTTTTTTACGTCTTTGATTTTTTTTTCTTTTTTTACCACGTGTTATTGTGCCGTTATTCTACTGTTATTCTGCTGTTATTGTGATGTTATTCCGGTGTCACTTTGATTTTTTTTACTACTTTGATTTTATTCCGCTGTCACTTTGATTTTTTTTACTACTTTGATTTTTTTACTTTTTTTTAACCGCATGTTATTGTGCTGTTATTCTGGTGTTATTGTGATGTTATTCCAGTGTCATTTTGATTTTTTTTAACTACTCTCATTTTGACAAAGTAGAATTGATGTGCTGGGTACTTAACATAGTAATGTATAATTGTGTACCATAAAGGAAATAAAGGACACGAGATTGTGAAGCACAGCCACACATCGAAATGATTATATGTATCATATAATTATAGATTCACATATCAAACAATCGAATTCAACAAAATCATCTCATCCTCTAACAACGATATACATGGCAACAGTACACCTAGGCTATATCATTAGTTCATTACAGCAAAGACAAATTAGCATTACCCTCGAGGGATCTTCTTCAATCACGACCTGGGCTCATCTCGACTCCACATGTTCTACTTGATTCCAACATACATCATTTTCTCTAAATGGAGAATTAATCACACGTGTACTTTGACTATCAACCGACCATTTCTACCTTTCAAGTGCTCTCTTTTGCTTCGATATCCAATTCCACTATGGTTCAATATTTCTACACAATTACTGATTGTACAAGACGCACTACTCTAGCCAGCAACATCAACGCGACCTTGATATCACCACACACTTCAATAGCTCGTACCTCTGCCTTTTCCCTCAGTTCGACCACTATGAACAACCCGCAACCGAGTTCGGACCAATCAACTCACCACGACAACCTTCAACGTATCATCATCCCATGCCAAATTCACCAAACACCCCAACGCATTCTCCCTGGAAACCGCCGTCCCAGACCGCAACAGTGCCAGCAAGACTGAAACCGTACCCTCCTCAACAAAATTCTCTTTAATCTCATCATGTCTCGCTAAATTCCTCAACACAGCTACCGCAACACCTTGAGAACTCGGCGTACCTCCATCATTGTGATACCCGTGCCCAATTCAATTACCCTAATTAACTGATTAAGCAAGGTTAATCTTAACCCATTTTTACTCGATTCAACATTAGAAACGCTAGCAATCGTGGAAACAACCTTTTCCTTATATCAAACGCTATCAATCGTCAATAACACCGCCTGCAGCATAATTACAATTATCATTTACCTACAAAATTAATTATTAATTAACCATAAAAACCCATATATATACATAATAAAAGAGATTAAATCGAGTAATTAACTAGAATGAATGCAAGAGAGAACATAATGAGCACTGAGAGTATCAATGTTGATGTCGGAAAGGGTAGAAGTGGGACCTGAAGGTGTATGAACATGTTTGATCAAATTTGAGTACCAAATTTGACGCCTGAAATCTTGAATATTTCTTGTATAAACTCAATGATTGATACAACGAAAAGTATTTATTTTTAACAATATAAATAGCGCGACGGAGATTGATGATTGCGATTGACGGCTACCAAAGCGACGACGGAGCTAGAGCTTTTATTTTGGTTAGCTACCATGGTTGAAGAGGAGAGAGAAAGTTGAATTAGGTGAATGACTATACTGTGATTCTGCGAAAGTATGTTTTAAAAGAATCGGCTTATTTTATTTTGAGACTCATCTCAGCCGTATATCTACCCCTCATCCAATGGCTTAGATTTGTGAGCACACAAACTCACAACTCACCGTAAGAACCAAACTCACGAGATCCCGCCTCTATATATATATATATATATATATATATATCTTGTAAGATAGAATAAGGTCAAGGTCGGGTTGAGATTAATTTTGTGCCGTATACCAACGATCTTAGTCAACTATATATCATGCAAAGCTAAGAGTATTTATTTTATTGTTTTATTGAGACTTTACGTTCATTAAGGTGATCATAATTTGTATTATCTTAAGGTAATTTTCTATCATGGAAAGCTAGGAGTTTTTATTTTATTGTTTTACTAAGACTTCTACGTTCATTAGGTGATCATAATTTGTATTATCTTTAACAAAATTTTATCTTATTTGAGGTAATTAACACTTATTTCTTTTTTTTATCTTATACGAAGTAATATTTTTTATATTTTTTTATTTGAGGAGTTTATTTTATTTTTTGTTTGGTGTGTATGCGTGTCTTTGTCTACTAATACAGACTAAATATCCGTGTGTTAACTAATTACGAATTATCGATCTTCGACCTTCTTTCCACCACCATAATAGTTTTCGGATTATATTCATAAAACTATGCTTGTGTGTAAGGGTGAGATTATCAGTCAGATTCACCAAAGTCTTAAGACTCTGTCACATCAGTTTTTCACTAACTTTTATTATTTATTTATTATTCAGACTCACCTCAGACTTACCTCAGACTTTATACATTATCAGTCAGACCCACCTCAGATCTACTTTTTCACTTTAATTGAGAAATGTGGGGTTTAAGAAAAAAAAGAACAAAAATAATATAACACTTGTCATTCTTTCATTGGATGTCTTCTTTTAATAGTGGGGTCAAGACTCATATAGAGTCTTGGATTTCCAAGACTCTACTTAAGACTTTGTCAAAACTTTATTAAAAGTATGATAGATTATTGGTAGTCTTGAGTGAATCTTGTCTTAAGACTCACCAAAGTTTTGTCTCAAGACTACCAATAATCTTACCCTAAGGAAGTTTTGCCCTTGCTCAATGACACTATTGTAATTTGTACTTGGTGGGTTTCTTGTGGTTTCATCTGTTAACGTGGTTTTAGCATTTCACATATTTATGGTTATTAAATCTTAATCTCGCAAGTAAAAGAGTTCGTTGCACTAATTGAGGGTTGAATCCACAGGGAGCATGGGTGATTATTAATTGTCTAAATTCTTATGCTTAGCTAAGTCAAACGAAACAAGTTGGTTGATTAACTAAGGGCTAGACTAAAGAGCAAGAAATAGAATAACAACATAAATTCTAAAATAATGAAGCAAGCAAATTAGTATTAGTAAGGTTTTACTTGATTGATAAAAAAAGGCTAGGGCGTGATTAAGCTACAAACATTTATAATTATCATGCTAATTTCGGCAATTAGTCATCTTGGAGGTGATTAAGCGAGGGAAAACGCCTCTAATTTGTCTATTGACTCCCTCCCGGGCTCACAATAGGACACTAGAGATACCGAATTAACTCCCTCCTATGCCCATAACTCGGATTCCCTAAGTCTATACTTAAGACACAAAAGAGAACACGCGTTATTCTCTAAATACCCGAATAAAGATTAAAGACTTTATACTCACGATATATTCCCCATTTTCCCGACTCTTTTCCCAAAGATGAAGGGTATCCCGGTCTCCAAAGGCACACTCTTTAGGCTCACCCTCCGGGGTTCAACCCAAATAGGCTAAGGATGTAAAAGGGTGGTCAACCTAGGACCTAACCAATTTCCATTGGTGGACAAGGGTCATCAATCAACCAAATTCCCAAATTACAACATTAACAAGATAATTCCCTTGGTAAACCCCGCTAATTTCCCATTGACAACTAATTTAAATGGAATAAATCATGTTAATTACTCATGTGAGTGCCCAATCGCACCCTAGTGAAAGACTACTCACTAATCATGTTTGTTAAGACAAAATAATTAATAAAGATGGGTTCTTTAATCATGAACATGATATGAAATTGAATTCTACAATTAAACAACCAACAAAAGTATGAGGAGAGACTAATTAAACTAAGATAAAAGAGGATTAATACAAAAAAAGGCACAAACTTTGACACAAAAATCCAAAGATGCAACCTTTGGATGAGGAACAAAAATGGTGAAGATGAATAAGATGAATAAGAGAGAGAAAATAACAGTCTAAAAACAAAAGAGAAGGATTCAAGCATAAACAACCAAACAAAACTTGAAAAATGGCAAATGTAAACAAATGAAATTGAAAGAGAGAATTGTACCAACTTAATTGTAAAAGATGGAAACTTGGATTTAAATAATAAGGATGAATTTCTCCCTCCTTCAAATTGCAACACACTAATCTAAATGTAATCTATTGAAAATTAAAGAACTTGAATACATTAAAGAGGAATTAAATTAATATAGGAGAAATATTACAACTTTTATTTAGATAGAAACTTAATTGGAGATGTTCTTGTCTTACAATATTGAGAGAATAAGAGAGACTAATTTCTAATCTAATTTCTAAGGTAATGTAAAGTGTGTAGTCTAATGTAAGATAATGTCTAATATATATATATATATATATATATATATATATATATATATATATATATATATATATATATAGAGGCCGGATCCGGTGAGGCACCTCATTATGGCGAGAGCGGCGGCTGCCTCACCAAATTCCTCATTATGGTGAGGCAAGATCCAAAGAGTCCACCTATATATTTGAGTCCATGAGTCCATAAAACAATATCACGCACTATACAATACAATATCACGAATTTTTTTTTTCGAAATTTTTTTTTTTTCAAATTTTTTTTTTCAAATTTTTTTTTTCAATTTTTTTTTTTTCGAATTTTTTTTTTCAAATTTTTTTTTTCAAATTTTTTTTCCGAAAAAGTTTTTTTTTTTTTTTTTTTTTTTTTTTTTTTTTGTGAATCTCATACCTTATTCAAAGGAATCTTTAAGGCTTGTTTTGTGAAACTTGATCATCATAATTGGTTAAAATCACCTATTTCGCTCTTTTCTTTATTAGGTGAATCTCGGACTTTGTTTTGTGAATCTCGGACTGCTTGTTCATGAATCTTAGAACTTGTTTTGTGAAACTTGGTCATCATAAGTGGTTAAAATCACGTTTTTTCCTCTTTTCCTTATTTTGTGAATCTCATACCTTAGTCAGTGAATCTCAAGACTTGTTTTGTGAAACTTGATCATCATAAGTGGTTAAAAATCACCTATTTTGCCCTTTTCTTTATTAGGTGAATCTCAGACTTTGTTTTGTGAATCTCAGACCTTGTTCGGTGAATCTTAGAGCTTATTTTGTGAAACATGGTCATCATAAGTGATTAAAATCACGTTTTTTGCTCTTTTCCTTATTTGGTGAATCTCAGACCTTATTTTGTGAATCTCATACTTTATTCAGTGAATCTTAAGGTTTGTTTTGTGAAACTTGATCATCATAAGTGGTTAAAATCAACTATTTTGCTCTTTTCTTTATTAGGTGAATCTCGGACTTTGTTTTGTGAATCTCGGACCTTGTTCGATGAATCTTAGAGCTTGTTTTGTGAAACTTGGTCATCATAAGTGGTTAAAATCACGTTTCTTGCTCTTTTCCTTATTTGGTGAATCTCAAGCCTTATTTTGTGAATCTCATACCTTATTCAATGAATCTTAAGGCTTGTTTTGTGAAACTTGATCATAAAATCACCTTTTTGCTCTTTTCCTTATTTGGTGACTCTCGGACCTTATTTTGTGAATCTCGTACCTTATTCAAAGAATCTTAGGACTTGTTTTGTGAAACTTGGTCATCATAAGTGGTTAAAATCACCTTTTTGCTCTTTTCCTTATTTGGTGAATCTCAGACCTTATTTTGTGAATCTCATACCTTATTCAGTGAATCTTAGGGCTTGTTTTGTGAAACTTGATCATTATAAGTGGTTAAAATCACCTATTTTGCTCTTTTCTTTATTCGGTGAATCTTAGACTTTGTTTTGTTCCTCAACATGAAGGTGGGAAAAGATCAGAAGCTATTATTGTATTTAAGTTTAATACACTAAATTCTTAAATTAACTAGGCTATATGAGATTCGAACTCATACCTTTGTGCAAGATTTGCACATTGCTCTCCCATTTGAGCTAATAGCCGTTAAGATATACGAGTACATAACAAAGATTAAATAAGGGGAACCTTAAGCTAATAGCTAACAAAGATATACGAGTACATATAGTATGTTCATTAGATGGTCGAATTAGTGAGCTAGTACCAAATTGGTAGCCAACATGCCTTAATAGTTGGAAAACAAATATTAGGTGGTTGTTTGAAAAAGCGAGTTATAAGGTAATAATTTCAGGATTGATGAATGACATGTACTTCTCGACCAATTTCTGTTCCTCCACTGAGCTTGTTGAACTACCTTTCATGTGTTTCTTTAATATTTCCACCGTGTCAGTTTGACCTTCACGCAGCGCCCAATTTAAAGCATTGCTTCCATCACGAGCCCGTAAATGATGACGGCGCCAAGAGAAAGAAGTGTACAAACATCACCTACTCTCCCTTTTCCAAAGAAAAACCATCAATGGGGAAACTCCGGTTTAGAGTCTTTGATAATTCAACATTTTTGACATTCCTTCAGATGAAATTAATTCTAGTAGAGCTTCATATTCGTCATTTGAGAGAGCCGTCTCAATCGCTTCATCTAGTGCTACCCGAGTCTCCTCACTCAAAGTTACTCTCCTCGATAACGGAATTAGAGCCGGCATTAAGATGGTTCTTTTCGTGCGTTTTCAAAATGGTAAGAACTTCTTCTCAATAAAATGATTTCACCTATAACACAAATGTGGCCAAAAATTCGTAGAAAAACTAATCCATAATTAAGAGGCAGAGGTAATGTGGTACAACAGAAGAAAATCGAAAAAGAAATGACAGAATAGCTAGTGAGATTATACGATGAGTGAAGCCGAACTCGATGACAGGGCATCCACCAAAATAATTAGAAAACCTTTCAGCGTCAAGAGTTGCACTCATAAGCACCTGCAATGTCCAATATAATGAGAAGGAAGACTAGATAGAAAAGGAAAATAATTTATATTCAGAAGAAAAACTCACCAAACGCAGACGAGGATACATTGGAAGCAAGTCTCTGTATGCAAGGCCGAATAAGCAGATAGATTAATCAAAGCTTCAAAAAGCGGGAGAGATGCAATATGTTCTACAAATGCACAATCAATGCATCTAGATCGGGTCATTGACATCTACTTCCTAATGTATTACTCCCTCTGTCCCTTGGTCATTTGTTGTCCTTTTCCATATTAGGGTGTCTCGACCAATTGTTGTCCTTTCTATTTTAAAAATGAACTTGATAAGCAATTTGATCATTCACACTCAATTTGTTCCACTTGTCATTTAGTAATTGGCCCATTCCTCATTCCTTGGTATTTGTGGCAAAACCAAAGGACAATAATTGACCGAGACGGAGGGAATACAAACAAAGGAAAAGTTTGAATATCTAGTGGAGCCCAATAAACATTATGAAATTTAAAAAGCCCTCTCCATTTGCCAATGTGCTTCCCATTTGACTTTCAAGGTCACAGTTTACATAAACATGCTGGAAAAAAAACTATGTGGATATTATATTTAACATATATAAGCAAAACGAAAAAATTTATTATGGAAAAAACTTTCAGAGCCATACGCTGAAGATGAAAACAAAAAAAGACATGATTGAAAATTTTTTAGGATAAGACTGAGGGTTTAAAGGCACACTCAAGATTACCCGAGAATTGTCAAGATAAAATCGGAGAAATGATCCCTCTCATGGATCTCATCCCAATAGATAAGCGAAAACAGCCCATTAGACTACAAAGTGCCAATGAAGTAAATTTGATGCATAACACAATTAGGCCATAAGTTAGACAACAGATCACAAATAATACTGAACAAAACACTAGTGTTAGCTACCATTTACCCATGTTAGCTGGTGACATGCATAGGAACATCTTTAAAGTTGATTGGTCATTGGTGAATTAGTTGCTTGTGAAAGATGATCAAAAATTATGGTTAGCTGACCAACATTTACACAAATAGATTATAACTTTCCAAGACCAATAAAGTTCCGTGCATATGAACATCTTCACAAATGCTGGTTGTTAATGAATAAGAGGCTTACTACTTTGTAAATGATGATCAAAGCATGGTAAATTAACGGACACGTTCCTATATGTCCACCCATAAGGTTAGTTAATATACATAATGGATGTTACAACTTACAAGTAAAGGGAAAGTCCAAAATATATCTCCTTCCTAGCATACTAGTTGCCTATTATTCAACAATATCCATTTTAGTTTCCTTAATTTGTATCCCTTCTTGGCATAAGTTGTCTATATTTCAAAATTCTCTTCCTTGATGATAGCTTTGAGCACTAATAATTAGTACTTCAATAGACGCTCTGCAGTTTTAATCTTTACCCCTTATTTTACCACTTGTGGCTCGTATCTTCCAATCTAATTTACCAAAGCCCCGGGCAAGCAGGAAAGAGTTGTAAGGAACGCTGTATAAAGATTATCTGTATTCCTAACAATAACTACTATTGTGTCAATCATCTTTAAAAATAAATGCCAATAGGCAACAGATATGTGGAAAAGAAAGACAAAGGTGATGACAGTCATAGGCAAAACACCTTGATTGCCTTGTGGCTCAATAAGACACTGGGCAAAACGCCTTGATTGCCTTGGGTGGACTTTTGAAAAAGGTGCAATTAATGAGGCCCGATATGCAACTTACATCCACCTTTCTTCTAGGTTTATTATTATGCGGCTCCACAAAGACAAATTTTATTTTGAATTTTGAATAGCGCGCCTCGCATTTGTTGCTTCTGCACTTTACCCATTTTCAAACTAACCCAACATTAAATCATTAACTCAATAACAGACTTTAGAATCACCAATAATACAAAGTTCAACAAAATGTACAAACAAACATCAGACAACTAATATCTCCCAACATCTAACACAAAAAAATGAAGCAGTCACTCTTTAATTCTGTTACAAAAACAATAGAAAGATCAAAAGGTAAAGCAAACAGTACCACGATGATATGGGTGATCTCAGAGATAACTTTCCTAGAATGATTTGATGACTCTGATTGAGATCCATTGGCGCCACCGGAAACAAGCACCTTTAAAAGGACTCCGAAACCTGGCAAAATAATTATGGGGAGTGTGTTTGTTCTAAGCTCAGTACTGTAAATATCTTCTCTTTCAGGATTTGATAGAAAGTGTGAACAAAGGTGAGCTGTCGAAGGATGACTACCAGTTCATAAACGAACCAAGTTCAAACAACAAGGAACGTAATCAAAGTCAAATCAAAATTAGTAAAAATGACGAGATTTGCGAAATTAAAGCGAAGGAAGAAGAGAATCACCTGCGAATCTGAGCGAAAACAGCTGAAAATTAACAAGAAATCGAAAAATAATGCGCTGTAACGACGATTGATAGAGAGAATCGATCTTCCATGGAAATTTCTTCGCTTCATTCATCAAATTTTGATCTTTTGTCGACATTTTTAGCCTAATTTCTTCCGATTTTGCCCCCTAATTGAAGAATTAAAGTGTATGATTTTTAATCCTAGAAATTTTGAGCGAAAATCACAAGTAGAGTAAAGAAGAATGAACCGAAACAAACGAAGCTATAATCTTGCGCGTTAATGGTGATGAACGAAAGAAATTGCAGAGGAGAGAGAAAGAGAAGACATAATAACAGGTGAAAATGAACGATATCACATACTCCGTATTTTTTTGGGTGGGGTTATAACTGGTGGTTGATGTGGCACAATCATGTGCGTCGAGTCTAATTATATTTGAATGGATGAGATGAGTTCAGCCGCCTCACCATAAGAAGGGTGCCTCACATGATTCAATCTCTCTCTATATATATATATATATATATATATATATATATATATATATATATATATATATATATATATATATATATATATATATATATATATATATATATATATATATATATATAGAATTAGGATCACATGAGTCCTACCTAATTATTTGAGTCCATGAGTCCATCAAAAATATCACACATGAGTCATAACAATACTGTTTTATATCAAGCTATTAGTAAGGGTAGTTTCGTAATTTCCTAAAGTTCTTATATAAACCCTATTATCAGCTCAAATTCACCATTTGAATTCATTTACTTTCTCTCTCTTCTCTCTCTCTTCCGCAATCACAAGTATTCATTCTCACGCCACAATTTTTCGCGTAGTTGTCTTCTTTCATTTGTCATTGTCATCTTCACCTGTGTTCATCATCATTCGTGGTTGATTTCCAGCGCTTTCTTCAAAATTCGTCTTAGTTGCTTATTGTCCTTCACTTTTTCGTCATCATTCGTCTTCATCTATTTTTTCCTCAGTTTTAATATATTCAATGTCAGGTAATTCATCGTTTTATGCTTCTTTATTTTTATGTTTTAATTTTTTTCATTCTGTTTTCCTGTTTTATTGCACGATGTTTAATTGTTATTGTATATTCGACTGAATTCGTTGTATAATTACTGGTTTTTTGTTATAATTGATGTTATAATTCATCAACATCAGTCACGTATTCATCAATTCGTGCTATTTTATGTATTAAAATCATGTACTGGTTATATACTTTATTCAACATGTAGTTTTTGCTATTTTTGTTGCGTTCAAATTTAATCTCTGTTTTTTTTTCATCTTCTAATTGACGTATAACAAATAATGTACTCATTGTCTGTTTTGTAAATCATCAAGTTTCTTTTGCATTCACTGCTTGTGTTTACTTCAAGTTTAAATCGTTATTTATCAGTTTTCTTTTGTATCACTTTTAATTCAGTACAGTATCATAACTAATTCTGAAAAGTATCACATTTTTGTAGTTTTTGTTAGCCTGATTCATCGCTCATTAGAATCGGTTTCCTTTATACAATATCACATTGAGTCCTTTACAAAGATCATCACAGGCTTTAGTACATGACTCGCAACTACTTTTTGTGCATTAGTATCACATGTTATGCTTTAGAATATCACATTGAACTCTTTACAGTATCAAAGGCTGCAGTACATTACTGGTCATTACTCTCTGTGCATTAGTATCACGTGTTATGCTTCACAATATCACATTGAGTCCTTTACAGTATCATAGGCTTTAGAACATGACTCGCAACTACTTTTTGTGCATTAGTATCACATGTTATGCTTTAGAATATCACATTGAACTCTTTACAGTATCAAAGGCTGCAGTACATTACTGGTCATTACTCTCTGTGCATTAGTATCACGTGTTATGCTTCACAATATCGATTGAGTCCTTTACAATATCATATGTCATGCAGACATGACTTGTAATCGCTTTATGTGCATTTGTATCACATGTTATGCTCCAGAATATCATATGTATTCCTTCAAAGTATCATAGGCTGCAATACGGTTGCGTATTTGTTTTATATTCATCAGTATCACATTTTATGTTGCACAATATCACATGCATTCCTTCACAATATCATAGTTTGTTATGATCTAGTTATATTTGTTATATTTGTATCACATGTTATGCTCCAGAATATCACATGTATTCCGTCACAAGTATCATAGGCGCAATACGGCCGCGTATTTATTTTATATTCATCAAGATCACGTTTTATGTTGCACAATATCACATGCATTCCTTCACAATATCATAGTCACAATTATAATCTAGTTATATTTGTTATAATTTGTTTACTCAACTTCTCTTGTTGTAGAAAATACTCTTGTTGTCCCTGTAGTACATGTTCCTTCTCCATAATGCATAGACGTTGATGAGGTGCATGCTGGGAATCGTCTTTCTTTGATGGTGACGCCTGGAGGTTCTGAAGAGTGGGTCAGAAATATTGCAACTGAATTTACACCTAAAATAGGACAAACTTTTGCTACGTTAGACGAGGGTATATAGTTTTATGAGACTTATGCAATAGCATGTGGTTTTGAACCAAGGAAATCTTCAACGAAAAGGTTTCGTAGTAGTGGAGATATTAGGACAAAATTGATTGTGTGTCACCGGAAAGATTTAGGGATTCTAAGCCAACAAAGATACCCATTACTCGGTGAGGAGGAGGAGCCAATGGTCAAGGCCTCTAATCCGAAGAAGACTAAGGTTACTAGGATTGGTTGTAAAGCTAGGATTTTCTTTAGATTTGTTATTAAAGAAATTGACCAAGTTCAAGTGCCATTCTTTGTTGTTGATCGCTTTCATGCTGCCCATAACCACCGTCTTTCTCCACTCAAGTATAGAGAATTTCATAAAAAATGTAGGAACCTTGCTTTGCAACATAAACAAACCATCGTTGATAATTGCAAGGTCAATATTGGCCCAACCTCTACTTTCGTCCGTCAAGGAATATGTTGACTACTATGAAAATATTGGAGCTTCTTTGACCGAGTTTAAGAATTTTGGAAGGGAAATCAAGTGTTTTATAGGTCTTAAGGATGCTCAAATATTTGTAGACCAGTTGGAACACCTTCAAGAAACCCAGGAAGGTTTTTATTTTGCCTATGATATTGATCGAATAAGTGTTTGTTTCATGTATTTTGGGTGATGCAAAGAAAGACGTCAGATTACGCTCTATACGGTGAGGCGGTGACTTTTGACCCAACCTATTCAACTAATAAGTACGACATGATCTTTGCTCCCTTTACTGGTGTTGATCATCACAAGAAGTCCGTCACTTTTGGCGCTTCGCTTATGTCTAGGGAGAATGACCAGAATTTTAAATGGATTTTCACAAAAATTTTAGATTGTATGAGTGGGAAGGAACCCCATTGCTTTTTTACCGATCAATGTCCTGCTATGAAAATTGCGGTCCTCGCTTTTACAACTCGCTGCCCATCGCTATTGCATGTGGCATATTATGAAGAAATTACCCGAAAAGGTAGGCACGACATTGACCAAAAAGAGATCGACTTCGTCACTCGTCCGAGTTCTCGTTGTTTGGGATTCAGAGTTAGAGCCTTCGACTTCAAGAGAGGTGGTGTTCGTTGATCAGTGAGTTTCAATTGGAAGATAATACATGGTTGCAATATCTGTTTTCCAGACGGCAACGTTGGATTCCGGCGTATTATCGTGATATTCCTCTTGGTTGTCTTTTAAGAACAACGCAACGCTCTGAGAGCGCAAACAGCTTCTTTAAGCGTTTTGAGAATCCTCATGGCACACTTGTTGAGTTTTGGATGCGCTTTCAAAGTGCTATGGATCAAACAACGCTACACCCAAAAATCTCTTGACAGAGATAGTGATCACTCCCTACCTCAAACCAAAACCCTTCTTAGCCTTGAGCTTCATGCATCGATTGTTTATACGCATGCTCTCTTTTATGAATTCCAACAAAGCAGGTGCGTTGATTCTCTAAACTCATGTAGTGCTGGTGATTCTTCAAGGGAGGGCAAGATAAGGTTCCTAGAAGTTGAAGATTCTATCTTCAATAAGAGTTACACTATCGCATTTAATCCTTCAACATTTGATGCAACATGTTCCTGCAAGCTGTTTGAGAGGAAGGGCTACATATGTAAACACATCATCTGGATTTTATCAGGTAAAGGGATCAAAAAGATACCTGATAAGTATGTTCTCAGTAGGTGGACAAAGAACACTAAAAAAATGCCCTTGTATGATGCTCACGGTCAATTGTTGGATGATTTTACTTCGTCGGATGTCACTAAACTTGATTTCGATTTATGCCTGTCTCGAATTCTACTCAACATTAACACTGCTCAAATCTCTGCCTGAAAATCACATAAATGAACTGACTTCATTACTGAAGACATTTCGACAAAATTTCAAGTCGATCTTTGAAAAATTGACTAAACACCAAGAGTTGGAGATGCTCCTTGGGGTTAAGTCTTCATCTGAGGTCCGTATACTACCTCCTGTTCAATCAAAAAACAAGGGTACTGGTAAGAGGTTGATGTCCAAGAAAGATCGATCATTGCAAAGGCACAAAAGCCGAAAAGATTTTGCAATAATTGTAAACAAATGGCACATCATGATAAGCGGAATTGCCCTAATCCAAATTGTTGATACATCACAACACTCGTTTGATCATGAATCCGATGTAAGTAATTTGTCTTACACCTTTTATTATACCAGTTTTACGTTTGCTATACCACGATTCTTTGAAGTGTGACCGATAAACAATATCGAGTCCACGCTAAAAATATCACATTCCATGGTAAATAATATCGACTTTGTTAACCAATATCATCCCAATATTAACAGGTGTCTACTTTGAAACAATATCACAATAATTTAATAACAATATCACTTGTCACCGGCAACATTTATCAATTTTAAATCCTTATCTATTTTCTAATCAACCAAACAATATCAACACGTGTATTCAAAAATATCACAAGATGTACCCCAACAATATCAAACAACAAAAGGTTTTTTATATCCTTAGCCACCGTTGTTGTTGTTCCGAGTATTAATATCACAACAACTAAAACATAATATCATTCAACCCTTGAAACAATATCACAGTTACTTGTTGATAAAAAGAAGTTATACTTTGTCAAACTTCTTACTAACGTTATGTCACCATTTTTTGTCCGTTTGTTTTGCGATTTCTTCACTTGTTGATAGTGATTAAGGGCTTCGCATCTTTGAGGAAGTTTATTTAACATCATCAACTTTCAGAATCGAATTTTCATTGTTTATACTATTCAATTTTTACTTGTATGTCATTCCAAATGGCAACAATTTTGTATTCTTTCCATTTTGGGTATCAACGTTATAAAAACCGCATAATTACTAATGTCGTTTTGTTTCCATTATTAAATACTATCCCACCTCATTTGAAGGTTTATCAGTTGATACAAAAACAATATCATCATAATAGTTAAACAATATCACAACATTACACTTGCTTGTATACGTATTTTATTATATTGTATTATATTGTACAATACTTCTAAGGAATATCACATTTCAAGTGAAACAATATCACCACTACAATTGGATGTTTTTAGGAAACAATATTACAAAAATATGATTGAAATATCACAGTACATACTAGACAATATCAACCACTGAGTGCAATAATATCACAATTTTCAAACAATGTCAACACGTGTACTCAAAAATATGATAATATGTACCCCAACAATATCAAACAACAAAAGGATTTTTATATCCTTAGCCACTGTTGTTGTTCCTGAGGATTAATATCACAAGAACTAAAACATAATATCATACAACACTTGAAAGAATATCACAGTTTTCCAGAAGTTGAACAAAAAGAAGTTATACTTTGTCAAACCCTTGAAATATCACAAGACATACTAGACAATATCAACCAAAGAGTGCAATAATATCAACCAAAGAGTGCAATAATATCACAACTTATCCAACTAAACAGGAATTTTCAAACCCTACCCCCTGATTTATTTTAGAGAATAAATACAACAATATCAACATGTTTGCTGAACAATATCACACTGGGTACCAAAACAATATCAAAGAGAAAAAGATTTTAAGAACCTTGACTGCTTTTATTATTACTGAGAACTAATATCACAACAACTTAAGCAAAGTATCACCCAACTCCTGAAACAATATCACAGTTTACTAAGAGTTGATAAAAAAAAGTTCTATTTCCTACCATTGTACCTACAACAATATCACACAACTTCGGAACAATATCACATTTCTGTCCTACCAAAGAATACATTCCTAGCCCTACTTTTGTCCTCTTCCTCTACCTCTACCTCTCCCTCTTCCTCTATTATTAGGGTTTGCGTTGTCTTCATCGTTTGTACTTGGATTGGGGTTTTTCTGCATCATCTTCACCATCTTGTTTGGATTCGTAGCCTTTGTAAAAACAAAATGCCATGTTATGGTTCTATGTGAAATTTTTACCTTTGTGTCTGTTTCAAATAAAAGCAAACAACGTAATGCTATGATTGTATATCAAAAATGTACAAGTCGGGTTTTTGGTTTTTACCTTTTGATTGGAGATTTGCGAAGAATGGGTATTTCCGTGTTAATTGTTGGCATTCTAGTAGCATCCTCCTTGGCTTTTGTTTGAACATTGGGCTTCTCTTTTGGCGGACCTTCCGCTTTTTGTTATTTCTTGTTCCACAAGATTGTCCTTCTCAACAACATTATCCTTGGCTTTTATCTTATTGCCCTTGCCTTTTGCATCTTCGTTATTCTTCCTCATTTCCTTCAATCTATTTAAAAGCTCTCCCTTTCCCGCTGTAAATTCTTTAACTTTCCCAATCAGCGCTGTCCTCATGTTATTTATGTCACTAAAAGCAATGCCGCCGCTATTTCTAACCAAAGTAGTAGCGCCTCGCACTTTCGATCGCAAATCGCCTTCAAACAATCGCCCCTCATAGCGAATCATGTGCATCATTAAGAAGTTTCCGATTCAAAGATTGTTTGCTTCTTTCTTTTGCCAATTGAAACTCGTGTTGACAACATCAAAATATATTACGTTATGCGCTCTGTCAACATTTTTCCCTGCTAGGAAATCACTCATGTGATAGGCCTACAATAATTAGTTATACTATTAGGCATTATTTTGTCAAAGAATCATATTCATTTACTGTATACACTCAACCTATCCTAGCCACAATATCAGACAATTGTATGACATGTCACTAGCAAGAATATCAATAAACCATACCACCGAATCTGCAGCCTTGTATATTTCACTGCTCCCAGTTGTCGTACTCTGTATTGTCTAACACTTCAATCGCTCTCTGCTTTGAAATTTACACAAACACATAAGTAGTGTTCTTGCAACACCATCGGAATAAAAACCAAATCTGCTTCCATGTTACATGGAACTGTGTTTCTTCTTATGAATTTGTCCCATTCTTCGAATATCTTTTCCCTCTTCGCTTCTTTGCCTTTAGTAACATCTACTATTGATTCCTGTAGTGTATATATATGTATATATATAAGTTAAGAAATCGTTTACATTTAAGATTTACTACATTCTAATCAAAACGTGAATATGTATAAACAATATCACTTTTTACGTTTGCTATATCACAGTTCCTGAAGTGTGACCCGATAAACAATATCACAAAGGCATACTAAAAAATATCACAGTCCATGGTAAATAATATCAGTAAGGATGTGAACGAATATCAGAACATTATACTTGATTGTAGACAATATCATCCCAATACTAAAAAATATCACTTATTTAAAAGGTGTGTACTTTGAAACAATATCACAATCATTTAAAAACAATATCACTTGTCACTGGCAACATTTATCAATTTTAAATCCCTATCTAATTTCAAAGATCAATTAAACAATATCAATTTGTGTATGCAATAATATCACACTATGTACCCCAACAATATCACATTCTAAATAACTGATATTTTTAATCAAAGCGTGAATATTTATAAATCAAAACAATGTCACTTACCATGTGTCGAATTCCAAAAAACAATAAACTTGTTTCACAGGGTTCTGTGTGCTCAATGTGATTCAGAATTAGTGACCAACATTCAATCACATTGTTGTTGACATGTACAGTTGGAAGCAACGACAATATATCCTGTCTTGCAAGGTATTGATCATCACCGAACTTGGCAACAACCTCACTCAAGCAAAACATTAACACCAATGTTCAAAAATTGTCAGATGAACTGTGACATTGATAACCAATATCAAAATTAAACAATATCACATATTTAAAAGGTGATCCCGATAAAAATATCACAAATTGACTAAATAATATCACAAATCCACGCTAAATAATATCAAAGGTTCTTCCGAACCACTATCGAAGATCAATCTTGATTGTAGACAATATCACCCCAATACTAGAAAATATCACTTATTTAAAAGGTGTCTAATTTGAAACAATATCACAATCATTTAAAAAAAATATCACATGTCACCGCAACATTTATAAATTTAAAAGCCCTACTTATTTTTCTAATCAATTTAACAATATCATACGTGTATGTAACAATATCACAAGATGTACCACAACAATATCAAAAAAAAGTGTACAAAAATCAGAACAACATCTTTCTTTTATGTGACACTTGATTATATACAATATCATGCTTTTATACCGCTTTCTACTCTAAAACAATATCAAACCCATTAACGTACAATATCACATGACACTAGCAACAATATCACCTTTTGTAATTCTTTTGTCAAACTTAGATATCATTACAAATATTATCGGACCATTAATAAAAAAAATTGCGTAAAAAATATATGTTTTAAAGTACCTTTTATTTTTGATAGCGGGGTCCTCCAATAGGCAATAGTCAATCACTTCTTTCCTCGTAGTCAACATGTTTGCACACAAATGACTTGTTTAACTTCATAAATCTTGAGACGAACTCAAATTTAGGATCACCACACCACGCTTCAACGTGCATCCAAGGCCATCGGATTTCCCCTTTTACCGCTACCAACGACAATCGCGAACCATCTTCTCCGCAAAGGCTAGAAACGTTTAATATTACAAAGATTTAATATATATTTTGTATTTATAATAATCAAAAAAATTTCAATGTAGAAGTCGTGTTTAAAAATATAACCTTTTATCTTTGATAGCGGTCCTAACCTTGTTTTTCCCACCTTTTTCTCTCTTGCTTTGTTTTTTCCCTCTTTGTCTTTTTGCCAAAGAACTTAGTTAACAAAGATACCTTTTGTGCGTAAAAGGTCGTAACTCTCTTCCGGACCGACTCCTATCTTTATTCAAATCACTCAATACGAGCGTTGCTGCCACCTCTCCCCTGTATAACTGTCTCATGTTTGCATCGCTTAGTTCACAATCGAAAGGCTCCCCAACAAAGAACATCATGTGAAACATCATGAATAGTCCACACCCAGTTCAACTCTTTCGATTGCCAATGAAACTTCACATTATTCATTTCGTAGTCCTTCACCTTTAGGCCACTTTCAATACCTTTCTTGTTGAGGTAGTCACCATAAAGAGTCGCCTGTATATGATTAATGTAAACAACTTTTCAATTTCAAGCTTATCGAACAAAACCATTATACCATTAGTTCTTTGTTTTCAATATTGTACTTACAACCATATGAGCCATGTGTACGTGCTCCTCGTCTTGGAATTCATCATACTCTCGTTGTCCAAATAGAACATTTTCTCGCTCTTCAAATCAACACAGATACGCATTTAGTGCTCTTCGTAGACCAAAGGTATGAACACCTTTAGATGAAAATAATATTAGGAAACAATTTAACAAAAAGTCAATAAAAATATCACAGTACATACTAGACAATATCATTCTTAATAATATTTTTGTCCCTCCTAAGTTTTTTTGTATGTTGTAAAATAATATCAACCAAAGTATCCAACAATATCGAGTCCTGTACTAAAACAATATCAATGTTAACAGACTTTTAAATCCCTATCAATTGTTGTTATTTTTAAGAAGCTATAAAACAATGTCAACCATTGTACATAATAATATCACACTCAAAATATTAGGGAAAAAAAAAGTGATTCATTTTCATTTTTTGGGAGACAATATCACAATTAAGAAGTAACAATATCACACAATAGTATGCACAATATCACAGTTCAATTTAAGAATTGTTTTTAAGAACAATATCATTAGTAACTCGCTAACAATATCATACATAAAACATAACAATATCACCGATAAGAGTAGAAAGTCTCACCATATCTCAATTCAAATTCAAATGGCTCCTTAAAAAGAGTCGACCACGTGTCCCATGTATCATATACTTTTTTTGCTTAAGTTTTGCCAATTCATCAATATTATCTTCATCGAATTTTAAGATTTTTTCTATATCACCCTGTTGTTCATAAGGGCATCTTATTAGTCTCCATAAAACACATTCTACAATACCTAATTTAAAAGATGATAAATGTGTGTGTGTTTCCATACCGAGTGGGCAATGCCATAGAAAATTCTTGTCAATTTGTCGTTTCCCTTTTGAGCAATTTGGAACTCATTAAGCAATATTGCCCATGCTTCAATTACCATTGCTTCTATCTTCGTGTTAGGCAACAAGGACTCAATATCTTCCCTTTGTATACAATGGAAAGTTCCAAAGTTGCGATAATTTCTCTATTCCATTTTGCAAAAATATTAGCATATTAGTTATTTTTTTAAAGTACTAATATGGTGCAAATTAAGTCATGTCTTACATTTAAAAAATTGTTTAAAGAGTGACTTACAAATTGTCAAATGTATGGTCCGTAAGGAAGCAATAATCCATGACGTCCTTCCGATTCTTCAAGACAGTTCAAATAAATTGCCGCTTCAACATCGATTCTGATACAAGGATATCATCTTTGACGGCAAACCACACCGAAAAGTACACCCCAAATTGTGAGGTACCATATCGGCCGGCAGTACTCATTCGAGTGCAACAAATATTCAATGATACTTCCTTCCCCGCCGCATCTAAACCAAAGATTTGTTCCAGCTTTCCTTTAATTTAGTCACCACATTACTATCCTCATTCATTTTATCAACCACAACAACTGTTTTAACAGGCTCCTTATCAATCACAACATCTTTTTCAACTCCCTTCCCCGAATTGAACCGATTAATGTTCCTCGTGCAATTGAGTCGTCACTTCTTCAACCTCATTGGCCTTCTCTTTCTCGGCCTCTTTTTCAACACAATGCTGATATGTTGTATCATGATGAACGCCTTCATTTGTTTTGTCTTCAACAGTCGTGTTACTCCAAAATCAACATTTGGAAGAACTTCCTCCAATTGAGTCACAACATTTGTAACCTGTTTGTCCTTCTCCTTCTCTCGCTTTTTCCCCGTAGCAATATCTACCTCCTTATTGATAACCTCATCTTCAACATTCTCGTTATTTTTTCCAGCCTCTCTTTCAATGTCCTCCTGATTTGTTGAACCATTATTACCCACCTCATTGTGTGCCTCTTGGACTGTCTTCATAACTCCCAAACCTTCATTTGTTTCCAAATTAACGTTTTCATTCAACCGAGTCAACACATTTGTCTCTTCATTAATGGTTTCATTATCTCTTTTTTGTCTTGGCTCTAGGAGTTGTAACACGATTCATATCCTCTCTAGCTCGTCCTCCTCCAAAAACAATATTGTCTACTATGTCATTCAAATTTGAATACATATCATAATCCTCATCATCTTTTGTTCCATCATCACAGATTCAAGTTTGTAATATCAATAGTTTCTTCACCTTCTTCCTCGTGATCACCGCCGATTTGAAGATCTTGATCTCCAGACATCCTCCATATTTTTTGTTCAATTCCGCGTCTCGAATTTTTAACATGTCGCTGAGTACATCAAACAAGGGAAGCCCTTCTCTTGCTTTCGCCCTTTCATAAGACCTTGCTACCAACCCATCCATAAAGGCATGATATCCAATATCTTTCATGAAAGACAAAGTTTGTGTATTGGGAGTATCTTGTTCTTGCTTCTCGATGTATCACAAGTATCGTGTTGTCTTCAGCAGCTTCTTTTTCAGTTTCAACATCTTTACTACAGTCTTTTGTGGCAGCAGTTTGGGTAGAAGTAGTTCTTTCATCTATTGAATTGTTGGGTTTCGTTTTGATGAACTTCTTCATGTTATGTACAAATCTTGAAAAGAACAACTCGTTGTCCCTCTTTATACGGAAATAAGCTTCATGAGCACTCTGCCAAATGACATAATAAAAATATTAAACAAGAGTATTAAATATTTAACCACAGCAATATCATAATTTATTGAAAAAATATCACCATTATTCTTTAATAATATCACAACATTACACTTGCTTGTAGATGTTAGGGAAAAAAAGTGATTCATTTTCATTTTTTGGGAGACAATATCACAATTAAGAAGTAACAATATCAGACAATAGTATGCACAATATCACAGTTGAATTTAAGAATTGTTTTTAAGAACAATATCAATAGTAACTGCTAACAATATCATACATAACACTTAACAATATCAATGATAAAATTAGAAATGTCTCACCATATCCGAATTCAAATTCAAAGGGCTCCTTAAAACAATATCACGTGTCCCATGTGATATTGTTTTACAATATCACACTTTATGTGTCACAATATCACTCTATTTGTCTTACTGTGAATCAATATCATAAGCATTACAATTGGTTGCTATTATGAAAAAATATCACAATTAAGAAGTAACAATATCGCATAATAGTATGCACAATATCACAATTGAATTTAAGAATTGTTTTTAAGAACAATATCAATACTAACTGCTAACAATATCATACATAACACACAACAATATCAATGATAAAAGTAGAAATGTCTCACCATATCTGAATTCAAATTCAGTGGCTCCTTAAAACAATATCACGTGTCCCATGTGATATTGTTTTACAATATCACACTTTATGTGTCACAATATCACTCTATTTGTCTTAATGTGAATCAATATCAAAAGCATTACAATTGTTTGCTATTATGAAAAAATATCACAAATAGCCACCATAAATATCACAATTTAAATGAACAATATCACAGTTTGATAAAATATCATTATCATTAACAAAATTTAGTCTCCCTGGCAGTTTTTAGATTATGGTAAAACAATATCAACTTGGGTAAACAAAAGTATCACAATGTGTTCAAAACAATATCAAAGTAAGAAGAAAAGGAATAGATGTAACTGTAAGGACAACAAAAAGACATTAGTACTTACATCCATTGCTCTTGCTTTGATTTCTTTATCGGTTTCAACTCCTTTAGGCAGCTTAATCATGATGTAGCCCTCTTTTTGCTTCAGGTTCAGCTTCACCATCATCTTTCTCGAGGGTTTGTGTAAGTCTCATTTCCTAGGTTCTTCCGAAAAATTAATCATCTCTTGTTAGCAACTGAAATTTTATCTTCATCAAAGACTCAAAGAAACATACTGTAATGTAACACTTGAGTACTTAATCATAAATATACATAGAAATGTTGTATTGTCTCCTGACCTTGATGTGATAAACAGATTGGGTACTCAATTTTCGAAATTGGTGCATTCCCCAATATTGTTGTTTGTCTCTCATCTTCAACTCTTGATGCCATAGTCTGATCATCCCAATGTTGGATTAGCGGTAGAGTGTATTTCATAGCATTGCCCTTAAAATTGAACCTATGGAAGTAGGCTAGCATAATCACTAGTAGGCAACCGGTGATATTCGACTTCTTTTTTCTTTCCACCCCTTAATACTAGCAAATCATCTCTTCAAAGATATAGTCACACCAATCATAGTCTCTAATTTTATTCACATCCGCAATAGACTTAACAAGTTTTAAATCTAGGGTTTTATTTGTATTTGGCGCTAGGAAAATGGACATGCTATAGAGAACAAACATTCTCTTAAACTCATCACCACCTCAAGACACGCCATCAATCTATCATGCACATCCTTCACATTAATTGAGCGAAGTACCTTTCACACCAAACTTCATCCTCCAATCATTTTTCATTTTGGTGTCAATCAGAGTAGTGGCATTCCCCCTTTTTGTGGTGGTTACTTTATCACCTGTCCTAGGTAGTAGAAACATGTCATGGACATCATGCTTTGAAAGCAGAAAATCCAACTTTTTTGTTCTAAACATATTGCTAGAACAGTCATAAGCTTTCAAGACCCGATTCAGGATTCCATGTGGTAGTTGAGTTACCTTTAACATTAACAAACCTCCAAATCCAATATCCCTTACAGGCGTTTCTCGTTGTTCTTCATTTAAGTTCTTAATCAACTCAACCAATTTTTTTGGCCTACACTTAGTCCAAATTGTTCCCTTCTTTTTGTGTAGTTTAGTCTTCTCAACTTCTTGAATTGCGACCTCTTTGTTCGTTCTTTGTTCTACCAGCTCCATAGTATTGTTTTCCTTGTTATTCTTTGTTTTCCTACGTTTATACTGCTTTAATGTTGTTTCTTCAACATTCTCAATTGCTTGCTATTGGCCTTTTTTCGCTAATGGTTATGTTAGGTTCACTGAATCGCCGTTCCATTTTCTTGCTAGTAACAATCGGCATTTAAAATTTTATTAGTATCACATTCTGTGCTTAATACTATAAGATCATATAAACAACAAGATCAAGTTACAAAGATAGTATCACTACCAATTCTTAACAAAGTGTCACACCTCATGTCATAAAAGATCACCGGTTAAAGAAATGTTTCTCGATTGACCTAAACTATCAAAACTAAATAGTATCACTACCTACTCTTAATAGTATCACACTTAATAGTATCAACAGAGAACGAGACTTTCCTCATTAACAAGTCCAAATTTACTTTATCGTCAACACTAGATTTCACATTGAACAATAGTATCACTACCTACTCTTAATAAGATCACTACCTACTCTTAATAGTATCAACAGAAAACGAGACATTCCTATTTTTCGCAATTGAAACAAACAAAACAACTAATAATCATCTACAACTATCCAATTTAAATAGTATCACTACCTACTCTTAATAGTATCAACAAAAAACGAGACATTCCTCATTAACAAGTCCAAATTTATTGTTAACACTAAATTTCACATTAAACAATAGCTAACCCTATTTTTCGCGATTGAAACAAACAAAACAACTAATAATCCTCTACAACTACAATCGATCATAGTTTTTTGTTCAATGCATCCATGTTATCGACGGAATACTGTTTAAACTCATTAACAACTAAGACATTGTATAAATATACAACAACAACTTGAAAGTAAGCATTTAAACTCATTAACAAGTCGAAAATTTGTGCTTAAATGCTATTTTTATCATATAATTGAACTCAATTTGCAGTAATTAAGAACAAAATCAATATGTATAATCAAATTAAAATCGCAAAAGATGAACAAAAATCGCAAAATGTAATAAAACCGATTAGAGCGTGCCTCGACGATTTTTGAACCTAATTTTGAAATTCAACTGATATTATGCAAAGGATTGACAGACTGAATCTATATTATTGATATCAAGTTGATATCGTGTTTGAATTTTTAGATTTTTGCGGATTTTTAGTGAGATTTTTGAGGGAGTATTTGTTTTGGTGTGATTTTTAGAGAGAGAAACAGTTTTAAAAAAAGTGAACGGTTTTGTTTGGTTTTAGAAGTTTAAGCGCCATTTTTCTGTCAATATTCAGCGTGATATTCTTTTGCCTTACGCGTGATATTGTGGATGGACTCATGGACTCAAATATTTAGGTGGACTCACCGGATCCCGCCTATATATATATATATATATATATATATATATATATATATATATATATATGTGTATATATATTCTTCTAATTACTAATAATAATAATAATAATAATAATAATAATAATAATAATAATAATAATAATAATAATAATAATAATAATAATAATAATAATAATAATAATAATAATAATAATAATAATAATAATAATAATAATAATAATAATAATAATAATCACCCCACCCATGACCGAACTAATCGACACTTTGCTCCAATAAGCAAAACAAAAAGGAAACAAGAAGGAAAAGAAAAGGAAAAAGGAGGAATGATGATGATGTGATGAAGGTAATGGTGAATTGTTGATGCCGAGCTTGTGAACGGAGGAGATGGTTGAAGGATGTCGGGTTTGTTGATGGTGGAGATGCAAAGGAGGATGATGGAGGTGAATGGTGTTAATGGTGGCTGTGTCGGGTGTTTTGGGATTGGTGCAGGTGGTGGAGCAATGGTGGTTAATTTGTGGAAGATGAATGCTGAGTTGATGGTGATGATGAAACAAAAGTAGCAGAGAAGTAGTAGGGGAGTTGTGTTTGACTTTTGTAAAGTCAAATGTTGACTTGGGGTCAAATTCGAACTTTCTTCGATTACATTAGCATGCCAGTCCGTCTTGACCCGTCTTATTTCAGCCTTGACCAAATTGCACCGTAAATTCCGTCTCATTTTTCCTCTTTGCCTACACGTTATTATAATAGACTAATATTAATACTAATATTAAATGAAAATCCGAATAATTAATAAATGTAACTACGACGACTAATTATTATAAATTAGTAAATAAATGAGCTTATCAGACAATTAAGTACACAAAATCGAGTCGGAATTAGGTATAAATTCGGGGCAAAATGTAACCAAAATACGACTCATCAAATCTCCCCACACTTAAACTTTAATCGTCCTCGACTAAGCTCATTTAAACTAAACCGAAACCCTTAATATAAAAGACTAGCTAAACTAATAATATCCGATGAGAGGCAATTAACGGGCCTTCTCCGTCCCTTCAATTCACACCGAAACACAATGAAGTATGCATTCCGATACAAGGCAAGTGGGGGCTTGCAGAAAATTTTTGACACATCCAACATTTAAGCACGAATAAACATATAAGCTGCATCACAAAAAGTCAAACCGCTTTCCTCATCTAAGCGGTCGTTTTGTTTCAAAAACCGAACAAAGAGAGTCAATAGTGGAGGATGTCGTCTCCGGGTCTTACCAAGGTATTAACTCCCTAATTCTAGCTCAAGCAACCTATATTGACAACACGGGGTGCCTAAGAAACAAATTCTAGGCGAGAATGGGGAAGTACTTCGCTATACTCCCAAGAATGACACGACACATGCAAGATTCGACTCCGTATCAAACCTTTGACCAAAAGGATACCAAAGACCGACTCTCACGGGTTTCACTAGTCACTCAAATGAAAGAATGGGGTGATTTTTGTGACAAAATGTAGCCAAAATTACTCTCCTAACTCGACTTGCGAAGCATGCCCGCAATCTAATATGGTACTATATCCAATTTCCGCAAGAGAAATGCCAAATGATGCACATACAAGAAAGACAACCGGGTTGTAATGGGGCTTTGGTTGGGTGAAAAGGGATCAGTGCAAACACCGTTTTCAGGAAATGTGGGGCTAAAGATCGAGTAGTCGCCACATCTAACCAATTCACTAAACTCAACCAATCCAAATGAATTCCTTCACAAAATATGACAAGATTGTCATCTCCAAAAATCATTCAATTCTTTACAAAGCAAGACTCGATTTGCAAATTACCAACCCTTTATTTGGCACAAAAATATACATTCTTTTCTTTTATTTTTTCATTTCATTTTTCTCTTTTTTATTTGATTTTCTTGGTTGCATTTTTTTTCTTTTCTTTTCTTTTCTATTTGATTTTCTTTCTTGCATTTTTCACGACTTGTTCACCTCTTATTAAACAAAAGTAGCCAAAGTTGTATTTCACTCATGTGGCATTAAGATCATACACCCTAAGGTGAGTCAAAATTTCAACCCAAATATACTCCACAAAAGAACCACAATGACGAACTACTCAACCAAGGTGAGTTGTTTATGGGAAGTAGTTGTTTTGTTGGCAATAGAAACGATAAGACTTAGGCTCAAAATGGGTTAACAAAAGGAAACAATTGACTCAAGGGTATAACAAAAGCTTATTTGGCTATTGTGAGGTTACTTTATTTGAACAAAATTGTCTCAATATGCACATCGACACTTCTACGGTAAGGAATGAGCACCATACTTATGCGTTTTGACATGACATACTACGTAAGAAGAACTACTCTCATGACCTAAACGGGACCGGTTTGATGGACCGCCCATATGGGGGCTCTATCCTCACATTTTAGTAGCTATGTCGGTCCTAAGTCAAGTCTCGGGTCCAATACGGTCTCACAAGGTGGTCGCAACTTGGTTGTTAAGTTAGACTTCCGGGTTTTGCAAGCAAAAACTCTAACTTGTGTCATCAAGTGGCACGAGCTATCAAGAGAGAAATGATACGGGCAAGATAAATTATCTTCATTGGCAACATATGCCCTCCACATTTAGACCCTCTATGCAACTATTTACAAACACGATGCAAAGTGTATGGATGTAAACTACACATATGAACAATCTACGTGAATGTAAGAGTGAACACAAATATATAATTCTATTCTAAATGCAAACAATATCTAGGCCTAACAACACACCAACAACACACGCATATCTAAAACGGTTCCCAAAGGGAACACCCACATCAAATATCCCGTCCTCCTCCATGCTTATATATACAAAAAAGAAAAGGAAGGATAAAGGAGAAATGATTGGAAGAATTTTACCAAGCGTCTTCTCCGATGATTTATGTGTTGCCTATCAAAATTTTTAGGACAAATGCAATATATATAATATAAACAATGCAATATTTTTGAAATTTTTCAATTTTTAGGCATTTTTGTAATTTTCTCAAATTAACAAGCAAATATATATAAATATAAACAATAGGCACAAAGAGGATATTTCCCTCCCCACACTTGGAATCTACGTTGTCCTCAATGGAACAAAGTATAGGGAGATAATAGGAAAAATAAATAGCATATTTTTGTTGATTTTTGAATTTTCAAAAATTAAGGAACGTGTTTTTGGATTTTTTTGAATATTTGAAAAATAAATAACATGTTTTGGTATTTTAAAATTTTTTCAAGTTTTAAGATTTTTATGTAATGAATCCCCTCCCCACACTTAAAATGTGACATTGTCCTCAATGGAACAAATGTATGGGGGGGGGGGGGGGAACAAAAATGCAGGTTAAGTATAAGTAAGTAAGGGAAGAGAATATATACAATTTGGTGGTTCTTGAGGGACTCCACCAAACCTCTCATTCAAAACTTTGCTTCTTGACTCCTTTGGTGATACGATCCACGTCATACAAGGCACATAGTAATCGGTCAAAAGCCCTAGAAAAAGCCTCAAACAAGCACAAGTAGCACCAAGATACGACATACCACAACCAACTACTTCTCCCACGCTTCTTGTCATGGTTCCTCTTACCCTTCTTTGCACCATTTCTTGGGTCCTTTTGATGGCTTGGACCCTTCTTCTTGAAGAAGCATCTAGGATGTGAAGAGATCGGTATCTCATTAACCTCATAGAATGAGGAAATTTACTCATTGTCATCAAATGAAGGAGAATGGCAAGGAATAAGAGGTGGAAGAGTCAACTTCTCAACATTGAGGTTCACGATGCT
The DNA here is from genome assembly GCF_048544455.1 of Silene latifolia. NCBI lineage: Eukaryota > Viridiplantae > Streptophyta > Magnoliopsida > Caryophyllales > Caryophyllaceae > Silene > Silene latifolia. The sequence goes on from NC_133531.1 coordinate 110,178,469, forward strand.
ATCATTTATGTCCTCATTTCTTTGACTCTCCAATTGAACCGAACCATTTCCAAAGAGAGCCGTCTTCAAGGCATCAATTTGAGCTTCCCAATCATTTGAAGAGTTATCCAACCAAGGTGTACCTTCAAGAGAGCCTAGATCAAAAGAATCCGGAGAGCTCAAATACAATTCAATCTCATCATCAATTTGGTCTTCAAATTCATCTTTTCTTGAATCATATTCACCCAAATCTTCTTTCGCATCAACTCTCAACATAAGATCACCTTCATTTCCCTTCTCATTTGTTGAGCAAGCTTTCAATGGGTCCAAAAATGAAGGCTCTAAATTAGGTTCATCCGAGTTATCTTCCACCATATCAACCATACAACAAGAATTACCCATAGGAGGAGATTTTATGGAATTGTTGAGTTCAAACTCAATCTTCTCATTACCCACTTGGAGCGAGAGTTTTCCACTCTTAACATCTATCATAGCACCTCCCGTGTCCAAGCAAGGCCTACCCAAAATGATTGGCACATGGCTATCTTCGGGCATGTCCATGACAAAGAAGTCGCACGGGATCACAAGTTTTCCAACCTTCAAAGGAACAACTTCAATCACACCCAAGGGATACTTAACCGAACGATCGGCTAGTTGTAGGGAGATCCTTGAAGGCTTCAAATCTTCCAAGTGTAGCTTCTTAAACAAGGAAAGAGGCATTAAGTTAACACTAGCTTCCAAGTCACACAAAGCTCTCTTTATCTTCACCCCTTGGATAGAACAAGGAATAGAAAAGCTTCCCGGGTCTTCAAGTTTGCAAGGAAGTTTGTGAGTGAGGATTGAACTACATTCCCTATAGAGGTTAACGAATTATACCCCTTCACTCTTTCTCTTTATAGTGACAAGATCCTTTAGAAACTTTCCATAGTTAGGGATTTCGGTGATCATGTCAAGAAACTGTATGGTAACATTCATATCTTTCAAAATTTCAATGAACTTCTTATATTTCTTATCATGTCTTGGCCTTGAAAGCCTTTGTGGAAAGGGAATTGGTTCAACATACTCCCTTATATGTGGAGTAGGTTCTTTGACTTTTGTTGAAATCAGTTCATCTTCCTTTGGTGGGTCAGCCATTTCTACTTCTTTTGATTTTTCCACTTCAACTTCAACTTCAACTGGTTGCACTTTCATTAATCCACTAAAACCCTCTTCCTTTTCCACTTTGGATTCTTCACAACCTCCTCCAATTGCCTTCCACTTCTCAAGAATACCGCATTCATTTGCTTTGGCTTCACCGTGTTACCCGGAAACTTGCCCGGATTTTGAGCCATTTGACTCAATTGTTGTATAATTTGGGCAACATGAGTTTCCGTGGCCTTTTGAGATGCTCTAATCTCATCATTAACACGACTTTGAGAAGCAATGTGGTTGTCAAGTTTGGAACCGGATTTTTGGTTGGCAATCACCAATTGCTCAAAGGCTTGCTCCCAAGATGGTTTTTGATTTTGTTGGACTTGAAAATTTGTATCAAAGGACAATTAATTGGGGTATGTCCTTCTTCACCACCAAGTTCACAAGATAACACTTGCCTCATGTTGGGGTTGGAGGGCTTGTTGAAGTTCAATAATGCTACTTGTTGAGTGAGGTCCTCAAGCATACTCTTCACTTCCACATTGAGCATCGTATTAGAGTCTTTACCCTTACCCTTTCTTGTTCATCTTTCGTTGTTCCAATCGATTGTCCTTGAGGCCATCTCTTTAATCAACTCTTTTGCCGCCTTATCACTCAAGATATCTAAGGCCCCTTACCCGAACCCGAATCAAGAAATAACCTTAGGTCTTGTGTCAAACCTTTATAGAAATTATTGATCAACTCGGGCTCGGATATGCCATGGTGAGGGTATAACCGTTGGAGTCTCTTGTACCTCTCCCAAGCCTCGTACAAAGTCTCATCTTCCTCTTGAGTGAACCCTTGAAACTCACCCTTTACCTTAGCCGTTCTTGAAGGAGGAAAGTATTTTTCAAGAAGGCCGAGGAGAGTTCATCCCAAGTCTTAAAAGAGTCGGGATCACAATTATTTAGCCAGTCTTTAGCCGCTCCCCTTAGTGATCTAGGGAACAACCTTAGATGGACCGCATCATCGGATACCCTATTCATCTTATACATGTCACAATTATCCAGAAAATCATTGAGATGGTCATTAGGGTTCTCCAAGGGACCTCCTCCAAATTGGTTATCTTGCACTAGGTTAAGCAAAGCATTCTTAATTTCAAAATTGTTGGCTTGAATCCTAGGCCTTTGAACATTAGAATTCGCAATATGCTTTGGGGCCATGTAGTCCCTAATCGGAACTGGTTCACCCATTGTTGTACTTTTTGGATTTTCAAATGGATTCTTAAAAACCACTACACACTCAAGTGAATATATTAGCAAGATAGATGGCACACCAAGGTGTGCAAAAGTGAAAATAACTTAGTCTAAACTAGAAAAAAATAATTAATATCAAGACAATGCTCCCCGACAACGGCACCAAAAACTTGATGGTTATCAAATCTTAACCTCGCAAGTGAACGAGTTCGTTGCACTAATTGAGGGTCGAATCCAGAGGGAGCATGGGTGATTATTAATTGTTTAAATTCTTATGCTTAGCTAAGTCAAACGAAACAAGTTGGTTGATTAACTAAGGGCTAGACTAAAGAGCAAGAAATAGAATAACTAAATAACTAATTGAATTAATTTCCTAGTCATTGTAAACCAGAATTCGATTTGATTATGCCCTAGAGATGACGGCTGTTTCTCTTTCTATCTCTAGGTTAAACATCATTAATAATAAACATCATAGCTCTGCCAATAAGTTTGATGTGTTGAACCCGCTGAGATCTGGAAAACTGAAGATTATTGGCAAACCAGATGTTGAGGAGGGGCAAAAGCATAAAAGCATTCATGAAATACAAGGTATCCCTGCCTTTGATCTGGAGGAGGGCCACGTTGAAGATGTGAATGAGGATGCTGCACATGACAATGAAGTGGAAGAAGATGAAATCTGGTATCAAAGACATGGTAGGAAAATAATGCAGATTATTGAAGAGGAACAAGATGACTTACTTCAACTATCAAATGATGATGTACAAGGAGAATTGGAGTATTGGCAACAAGCAGTATATGGATTCATTGTAGGGGCTAATCCTCCGTGGCAAGTGTTGGAGGGGTTCCTGAAAAGAATTTGGAGTAAGTATACTGTTGACAAAATCTCTTTTCTCCCAAATGGTGTCTTTCTAGCAAGGTTTAATACTGAGGAAATGAAACAAGCCGTGCTGTCAAGTGGATATTTTTTATTCGATAATAAACCTCTTATTATTAAACCATGGCTACCTAATGTGGAATTGACTAAGGAAGAAGTAAAAAAGGTTCCAGCATGGGTAAGATTGCAGAACTTGCAATTGAAATTTTGGGGCAATAGCCTGCCAAAAATTGCAAATCTGATTGGGACCTACCTCAAGAGTGACAATGCTACCACTGAAAAAACAAGATTAGGGTTTGCAAGGGTTATGGTTGAGTTAACACTAGGTCAAAAATTCCCAAGTAAAGTGAAATTTCTTGATGAAAAGCAACAGTTAATTGAAATTGTTGTAGACTATGAATGGAAACCTAGTGTATGCTCTAAGTGTGGTCAGATAGGACATGAACAGCAGCACTGCAGGAAAAATAAAAATAGAAAAACTCAGGGTGTAATAGCAAAGGTATGGAGACCTGTTCAGAAATCTGTTCCTTTGCCAAAACCTGTCAATCAGCAGCCTGCACAAGTCAAGAATGACATACCATTAACAAAAGGAGAGCCAACTTTGCAAGTGACTCTAACTGACTCTGTTACTAGTCCTGAAACACCTCAGACCAGGACAGTGATGACAGTGACAGGAGCTACTTCCCCTGTTAGACACTTAAGGGTCACTAGGCAAGGTAGTGAAAATATTAATAGGAATATTCAGACATCCCCCACACAAATGGAGACTCTCTCTGAATCCTGCTCTCCAAAACAAGGGATTGGTATAGATGGTAATGATCCCCCCCCCCACCTTGATCCATAATGAACATTGGATTTTGGAATGTGAGGGGGATGAATAGGGAAAAGAAACAATTGGATGTACATAAATTTTTACATTTAAATAATGTTGGTCTGTTTGGTCTCATTGAGACTAAAATTAAACCAGGTAGTTTGAATAATGCTATGAATAAAGTCTTCAAGGACTGGAGTATCTCTACTAACTCAGCTTATCATAGTGGAGGCAGGATATGGATTCTTTGGAAGCCTAATCTTTTTGATGTGCAATTCTTGGAGTACAATGCACAGTACATTCATATGCATATCACTGAGAAAGGATCACAACTGCAATTTTACCACACTGTAGTTTATGCTTTTAATGGGATTTCTGAAAGGGAATCCTTGTGGTTAAATTTGAAAATAATTGCAAGGTATAGTCATGGGCCTTGGGCAGTAGGAGGTGACTTCAACTGTGTGCTATATGCTAATGAAATATTAGGAGGTAAAGTATCTAATGCGGAGTCAGAACCCTTTCAAGACTGCCTGGATAGCTGTAACCTTATGGATAGCCAGGCTCTAGGGGCATTCTATACTTGGAATGATAAGCAACCTCCAGAAACTAGGGTGTATAGTAGGCTTGACTGGTTTGTGGTCAATCAGGATTGGATGCAGTCATTTCCTACCATGGTGGCTAATTTTTTGCCTGAAGGGCACTTTGATCACACACCTTGCTTGGTGAGCATGGATAATAGGAGCAATACCAAGACCAAACCTTTCAAATATTTTAATATGTGGAGTTTGACTCCAGGTTTTAAGGAATGTGTTCTAAATGGTTGGAGTCAGAGAATTGATGGATCTAAGATGTTCAGGATTGTCAAAAAATTGAAAGCTCTGAAATTGAACCTAAAAAATCTTAATAATACTCAATTCTCTGATATTGAGAACAAGGCAGATTTGTCCCAGACTCAACTCCTTAATCTGCAGCAAATGTTAGTGGCTGACCCAGGTAACAAAGACTTGCTGAAGCAGGAATATGAATTACTTCAAAACTCCAAAATCCTCAATCAGGCTAAATGGGACTTCCTCAGGCAGAAAGCTAAAGCACATTGGATTCAGGAAGGGGATTGTAATTCTGCATATTTTCATGGGGTGATCAAATCAAAAAGGAATAAGAACTCTATTTATCAAATTAAAGATCATAAGGGCATGATATGCAATGATGAACCAGGAATTCAAGCTGCCTTTCTCAACTACTATAAAATGCTTTTAGGTTCAACTGGGCATACTACTAGAGTCAATTCTGAAATTGTACAGCAGGGGAAAACTTGTACTGATCAACACTGCTTGATTCTCATGGAACCATTCACAAAGGTTGAAATAAAAGAAGTGATGTTTTCTATCCCTAATGATAAAGCTCCTGGGCCTGATGGATACTCAAGTAAGTTTTTTAAAGATTCTTGGGAAATCATAGGAGATGACATATGTGATGCAATTCTTGATTTTTTCACTTCAGGCTCTTTATTGAAACAACTGAATGCTACTACTATCACGCTTTTACCTAAAGTGGATAGGCCTACTTCAGTGTTACAATTTAGACCCATTGCATGTTGTAATGTGGTTTACAAATGCATCTCTAAGCTGCTTTGTAAAAGATTAGATAGAGTCTTGCCTGAGATTATTGCTTCTAACCAAGGAGGATTTATACAAGGGAGGAGCATAATGGAAAACATTCTTATTTGTCAAGATATTATCAGGCTATATAGTAGAGGGGCAGTCTCACCAAGATGCTTGTTCAAGATAGACCTACAAAAGGCTTATGACATTATAGAATGGAGCTTTTTGGAACAGATGCTTATAGCTATCAAAATTCCCACTCAATTTAGAGAATGGATTATACAATGTGTCACTACTGCATGTTATTCTCTAAACCTAAATGGGAGCATGTTTGGCTTCTTTAAAGGACAAAGAGGTTTGAGGCAGGGAGATCCACTTTCCCCCCTTCTCTTTACAATATGCATGGACTACCTCTCAAGACTGCTTGCTTACACCACAGACAGATATGAGTTCATCCTCTATGCAAACCATTAAAGCTTACTCATCTTATGTTTGCGGATGACCTTCTCTTATTTTGCAAAGGAGATGCCCCTTCTATTATGACAATTCTCAGAACTTTTGCTACTTTCTCTAATTCATCAGGCCTCAAGATGAGTCAGGGTAAGTCAAATGCCTATTTCAATGGAGTGAGGGCAAACCTAAAGACTGAGATTCTATAGGTTTCAGGGTTCAGAGAAGGAACTTTGCCTTTCAAATATTTGGGGGTCCCTATCAAGACTACTAGACTAAATGCACAAGATTGCAGACCCTTGATTGATAAAATTGTGAACAAAATTAGAGGTCTGGGTACTAGAAAACTATCTTATGCAGGCAAAGCTAGTGCTAGTCAAGGCAAAGGCTCAAGACTTTTCATAACTACTGGGCAACCATGTTTATACTTCCAACAGGTGTCATCCAGAGGATTGAAACTATTTGTAGAAATTTCCTATGGGATGGGGGAGTGGACTATATAAGATCCCCATTGGTCTCATGGGATAAATGCTGCAAACCCAAACAAGAAGGAGGCTTGGGTATTAAAAATGACCTACTATGGAACAAGGTCATGGTTGGTAAGCTTGTGTGGTGGATCCATGCTAAACCTGACCATTTATGGGTCAAATGGATCAACCATATTTACCTTAAAGGCAAAACTTGGCAGGCCTACTCTCCATCCAATGATTCTAGTTGGTACAGAGAAAAATCGCCAAGTTAAACTTTTACTAGCGATGCTTATACCCAAAATGAATGGGTGGACCCGAAAGGTCGAGAGTATACAATCAAAAAAAGGTTATGAATATCTCGTAGTTAAAGGAGACAAAATAGATTGGGTGAATCTGGTTTGGACTAACTGGTCGCTTCCTAAACACAGCATGATCTCATGGTTTTATCATCACAATAGTTTGAATATGAAAGAGAAAATGCATAAATTGGGGATTAGTGAGACTGATACCTGCACCATCTGTGAAAATGGAACTGAGAATAATGACCATCTCTTCTTTCAGTACGACTATAGCAAAGATATACTGGATATCATTAGCACCTGGGCTCGGATTCATCTCCCTACTCGGGATATTTTGGCTTGGAGACTGAACATGCAAGGCTCCTCTCTGCAACAGGATGTGATCAACGCTATTATCAATGCTACCATGTATCATGTATGGCGTCAACGGAATATAAGTAAGTTTGAACAGAAATTACTTACTCTGAAAGCAGTGGCACACGATATTATTGAGGAACTCAAGACTAGAATGCGAGGAGGTAAGATCAACAAGGTTGGGGGCGGAGATCGTCGCTGGCTGGAGTTGTTGATTGATAGGAAGTGAAATCGATTTGGGGATTTTGCAGAATGAAGCTGGAAATTGAGGATACGGTTTTGTTGGTAGAAGATAATTCTATTTCTTTTTGTTGTCCTTTGGGTTGATGTAAGGCTTTGGGTCGTGTTTTAGTTGGAGGCTAGTCCACTCATCTTGAATTTATTTAATATGTGGAGCTTGGCTCCAGGTTTTAAGGAATGTGTTCTAAATGGTTGGAGTCAGAGAATTGATGGATCTAAGATGTTCAGGATTGTCAAAAAATTGAAAGCTCTGAAATTGAACCTCAAAAATCTTAATAATACTCAATTCTCTGATATTGAGAACAAGGCAGATTTGTCCCAGACTCAACTCCTTAATCTGCAGCAAATGTTAGTGGCTGGCCCAGGTAACAAAGACTTGCTGAAGCAGGAATATGAATTACTTCAAAACTCCAAAATCCTCAATCAGGCTAAATGGGACTTCCTCAGGCAGAAAGCTAAAGCACATTGGATTCAGGAAGGGGATTGTAATTCTGCATATTTTCATGGGGTGATCAAAGCAAGAAGGAATAAGAACTCTATTTATCAAATTAAAGATCATAAGGGCATCCTATGCAATGATGAACCAGGAATTCAAGCTGCCTTTCTCAACTACTATAAAATGCTTTTAGGTTCAACTGGGCATACTACTAGAGTCAATTCTGAAATTGTACAGCAGGGGAAAACTTGTACTGATCAACACTGCTTGATTCTCATGGAACCAATCACAAAGGCTGAAATAAAAGAAGTGATGTTTTCTATCCCTAATGATAAAGCTCCTGGGCCTGATGGATACTCAAGTAAGTTTTTTAAAGATTCTTGGGAAATCATAGGAGATGACATATGTGATGCAATTCTTGATTTTTTTTCACTTCAGGCTCTTTATTGAAACAACTGAATGCTACTACTATCACGCTTTTACCTAAAAGTGGATAGGCCTACTTCAGTGTTACAATTTAGACCCATTGCCTGCTGTAATGTGGTTTACAAATGCATCTCTAAGCTGCTTTGTAAAAGATTAGCTAGAGTCTTGCCTGAGATTATTGCTTCTAACCAAGGAGAATTTATACAAGGGAGGAGCATAATGAAAAACATTCTTATTTGTCAAGATATTATCAGGCTATATAGTAGAGGGGCAGTCTCACCAAGATGCTTGTTCAAGATAGACCTACAAAAGGCTTATGACACTATAGAATGGAGCTTTTTGGAACAGATGCTTATAGCTATCAAAATTCCCACTCAATTTAGAGAATAGATTATACAATGTGTCACTACTGCAAGTTATTCTCTAAACCTAAATGGGAGCATGTTTGGCTTCTTTAAAGGACAAAGAGGTTTGAGGCAGGGAGATCCACTTTCCCCCCTTCTCTTTACAATATGCATGGACTACCTCTCATGACTGCTTGCTTACACCACAGACAGATATGAGTTCAAATATCGAGATAAGGGCATAATGGAAAACATTCTTATTTGTCAAGATATTATATTTTGAAGTAAATTATTTAATTTGATAGTTGCGAAATGTTTAAAAATAGTTTAAACCATGTAAAAACCTTTTATATCGAGATAAGGGCATATCGGGAAAAATGGCGATTCTTTTAAAAATTGGGCAAACGATTTTGGAAATGGGTCATATGAGTACTCAATCTTCTTGTAATCTCGTGTTTAAGAATTTTGGCATTGTCGGAATTTGCATTTGACGAACGGTTCTAATTATCGTCGAAACGAGCTAAAACCGACTAATGAAATTCCGCCACATACCCCGCTCCTTCCCTCCTTTCCACGGCACACCTCCTCTTCCTCCTTCCCATTTCTTCCTAGGACTTCTTTTGTTCTTGTTTTGTTCATCTTGACCGAAATCCACAAAGAAAAATAATCAAATAATCTTACAATCGTAATTTCATCATAATTTCTTCGTTTCTAGTCCGATTTTCGCAAAATTTATATTTTCGGAATCCTCTCTTCAAGATCTACATCCTAGTATGTTTTAATTTCAGTTTTCATGATGTCGATTTAAGATGATTTTGGGCATAATTTCGGTTTTAGTGATTATTGTTGTGTTTTTGTTGTTTTTAATAGGTGAAGATTATGAGGATGATATAGGGGACTCCTATATAGTAGAGGATGATGGGTAGCTACTGTTTTTAGGGTTTTCTCAAGGGTTATTTGCCTTTTGCTAGCTTAAGGTAACATATTTCGAGTTACTCGACGATTAAATGTCACATTCTTTACTTTTTGTATGATTTTTGTGAAGGATATTTGAGTAGTTTATTTCACATGAAAATATAGGTTAAATTCATGTCTTTTGTATGTTAAGTTCACTTGTTAGTATGGAAATGAAATGGGAATGATTAATTGATGCTTCAGACGATGTTAAACTGAACAAAAATGGAAAAATGGAGGGTTTGGGGTGGCGGCCAGCAGGCCCTGCAGGCCCGGCAGGCCCACGGCAGGCCCTGGGTTGGCCCGGGTTGGCCCGTTGCTTGTTTCGCGGTTTTTCATGCATTATTTGTCGTTTCGGGTTTATTAATGTTATATTTAGTATAAGTAACAAATGGGTAATCTTTTGAAATGAATCATATTAGTAGTAAATATAATGTTGATGGTAAAATTATATTTATATTGGTAGTTGCACATGTTAGGATAGGTTATGATATGAAATTGTAAAGAATAGGCTTAAAATGAATTTTATAGCGATAATTGCAATGTTTTGGTGATTAAGCCGAAAACTGAGCCTTGGTCCCTTTGATCAATCGATGTCGACAATCGTGTGATTGGTCACCATGATTTAACCCGCACTGCCGCAGATCGGGGTTGCGGGTAAAAATTCGGTTGGATGTAAATTATTGTGAAAAATGGATAATTGGCCTTATTCTTGTTTTAGGCCATTTATTATGTTTTTAGTTCACATGTGTTGTTGGTTGAATTGAATGGTTTCTTATATTGTAGAAACGGCCTTAGATTCCCTGGAACCTTTAATATTGTTAATATAGCTTGAAATGGAATTGGTATTGAATACTTCTTGCAGGTTGTTGTGTTTGTCATAGATAGGCCTTTATAGTCTTTGACGAGTATATGTTCACCGCTTAATAGCCTTTGTGTGCCCGACTTGGTGGGATTATATCCAAGTTGGGGCATGACCTCGTTACTTATTTTGATAGTAAGTGGTCAACTTAAGTACTAGCCAACCCTTTGGTGGACTCCTTAGGGTACTCACTTTGTTTTAGAAAAATTGTGAGTCTTGGTGCGGTGGTGTGTATCCGCATGTCTAGGTCTCAAGCAGATTTTAGGCTAGGGTTGTGTTGTCCTCGGCCATGTTTTGATAGAACCTCTGAGCCAGGATACCGGTTCGATTACCTTCCCTACCTCGTGGTATAGACTCGAGTTCTGAGTGACTATTGACCGTACTAAGAACTTATGCCTGTCTTTGATATATTGTCCTTTCTTGTATGGTGATTTTATGAGTTGTAATAGGTGAGATGCAAGCCGGTTACAATTGATAAAGTTTGATTATCGCTTGTTATATGTTTCACATGATAGTTTAATTTGGTCAGTTTAGTGTTCATATGTTAGAATACTTGATATCTAGATTATTTGTGATGTTGTTTACATGTTACATTACATGTTACATTAAATATGACATTTCGTGGCTGGGAGGACTCGGGTTACTCCCCACTGAATTGTGGCTTTCGTGTTTGTATAAAATACGATTGACAAAGTTGATGATGATTAGATGGGGTCACAGACGAGCTAGTGAGCAAAAGAACCTTGGACTTAGTTTGGTTATTTTGTAGTAAACCTTTAAACATTTGGTTGTGTTTATATTTTGAAGGGACATATGTCTCCCTCTCTTACTTTGGTTTGTATCACGTTATTCTCGTGACTTTAGTTATGTTATGTAAATTAGTGTGTTAGTATTTGCAGGTTTTGGCACTCTTCATTTGGAAGTGTTTGTGATTGGTTTAGAAAAGTTTTTGAAATTACAGTTTTATCTAGTTGAACCAATTACAAACATATCCCGTCGCTTTTTCTAGAGAATTTACGTGTTTATTTATCGCTAAAAATGAGGGTGTCACAGTTGGTATCAGAGCTTGTTGCTCCCGACGCACGTTTGTGCACCCCAATATAAATCACTTGACCTTTAAATAATAAACTTGAGAGATGGGTAGGATGGGTAGATTTAGGATTTTATGTGGTAGTCTGTTTGTGATTGCTATTTGTTAGGTTCTAACCAATGTTCTCTTTTGCAAGATGGCTCTCCAAGAAATGTAGATAATGCAATCTTACAAGCTAGGTTTGTTGATTGTTAGTTATTAATTTTGGTGCTGTTAAAGATTGGTTATGCCAAATGAAGAATGCTTCCACTTTCTCGATATTTCTTTCCGTATTCAGTGTATCTTGCCTTAATCTTCCAAACTCGTTGTTTATTCGTCTTTCAAATTCCTCTTCTCTCGCCTTGGTAACTACTCTTCAATTCTTTCTCCCGATTCATCCTTGGTTCGTTTTCTTCTTATAATAAGAGTCCTTGTGGACACCTTCCTTTTATTCCGCGGGATAGTCCCCTTGTTCCAGAGAACCCGGTTTTGAGGGAATGTATCATTGGAGGGCGTGAACGAGTTGAGAAATTGATTGTTTAAGGTTTGAGTTGTATAGGAGAATATAACTTGGGATCCTTTGGTTAGTCTTGTTAGTTGTGCTTGATATGAGAGTCTAGTGGGTTGAGAAACACCTTGGGATTTATGTCTATTGAGAGCTTGTTTGTTATAGATGATTGAGCATGGGTACTACCTTAGCACATAAGATGGAATGAACCTAAGCTACTTCATTTGAGAGTCTCGATGTTTCTTGTGGAGAATTAAAGGAATGATAGTTAGCCCTAATCCTTGTAGGCCTTGAAAGGAATACAATAGGACGTTGACGTTGCTTAATGGATTGGTATCGTACTTTGGAATTAGTTAGTTATTTAAACCTTTCGAGTTGACCAAATCTAGTATAGAGTAGCCCTTGTTGACCTTTTGAAATTTGAGAACACGTGGTTGACCTTATTAATCATATCTGAATTTGGGAATTTTGGTGGAATGTTGTTCGATGTAGTTCGTTAGTTCAAAGATGTGATTCTAATTTATGGTATCGGAGACTAGAAGTATTAAGTGGTGAGATGATGGAGTAAACCAGCTATGGTATTTGGGGATGACACAGTAAGTGAAGTTCAATGACGAGAATTGTAAAGGAGATACTTTGGGACATGGATGGTAACAAATGAATTTGTGTGGTGAATTGACTTTGGCTCTTAGAACCAATTGAGTTGAGGAATACCTACCATTGTGGAGTCCTTGTTAGTCCTATGATTTGGTAGACTTTTGGGGCTTTATTGAGCACCTTAGTGATGTAACCTTATCGTATCGATCATAAGCTTTGATGAGTGTTTGGTAAGCGGTAACCCTTTCTTTATGCCGCTTCTGTTCTCCTTTCCTTCTCTTTAACGTTCGTTGAACCCTGTTCTTATGCCAAAGTTTACGTATCTTCTTCTTGCTGAGATATCTTCTTAACTCGAATACCTCTTACTTTTGTCAACCGTTATCTTTACGGTCCGACTCCTTATTTCCTAACATATCATTTGTTCCTTGCTTATCCTACTTTAACGCCTTTTTATAATACTATCTCTTTTGAGAAGTGTTGGCCTTGGTTGGACATCATGACCTTTGAAGGGATTGTTGTGTTTGACCCTTTCCTGGTTTTGAGAGGATTTGATATTGGAGAGACTTAGGTAGTGTTATGAGACATACTTGATGGGTCTTATACCTATAGATCCTTGATAAAGTGAGTACGTTGGATTGGTGGATTTTGTGTGTCAAATGTGAGTTGCATTGGTTACTAAGGTTATGGAACATGGCATTGTTGTTTATGTTTGGGTACTAGTGCCTAGTACTTGACTTAAAATGGATGAAACTGAATGGTGGATTTGAGGATATAGGATTGACTAAGTAGACGAGTTTTTGGTTGGCTTCCATAATCACTTTGGATATGAGGGTTTGATAATGTAAATGTTACCGTGTGAGAAATGTTAAATGTGGGATTATTAGTTGGTTTTAGTGAGTGATATTGATTACTACTTGAGCTATGGTATGAGAGTGAGAGTAAGCTACATTATTGGGAAGTTTTAGCACTTGTTTTAATAACTAGAAAGGGTAATGGTATGGTTGACACCTATTGCTAGGTTAAAGAACATAGTTTCAATTTATGGTTTTAGGAACTCTGAGGTGATAAAGTGTTGTTACAATTAAGACTTTGTTTCTTGGGAATTTGATGGTAAGTAAGTTTTAGGATGTCAAATTCGAAAGAATACTCCGTGGGATGTTGATGACCATAATGGATTGGTGATGTGATTTGGTATTAGTTGGCTCTTGAGAGTTCTTGAGTTGAGAGAGACTTAGTGTCGAGAAGAATTTGTTAACCCTATAGACTTATAGACCTTGAGGTCGCATTGAGTACTTGAGATGATGGGATGATGTTGTAGCTGAGTGCAGATCCGCTTTTGGAAATCCTTAATAAGTAAAAGGATAGAGAAACTTGAAATCCTATTGATTTTTCAGATTTTGGGGTTGGTATGTTGCTACCTTGTTTTGAAATGAGAATCTTGTGCTATATTTGAGGAACTTTCTCTTGGAGTTTATAGCTTGGTATTGGGATTCTTGATTAAAGGTTTATTTTTTTTGAGGAAACCATAGTTGACACTAGTTGGATATGAATATAGCTTTGTTGGAAGCCTTGACCTTAGACTTGTGAAAGTTGTTTCTGGATGTTTGAGGATTTGGAGCGATGAGATCACACTTATAGTGGAGTACCTTGTTTCAGGGAACAGATTAAGATGAGGTAACATAAGCGATTGAGGAAACCCTTGGGAGTGATGTGGTTATGAGTTTTGTTGTTAGGAAGTTTTTGGAACCGTTTTGAGTGTTGTTGTTTGTGATAAAAGTGTCTGGCGTTTCCTTGTTGACTAATTTCCCTTCTTCCTTGATCATGAGCGTTATCGTTCATACCTCTCTTCCTTACTTCATCATACTCCTCTCATAAGTTTGATGTTGGTAACCTATGAAACTCCATCTTTGACACCCTTTTAGGTTCGACTTCAATTCTTACCCCATGAAATTCATACAACCCTTTTGATTAGTTAAGCTTGAATCCTCTTAGCATACTTGCTCCTATGATGTCTAAGTTACTTTTCACTTCGAGGAATTTCTAAATATTTCAAGCTACCAGTTTCGATTCATTCTTGAAAGTTTATGTCACTTCTGCAAACCTAACCTATTTTTGAAGACTTGAAAATGAAAATTTGATTTAAGTTCCCTATTCCTTTCTTGAATATAAACTCGTTTATCGTAATTTTAATTTCTAGACCCGAGTTTCGTTAAGATTTGTCCAATTTCTGTTAATTTTGATCCATTTATGACTTCTTTGTCAAGGTTTAATGTTACATTTTAGGGATTTGACCCCAATTGGGTTTAAAAGTGAAACCTTCATCTCTATTTTGGCTTTTTGCAAAAGAAAATTTGAGTAGACTACCTTTCTCTTACTTTGATTTTAACGTTGATCGGATGTTAGAACTAGTTATTGGAGACATTTGATAACTTGTTCTACGCTTATCGGCGAATAGTTTTTTTTTAAATTTGTCTCTGATTTGGAAAAATAGCGTTCTTGTGTGCACGACAAGAGCAATTCCATTCCATGAATGAGACTTACATTCTTGAAAACTCTTCATTAATGTTTTGAAGGTATTTTGGTTTTTGAATTTTACAAATGATTTGCCTTTTTACCTTATCTTTGATATGAAATGTGGATGTTCCTGCCTGATCAACAAGAGTATCACCGTTTCATTGAAAAGATACCTATATTTTCTTATGATGATATTATTAAGATGTTGTTTACTATAATTTCTCCTTCTAAGTTTCGAAGACGAAACTTTTTAAAAGGAGGGGTGATTGTAACACCCCGTAATTTCGGACCGTTATTATATTGCGAAATAATTTATTAATCAAGTTGAATTTAAAATTTATGTATTTGAAGTAATAATAATTCAATGAAATGTAATTCTATTATATTTTGAAGTAAATTATTTAATTTGATAGTTTCGAAATGTTTAAAAATAGTTTAAACCATGTAAAAACCTTTTATATCGAGATAAGGGCATATCGGGAAAAATGGCGATTCTTTTAAAAATTGGGCAAACGATTTTGGAAATGGGTCATATGAGTACTCAATCTTCTTGTAATCTCGTGTTTAAAAATTTTGGCATTGTCGGAATTTGCATTTGACGAACTGCTTCTAATTATCGTCAAACGAGCCTAAAACCGACTAATGAAATTCCGCCACATACCCCGCTCCTTCCCTCCTTTCCACGGCACACCTCCTCTTCCTCCTTCCCATTTCTTCCTAGGACTTCTTTTGTTCTTGTTTTGTTCATCTTGACCGAAATCCACAAAGAAAAATAATCAAATAATCTTACAATCGTAATTTCATCATAATTTCTTCGTTTCTAGTCCGATTTTCGCAAAATTTATATTTTCGGAATCCTCTCTTCAAGATCTACATCCTAGTATGTTTTAATTTCAGTTTTCATGATGTCGATTTAAGATGATTTTGGGCATAATTTCGGTTTTAGTGATTATTGTTGTGTTTTTGTTGTTTTTAATAGGTGAAGATTATGAGGATGATATAGGGGACTCCTATATAGTAGAGGATGATGGGTAGCTACTGTATTTAGGGTTTTCTCAAGGGTTATTTGCCTTTTTCTAGCTTAAGGTAACATATTTCGAGTTACTCGACGATTAAATGTCACATTCTTTGCTTTTTGTATGATTTTTGTGAAGGATATTTGAGTAGTTTATTTCACATGAAAATATAGGTTAAATTCATGTCTTTTGTATGTTAAGTTCACTTGTTAGTATGGAAATGAAATGGGAATGATTAATTGATGCTTCAGACGATGTTAAACTGAACAAAAATGGAAAAATGGAGGGTTTGGGGTGGCGGCCAGCAGGCCCGGCAGGCCCAGGCAGGCCCACGACAGGCCCGGGGTTGGCCCGGGTTGGCCCGTTGCTTGTTTCGCGGTTTTTCATGCATTATTTGTCGTTTCGGGTTTATTAATGTTATATTTAGTATAAGTAACAAATGGGTAATCTTTTGAAATGAATCATATTAGTAGTAAATATAATGTTGATGGTAAAATTATATTTATATTGGTAGTTGCACATGTTAGGATAGGTTATGATATGAAATTGTAAAGAATAGGCTTAAAATGAATTTTATAGCGATAATTGCAATGTTTTGGTGATTAAGCCAAAATCGAGCCTTGGTCCCATTGATCAATCGATGTCGGGCCAACCGTGTGATTGGTCACCACGATTTAACCCGCACTGTCGCGCAGACCGGGGTTGCGGGTAAAAATTCGGTTGGATGTAAATTATTGTGAAAAATGGATAATTGGCCTTATTCTTGTTTTAGGCCATTTATTATGTTTTTAGTTCACATGTGTTGTTGGTTGAATTGAATGGTTTCTTATATTGTAGAAACGGCCTTAGATTCCCTGGAACCTTTAATATTGTTAATATAGCTTGAAATGGAATTGGTATTGAATACTTCTTGCAGGTTGTTGTGTTTGTCATAGATAGGCCTTTATAGTCTTTGACGAGTATATGTTCACCGCTTAATAGCCTTTGTGTGCCCGACTTGGTGGGATTATATCCAAGTTGGGGCATGACCTCGTTACTTATTTTGAGAGTAAGTGGTCCGCTTAAGTACTAGCCAACCCTTTGGTGGACTCCTTAGGGTACTCACTTTGTTTTAGAAAAATTGTGAGTCTTGGGTGCGGTGGTGTGTATCCGCATGTCTAGGTCTCAAAGCAGATTTTAGGCTAGGGTTGTGTTGTGTCCTGGCCATGTTTTGATAGAACCTCTGAGCCAGGATACCGGTTCGATTACCTTCCCTACCTCGTGGTATAGACTCGAGTTCTGAGTGACTATTGACCGTACTAAGAACTTATGCCTGTCTTTGATATATTGTCCTTTCTTGTATGGTGATTTTATGAGTTGTAATAGGTGAGATGCAAGCCGGTTACAATTGATAAAGTTTGGATTACTGCTTGTTATATGTTTCACATGATAGTTTAATTTGGTCAGTTTAGTGTTCATATGTTAGAATACTTGATATCTAGATTATTTGTGATGTTGTTTACATGTTACATTACATGTTACATTAACTATGACATTTCGTGGCCGGGAGGACTCGAAGTTACTCCCCACTGAATTGTGGCTTTCGTGTTTTTATAAAATGCGATTGACAAGTTGATGATGATTAGATGGGGTCACAGACGAGCTAGTGAGCAAAAGAACCTTGGACTTAGTTTGGTTATTTTGTAGTAAACCTTTAAACATTTGGTTGTGTTTATATTTTGAAGGGACATATGTCTCCCTCTCTTACTTTGGTTTGTATCACGTTATTCTCGTGACTTTAGTTATGTTATGTAAATTAGTGTGTTAGTATTTGCAGGTTTTGGCACTCTTCATTTGGAAGTGTTTGTGATTGGTTTAGAAAAGTTTTTGAAATTACAGGTTTTATCTAGTTGAACCAATTACAAACATATCCCGTCGATTTTTCTCAGAGAATTTACGTGTTTATTTATCGCTAAAAATGAGGGTGTCACAGCTTGGTATCGAGCTTGTTGCTCCCGACGCACGTTTGTGCACCCCAATATAAATCACTTGACCTTTAAATAATAAACTTGAGAGATGGGTAGGATGGGTAGATTTAGGATTTTATGTGGTAGTCTGTTTGTGATTGCTATTTGTTAGGTTCTAACCAATGTTCTCTTTTGCAAGATGGCTCTCCAAGAAATGTAGATAATGCAATCTTACAAGCTAGGTTTGTTGATTGTTAGTTATTAATTTTGGTGCTGTTAAAGATTGGTTATGCCAAATGAAGAATGCTTCCACTTTCTCGATATTTCTTTCCGTATTCAGTGTATCTTGCCTTAATCTTCCAAACTCGTTGTTTATTCGTCTTTCAAATTCCTCTTCTCTCGCCTTGGTAACTACTCTTCAATTCTTTCTCCCGATTCATCCTTGGTTCGTTTTCTTCTTATAATAAGAGTCCTTGTGGACACCTTCCTTTTATTCCGGGATAGTCCCCTTGTTCCGCAGAACCCGGTTTTGAGGGAATGTATCATTGGAGGGCGTGAACGAGTTGAGAAATTGATTGTTTAAGGTTTGAGTTGTATAGGAGAATATAACTTGGGATCCTTTGGTTAGTCTTGTTAGTTGTGCTTGATATGAGAGTCTAGTGGGTTGAGAAACACCTTGGGATTTATGTCTATTGAGAGCTTGTTCGTTATAGATGATTGAGCATGGGTACTACCTTAGCACATAAGATGGAATGAACCTAAGCTACTTAATTTGAGAGTCTCGATGTTTCTTATGGAGAATTAAAGGAATGATAGTTAGCCCTAATCCTTGTAGGCCTTGAAAGGAATACAATAGGACTTTGACGTTGCTTAATGGATTGGTATCGTACTTTGGAATTAGTTAGTTTGTTAAACCTTTCGAGTTGACCAAATCTAGTATAGAGTAGCCCTTGTTGACCTTTTGAAATTTGAGAACACGTGGTTGACCTTATTAATCATATCTGAATTTGGGAATTTTGGTGGAATGTTGTTCGATGTAGTTCGTTAGTTCAAAGATGTGATTCTAATTTATGGTATCGGAGACTAGAAGTATTAAGTGGTGAGATGATGGAGTAAACCAGCTATGGTATTTGGGGATGACACAGTAAGTGAAGTTCAATGACGAGAATTGTAAAGGAGATACTTTGGGACATGGATGGTAACAAATGAATTTGTGTGGTGAATTGACTTTGGCTCTTAGAACCAATTGAGTTGAGGAATACCTACCATTGTGGAGTCCTTGTTAGTCCTATGATTTGGTAGACTTTTGGGGCTTTGTTGAGCACCTTAGTGATGTAACCTTATCATATCGATCATAAGCTTTGATGAGTGTTTGGTAAGCGGTAACCCTTTCTTTATGCCGCTTCTGTTCTCCTTTCCTTCTCTTTAACGTTCGTTGAACCCTGTTCTTATGCCAAAGTTTACGTATCTTCTTCTTGCCGAGATATCTTCTTAACTCGAATACCTCTTACTTTTATCAACCGTTATCTTTACGGTCCGACTCCTTATTTCCTAACATGTCATTTGTTCCTTGTTTATCCTACCTTAACGCCTTTTTATAATACTATCTCTTTTGAGAAGTGTTGGCCTTGGTTGGACATCATGACCTTTGAAGGGATTGTTGTGTTTGACCCTTTCCTGGTTTTGAGAGGATTTGATATTGGAGAGACTTAGGTAGTGTTATGAGACATACTTGATGGTTCTTATACCTATAGATCGAGTACGTTGGATTGGTGGATTTTGTGTGTCAAATGTGAGTTGCATTGGTTACTAAGGTTATGGAACATGGCATTGTTGTTTATGTTTGGGTACTAGTGCCTAGTACTTGACTTAAAATGGATGAAACTGAATGGTGGATTTGAGGATATAGGATTGACTAAGTAGACGAGTTTTTGGTTGGCTTCCATAATCACTTTGGATATGAGGGTTTGATAATGTAAATGTTACCGTGTGAGAAATGTTAAATGTGGGATTATTAGTTGGTTTTAGTGAGTGATATTGATTACTACTTGAGCTATGGTATGAGAGTGAGAGTAAGCTACATTATTGGGAAGTTTTAGCACTTGTTTTAATAACTAGAAAGGGTAATGGTATGGTTGACACTTATTGCTAGGTTAAAGAACATAGTTTCAATTTATGGTTTTAGGAACTCTGAGGTGATAAAGTGTTGTTACAATTAAGACTTTGTTTCTTGGGAATTTGATGGTAAGTAAGTTTTAGGATGTCAAATTCGAAAGAATACTCCTTGGGATGTTGATGACCATAATGGATTGGTGATGTGATTTGGTATTAGTTGGCTCTTGAGAGTTCTTGAGTTGAGAGAGACTTAGTGTCGAGAAGAATTTGTTAACCCTATAGACTTATAGACCTTGAGGTCGCATTGAGTACTTGAGATGATGGGATGATGTTGTAGCTGAGTGTAGATCCGCTTTTGGAAATCCTTAATAAGTAAAAGGATAGAGAAACTTGAAATCCTATTGATTTTTCAGATTTTGGGGTTGGTATGTTGCTACCTTGTTTTGAAATGAGAATCTTGTGGTATATTTGAGGAACTTTCTCTTGGAGTTTATAGCTTGGTATTGGGATTCTTGATTAAAGGTTTATTTGTTTTGAGGAAACCATAGTTGACACTAGTTGGATATGAATATAGCTTTGTTGGAAGCCTTGACCTTAGACTTGTGAAAGTTGTTTCTGGATGTCTGAGGATTTGGAGCGATGAGATCACACTTATAGTGGAGTACCTTGTTTCAGGGAACAGATTAAGATGAGGTAACATAAGCGATTGAGGAAACCCTTGGGAGTGATGTGGTTATGAGTTTTGTTGTTAGGAAGTTTTTGGAACCGTTTTGAGTGTTGTTGTTTGTGATAAAAGTGTCTGGCGTTTCCTTGTTGACTAATTTCCCTTCTTCCTTGATCATGAGCGTTATCGTTCATACCTCTCTTCCTTACTTCATCATACTCCTCTCATAAGTTTGATGTTGGTAACCTATGAAACTCCATCTTTGACACCCTTTTAGATTCGACTTCAATTCTTACCCCATGAAATTCATACAGCCCTTTTGATTAGTTAAGCTTGAATCCTCTTAGCATACTTGCTCCTATGATGTCTAAGTTACTTTTCACTTCGAGGAATTTCTAAATATTTCAAGCTACCAGTTTCGATTCATTCTTGAAAGTTTATGTCACTTCTGCAAACCTAACCTATTTTTGAAGATAGACCTACAAAAGGCTTATGACACTATAGAATGGAGCTTTTTGGAACAGATGCTTATAGCTATCAAAATTCCCACTCAATTTAGAGAATGGATTATACAATGTGTCACTACTACAAGTTATTCTCTAAACCTAAATGGGAGCATGTTTGGCTTCTTTAAAGGACAAAGAGGTTTGAGGCAGGGAGATCCACTTTCCCCCCTTCTCTTTACAATATGCATGGACTACCTCTCATGACTGCTTGCTTACACCACAGACAGATATGAGTTCAAATATCATCCTCTATGCAAACCATTAAAGCTTACTCATCTTATGTTTGCGGATGACCTTCTCTTATTTTGCAAAGGAGATGCCCCTTCTATTATGGCAATTCTCAGAACTTTTGCTACTTTCTCTAATTCATCAGGCCTCAAGATGAGTCAGGGTAAGTCAAATGCCTATTTCAATGGAGTGAGGGCAAACCTAAAGACTGAGATTCTACAGGTTTCAGGGTTCAGAGAAGGAACTTTGCCTTCCAAATATTTGGGGGTCCCTATCAAGACTACTATACTAAATGCACAAGATTGCAGACCCTTGATTGATAAAATTGTGAACAAAATTAGAGGTCTGGGTACTAGAAAACTATCTTATGCAGGCAGGCTAGTGCTAGTCAAGGCAGTGCTCAAGACTTTTCATAACTACTGGGCAACCATGTTTATACTTCCAACAGGTGTCATCCAGAGGATTGAAACTATTTGTAGAAATTTCCTATGGGATGGGGGAGTGGACTATATAAGATCCCCATTGGTCTCATGGGATAAATGCTGCAAACCCAAACAAGAAGGAGGCTTGGGTATTAAAAATGACCTACTATGGAACAAGGCTGCGGTTGGTAAGCTTGTGTGGTGGATCCATGCTAAACCTGACCATTTATGGGTCAAATGGATCAACCATATTTACCTTAAAGGCAAAACTTGGCAGGCCTACTCTCCATCCAATGATTCTAGTTGGTACAGGAGAAAAATCTGCCAAGTTAAACTTTTACTAGCAGATGCTTATACCCAAAATGAATGGGTGGACCTGAAAGGTCGAGAGTATACAGTCAAAAAAGGTTATGAATATCTCAGAGTTAAAGGAGACAAAATAGATTGGGTGAATCTGGTTTGGACTAACTGGTCGCTTCCTAAACACAGCATGATCTCATGGTTTTATCATCACAATAGTTTGAATATGAAAGAGAAAATGCATAAATTGGGGATTAGTGAGACTGATACCTGCACCATCTGTGAAAATGGAACTGAGAATAATGACCATCTCTTCTTTCAGTACGACTATAGCAAAGATATACTGGATATCATTAGCACCTGGGCTCGGATTCATCTCCCTACTCGGGATATTTTGGCTTGGAGACTGAACATGCAAGGCTCCTCTCTGCAACAGGATGTGATCAACGCTATTATCAATGCTACCATGTATCATGTATGGCGTCAACGGAATCTAAGTAAGTTTGAACAGAAATTACTTACTCCGAAAGCAGTGGCACACGATATTATTGAGGAACTCAAGACTAGAATGCGAGGAGGTAAGATCAACAAGGTTGGGGACGGAGATCGTCATTGGAGTTGTTGATTGATAGGAAGTGAAATCGATTTGGGGATTTTGCAGAATGAAGCTGGAAATTGAGGATACGGTTTTGTTGGTAGAAGATAATTCTATTTCTTTTTGTTGTCCTTTGGGTTGATGTAAGGCTTTGGGCCGTGTTTTAGTTGGAGGCTAGTCCACTCATCTTGAGTGGGCTACCCTTTTGTATTTGGAACGGGTTTTTTACGTGATTATATATATACTTACATTTCACCAAAAAAAAAAAAATTCTAAAATAATGAAGCAAGCAAATTAGTATTAGTAAGGTTTTACTTGATTGATAAAAAAAAGGCTAGGGCGTGATTAAGCTACAAACATTAATAATTATCATGCTAATTCCGGCAATTAGTCATCTTGGAGGTGATTAAGCGAGGGAAAACGCCTCTAATTCCTCTATTGACTCCCTCTCGGGCTCACAATAGGACACTAGAGATACCGAATCAACTCCCTCCCGGGCTCATAACTCGGATTCCCTAAGTCTATACTTAAGACACAAAAGAGAACACGCGTTATTCTCTAAATACCCGAATAAATATTAAGGTCTTTATACTCACGATATATTCCCCGTTTTCCCGACTCTTTTCCCAAAGATGAAGGGTATCCCGGTCCCCAAAGGCACCCTCTTTAGGCTCTCCCTCCCGGGTTCAACCCAAATAGGCTAAGGATGTAAAAAGGTGGTCAACCTAGGACCTAACCAATTTCCATTAGTGGACAAGGGTCATCAATCAACCAAATTCCCAAATTACAACATTAACAAGATAATTCCTTTGGTAAACCCCACTAATTTCCCCTTGACAACTAATTTAAATGGAATAAATCATTTTAATTACTCATGTGAGTGCTCAATCGCACCCTAATGAAAGACTACTCACTAATCATGTTTGTTAAGACAAATAATTAATAAATATTGGTTCTTTAGTCATGAACATGATATGAAATTGAATGCTACAATTAAACATGCAATAAACCAACAAAAGTATGAGGAGAGACTAATTAAACTAAGATGGAAGAGGATTAATGCAAAAAAAAAAGGCACAAACTTTGACACAAAAGTCCAAAGATTCAACCTTTGGATGAGGAATAACAATGGTGAAGATGAATAAGAGAGAGAAAATAAGAATCTAACAACAAAAGAGAAGGATTCAAACATAAACAATCAAACAAAACTTGAAAAAGGCAAATGTAAACAAATGAAATTGAAAGAGAGAATTGTACCAACTTAATTGCAAAAGATGGAAACTTGGATTGAAATAATAAGGATGAATTTCTCCCTCCTTCAAATTACAACCCACTAATCTAAATGTAAACTATTAAAAATTGAAGAACTTGAATAAATTAAAGAGGAATTAAATTAATATAGGAGAAAAATTACAACTTTGATTTAGATGAAAAATTAATTGGAGATGTTCTTATCTTACAATATTGAGAGAATAAACGAGACTAATTTCTAAGGTAATGTAAAGTGTGTAATTTAATGTAAGATAATGTCTAATATATATTCTCCTAATTACTACTACTAGTAATAATAATAATCCTAATCACCCCACCCATGACCGAACTAATCGACACTTTGCTCCAATAAGCAAAACAAAAAGGAAACAAGAAGGAAAAGAAAAGGAAAAAGACGGAGCAGAGGGGTCTGCCAGCCCGCCGGCCGCCGCCCATGTCACTAGTAGCGAGTCCATTGAAGCAAGGAGGAGAATTAAATGGGGTGTGTGTGGTTGCCGGTGCACCGACAGAAGGGCCACCGGTAGAGAGCAGCGAGAATTGATGCGCGAAGTAAAAGAGTTGTTGTCTGCCGGTGAGACGGCTACCGGTGCTATGATCGGTAGCGAGACTTTCACAAAAAGGAGGGCATATGGTGGGTGTGCCCGTCGGTTGGGGGAGTCGGTTGCCGGGTAACCGGCAGAGGTCACAAACCTTCAAATTAGCTCGATTTTTGATCCCGAGTTCAAAGATGCACGAATTTGATGATGGTAATGGGGGATATCGCTACTGCTGGTATTGAGGATACAGGTGAGTTTAATGGTGATTAATGATGGTGACGGAGGTGAGCTGTGGTTGAATTGATTCGTGGGCTTGATTGTTGGAGTGAAGGTGATCGGTGATGGCGGTTGAATGTGTGTGAAATGGTTAAGGACAGAATTGGTGATGGTGAAGGTGGTTAAGGACGACAATGGAGTCGGGTTTTCGGGCTCGAATCTGGGCAACAATGGTGATGAAGGTATGAATGACGATGGTGGTGAGTGGAGAACGGTGGTGGGTGAATGATGATGATGTGATGAAGGTAATGGTGAATTGTCGATGTCGAGCTTGTGAACGGAGGAGATGGTTGAAGGATGTCGGGTTTGTTGATGGTGGAGATGCAAAGGAGGATGATGGAGGTGAATGGTGTTAATGGTGGCTGTGTCGGGTGGTTTGGGATTGGTGCAGGTGGTGGAGCAATGGTGGTTAATTTGTGGAAGATGAATGCTGAGTTGATTGAGTTGAGGGTGATGATGAAACAAAAGTAGCAGAGAAGTAGTAGAGGAGTTGTGTTTGACTTTTGTAAAGTCAAATGTTGACTTGGGGTCAAATTCCAACTTTCTTCGATGACATTAGCATGCCAATCCGTCTCATTTTTCCTCTTTGCCTACATGTTATTATAATAGACTAATATTAATACTAATAATAAATTAAAATCCGAATAATTAATAAATGTAACTACAATGACTAATTATTATAAATTAGTAAATAAATGAGTTTATTAGACAATTAAACACACAAAATCAAGTCGGAATTAGGTATAAATGCGGGGCAAAATGCAACTAAAATACGACTCATCACATATACATTGGTCGCATGCATGGCTATGAAAGAGCCTTAGCTAACTACACTCTTAAGTACCAAAAAAATTCTGTTAGATAAATGATAATTCATATGTCATAGTTAGCAGCTTTTACCATCCAAATTCATCAATCCGTCCCATGAAAATCGGGTGTCCGGAAAACATATTGTCAAATATTTTTCATATATTGGTACGTAGGTGAGAATATTATAACTTCACATACAATAAAAGTTGTATAAACTCATTTAAAGTAGGCTCTTCAACGCACACTATCTTTTATCTTCGTATTCGACGCACCGATAATTCAACATCCTGGCATCCATTCTACCTAAAATACTATCATTTCGTCCATAGTAATACTAATTTCTATATTGCATCGGTCATATTATTTCATCCATAATAACACTAATTTCATCAGTCATAATACAAAAGTAATTAGAAAACCGAAAATATAGAACTTAAACATATGATTAACACAAATACTTGTTTAAATTAGTCTTATACCATGAGAAGTAGATTTGTAATAATTGTCCACTACTCTTCAATGAAACACAATCATACGGGTAACACCTATAAAACAACATGATATATTATTAGAAATTCATTTTATGAAAAACACTATAAAAGAGAAGTAGAAAACAAAGCAATCAATCAAGATGATAAATAAATTAAACGGAGAAGAAGAGTTATTTTATAAGTATTGACTGTTGAGAAGGGTTTGAGGACCAAAAGGTTTTTTTATACTTAAAGGGTTGTAGTCGTCGTATAGATAGAATTTCAAGAGCTCCAACAAACATCCGTATTATCAAAATAGAATTGTATGGGATTTTTTTTCTTTTTTTAATTTATCAATCTGTTATTATATTGATTGATTGATTTTATTTTAATGTATGTTTTATGTATATCTTTTAATACACATAATTTATTCAATAAAAGTAATAGCCAATGAAATCGCTCCAAAACAATAGCCAATGAAATTGCTTCAAAAGTTCTTCTTTTAAGTATAGACTAGCTTTAATGCCCGTGCGATGCACGAGCCTATTTGTAGTCCTCTGTCTTGTATAATGTAAACTTAAACTGTTTTCACAATCGAAACAATATACTACATACTTTATTTGTGTGGTGTTCTACCCATGCATAAAATTATCCTTCTCATCAACTAATTGCAAATGTATCATATATTTTATTATGTTCTACCTTTAACTTAAGAATGTTAGTGAGGTAATAGTATTCCTTCATGTAAAATTTATTATATTAGTTTCAGATCCTCGTATATTAATGGAAATGCCATTTTTCTGCCGCAATCACGGAAAAAATAGTCCTACTCCCTCTGTCCCATTTATTTGTTTACATATTTCATATTTCCATTTGTGGGTGTCTCATTCATTTTTTTACCTTTCTCGAGAATATTTTTTAATGGTAATCTGATCATTCAAATAACAGATTGTCCACTTATCACTCAATAACATTACCCACAAATTATTCCCTCCCATTTTTATGCCAAAACTAATGAAATTAGTAGCATGTCGATCGTTCTAAAAAATTCTTGAAGGACTTATTTAATGGAAAAAACAAAAGTGACCATTTGGTTTTTTACCATGCCTAAACCTCATCTCCATGTTTTGCTTTCACGCTTGTAAGTGATTTTACTATATTTAACTTCTTAAACTTTATTAATTTATTTATCCTTTATAGTTTGACAATCCGACCTATAATAATCTGTCATTATGTTAATTTACAATGACACATAACTCTCACATATATTCGTATAAAACCGGATCCATGTGGGAAGACCAGACGATCACTATGCCCGTCTCATAATATTACGATATTAATATTTTAGTAGCATGCTATTTTCCAGAGCACTGAAAAAAAAAATTAACTTTTAATTTTTCAATATCCGATATGAAACCTATTAGTAGGTATCTGAAAATAAAGGTGCGCTATCCAATATCCGATATCCCAGTTGTTTTTTTACTAAAAGCGCAGAATACAACTCTACCGTTGTATTTTAATTGGTATAAAGCCAGTCAATGCCCAAGTTTGCCTTTAGGTTGATAATAACAAGGATTAATTGATAGGAATACTCTGAACTATGGGCGGCCTGCTCAAAATACTCCAAACTCTATTTTAACTACCAATATAACCAACTAATGCTCTCCTTCGCTTTTATTATAATATGTGACCGGCTACCTGCTTTGTAGGTGAAAAAATTTCTAACACTCCTCTAACCCCTCTTTCTCTTTCTGTGTTCACCTAAACCATTAAAGCTCACCCTCTTCTCAGGCACACACAACTCCATTATTGATTTAAATCCGCCTTGCACCACTCTCTACCACCCTAACCCAACCCATATTGTCAGAACCGCCAATCATCCTTCTCACCGAAAACCGATTCATCAATGGTATCCAAACCCGCGCACCACGACCTCTCTCCACCCCGTACCACTTCAAGTCAACCTCGCCACAACAAAATAGCATCTCATCATGAACATACTACATCTCAATTCAAAGTCACAATAAATTGAAGATCGTCGGAGGCCAAGAATTATTCAGTTCACAAACAACGACAATCAAGCAGTAACGAAATCATTGATGGTAAATCTCAAAACAAGTACTCCGTACAACTGAATAACACAAATAATAGCATAGAAAGAGCAAAAATTAAAAGTAAAATTAAAAGAAAAAAAAGGGAAATACATTTGGGACGCTTGGAATTTCTGCGAGTAGCAGAAGGATCAGCTGATCCAGGTGATGCTGGGTTTGAACTACTCATCGATTATAATCAAAGAGATTTCCTAAAGATATTATCGACTATTACCCCAAAAATAATCAAGAGATTGCCCTTCGATTTTCGATTTTAGATATATATAATACTTACTCTTTATCAAAAAAAAAAAAAAAAAGGGAAGACAGAGATATAATTTGTAAAGGAAGAAGATGAAGAATGGAGTAGGAGGAAATAAGGGGTAAAGAAAGAAGATGAAGACTCATAAGAAAGAAGATGAAGATTCATAAATGAAAAAAAAAATGGGTACAAAAAAAAGAATGACCTGCTACAATAAGTTAACGAAACAACCTATTCTATTCAAAGCGAATGAGGGCATTAGTTCGTTATATTGGTAGTTAAAATAAAGTTTGGAGTATTTTGAGCAGCATACTCATAGTTCGGAGTATTCCTATCAATTAATCCTAATAACAATGAGTATTATTTTAGTTTTGTTAGAAGTCTCTATCTTTTTTAATTTGTCATTTTATATGGATTACTACCTGATAAGCACATGAGTGATGTGAGATGCTACAATTCTACCACACTGCATACATCAATAATATGAGATTTAACCGCCAAAGCAATACGGAATATTTGTTTTCGTAAAAATCATGTAAGTGAACATAGTTAGCCTTTAGAGGGAATTACAATTTATACGTGCAAATATAAATCAATGGAATTTCCACAAAAAATTAGGCCGTCACAAAACACGAAATTAGGAGACTGACTTCGAATCCCACCATGTGAAACACGAACTTTGGAGGCGGGCTTCAAATCCTACCATGTGAAAGATTGTCGGTCAAGTAAAAGATTCAACTAAGCAATATATTATTTGATTTAATCCCAAGTAACATAGCCATTATTCCATAGTTAATCGATTAATTAGTTTCTAAAAGTAGGATAGTAAAATTTAAACATAAATTAGCTCAACCAAATAATTTAATAAACAATTACAAAAAGAGGGAGTATTAGTTGAACATCAAATTAACGAGTCTCCTCTAGGGTTTCTATGAGAGAGTCCGTCTAAGCCTCTGTCTGCGTTCTTTCCTTCTTTTCTAGGCTAATTCTTACGATCTGATCGTAAGGGTTACGTTTTTCTCGCTCTTTTTTTTGTGTTTGTTTCGATGGGGAGTAGCGGAAGTGGTAGTAAACGTGCGGGGAAGGAGATTGAATTAGAGGATGAAGGGGGTTTTGTATGGGACGTGGGAGAGGAGCCAGGTCATGCCAAATCGAATAAGGCTTTGCTGATTGGGAAAATTTGGTCTTCGAAGTCGATAAACGCTAAGGCGGCTATAGAGTCTATGGTGAAGTTGTGGAGTTCGAAGGGTATAATTCTAGGCAAATTACTGGATGCGAGGGAGAAGACCTTCATGTTTAGTTTCTCTGATGAACGCGACAAAGCCAAGATTCTCGACGACCAACCATGGCACTTTGACAAATTTATTTGGTGCTTTGGGGAACCTAATTATGATGGTAAAATGACGGATGTGCCGTTATGCTTTATACCCCTATGGGCTAGGGTTTACGATTTACCACTTCGAGGTAGGTCTAATTCTGAGAATATGCGCCGGTTAGGGTCCCAGTTAGGCACCTTCGTGAAGATGGACGATTCTCCATTGTCGGAGATGGAGAGAGCAGTTAGGTTACAATTCATCCAAGAGTGCGAAAACCGTTAAAAGCTGAAGTTACAGTGGGGTTAAAGACGGGAGTGGTTGAGAGGTTCAATGTCAAGTATGAGAGACTCCCAATTTATTGCTATGGGTGTGGACAATTAGGCCATGGCGAAAACGATTGTGATGAAGGACCCTATGAGGATGGCGAGCTGCGATTCGATGAGACGTTACGAGCATCCCCATGGAAAGCTTTCAAAACAACAGTCGAGATGAAGGGGAGTAAACCACGGTCCTTAACAAAAGAGTTTGAGGCAGAATTCAAAGCAAGAGAAGACAAAGCTATCACAATTATGATTAATAAACTGCAACAAATTTCTCTTAAATCCAAAGGTACTAATCGTTCTACTCCTATTCGTTCTGATGATCATGTAGTACAGTCAGGTGGTGCTATCTCTGTTAGTATGGAGGATGCGGGGTCTGTGGAAGGGGTGGAGGCTATGGTGGATGGTGTGAGTAAAGAGGGGGGAGTTCATGAGTTGCTCTCTGGCAGCAACACGAGTATGGAGGTGAGGGAGGAGCAGGGCTCTGGATTTAAGGTGATGGGGCAGACGAGGGGGCATGTGGGCCTGGTTGGCGAGGGTAGTGGAAGGGGTAATGGAGAAGGGGAGATACAGAAGGGGAATGAGTAGGGTAGTGGCGCTGCTAAGAGCAGAAAGTGGAAGAAGATACAGGGTGACAGGTTGGGGACGGATGTACAAGGGGTGGCGCTGAGTTGTCATGGGAAACGGGTGAGGGAGGAAGGAATGGAGGAGAGTGATGCGAGTCATAAAAAATCGAAATCAAGCAGGGGTGCTTTTATACCTGAGGCGGAGGTTGAGACGACTCAACCCCGCCGGGCCCAATGAATCTCCTAAGTATTAACTGCAGAGGGCTGGGCAATCCCGATGCAGTTAGAGGGCTCCGCAATTTGATGCGGAGGGAGGCCCCCGCAATGGTTTTTCTCTGTGAGGCTAAACTTAGCGTTGTAGAGATGAGGAGGGTAAGGAGTAGTTTTGATGATTATGAGGGGATGGAGGTGGATAGTGTGGGGCATTCTGGAGGGTTGGCTTTCTTATGGCGGAAAGGTATATCTTGTAGGTTTCGATCGGCCTCGATTCATCACATGGACTTCGATATTCAGGGAGCTGAAGGGGTATGGAGGGTTACTGGTTTCTATGGATGGCCTATGGTGAGTGAGCGACACTTGTCTTGGGAACTTCTGAGACTTTTAGCAGCGGGGAATGGGGAGTTACCGTGGATGTGTATCGGGGATTATAATGAGATCCTATTTGCTACGGAGATGAAGGGAGGGGATAGACCGCAATGGCAAATGAATAATTTTCGTGACGCGGTTGACGAATGTGGGCTCAGGGATGTTGAGTTCGATGGATATGAATTTACTTATGACAATGGACAAGAAGAGGGAGAGAATAGACAATCTCGCATCGACCGAGCCATGGGGAATACGCGCTGGTTGAAATGTTCTCGAGGGCTAAATTAATTCATATGAGTAGGGAGTGGTCGGACCACGCGCCGATCAAGCTTATTCTATATGCCAGCGAGCCACGGGAGATGGGGAGAGGCAAGCTATTTCGATTTGAACAAATATGGGTTAGGGAGGAGGGTTGTGAGGATACGGTTCGAAAAGCATGGGACACGGGTGGAGGTGAATTAATTGACACTATAGAAAAATGTTCTCATGATTTGTGATACTGTCGTTTCGTACCAAAAATAAAATACCTAAGTACAACTAACAGAAGTCAGCGGTAAGTAGGGTCGATCTCCACAGGGAGGCGGTGTACTATCTATTTGTCTATTTATCTGTCTAAATGTCACGATTGGGTGTTTGATTGTTTTGACTATACTAATGAGGCTAAGACAAAAAGGAAATAAAAGCAAGAGAAAATAACAGCAAGAGAGAAGGGAGTATGCTAGGAGTCGGTCCACCGTGGCAGCTATCAGATCTTATACTATCGGGAATATTAAGGCGATTAGACTATTGATAAGAAGAGCTATGGTCGTCACCTTTCGGTCCTTAAACCGCCCTAGAGCGTAAATGTACTTAACTTTCGCCCTCACTGCAATACCCTATTGTAATTAAGCAAGCCTTCCCTTCCAATCTTTCGATCTAGGTCGGGGTTAACTAAAATTATTGGTCTCCTGCATGCATTCATTCGACCTGATAACAATTAAATTGCCTAATACAATTCTTATCGCAAGACTAATCTATTTAATACAATTAAAGCATCGCTACCACGGCTTCCCTAATCCTAACATACTAGGGGAAATTAGCTACACATGGCTCGGGGTACTACACTAGCAATTGCTAATCTAATAAAATAAGACATGGCAACTAAGAGAGAAACAATAAAAGCAATAAAAGAAAAAGGAAGAATAAAAGGGAAGAAATAAGTTCTTGATTTAATGATCCTAAATAAGAGAACAAGGTAACAGTGTATTGGAACAAATAAGAGAGGAGAAAAGAGAGTAGTGAAGTGTGTGAGAGATTTTACATCGACATACTGACTCCCTATTTATAAGAAAATAGGGCTTATTAAACCTAATGACGGAATTAAACCTAAAAAGCCCAGCCCGAAGCAAAAATCCACTCGATCGACTAACTAAAGCACTCGATCGAGTGATATTCCTTGGCATTCCTCTCGATCGAGAACAATTCCTCTCGATCGAGGACTTCTTTCCCTTTAATCACTCGATCCAGAATAGGTGGCTCTCGATGGAGCAAATTGGCTCTCGATCGAATAGAAGTAGTTCTCGATCGAGCACTTCTCGGGGCCATGTAATTCCTGCTTCGCGCACTGAACTTCAAACGGCTGCCATTTCTTCGTTACTTGGTCAAATAGGGTGATTCCGGTGGCATTGGAAAGCTAAAAGGACAAACTTTCACCTCCAACTGGAATCACCTTAATAACTGTTGTAGAACTCGAGATATGGCTCTTACAAGCAGGAACTAGCAAATTAAAGCACTCTCTTGGCTCGCCTAACTTCCTTACTCCAATGCGCATCTCACAATAGCTTCATTTCCACTCTAAATTCACTCTTCCTCCAAATGCATGCTAAAAGGACGGTAAAAGGCTCGATTTCACTACTTCCTGGTTCATTTCTGCAAATAAGACAAAATAACCCAAAGTAGCATATTCGGGGCATTTCGTAGCATAAAACCATGATAAAAGCATAAAGATACGCGCATAAAATAGGCTAAAAAGACTATATAAAATGCACGTATCAAATCTCCCCAAACCAAACCTTTACTCGTCCCCGAGTAAACTAAAATGCAACTAATGGAACGGAAAAGATAACTCAGAGCTAGCTACAAATGCCCACTTAAGCCAATTTAATGCAAGCCAACTAACACTTATAGCAAGACAGTCAAATGCAAACGAGTTATAAGATGTTTATAAATAAAGTCAAACTATCGACCTTGCAAGACCTTTAATAATGGACTCTCACGGGCCACTCTTTCTCTCATGAAGCAAAGGGTGAACATATAAATGTAAGAGAGAAAGGAAGATAGTCGCTCACCTAAACTACGACCCACATAAACATGCATGCAACTAATATGATAGACAATTCAAGCTACCGTACATACATTCCAACCAACAAGGTCTGTCACGGTAGAGGGCTTACAAAAAATATGGCTAAGTGAGGCAATGGGTAAGAAAAGGCAAAACAATTATGGGAATGTGGAGGTATAGGTGATCAAGCTAGTACCTAAACAGAACCATATATCAACATCCATTTCCAACTCAATTATGAAATAAACACATGCCCTTCATTTGGCATAAAATCTCACCAAACCAAACTAGAAACACTCCTCATATGATATAGAATAGAACATAGGAGCAGAAACCGTCAACTAACAACTTCTTTTTTTTTCCTTCTTTCTTTTTCTATTTTTTTTTCATTTTTCTTCTTTCTCATTCCTTTCGGTTTCTTCTTTTTTTTTTTTTTCGAGTTCTTTTTTTTTTTCAACTTCTTTTTCACGTCTTTTTTCAACTCTTTTGTTTTCTATTTTCCTCCTTTTCTTCATAAATTACCAACTCCAAAACAATAGATATGAGCCAAACTTGATACAATGGACAGTATACCGCAAAAACAATCTAAACTAGCTTGACAAGGCAGGCTAAATTTGGATGTAGCTAAGGGTCAACTGGCAAATTTGGCTAATGTGGAGTTAAATGGGTAAAAATGAAAGGAAGGGAAAATGTAAGCACCTCCCTGCATGTGACACCAACCACTAACCCGAATGTATGAAGGCAAAAAGCAATTGAATTTCATATACGTGCAAATTGATGAACATGCTATGCAAGGAGTATACTACTCACAATCCTACATGAAACTGGTCATAAATGACACCAGTTTATAAGGCTCTAAATCTTAGAAATTATAAGTAGGTTGCCAAAATTTCAGTCAAGTC
The DNA here is from genome assembly GCF_048544455.1 of Silene latifolia. Classification (NCBI taxonomy): domain Eukaryota; kingdom Viridiplantae; phylum Streptophyta; class Magnoliopsida; order Caryophyllales; family Caryophyllaceae; genus Silene; species Silene latifolia. The sequence continues at coordinate 110,213,140 of NC_133531.1, forward strand.
TATTCGTTACTAAATTAAACATTAACTCGTAGATATGCAAAGGACAAAGCTAAAAGATAACGATTAAATGCAAGGCTTAAGCAAAAAGACAATTGCAAAGACAATATCATCATGGAAATCTACCGTTCCGACTCAACCTATATGCTAAAATAAACGTGAAATTTTTTTTGAATTTTTAACAATTTTCTGATTTTTATTGAATTTTTGAATTTTAGCGAAAATAAACAACAGTGCAAGCATAAAATTAAACGTGATAACTGAAATGCAGTAAAAACAAGATGCAGACACAGATATGGATGCATAACCTCCCCAAACCAAACCGTACAATGCCCCCATTGTACCAAAACATGGAAAGGAAATGCAAACTAAAGGAGAAAGAGAGTAAAAGCGGAAAAACTCACAAGATAGCGCGAATAAGGGGACCTCCCCAAACCGACCATGAAATGGGAGGTTGCTAAGGCCCGGAAAACCGTCTCAGGAAGCTGATACAAGTCAAATACACTCGATATCCGTCCAACAGTGGTCGATCGAGTGAATGGGCATCCAAAACTGCCGATCGATCAAATAGTGGTTGATCGAGTGGTTCTCTAATCTGCAGGTGGTCGATCGAGTACAATTGCCACTCGATCGAGAGGATTTGGCAAGCACAGTGCTCGATCGAGTACAAAAAGTACTCGATCGAGTGATCCTCGACTTATTCTGCGAAATGCAATGAAAAAAGCGACCCGCAAACTAACTAGACAAGCAAACGAGAAGGTCTATGGTATGCAAACCATTTATTACAACTCGAAATTAAATAAAAAGTAAAATAAAATCGCCGGGGTTGCCTCCCTGATAGCGCTAGCTTCAATCAGTCCCAAATCGACCTCCTTTTTCTTCAAGCCTATCTAATCAAATACAATCAAAACAGCTCAAAGCGCGCAAGAACTTTGTCAAATAGGCTGCGCATGTGCTACACAACAAAGATAAGTAGCACCAAAGTGGAATACAGAAATAGGAAATAAAAATATGTAAGCATTTAAGTCTAACAAATTTCCTATGAGCGCTCCTAAATTTATCCACAAAATAAAGGAGCGCTGGAGCAATTGTCAATATATAAGGGTCCCGATTCAGATTAGCAAACTTGAAATGATAAGGACGGTGAAAATTTGTTAAATTATGCGTCCACATATGAGAGGGTGTAGCATTAAAAGAAGGAGCACAAATTAAACGAGGCAATATACTTTTTGAAACAAACAATAATGAAATTATCGCTTACTACCTCGGGTTGGTCGCTCCCAACGACGGAATCACTGACAAAGGAATGGATTACCTCATCCGTGCTAGGAGCAATTACCGTCTCAGCTTCTTCATCAACCTCCTCGGTGGAATCCATCCCGTAGATCGCAGCTTCAAGTGTATCCGACTCGGCTTTGAATAAGGGAGGTTTACCGTAACCTTCATCATCGTCAGACTCGTCATCCAAATCAAACCAAAATGACGAACCAAAGCTCCCAATGGCCATTTCGATCGATCGAGCGTAATAATCACTCGATCGACCAACTTCCTCCCGCATCTCACTCGATCGAGTAACAACATCACTCGATCGAGAACTATCCTCCCGCATGTCACTCGATCGAGAAGGGATATTACTCGATCGAGGACTGTCTTCTAGAAATTCACTCGATCGACCATTATAAGTCACTCGATCGAGTGATTCTTCCCGCATAGAGCTGAAATCTTCACGTGGGGCGTTGAAATACGAAAGGAACTCGTCGTCCGAGTCATAGAAGTCATCCTCATCATTGGGCAACACGGTTTCCTCGGAGAAAAACCGCTCTCGGAAGGTAAACCTCTTCTTCTTGCATCTCACCGCTAACCGAGCTATTTGTGACTCCGATTCGAGGGATTCGAGCGTCCATATACCTATCACTCTCTTGCATTTGTGATACAAGCATTCTCATTAAATATGTCGACTCCGCGACCTCTTCTCTCTCCCATCTCACCGCTAATTGAGCAACTGCAGACTCGAGCTCATCAAATCGCGAGACATATTCTTGCACTTGGAATGCCAGTGCCTCCATCAAGGATTTCAGCTCCGCAATGTCTTCTTCTTGTATATCAGGGGAATCTTGTTGCGGTGGCCATTGATAGGGCGGATGTGGCGGCACAACTACAGTACCGCATTGTGCTCGTGAGAACCACATCTCCCGTAGCGATCACCTACTGTTCCATATAATGGGACATCGGTGATGGGTCAAAGGTACTCAAGCCTTCCCTTGACTGTCTTTCACCTAGAACTGTCTAGGTAGTACCTGTAAGGCCTATCAAAACAAAGACTAAACAAAAGATTAAAACGGCCTCAAGGGAAAAATCCCCCGAGGCTAAAAAACAGTAAAATTAAACAAATAAATAAATAGATTGCCTCCCCGGCAACGGCGCCAAAATTTGATACTGTCGTTTCGTACCAAAAATAAAATACCTAAGTACAACTAACAGAAGTCAGCGGTAAGTAGGGTCGATCTCCACAGGGAGGCGGTGTACTATCTATTTGTCTATTTATCTGTCTAAATGTCACGATTGGGTGTTTGATTGTTTTGACTATACTAATGAGGCTAAGACAAAAAGGAAATAAAAGCAAGAGAAAATAACGAAGAAGAGAGAAGGGAGTATGCTAAGAGTCGGTCCACCGTGGCAGCTATCAGATCTTATACTATCGGGAATATTAAGGCGATTAGACTATTGATAAGAAGAGCTATGGTCGTCACCTTTCGGTCCTTAAACCGCCCTAGAGCGTAAACAGCTTAACTTTCGCCCTCACTGCAATACCCTATTGTAATTAAGCAAGCCTTCCCTTCCAATCTTTCGATCCAGGTCGGGGTTAACTAAATTTATTGGTCTCCCGCATGCATTCATTCGACCGGATAACAATTAAATTGCCTAATACAATTCCTATCGCAAGACTAATCTATTTAATACAATTAAAGCATCGCTACCACGGCTTCCCTAATCCTAACATACTAGGGGAAATTAGCTACACATGGCTCGGGGTACTACACTAGCAATTGCTAATCTAATAACATAAGACATGGCAACTAAAAGGAGAAACAATAAAAGCAATAAAAGAAAAAGGAAGAATAAAAGGGAAGAAATAAGTTCTTGATTTAATGATCCTAAATAAGAGAACAAGGTAACAGTGTATTGGAACAAATAAGAGAGGAGAAAAGAGAGTAGTGAAGTGTGTGAGAGATTTTACATCGACATACGACTCCTATTTATAAGAAAATAGGGCTTATTAAACCTAATGACGGAATTAAACCTAAAAAGCCCAGCCCGAAGCAAAAATCCACTCGATCGACTAACTAAAGCACTCGATCGAGTGATATTCCTTGGCATTCCTCTCGATCGAGAACAATTCCTCTCGATCGAGGACTTCTTTCCCTTTAATCACTCGATCCAGAATAGGTGGCTCTCGATGGAGCAAATTGGCTCTCGATCGAATAGAAGTAGTTCTCGATCGAGCACTTCTCAGCGCGTAATTCCTGCTTCGCGCACTGAACTTCAAACGGCTGCCATTTCTTCGTTACTTGGTCAAATAGGGTGATTCCGGTGGCATTGGAAAGCTAAAAGGACAAACTTTCACCTCCAACTGGAATCACCTTAATAACTGTTGTAGAACTCGAGATATGGCTCTTACAAGCAGGAACTAGCAAATTGAAGCACTCTCTTGGCTCGCCTAACTTCCTTACTCCAATGCGCATCTCACAATAGCTTCATTTCCACTCTAAATTCACTCTTCCTCCAAATGCATGCTAAAAGGACGGTAAAAGGCTCGATTTCACTACTTCCTGGTTCATTTCTGCAAATAAGACAAAATAACCCAAAGTAGCATATTCGGGGCATTTCGTAGCATAAAACCATGATAAAAGCATAAAGATACGCGCATAAAATAGGCTAAAAAGACTATATAAAATGCACGTATCAATTTGCAGGCTTGGAAGGGTGTAAGCATAGGAAAAATTCTCCGGGACATCCAACGTAAGAGGAGACGATTGGCGCAGCTAAATGAAGGGTGTAGGTCGAGCAGGGCGATTCGCGAAAGGAAAGCCATTGTGAAAGAGATCTCACATTTACTCAAGCAGGAGGAGATCTTTTGGAGGCAAAGGTCGAGGGCCCTCTGGCTTAAAGAAGGAGATAGGAATACCAAATTTTTCCATCGCAAAGCCAGGCAGAGAAAGAAAAAGAACCATATTCCGAAGCTGATCGATGACAATGGCAGGGAGCACGTTGGAACGGAGGCCGTGGGGAATGAGGCTGTCCGTTACTTCGAAGGTTTGTTTAAAGCTGAGGATGGTGTACGGCGGGATGAGGTATTTGATGTTGTTGCTGGAAGGGTCACGGACCACATGAATGAAATTCTGAGGGCAGATTACAGGGAAGAAGAAATTATTACCGCGCTGAATCAGATGCACCCTTTGAAGGCTTCGGGTCCGGATGGTATGAATGGGTTATTTTATCAGACATATTGACACATTGTGGGCCCTTTAGTCATTAGAACGGTGCTGAGTATTCTCCTTGGAGCGCCATTCCCGCCTGGCTTGAATAAGACTCAGATCGTACTAATCCTTAAAAAGAAAGCGCTGGATAAAATTGTGGATTTCCGCCCCATTAGCCTATGCAATGTTGTCTACAAATTGGTATCAAAGGTCCTTGCTAACCGTCTGAAAATTTTTCTAGGGGAGATAGTTTCGGAGAATCAATCGGCCTTCACCCCAGGTAGGTTAATTACGGATAATATCCTTGTTGCTTTCGAGTTATTTCATCATATGAAAAATGCTCGGCAGGGTGTGGGTCATATGGCTCTCAAACTTGACATGTCGAAGGCATATGATCGGGTGGAGTGGTCCTTTCTTGAGCGGGTGATGCGGAGTATGGGATTCGATGATGCGTGTATAGGACGGGTGATGCATTGTGTATCCACTGTCTCCTTTACCGTATTAGTGAATGGAAGGCAGACGGAATCCTTTTTGCCGAGTAGAGGAATACGGCAAGGGGACCCTCTGTCTCCATACCTCTTTATTTTGTGTGCCGAAGTTTTTTCGGGTCTTCTTCGTCGAGCAGTTGAGGTGGGGTCTCTTCACGGGATACGGGTGGCTCCGGGGGCTCCTGTTGTTTCGTATCTTTTCTTCGCTGATGATAGCATCCTCTTTGTCAAAGCCAAGGAAGCCGAGTTTCGTAAGGTAAAGGATATTATTACTAGCTATGAGATGGCATCAGGGCAGCGTGTTAATTATGAGAAGACCACGGCTTCCTTTAGCCGATGTACCCACGAGGATAGACGGTCTCAGGCAGCTTCTATTTTGGGTGTTTCGATTGTGGCCGAGCAAGAGAAATATTTGGGTCTCCCCACGGTTATTGGTCATTCCAAGCAAGTTATTTCCCGGGTGGTTCGTGAGAAATTGAGTAGGAAATTACAAGGGTGGCGAGGTTTGCTTTTATCGAAGGCGGGTAGGGAAGTGTTGATAAAGGCTGTGGCCCAATCAATCCCTACATATGCGATGAGCGTCTTCAAGCTTCCAGCGAACTTTTGTGATGAACTACGTTCAATGGTCTCAAAGTTTTGGTGGGGGGCGGAAAATGGGAGAAGGAAGATACCTTGGGTGGCTTGATCGAAATTGTGCCAACCTAAACAGCTTGGGGGTCTAGGTTTTCGCGACTTTCACGATTTCAATATGGCGATGCTCGGGAAACAGGCTTGGCGTATGCTTACGGTCCGGGACTGTTTGATGACACGGGTTCTTGGCGGGAAATACTTCCCAACATCCTCGTTCTTGAAAGCTGAACTAGGCTCGAATCCGAGTTATACATGGCGTAGTATTTTCGAAGCTAAGGATGTGCTAGGTCTGGGTATTCGAAGGTGCATAGGGAACGGCTTGAGCACTAAGGTGTGGTATGATCCGTGGATACCGGGGACAGAGTCACGCATGATTTTATCACCAAGAGGGGAGATGGATGACGAGATGCTTGTGGCCGAACTTCTAAATGAGGATGGCAGCGGGTGGAATGTGGCGAAGGTGCGTAGCTGTTTTCTCCCTTTTGAGCAAAGCCGAATTCTTAACATTCGGGTCAGAGGTGAGGAGCAGGAGGATAGATGGACGTGGGAATGGGAGAAGCATGGTGCGTACTCGGTGAAGACAGCGTATAGAAAGATTGTGGGAGACTTCGGTGTGGACACGGGTCAGTCAGATGAGGGCCGAGAAAAATGGTTGTGGTCGCGTATATGGAAAGCTCGAGTTATACTGAGGGTGAAAATATTTTTTTGGCAATTCTGTAATGATGCTATAGCTACGAGGTGTAATCTCGCTAGAAGAATACTCAATACTGTTGCTTTGTGCCCGGTTTGTGAGTGCGAGATGGAGACTTGTCTCCATTTGGCACGGGGTTGTGGTTGGGTGGAAGGGTTATGGGCGGGGTTGGGGGTGGATGTGAGAGCTTCGTGGGGGTATGAGAGGGTGAGGGAGTGGGTGGAGGGTGTTTGGAGGGAATTGGAGCACGAGGAAGTAGAAACATTCATGCTAGGTGTGTGGGCGATATGGGAAGTGCGCAACAAGCTGTTGTTTGATAAGGAGGTGGTGAGTGTGGAGCGGGTGATCCGACGGGTGAGGGAGTTACAGAGGGAGCTGGATGATGTAGAGAAGGAGAGTGAGGAGAGGAGGTTGAAGTCTGGGAAAGAGGTGGGGCAGAGGAGGGTGTCCAATACAGAGCAAAGGAAGGCGTGGAAGCAAAGGAAGGCGTGGAAGCGGCCGGGGAGGGAGTGGGTTAAGATCAATACGGATGCAGGGGTGAAGGAAGGTAAAGGGATGGGGTTAGGGGTGGTATGTCGCAACCATGATGGGGAGGTTATGTGGGGTGCTGCGGAGAGGAGGAGGGCGGAGTTTGAAGTACGAATTGCGGAGGCAGAAGCCGTGCTCGTGGCTCTTCGTATGGCAAGGAGGAGGGGACGCCAATATGTTATCATGGAGTCGGACTGCAAGGAGGTTATTGAGGCGCTGCAGCTGAAGAAAACTGGCCGGAACGAATTCTTTGCCGTGATAGAGGACATCCTGGAGCTTTGTGACGGTTTTATACAAGTTGTTTGGTCTTTTATTAGTCGTAGTAGTAATAGTGTAGCTCACGAACTTTCGCATTTTAGTTCTATCGGTAGTGAGGTGGTGTTTGATGCGACGTCAATCCCACGGTGTATTGCGAACTTTGTGATCATTGATCGTCTTTATAGTCAGTAATCCCTTTGGGGGTTTTTTCAAAAAAAAAAAAAAAAAATAAATAAATTCATAAACGAAAATAAATTACTGTCCGAAATTTTGGATAAAAGAGCTTATCAAATACTCTGTAACTTAGATCGTAGTATTTGTATGTAGCACCCCATCCAAAAAAAAAAATGTCAGAATAAAACAGGACATACATTAGATATTATTCTTTGGCAAAATTGTTTCTATATTAAAATCATCCCACTTTGAAGAATTTGTTTTGAATGTTAGTTCCATTATGCTAGAAAACTATAAAAGTGATATGGTTGTTGAATGTTTACCTTTTTCATCTGAAGAACTCTTATACAGAATTTAAAATAAAGCATCAAATTGTACTATTAGTTAGAGGTGGCAATCGGGTCAGTCAGGTCGGGTTTGGGTCGGGTCACGTTGGGTCGGGTCATATCGGGTTTGGGTCATATCGGGTCAGCATACTCTTTCGAGTCGGGTTCGGGTCGTAATCGGGTCGGGTCATTTCGGGTCGAATGATGTATCGGGTCGGGTCGGGTTTGGGTCGGGTCATTATCGGGTCCGGTAACTTAATCGCATTACTATAATTTTTTACCATTAAATTTATTTTTTAACCTATTATTTGGTTTAATTAATTCATTACTAAGTCAAACATATCCATCTAAACATAAAATCACTTTCATTTTGATCAAAATTAAGCTTAATAATTATCGGGTCATCAATTTAATCAGGTCAGTATCGGGTCGGATCAATATCGGGTCAGGTCTGGGTCGGGTTCGGGTCACTGATAATCGGGTCGTGTCGGGTTACGGGTCGTCATCGAATCGGGTCGGGTCGGTTTCGGGTCAATATATTATCGGGTTCGGGTCGAGTCGAGTTTGCTCGGTTTCGGGTCGGGTCACTCGGGTCGGGTCAGACTTGCCAGCTCTACTATTAGTATGTTTAAATAATCATATATTTTTGGCTAAGAAATATAATATAGCGATTAGCATCATAAACAACCACACAACACAAGTACTTCTTATGAGATATCGCACAAATAATTATCAAAATATCAAGTAATTCGTGTTATAAAGACAATACGATAATAATTCATTCTCCTAGTTATATTAAACAATTTGGTGAGAATTTTTCTATTTATTATATACTATAAACTAAACAGGTACTTCGTATGAGATATCGCACAAATAATTATCGGCAATAAAAGATTGAAAATTTGAAAGAACTAGTTGTTGCACCCCCAATTTGGCAAAACGGTATGCACCAATAGTTAGGAATTATTAGATCAGGAAAAAGACGCGGCTAGTAATGTATTTGAAATGGTGGATTAAACATAATAGTTAATGAATACACAAATTGGGGAGGATGTTTGAAAACGTGATAGTTTGCAAAATATAATTATAAGGTGAATAGTTGTGAAAAAAACGACAAAAATAATCGTGCTACAAGGTGGAATTAAATCGCCACGTCTGGGGAACTATTACTAAACCGGCAAGCTGGTTATTACACTTATTAGGCTTGTCCATGTGAATCTCGCTCCTTGTATTATATAACAGTTCAAACTTAACTGCTTAGTATCCGTGTATCCGTGAATCTCGCAGCTTATATTATAAAATAGTCCATGTGAATCACGCTGCTATATCAATATATACAACCAACTACCCCATTTTCTACTCTAAATAAAAATTAACTTATATGACCTATTGAGATTAAAAAAAACAATAATTTGGAGCCTAGCAACAAAGTACGGAGTAATGCACAATGCTTATATCACCCGTGATTAATCTCTTTGAAGCCACAACGTATCTCTTTGAAGTCGCAAAGTGACTCCTACAAGTAAGCAAATGTCTCCTTTGTTGCCCTGCAGAAAGCATCAATGATTCACAGATATCAATATACAATCAATGCCTTCGGCAAGTCACAAGTGGCATCTGCCATATACATAGTAAATTTTCTAAGCTTAACAAAAAACTATTGTCACACTAACAGGCAATGGCTAAACAGCTAGCCCCAAAAGCCAACTTATATGACCATTTAAAGCTTGACAAATTTATACTTATTTGTTAACAACCAGATAAGTAAGCAATCAGAAAATAGAAGTTGTGGCTCGTGGGCATTAAACTATGCTAACCAAAGATGAAATGGAGGGCGTATTTCCATTAGATGTTTTTGTTAAGACGCTAGTTAAAGCAGAACAACCATTTATGCTATCTACAATGATACACCACATACGAACTATATGTATAACGTTAAGAGATGGAAATTATGACCACGTGATTTTCTTCTAATTTCTGCCATACAATTTAATCCATATTCAAGGAAAGTAGAACCACATGGCACCAAAAATATCTCCATCCTAAGTGTTTTTGCGCCCAACCATTCGATGCCCTGGGACTCAAGTATTTGGGGATATGGGTCAGTTGGGGTGATTCTGGTCATTATTATTAAGGGTTTGTTTTAACTTAGTCGAGTCGCTGTCAGTTTTCTCGGCTATAAACCTTAAACAAACTCTTTTATTGGCTATAAACCTTAAACAAACTCAAAACCTGATCAATCGCTTCTCACTTTCCGAGTAAACTTAGTCTTCAGAGAAATGATACACACATGTCTAAGGGGTAACTATTTGTGAAATAATAAAAGCACAATTTTTTTTTGGTAGTCTCACTTTCCGAGTAAACTTAGTATTCATAGAAATCACACATGTGAAGGGGTAACTTTCTACGCAACATTCTAGCACTGTTCAACATGCTTCCCTAACATGTAACCCAATTCCAGGTTTAAGGAAGTATTACCATGGTAGGTACTTTCTAAATCACCTCTACGCAATATTCTAGCACTGTTCAACATGCTTCCCTAACATGTAACCCAATTCCAGGTTTAAGAAAGCCTTACCATGGTAGGTACTTCCTAAATCACCGCTAGTATGATTTACGTCGTTATAGGTTTATCTAAGCTCTTAAGGAATTAATAAACAAACTTAGAAAGTTAGTAGAAAAATATGGTTTTCAGAATGCACAGAGATACAAGTTATTCCATTGTGCACTACCTCCAGGCTTACTCACATACCTTTCGAACGTAAATTTTCTGTGTATGAGTGATATGGTTCTCAACAGCTGCTCCTTGCATAATAAGCTCCTAATGTGATAACCTGCAAGATAAAATAATAGTACACAAGGAATGCCGGTCATTCAGAATTCGACATATCAAATATAACCTTAACTTCTCAATAAATTCTCAAATACTTTAGCTAAACTTTATAGATTGTAGGGCTTCTAAATTGATTATCGAATATAGCTAAACTTATGACTTCAACATGCTATAATTAATACTGGAGGTAAAAATGCCTAAGCATTGGTTTGAAATGGGGTAAAGCATAAATGTTGTTGGCCAGAGGTGAAACATATCATTAATTTAGCTATCTGGTCGGCAGATTAGAATACTTTGTGCTAATCTGTTTGAGTAATGGAAGTAATGTTTTCCAGGTGCCCGGAGCGACTTTACACCCGGAGATCCCATGCTAGCATATATGTGAGTATGAATTTACATATCAAGGAATGGATATGTTACAACAACAAGAAACATGATAAATAACATGGTTAGTAAGCAGACTAACTTTAAAGAGCCTTTATTTTCTTAATAAAGATTAAGATAAAGCAAAAAAAAAAACTGATTTTTATAGTTCTGTATCAACAAAGCTGTTTCAGATCATATGGTAGCGGCTAGCTCAACAGTCGGTTAGAAGCAAGCTCATGCACATCAGTTGGGAACATGGCATCTATTCAAATTGAATAAAATAATTTAGGTGTCATCAAATTTCAAAAGAGTCTCATGAGATAATTAATTGAATCTCTCCTGTAAGCGCTAGCCTAGCGGCCAAGTAAAGTTCTTGCTGATAATCTTATTTATTTACGGTTCTTTGACCAGATTCACGATTTCACATGCCGAACTACCAAGCTTCTATAAATTGAACAGTCTCTAAACCCAGTAATTAGTTAGCCGAATATAGCTATGGGCATCAACAACATGACATTGACCTAAATCTAAGAACGTGATCAGGCACAAAAGCCAATATGTTGATTCTCGCTAAACTCAACATCCGTCTTTCAAAATTATTAACTGTTGAACCTACATGACTGTAGCTTAGACCTAGATACCAAATCAACTATTGACAAAGGACAACCCAGGAGATCGTAAAAAAACACTCAAATTAAAGGAACTAAGTGAATGCTCCCCGGCAACCATGCTATTCGACAACTACTCAATCCTACAGCCAATATTATGTGCATTTCCAGATCCATAAATTCTTCGAAATTTCAGCATTAAGCACCGCACATAATCGACTACTACAATTCAATAATCGCCAACAAAATCACACTAACACAACAATAACCGCAGCATAAACACAATCAAAAACCTCAAAATCAATCAAAAACACTCAAAATTACAAAATAAAATTGTGAACAAACAAAAAAAACTAAATAAAAACCGAAATCATAGAATCAAGGACTACAATTTACTAACTGACAACAAAATCACCATACAGCTTGTCTGTGTTAACAATACATGGGTACGGTTCCATAGATCAGTGTTGAACATAGGGATCACGACTGAATTGTTTAAGAGAACAGACGTTCAAAATCTCCAGTCATCAGAAATCGTGAATTCTAGAAAGAGCTTTGCGCAGACCTTATTTTCAGTAACCATAGAAAGCATAGAAAATGTACCATAGATACAGGCAAAAATGCACTGCAGTGTTGAAGGGAAACAATTTGCTGCTGTGATGGACCGACAAAAAACAGACATCAGCCTGATCTTTAATGAGTAATTTGCAGGTAAAACTTTATGTTCAGGAGCAACATTTTCAGCATATGTACTTCCTGTGAGTAGAGAAAAAAGGGTCACAAGAACGAGATATTTTTGTTAAACACAATCTGCTCAAAAGTTCTTAAATAAAACTATAAAAAAAAAAACTGATACAACATAAAGAGAAAAGATGATTGGTAAAACAGCCAAATGACATTTAATAGATGCTCATCTCAAAATGAGAGAATGCATAATTTGCAAGGTGTGACTATACAGCTTTTTTAAGAGTTATCACCGTAATGTCTTTATTAACAAGGAGATTGTAGAAATTTCCAATCAGCTAGATCGATTTGAATGAAATAAAAGAGATTCACTTTCAAACATTTATTTTTAATAAGCTTCAAACCAACTGTATTTAAGGACTAATTTCAAGAATGTCTGAAATCAGAAGATCCGACAATTTGGTAGAACCCGACGTAGCAATACGGAAGAAGTGTGTGGAATTCTAAAAAAAAAAAAAAAAAAACTCACTCACTGCATACCATTAACCAAAAGCATCTAATAATGAGCCAACATCAAACAAACATTGCACCATCAATAATCGTACCAAAAACAACAAAAAATTCATCAATAAATCAACATACCAACAACTCAGATTGTGTATCACCCCACAACAAATAAACCAACCACGGATTAATCCACATAAAAACACCAATACAAACATTAACAATAACTGGGGAAAAAAATAGGCCCCTAACATGGCTACCATATCTTAAGAATGCTAATTACCCCCATAACAAGCCTCAAATCGACACTGTCTCTCCGCCTTGCTCGATTGAACCACCCACATCAGAATAATACAACCCCAATTCATAATCCCAACAAATACTATCAGTTTTTCAACTTCACGGCAATATCAGCAGTATCACAAACGATATAAGCTATCCATATTAGAGAGCATCCAATTCAGTAAAAGACATAAAGTAACGGTAAGGGAAATAAAGAAAGTGGAAACATGAAAAAAAAGGGGACAAAGTTTGGGTTTAGTATTTATAAAAACTCACACCTAAACGGTCAACTCCTCTAAACTTTTGTGTCTCATTATTCTTCTATATGCCACCACCTCGTTCACTTATGTCGCTAATACATTAGTTGTATTAGGGCAAATTAAAGGGAGGTGAACCCATTAAAGACCCCAAATATTAGAGAAATTAAAATTAAAAAAGAATAATTGAGATATTGAATTAAAAAGAAAAAATGCGTATGAGGAAAAAAAAAAGGAATTTGAGGTTGTAAAAATGAGTGGAGCAGCGAAGAATACGAATAACAAAGGAAAAAATGAGGCCTGAGTAATGCGAGAAATATAAGGGGAAAGAATGTAGTGACTATAGAGCAAAAAGATCAAAATAAAAATGACCAAAAAAACCTAAATTGATGAGGATTAACCAATCTCTAAGATGCAGAAAGGAATCACCAGGGTAGTAGAAAGATGAGCAAATATATGAGTTAGAAGGAAGTCGTATATGGGTAAAGGTAATGAAAGGAGAACAAGAAAAGGGAACAAGAAAGGGAGAATGAGAGGCAGAGAATGAAAGGAAAAACATGAAACAGAAGGCCAGGATTGAAAGGCAGAAATCGACGGTGGGGAGTGTAATGGAAAAATGAAAAAAATTATAATTCAGTCAATATGAGTAGAATTTTGGAAGTTTAAGGTGTCAAAATTAAATAAATGGCAGCCCGTACATTATACATAGAAGCTAAGGACTTACCGTTAAACCACCACCATCACCTCTTACCACCGTGGTTCAGCCCGGAAGCAATCAATCATACCCTTATCCCCTGCATCTCACACCTTCTCAGCCAAATGATGCAGTGATCTTAGGAGCTACATAACCACACCATTAAAATCGTCTTAAACATCCATCTTGCATACTTTAGCAATTTTGTAGAAATCAAAGCATTGACTGGCCCACCAGTAAGTGGAACAAAATCAAACAGGGTACTCGTACCATAGCAATTACCCCGCGACATGGAAGCACTAAACACAGGGAAGATCGACAGTGGGGAGTGTAATTGAAAAAGAGAGCACTAACCACACAATTATTCAGTTCTTGTAGCTTCTGAAGGGACGCTCGAGCACAATTCTTTCTTACTTCTTCCTCGGAAAATATGAAGTTGCTGGACAGATCCCAGAGTTCTACAACTCCTTCTTCATGCAACGTCATAGACTTAACTGCAGCAAGGATCAGATTCTTTGCTGCAAATTTCAAATTTCAAGAAGCACGACATTAATAACCTAAATATCAGTCGATGCTTAATACTGTGAACATCAGTTCACCTAAACAGAAGTTTAGCATCGGTAAATTCTTTTTTAGCATAGTTTCTATTTTCCAATGAAACAACATTGTAAGCAAAAATGGACCAGTCACTATTTCATAGCCTCAAATTAACTATATGAACTACAACTTGGTTCCAAACAAAGCAGCATAAACTGAACACCATATAAAACTACTACTAACCTTCTTATACAAGAATGTGTTGAAGAATTGACAATTCAAATATTTCTTCGTCTCTCGTCTTTCCCTTTCTTTCAGCAGTTCCAGATACACATTGATGACCTGTATCACGAAGAAAAAGGCAAATTTTAAAAAGCATTAAGAAACAAGCATCCATAACTACAGGAAGTCCTATGGAAATGACTGAAGTTCACCAAGCAAATCACCTCATCGATCAGCCATGCACCGCGGTCGCAGACACTGTAATATTTCACCAGTAATTTGGATAAGTTTTCATGAGTGACCAAAACCTTTCTCCTGTATATGAAGCGAAAGAGAAGTGGTTATACAAAAAAAGCCCAAACCCAACTACTATATACGGAGTACAATCCAGGTTTGAGCCAATACCTGTTCGAATTTGCCATTGCCCCAAATTATTGCATGCAATCAATTTCAAAACAAAAACTAAACCCCACAGCAGGATCAACAACTTAATTAAATTCACACTACCTCGGTGATACCAATGTGCCTAGCTGATGAAGTTCGTCACTGAAATGATCTCCATTTATCCTCCATGCAATGCACATCTCTCTGAGAGTAAGATAAGAATCGCCTGAAAATGCAGACAATTACAGAAAAGAATCAGTGGACAGTAGTATAATTAATTGAGAAACAAAAGAAAAAATGATCAAATTCAAGTTGTAATGGCCATTGTTGTTCAAGTCGTAATCACCATGGTGAAAATCACAAGAATCAACAGGAAAACCTACCTGCTACATGTTCGTACCAGTCGGATTCATTCAATTCCTGGTTGCTATTGTTGTTAATCTTGATTGTTTTGGCAAGGGTTAGGGTTAGGATTAAAAAAAAGAGGGGGTTTCGCAATAGTCGACTCAAAAGAAAATGAGGACGCAAGAAGAAACAAAATAGCAATCAGGAGAGAGATAAAGGGAATGGCAAATAGAGGAAAGAAAAGAAGCAAGAACAAAACAAATAATAGCAAGGGGTAGCAAGGGGTAAAATCGGGAAAAACAAGAAGGGTACTGTGCTAGCTACAGTAACCCAGGTTTGGGTTTTTTCAAAGAGTGTAGAAAAGTCAGCTGCATGCACTATTTGTATACAATCATTGCATCGCAAAATAAATCACATAGTTTATCATATAGAAAGTCAATTTAATTTAGTTCAAACTACGAAATTATAGATTATGCCCTTACAATGAATGAATGTTGTTGTTTTGTTGCACCATAGCTCTCTTTCACAACTCGTCAACTCGTCCGGCAATTGTTATCTTCCGAAGAAGTTTCCCGTTTCTTGTCATCCATATGACCATATTGTTCATGTAGAATTGAATACTTTGTCGTTGTATAGTACCTACAAACAAAATCAAGTGGTACATAATTAGAGAAACAAAAATAAGAAGAAAAATAACAACTAACACGCATAATTAAGGAAACCATGGAGAAAGGAAGGATTATATATATACACATTTAGGTAATAGTATTTTCTTAGGTTTCTTATTCTCATAGAATTTTAATCTATGAAAATCTCAAATACACACACCGTAACAACCAACTTTACGTATTCTAGGTAATACTTGAAATGATTATTTTTAAAATTATTTTAGTTGTTAATTAATTTTAAGTAGTTTGTAAAATTTGCACTCTCTGTAATCGCTCGGAAAAAGCTTCATTTATTAATACAGATAGATAGATACTAGATTTAATGACCGTGCGATGCACGGGCCTATTTGTAATGTTTTGTCGCGTATAATGTAGTAACTAATAAAAAGTGATTTCATGGTCGCAACTATATTGCTACTTTATTTGTGTGGTGTTCTATTAATAAGATAACAGTACTGACTTATAATGGTCTCATGTAATGCCTTCTATATTAGTTTGAGATTGTTGTATAGTACTCCATACTAACTAAAATGGTGTTTT
Source organism: Silene latifolia (assembly GCF_048544455.1). Taxonomy (NCBI): domain Eukaryota; kingdom Viridiplantae; phylum Streptophyta; class Magnoliopsida; order Caryophyllales; family Caryophyllaceae; genus Silene; species Silene latifolia. Next base: position 110,229,634 of record NC_133531.1, read on the forward strand.
GCTTTGTTGCAATCATGGACCACATGCTAAATAATGTTCTACTTTTAATTGAGTTCTATGAAGAGGTGAATAATTTGAATTTTAGGTAAATCGCCTTTAATTAGATGGTAAGCTCGGACCCTTTAAATTATCACATATGCTTAAAACTTTGGAGTAAAGTTTATCCAGTTCATAGACTATACATCTGAGGTAGTACCTCTTATTGTTTATTTTCGGAGTTTTATTTTAAAGTTTTTGAGTTTTGCTTTAGTATAAAGTTTTTGAGCACAGTTACTAAACATTACACTAAAAAAATATAATATTGCTCAAAAACTATATTTATAAATGATAATATGCTCAGAAAAAATGTATATATGCTCAAAAGTTACAAGGTCTGAGGTACTACCTCAGATGCGTAATCCTATTTCTCAAGTTTATCTTATACTACCTCCGTCTTAGATATTTGTTTACCTTTTTAATATTTTTGAGGGATATGATATTTTAATCAAAAGTAACAAATCATTGTTAGGCTATTAGATCGAAAATTACGGGTCCCCTCGTCACAAAAAAAAAACATTATATTGTTCATATGTAAAAAAAAAAAAAAAAAATTAAAATTAAATGCAAATTCTATATGTTCTGGATGTTGGGAAATTAATAAGTATATATAAATAGTATTCCTGTACCCACAAAAAAAAAAAAAAAAATATTATTCCGTATGAGTTATTTCAAGCCAAGCCAAATCAAATTGTTACTCACCTAATATTATACTCATCAACAGAACATCGGAGACTTGCATTGTCAAATCACAAATTCTCATTATAGACGGAAAGCACAATGACTATATGAGTACTTTGAGTAATATCCTGTAGATTTCATAATTTGTAGAGTATTGCTGCATATATTTCTACGAAGTAATATTATACGGACTATTATCTTTGAATATTTAATAGGATGTCATTCCAATCGAATTAATATTTTTATTATTTATCGTATACACTACACAGTGAATTGGTTCAGTAGAAGAACACTAACATAACTCTAATTAAGCCTCTAAGATCCTACTTCTTATTTCCAAAAAAAAAAAAGATGTATCATACTCCTACTCTACTTTTTGCCAAAATTTTATCCTATCATAAACTATTCCACTTCAATATGGCTCGGAATCTAGAATACTTAAAAGTCAATTTAACTTCTATCCAAATTTGTAAACTTATATATTATATATCTTGTTGTTATTAAACGCGCAAAATGGTTTCTCGAAAAGTATTTTATTTATTGTGGTTTTTTTTCACTTAGTAATAATTTATAAATGGTGAATGATCTATATGATAGTAAATAATGAATAACGTGACAAATTATGGAAATGGTCAACGCTTTATTTTTTTGAAGTAGCCTATATAGTTAATATAGATGTAAGTATATAACATTAACTATTGTGTAAAACGGTCTCTTATAAGAGAATCTATTTGCATAAAATTTACTATCATTAATATCAATAAATGAGCAATTTTTTCATATAGAAAAGGATTATTTATTAGTGTGAGACCGTTTATTCTAAAATTTGTGTAAATATAAATACTACTGATAATTAACAAACATGTATGATCAAAGGACTAAAACTAAATTAGGTTAGCTCTTTAAAATACATGACTTGTGATTCATGAAATTTGCATATTAGCAGGTTATTGTTTGTTATCCCAGCCACATGATATAGAATTCTATAATGCTTAATCACGATAATTACTGCTCATATTACTTTCGTGGATGTGCAATTACTATGTAATAGTCTAGTACGTAATTAAGATTGAGGTATTATGGACAATAGGTCATAGATTCGAATCATCTCTCCCCTTTTATAATGCAAGTATGCTATAAGTGCGCGCTTTGTTAGACAAAAAAAAAATGTATAAAGTAATTAGTAAGAGGTAGATGGAAATAATTAAGCAAGAAAGAAACAATAATGACATTTCAAGATAAGCTTTAAAACTTTAAAGTTCAATGCTAACCGAATATTAAAAGTATTTTTTGTTGAAACCCATCTATATCTTGTTCGCGCATGTAGTAAACCTGTGGGTCGAGAAAAAAAGTCGTCAAAGCACAAAAAATACATAAACGTAAGTATCAAACATGCATAATCGTGGGAGTCGCTATTATTATTAAGAGGAGATTGGGTTCATAATATAAATGAAAAATTCAACTTAATCATATATATACTTCGTAGAATTACACCCTTCGTTCCAGTTAATGGTTTACACTTACCTTATTTCCCCTTCACAAATTAAAGTAGTTAAAAAAACATATACTTGTATCATAAGAATGTGGGTATATACGGTGGGGTACAATTGGGGAAAACTTTTCCCTTCGGATCAAAGTATGGATAAGAAAATTAAAATTGCATGTTTAATCCAATGCATAAACTTACTATATGTCATTTATAGCGTGTCAAAGGCGTAAATCCATGGTTTTCTTCTTCGAACCACTGTCATAGCAAATAAACAGATGAAGTGTTAATATCAAACATGCAAAATATATTGTTGTCAAATAAGAAATATGTAAAAACAATGTGAAAGAGCTAAATTCTAATTCTAAACAATAATAAAAAAAAACTAATTTCATCATTAGATAATAGCACAGGTAACAAAATACAAATAAGAAACAATAAACAAACGTAAAAGTTGGAATATTGAGGAGGTGGATAGTTTTTTATATACTAACAAAAATTGTTATTGCTTTGATTTGGATTCCAACTTCAGATAAAATATTGATTATATTCAGATAAAATTTTATCATTAAAAGTATTTTTAATATGTAAAGTAGGCTAGGAAATTTGGACTCTCTATAATGGCTCAGAAAAAAGTTTCCTTATATTAGATAGATATTGATACTTATCAGAAATGTTGTTTAATGGATTTAAGAGGCCCTATTCTAATATCCCAAATTATAAGCAATCCATGATATATAAAACCTTACACCACCAAGATTTTTTACTTTTCCTTAATTTTTTTTGGAAACTACCATATTAGTGATGATTTTCTGATTCCATTAAAATATGGTCGAGATATGGAGGGTACCCAAGAATGAAAAATGGAGTACCCTTTCTATTTTAAATAACTCTCCCTATTTTTTTTTCGTCTACTTATAATACTCCCCATATTTCCTTATTTGACAAACTTTTATACTTATTTTAATCACTCCACCCCACAACAATGCACCCACAAAACTCATACTTTATCTTATTATAATTACCTTACCCCATAACAATACTTATTTTAACCACCTTACCTCACAACAATACTTATTTTAATCACACAATACCTTCTCTCTCTCCAATCTCCTATCCTATTATAATATTTTACCATATAATACTCCCCTCCCTTAATTCTCATGCCCTCCATGAATAGGGAGGGTTATTAAGAATAAGAGGGAGTATAAAATAAGATGAAGCAAAGAATAAGAATAACTAAAATGAAGTATTCTAGGGCACAAATCAGAGTTATACGGAGTATAATATTCCCTCCAATTTCATATGTTGTTCCTCTTTCAATTTCCGTCCAATTTCATTGTTGTTCCCTCTTTCCATATTTGGACAAGTTTGTGTGGTCAAAAATCAATTATATGTGTGGTCATGTATATTGTATGGTCCAAATTGATTCCCTTAATTCTTGGGCCAAAAACAAAAGGAAACAACATATGAAATTGGAGGAAGTATAATGTTTTGTCTGCTAAATAAAGGTCTTTAGATGGATAATGTGACACCCTCATACTCCAAGTGCCTTACCAGGACCACTCAGGTATAGGAACGTCACCATCTCGGTTTCCTGAGACAATGACAATCAAATGACAATAAAGAAATATAATTTAAATAGGCAAACTGTTTAAAGTGATTACATAATCAAATCCCAAAACTGTTAAAGGTACAATACATGTTCTCAAAAAGAAAATGTCTCAACAACTAAAATATGACTGCGGAAGACTCTAATCAGCTCGTGGTGACACATCCCAGCTAGCCTAAATACCTCTAGTCAAACCTGCTCAACAACTGCTCACCATCGCCGAATGGATCACCACAGTTTTTAAAACAATTAAACGGGGTCAGTACTAATTACATAATACAAATCACAATACAACAAATACCAAACAGCTCAATCGTCATATCAAACCCCAGTCTCCATAATCAATATCCACATAACTGACTACACACTAAAGTGTGTAGCCCTGCCAGAGTACCCATCGCAACAGATACTCCACACTGCCAGTGGGGGACCGCAGCCTTACCCACCAAATCCTCGCTCATCTCCATCGAGCGATAAACCCAAGTCCATTAATGTGCACATCCCTTCTGTGGCGGGTTCCACAGAAGGCGAATCATGGGCGTGAAGTCACTCCCGCAAGTGACTCCACTCAGCCAGGGACGCGCCCCGAAGAACACGGACAGGTAAACAATAACAATAACACCAAAATCAACAACCGTCTGAATCAATCAACAATATACAATCACAACCGTCTGAATCAATCAACAATCACTAACTACAACACAATCACCACACATATCATGTAACTAATACTGAGTAGGGAAAACCCTACCTGGAATGCAACAGAAACAGGAGACGATCAAGCAGCTGTCTCAAAACCTTTCCTCTACAAACCCTCCTCCTATACATATAATCATATAATCACTACCACATCAACATAAACATAGAAAACCCCCAATCCCAAAATTAGGGTTTAAACAATCTTAACCAAATGCTATAAAAACAGTATGTAGGACTTACCCTTGACGCAAGGATTACAAAAATACAAAGAACGATGAAATCCGACCTCTCTATCTCCGGGATTTGTCAATAAAGCGGAAGAACAAAGCAACGTACTTGTGAACTCTCTTAAACAGTGAATTAGGTTTTAGCAAAAGTGTTTTAGAAAGATGACGAACTTATTATATACTAGTCGTTGCTCCGCGCCCTACCGGGCGCGGAACCCCAATTTGGTTAATCGTTTAGAAAACCTCTGTAGAATGCATCAAAATAGAAAAGGAAATTGTCATTCACATTGGTATTAACGATTGTAGAACATAGTAGTGTTACTATACATGTATGACAAGCATGTAAAAGAAGAACATAGTAGTGTTACTATACTTGTATGACAAGCATGTAAAAGAAAGACGCTCAAATAGTAAAAGACAGAAAACCAGGTTGAGAATTAAAAGTGGCTAACCAAGAAACGGAATACACATCTTTGTGAAATAGGTAGAGCATTGTTTAGGCTAGTAAATAATAAAACCCTGCATACATCTGATAATTATGCAAATCCCATAACTTGATTTCCGAAGTGGGGCATAAAATATAAAATATTGTACAAAAAGGAGAGGAAATGAGGCAACAACTATTGCTATTAAATTTTTAATATAAGATCTATATCAATACATCCACTAATTACACTCCCTATGTTTCATTATCTATTTCTATTAAGAAAAAATGTGTACATAATTAAGCATTCTGCCCAACAAGTCAACAACCGACAAATGACTAAATAAGTAAAGAGATTAGCTGGAGCATCAAAACTGTCTTTGGCCGCGCTCTCTTCCAGTGGGATAAGAGTGTCAAGCCATCGTTGCCTTTTTTGCTGCAAAATCAACATTGTATTAGGCCCTAACTAAGCTAAGAATTGGGCGTTCAGGGGTTCAGCAACATACTTATTTCGTAAAAGAGCATATAGAAATTATGTGCAGACTTGGTGCATGTTACCGGCAAATGCAACCCATTTTGGCAGAGTACTCACCTTCCTTAGCAAAAACATAAGTGACAAAGCCAGACATTTTATATCCATTATGCACATACTAACAAACCATAGTTACTCTCTAACTACAATTACACTAAATTCACAACTGAACGTCAACTTCAACGCACTATCATCTGGACTATATTGGTCTCTCGCCATCTAATCCCACCTTCCCTCCCATTGGTCATTTCCCAGTGATGTGATAAGTATACAATCAGTTTAGTTAGTCTCATATGAGTAAGAATCAATGAAACCAAGCACACATGCTATCCCACCTTTTCTCCCACTCCCCCACTCTCCATCTCCCTCCCTTTCCAACAAAGCCAAAAAGAACCAAAAGTCTCATTCCCTCCCTCTCCCCTTTTTCCTCTACCTCTTTCTCAAAATGAGCAAAACCAAGAACAACCTCCTCCCTCCCTGTCTTTCCCCCTCCCTTGTGATTGTCTGACGATATGATAAGTATGCATCTAGAATTCTATAACCAAGAATCAATATTACGTTACATGCGAAGGTAATGTGAACAAAACCAAAACCAAAACCAAAATCTCTGCCTCCCTACAACCTTCACTACCATGCTCTTCATTTCCCTCCCTCCATCTCAATTTGTACAAAAACAAACACAATGTATCTACCTCCTTTCATCCCTCTCCCATTCTCACTCCCTCTTCCCCATTCTCGTATGAGCCATAAAACTGCTAATTACGTTAATATGATCTAAGAAAGAGCCCAATCCAGTTATGTCAAAATGGGTGGAGTATATCCACGTTAACAATCCCATAAAAAATGGAGGCGCCCAACAGGACATGGCACGTGGGACATGGGAACTGGGAGCTATAAATAAAGGAAATAATCAGTGTATCCTACTGCCTTTTTCTACAATAGGTTCATCCTCATCGCCCAAACTCCATCAACTTCAACCAGACTTAGCCGCCTAACAAGCAACAATGCACCAAACTTCTTAAACACGTCTCCTTTATCACTCACTAAAATCAATATGGCTATACGACCAACATGAATACAATGTTTTACTCTCTAGTTGCGATAAGGCAACCACTATCCGAACCAATCACACTACCTCGAGAACCTTGTCGTTTGATCATACTAACTAAATTGGCAAAACTAATACAATTATGTAAAGAGAATGGTGATTTGTCCCAGTTATGTATGCGCCTACAAAACTAAAAAACATCATCATCATCATCAGAGCCTTAAACCCAAAATGATTTGGGGTCGCGTGATGCCCTGACATGAATCATCTTTTAGAGCCATCAAAATGCGAGGATATAGAAAAAGAAGAGTGAAAAGCTAAAAAAGTCAAGTTAAACTTATAGGTTGAAAATCAAAGCTCAGATTTCTTTTATAAAAGCAGGAATTGAAAACTACGATGGAAAATTAAAACGGTCTTTTGGAAATCGAAATAAAAAACAATGTTAAGGAATACCTTTAAAGTACACCAAATATTATTGTATAAGAATTTTTTTTTTTGTAAAACGGGTAATAAATTCGAAAAGAAGAAATAATTTTAAAAAAAATTAAAATCAAAACACTAAAATTATCAAATAAGAGCATATACTAAAAATCCACACTTATCATTTGCCTCCATTGTGCCTTCTCCGTCACCATATCCTCCTCAAGCGTCAATAATACTAAGATAACAGACGAAGCAAGTTGCTGCAAGCAAGCACGGGGCAATCATAATTACAGGACATACCTTGGGAGACCCAAATGTTGTTGCAGCTTGACAGAAACAGGAGTTAGCAAACCATACCTGAGGTGCACTGACCACGGGTGCCAAAAAACAGAGCATATTGAGATAATAATTGGCCCACATATAAAGTAGGTAATGACATGAAATAACAGAAGCGGAAGTATCGTAATAACGTTGTAAAAACAGCAGGGCACTACAGGCTCGACGGCATATGAACGGAGGTACCTGGTATTGGAGGCTTTAACCTGAGTCAAGGCAGAACCACACAACGCACCACGAATATCCAAGTAACACCCTTCATCATCTGCAACAATGGCAGAAACATGAAAACCCAGTACAAAGTACTACCCAAAAAATACCCATATAATAAGCGTATTCTAGTAAATAGAGCTGAGGCCACATCCCAAGACGGCAACCCTCAGCAGCTGCCACACCGTCAGCGACAACGCTAAAAAAATAGCAGCAGTTAAAAAAGGAAATGTAATTATAAAGTACGGCACAAAGCACCCATATAATAAGCTTGTTCCTGAAAATAAAGCCATGGCACATCCCGGAAGCCGTCAGGCCTCAGCATGTCGCACCGCCAGCAACAACGAACAAAAACATCACCACAAAAATAATAAAACTAATGGATCATTAACATAGCTAAGTAAACTGAAGGGAATTTAAATGTCTAAATGGTGTAGTACTGTAGGTGTACATAAATCGAAAGTAATTAAACGAATAAGATCTTCAACATGGTTGACAACAATAATGAAGATATATGAGTAAGAACTCAGAATGCGAAGGTGAAAACACGAATCAAGAGAGAACGGAAAATAAAGGTGAAAATAATAAACCATGAAAAGAAGAAAGATGTCAATGGAAATAACAAACCGAAACAAAACCCGCGAAATTAATCAGTAGTAACTAAACCAATGAACAGGTAACACTCAAATAAAAACCGTAAAACTGAATAGAATCACTTTAAATTTAACAAAACCAAGTTGATCAGACCTCGGAAATCCAAAATCGATGGACGCGGCTGATTTGATTGAAATTCGGCGGGGCATATTGAAAGACGAAAGCTGAAGAAATAATTGATAGAGAAAATAAACAAAAATGAAGAAAGGAGAAGGAGAAGGGAGACTGATGTATAGAAATAACGAAGAGAGGACTGAGAAGGTGGGATGTGTTAGAATGCACTGCATAATTCTCGCCCGGAGGGCCCTCAAGAACGACACCACGCTCCCCGTGACCGCGCTTATACACAGGATAATGCCAGGGAAAGAAAAGAAAAATGAATTTAAAACTTAAAGACACTATCAGCACCCACCAAATAAACCAGTTGAGACCAGGCCAAAGAAATTAGAACTTTTGGTTGGCTTTGCCGATTCTATCAGCAACCTCAAAGCGTTGCTAAGACCAGATCATCGCTCCCTTCCAGGTGCACCGAAACTGTAATGCCTAGCATCTCTAAATTCAAACCGGGAGATCAGTTAAGATCAAAATAACAATCAGCAATAAGGGAAAACATATATAAACAAATTTAGACAATCAACCAGCAGCTTCAGGGCACTACAAGCAAGTAAATGTTCGGCTTGAAGGTACCACAAGTAAACATACATAAACAAATTAACACAATCAACGAAAAGAACAAAAAACCTATGAGTGCGATATGAAGGTACCACAGGTAAGTAAACATAAGTTAAAAAGGAAGTCAAAACTCGCGAATGAACACAGAGATCAGATTGGACAATCACCAGCAGCCCGAAAGTACCACAAGCAAGTAAATGCTCAGCTTGAAGATACCCGCACCTATATATGCTTTATCAAAACCCTAAATAAGCAAACTAAAACATATGAACACCCTAAGCTTGAAGATACCCGCACCTATATATGCTTTATCAAAACTCTAAATAAGCAAGCTAAAACATATGAACCAATAAAGGCTAAACCAATAACAACCAATAAAAGCACATGCTTAAAGGCTAAACCCAACACCATCACCAATTTTTAATAGTGTGAATTAACACTAAAATCACGAAAATTGATCATCGGATAGACACCGAAGTGCCGAAACGGTACCCCCAGAGATTTTAGATGCTAAAAAATGCAACAACTAAATTCCGGCCCCAAGGCCTTCACCAATGGCATAGGAAGAAGGGTGCAAATAACAGATTGAGAGTTCTACAAGTAAGCTAACATGCAGAAGTAGGGAAATTCTAAAAGGACCTCTACAACTACGCGTGAATTTAAAACTTCTTCCAATCAAAGCAGAAAAAAAGCCGTAGGAGCCAGCACACAAAATCCTAAAATAAGCAAACCCAAACATATGAAAACCCAAACTACGTTTCCAAAATAGTAGATGACACCAAAAAGAAAGGTGGAAAATCACGACACGAGAACGAAGATCAAATAGTTCAATCACCTATCAGTCCGTAAGTGCCACAAGCAAGCCAAGTTTACTATCAGAAGGTTCCTGAACATGCATGAAGCCAAGTTGTACAAGCTCATTAACCTGAAAGGGAACTAAAAAAGTTAAAATAACCAAAGAGAAGATGAACGATAGCCATTGAATCATAACCTTGGGGATGAAACACTGTTGGAAATCACATAATCAAAATTCCAGCCCCAGGGCCTTCAGGAATAGCACACGAATAAGCTCGTAAGTCGTAAGTGCCACAAGCAAGCCAAGTTTACTACCACAAGGTTTATAGATATGCATGAAGTCGGGTCGTACATAGCTCATTAACCTGAAAGGGAATAAAAGACATGAAAAATAACCAAGGAGTAGATGAACAATAGCCATTGAATCATAATCTCGGGGGAGAAAACAATGCTGGAAACTGCAAAATCAGAAACCCAGCCCAATAACCCACCTTTAACAAACCAGTTAAAAGCAGACCGTTGAGGCAGAGCCCGAGATCCATATAATAGCCATTGAATCATAACCTCGGGCGTGCTGAAAACTGCAGAAACAGAAATCTAGCCCCATGGCCTTCAAGAATGGCACACGGATAAGGTTTCCCATAGAAAAACTCCGAAAGAAAGCAACGTAAACCAAAAACCCACCTCGACCAAACCAGTTGAAAGCAGACCAGTGAGACAGAGCCTAAGATCCAGCAATACCAAGCAACCTCAAAACACAAAGAACCAAAATAAGTTACAATAAACAGTGCATGAGTACAAGACAGTAATTAACCACAGAACGAACACGTGGATCAAATTGTACAATCACCCACAAGCAAGTAAATGGCAGTTTGAAGAGACCACAAACTACCTTTACTCAAAACCAGTACCTATGCTTGACCAATACCCTAAGGAAACCCCCAAAACATGAAAAAACTAATTAAGCATATGAATTTGAAAGGAAACTCAAACACCTGTTTAAAGGCCAATCAAACCATCAATAATCAGACATCAACAGGAGCGACGAACCATAGACGACAGCCAGCACTTCGGATTGCTTCGCACTAAACCCCCTACAATTTCACAGAGCACCACATAAATAAGAACAATACAATATGAACTATCGGAAAGAAAATTAAGAAAAATAGATTTATGTCTCATAATCGACCTACAAAATTGATTTTTCATGGTTATATGTAAATATACTTATTATGTTTGAATATGTCCAACTAATCCAATTATATCTTTTCTTATAGGAGGCTTGATGACGATCCCACATAAGCAAAGCTTACTATCAACGAAATTTCTGCCTCGACAGGTTAGAATTCATCGATTTTCATAGGTTGTTTAATATTACTCCCTCTGTTCCAGTCAAAAAATATCGCAGTACCATATCTGCGCTTCCTCTTTAAAAAAATATAGTTGAGCTTAACTATTGATCAAAACGGTGGGAGTAAATAACCTTGAAATCGTAGGCTTTATACAATTTATATTAATTCAATTATAATAAAAAGAGAATTTGTGGCAACTGCAGGAGATAGTTAATGTAGAAGTAAAAGAAAAAAGAGAAGGATGGATGGATATAGAACTAAATGATTATCCAGGGGCTTCAGCTAATCCAAGTCATGATCCCCAAGAGTCCAGGAAACACTGGTTAAATTCAATGAGTCTCCCTTGTGACGGGTTACTTTTCGTCATAAATGAAGACGGAGCAAATGTTTCCATTTTAACAACAAATATGACCATAGCTGTTATAGCTTAGAAAATGGGCGTGGTTACATTTCGTCTTACATGGATTACATTTACTCCGTATCCATTTTAAGAAGGCATAAAAGAAGCAATCCAAAGTGTTGGATGTCGTCTATGGTTCATATTGTATTGTTCTTATTTATGGGGAGTACATGGATTACATTTACTCCGTATCCATTTTAGTTCTAGCAACAGATCCACGAAAATTTAGAAGGCATAAAAGAAGCTAGAAATAATGTGAGAAAATGCAATACCCTACTCCACAAAATGCAACCAACAAAACAGAATAGTGAAGAAGAGCCAAACCTACGAAATTGTAAACACCCTTGAGTTTCGACATAAGACAGATGGCAGCCAGCAGCTCCGATTGATCCGCAACAAAACCCTAAAATTGCAGCACCTCCGATTCGATTGATCTGCAACAAAACCCTACAACATCAGCAACTCCAATTGATCCGCAAAAAAACCTTATAGCTAGTCTGATTAGCAAACCAAAACAATCGAAATCCCCAATTTAATTGTAAACCATAACCCTAATTCGTGATATTTAAGTGATATGGGAAATTAGATTGATTCAAGTGATGAATTTGAGATGGGTTTCGATTATTTGAAGCAATTTGTGAAGGTTTATTAAAGGAGAAAATGAATTTGGGAAGGATTAAGAGAGTAGTATTTTATGAGAGAAGCAAATGAGTGTTGAAGGAGGACGAAAAGAGTGTTGCAGAAGTATGAGAGTGATGGAGGGCAGAGATTCATAGGCGCAAATCAACGGTTGAGGGAGAACTTGGGTGGTACTATTCATAGCTACAGTACCACCAAGTTCCCTCTTTTTAAAGGGTAGGGATTAATCCGCTTTATTAACAAAACCCGTCAATTAACACCCATAACCCGACTTACTCGATCGAATAAGTCTTGTACTCGATCGAGTGCCACTTACTCGATCGAGTGCCAAGGCTACTCGATCGAGTACCCTACAGGCAGAACACTGTTTCGTAACTCAAGACATGCTTACTCGACAGAGTAAGCCCCACTCGATAGAGTACCCAGAGACTCATAAAACCGTAGTATTACAGTCTTCTCTCCTTAAAAATAACTTCGTCCCCGAAGTTCACACCACAAAAAAATAAAACATACTACCACACTCCCGACCCAACAACCAAAACAAAAATCAACATAAAAACTCCGACACATACTACCAACCAAACTCAACCCGACTTAAATTACTACTAACTATACCAAAAACAACATAAAAAGATGCAAAAACTCTTCGCGATCATCTCCTACCCCCCTAAAAGAAACAAGGTTACGTCCCCGTAACCATACATACCTGATAAAAAAGGAACGGGTAACGCTCTCTCATGGCCTCCTCCGCCTCCCATGTAGCTTCCTCATTCTCATGATTAGACCAAAGAATCTTAAGCAAGACTGTCTCACCATGTCTAGTCTTGCTAACCTTCCGGTCAAGAATCTGTTTAGGCACCTCAAGATAAGACAAGGACTCATCTAGCTCTATGTTCTCCGCCTCTAACACATATGACGGATCACTAACATACTTCCGCAGCTGAGATACATGAAACACATTGTGCACTCTATCCAAAACAGAGGGCAAAGCCAAACGATAAGCAACCTCTCCAACTCGGTCTAAGATCTCATATGGTCCGATGAACTTTTGACTCAGCTTCCGTTTCTTACCAAATCTCATGACCCCACGCATAGGAGACACTTTCAAAAGAACCTTGTCCCCAACCTGAAACTCTATATCCCGGCGATGTAGATATGCATAACTCTTTTGTCTATCCTGAGCCGCTCTCATCCTCTCCTTGATCAGCTTAATCTGCTCTATCATCTCATGTACCATCTCTGGTTCTAAAACCACAGCCTCAACACTGTCGTCCCAACAAATCGGACTCCTACATCTCCCCCCATATAAAGCCTCAAATGGCGCCATGCCAATACTGGTGTGATAGCTGTTATTGTAAGAACACTCAATCAAATCTAACCTCTATTCCCAGCTACCACCAAAATCCATCACACAAGCTCGTAACATATCCTCAAGAGTCTTGATTGTCCTCACTGTCTGAACATTTGTCGCAGGATGAAATGTTGTACTCATCTTCAAGGTAGTTCCCAAAGACTCCTGCAACTCTTTCCAAAACCGTGAGATAAACCTCGAATCTCTATCAGATACTATGTCTTTAGGCACTCCATGAATCTCAGCACATTCTTCCGATAAGCCATAGCTAATTGTGCCTTAGTCCATGTATCTTTCATTGGCACGAAATGAGTTGACTTGGTCAGTTGATCCACTATAACCCATATCATGTTGTTACCCTGTTGACTCTTCGGCATAAAATCCATAGTTTTGGACTCCCACTTCCACTCAGGTACCTCTAGAGACTGAATCTTATCTTGTGGTCGTCGTTGCTCCCCTTTAACTCTCTGACATGTCAAACAACGGGCTACAAACTCAATTGTTTCTTTCTTCATCCCAGGCCACCAGAAAGTCTTTTTTAAATCCTTATATAGCTTGTCACCACCTGTTTGTACCGAGTATGGTGTACAATGAGCCTCTGTCATGACTGTCTCTTTCAACTCCTCATCATTAGGGACACACCACCTCCCGTCAAACCTCAAACTACCATCTGTATGAATAGAGAACCTAGACACCGTCCCTTTCTCTACTCCAACTCTCCACTCCACCATCTTGGGATCTAACACCTGTTTACCGCGAATATCATCATAAAGATCAGGCTGCACTGTCAAATCTCCCATGGCATCCCCTTTCTGGATCATATGTATCCCAAACCTCCCAACCTCATCTCTCAATCTCATCAAAGATATAGCGGTGCACAAAGAATGTACACTCTTCCTGCTCAAAGCATCTGCAACTACATTGGTTTTCCCTTCATGGTAGATGATATCCATGTCATAATCGCCAATCAACTCCATCCACCTCGTCTGTCTCATGTTCAACTCCTTTTAAGTGAAGATGTACTTGAGACTCTTGTGATCTGAAAATACCTTAAAGGTCGCCCCATATAGGTAATGTCTCCAAATATTAAGAGCAAACACAACTGCACCCAACTCCAGATCGTGTGTAGGATAATTCTCCTCATAAGGCTTCAATTGCCTAGAAGCATAGGCAATCACTTTACCATTCTGCATCAACACATATCCCAACCCATTCTTTGAGGCATCTGTATATACCTCAAAGTTCTCACTCCCTTCAGGCAATGCTAAGATTGGAGCTGTGGTCAAACGCTCCTTTAATGTTTGGAATGCCGTCCCACAACTCTCATCCCAACGAACCTGTTCTCTTTCCTCATCAAAGTTGTCATAGGTCTAGCAATCTTGGAGAAATCTTGCACGGCCGTCGATAATATCCAGCTAAATCCAAGAAACTTCTGATCTCAGCTACATTCTTTGGTGCTTCCCACTTGGTAACTGCCTCAATCTTTGCAGGATCCACAGCTACCCCTTCTTTAGAAATCACATGCCCCAGAAAAGCAACTTTCTTCAACCAGAACTCACACTTGGAAAACTTTGCATACAACTCACGCTTCCTCAAGTTCTACAACACAATCCTCAGATGCTCCTCATGCTCCTCCTTAGTCTTAGAAAAGACTAAGATGTCATCTATGAAAACCACCACAAACTTCTCCAAAAACTAACTGAAGACTCTGTTCATCAAATCCATAAACACAACTGGCGCATCAGATAACCCAAACGGCATCACCACATACTCATAATGGCCATACCTCGACGTGAAAGCTGTCTTTGGTATGTACTCCTCTCTAATCTTCACCTGATGGTACCCCTACCTCAAATCAATCTTAGAAAAGACTACTGCACCACTCAACTGATCAAACAGGTCATCTATCCTTGGCAAAAGATACTTGTTCTTCACCGTCACCTGGTTCAACTCCCTGTAATCTATGCACAACCTCAGGCTCCCATCTTTCTTCTTCACAAACAGAACTAGTGATCCCCACGGTGATACACTAGGTCTAATGTATCCCCTCTCAATTAGATCATCTAACTGCTTCCTGAGCTCCTCCAACTCCTTAGGACCTATCCGGTATGGTGCCTTAGAGATTGGCCCCGTCTCTGATTTCAGCTCAACACTGAAATCTATCTTCGGTGGCAACCCCGGAATCTCCTCTGGAAAGACATCTGGAAATTTCCGCACAACTGGTATCTGCTCAACTGTCGGACTCTCCATCCTGCCATCTCTCGCTTGGCACAAGATCAACAGGCACCCCTTCCTTAGATAGGACTTCAAGGTCACAGCTGCAATCAACTTAACTTTGGGTTTGACAACAAACCCACGATAAGACACACTAATGCCCTTAGGACCTCTCAGAGACACTTTATTTTGATGACAGTCTATCTTAGCTTTGTACTTTTGTAGATACCTCATTTCTGCACCTCTCGCAAACCACCCGGTGATGATTGGGCTGCATGTTTGCTACGCGGAACGATTTGTGACAGTTCGTAAGTTTATCGTCAAGTGATTGCTCAAATATTAATGTCTACCTCTTAGTTGTCATCTACGTGCCGATACGGTCGTTTTGACAGTAATTAGAGTACATTTGGAGTCCGGGGCCTAAAACCGTCTTCATTTTCTGATAACCGTTAAATCCCGAGTCAGAATGTTCTGGAATGTTCCGGATTTTTCTATTCCATATTTTATAAATATTTCATAATCTTTATTCTTTGGTAAACAATTTCCCGTAATATTCACACAAAAAATTAAGGAAAACCAAATTATTCCGTCCTACCATAACTTAAACACGGAAATCTTTCTTCCGCAGGAGGAAACCACTTGGGAACAGATGCAGCAGGTGCTGCGCCTCTTCCAAGAGACGCAGTAGCTGCTGCGCCTCTTCCAAGAGACGCAGTAGCTGCTGCGCCTCTTCCCAGGTCCTTTTCTGCGTAATTTTCGTATCTTTTTTCATATCTTTCCGAGATTCACTTCCAAAGACTCTCCGAAACCCTAATTCCTTCACGTGATTAGTATAAATAGGAGCCTTTGCTCCTCATATTTCTCACGCGAGTGTCCGCCCTTCTCTTCTCCCTTTGCATTCTAGACCTTTGTTCTTACTTCTTGGCGTCTACGTGCTTGAACTTTCGACCACGTAAGCTCGGATCCTTCTGAGTACCAGCCTCGTTTGCATGACCGACCAATTTGACCAACTTCACAATCAATCAACTTAATTAATCTAATCGTTTTCCTCTTACGAGGGCACTTTCGTTACATTCGCGTCGAGCATCACTGATCGATATCTTAGTCTTTCTCGTTTCGTCAAACATGTAAGTCTGAGGGTGTATAATCTCTCCTTTTATTATTGTTATTTACTTTTTGTATCATTAATGTAAGGTTTATGTCGAAAATACCAATTAAAACCGATTTCTAAAACCTCGTTTAAAAACCTTTTTTACGGATTTCCAGAAGACAAACCGTCGAGAAAGGACGCAGCAACTGCTGCGCCTCTTCGAAGGTATTTCTAAAACCTTCTGATTAGTTCGTTAATTCTTTCTTTTTCTCAAATTATCTGTTTTAAAGGTATTTTCGACATAAATCGCCTAATTATTGTAATTTTTTATTATCGTAATTTTCCTATTGTATTTATCATTGAATTTTGTATCATTTGTATGTTTTCACATGTAATTGAACATTAAATCCTACTTCGACCCAATTGTTTGCTAATTACGTGTCAACCTACTTAGTTAAATTCACATGCTAGGATTAAAACTTGGATGTTGCATTGCATGCATATAACCGACGATATATCGAGTATAGATGATGTCCCTAATCATTAGTAGAGGCCGCTATCGAGGCGGGCGGGATTAGGTGTTCGATCAAAAGAGCTTCCTAATACGTACCCTCACCCCTTACTCCAGATGGTAAACCTCCTAGCCTCGACCGAGTCCACCCTCATGGCAGTCTCCGGCCACTCCACAGCCTCAGACCCACATGGTAAACCAGAAATCATGCCGTAGTTTTCCAGAGTGACTCCCACCTCACCAAAAGGCATGTGAAACGTGGAAGTCGTATCCTAGAATCAGTCCAAGAAAGCGCGGGCCAGGCTACGGTTAGCCCGCAACTTCCTCTTCGCGATACCCCTCCAGGCCTGCACCAAAGAACCGAACGCTCCACGCTCGATCATGGCGCGCTCCTCGCCGACAGCCGCTCGTAGCACTCCATCGCTGTCGTGTAACCCGAGAACGACCTGATATTCCCGGCCTCCTATTATGATTTGAAACAAAAGCTATCTTTAGTTTTGAATTGAAAGAGATATGAACAAATGAATGAAAGAAGATGGATGATGAGTAGTGAATTCCTATTTACCAAGCTCTTCACCGTCCTGTAGGACAGGTGACCCTCTGCAGCCCACAGCAAGTGCCTACTCTCCCAGGTCTCAGCCCACGCAGGAGCTCCTCTCAGCTCACGACCTCCTTGTCCAACGTTGGCCCGTCTCGGGGCCTCCTCCTCCTCAACAGCCTCCTCCTCATGGACCTCGTCCCCAGCAGCCATCACCGCGGCGGTGAAGGCCTGCTCTAAAGCCTCCTCTGTAGCAGCGACGTCTATCTCCATGGGAGTCCTCCCAGAAGTAGAAGCCTCATCACCTGCAACATTAAAGCAAATTTAGGCCGCGTCACGTGACGACAAGCCTTGGTTAAGGGATTTTCAAGCCTTTGGAAGCCCTGAAACCGCTCTTTTCTCGCCATATTTGGCCACATTCTCACCAACCCAATCACTCATGTGATAATTTGGGTCAAGTCAAGCCTAATTTGAAGCCTAGTTTTGGGTTCGAGTCGAAATTTCGGCAGCATTTCGTTATAACGGCAATTATGCCCTAGAAAAGTGTCCTGAAAAAGCTGTCGCAAACCAAAATTCCGAGATGGTAGGAAGTTTACCCATCATTCAAGAATTCCAAATATCAAGTTTCATCGCAAATGGGCAATCCTAAGGCTATTTTCGAAGCAATTTACGGTTTAGCTGTGAAACCGTCTCAAATTTCACTCAAAGGCTCAAAACTCAACGAAAATTCGAGACAAATACATGGCTATGTTCCTTATACTACCAATTATCCATTTCTAATGTCAATATCACAAGGCAAATGCATTTGGGGGAAAAGCCTCAAATTTTCGATCAATTGGGTCATAAACCCTAATTTTTCGATCCAAAATTGGACAAATACCGAAGATTAATGCAAGAATGAGACACATACCTCGATTAGTCATGATTAATGCAAGCTTTTGGATCAAACCTTGGCGGAAATGGTGAAGATTTGAGAGAGAAATGTGTAATTTATGTTTCGAACAAATGATTTGCCAAACCTTTTGATTATCGCGTTTTTACGCAGAAAAAACACTTTGGGGAATAGACGCAGCAGGCGCTGCGCCTCTTCCAAGAGATGCAGCTCTTGCTGCGCCTCTTCCTTGTGTTCCCTCCATACGAATTTTCAAAAATTCGTTATGAGTTCGTTATTTGTGGGCCCATCTTTGGTGCGCCTCTTCCCCGATGCTATTTTATCCTTTTGGTCCGTTTGACGATTTTCTTTCGTTCCGGCCCGCTTTTTCCAAGCCAGCAGCAGACTGTTGCATATTATTTATTTCTTCCAAGACCTTTGCTTGTCGCAACGAGCATTTATTCCTTCACAGGTGTTTCGACACGCCTTCGTTACAACGAGAGTAAGCGGATATACTTTCCCTCTCAAGACACGGAGATCAACATTGTTTCCTCTCAGCAGTTCCCGCCTGTGTCCTGCTAGTCGCAATTATTTCTCGAAGACTACCCAAGCAGTCTTCTCTCAGCAGTTCCCGCCTGTGTCCTGCTATTCGCAATTATTTCTCGAAGACTACCCAAGCAGTCTTCTCTCGGCAGTTCCCGCCTGTGTCCTGCTACTCACCTTATTTAGCCCCCACGCTTGACCTTAGCTCAATAGCTCCCATGCACCTTCGGAAGCATCTCGAGAAGAAGTCTCAGGTATGGTTTCTTCTTATGGCTGGCGAGCCTCCTTACGTAGTCTAATGGACTTTAAACGACCCTCCCCGATAGTCGACAGACTCTAAAATGTTCCCGACGATAGGTTCTTGGTTCAGACCCCTTGAGCCACCTCGCGTCGCCATAGTCGTCAGGTTGTAATCTTCGATTGACCTGATGGCTATACTTTGACTTTCGCCTTGTCCAAGCCTCAATCAAAGTGGGGGCTCTGTAGATACCTCATTTCTGCACCTCTCGCAAACCACCCGGTGATGATTGGGCCGCATGTTTGCTACGCGAAACGATTTGTGACAGTTCGTAAGTTTATCATCAAGTGATTGCTCAAATATTAATGCCTACCTCTTAGTTGTCATCTACGTGCCGATACGGTCGTTTTGACAGTAATTAGAGTACATTTGGAGTCCGGGCCTAAAACCGTCTTCATTTTTCGATAACCGTTAAATCCAAGTCGAATGTTCGAATGTTCCGGATATTTCTATTCCATATTTTATAAATATTTCATAATCTTTATTCTTTGGTAAACAATTTCCCGTAATATTCACACAAAATATTAAGGAAAACCAAATTATTCCGTCCTACCATCACGTAAACAGGGAAATCTTTCTTTCGCAGGAGGAAACCACTTGGGAACAGACGCAGCAGGTGCTGCGCCTCTTCCAAGAGACGCAGTGGCTGCTGCGCCTCTTCCCAGGTCCTTTTCTGCGTAATTTTCGTATCTTTTTTCATATCTTTCCGAGATTCACTTCCAAAGACTCTCCGAAACCCTAATTCCTTCACGTGATTAGTATAAATAGGAGCCTTTGCTCCTCATATTTCTCACGCGAGTGTCCGCCCTTCTCTTCTCCCTTTGCATTCTAGACCTTTGTTCTTACTTTTTGGCGTCTACGTGCTTGAACTTTCGACCACGTAAGCTCGAATCCTTCTGAGTACCAGCCTCGTTTGCATGACCGACCAATTTGACCAACTCCACAATCAATCAACTTAATTAATCTAATCGTTTTCCTCTTACGAGGGCTCTTTCGTTACATTCGCGTCGAGCATCACTAATCGATATCTTAGTCCTTCTCGTTTCGTCAAACATGTAAGTCTGAGGGTGTATAATCTCTCCTTTTATTATTGTTATTTACGTTTTGTATCATTAATGTAAGGTTTATGTCAAAAATACCAATTAAAACCGATTTCTAAAACCTCGTTTAAAAACCTTTTTTACGGATTTCCAGAAGACAAACCGTCGAGAAAGGACGCAGCAACTGCTGCGCCTCTTCAAAGGAGCGCAGTACCTGCTGCGCCTCTTCGTGAGGCTGCCGCAGTTCCTGCTTCCTTTCTTCTTCCTTCGTCCTCTGTAATTCGTTCGTGTTTATTTGTTTTCGTTTGTTTTCTTTAATTCTTCGATACAATCGTCTAATAATTTCATGTATATTATTTATCATTCATTAGCATGTTTAATTCATCGTAAAATCCGACTTAAATCCCAAGTAATCTCATATTTGCGAGTTTTCGTCATTAAATTCAATTCCGGGTTGTAGAAATTCGATTTGTTCATATTGAGTTTCTGGAATTCGACCTTTGATAAATTTTCATCTGTCTATTGTCATATTCGTCGTTAATTTGTCGTTAATTCATCTTGTTTAGTTTATTTCATTCACCCATGTCGCTAATCAATCATTCTTTCATGTAATTAATTCGTTTGCATCCATCTTATCCGTGTCTTATTATTTTATGACCATCAATCACATGTAAATAACCTATTAACTATTTTTATCCGAGTAAATAATTTAATCAATCATTAAATTTACCAACGAGTATTAACAACACGCAATTCCGGCATCATAGCGAGTTCGGTCGAGAACAGAACACAAGAATCGCCGCGCCTATTCAAGGGACGCACTCTGCTTTGCTTTGTTCCGGTTGAATTCTGTCCCTGAACTCCGTTTTTGCCTTGACCTAGTTTAATTAGCTTACGTATAATTAACTATTATTCGTATTATCACCTTCTGATTTGTTCGTTAATTCTTTCTTTTTCTCAAATTATCCGTTTTAAAGGTATTTTCGACAAAAATCGCCTAATTATTGTAATTTTTTATTATCGTAATTTTCCTATTGTATTTATCATTGAATTTTGTATCATTTGTATGTTTTCACATGTAATTGAACATTAAATCCTACTTCGACCCAATTGTTTGCTAATTACGTGTCAACCTACTTAGTTAAATTCACATGCTAGGATTAAAACTTGGATGTTGCATTGCATGCATATAACCGACGATATATCGAGTATATATGATGTCCCTAATCATTAGTAGAGGCCGCTATCGAGGCGGGCGGGATTAGGTGTTCGATCAAAAGAGCTTCCTAATACGTACCCTCACCCCTTACTCCAGATCTCCGTGAACACCCGTGTTCATTGGCATCCACGAGAGTCATTCTAGACATAGAATGCTAAGGGTAACGAATTCTTGGTGTTCATGTCACTACTTTGTGTCTTGACATGGCACGAGGTATTCGAACGGTTCCAATTTCCCATAAAAATTGGTGGCGACTCCAACAAAATGCAAACGCTTGTTCTCTTCCTCCCAAGCGCCCCCGTGGTCTCCCCGCTGTCCACAACTTTCGTAACCAATCCATCCCGACTATCATCTCAAAACCGTCTAAAGGGAACTCTAGCAAGTCTACAGGTAGATCAACTTGCCCAACTATCATGGATACATCTCTACACAACCTCCCACACGATACAGACTCACCCGGAGGTACAAATGACTGTGACGCCCCCGAATCAAACAAAACAAAGGTATAAACACCATTAACAAGAAAAGTACCAGTGATAACATGAGCATCGTCCTCAGCTGCTTTCTTCTCCATCATAAACAGCTTGCCACTGGTCTTCTGCCCAACTCCCTTGACAGTACTAGCTGAGTTAGTCGGCTTAGCACCCGACCCCTGGTTGTTGTTGGTGTTCGTAGCTGGCTTCTGATAAGAATTACTACCATTGCGGTTACCTCCACCGTTGTTGCACTGGCCTCCCCGGTTGTTCCATGACCCAGCCGGTCTGTTGCTCGCATAACTCTGTGCCGGGCCTGAGAATAGCTCCCCTGAGCCGGCCTCTGAAAACCTCCCGACACTAAACCCCGAGCCAGATGAATATGCTCTCGCCTGAGCGTGGTTGCCCTTATTATAGTTGGATTGGCCACCACCCTTGCTCTCAGCCTTTCGTTTCTCAGCACCTCTCTCTCGGGTCATCTCCACCAACCTCTCAGCCCTCCCAGCTCTCTTATAAGCTTCCTTAACATCTGTAAGGACTCCCACAGGTAGCTTCTCCATTATCTTGGGAGTCAACCCCTTCTCAAACCTCAAAGCTAGGTTCTCCTCACTCAATCCCATATCCTCAGCATACCTAGCCTTCTCATTAAACTTACGGTAGTACTCAGCCACCATCATATCAGATATCATCTTAAACTCATCGAACTCCTCTCTCAGCTTACTCCTCACATGTTCCGAAACAAACTCTCGCCTCATGGCTCTCCTGAACTCATCCCAAGGTATAGCAGGTAGTCCCTGCTTCGCGTACATATCCCTATCACTCACCTTTACCTTATCCCACAACTCACCTGCCGCTTCCCTCAAGTAGAACGCAGCTTGTTCTACTTTCAACTCATCCGGGCAATGCACCAACTCCAGGATATTCTCCATCTCTCTGTGCCAATTATCTAGAATAATTGGCTCCCCAGTCCCCTTATACTCCTTCGGGTTGAATCTCGCTATGTGGATGCTGATCTTTGAATGATCAACCTCCTTATCCTTTCCCACTCTCTTAAATGCTTCTGTAAGAGCATCTTGGTGCTCCAACATCTTTACTATATCATCAATGGTCATGTTCTCAACTCTAACATACAAGGCAGTTTTCTTTGGCGGCATCTTGTAACTATATAAGAAAATGTAGATATAAACACGCATACTATATCCCAAAACACGTATATGACCTGCACATACCCCACTCGATCGAGTACCAAAACCTACTCAATCGAGTTGAGGCTACTCGATCGAGTACCCAACTCACTCGATCGAGTGCCTCGACTCCAGAACCTAATAAGACCTCTGATCATAAACACACTCCACCGAGCTGACACGCCACTCGATCGAGCGGTCCCCACTCGATCGAGTGCCCCTATGTACTCGACCGAGTATCCAAAAACACGATTCTGCCCAGAAAAACACTAAACTATCTACTCGATCGAATCACACCCACTCGATCGAGCACCTCACCTACTCGATCGAGTGCATCCCTCTCGATCGAGTCATGCAGACTCGTATACACTACCCACATGTTATCTTACTCTCCCCAACATAATATAAATTACTATACTTTCAATAAGATAACAACTACGCATGCATTTCTACGCAACTCTTTATGCAATCAACAAACGATCTATTCATGTTATCAATATGCCATATCAATTACATCTAACATACTTTTCATCCAATTCAACAAATAAAACACATATCTTTCAATCCCTATTCCACATCTCCAATCCTCCACATTCAACATTCACCAATTTATACTACATGCTAATATATACATACACAACCAGAAGACAACACATACGACCCTGACACGTATCCCATGTGACCGGTTCAAAATTGCAGGGCGAGTTCGCGACTTTAGGACGTCTCCCAAGCCTTTGCATTAGCTTCTACAACTTCTACCCCGGGTTCATTTTAATTAACTCCCTATGTTCATTAGATTCATCGGTTACAGGTTTCAGGATCTTCGCTCTGATACCACTTTGTGACACCTCCATACTCCAAGTGCCTTACCAGGACCACTCAGGTATAGGAACGTCACCATCTCGGTTTCCCGAGGCAATGATAATCAAATGACAATAAAGAAACATAATTTAAATAGCCAAATTGTTAAAAGTGATTACATAATCAAATCCCAAAACTGTTAAAGGTATAATACATGTTCTCAAAAATCAAATGTCTCAACAACTAAAATATGACAGCGGAAGACTCTAATCAGCTCGTGGTGACACATCCCAACTAGCCCAAATGCCTCTAGTCAAACCTGCTCAACAACTGCTCAACATCCCCGAATGGATCACCGCAGTTTTTAAAACAATTAAACGGGGTCAATTACACAATACAAATCACATTACAACAAATACCAACTAGCTCAATCGTCACATCAAACCCTAGTCTCCATAATCAATCTCCACATAACTGACTACACACTAAAGTGTGTAGTCCTGCCAGAGTACCCATCGCAACATATACTCCACACCGCCAGTGGGGGACTGCAGCCGTACCTACGAAATCCCCGCTCATATCCATCGAGCGATAAACCCACGTCCATTAATGTGCACATCCCTTCTGTGGCGGGTTCCACAGAAGGCGAATCATGGGCGTGAAGCCACTCCCGCAAGTGACTCCACTCAGCTAGGGACGCGCCCCGAAGAACAAAGACAGGTAAACAATAACCATAACACCAAAATCAACAATCGTCTGAATCAATCAACAATATACAATCACAACCGTCTGAACCAATCAACAATCACTAACTATAGCACAATCACCACACATATTATGTAACTAATACTGAGTAGGGAAAACCCTATCTGGAATGCAACAGAAACTGCAGACGATCAAGCAGCTGTCTCAAAACCTTTCCTCTACGAACCCTCCTCCTATACATATAATCATATAATCACTACCACATCAACATAAACGTAGAAAACCCCCAATCCCAAAATTAGGGTTTAAACAATCTTAATCAAATGCTATAAAAAAAGTATGTAGGACTTACCCTTGACGCAAGGATCATAAAAATACAAAGAACGATGAAATCCGACCTCTCTATCTCCGGGATTTGTCAATAAAGCGGAAGAACAAAGCAACGTACTTGAGAACTCTCTTAAACAGTGAATTAGGTTTTAGCCAAAGTGTTTTAGGAAGATGACGAACTTATTATATATTAATCCGCTTTATTAAGAAAACCCGTCAATTAACACCCGTAACCCGACTTACTTACTTGATCGAGGAAGTCTTGTACTCGATCGAGTGTCACTTACTCGATCGAGTGCCAAGGCTACTCGATCGAGTACCCTACAGGCAGAACATTGTTTCGTAACTCAAAACATGCTTACTCGACAGAGTAAGCCCACTCGATAGGGTACCCAGAGACTCATAAAACCGTAGTATTACAGATAATGTCTTACCATCAAACCACCACACGCTACTCAAGTACTTCGTATAAGGAAACTAATTCCTACCATATCCCTAAACTAACACATAAACGGTCCTTTCCGTACTCTGAATAAACCAAAATGAATATTTGACCCATTATACTTTTTGTTCTTTTTTTTTCATGAACATTATTATATTATATATTTCAATCTCAATCAATTACTTTTTCATTTCCAAAGTAAATTTGCAACCATTTGATTGGGCTCAGATTTAATCCGAACAATTTAAAAGTAATGAATCTCTATTTCTTTTTAAAAAATGAAGAGGATCTTTATTCATGATGTGTAAGGTCATCATGACAATCCAATAAAAGATGGAAGGGTAAGTCATTTTTGGCATAGGAAATGAGTTAAGGATGGATGAAATAGGCTTTTGAGAAGAAATTGTTGATGGTATCAGTGGTCGGATGTTGATGGTAGGAGTGGCTATGAAAGCCATTATCAACATTTGAAGCACAATATGAATACATAAATAAACTACAAGAACGTGACGCGGAAAGCAAAAACAATACAAAGTACGATTTTGAGAAAACTTCTACTAATTACTTCATATGAATTTTATATAAATTTAATATATCCCTAAAGGATATAGGGTGAGAGCTTTGCTAACGTTCATCAATTGCTTTTGTTGCATTATCAATATAAAATTTGAGATATTCCTTTGTCCTAAAGATTTTCGTCTTTATTATTTTTGTGAGGAGTATTTTAATAAAAGATAAATAAATGATTGAGACGAAAGAAGTATTATATTAAGGAAGGTTATTTAGATCATAGAAGATACCTTAACATACGATTTTTTTTGAAATTTGATTATTTATGTTTTATACACATGCATAAGTAATAAAATTACGGGATGGGAAGGTTGAAGGTAATGTTTTAATGGAGATGGGCCGATGGGGGTAGCAACTAGGGGATGGAGATTGAATAGGGGCGAAAAATTTCAGCGGGGGTGAACAAGTAATGGTATAAGGGGGACTTGAAAATTTTTGGAAAATTCCAACTAAAAACTTCGAAATTTCCGACCGACAGTCGAGCGAGCGTCCCTACTAAACCCCCCCCCCCCTAAATCCACGCACTAATACTAAGAGGTAGGGAGTGATGACAGTAGGAGCGTAAGAGAATGGTTTAGAAAAGCGGTTATAACGAAATTTGAAACCAGTAAACAGTAACAAAAAAAAGTTATGATATAAACCCTATGATGTGTGGGGGTGGTTAATAAATCAATATCAATCAATCAATCAATCAATATCTATCTATATTAATAATGGAAGCTTTTTTCGAGCGATTATAAAGAGTCCAAAATTTTCGATACTACCAAAAATATTTTTTTAATTACCATATTTTAGAGATAATAATAAAAGATGAAGATAATATTTCATAGCATTATAGTCATAAACCAACCGTATAGAAAGTGTAGCGCAACTAAAATTCTACTCCTATTTATGTTATGTTTGGCAAAACTACCTGAAAAGGTAGCTGAAAACTGAAAAGCTAACTGAAACCTGAAAAGGTAACTGATAAGGTAGCTGAAAAGTAGGAGCTGATAAGGTGACTGATTATATAAAAATGTGTTTGGTAAACTAGCTGAAAAGGTAGCTGATTTTGGTAAAATGACGTAAAAGGATATGAAAATTATTTAATATTATAGAATAAAGGGGTACAAAACGGAAAATAAGTCATTTCAGGTACCTGATTTCTCAAATGCTACCTGAGGTAGCATTTCATTTCAGGTACCTTATTTGACTAAATAAGCTACTTGCCAAACACTTGCAAAAAATTCAGGTAGCTGAAATTTTGGTCAAATAAGCTGTAACACCCCCATACTCCAAGTGCCTTACCAGGACCACCCAGGTATA
This sequence comes from Silene latifolia, assembly GCF_048544455.1. NCBI lineage: Eukaryota > Viridiplantae > Streptophyta > Magnoliopsida > Caryophyllales > Caryophyllaceae > Silene > Silene latifolia. The sequence continues at coordinate 110,257,345 of NC_133531.1, forward strand.
AGGATGTTACCATCTCGGTTACCCGAGGCAATGGTAATCAAATAAACAATAATGAAACAACGTTTAAATAGAAATACTTTAGTGAAAGGTTACAATCCAAAAACCAAACCAAAACACGAATACATGTTCCCAAACCAAATGTCTACTGATCTAACTGAAATGTTTATGAAAACTATTAAGCTACAGCGGAAGACTTCTGTCATCAGACCGTGACACATCCCAGCTATCCCAGTACTCAACTCATACCTGCTCAATATCTGCTCACCATCCCCGAATGGATCACCGCAGGTTTTAAAACAATAAACCGGGGTCAGTACTAATTACACAATTTATATAATCAACAGTACAGTAAACAACATAACTCAAACAGTCACACACAATCACCCACTCCAATCAATCTCCGTCTCCGATCGTCCACCTGACCCATACCGCGCTGGGGGACCACAGTCGTACCCACCAAATCCCCGTTCATCATACCGAGCGATAACCCTGTCCCATTAACGAGCACATCCCCTTCCGTGACGGGTTCCACGAAGGGCGAAACTAAGGCGTGAAGCCACTCCCGCAAGTGACTCCACTCAGCCGAGAACGCATCTCGAGAACCAGAGACAAGCAATCACTATCACAACACAACATCAACAACCGTCTGAATCAATCAACAATCACTAATTACAGCACAATCACCACACATTATGTAACTAATACTGAGTAGGGAAACCCTACCTGGAAAGCACAACAATCAGACGATCTCACAGCTGATATCAAAAAGCTTCCTCTACGAATCCTCCTCCTAATATACAAACATATAATCACTACCAATCATACAAACAACAAAACCCCCAAATCCCCAAATTAGGGTTTAACCAACTTTAAAGAAACATTATAAAAACGGTATATAAGTCTTACCCTCGACGCAAGGATCACAACGGTATAAAGAAAGATGAAATCCGACCTTCCAAGCTACGGGATTTGCCAACAATGCGATTAAAGCGAATGACGTAGTTTGATTTCTCTTCTCACAGTGATTAGGTTTTAAAAAGTGTTTTAAGAACAATGACGGAAGTATTATATACTCTAATCGCATTATTAACAAAACCCAAGAAATAACTCCCCGTAAACCGGCTACTCGATCGAGTAGCTAAGGTACTCGATCGAGTGCCCCCTTACTCGATCGAGTACCCACGTTACTCGATCGAGTACCCAACAGGTCAGAAACTATTTTAATCTGCAACTCGCCCTTACTCGACAGAGTAAGGCCTACTCGATAGAGTACCCAGATACTCATAAATACGTAGTATTACAGTCTTCCCTCCTTAAAAAGAACTTCGTCCCCAAAGTTCAAACCACAACAAAACAAAGACTCACACTACGCACTCCCAACTCAACAACCAAAACAAAACTCAACATAAAACATGTTACTAACCCAAACTCAACCCGACTCAACGACAACAACTATACCGACTCAACACAAAAAGGGTGTAAAAACTCTTAAAAACTCTTTGCGATCATCTCCTACCCCCCTAAAAGAAACAAGGTTACGTCCCCGTAACCATACATACCTGATCAAAAAGGAAAGGGTAACGCTCTCTCATGGCATCCTCTGCCTCCCATGTAACTTCCTCAGTCTCGTGGTTAGACCAAAGGATCTTAAGCAAAACTGTCTCACCACTCCTAGTCTTCCTAACCTTCCGGTCAAGAATCTACTTAGGTACCTCAAGATATGATAAGGACTCATCTAGCTCTAAGCTCTCTGCCTCTAACACATGTGACGGGTCACTCACATACTTCCGCGGCTGCGATACATGAAACACATTATGCACTCTCTCTAACGCAGCCGGTAAAGCCAGACGATATACAACTTCCCCAACTCGCTCTAAGATCTCATAAGGACCGATGAACTTCTGACTCAGCTTGCCTTTCTTCCCAAATCTCATAACCCCACGCATAGGAGACACTTTCAGAAGAACCTTGTCCCCAACCTGAAACTCTATATCCCGGCGATGTAGATCTGCATAACTCTTTTACCTATCCTGAGTTGCTCTCATCCGTTCCCTGATCATCTTCATCTGTTCAACCATCTCATGTACCATCTCTGGTCCTAGAACCACTGCCTCAGCACTGTCGTCCCAACAAATCGGACTCCTGCATCTCCTCCCATATAAAGCCTCAAACGGTGCCATGCCAATACTAGAGTGATAGCTGTTGTTGTAAGAAAACTCTATCAAATCCAACCTCTGTTCCCAGCTACCACCAAAGTCCATCACACAAGCTCGTAACATATCCTCAAGAGTTTTGATTGTTCTCTCGGTCCCGGCCGTCGTCGCGGGATGAAATGTCGTACTCATCTTCAAAGTTGTTCCCAAAGATTCCTGCAACTCTTTCCAAAACCTTGAGATAAACCTCGCATCTCTGTCAGACACTATGTCCTTAGGGACTCCGTGTAACTTTAGCACATTCTTTCGATAAGCCATAGCTAATTGTGCTTTAGTCCATGTATCTTTCATTGGCACAAAGTGAGCTGACTTGGTCAGTCGATCCACTATTACTCATATCATGTTGTTACCCTGTTGACTCTTTGGCAAACCCACGATAAAATCCATAGAAATGGATTCCCACTTCCACTTAGGTACCTCTAAAGACTGAATCTTACCTTGTGGTCGTCGCTGTTCCCCTTTAACTCTCTGGCATGTCAAACAACGGGCCACAAACTCAGCTGTTTCTCTCTTCATCCCAGGCCACCAAAACGTGTTCTTCAAGTCCTTGTATAGCTTGTCACCAGCTGGATGTACTGAATACGGTGTACAATGTGCCTCTGTCATGATTGTCTTTTTCAGCTCCTCATCATTAGGGACACACCACCTACCATCGAACCTCAAACTACCATATGTATGAATAGAGAATCGAGACACTGTCCCTTTCTCTACCCCAGCTCTCCACTCAACCATCTTGGGATCCAAAGCCTGTTTACCTCGAATATCATCATAAAGATCAGGCTGCACTGTCAAATCTCCCACAGCATCCCCTCTCTGCATCATATGTATCCCAAACTTCCCCACCTTATCTCTCAACCTCATCAAAGATAGAGCTGTAAACAAAGAATGTACACTCTTCCTACTCAGAGCATCTGCAACAACATTGGCTTTCCCTTCATGGTAGATAATATCCATGTCATAATCGCCAATCAGCTCCATCCACCTCCTCTGTCTCATGTTCAACTCCTTTTGAGTGAAAATGTACTTGAGACTCTTGTGATCTGAAAATACCTTAAAGGTCGCCCCATAAAGGTAATGTCTCCATATCTTGAGAGCAAACACCACAGCACCCAACTCTAGATCATGTGTAGGGTAGTTCTCCTCATACGGCTTCAATTGCCTAGAAGCATAGGCAATCACCTTACCGTTCTGCATCAACACACATCACAACCCATTCTTTGAGGCATCTGTATAAACCTCAAAGTTCTCGATCCCTTCAGGCAATGCTAAGATAGGAGCTGTTATCAAACGCCCCTTTGATGTTTGGAACGCCTTCTCACAACTCTCATCCCAACGAAACATGTTCTCTTTCCTCATCAAAGCTGTCATAGGTCTAGCTATCTTGGAGAAATCTTTCACGAACCGTCTGTAGTATCCAGCTAAACCCAAGAAATTCCTAATCTCAGCAACATTCTTTGGTGCTTCCCACTTTTTCACTGCCTCAATCTTTGCTTGGATCCACACTACTCCTCCTTAGAGATCACATGCCCCAGAAAAGCAACTTTCTCTAACCAGAACTCACACTTGGACAGCTTAGCATACAACTCATGCTCCCTCAAAGTCTGCAACACAATCCTCAGATGCTCCTCATGCTCCTCCTTAGTCTTAGAGTAGACTAAGATGTCATCGATAAACACCACCATGAACTTGTCCAAAAACTGTCTGAATATTCTGTTCATCAAGTCCATAAACACCGCCGGTGCATTAGATAACCCAAACGGCATCACCACATACTCATAATGGCCATACCTCGACGTGAAAGCTGTCTTTGGTATGTCCACCTCTCTAATCTTCACCTGATGGTACCCCGACCTCAAATGAATCTTAGAAAAGACTGATGCACCACTCAACTGATCAAACAGGTCATCTATCCTTGGCAAAGGATACTTGTTCTTCACTGTCACTCGGTTCAGCTCTCTGTAGTCTATGCACAACCTCAAACTCCCATCTTTCTTCTTCACGAAAAGAACTGGTGCTCCCCACGGCGATACACTAGGTCTAATGTATCCCTTCTCTATCAGATCATATAACTGTTTCCTGAGCTCCTCCATCTCTTTAGGACCCATCCGGTACGGTGCCTTAGAGATTGGCCCCGTCCCCGGTTTAAACTCAACGATGAAATCTATCTCCCTCTTCGGTGGCAACCCCGGAATCTCCTCTGGAAAAACATCTGCAAACTCTCCCACCACTGGTATCTGATCAACTGTCGGACTCTCTATCCGGTCATCTCTCACATGGCACAAGATCAAAGGACATCCCTTCCTCAGATAAGACTTCAAGGTGACAAATTTGCAATCAACTTAACTTTGGGTTTGACCAGAAACCCACGATAAGACACACTAACACCCTTAGGCCCTCTCAAAGACACTTTCTTTTGATGACAGTCTATCTTAGCTTTATACTTTCCTAACCAATCCATCCCGACTATCATCTCAAAACCGTCAAAAGGAAACTCTAGCAAGTCTACAGGTAGATCAACTTGCCCAACTATCATAGATACATCTCTAAACAACCTCCCACATGATACAGACTCACCCGAAGGTATAAAAACTTTCTCACTTACAGACTCATACACTCTCAAACCCAACCGTTTAACATGACTCGAAGATACAAACGACTGAGACGCCCCCGAATCAAACAAAACAAAGGTATGAATACCGTTAATAAGAAAAGTACCAGTGATAACATGTGCATCCTCCTCACCGCTTTCTTATCCATTATGAACGACTTTCCATCGGTCTTCCGTCCACCTCCTCGACAAGATCTTGGTGATGTGGTCGGCTTAGCACCCGACCCTTGATTGTTGTTGTTGTTCGTAGCTGGTTTCTGATAAGAATTACCGTCATTGCGGTTACCTCCACTCTGGTAGCTCTGACTTCCCCGGTTAGACCATGACCCACCCGTGTCATTGCTCGCATAACTCGCGTGCGGTCCCCGAGAATATCTCCCCGAGCCGATCCCCGAAAAGCTCCGGGCATACTCGTGCACTCATGTCTCTTGTGGCCTACACCGCCACAGCCATAGCAGGTCATCCCCCAACTACCGCTACCACTCACACGGCCACGCCCAAAGGAAGCCCCAGCACTGAACCCTGACCCAGAAGAAAACCCCTTAGCTTGATTGTGGTTGCCTTTCTTGTGACTAGATTGGCCTCCACCCTCACTCTCAGCCTTTCTTTTCTCACTCACTCTCTCCTGAGCCATCTCCACCAACCTCTCAGCTCTCCTAGCCCTCTCATAAGCTTCCTTAACATCGGTAAGGACTCCCACGGGTAACTTATCCATAATCTTGGGTGTCAACCCTCTCTCAAACCTCAGCGCCAGGTTCTACTCACTCAAACCCATATCCTCAGCATACCTAGACTTCTCATTAAATTGCTTGTAGTACTCAGCAATTGACATATCAGATGTCATTTTAAACCCATCAAACTCCTCCCTCAGCTTACTCCTCACATGCTCCGGTACAAACTCTTTCCTCATAGCTCTACGAAACTCTTCCCAAGGTATAGCAGGTAAGCCCTGGTTCGCATACATCTCCCTAGCACTCACCTTTACCGTATCCCACCACTTGCCAGCTGCTTCCCTAAGGTAGAACGCAGCTTGTTCTACTCTCATCTCATCGGGACGAAGGAACCGGGTCTAGTATGTTCTCCATCTCACGATGCCGCTTGTCAAGAAGGTTTGGTTCCCGTGTACTCTTTTGGGTTAAACCTCGCTATATAGAGACTAATCTTAGAGTGATCAACCTCCTTATCCTTATTCACTTTCTTTAAGGCCTCAGTAAGAGCATCTTGGTGCTCCAACATCTTAACGATATCATCCATATTCATGGTCTCAGCTCTCGCATAGTAAGCGTTTCTCTTGGGCGGCATCTTGAAACTATATAAGAAAGGGTAGACATAAACACACGCAATATAACCCCAAAACACGAAAACAGACTGCCAGAACACACTCGATCGAGTGCCCAAACCTACTCGATCGAGTAAGAGGCTACTCGATTGAGTGCCCACCATGCTCGATCGAGTGCCTCGACATCAGACCCCAAACAGACCTTCTGACCTCTAACATACTCGACCGAGTAGCCAGGCTACTCGATCGAGTGACCCTCTACTCGATCGAGTGCCCGAGGTACTCGATCGAGTGCCCAAAAACTCGATTCTGGTTGCAAAATCGTCAAATACCCACTCGATCAAGTCAGACCCACTCGATCGAGTCATGCTAACTCGAATATGCTACCCGCATGCTATAACATATCCCAACATGTAAAACAACTTTATAAACACAACATCATATCATAGTTAAGCATACTATGCTACTCAATTCTTCATACGATTAACAAACAACTATATCATGTTATCAAATGCCACGTAGTAAACACCCAACATGCTTCTCATTCCAACAACAGTTCTATATGTCTCATCAATCTTTCATTCACAAACTCAACCTCCTACTCCAAACATCCAACAATTACAACATACTTCATCACATCCACACACAAGCGAACAAACAACACATACGACTTGACATATATTCCCCCCATGTGACCGGTTCAAAATTGTAGGGCGAGTTCGCGACTTTAGGACGTCTCCCAAGCCTTTGCATTAGCTCCTACAACCTTTACCCCCGGGTTCATTTTAATTGACTCCCTATATTCATTAGGTTCATTGGTTACAGGTTTCATGATCGTCGCTCTGATACCATTTTGTAACACCCCATATTTTTGGCTAAATTTAAACTTACATTTATATACAAAACTGGCCGAAATACGGGATATTATAATCAATATACAAAGTTTTTATTACAAAATGTCTCATAAAATAAAGTATACAAAATGAACCAAAACTTTTACAAACACTTTAAATAAAATCCTCACTTGAAATAAAATCCTTTTTGAACAGCAGCGGAAGATCACCTGAAAACAAAACCAGAAGACAGAAAGAAACTACCCCCATGACGAGTAGCCTAGAAGGGAGAAAACACGTCAGCCGGAAAGCTGAGTAACAGATAATACCTCAATATAAGCAGAATAGTTTTTGGTCATGGCGTGGAAACAAGCACACATAAAAATAAAAATAAACAGAGAGAATAATAAAAACACTCCCGGGTAACTAATCTCAAACTCAAACCAACTCCTTCTAATTCCATAACATAATATACTATCTCGACCCAATAATTAACAAATGCTCAACTCAACTCACTACTCCGTCTAACTCATTACTCCGTCTCATAATATAATACTCAATAGTAACCAGATATCGTATTTCCATCGTTGGCCTCAAGACCAAGGACAAGGGGTGAGTGAACTGGCGGGATAAACCGCGAAACAATACTTCCATATCAATATCGATTTCAAACTCAAATAACTCAATAACTCAATAACCATGGTCACTCAGACCGTAAATACAAGATGGCACAAAGGCCCCCAACTCAATACCAGTAAGCAATTTCCATCTTAATTTCAATATTGATATTGTCAAAGGTTCAAAGAACCGTGCTCAACACTTAAAGTATAAAACTTTAAGCTACTCACCCGCAAGTCAAGGTCAAAGAAAACGACGACAAAAACACAATACGAACTTTTCACAAGACCCATGCAGAATAATGTTCGCTGACAATAGCGCGTCGTCGCACTAACTCAAATACGCAGCAAACCGACATACACTAATATGCGCACCAACTCGTGAATCCCATATAAAACTAGCTAATTTACATAGCCATGCATCCACTCATCCTTAAATATTCATTATATAAATAAGAACCCACAAAGGCCCAAAGCTTATGTCTTTAAGCGTGAGATTTAATTGCTTTCAGAACAACAGACACACCAAATCCAACTTCGTCTTCGCAAACCCGCTATTAAACCAAACCCGTCTCACAAACAATGATAAAGAATAATTATTACTATTATGATGAATTCATATATTATAGCACAAATTAGCATCAAATACAAAAAATAGCACCATATAGTTTCAAATACGAAAAACAGTTAACACATATTTCATACAACACCGAACAATAATAATTATAATAGGATCGATAGAATCGTGTTACCTTAAAAGTCATTCCGAAATTACGCTTAAATCATGGCTCGATAAAATAATGAGATATGTAAGAGATGAACAAAGGCAACTTGAAATGTTACCACAAATTTACGCCAACAGGAGGTATCATTCATAGGTGTAAATAGGGCAAAGTGTTGTCCTCTTTATATTTATATGGTTTAGTATTACGGAAGGGTGAAGTCATATAGGAATTAGGAAATAGATATAAATAAAGGAAATCGGTCAAACCATTAGTTTAGATTAATTTATTTATAATAAAAGTATTGGAAAACTATCATATAAAATTCCAAAATATTTCGGGTATTACAATCTTCCCCTCTTAAAGGGAACTTCGTCCCCGAAGTTCGAGTTTTGAAAATAATGACACTATAAAACTTGAGTGGTATTACACTCTACCCTCCTTAAAAATAAAGTTCGTCCTCGAACATAAAATTTTAAAAATAAATAAATAAAATGACAACTCAAAATTTAAGAAAGGTTTAAACATTTAAAAGAGCGGTGCTAAGATGTGACGATCTCAACACCTAACCAAGAAAGAAACCGCTCTGATACCAATTTGTAACACCCCCATACTCCAAGTGCCTTACCAGGACCACCCAGGTATAAGGATGTTACCATCTCGGTTACCCGAGACAATGATAATCAAATAAACAATAATGAAACAACGTTTAAATAGAAATACTTTAGTGAAAGGTTACAATCCAAAAACCAAACCAAAACACGAATACATGTTCCCAAACCAAATGTCTACTGATCTAACTGAAATGTTTATGAAAACTATTAAGCTACAGCGGAAGACTTCTATCATCAGACCGTGGCACATCCCAGCTATCCCAGTACTCAACTCATACCTGCTCAATATCTGCTCACCATCCCCGAATGGATCACCGCTGGTTTTAAAACAATAAACCAGGGTCAGTACTAATTACACAATTTATATAATCAACAGTACAGTAAACAGCATAACTCAAACAGTCACGCACAATCACCCACTCTAATCAATCTCTGTCTCCGACTGTCCACTGGAGTAGCCCTGCCAGTGGGGGACCGCAGCCGTACCCACCAAATCCCCGCTCATCATACCGAGCGATAACCCTGCCCCATTAATGTGCACATCCCCTTTCGTGGCGGGTTCCACGAAGGGCGAAACTAGGGCGTGAAGTCACTCCCGCAAGTGACTCTACTCAGCCGAGAACGCATCTCGAGAACCAGAGACAAGCAATCACAATCACAACACAACATCAACAACCGTCTGAATCAATCAACAATCACTAATTACAGCACAATCACCACACATTATGTAACTAATACTGAATAGGGAAACCCTACCTGGAAAGCACAACAATCAGACGATCTCACAGCTGATATCAAAAAGCTTCCTCTACGAATCCTCCTCCTAATATACAAACATATAATCACTACCAATCATACAAACAACAAAACCCCAAAATCCCCAAATTAGGGTTTAACCAACTTTAAAGAAACATTATAAAAACGGTATATAGGTCTTACCCTCGACGCAAGGATCACAACGGTATAAAGAAAGGTGAAATCCGACCTTCCAAGTTTCGGGATTTGCCAACAATGCGATTAAAGCGAATGAGGTAGTTTGATTTCTCTTCTCACAGTGATTAGGTTTTGAAAAGTGTTTTAAGAACAATGACGGAAGTATTATATACTCTAATCGCATTATTAACAAAACCCGAGAAATAACTCCCCGTAAACCGGCTACTCGATCGAGTAGCTAAGGTACTCGATCGAGTGCCCCCTTACTCGATTGAGTACCCACGTTACTCGATCGAGTACCTAACAGGTCAGAAACTATTTTAATCTGCAACTCGCCCTTACTCGACAGAGTAAGGCCTACTCGATAGAGTACCCAGAGACTCATAAATACGTAGTATTACATAAGCTACCTGAAGTGTCGTGCCAAACGGAGCTTATGGTCAAATACGCTACTTTGGTCAAATAAGCTACCTGAAGTGTCATGCCAAACGGAGTTTTAAGCTCTGTTTGGCACGATACTTCAGGTAACTTATTTGACCAAAGTAGCTTATTTGACCAAAATTTCAGCTACCTGATTTTTTTGCAAGTGTTTGGCAAGTAGCTTATTTGGTCAAATAAGGTACCTGAAATGAAATGCTACCTCATGTAGCATTTGAGAAATCAGGTACCTGAAATGACTTATTTTCCATTTTGTACCCCTTTATTCTATAATATTAAATAATTTTCATGTCCTTTTACGTCATTTTTACCAAAATCAGCTACCTTTTCAGCTAGTTTGCCAAACACATTTTTTTATAATCAGTTACCTTATCAACTCCTAATTTTCAGCTACCTTATCAGTTACCTTTTCAGGTTTCAGTTAGCTTTTCAGTTTTCAGCTACCTTTTTAAGTTTCAGCTACATTTTCAGGTAGTTTTGCCAAACAGAGCCTTAGCTACATTGATTAGAAATACGACTACCAAAGAATTAGTATATAAATCCTTCTATGAATGAATGTCTGCCCATTAAGCTAGCTTTCAATTCCCCATCCCCAGAAATTAATTTTTGTGAATGTGTCTAATCTTTCACGGAGTAATCATTGTTTGTCACGCACGTTTAATGAGATCTAACCTTTGAATTGTATTTTTTTATTTTTCAATAAATCAGGAAGATAGGAGTTGAAAAATTGCAACATCGACGACACGTTATTGGCAGTAAGTCGGTGACTACATGTCTAGGAGTAACCGGTATGCCTAATGTCATTATTGTAGTTGTTTTCATACGTATATTAAATATAATTTACGAAAGAGAAAATTCATAGTAAAAATATGAACCGTATACAAAATTACAAAGGTTTAATAGTTCATTCGACAAATTTAACATCGTTTTGTTGTTATGCTTTAAAATTATAAATTTATTACATCTACAGTTTTTATGTCATTCCTTATTATTTTTATCAAATAGGGTTTTCCATCCCATGCATGCATAATAATTTATTCCAACTATTTTAAACGACTTTCGACTTAAAAAAAAAAGAATAAAGATTTAAAAAGATATAGCAATAGAATAAAGATTAAAAGAGATATAGCAAGTAATAGAACAAACGTAGTAAACAAATTCTCTTGTTGAGATAAAATCTTTGTCCTATCGTTAATCAAAATTCCTTTAACCTCAAGAATCCTATTTATCCTCTAATTGTATATAGCATCATGTACTGCATAGTTCATATTATATGGAAGTATAATTTAACAATATCATAACTTTACGGCTACTACTAAACGATTTTTTTTATAGATATATGAGGTCAAATTAAAGACCTCGTGATGAACAGTTTTCAAATATTAGATTCTTTTTTAGTTGCCCCCTTCCTATTATTATTTTTAAGATTATATGATTTAATGTATTGTTTTGTGATCTTACATGCTAATAACTCATGACTAATGAATAGTGTTTTCTTCTCCTATTGTGCAGTGCAATATAGTAAGATACTCTACCAGAATTAGCATTCATCTCAAGAAGTCGAAATACTCTCGATCATGACGTTTTTCGTATTTATTAATTGAGTAAGTGTCTTGAGAGATCGTGTCACTTTTAATTTGGTTAGCGTGAAACATAACAAAATTATAAAAGTCTCAAAAAAGAAAAAGATATCACTCTCTTATTATGTGAATAAAAGTCTCAAAAAAGAAAAAGATATCACTCTCTTATTATGCGAGTGATCTCATATAAAGATTATTAAAATACCAGGTGTTGTTACAATTAGCAGTGTTAATTTTCTAGACTTTATTTGTTAGAATCATTTACCTATAATTATTAATTTAGGACACTCAATCATAATAGGAAAAAAAAGCTTATTTATGTATTATTGTTTGCCCACATATATCAGGGTTGTGCGTAGAAGATTGATCTCGGACAAACTAATACATAGGTTGTCCTCTACATTAATTTAGTTCGGTGATGCTTATATTAGACACTCACCCGCTAATCTACAACTTTAGCTAAGTTCCTTATTCTTTATTCAATGTGACATAGTATATCATGAGAAATATGTCTCAATAATAGAATTCAAATTTCGCAAAGTATTTAAATTGTAAAATTCTAAGATATACCCCGGTCCAGTGATATGTTTACACTTCCTTTATTTTGTGAGGGAGAAATCTATTCCATTGATATGTTTACACTTCCTTTATTTTATTTTGTGAGCAAGAAATAAAGGAAGTATAAATATATAACCGGAACGGAGGGAGTAGTATTATTCACAATTCTAAAAGAGAAATATAGGAGCATATTATCTTACAACGTTTTATTACTTTTTGAAAAAAAATGGATGAGAGGGTTATAATTACACACAATGCAACATAAGATACGGGTTTTATTAATTTTTTTTGGAAAAAAATGAAGAGCATTATAATTACAATGCAACACAAGATACAGAGTGACAGAAATCATAGCATGAGATGAATGTGCAAAGAAGACGAGTACATGAAGTCTCATTTCCAAGTGTGACTCCAATACCTAATGTGAAAGACCGCTAACTATTGCTTGAGACAAGCAAATCCGAGTGTCACGGTCAGACCGTCCTATTTTATACTCCCTTTTATTCACTATATTCTTCCCCTTTTCTTTTTGCACCAGGAATAAGAAACCGATTTTGGACCACACAAAACACACTATCCCACATGTAATTTAATTTGGACCACACAAATCAACCCAAAAAAGGAAATAGGGAAGAAAACCCGAATAATCCGAATAAGGAAATAGGGAAGAAAATGGTGAATAGGAGGGAGTATAAGAAAGTTCATTTATTCTTTTGTGAGACATTGTTATTGACGATAGTGGCTCGTGATGGGTAGTGGCTACGGATGATAAAATCATACAAAAACATTTTAAATAGAAAAGTAAATAAATGAATAAGACACCTAAAATAAAAAAGGGTAAACAAATAATCAAAACGGAGGAAGTATTTTTGTAAGGTTGGGTGCAGTCTGCTTTTCGATGATTTGACTATTCCGAGTCGTATTGTTGATATTGCTGCTGCTGATTTATATGAAAGCTACTAAACCCGCTTTGGGTCTTTTCAAAAAAATAAAAAAATCAAAAACAATCAAAACAGAGGAAGTATTAAATGGAATATGATTGCTTGAGTTCGATCAAGAATAGGACTCCTAACTACTAAGACCCATCAACTACGCAATCTCAATACGCATTTGATGTAGCTATAAATGTGCTAGACTACTCCTTCTATTATGTAGCTATGCATTTGTTTAACACTAATTTGTTTGCATGAATTTTGTTCTGGTTTTTTCATGAATGATCATGTCGCCACTGGAGGAACTTGTTGGAAATCTTTATTTCAATTTTAACATATTCATATATGTTCCAAATTAATTTAGTCATAAAATTAATAACAAATCTTATGCATGCAAACAATAATGAAATTAGAGAAGAAATCGTTTTCTCACCAATTAATTTCGGTTCAAATGGGCACAAGAGAGATCACCTTTCTCTCTTGTTCTTGAGCTTATAATGATGGATGATCCTCCAAGATCCCAAGTATAGAAATCCTCCTTAGATTGCACCCAAGACTTACCCTTAAACTAGTATACTAATTAACTAGATTAATATACAAGTATCCTTAAAAGGTTTCTAATATGATTATTACTACTACACTAGTAATGATGTCTTGATATTAGAATTAATGAACAATAATTTTTGTATCTTCAAAACTTGTTGAAGAAAAATGTCGAGAGAATGATAAGCCATAAATTGCATATGATTGTGAATGAATGTTATTGTGTCAAACAACAAACATTTGTTTCTCAAACAAAACCTCACGTATGAAGAGGTGTTTGGGCGTGCCATAGAGAAGCCAAAAAGAAGACAACCCATCACACTTTTGTTCTACACAAAGCACATGAAAGTATGGGTGTGTTCTTTTTAAGGCTAAAAGTATTATGGGTATGTTAATAATTTACAAAACCTATGATCTATTTTATCATAAAAATAAATCAATTCCATACTAATGTGATTCCCTCCATACGGTGCACTTAACTTGTACACATGCTAAAGGAATCAAGTAGGTATGGGTATTATAAAATATGCACAACCCATAATCTAATTATGATAAACAAATCAATTGTTCATCACAATTACTACCAAACACACGGTCCATTTGCTCTTAAAATGGACTACCATTTTATTTTGTCAATTTGTCATTTGTCACACAATATGTCACATGTAGTATTTTACATGTTATTAATTAATTTAATGCATATTTATCCCATAAATATCATTTTCCGAATTAATTAAATTACATACAATAAATTGACTAGTGATACTTGATCACATAAATAAAATGGGTCATAAAATTATAATTCACAACATCTTGTAATTATAATTAACCATTCATTCTTATCTCTATTGTTTCTCAAACAATAAGCTATTTTAGTAATAAAGCCTTTTATTACTAAAAAGAATCTTATTTAATCCCATTACAATAAGATATTAATCTTCTCTCTCACAAGTAAATTGTTCACTTTTAAGGAATTGATTACCTCGTATCGTCATACAATTAATCAATTTATCCATTAAGGGAATTGTCCTTTAGGTGTGACCTTAAGGGATCAATCGACCACCACCGTCACACGACGAATGTCAAACTCTAGTCACCAATCATTACCGATTAATGACGGTCGGTCGACTTAATAAATAATCATCCCTCACGTATTCTTTATATGAGATTTAATAATGATATTTAAATCTTGTGATCGCACTATTGTTGAGGACACATTTCCCAACAATCTCCCACTTGTCCTCGACAAGTGTGCGTCACCAATTCTCTTGTCCTATTACTATCTCCCACTCAATGCAAGGTGTCTTTCGGGTCGTACTTGCAAGTGATCATATCGAGAGTGGTTTCCTCGATCCGAGAATAACGATTGACCGGATTTATCTACCATAGATACTTTCCGAGCGTGGCCACGCATTTCCGATTAACTATTCCTCGAGTGGCCTTGAGATTTGTTTTAACCCTGACAAGGGGGTGGACAATTCCTATCGCCCTATTCCCTTCGTTCACCCACACCATCATAACCCAAAATATACCCGTTTGACCTCATTTACGAAATCGTAGAGTATAAATCAAAGCTAATCAGAAGTTGTGCCAACTTGGGCGAATAGTCTCTAGTCCAAAGAATTGACTCATAAGAATACTATAGTAGCTCTTGCCACGACCAGGCTTTATGAATTACCAGAACTCTATAAGCGGTCACTGCCCGACAGAGTGTCCCATACAGTCTGCCTATGTGATCGACTAGTCATCTCACATGACTCTATGGCACTTGAACTTGCCATCAATCGCATCACACTCTAGTCACTTCGAGACGTCACCTCATACAAGTGACTATGGGCGAATACTATGTTAATCCGTGTTCACTTTAACGGGGTTCAATTGTCTCTACAACCCGTTTGGATGTAACAAAGTATAATAAAAGAGTTTTAAAGAAAAACTCGAACGACAAATGCGATTATCACATATGAATAGTCAATGCCTGATTACTATTTCATATTCTATAATCTAATTTGATCTTGTACGTAGTTGTTCATTTCAATTCAATTGAAATGACATGACTCATCATGTTTAGCCTTTGATAAGGCTTTGGTTAGTAGGTTTTATCAACTTCTTGTACCTTACTCAACCTTACTACATACTCGTTTTCCTTTGCAATGTACACATTTGCATTACAAAACTTTCTGAGTACATGTCGAGATCCAATCAAGACATAGGCCCTCTAGCCTTAGAATAGCTCCCACTGTTTTCACAGTGTACGGGATTCATCCTTCTTGCACATCTCATGATTGCAAGTGTACTCAATTTCCGTTATAAAAATTTCTCATTGTTCTTTATTGCCTAGAACGATTCTAGCAAATCTACTTCTTAATTATCATAGCCATAATGGTCTCTTAACCACTCTATTGTGTTTTGATTATGGTTTTGTCGGAAACCATGCGCAATCTCAATTGTCAATTGTCACTTGTGTAACACCCTTACACAAAATTGCATCATAAACACTTTGCTTTACTTCCTTAATGCGTCTGCAAGCACTTAAGGGTAATCTTCATGGCTTACTTGATAAAGATTTCTTAAATTCGATTTTGAAAACAATTCATCATACTCAAAGTATATGAAGTGTTATACATCATTGCTCATTTAATTGATCCGGCAGCGGAAGCAAATGGAATCAATCAAATATGTTCAATTTAATTGAACTAGTCATGAATATTATCAACATAAGACTTCTTATTGACTCTAATATCATGAGTGGATTTATCTTCATAAAACCAGATATTCAAGATGTATTATATTACTCCAAAAGTCTTAAATCATTCTCAATGATCAATATGTCATCCACATATCGGACTAATTAAAATTTTCGTAACTCCCACTAAATTACATGTATAAACACAACTTCTCGTCTTATCGAGAAAAGTTTTATAACATGATCAAAAACATTGATTCTAACTCATTGATGTCCTACTTAAGACCCTCTCTTAAGTTTCACATTATCTTAGGATTGCAAGAATCTACTGAACTCAAGACATGTATTGAATACATTCCTTCCATTGAAGAAGTGAGTTTTAGATTCACTCGCTATGTATTTCATAATAATGAAACATAATCCCTAAGAAGATCCAAATAGACTTAAGAATTTAAGTTGGTGCAAAACCCTTTGCAACCAATCTGCTTTGAAATCTCTCTTTAGTGCAAAACCCTTTGTCACTAATCAAGTCCTTTTGTTTCGGATTTTCATGGCTCTAAGCCTTGTATTGAGTTGTGACTTAAACACTCTTATGTAAGTCATATGTTCATTACTTTCTAGAAGTAATTAACTTGAATCAAACAATTTCTTTTGTAAGTTATAAGCTCTTTACTTTCTTAAAAGTAGCTTGAATTCATCATACTTAACAAGTGACGAATTTAACCTCCTAGGTTTTAAAGAAACAACGTCTTACACAACACGTCTCATGTAGCCAAGAAAGACCTGTTTCTTGCAACATGACATTCTTTGTGGCTCTTGAATAATTTCTCCCACTCTGTCTTCAAAAATAAACTTGTATTTTAGAAAGACAGCTTCACGAGCCACAAACCCGTCGTACTCGTGATAATGAAGGGGAAAAATGAGCATTTGTTTCTTGTGAAAACTTACAAACATGGTACCCTTACCATTTCATATCTCATATGATTCGATTTAGTGGAAAAATAATTTAGACAAAAATGATAAAATCCCCAAAAGGATCAAGTAACTCAAAGTAACTTGATTGAAGTCCAAATCATATTTGTATAGCGTTTGGATTCTACATCCAACCACACATTATTCCATAATGCGTGCTAAGAGAGATTAACTTGTGATACCATATCACATTTCCTTTGGTTTATATCAAAGTCTTCACTTTGATAATCCCATCATGACTAAATCATGATTCTTTGAACACTTTGAACTTCTTCCAATATTTCTCCATATACCTTATTAAGTGAACACATTAGTGTCAACTTAAATCGTTGGTAAAAGAAAATGATCAACCTATTTTGGATCAATGATTTACAACCTCGATCTCCTTTTCAACCAAAAGGCACGAGACATCTTGCTTTGAATACAAGATACGCATAAACCATAAGATCTAATGGTTTCAAGAGTACTCGATAACTCTTTGCGTTCATCATTCCAAAATTGAAGGTTTAATCTTGGGTTACCAATTTGAGTCTTGCATCATCTTCATGATATATCATTCTAGTTTGGTTTAGAATATCATCACCTTGATAATGGGCTAGCCATACATCAACTTATGGTGTATAAGGTCACAAAAGTGAAAACCTCTTTTGTCTCTTAACAAGTTTGTATTCTTATTTAGAGTTTATGTATTTAATAGTCACAATTAAGTACAACTCCAAACCCAAAACTAGATTTAGTACACAATGACTCTATCTCTCGACTTCATTGTTGCTAGTCGTCATATTCTAATCATCCTATGTATCAAACATAATGATGAAAACCACCACCGGTTTCTAATATTGACGAAATAGTACTAGCAAAATTTATGTTTAATCAAATAAACATTTAAAGAAGAAGATCCCATTAGATGTCCCACAACTAACTTGTTGATTCTTCAATAATTTGGGTAGTTTCCTATCTCGTGTCCAACATTTAAGACAATAGAAACTATATCTATCGGGATTGATAGGTTTAGTATCGTCATTCTCAACAACTTTACTTTTAACATTACCTTGTATCAATTCCATTATAATTTTTACTTCTTGAACCTCGTCCTCATCTTAACGGTTTAAGAGAATGCTCCCACTTATTTCAATGAGTCTTTGCTTTGAGAAGCAAAATTGAATTCATGAAGATCACACTTCATTTGTTCGTTTTAGTCTTAAAAACTCTCATTGAGGTGGTTGCGTTATTTTGGTCAATTACGAATTCTGACAAAACTAATTACCAAAACAATCATTTCAAGGTACTTAATTCTTTTAAGTACATGAAAAACAATCCATTGTAAGTAGATATGTTAGTCTAGAATCAAAAACCTGTTTGATAATGAACAACTTTATCTATACTCTTTACAAGAGATCCTTCCAATGGATAATATGAGGTTTTAGAAGAAAATTCATATTTGTCTTTAGTTACGATGTTTTAATGGAGATTTGAATCAAAAATCGAAATGATATCGTATATGAATTGTGGTAAAGAAATAGAACAATATAATAACGGAATAGTGGAAAACTTAACACTTATCGTTTTAATAATACTTGTAGATAACAAGTAAAGCATTTACATAGTGACCTCTACCCAACTATGATAAATGATTCCAAGATCCAAATTCATATTAACTTGGGGCACGGTGTGCCGAAATACCCCTCATCAATATAACTCGGTGGATTAACTCTTTAATCGATTCTACTTTTAGAACTCTTGGTCGATGATATTTACATTAATATTCATCTCTAGCCCGAAACACATCCGGAAATACGTCGTGAATACTTTCGTTGAGTACAACCCAAATTTCGAATAAATGTGTCCATAATCCAAACCCATATCAACTTAGGGCACGGTGTGCCGAAATACCCTTTATTAACATGAATTCGGTGGATAGACATTTATCACCCACTTCACCAACGTAACAAGGTTTGTCTTACGGTAAAGCCGGCTCAACTCCCTTGCGAAACTGGTACTTCAAGGTTTCTACTATTTGGTAAGGCTAAGTCTCAATTGTTTATTTTAGCGAGAGGTCATGTCAATTTATTATCTATCACGTTTTAAGTGAACTAAAGCGGTGAACTACGATAATTATAATTGACACGGTCGATATACACAATTAGAAATGATAATGCATGTTTAGTTATGGCGATTTGGCAATGCATGTAACATATTGAAAGAAATGCAATGCAACAAATAAAATTCCTAGTATGGCCTTCCTAAAATAGAAAATCAAATAATCTATTACATATTCGGAAACCAACTCCATTGGTCCCTTGAATCTTCAATTGGCACGCCTCCCAAGACACCGTCTTTGTCGGATCACCCTTCCGAATGGCACCGTCTTTGAAGATGCTCCATAATTACAAATAATAATAAAAATACAAAGCTATTCCTATTATACATTTGTAAAATGGAAAAACTAATGAAATAAAATAAAAATGATACGAGATCATATTAAATTACAACCGAATCAATATTCCCTTTCATTACGGGTAATACCAATTAAAACTAAGGCCATACTAAGATAAAATTACATAATTCAAAATTATATAAATAAAAGACATTCAACAACTGAAATATGCAGCATTATAATATGTACCTATCATGCAAAATCATGTGCCAAATCGCCCTATTTATCTTATGTCGTACATATAACCCGGTTTCATGGAAATGCGTGATAATAACCTTTTAAAATCACTAATTAACACTTAAATCACATCTAAGCTCAAGTTAATTATCCTAACACATTTTAGGACTCAAAAATCAGTCTTCACTAAATTTTTGACAATAATTCAACTTGATTTAATTTTATGCTCATTTTTGACCTTAAAAACTCAATATATATGATATAAATCCAAATTAAAACATAAAAGTTTCAAAATTTGAATTTTAAAATTTTGAACATTCTGGAATAATTCCATGACCCTCATAATGTCAAAAAACATGGTTAAAAAAAATTCGAATTAATATTGAGTAAATATAGTTGCATTTTATCAGTTTTATCTCATAAAATACATAAAGTACTCGAAAATTACTCCTATAATTTTTACAACTTTAGTTCTGATATTAGGGATATTAATGCAACTTAAAATAATTTTCTCTAGCCATGTTATACGTTTTAGCTAATATTTGCTAAAATAGTCACTATTTATGTCA
The DNA here is from genome assembly GCF_048544455.1 of Silene latifolia. Lineage (NCBI taxonomy): Eukaryota > Viridiplantae > Streptophyta > Magnoliopsida > Caryophyllales > Caryophyllaceae > Silene > Silene latifolia. The sequence continues at coordinate 110,278,056 of NC_133531.1, forward strand.
TTTTTACTCAAAAATCCATAAATCATGCTAAAAAAGATATTTTAATCTATAAATTTACATACACTCTGTAAATCTAGCATGTGACATCATATTAAAAGATCATGGCTTAATTCGACATTTAACTATTTTTAACCATTTTACCTCATTTAATCCATCTTTATCTCATAAAAATCATAAATCATGCAAAATTAATCACATTAACTCGCCCTTTTACACACAACTTGTAAAATATGCATGTGAGGTCATATAATTTTTCCAAGGTCAGAAACAAAAATTAACTATTTTTAGCATTTTAATTCCCATTTTAGTCATAAAAATGTAATAAAATGACCAAAAATCCTTAAAAATGAGCATTAATTTCCGTGAATCAAAAAATGACCTAAAACATTTTAGGACCAGAATATATAACATGCAAAATAAATTTCGTGATATTTCATAATAAACACAAATTTATAAGTTTTGTTTGTTAATCATATAACTCGGAAAAACAATAACCGATTTGCATGCAACCAACCTTGTGCTCTGATACCACTTGTTGGAAATCTTTATTTCAATTTTAACATATTCATATATGTTCCAAATTAATTTAGTCATAAAATTAATAACAAATCTTATGCATGCAAACAATAATGAAATTAGAGAAGAAATCGTTTTCTCACCAATTAATTTCGGTTCAAATGGGCACAAGAGAGATCACCTTTCTCTCTTGTTCTTGAGCTTATAATGATGGATGATCCTCCAAGATCCCAAGTATAGAAATCCTCCTTAGATTGCACCCAAGACTTACCCTTAAACTAGTATACTAATTAACTAGATTAATATACAAGTATCCTTAAAAGGTTTCTAATATGATTATTACTACTACACTAGTAATGATGTCTTGATATTAGAATTAATGAACAATAATTTTTGTATCTTCAAAACTTGTTGAAGAAAAATGTCGAGAGAATGATAAGCCATAAATTGCATATGATTGTGAATGAATGTTATTGTGTCAAACAACAAACATTTGTTTCTCAAACAAAACCTCACGTATGAAGAGGTGTTTGGGCGTGCCATAGAGAAGCCAAAAAGAAGACAACCCATCACACTTTTGTTCTACACAAAGCACATGAAAGTATGGGTGTGTTCTTTTTAAGGCTAAAAGTATTATGGGTATGTTAATAATTTACAAAACCTATGATCTATTTTATCATAAAAATAAATCAATTCCATACTAATGTGATTCCCTCCATACGGTGCACTTAACTTGTACACATGCTAAAGGAATCAAGTAGGTATGGGTATTATAAAATATGCACAACCCATAATCTAATTATGATAAACAAATCAATTGTTCATCACAATTACTACCAAACACACGGTCCATTTGCTCTTAAAATGGACTACCATTTTATTTTATCAATTTGTCATTTGTCACACAATATGTCACATGTAGTATTTTACATGTTATTAATTAATTTAATGCATATTTATCCCATAAATATCATTTTCCGAATTAATTAAATTACATACAATAAATTGACTAGTGATACTTGATCACATAAATAAAATGGGTCATAAAATTATAATTCACAACATCTTGTAATTATAATTAACCATTCATTCTTATCTCTATTGTTTCTCAAACAATAAGCTATTTTAGTAATAAAGCCTTTTATTACTAAAAAGAATCTTATTTAATCCCATTACAATAAGATATTAATCTTCTCTCTCACAAGTAAATTGTTCACTTTTAAGGAATTGATTACCTCGTATCGTCATACAATTAATCAATTTATCCATTAAGGGAATTGTCCTTTAGGTGTGACCTTAAGGGATCAACTGACCACCACCGTCACACGACAGTAATGTCAAACTCTAGTCAGCCAATCATTACCGATTAATGACGGTCAGTCGACTTAATAAATAATCATCCCTCACGTATTCTTTATATGAGATTTAATAATGATATTTAAATCTTGTGATCGCACTATTGTTGAGGACACATTTCCCAACAGAACTATCAGTTGATCTATAAAGTGTATAAAAGGGATTTGATAACAAATATTAATGTAGTTATTATTCCACAATAAATACTCAAATTTAGTTTCCTGTTTGACATGATAGTTGCTGTAAATAAAGAGAATGCTTTGTATTGAATAATTATCAAAGGATTGTACAGGTATTTATATACTAAGATTACAGTGTGAATAGCTAAACTAATTCCACTAATTGAGGGGTTTGATTTTTAACGAGTAGTTCGTGTTGGATTAATTTTTCATGTAAGGTTTCGAAGGTAATTGGTGTATCGCGGGCACGGACTGAATCGATAACGGATTTATAGAGGTTTTGGTCAAGGCCATTTAAAATTTGGTGGGTAAGGTCTTCAGAGTCGATGGGTTTGCCGAGTTGGGCTAGTTGAGCCGCGCAGGTTTGTGGACAGCGGGCCGCCCGCGGGGGCGCTTGGTGAGAAACGGGGAACAAGCGTTTGCATTTTGTATGGAGTCGCCACCAATTTTTATGGGAAATTGGAACGATTTGTGACAGTTCGTAAGATTATCGTCAAGTGATTGCTCAAATATTAATGTCAACCTCTTAAATGTCATCTACGTGCCGATACGGTCGTTTTGGCAGTAATTAGAGTACATTCGGAGTCCGGGTCAAAAACCGGGCGGCGCTTGGTGAGAAACGGGGAACAAGCGTTTGCATTTTGTATGGAGTCGCCACCAATTTTTATGGGAAATTGGAACCGTTCGAATACCTCGTGTCATGTCAAGACACAAAGTAGTGACATGAACACTAAGCAATCGTTACCCTTAGCATTCTATGTCTAGAATGACTCTCGTGGATGCCAATGAACACGGGTGCTCACGGAGATCTGGAGTAAGGGGTGAGGGTACGTATTAGGAAGCTCTTTTGATCGAACACCTAATCCCGCCCGCCTCGATAGCGGCCTCTACTAATGATTAGGGAAGTTATTCGTACTCGATATATCGTCGGTTGTAATGCATGCAATGCAACATCCATAGATTAATCCTAGCATGTGAGAATTAGACTAAGTCGGTTGACAATTAATTAGCAAACAATTGGGTCGAAGTTGGAATTAATGTTCATTTACATGTGAGAACATACAAATGGTACAAAATAACAATAATATGAAATATAAACTACAATAATTACATGGGAATAGGCGATTTATGTCGAAAATACCGCTAAAACGGATGACTTGAGAAAAAGAAATAAAAGAAAATAAAACACGACAGATCAGAAGGTGATAATACAATTAGTAGTTAATTAATACGTAAGCTAATTAAACTAGGTCAGGCAGAAACGGAGTTCAGGGACAGAAATCATCCTGGAACAGTACAAGAGATCGCCCTCTGGAAGAGGCGCGGCGATTCTTTGCGTCTGTTCCAAGGGTGAGTTCTGGCTGTGAAGCCGGAACTGCAAGTCGTTAATGCCGATTGGTAAATTTGATGATTGATTGATAATATTTACTCGGATGAAAGTGATTTAATGCATTAATTACATGTGAATTAGTCATAAAAGCAATAAACATGGATGAGACGGAATTAACGAATTAATTTACAAGAAGGAACGATGTTAATGAATGAGTCCTCTATTGAAATCAATTAACTAGGTTAGATATGACGAATATACAATGAACATGCGACAAACATGTGAATAAACAAACGAAAACTATATCAAAGACGAATTCCAGAAACCCAATATGAACAAATTGAATCTCTACAACCCGGAATTGAATTTAATGACGAAAACCCGCGAATATTGGATTATAAGGGATTTAAGTTGGATTTGAATAATTAAAACATGTTAATGTGAAGGAATTATGTGATACAATATACATGTGAATATTAATGATGATGAACGAATAATTTAAGAAAACAAGTGAAAAACAAATAAACAAAGACGAATTACAGAGGACGAGGAAGAAGAAAAGAAGCAGGAACTGCGGCAGCCTCACGAAGAGGCGCAGCAGGAACTGCGCTCCTTCAAGAGGCAGCGATTCTTTGCGTCTTTTCTCGACTGTCAGTCTACTGAAAATCCGTAAAAAAGGGTTTTAAAGACGGTTTTAGAAATCGATTTTAACGATGTTTTCGACATAAATCTTACATGAGTGATACGATAAAGTACAAAAATACGATAAATAAAAGAGGATTATACACCCTCAGACTTACATGTTGACGGAACGAGATGAACTAAGAATCGACTAGTGAATGCTCGACGCGAATGCAAAGAGAGTGCCCTCGTAAGAGGAAAACGATTAATTAATTAAGTTGATTATGTGTAGTTGGTCAAATTGGTCGGTCATGCAACGGAGAGGCTGGTACCCGGAAAGATCCGAGCTTACGTGGTCGGAAGTCCAAGCACGTAGGCGCCAATTAGTAAGAACGAAGTTTAGAATGCAAAGGGAGAAGAGAAGGGCGGACACTCGCGTGAGAAATATGAGGAACGAAGGCTCCTATTTATACTAATCACGCGACGGAATTATGGTAAGACTAGGATACGGAAGGAAAGATCCGGAAACAACCGACTTAGGTTAAAACACGGAAACTTGGACAAAAAGAAAGCCCTGGGAAAAGGCGCAGCAGGTGCTGCGTCCCTTGGAAGAGGCGCAGCACTTGCTGCGTCCTTTCCCGGGTAGGTTTCTCTGCGCGTAGAAAACGCGTTTGACAGCCTGTCGTATTTTAGGCATAACTTTCTCTACAAGACTCGGAATAAGGTGATTTCGGTGGCGTTGGAAAGCTAAGAGAAAGATCTAGAACTTTATGGTAAATAGGCCTGACCCAAAAAATCCGTTATGACCTCGTAAAATGGGCCTAAAGGCCGGGTTATCATTTTAACTAAATGAAATGCACATTTTGTAATGTAAACTTTTAGTTTAGACCAATGAGGTAACATGAGACTCAAAATGAGATATAATCTCGACATTTTATGACATCCTAACCTTAGGTAGACAAGCCCATTGCTTTGACTCGGGATTTGACGGTTTTAGGAAAATGAAGACGGTTTTTGACCCGGACTCCAAATGTACTCTAATTACTGTCAAAACGACCGTATCGGCGCGTAGATGACAACTAAGAGGTAGACACAAGTATTTGAGCAATCACTTGACGATAAACTTACGAACTGTCACAAATCGTTCCGCGTATCAAACATGCGGCCCAATCATCACCGGGTGGTTTGCGAGGGGTGCAGAAACGAGGTGTCTCTGAGCCCCACTTTGACTGAGGCTTGGACAAGGCGAAAGTCAAAGTATAGCCATCATGTCAATCGAAGATTACAACCTGACGACTATGGCGACGCGAGGCGGTTCAAGGGGTCTGAGCCAAGGACCTATCGTCGGGAACATTTTAGAGTCTGTCGACTATCGGGGAGGGTCGTTTAAAGTCCATTAGACTACGTAAGGAAGCTCGCCAGCCATAAGAGGAGACCATACCTGAGACTTCTTTCTCGAGATGCTTTCGGAGTTGCGTAGGAGCTAAGGTTGAGCGTAGGAGCTAAGGGTAAGATTATAAGGATTGTGCTAGGATATGGGGCCCTAAAGGAAAGCATTGACGGGAAGGAGGCCTAAAGTAAGTTCAACTTAAGGGTAACTAAGGTTTGGGTATAGGAACTCTAAAAAAAAGGTGATCCTAAAGGATTATGATCCTAAAGGGAAAAGGTGATCCTAAAGGAATATGATCCTAAAGAGAAAAGGTGATCCTAAAGGAATATGATCCTAAAGGGAAAGGTGATCCTAAAGGAATATGATCCTAAGGGTAGAAGTGTATGAACGCTAAGAAGTTTGGGAACTTAAAAGAAGTTAGGTGTGTGAACCTGGGTATATGAACCTAAAAGGAAAGGCTGGTATGGGAACTTAAAGGCTTGTGAACCTAAGGGGATTTGGGATCCTAGGGTTAAGTTTAGGAACTACTGGGTTACTAATTCTTGTTTTAAACGCGTGCGCTCAAGCTTCCTGAGGTATGAGAACTCCAAAAGGATTTATGGGTTTATGAACATAAGGATGTTGGTGTGGGAGCTTAAAGGTTTATGAACCTAAGGAAGCTATTTTGGGATCTAAGAATCTAAGGGTAAGAATCCTAACTTTGGGTTTACGAACCTAAGGAAGGAGGCTCTGGTTTGGGAACTTTCGGAGAACGACACCTTTGCCGAACTCTGTGAGGAAACAATAATATTGAGGGTAGCAGGACGTCGGTAGAAACTGCTGAGGAATCTGCTTGCGTCGGTCTCAAGCGAACTCTGGCAAAAACTTGAGGTTGAATCTGCTTGCGTCAGTCTCAAGCGAACTCTTGTTGGGAAATATATTGACGATTAGGAACATCTTGATCGCCATGGAAGAAATCTTGAGTGAGCAATATTGCTGCGCTGGGGACAAATATTTTGACGACTAGGAACATCTTGATCGTCATGGAAGAAATCTTGAGTGAGCAATACTGCAAAATACTGCTGCGCTGGGGAAAACGAAGACTTGGGTGAAGCCCCCAGTCGGAGCGAGTACTGCTTCTGATACTTACCTGCATGGTTAGTAGCCACACAAGAATGCAATCTAATATGCAAACATAAACACATATGCACGTAGGCAATTATCACATGGACCTCGAATGAGGAAACACATAGGCTTTGCAAAAGTTATCTCTTTTTAAAAGTTGTTTAAAACTTGTTCAAAGAAGTTTGTCGTTTGTAATGCGTTATGCATATTCAATGGGCTTTAGACATAGGGCTTATCATGACACAGACCTACTAGGACACGACGCGGAATGTAGACTTAGGTTTGACTGACGCGACACCAACTTAGATTTGACGCGACACAGGGATGACTTTGACAGACTTTGTTTAAGCATGCGCAACTCCTAGCCAAATGTGGGTGACAATGCGTATCAGTTCCAAAGGTATAAGAATTGCAAGAATGATGAAGGTATATAAAGGCAAGGCATGAGCCATGGATCAGCTGTCTACTTGAACATCTTTTGCTGCCGCTCGCTGTAAAAGAGACCCCTCTTGAGGCACGATAAATCGGAGAATCGATCTAAGACCTTTGTCATTGCCCGGACCGAGTACTAGCTAGACTTAGAGGAATAAAGGAAGGGTGGCATCTCGGAAGAGAAGCCCCCAGGATGAGAAGATGACTCTGGACTTTGGTAAAAAAGAGGCCGGGCGACAATAAGGAGCCCCCAGTATAGAGGTGTATTGTGGAAGGGGTGTTAATTGAGGTTGGAAGTTTGAAAATTGAGGTTGGTTGAGGTGGTTGATAATTGAGATTGAAAGTTGGAATGGTTGTGTCCTTGAGGACTGCCTACGTATTCACGTGAAGTGAAATCAAACCAGATCGTAGTTCTGAGGTTTGGTTAATTTTGTTTGGGTGTTGTGGTTGTATCCTTCTTGTGTAAGAAAGGACTGCCTACGTATCCACCTGAAAAGGTGAAATCAAACCATGCTCGTAGTTCAGGTGTGTGCCTAAGCTATGTTGTTAGGACCTTAAAGTGCAGGGGTCACAAGGGTAAAATTCCTTGGGTGACTCGAAGAATCGATTTGAGATAACTCCCTCTGATCATAGACCAAAGAGGTATAATTAAGTTTGTAAAAATTTCCTTGTCATGTGAGCACACCTAAAAGTGGACCCTAAGGATGAATTGGGTATGTCCCGTTCTGGGTAGCAAAGTATTTGAAGACTCCGTGTTTGGGTCAAGGTGAAACTGGATTGGATATTTGGAATGTGGAGCTTGGACATAAGAGGCTTTGATGAACAAATCTCTGGAGCTTTGTTTTTGTGGAGTTAAGGCTTTATGGGGTTATGGCTTGTAATGTGGCTTGGAAATGGAGTCTCTGGGCTTGATGTAGCCTGAGCACATAAAGGTAGGTTTAATTGATGCGGGATCAAGTTTCCATGTCTTGGCCCTAAAGGATGGGTATATTTGACAAGCTTGAGAGGATTCTCAAAATTCCTAACTGTCTCCCCATAACGGTCTCGAGAAGGACTTAGGGTGTGTGATGTACGAAAGGCTAAGTGAGGGTGCTAGATGACCATCTTCATTGATGTCTTGATTCTATATAGACTTCAGTATTATTCTGTATAGCATTTGATTTCATACTCGACTTCTGATTCAGACTCAGATTCTTGGTCTAGGGTATATCTTGGATTTCTGCTCAGATTCTTGATTTCGGTTTTTGAAGATAACTTTGACCTTGGGTATTGACTTAACTTGCTTGATTGAGCCTTCTTCTTTTGACTCTTTTGTCTTGGATCACGGGCACAACTGCGGCCTTGGATACTGATTTCGGTCATTTCTCTTGATTGAGCCTTTGTCTTTCATCATGGCTCGTATCGTCTTGGATTTACTTGCTACCATGGGTTCGGGTCAGACTAGCACCTTTTGATGTGAAACGGGTTGGTCTTTTATTAACACGGGTTGTTTATTGTGGGGAATGGGCTTGCCTTCCGTCATGGATTGTCAACAAGGGAGATGGTCTGGATTCTTCCTAGAATCTCTTGAGATATGCTCGTCCTAGACTAGGGTATATTGTGGTTTCTATCGCCAGACATGGAATAGGTAAGAAAAGAACACGGAGTTTCAGGTCCTCTACAACTCGGAATGGAACATCATATAAGTGCACTCACATTGACTGTCATGGGTTGTTGTTGTTGTTCATTTTAAAATGTCTCAAACCAATTCTTGTTGTCACAGGAAAAGGTAAAGGAAGAGATATGATAGAATATGTAGATTGAAAATTGTATTTTTATTGAAATGGATAATGAATGTTTAACATAGACTCGAGAAGACATGTGACTCGTGGGACAGCCCCCAGGTTGTCACTAGAAATGAAAACGGACACGAAGAAAGATACTATGACAAAAAATATGGGATAGAAAGCCTAAAACTCGGACTCGGACTTTGACTCGATTTCAGATCTAGACTCGTAATCATCGGCCCCTGCTTGAACATTTTCTTTTCCAGCGATTGGCTTCGGCATCTGGCTTTGAGCATTCACCCATTTGAGCACCTCGTCCTCATCATTGGGAACATTGAAAGGGTAATAGTCAAGAAGAGTTTCTTGATAAGTGGTATATCCATGAGGATCGCCTAAGCTACCTTGTGGGTTAAAGGTTGAGAGGGACAACCTCCCGCTTTCAATCATATCCTGAATGACATGTTTTAATTTGTAACATTTCTCTGTATCATGCCCTTTGCCTCTATGGTATTTGCAGTATACATTCTCATCCCAAAACTTGGATTTCCTTTCGGGTTCAGGAGTAGGTCCAATGGGCTTCAACATTCGTTGTTCCATGAGTTTCTGAAGGGCATCGGTGTATGTAATACCAATGTTGGTAAAATTCCTAGGAGGTGTGCCCTTATTTTCGGAAGCCTTTGTGGGTGACCTCACAGGGTTGTTAGGTTTCTTTGACGAAGGATCCATGAGGATGCCTTTATTGATTTTGGTTCCTGGATGAGAAGAACTAAGAATAGATTGTCCATTCGTTGCTTTCTCCTTAGGACTGTCAAGTTGAGGGTTTGTCTGGAAACTTTTCATCTTAAGAGGTGGGGCATCAAGCTTCTTACCCATTTCGGCAAACTGTTTCTCCATGTTGGAAAGCCGAGAGTTTAAACTATCAATAGCTCCCTCTATTTTGGAAAATTTGTTGTCGAAGGCCATGGAAAGCATGAGCATTCCATTTTGGATATCTTCGTCTTCGAGGACATTGATTTCTTTATCATCATGATGATCGAGGAGATGAGAACAGTCTAGAGATGATTCTTCACGGTCATGTTTAATGATATCAGACCCAAGAGGGTCGATCTTCTTGGATTTCTTGGCGGAAGGTGGCTTAGGAAGCTTGCCCTCTTCGATCATATCTTCGATGGTGTGTTTCAAGAGAAAACACTCTTCAATATCATGGCCTCTACCTTGGTGATATAAGCAATATTTGTTGCCCTTCCAGAGGTTCACTTGTTTCTCTAAAGGTGGATCCGGAGTCGGTCCTATTGGATGTAGCATGCCTTGGGCAGAAAGTCTCTTCAAAGCATCGGCATAAGACATGCCTAAATCGGTAAGCACCCTTTGATGCCTCCCAGGTTTCTTTTCAGCTGTTTTCGGCTTTCTAGGACGATGGTTATTGCAAGAGGTAAGCTTTGGACGACCTAGACTAGAGGTTTCCCTAGGTGGTGTGTTCTTTACCACCATTCCATTTTCAAGGGTGAGGACGCGAATGCTCAAATTTTCCACTGTAGCTTGAACTCGCAGGACCATGGCATAAACGTCTTGAAGAGACACGGTGATTGTGGTTTGATCTGCTTTGTGACCTTGCTGATTGACAGAACTTGCTGGATTCCTACTCGACAGAAATGACGCGCATTACAACTTGATTCGACATGGGATCACGCATACTAAGGCAACAAACAAAGGAAGGGATAGGATGACAAATCTAGACTTGACTTGTGAATTCATGAAACGTCGTGAGCGACTTCTCGTGTTTGAATTCACGGTGCTTGACTTTTAATTTTAGACTCGAGTGTTGACTTTGACGGAGTGACATTTATACATTTGACCTTATTGACGGGATTGATGACACGTGTTGATTCTGGACTCGAGGTTTGCTTATAGGTGTTAAGAAGACTATTGTAGTTTAGACTCAAATATGAGGCCCATTGAGACTCGTGTGTTGAGCGTGTGACTCGAGTGTTTAGATCCTAACTGAATTGGGGTAGGGGGTCCAAAATGACGGCGTGACGCCTTAGGACTTGACTTGAGCTTTGAAAAGACCCAAAATGTAAAGGAAGACGGGTTCATGACTCGACGGAGTTCCGACTAGGACATAGTCGGTTTGAACTTTGACTCTAACTTAGCCCGATTGAATTTACACATTTACATTTACATGTTGGAAAATATTTTGAATAAAACGTTTTTGTTCTTTTTTTTTGGATTTTTTTTTTTTTCGTTTTTTTTTTTTTTTTTTTTTTTTTTTTTTTTTAAAAAAACGTTTTGTTTTTTTTTTGGTTTTTTTTGAAATGGGTTTGAGGCCCGAAATTTGACTTGATAAACGGACAAAATTTCGACTGGATTTTGCGCTAATCAAATAGCCTATTTCGAAATTTTGATTAAGAAAAGGGGTTTTGATTTTTGAAAAAATCGTCATGGTTTTGTTTAGAAAATGGTGATCATGTAATGTACAAGCATTTATACAAGCATTATAACGGGATGCTGAGTGCATTTAAGAGGGTTTTGGTTTAAAGGGTGGGTTGCCATACCGAACCATCAAACCCGAAGTCTGTGGAGAGGCTCGTGCCAAACAAGAGTAAGGCCGATTCCTAGTCCATTTCCTCAAGTAGTGAAGGCCCTTGATACCAACAAGAGTAAGCATCATGGTATGGATGACGTCAATCGCTATCCATCCTAAGGCCCAAATAAGAATTAGGACCGTTTAGACGGGACGATTGGTCGAATGGGTTGGGTTGGGCCTAGGAAGGCCGAATAAAACGGTCTAGGAAGACCGAGTTATGAAAACCGACAATTGTCTTGTACAAACTATTCCCTAACCTTGTTCAAGTTTCACCCTAGCTACACGTAAGTGTATTATCCCCAGCGGAGTCGCCAAACTGTGGACAGCGGGCCGCCCACGGGGGCGCTTGGTGAGAAACGGGGAACAAGCGTTTGCATTTTGTATGGAGTCGCCACCAATTTTTATGGGAAATTGGAACGATTTGTGACAGTTCGTAAGATTATCGTCAAGTGATTGCTCAAATATTAATGTCAACCTCTTAAATGTCATCTACGTGCCGATACGGTCGTTTTGGCAGTAATTAGAGTACATTCGGAGTCCGGGTCAAAAACCGGGCGGCGCTTGGTGAGAAACGGGGAACAAGCGTTTGCATTTTGTATGGAGTCGCCACCAATTTTTATGGGAAATTGGAACCGTTCGAATACCTCGTGTCATGTCAAGACACAAAGTAGTGACATGAACACTAAGCAATCGTTACCCTTAGCATTCTATGTCTAGAATGACTCTCGTGGATGCCAATGAACACGGGTGCTCACGGAGATCCGGGTAAGGGGTGAGGGTACGTATTAGGAAGCTCTTTTGATCGAACACCTAATCCCGCCCGCCTCGATAGCGGCCTCTACTAATGATTAGGGAAGTTATTCGTACTCGATATATCGTCGGTTGTAATGCATGCAATGCAACATCCATAGATTAATCCTAGCATGTGAGAATTAGACTAAGTCGGTTGACAATTAATTAGCAAACAATTGGGTCGAAGTTGGAATTAATGTTCATTTACATGTGAGAACATACAAATGGTACAAAATAACAATAATATGAAATATAAACTACAATAATTACATGGGAATAGGCGATTTATGTCGAAAATACCGCTAAAACGGATGACTTGAGAAAAAGAAATAAAAGAAAATAAAACACGACAGATCAGAAGGTGATAATACAATTAGTAGTTAATTAATACGTAAGCTAATTAAACTAGGTCAGGCGAAACGGAGTTCGGGGACAAAATCATCATCTCGAACAGCGCAAGAGATCGCCCTGCTGAAGAGGCGCAGCGATTCTTTGCGTCTGTTCCAAGGGTGAGTTCTGGCTGTGAAGCCGGAACTGCAAGTCGTTAATGCCGATTGGTAAATTTGATGATTGATTGATAATATTTACTCGGATGAAAGTGATTTAATGCATTAATTACATGTGAATTAGTCATAAAAGCAATAAACATGGATGAGACGGAATTAACGAATTAATTTACAAGAAGGAACGATGTTAATGAATGAGTCCTCTATTGAAATCAATTAACTAGGTTAGATATGACGAATATACAATGAACATGCGACAAACATGTGAATAAACAAACGAAAACTATATCAAAGACGAATTCCAGAAACCCAATATGAACAAATTGAATCTCTACAACCCGGAATTGAATTTAATGACGAAAACCCGCGAATATTGGATTATAAGGGATTTAAGTTGGATTTGAATAATTAAAACATGTTAATGTGAAGGAATTATGTGATACAATATACATGTGAATATTAATGATGATGAACGAATAATTTAAGAAAACAAGTGAAAAACAAATAAACAAAGACGAATTACGGAGGAGGACGAGGAAGAAGAAAAGAAGCGAGAATGCGGCGGCCCCTCACGAAGAGGCGCGCAGAACTGCGCTCCTTCAAGAGGCGCGCGATTCTTTGCGTCTTTTCTCGATCGTCGATCTACTGAAAATCCGTAAAAAAGGGTTTTAAAGACGGTTTTAGAAATCGATTTTAACGATGTTTTCGACATAAATCTTACATGAGTGATACGATAAAGTACAAAAATACGATAAATAAAAGAGGATTATACACCCTCAGACTTACATGTTGACAGAACGAGATGAACTAAGAATCGACTAGTGAATGCTCGACGCGAATGCAAAGAGAGTGCCCTCGTAAGAGGAAAACGATTAATTAATTAAGTTGATTATGTGTAGTTGGTCAAATTGGTCGGTCATGCAACGAGAGAGGTGGTACCGGAAAGATCCGAGCTTACGTGGTCGGAAGTCCAAGCACGTAGGCGCCAATTAGTAAGAACGAAGTCTAGAATGCAAAGGGAGAAGAGAAGGGCGGACACTCGCGTGAGAAATATGAGGAACGAAGGCTCCTATTTATACTAATCACGCGACGGAATTATGGTAAGACTAGGATACGGAAGGAAAGATCCGGAAACAACCGACTTAGGTTAAAACACGGAAACTTGGACAAAAAGAAAGCCCTGGGAAAAGGCGCAGCAGTGTGCGTGCCCCTTGGAAGAGGCGACGGCTTGTCGCGTCCTTTCCCGGTAGGTTTCTCTGCGCGTAGAAAACGCGTTTGACAGCTTGTCGTATTTTAGGCATAACTTTCTCTACAAGACTCGGAATAAGGTGATTTCGGTGGCGTTGGAAAGCTAAGAGAAAGATCTAGAACTTTATGTGAAATAGGCCTGACCAAAAAAATCCGTTATGACCTCGTAAAATGGGCCTAAAGGCCGGGTTATCATTTTAACTAAATGAAATGCACATTTTGTAATGTAAACTTTTAGTTTAGACCAATGAGGTAACATGAGACTCAAAATGAGATATAATCTCGACATTTTATGACATCCTAACCTTAGGTAGACAAGCCCATTGCTTTGACTCGGGATTTGACGGTTTTAGGAAAATGAAGACGGTTTTTGACCCGGACTCCAAATGTACTCTAATTCTCACAAAACGACCGTATCGTATCGTAGATGACAACTAAGAGGTAGACACAAGTATTTGAGCAATCACTTGACGATAAACTTACGAACTGTCACAAATCGTTCCGCGTATCAAACATGCGGCCCAATCATCACCGGGTGGTTTGCGAGGGGTGCAGAAACGAGGTGTCTACAAGGTTTTAATGGACAAAAGGTAATCGGATACAGATTGTTCACCATGACGAATGTTGCGGAAACGATCCTTCAGTTGAAGGATGTGACCACGTGATGGGTTAGCGTATGTCGTTTCAAGGAGGGTCCATGCTTCTCGAGAAGTACTAGCATCGAGAATTATGGGTGCAACATCGTCATGAAGGGTACCGGCGATGGCTCCGAGTATGAGGTTGTCTTGTCGGAACCACGTGGTGTAGGCGGGGTTGGGAATAGGGTCCGGGTTGGGTTTCGTTTCAGTGGCTGGTGGTGTCGTGGTTTTTGGTGGTGGAGTTGAGGATCCGTCAAGGAAGGCAAAGAGCCCAAGGCCTTGAAGTAATCGGGTTATTTGAAATCGCCATGAACGATAGTTTGTTTTGGTTAGGCGAGTGCAGTTGGGAAAGGCAACAGAGAGGAAGGGTTTGTTGGGTTCATCCGTGTTCGGAATGAGGGCGGTGGAGTGGTTGGCCATGGATATCGTGCCGAGTACAACAACGATGAAGATGAAGGTTTGGATCGAGAGAGGAATTGATACCATGTAAGTAAAGAGAATGCTTTGTATTGAATAATTATCAAAGGATTGTACAGGTATTTATATACTAAGATTACAGTGTGAATAGCTAAACTAATTCCACTAATTGAGGAGATAAAGAAGGTAACAAGATATGTACATTTGACTAAGGCATAAGATATAACTAATTAGAGTAAGTAGATAATATGTGCAAGATATTATATGATTTGCTAATGTGACGGATTCTTATCTTCAACAGTTACATCTTATTTTATTTTCTTAGCCAAAGAGAAAATAGTTTAGTTCAAACTACTTTCAATAAATAAATTACCTTAAAAATAACGTTAAAAAGACATGTAACTAATTCCATTAATTATCACATAGTGTAATAAATCATTTCATTTTTCAACTTTGTTTTTGTATAAGATTGTTTTTCCGATAATTACGATATAGACAAATGTCACTTTAGTTACTATACGACAATCTCAAACTAATATAAAAAACTTTACATGAGGAATTACAATTATATTACTAAGATTGGTTTTCCCATAATTACGATATAGTGAATTGTCACTTTAATTAATATACTACAATCTCAAACTAATATAGAAACTTTACATGAGGAAGTGCTATTATATTACTAAGATTCTTAAGTTAAAGATAGAACATAGAAAAAACTTATACTCCCTACTATTTATTCACAATAAGCTTTCCTATTTTCATTTCCGTCTATTCACAATAATTTCCATATTTCCTTTTTTGGTAGGTGTTTGTGTGGTCCAAATTTAATTGTATAGTAAGATGGTATATTTGTGTGGTCCAAATTTAATTATATAGTGGGGTAGTGTATTTCCTTAATTTTCATGTCAAAATGAAAGGTGAAGTTTATTGTGAATAGAAGGGAGTAATAGATTTGCAATTAGTTGATCAGAATAGTAATCTCATACATGAAACATGGGTAGAAAACCACACAAAAAAAAGTAGCATATAGTTTGATTGTGAAAACATTTTTAAGTTACTACTGTAATACCCCGTATTTTATATAATCAATTAAACGGATATCATTATATATTAATTATTATACATTTTATATTACTAATTATATCGGGTTAATTGTTGAGTCGATAATTACGTTAAGCTATCGCAAGTTAATTGAGACGGGTTTATAAGAATTCGAAATGTGAGCTAACCCATTTGCCCTCGACCCATTTAAGTTGGCCCAATAACATGTTCAGCCCAATTAACCCTAATTAACCCTAAACCCTAACCCTAATTATAACCTAAACACTACCAAACCCTCCCTCAACCCGCCTCCCTCTTTCAGCAGCCCAAAACTTCAACCCTCACGCTTAGAGAGAGAGAGAGAGTGGCCGTGGGTGTTGGCGGCGCAGCAGGGATGAGCTAGGGACTATTTTCGACGACCGTGGGTGGCCCTGGTGGTTGTTGTGGTGGCGGAAAAAGGTAAGAGTCAACCCCTTTCCTCTGTTTTCGAATTTCTAGCAGTTTTGTTGGTGGTTGCGTGTCTGATAGAGGCGTTTCTGGTGGTTGTTGACGGGGTATATGGGTAGGGTGGTTAGTGACGAGTGTAGTGGTGGTGGTTATGGTGGTTTTGGGTGGTGATAGTGACGGTAAAAGGCGGTAGTGACAGGGGGTAGCAAACGGGTCAAGATATGGGTTTTCAGGCGAGTTTAGATGCGTAGATTTGGGGTGGCGCCACCGTGGACTTGGGGGAGGTCAAAATGGTGGTGCCACTGTGTCTGGGTGCGTGGTTTGGCGGCGAGCATGACGGTGGTGGTTTGGCAGGGGATAGGTGAGAGTTGCGGTGGTGGTAGGTTGAGAAAATGGGGCGTTTGGTGAGGCACGGTGGTGAACCAGGCCAAATGGCAGCCCTGGTTCGACTCGCCGGCGGCAGTCGACCAGGCTGGTGGTGGTTGTTGGTGGTGGGGTCGAAGTGGGGAGCTGGCCTGGTGGTTGTCGGGGTGGTTCAGGCGGCGCGTGAGGGGTGTGGGCGAGAGTGAAGGCGTGGGTTGTAAGAGTCGGGCTATTCGAATTGTTTTGAAACGGGTTTCCATAGTTTAATCGTTATAATTCGTTAATTGGTCGTATTCTTAATTAATTAATTTAATTCTCGAGTTATTTAAATAATTAAAGACGGGTTTTGAGTCGGGTTGTTGAGTTGTTCAAATGTTTGATTCGGGTTTTCTTAATCGTATAATTCGTTTAATCTTTTAATTATCATATTGGTTATTCAATTTAATTCCGAGTCAGTTAAATAATTCAAGTCGGGTTTTGAGTCGGGATGGTTAAATGGAAAACTGCTATATCGGGGAAGTTTCCATTTAAGGAAACTTTCCAGTTAGGGAGTTCTATTTTTAGTAACTTTCTATTTTGGGAACGGGAATAGTTAAGTAATTGTTTATCATTTAATTATCTTTCAGAGGGCGAATTGTCGTGAAATATTACTGGACACCCGACTATTTGACTGCAATACTGAGGTAGGGAAATACACTTGACTTATTATCGTTGTTGTTGAATTGTGTTGACTTGATTCATGGTTGTTGATTTACGTTATGATTCATATATGGGAAGGTGATTGACTGAATTGATCGTATTGAGTATGATATCACAACATCGGGTAACCGGCATGATTTTATGATTTATCAGTTCAGTGATTTATATATATTGTGTTGCATTAATTTCTTTTGAGCATTCATATGCATTGGAGATGGAGGATGTTGTGGTGATGTAGTGTGGTGATGACGATGTTGTGATAAGGCCCAGGCGGGTTCTGCAGGACTTGCCCTGGTGTCCTCGATTCGGTGGGCAGATCGGCTACGGTCGATATATATAGTCTACCGGGATCGGTATGGTCAAGGGCGTTCGGGTTATGAGTTATGAGATATGAGTTGAGATGGAGATGGAGGTGACAGAGGAGCATGCATATCATATTTTGTTGTTTTATTGTTTTCCCTACTCAACCTCGTGGTTGACCCTGTGTATTCGTGAACACCTGTGATGACCCAAATATTGGCGAGCAGACTTGACAGGTTTAAGAGATAGAACGGGAGCTTGGTGGGCGTGAAACTCTGGATCAGAAGACTTAGTAGCTAGATCATCATCTAGAAGACTTTCACTTTTATTTATGTTAGTTCTTTGTAATTTGACGTAAAAGAGGTTTTGTAATAATTAAGTTAAAAATAATTATATAAATTGCCTTGGAGTTTAATTTGTTATTCACTACCTCGGGAAACCGAGATGGTAACAGTCCGGTTTATTAGGGAATGTCTTGACGAAGGCTCCTTCATAAACCGGGGTGTTACAACTACATTATACACAACAAAGGATTACAAATAAGCCGGTGCAGGGAAAGTCGGTTTATACATTTGTATAAATACCAGAACATGTAACAACTTGTACTCACTTTTTATCATAACAAGATTAGACATTCAATCATTCTCATGTTCATCATCTTACTACAATCATCATTTTAATATGGTATCACTTACCAATTAGTTTCGATCAAACGCTTCCGCTATCAATTTCTCTTTCAAGATTAATCAAATAATGCAATCTTTTTGATCAAATTTTGATCATCACACTAATCAAACATGCCATAGAATTCAGTTGATAACAATAATCGCAGTTATGATTACTATGATGATCCCCTTTACCTCTCATCGTCAGCCCTTTTCTCATCTGGTTTCATCATTATTTGATGGAACTGACTTTCTGGGATGGAAGCAGGATGTGTTAATGACACTTGGTTCAAAGAATAAAGATTGCTTTGTTGATGGAACCTTGCCTCAGCCACCTAAGACAGACAAGAAGTATCATCAATGGGTTCGCTGTGATCTTATGGTGATGAAGTGAATTCTCAATTCCTTGGACAAATCCATTCGAGACAATCTCAAGTATGTCAAGTCTGCTACAGAATTGTGGGGAGAATTGCTTGAACGTTATGGTCAAGCCAATGCCATTGAAGTCTATCAGTTAAGGAAAGATCTTGGAGCTGTAAGTCTGTCTGTAGTTGAATATATTACAGTAAATTGAAGAATTTTTGGGAGACCTTAGACAGTTTGGACCCAGTTCCACAATGTTCTTGTGGCAAGATTTCTCCGTGTACCTGCACTCTTATGAAAAGAATTGTGGCTCGTGAGAATAATTCTAAATTGATACAATTCTTGATGGGTCTCAACAGTTATTAGGAACTTGGGCCTATACTAGGCCCGACTACCATTAGGGTTAGCCATATTAGGTTTAGGGTTTCATTATGATGGGAGGTATGACAACTCAATAATACAAATCTCTACCTTTATGAGTTATCTCCGTCTATAATTTATCAACAGTGGTTATCGCACGGGCATTAAATCTAATCTATATATATATATATAAAAGAGAGTTTTTTCGAGCGATCTGAGAGCGTCCACATCATCAAAAATCAATTTAGGAAAGTATAATTTTTAATGTAAAAAATAAAGTGGAGAATCTTTTAATTATTATAATATGTATATTTTCTAAATTATATTTAAGTGATATTTCCAATTTTTATATCAACCTTTTACATTTCATTTGGCAAAAAAATATCGTTAAAAAAATTATGAAAATAATATAATTAGCTTTGTGGTAAAAAATGCTATCATTAGGGTATAGATTTCATATTCTTTGCACATATTAAAGATGGTGTACTTCGTAATATGTAAAATTGTGTACTTTTTAGTATGTTTTGTCCCACATTGGAAAATAACGTAGGAGCGGTGAATATGCTACATATAAATAGTAGAATTGTCCCACATCGAAAGATTAGTACAAGGTGATGTGATCCTATGATTATAAATAGGAGGCTTATTTGGAACTTATGATCCACCCAAAAAAAATTGAGTCTCATAAATAATGTTTTAAAGAGCTCTTAAGATTTTCAATCATTACGATATGATATAAAAAAATAAAGTGGAAATCGTTGGGAACTACCCGGGGAAGAGTTAATAACATGAGCAAGAAAATCAAAAAATACAAAACTAAAGAAATAATGTCGGTAAAACAATTATGAAAATAATATTATTTGATTTATGGTAAGAAATGCTATCAATAGAGTATGTATAGATTTCATATAATTTGCACATATTAAAGATGGTGTATTTTATAGTATGTTATATGTCCCACATTGAAAAATAATATAAGTGTGACAAATATACTACATATAAAAAAAAGAATTTTCCCACATCGAAATATAACATAAGGTAGGTGATTCCAAGATTATAAACAAGAGGCATCCTTGGAACTTAGGCATCAACCCAAAATCATTTGAGTATCTTAAGTACTGTCTTGGAGTGCTCTTAAAAGTTTATATCATTATATTTTCTACCTATTGATTTTATATGTCCCACATTTAAAAAATAATGTAGGTGTGGTAAATATACTACGTTTAAATAATATAATTAAAATTGTGTTAAAAAAAATTCTATCATTAGAGTATAAGTTCATATCATTTGCACATTTTTATTATGATAAAAAAAAAATAGAAAACAAATGTATGAATATTAATAGATAATATAGTATTTACTTATTATTAAATCGGGTTGGATGTCAAATTAGGTTCAAAAAATATGGTGTACTTTTAAATATGTTATTCGTCTCACATTGAAAAAGAATGCAGGTGTGATAAATATATACTACGTATAAATAGTTAAATTGTCCCACATCAAAAGATTATCATAAGCTGAGGTGATCCCATGATTATAAATAGGATTTATCCTTGGAACTTAGGTATCACCCCAAATATATTAATCTCTCAAAGTATACTTATTATATAAGAGACTTTAAACATAATCTTGAATTAAATGTTAAATTTTTAAAGTTGTAACATTTTTTTTTAGGTGGGAGAAAGAGCGATAAAATGGTCAGTATTATAACGAAATTTTTTCATTACCCTCGAATTTTGGTAGATTACACATAATACCCCTAATTTTAAGTTTCTGCATATAATACCCGTGTGTTTACTTTATTTTCATAACGCTATTACTCATATGAGTAACTAGATGAGTAATTGAGCATGCCATGCTATTTGTGTTTTGTTATTTAGGTATTAAATGTTAGTTTATTAAATAAAATATGGATTTATGAATTAGATAATGAAGTGTT
This sequence comes from Silene latifolia, assembly GCF_048544455.1. Lineage (NCBI taxonomy): Eukaryota > Viridiplantae > Streptophyta > Magnoliopsida > Caryophyllales > Caryophyllaceae > Silene > Silene latifolia. Next base: position 110,299,118 of record NC_133531.1, read on the forward strand.
TGTGTAATAGATAACAAAAGAAAAAGGCGTCCCAAGTCATAAGAGTAATGGGCTTATGACGGAAGTTGTCAAATGGTATTCTGAGAAAGAAAAAGGTGAACACAAGGGTACCATTTGTAGAAACTTAAAATTAGGGGTAGCATGTGTAATCTATCAAAGTTCAAAGTTACCATGAGAAATTTCTAATATTATAATGATATAGTTAATTAAATTTTCATTTAAAAGAGAGAGATATTCGTACCAATAAAACAATAAAGGGGGAATTATTTTTTAATCGTTATTTTATTGTCACACCATCAAACTTAACGTCCATTTAATAACATTTACATTAGGGGGTACCAGGGGCAAAAAAATGGAACCTCAAGGGTACCGTAGGTAGATTCTTAAAAGTAGGGGTAACACGAAAAATCTGACAAAATTAAGGTGTACCACGGAAAATTTTTGTATCTCAATTATGATTTTTTTTTTTTTTGAAGAAAAACACCGTACAAATATTAATGGAGAGTACTTGATCATATTATTAAATTTAAATATAACTATTAGATATAATGAGTAGCAATTGTCCGTATTCGGTATTCAGGATCTGGTTGGATGTCGAACTTAGTGGAAAAAAGATAGTGTAATTCTGAGTATGTTATTTGTCTCACATTGAAAAATAATGCAGGTTTGATGAATATATATTATGTATAAATAGTAGAATTATCCCACATCAGAAAAATAATCCAAGTTTGGTGAATATATTACATATAGATAATAGAATTGTCCCACATCGAAAGATTAGTATAAGGTAGGGTGATTATATGATTATAAATAAGAGTTAACCCACGTATATATTAATCTTTTACTCCCTCCTATTCTCTAAGATCTTCCACAATTCCTAAAACGACAAATTCACAAAGATCTTCCACTTTCCTTATTAGTATATTATTTGTGGTTATCATAACTTATGACCCCACATTCTCTCCCTTACTTTTATTTACATCCACATATCACCATACCACTAAATTCTACCAAAAAAGCAATGTGGAAGAACTTAGTGAATAAGAGAGAGTATTTTTTTTAAAGAGATATTTTAATAATATGTAAAGCAATCATTTGACATAGAATGTAAACATTAAACCCTTATAACGTTTTTTTTTGCATTTATAAATAAGTTTATTAACCCGTTGCAACGCACGGGCATTCAAACTAGTATCTACTTAAAAGAGGAATTTTTGGAGAAATTTCATTGGCTACTTTAAAAAAGAACTTTTCGAGCAATTTTATTGGCTACGACTTTTGTTCAATAAATTATGTATATAAAAAACTTTATAAATTACTTTTGTAAAATTACTTAACTAATGTTTCCATCAATTGTTATTTAATAAAAAAAAAAACTATTATTTGAATATGATAAAAATTGATGCAATTTGATTGGTTGTGCAGTTGTGCTACACATAGATAGATACCCATATAGAGTTTCAGTTAAAGACAACTAACATCATGTCTATATTTATCTTAACTAGTTGTTGCACCGCGCCCTATCGGGCGCGGTGCCCCAATTTGTTGAAATGCTAAGTGGACGTAAGTCGGAAATATAGCAACAAAATAGGACATGGTTTTTTGGGGTTTTGTCCGACATGGTTGATTCGAAGGGATCCCCTGATTCCCTAAATTTTATTGTTGATAATTTAAAGCGTTGTGGTGGTTTACATACCTAAAATTTGTATTGTATTTCACAAAATTAAATGGCAGTGATGAAATAGATACGAAGTCGAGGTAATTACATTTGGATACTCAAAATATCTAATATTATTTGTTTTAGAATGTAGGGCAAATATATATAGACCACAACAACCTAAATTTATAGTAACGCTCTGTGTCCTATCTCGTGCAATCATCTTTATTGCAGCGTGCTCCGTTGATGATGGGCATTCTTTGTTCTTTGCCTCGTTTTAGGTGAGGTGGAGCTATTTTTTCCCCTCCTATTGCCTGCATTTTCCCCATGATTAATGGCATTATTCGAATTAGAGTTGTCACAAGCGGATCTAAACCAAAATATAATGGGGGCATAAATGCTATAGAACATTAATTTAGGGGGTCACGTCCTATATCGATATCTTCTATGGCTTAGCAAAATGGAGGACGAAATACAATACTCTAACTCTATAGTAAAAATGTTCTCACATCACTTTTATACTTCTGACGGGAAAAAAAGTCTAGAAGTTTAAAGATATACTAGGTTTAAACCCGTGAAAATTCACGGGTTTGCTATAAAAAACTCACAATTAGCAATTATATGTAATTATGTAAAACATAAAAATAACTAAAAAACATAATTCATTACTTTGTGACGAAGATAAGTCAAGTTTAAATATGTTTGTAACCGATATAAAATTTGATATCTTGTAAATGTATCATTATTTTAACTTATTTGATTAATTTTTAGTAATTATATTCTATTTGACGTTAGGAGTAATCATTGCATATAATAGCACCAATTTTATTTTTGATCAAATACTTTATAATAAATATTTTATAACAAAAATTAAGTCTTTGTATATTATTATATATTCAAGATTGATAAAATTAGTTATATAGATGTATTGAGTCATACTGCTATTAACACCTTTAAAACATTTATACGTTAATTCAAAATGAATGATTTCCATTTTCCACTAATTACTCGTAGTTGATAAGTTCAGCCCACTTTATCATGTATATGCTTTTGGAAATTATTACACCCGTGTAATTTGGAAAAAAGTACTTGAAAAATGATTTTCAAAAAAGCTCCTATAAAATTTATATTTGGATTACTATTAGAGTTGTTCATAAGTTAACTATAAAATCAACTAAAATATTTTTAAAGAAGATAGGGAATACATCATATTTTATTTTAAATTCATTTTTATTATAGGAAGCTTTAAATTTGTTGCCATATTTGTGTTTTGAACTTAGTTGTTTCATTAATTGACATGTCATCTTGAGATCAAATTTTGTGATGCCATGTCAGCGGCTTTGGCTTTTGCATTAGATAAATATATGATGACTATATGAGCACGTGATTTCAGTTGTTATGAGATCAGTACCTTAACAAAAACTAAGCAGTTAAGATAATGGCCCTGTAGTTTTATTGCCATTCTTTCCCTCTCCAAATCCATACTATTGAGCAACTCCTCCATCTCGCACTTTTGCAGTGTCAGTTGATTTGCCTTGCCGAGGTCGACAAGTGCAATAATAGAAAAATTCGGTGAGATCATTCTCGAGATCTGAAACTGAAACCTGCAATATCATTCCCGTCTACTTTCAGAAAGATTATCATCATGTCTAACAGTAAAGTACGAAAAACATATGAAAAATATAATTAATCGAAAAACAAAATGACATAAGTAAATGATGAAGTGGAAATTAGACCATTTTCAAGAGTCACTCATATAACGGTTATTTGTCACTCCCTTCATGGCTTCATCCATTTATATTTGTCACCATCTATGTTACTTCGACTCTTCTGATTCCCCCCACGTACCCGTGTCCGACACTCGACACTCGGACAAGGGTATGACACTTCGACACCTCATTTTAAGCCAAAATATGCATATTTTTCAATAAAATGGCCGAGTCCGACACTTGGACATGTACCCGTGTCGGATACTTCTAAACGAGTCTGAGCAACACAGGTCACCATATATATATATATATATTAGTTACAGGCTTTTTAGGAAAGAAAGATAATAAGAAAATACAATTAGCTTTGATAAACTAAACATGACGAATTTGACATTATACCATGTAACTGTTTACTTAAATTAAGGCAAATCATTAAATTATTCCTAACTTAAACTGAAGGACAATATTGTTAAAAAATAGAGTTGGTCTTCAAGCTCAGAAAAACAACGAATTCTTAGAAATAACATAAAATGTCTACAACAATTAAATTCCATTATTACCCCAAATCTATTTAGTAATTGACAGCATACTACAAAAACCATAACAGGAGGTTACAGGCACAAAGGGCAAGTGACACAAGTCCCCGTCAAAGTGATATGAAATACAACCTGCACCCAAATTTTATGGTCCCCATTTCACTTGGGAGCTCAATTGATGTCAAACTGGATATGGATGGACTATGGAGTTGGGACATGTTAAGCTCCTTATTTCATGTTCATACTACCAAAATCAAAGAAAAAAATCAGGTGTTACTTGTGAGTCCCTTAATTTGCTTCCTACCACCAAATTTTAAAGAAAAACCATTTAAAGTTTTAAACAGACTATTTGATTCGCTTTTGTTATATAAATTCATGATAGAGATCAATTAAAATATTTACAAACCATTTGACTACGAAAGGCATCCTCCACGTCACGCTCCTCTCCATAGTAAACAAAAGTATACCCTGCACAAAATATAGGTTAGTTTAGTACATGGTCTATCATAGTTAAATGAGCAACCCCTTTACCATAAACATTTGACGTAAGAGCTTCTCATTTCAGCCGTTTATTAACTGACCATTTAAACCTTTTTCTAAATGTAATAAAGATGGGTCAATATTTACGGACAACGCACAGTATCAAGTGGCAGAAAGGTATGGGTATCATATAGATTTTTGCATACTTAGCAGCTACAGAGTTCTATTTTCCGCAAACAACTTTAGGTATATGAGTATTAGTTCTCTACTCTGGGGAACCCAGACTCATAGTGAAATTCGCAAATAAAGAGCATTACCCCTTGGGCTTTTGAGTTTTGAGTGCTTTAGGTCACTTGGATTCCACCATACCACATGGGCTCGGCTATAATACAATAGTAGGCGGGACTTCAGGTTTGTGTGCCCATGCTGTCTCTTCACTCCGATTACAAGGTACTACTAATTACTAAATTTCCCATCCAACCTCACTTCAACTGCAACATCAATCCTGTCAAAAGAAACAAAGGGCTAATAACCAACAAGGACAAATTAACTTTGGTGGCCTAAAAACAGGGCAAATAAGAGATGCTTACATTCACGACAAGAAACATAATAAAAGCGCTTTAGCCAAACATAATAACAACTGATCGTTGAAATTGAACCTGAAGCATAGACCTGCACCATTAAGCTTCAGCACTAACACGTCAACTTTACACTAACTAAATTTAAAGTTGCAAGCACCCAAATCATACACAATTGTATAAATAAATAAATTATTTACAGCAAAAAGGGAGTATTATGGACATTTCTCTAAGTGTCCATAAGATATATTTGCATATCTCAGGAGGATTCAATGAAAGATGGATGCAAGAGACCGAGTGCTTACCGTATTTTCATCACACATTCCACTGTATCTCTAACCAACAACTCAAACATGTTATCCAAGCCAGAACTTGCTTCATCCATTATCAAGATTGATGAGTTATGGCAAACTGCTCTAGCTATAGCTAGCCTGTATAGAGCAGTAGTAACGACCGTTAGTTTATACAAACAATAAGGAAGAAGCAAGCAGACATACTACATGTGCTACTCAATTTCGACCGTGTTTTCAAGGAATATCTTGGCTTGTCATTAGCTAGCAACAGTAGCAAGCTAAACAGGTTTCGCAACACTGTAATATCACTTATTTGAGTCAACTGCCTCACCAACCATGTGAAGCATTGAGTATTGAATGTGTCAGGGTCATAAGTAGGCTGAATGATCAACTTATACCATGAGAAGGCAATGGTTTAGCACTGGTCATTATGGGTTATGGCATCAATTTTTATACATAACGAGCCCAACAAGTATGCTACATCACCAGTAAAAAGCAAACTGTAATAAATCCAGCAATTATGACGTACGCCTCTGTATCATTGTACACTCGGCCACCACAACACCAAGACTAACGATTGTTATAACAACCGCAAAAAATACCAGACCTCTTTCTTTTATAAATGCATAATATTGGAAATACAAACTTCTTATAGAAACACAAAGAACAGTAAAACTTTGCAGAAACAACCCTTGTGCTTTAAAACTTTGAGGTAGGAAATATGGATTTCCAACTTTGAGGTAGGAAGTATGGATCCCATAAGGATGTCAGAAAGTGGCTATAGGAATGACGCAATGATTGGATATATCAGTACACAAATCAAATCAACTTTGAGGTAGGAAGTATGGATCCCATAAATATGCTGCTAGTGGCACGAGTCGCTACGTCTCTAACCAAATGTGCATCTGTTTAAAAATTAGTTCTCTTATTTAGCTGCACGATGACATATGAAAGAATGGTTTCTGAAAGATAAGAGTAATTAATGGTTAACCTACAACTTACATATACTAAACACTGTACGTCTGTACCTCGTTGTCAAGCTCGAATTCTAATATATTTTTTCTTGTTCTTTCATAATCTATTCTCACCTCAACTCCGAAATTATATGTAAGCAGCTCTTAGAAAGCCGAGTTCTAGCTCACAAGAAGAATTTCCAAATAAAATAATCAAGTTTATATAGTCACTTGACGGAAATCATCAAACTCATACTGAATCGGCTACCATTTGTTGAAACATGTATTACTATCCCAATGTTTCAAAAGTTAAAACTATCAATTTCGAACACAAACATTTACAGTAAGACCGATTTTAAGAATATAAAAAACAACATCAGAGCCTTAATCCCAAGCAAGAAAAAAGTGAGAGACAAACCTCAGCAAGGCCTTTAGGACCAAAAACCAATATAGCTCAATAACTTACATTGCGTGTGATTGAAATTTTTCCATTAGTATGGCGACCATAGATTCCTCGGCTGTCCGATCAGCATTTGTCACAAGACCTGGGTCACAACACGAACATTGAAGAGCATTAGTATCTCGTGAAGATCGGGAAAAGAATAAATGACAGAAACTAAAAAATGCACATCATAACCCAATAAGACGCCCTTATCATTATTCATTATGTACATACAATACAACAATACTTGAAGTCCTGAAGCTAGCCACTGAAATTGTTCCACATCGATAGTAGGCAGCATATTACTGTGGGAGAACAAACATTACTCTTCGTTACGCGATATGTGCTTTTATACGTCAATGTTGGAATTTATCACAGGACATAAACAGAAGGGGAAAATAAATATGGAACTTAAAACACAGAGTACAATGATGCACCACAGCATCAGTGGCCTCAAAATTCAACACATTCAAATTGCATGTAACTCAGACAAATCTACAACGCTGAACATTAAACAAACATCACACACTACAAATTAAAAACTATCAAAATCTCCTCAATTAAACAGCTGAAATATCTGAAATCCTAATCCGTAAGTTAGAGCTGTTAAACTAATCAAACAACTGAACATTAAACAGACAAATCAAAAGCCAATCTATGGTCGTCATACTTGTGTAAGACGGTTTTACATAAGCTTCGAGTGCTCTTCTATTTCTTCTCCTTTCTAAAAATAAAAAAATGTTGCAATTTTTTTTCTTCTGAATTTCCCAAGTCCATTCGAGTGTAAGGAATTTAGGATTCCCTAAATTAAGTTCCGCAAGTTAGTAACCAAGCCACCCAAATTCTATATTTCATCTTTTATTCTTCTCGCCGAGCAGAATAATCTTCTAAAAAAACAAAAGTTTGTTAAAGGAATCAGGATCCTCTTCTTTTCTTTAGAAAGGAAATGAATTTGTCTAAAATTAATCCTGGCCCTTGATTAGAAAATAAAAATAAAGAACTGGAGAGAATCCCGACTCATTATTAAAGTACTTCAATTTGGTTAGAGTGATCAACTAATGGTAGTACAGGCCCCCATGGTTATTAAAAGAAATCAAATATGATATAAGTTGGATGGAAACAAGGTGAGATGCAAGTTTGTTATAGATGCAGCTTATTTTCCGCATTTCAACATTCCCCAAACCAGTACGCGGCTCCTTTTTCTAGTTCATTTAAGCTCTATTACTCAGCTAATAACTTCTTCCAACCCAATAGCCCTCTTGACCCTAGAACAAGGCCCATACAAATCAATGACTCCATTAAACCATCAAATTGACAAGTTTTCAACAAAAGATCAAAACTTTAGACATGTGCCTTCATTATAATCACATAAAACCACTAAGAACATACAAATCAATCAAAAATGTCAAGTTACAAGCATAATTTACAAATCAAAACAAATTCTAGGTGAGCCAGATCAGAACATAACCCAATAAAATACCACTTCTGTTGATGATTGTCTTGCTCGTATGAGAGTCAAGTATACATCTTTCTCTCTAATTCAATTACCCATTTTACTGAAATTTATTCACCATGATTCATCTTTTTGTTTGATTTAATTAGTTCATGTAATTTGAAGCTTGGGTTCTTTTGTACCAAAACAATGACTTGAAAGTGGATGAACTGCTACTACTAATGATGATTTAGCCACCATTGTTGTTGCTTTCTGCTCTCTGTGGCGCGCCAATGGAGGGATGTGATCCTCTTGACTAACTGCTTCGACATAGTTTGCAGCAACTTCACTTTGCTTAGCTTGTTGGCGAATAAGCTGGTCAGCATCGTGAAGACTGGGATAGCGAACAAGGCGTCCAAAGTCATCTAAGATAGGACCATCAATGATACAAACAAGTTAAATAGCAGATAAAAGTAAGAGCATAACTAAAACAAAATAGAGACTATATAGTTTGTAAACGATATCAGTACTCACAAGGCATACCAACTTAATGACAGAGTTAGAGTATGCTACTTAGCTAATTTATCTAACTATTGCAGTAATTCAGTTAGGCAGAGGAAAGACAACCAAGAATTAAAAACACAGTACAATGAAGATATTGCTATATAAAATACATAATATATATGCATTTCAGGTAATACATTTGACCACCTCACCTATGAAGAGATTGTAGATCTTTGGCAAGTGGAAAATCGATGATTAATACAACAGGAGACGCCAAAACTGACACAATCCAAGCACCTGAAAAAAAAACCCAAATTATTGCATGCAATTAATTTAAACCCAAAAAACTAAACCCTAATTTACAGCAACTTACCTGCTAGAATCCGTCTCACCTCATAGTCAACAATTGACGACAAACACCAGGGACAAATCTGGTAAAATGGCTAATGATGATTAAAAAATATAAACAGAAAGACAAACAAAAACACAAAAATGATACAGAAATTGAAAACGGAAAAATAAAGGCTACTCGTTTGAGCCACAAATGATTACATGCAATCAATTAAAACTTACAAAAAACAACCCAAATTATTGCATGCCATCAAGTTAAACCCAAAAACTAAACCCTAACTTATTTAATGAATTCACAAATCAATAATTCACAATCAATAACATATAGGAAGAAAATCACACGAATCAATAGAGTACCTGCTACGTGTTCCTATTAGTCGGATTCCACTCTTGATCGCCAAAATGTTGTTGCTTTGATAAGTGAGAGAGACTGAAGAAAGATTCAGCTAAACCCAGATAATTTAAATAGTTATAATAGCATAATAGTGATAATTTGGATAATTTGGTGAATAATAAAGGTGACGGATTTGGGAGGGTGAGATGAGAAAGGGATTTTGGGTTGAAGAATAAAGAAGAACATCGCACCAGAGAAATACAAAGAGAGAGAAGAAGAAGAGCAAATAGCAGGGATAGAATAATAAGAAGAATATTAACAGGGGTAAAATGGGCAGAATTAGCCAAAAGTACTGTTCTGGCTACAGTAAATAGACTTGGGACTTTTTAAAGAGTACTAGTTGGTTGCACCGTGCGCGTTGCGCACGGTACCCCAAGATAGTTTTGCATGTATAATATATTCGACTTGATAAATATATTATGAAAAAATCTTTTTGAAGTCTGGACAGCGGACATTCTCAGTTTCGATTGACTTCGTATACCCTTTTAGGGCCGATTATATTGAAAGTATTTTCCGAAAGTCTATATGAGATAAGAAGCGTATAGGCTTAGAAATCATAATAGCATAAACAGATGCTAGAGTACTACAGATTGCAATGTATACACTTAAACAAAGAAACCGTATTGATTACCTTTTACACAATTTTTAACGGTGTATATTGATATTAATCTAGATTACAACTTTTTCCATTTATTTTACATGTTCTACTTTACTTTTCATTGTCCCCTAAAGGAGGTTGAGACAGCAAGTTAATTGATCATATACATGCAAAATCTTCACCCTCAACCTCGTCCTCCTGTTTCTATCCCTCTATTCTCTCTAACGCCGCCGCATCCTAAGCCACCTCCCCCTCTTCAAAACTCGTGGTTCTCCTTCTTCCTCCTCTCTAACTTTTGTGTTCCTCTATTTTCTTCTTATATATTCTCTATATTCTCTCATTTTCCACTTGCTCTTATACTACTTCTCTCATTTTCCTCGTACTCCTCCTCCATATCTTCACTTCTCCTCCCTATTTTGATATCCTCTTATCGTTGGCATTCTCTCTCTCTCTCTCTCTCTCTCTCTCTCTCTCTCTCTAACGTTGTCGTCTCCTTATGTTCCTCTATCTTATCATCCTCCTTCTCCTATTTCTTATTCGTCTTCTCCCTTATATTTTTGTGGCTCCCATTTTTTCTCGTACCACGCCTTCATATTTTCCCCTTTTTTCTTCCAATCTTGCCTATTTTTCCTTCCTTTTATGGTTCACGTCCTGCCATTTCCCTCTCCTTACCTTCTATTTTTCCCCTTATTCTCTTTCTCGACCTTCATCCTTTTCCCCATCAGTATTCTCCCCCTCTTTTGTTCTCTTTAACATTACCGCCTCATTATTCTCATCATCCTCCCTATTTTCATCCTCATTGTCCCCTTTTCTATTCCTTCCCCCTTTCTATTTTCATGTTGAATTATTTAATAAATTTTATTTTTTAAGTAGAGTTTTGTTATAATTTTTTATAATCTCATTATAATCATTTATCTTCCTAGTATTACTACTCTTCCTCATCCCTTTTCTCCTCTTACTACTCGTCATTTCCCTCTTACCCCCTTCTACTCCTCTTCCTATTTCCCCTACATTTCCCTCTCTCTTGTCTTCTTTATCTCTCTATTTTCTCTCTGACATCCTCCCGACCTCAACCGCCTCCTTCTCCCCCCTCTATCTCTTTCACTCTCTCTCATAACATTTTTCATGCAAATTTGTTAAGTGGGATACTATGTTGGTGAATCAATTGCTTTAAATTTGACATTCAAGATCAATAACCTTAGGTGGACGTGGAGAATTGGAGATGTCCTAATACCCGATGTTCTTTTAGAGTGACGTACAATCAATCCAAGATTAAAAACTAATGTCAATCATATAGATATTAAAGGAGAAAGTACTTGTAGGTATCATAGACCCACCTTCTTTATCCTCCATATATTTGTGGTAGTTTCTTTTCCAGTGTCTAACACCGTCACAATAGAAATATGGTTGATCGGGGTTGGCACCTCGTATGGGTTGGCTTTGATTTTGCTTTTGCCTTGTATCAACACCATATCCTTACCAACCTCCTTCTTAAACTACATCATATCCTAAAAATCAATAGGATAATGGGAATTGATAATGTAAAATACAGATTGAATAGAGAATTAGTAGTAGTAAGGAATGGGGAAATGATAAAGGGGAAATGGGTGTTGGAGAGGGAAAGAAGGAACCTCCTCCTCCTCCTCCTTTTTCCTAGCTTCCTCAACCTCTACCCCATCTTTCTCTGTTTCTCCCTTTTTCTCTCCAAACGCCGTCGTATCTTAAACCACCTTCTCCTCGTCAACCTTGTGGACCTCCTTCTTCCTTTTCCCTTTCCTCATCTCATATACATTTTATGTTCCCTTATCCTCCTCTTATATATCCTTCATTTTCCATCCTCCTCCACTTGCTTTCGTATTACTCCGCACAGTTTTACTCCTCCATATCTTCCCATTTCTCCTCCCCCTTCCTTCATCTTTCCCTTTCTTCTTATCGTTCACTTTCTTATACTTCTCTCTTATCGTTTAATTCTACATTTTAATCATCTATTTTCCTATTACAACTCCTAGTCCTCTTTCTCATTCTACTCGCTCTTCCCTTCCTACTCCTCTTTCTCCAATTCTTTTCCCTCTCATTATTCATTATTTCTCTCTCTCCATTTTCTCTTCAACTTTTTTACGTCCCCAAACACCTCATTTTCTCCTCCATTTTCTAATTATACTATTCGACCTTCTCCTCTTAGCCTTCTTATTTCTCCTCCTCTTCTTTCGTTCATTTTATCTCCCTATCCCTCTCCCTTTTCTCTCCAACGTCGTCACATCCTAAACCACCTCCCCCTTTTATCCTCGTCGCCCTTCACCGTAACTTCTCTCTTCTTTCCTAAGATATTTTAATCGTTAATGTTTCATTTGCATTTTAGCGTATCTTTATTAGGTTCTGTTGTCTCTACATGTTGCGTGTCGATCATAATGAAACTCTTATTGTCATATTGTTTTGATGATTGAATCAATTGCAAACTAAATTACAACCATTCGTAAATAATTCGTATTTAACTTGCCAAGAGAAAATGGATATTCAGACTATAACTACACATTTTGCTTAGATTGTTTTTTTTTTTTTGCGGCTGTAAAATTATATTTGCTTAGATGGTTAATGTTATAAAATGACTAATTCCTCTTACCTTTCCCCTACACGCCATCTTATTTTCCTTACCCTTACTCGTCCCTTATGCCTCCTTTTCATTCCCATTACTCGTCCCTTACGCCTTATTCTTCTCTTCTCCTCTCCCCTCTTACCCTTCCTTCTTCTTCATCTTCCCCTTCCCCTTCCGGGTTCCGGTACTATTTCCCCTTACCCTACCTTCTTGCTTTGGTTAAAAACAATTAAATTGTAATTAGCTCTTGTATGTTAAAAAAACATGTAAAAAACGCATGAAAGTTTTAGAAAAATTACGAAATACCTTACTTTGAATCGTGTAAAAAGGTTAATAGATTCTATGTATTAGCATATACATTAACAGTAGCATTTGCTTTCATTTGCTCCTTCCCCTTCTCCTTTCCTTTCCCATTTCTTTTCCAGGTGCCTCCGTCCTCCTCCTTCCTCTTCCTCTTTCCCTCCCCCCTCCCCCCTTCTCGTTTCCCTTTCCTCATTAACATCAGGCTATTACTTTTATTCTCTTGTTTTGCGTCTTGCATGTAAATACAAAGCGTCTTGTTTATGACGGGCAATATCCGTCACAAGCTGAAGACCTCTCACAATAAAGCAAGTGGGTTGGCAAGTGGGAGGGAAAATGGAGCACCCATGTATATATTCACTTGCATCTTGTGAGAGGGGGCACTATTCGTCTTCAGCTTGTGACGGATAGTGCTCATCTTCAATGAGATTTTGTGATGTAAATATACCTTTGGAGATCTAAACCCTTTTTTGCTTCATTTCCTAGTACCACGGGATGGTCATAAAGTTTCTTAATAATTTAAGACCGAACCAAATTACTCCGTAGGATGTAAGAGAATGCAATCAGTATACATGTTTTTCCTATCGGCTCTCATTTATATTTTTTATTGCATACAACTTGGCACAACCATTTTCAAGGTTCTCATAAGCTCATTTGCACATATTTCTATCAAACCTGAATCAAAAATATTCACCAAAACCTTAGTATTTCACTTACTGGATCACATCATTGAATCTCATGAGACAACCAACACAAAAAAGTGTGATCGTTTATAATAATGGTAAAATCCAACCACCATAAGAACCATAAATACTATTCAATTTCAGGTCCTCACTTAAAAGACTACAAGCATGTCAAATTAGAAGTTGCTTCTCTGTTCTTTTTACATTCAAAAGTTAGCAACCATCATTTCCACACAACTCCTCATTTACAGAGTCCACTCTAACAATCCGTAACTGCTTACAATTTTTTTGTTTTATCAGTGAACCCAAATGGCCGGAAAAAAGTTGATCTTCTTATCTTGAAACAACATGAAGTCTCAAAGCCATATCAACATGACATCAAGAAATGAAAACCTGCAAAAAGATAAAAGAAGCGAACTGAAGACTAAAGAGAGTTCTCCCATGAGCTGACATTTAGCAGTTCCTCAAATTCAATTATGCTAGACACAAACAAGGCACTCCAGATTTCAAAAATATCTTCATTAAATTTCTCAATAGGAAACCCGGTTAGTTTCGCAGGTACAATTTCTTGTTTCTATAGAAACAAGCAGACCATCCTCACGATAGCAGTCCTACTCCAACAAAAATAGAATAAGATGTTACTCAAATGCCATTCGATGGAATGAAACAAATTTTAAACAAAGCAAAAACTAATCCTAGCCTAGATGGAAATAAAAAGTAAATTCTATTAATGCTCTCTTTACCTGGAGGAATCGTGGGTAATGTACACTACACTATTTTCGATCCTCGAGTTTAGAAGTAAACAAAATTTTTCCTCTTTTCCCTCGGAACCTTCCAATACTCTTCCAGTGTCATCTTCTATTTTCAAACTAAAGATATTTTATAACTTCTGAAACTGGAAAGGTCCTTGTGCTGAAAAGGAAATTCGGAATTTACGAGATCTAATAGTTCCAATTAAAACTCATTTATTGATCATTAAAAGTGAACTATTAACATTTTTACATTTAGGATGTGTTTGGATTGAGGGATTTAGAGGAATAAGAAAGAGAGGGAGAGTAGAAAATTCAAAATCCCTTGTTTGGATAGCAAATAAGGGTGGAGGGAAATGGAGGCCGGGGGAGGGATTTAGCGAGATCCATTTTCCCTCGTAGAAGGCAAATCAAATGCTCTATACAATAGAAAAGATTTGTAGTAAAATTGTATCCAAAACACCCACCTCCTATTCTCCCTCCCAATCCAAACAAAACCTAAGGGCTTCTTTGGATACCAAAATTGGAGGGAAAGAGAGGGAAGGGGGGAAGGAGAGAAACAAAATCCCTTATTTTGATAACAATTGGTGTATGAGGGATTCATTTTCTCTCCTCCAAGGCAAACCAAAAAAGGGAAGTGCGTATGTCCCTAGCTAGCCAATAAGACATATTACCAAACTTAAGAATTAAACTCTCATTACGAAAGAAAAGGGGAAGTGTCTTTGTCCCTGGCTTCTGTTCCAGAAATGCCCATGGAAAGACCAATAACAGCCTAAAGTACAAAGTAACAACAGTTAATGCACTAAAAAACTTAGATGCTACTCCATTATGGTAATCAGGAATCAATTGTGTGTGTGTGTAAAATTTAGTTTAGGACCAAAAAAAGATCTCGTAAAGAGCAGGAGTGTCATTAGTACCATCACTGGTGACATCCACGACTTGACCCTCCTTTCATAGAGCGTGCACAAGCAACAACTTCTCATTCAGAAATGACCCTCCCATAACCTGTAGACAACCAAACACCGATGTTAGTTTTGTTGAAAGCCATGAGAATTTTTAAGCATTCATGACCCTCACCCCAACTAACTTAAAGGAAAGGATTCGGCTTAATTATGAAGAAAATTCTTTAAGAATTTAAATAGTTGGTTTTCGTTAAGCACATGTGTCGGGAGCGGACCTAAGACAAAAAAAATCAAAACCTTTTCCTTCTGATACTTATAATTTAGATAGCGTAGGAAGTATGCCCAAAGGATAGAGCTGTTTACTTTGATCAGAAGTCATCCTCGGTTACCTAAGTTCACTTGTCATCCATTGAGCTTCCGCTTGTAGCCCTTCTCCCTTCCTCCCCTCTCCTTCCTCCTCCCTCTCCCTTCTCCTTCAACAACATCACATGTCCAGAAAGAATCAAACCTGCGGAGTTGACCTCTAGAAAAAATGAAGATTAAACGAGGAGAAGGCTAGCGGTCATCCCAGCAGAGGATACCTGTGGAAAGTTGCATTATTTAAGATACCCGTGTCGGAGAGTCAGGGTAACACAACTGTCAGTACAAACCATTTGACTTGCTTTGACTTTAAAAATTAACCTTCTAACTTAAAAAAAATATGAGCAATATGAAATTCAAGTTCATCATCTAAGCTAGCTAGCATTAACACCTCCATATTCAACTAAAACGAATACGACAATAACCACCACTAAATGTTTAAAATCCAAGTTCATTTACTTTCCGAAATCAACAAACTTCCATGAGATACAAGTATACAACTAAATTTATAAACAAACACAACTTGACTATCCCACAAAGCAAATCCTCTCAGGATAAAATTCAAAACTAAGTAAATTCAGTTCACTGAATCAAAATGCAGCAACTATATTAAAACCTAACATACTACCTTCACCCTATAAATGGCAAAAGATCATATCCCTATAAATGTAGACATATATAATAGCAAAAGAAAGATAAGATCATATTGCACATTTGAATATGCTACTCTACGATTAAAGGCACGTAAAACTGATCTGCACGAAAAGGTAATTGCATTTCAACTAAATTCACCCTATAAATGCTTGCTCTCTTATATAGTTGGTCGCGGTGACATCTTGAAACAACAAATGCAACCGCATGTTTAGTTAAGAACAAAACTTTACCTTTGACTCATTTTTTTCCAAGGTAAATGATATTGCTCTCTTGTTAAAACTTTGTTCAGTACATGGCTATTTGTCTCTAAGTACTTGATATTGCTCTCTTGTTAAAAGGTAAATAGTTTAGTTACAATAGAATCACCAACTATTTTGTTGAGTTTGAGCACATACAGCTGCACCCTACCGGGATTTAAAAGAAACAATGGCAATTGGTATGATCGTTTTTGTGTCCTTTAGAATTCTCTGAAGCTCCATACTTGACTAAAGATAGGAAGTGCAAATGTATCAAAAACTCATACATGAATAAACCAATTATAGACATTTTCCATAAAACTAACCAGATTACTCTTGAAACAGTAATTCGCATACATTTACAAAAAGGTATTTGGAAAAAAGAAATCACAGTCAAGAATTAGTAGTAAGTCAATAAGTCACCATATTGTTCATGTACTTCAACTGTTCGCTGTAGAAATCAATAGCATCAACTCTTCTACCCCAAAGGCCAAGACATCCTATCTGAACAAGAACATGGACAAACCTGTCATTATAAATCAAGATCACTTGCTATGGAATGGCAGTCGTTGTGTAGAAATTCAATCAAAGTAAAAGATGAGTATAAGAAAAGAGAAAGATCAAAGTAAAAGTTACCAACAATAGCAACAAACAACAATGTTAAAATTGTTTCTAGCTCCTTTTTCCCTCTTTTCAGGTTGCTACGTGAATCATAAGTAAAACTCAGAAATAAACAGAACGTATCCTAAATGAACCAAAAAGGTTAAAAATTGACAGAAAATTGATCTGGGCTTTGAAGATCGTCATCACTCACTCCGAATTATTCCAAACACCGTAGCTTAAGGAACCCAAAACGTAACCCTAAATGTAAACGATGATGGAGATTAAAGGAATGATAAAGCGAAGGAATGAAATTAGAAGATATACCTTCAAAGACAAGGCTACTCAGTAAACCCTAAAAGTAAACTAATCATAAATAAGCTACATAATCATCCGTTGCAAAACTACATACTAAAAACAAACTCAATAAATAGTAACGTTCTCGGAAGTAAATTACCAGATCTTTAAAAATCTTGGAACTTTACAATAGATCCGAAACATTATGATTATTAAAATCAAGATTAAAATCGAGATGAATTAAGATAAGCAAAATCCATAATCAAACAATAAACCGATGATAATAATACTAACAAACATTAATGGAAACCAAAATTACCTTTTGATTGGACACCTTCGATTAATCTTTTGGGTAGAAGCAGCCAAGCATGTATGGAGAAGGAACGAGAACAGGGAAAGATAAGGAAGGGGGAATGAATGGTTGTGAATGAGTATAGAGAAAGGATGAAAAGAGAAAACAATGTGTGACAGTGGCCTGAGATTGCACAACTACTATAAGGCTGAATGAATAGATAGGGATGAATGAATAACTCAGGCCCAAATCCGTGAGTTTCAAAACCCGCACAAAACAGCCAGCCCAACCCATTTTCGTGACACTATTCATTGTAGAAGTTACTATTCATTGATGAATAGTAACATTGGTGATACACTTTTTTGATAAGGTGTAAGATGGATGGATATGGATATGGAAAAGTTAATAGCTTAATACGCAAGTTGATCTACTCACATAAGTTTTCGTGATTGTAGTTTAGAAGCAATTTACATTCCCTCTTTCTATAATGCAATTTGGTACTGCTATCAGATTTACATAATTTCGACTGTTATTATCTTAATTTCCATTGTTAATTGTTGTTGGCTCAAGATGTGTTTTCTGCTTCTATACTCCTTTTGTGACTAAGTGCTTTCAATTATCAAGCAGGGCCATCTAAGGCCATGGGCGGCAAACCGGACCTTATCGATTTTGGCCATCATATTTACAAGCTTTATTGATGAAATTTAATATAGAACTCGACGTATAGTATACTCATACATTCATATTTGGGACCTCATTATTTTTGTGATGCATCGAGCTTCCATTTATTTTAAATCGCCCCTGTTGTCAAGTGTCCTTATATATTTGTACGTACTCCTAATTATTATTACTAATTCATGAATTTTTAGTTTCCAAACATCGAAAAAAACAAGATTTTCAACCTTACCGTTTTATACATATTAACAAGTTATTTTAAGATAGTAATTTTCGTGACGATAAATCGTCGTTTTACTGAGTAGCAGTTTTCGACCACTGACATTTGCTTTGCCTTTTCTTTTCAGATATGGACTAACAATTTCATCTTATTTTTGGCGTTGGACATTCATATAAATATTCATACAAGATCAAACACGAAGTTAATTACAGTCGTCGCATACAAGTGTTTTTTTTTTTGAGGGGACGCATACAAGTGTTCTTAACTATACATGAAGATAATTCTCTGACCATAAAATTTTACTCCTAAACTAAATGTACACCTTTCAAAGTCTGAACATAAATGTAACATAAATTCTCACTCTAGACGGATACTATCTGTCTAAAGTTGTAGACGAAAAGTGTCCCGATTGTAGATGTAAAACACTGAAGTTCTCTTTATCAAGATAGGAAATTATTGATCTAATGAGGGCGGGTATGAGGCGAGATTTACATACATGTGAAGTTAAACAAAGGTATACAATGTCGGGAAAAATAAGTAGATCAATGGAGCTTGAATATAACTTGATTATGGCAAAGTACAACATTAAAATCGGGAATAATTGACGCTCCAAATTAGTTAGTTGATGCCTTGATGGTGTAGAATTTCGGAATACGAAGTATATTTTATATGGAGATAATACAGAAAAAATGAAGTGTAAAAAGGTAATGGCAAGCATGAAATTATGTATAAGCGAGACCTATGTTGCAATAAGAGGGACTAGAAAATAAGACTCACTTATTTACGATCAATTAATCTCCCTTTAAAGATGGAACATTAAAACGGGTGGTAGAGTTTCATTAGAATGTCAGCCCTACCTTGTAACACCCCCTTATACCAAGGTACCTTACCAAGGACTACCCTAGCATAAAAGGTTGTTACCATCTCGGTTGCCCGAGGTTAGTATATATCAAAGGCAACAGTCCAAACACATTTATTAATGTACGGTAATTATAAAAGTTACATAGTCTCCAAAATCTAATAAACGAATTATCCAAATGACAACAACTACCAAAACAATAACTAAAGCTCGTGAAGGTGTCATCTAATCCAGCGTGGTGACTCTCCCATGACTGCCCCCAAGCTCAATAAATGTATCACCTGTCACACTCTGCTCACCATCCCCGAATGGATCACCGCAGGTTTTACAAAACAACAACACGGGTCGACTACTCAATCAATATAAGACAACAAACATTACCACCACGGTGATCATCGATCTCACGCACAAGAACCGACTACACACCGAAGTGTGTAGCCCCGCTGATTACCCATCGCAACAGTAATCCTCGCCGCCAGTGGGTGACCGCAGCCCATCCCCACCTAGTCCAGCTCATCAACGAGCGACTAACAATCCATGTCCCTTAATGTGCACATCCCCTCCCATGGCGGGTTCCACGGAGGGCGAACTAGGGTGTAAAGCCACTCCCGCAAGTGACTCCACCACAATCACACAAACCACAACATCACAGCTGTCACAACACCACAACCGTCACAGCACAATCACCTCACCACCGTCACCACAACACCCATACTCCGATGATCAGCAGATAACAACAATTACAATACAATAGTAATCTCAATCAATTAACGGTACTGAGTAGGGGAAACCCTACCTTTTCGCAATCCGCTATGCTACAATCAACCATACAAATGCATAACAAATATCACATCGTCACCTACAACAATAATCACATAATACAATTACACATTGCACAATCCCATTTTCCCCAATTCCATATATACAGTAACCCCAAAAGAATACAAATGACAAGGGAATGAAACTTACCAACAGTAGAATAAGAGACTACACGCAAGGATCACGACGATTTGCACACACAACGAGATATGAGGATGATTAGAGAGTGATTAGGGAGAGATCGTAGAATGATTAGGGTTGGAAGTGATGTTTTAGAAACTGATGTCAAATATAAAATAACTCTAACATTCCCTAATCAAACCGATAAAATAACATTCGCCAGACCGGATACTTGGTCTAGTAAAGCTATACTCGGCCGAGTATCATCTACTCGGTCGAGTATTCTCCATACTCGGCCGAGTATTACTCGGCAGAACCAAAACAGACTCCACAATTAACACTACTCGGCCGAGTAGGCTCTACTCGGTCGAGTATACAACTTAACAAAATCCGTAGTGTTACAATCTTCCCCCCTTAAAAAGAACTTCGTCCCCGAAGTTCCAACCCAACCTATAAAACATGGACACCTAACACCAGCTCCACTAACCACGCTTACTAGATAACATATCCTCTCGGTATAGACTCCATAACATTATCGAATAACCACAAAACAATGTTTCCAATCTTGTCTCACTTCCATAACACTCAATAGCACTCAATACCAAGACAATCCACAAAAGAAGATCAACCATCAAAACGGAATGTTACATTCTACCACTCTTAAAAAGGAACTTCGTCCTCGAAGTTTACTCACACTCATAACATCATCATCCAACTGTCAGCACTATAGAACTCATAAACATCATCATCCAACTGTGAACACCATCGAAATATTCTCACACTCCTAAGCTTCACACTACTACAAGCACGGCCATGCCCTTTTAACAAAATCAATCACAACAAAGATCCATCTTTTATGCTACACCAACACTCTACTTCCAAATATACTACGACATGCACAACCCTCAAACGCTCTTTGCCGCATTCTACTCCTCTTAAAACATATGTTACGTCCTCGTAACTCACTAATACTAGATTCTCAGCTATATCCTCTCATTATCTTCATCACCACCACATATCAAAGATAACCTCCTATACCCTCACACCTATAACCATTTCTATTTCCAAGGCTCTCTTACTTAAACAGTTCTCATACGTCAACTCATTCTGCACTCCATCTAGCCAATACCACAAAATCCTGATCATAACAAACACTCTAACTCTTCCACATTACCGCAACACGACATACCTCTCTATATAAACTATATAAAACTCTTATCGCCAAAAGCATAACTCACGATCCACACTTGTTACCTACACTCACACTAGATCCTCAAGTTCCTTTCTTTCATTACCGCAAGACTCATACATAACTTAACACGACACTAATTACCCAACACCCTACTCTCACTGTCTCAACAAAGGATTATGAACCACCTGCATATATTAGACCATTACCACACATGTTCTACGAATCACTTGCTATTACCATGTCTACCAAAGCCTCATCTAGAACAAGATCAAAATTACTCTAACAACCTATCACAACTATGTTCCCATCAACAGAATATCACTATACCATGACAACAACGAAAACATATACAACTCTCTTTCATATCATACTCTACCCTCATTCCCAAACTGAAACTGGTAAAACACATCAACAAACAAAACAACAGTCTACATGTCTAACCAAAACTCACAAGAAACAACAACAACAAAACAACAATCTGTGCATAACTGGTTTGTACTTTCGAAACTCAAATCGTAACCACCTCGTATACTCCACCACAACCGGTGACGGCATCGCAACACCGCCACCAACAGCCGCACCGCAGCGCGAAAATGCCCGCATCACAATACGAAGTACCATGCCCGGATCACCACCCGAGGCACAACAACCACATCGATAAACATCACAACTACATATAATTCCCATAAACACTGACTCAGTATGACATTTCGAACAAGAAAACTCATTCAAAACCGTTTTACTAGATTATAACACATCATATTATACGGAATAAACTGACAAGAATCTCATGAACATCATCCTTACCATTTCACGGAATAAACATGTATCATCAATACACATACAATTTTAACTATTCTTGCCAGGTCAATCAAATTATTACCTTTTGAACCTCATTTCATTAGTATACGTACCCAACATAAATTACAAAACATTCATATAACAACTTTATAATTATCACACCATACCACTTCTTGTGAGGTCAGAGCCTCACACAAACATTTACACATATCATAGACCCGTAATCACATCCAACTAGTCAATCCTGATCACGTAAGTTACCACTTGACAATGAATACCTCTCATCCGGACTTAACTCAGGTGCCTTTCATAACATATCCTCTCTTACACACAATTATCACCCTCCTAAATGTGTAGCCATAACATCGCACCCAACTTCCCAAATAACACCTCGTATATCCACATCTTATACTTCCTCACAACCAAACATACTAACCACCTCCACGAAATCAACCTCATTAGAACAACTAACTTCTCTAAAGTAACATCATTCTCAGCCACTAGTGACACTACTATGACACCAACATCCTTCATGTGACTACTCTCTTACTGTCACTTCTTAATATAACAATTTGTTTCCTCTCTTTGGTTATCATCCCAAATACGAACATCCAATCCATCAACAAAACATACCTCAACATTATTCCCAATTCTATCCTTTATCATATCGCTACCTAACTCTCCACCAAAATCCCAGATCTTGCAACACTCCACAAGCTTCTCATTCCCTTAATACCTCGAAACTCACGGCTAACAAGTCGTCCTGCTCTCCTATATAACCATTAACTCTCACCCTCTAGTGGGGATATCGTACATTTCATAATTTCCTACCTTCATGCTCCTTAACTCCGGTCAACGTTCTCTCAACTTACTTCCATCCCTCTTTCCTTAGTCATTTGTTTATTTTTCATAGCTCCACAACTCTAATTCCATTAATTCATATCAATATCTTATCATTCTTCTTATCATTTATCATCTCTCATCTTGCTTCACACTCACCCTTGTCACCATCAAGTCCACGCACTAACAGTTACTCTTCAATTAGTCGTATCTCCCTTTCGCATCTCTAGAAACCAAAATTCACTTCATACCGTTTGTCCAAAGAATTACACACTGGGCTCACCCCTTGATATTCCAACTTCCCAAACTTAGCCTCTATCTACAAATCCACATCGCGACATAACTTCCTTTAAGTTCACTATATACCTCTCTTTCCTATCTTCTTACAACAACCTTCCATTACATATATCCTTAAGCAACTCTATCCTAGCTGTCTTCCTCCATAAATCCTTACACATCCAAATATGCCACTATTCGTATCCCTTATCTCAATCTTTCATTCTCATGCTTCTTTACACTTACATCACCCTTGCCCATATACACTTACTTTTATATTACTCAACCTATGACTATATCACTCATCATATCTCACAAAACATGCTCCTTGTCTCAATGAGCTCATCAATCTACTCTTTTCTTGTTCCACTAACGCTCACAACCACATATAACTCATGTCCTTTATATCCAACACCTATCCCTTCATAAGCCGGCATTCTCCCTACCATAGCATTTGGTAACTTACGTATCAAGATCGTCGCATATATAAAAGAATAATTTAAGACCCAAAACATACATGTACACATACCCTACGACTCAAAACAATGTAAGAACATAATCACCGATTAAAAATTATGGTAAAACATAGCCACCGTCTCAAAACGGCAGCCCACAGAGGTACTCGGTCGAGTACGTGGCATACTAGGCCGAGTACAGGGTACTCGGTCGAGTAACTATATTACTCGGTCGAGTTTTCGACTCCAGAAGCAAACTCAATTGTCGAAGAAGGATTACTCGGTCGAGTATTGGGAATACTCGGCCGAGTAGACCTTACTCGGTCGAGTATGAGACTACTCGGCCGAGTTCACGACTCCAGACGATAAACAGTATTATCACAGAGAGATTACTCGGCCGAATATGGAATACTCGGTCGAGTAGGGACTACTCGGTCGAGTATCGGCGCAGTTCTCAGCACCGTCCAGTTTTCGTAAAACAGTCATATCTCACTCGTTACTTGGTCATTTTGGGCGTGTGACCTATCGTTAGAATCGTAAGAGGACAAGCTATCACCTCAGCTTGGAATCACAATAATATCTTTTCTAAAACTCTACTTATGACAGTTTTAAGACAACCCTTTCGTAATCGAACTTCATACTAATCAAATTTCCTAAACCAAAACAATTTGAACATGCATCAAGCAACAACAACAACTCAAAACTCCAAGAAACCAGTACACAAGTGAACTCTTATCATACTCACATGAAAATTAAACACGACATTCACATATATAGATGCATGACCTTAATCACATGCTTCTACCGACAATCAAGCATTAAAATCATCATGTTCATATGCACATATACCACTACCATACTTCATGTTCAACATTGTATTAAACCGGGAACATGATCACATTCTTCATGCTCAATATCAACCAGATACAATTCACAATTCACCCTTCATATTTTTACCATGTTTCAACACTTAACATGCCAACATATTCCATGCTCAAAGTTTAACATCAAAAAAAAAAAAAAATCCTCGATACATCCTTCGACAACCATCACATTCCACTTCTTTCATCATTTCATCCAACCATGCAAAAGATTCCAACTATAGGTATCAAACACACATGACTCAACATACAACAATTTCCCCCCATGTGACCGGCTTGAGATCGTAAGGGCCTTAATGCGACTTCGGGACGTCTCCCAAGTCTTTGCGGCAGCTCCAAACAACTCTCCCCGGGTTCATTTTCTTTAGACTCCCTAAGTTCATTGGGTTCATTTGTTTTAGGTGCCGGAATCGTCGGCTCTGATACCACTTTGTAACACCCCCTTATACCAAGGTACCTTACCAAGGACTACCCTAGCATAAAAGGTTGTTACCATCTCGGTTGCCTGAGGTTTGTATATATCAAAAGCAACAGTCCAAACACATTTATTAATGTACGGTAATTATAAAAGTTACATAGTCTCCAAAATCTAATAAACGAATTATCCAAATGACAACAACTACCAAAACAATAACTAAAGCTCGTGATGGTGTCATCTAATCCAGCGTGGTGACTCTCCCATGACTGCCCCCAAGCTCAATAAATGTATCACCTGTCATACTCTGCTCACCATCCCCGAATGGATCACCGCAGGTTTTACAAAACAACAACACGGGGTCAGTACTACTCAATCAATATAAGACAACAAACATTACCACCAGCTGATCATCGATCTCATGCACAGTAACCGACTACACACCGAAGTATGTAGCCCCGCCCATTACCCATCGCAACAGTAATCCTCGCCGCCGATGGGTGACCGCACCCATCCCCACCTAGTCCAGCTCATCAACGAGCGACTAACAATCCATGTCCCTTAATGTGCACATCCCCTCCCATGGCGGGTTCCACGGAGGGCGAACTAGGGTGTAAAGCCACTCCCGCAAGTGACTCCACCACAATCACACAAACCACAACATCACAGCTGTCACAACACCACAACCGTCACAACACAATCACCTCACCACCGTCACCACAACACCCATACTCCGATGATCAGCAGATAACAACAATTACAATACAATAGTAATCTCAATCAATTAACGGTACTGAGTAGGGGGAAACCCTACCTTTTCGCAATCCGCTATCTTAATCAACCATACAAATGCATAACAAATATCACATCGTCACCTACAACAATAATCACATAATACAATTACACATTGCACAATCCCATTTTCCCCAATTCCATATATATACAAGAAACCCCAAAAGAATACAAATGACAAGGGAATGAAACTTACCAACAAAAGAGAATAAGAGACTACACGCAAGGATCACGACGATTTGCACACACAACGAGATATGAGGATGATTAGGGAGTGATTAGGGAGAGATCGTAGAATGATTAGGGTTGGAAGTGATGTTTTAGAAACTGACGTCAAATATAAAATAACTCTAACATTCCCTAATCAAACCGATAAAATAACATTCGCCAGACCGGATACTTGGTCGAGTAAAGCTATACTCGGCCGAGTATTCTCCATACTCGGCAGAACCAAAACAGACTCCACAATTAACACTACTCGGCCGAGTAGGCTCTACTCGGTCGAGTATACAACTTAACAAAATCCGTAGTGTTACATACCTAAAGTGAATATAATTCATGAAAAATAAAAAAGAGACTTATCTAGGAGACTAGGACTCTAATTACCAATTACCCTATGTTACTTTTGAGTATTATCCAATTACCATAGAAAAATAATAGAGTATATTATAATGGTTAATACATAACTACTACGGAGTACTATACAATTTAATAGAGTATTTTTGCGAGACTGCCGATCACATCGAAATTACGTGAAACCTAACATATAACACAATAAATAAAAACGAATGACAGAAAAGCCAAATATATAGGCTGAGGTTAAGTGAGTATATATATGCTTACCAAAATTAGCTTTCGAACACTATCAACTATAGATAATGTTAAAAATTACTGACTAAAGTTGTTATGAGTTAATTTAAATCAGATAAGTTTCAAAACATATTGTTTTATGTAGGTCAATTTAAAATTCAATTTAGATTGAGTCAGTTTAATTTGTATAAGCTCAAATCTTGTGATAATTGGTAGTTTTGAAATAAGAATGTGATAAGTCTTGAGATAAGACTCACTCAAGCCTATGAATCATTTACCAAAGTTTTAGCAAAGTTTTAAGTTCAGTCTTGGAAATTTAAGACTCAACTTAAGACTTTCGGTGAGTTTTGACCCCACTTTTAAAGGAAATTATTCAATTAGTGGATCTGATGTGTCTTTTTTTTTTGTAAAAAAAAAAAGAAGTGAAATGGAAAAGTAGAGCCTGATAATGTATGGAGTATGAGGTGAGTCTAAATAATAAATAAATAATACTCCCTCCGTCCCGGTCAATTGTTGTCCTTTGATTTTGGCACAAAGACCAAAGAAAGAGGAGAGGGCCAATAACTAAATAACAAGTGGAACAAATTGAATAAGAATGATCAAATTACTCATCAAGTTCATTCTTAAAATAGAAAGGACAACAAATGACTGAGACACCCCAATATGGAAAAAGACAATAAATGACCGGGACAGAGGGAGTAAAAGTTAGTGGAAACATAATGTGACACTTAAGACTTTGGTGAGTCTTAACATTAATCATACCCTAAAGACATTCCATTTTGAATCAACTATTGTGTGATCTATAATGCTGCTATTATGATATTACCCGGGCAACACCCAAGCTTAAAATCTAGTATAGTTGTATAAATGAAATTAACTTCTAAGAAAAGAAAGTAGATCTTTGTACACAAATTCTCATTGAAGACATGACATATCCGTCACAAGCTTGTGACGGATACCATTTTACCTCACAATGTACCCACTTTTTCTCTCTCTGCAACACTATTCATGTGGTCCCCTTTCTCCACTAACCCATTTTGTTACCATTTTATTTCACAAAATATCCGTCACAAATGGTAACCCGTCACAAGGGAGACCAATTGATCTTTGTAAGATCTCTTTATTCTATAATTTGTTCTAAGAAACAATGGTTACATGAAAAAGAAAAACACAATAATTCAACCTCCAAGGCTATGATTTAGAAGACATTAATTTTATTAATAGAATTTGTCAATCTTGAGGTCGGCAAAAACCGTCATAAGATTAAAATGACTTCCATTAGAATAGAGTAAACACAGCTTGTAGTATAGTTTATTAATTGTTTTGTTCGTTATCAAGCATTTGTTTTTTTTTTTTTTCTCTCTTTTTTTTTTTTTTTTTTTCTATTTATCAGTTTTTTTTTTTTTGGAAAAAAGAAAATTAGACGGATATGCCTATTTTAACTAAGAATCATTGCAATTTGTATTAGGGGGTGGTAAGAGAGATTTGTGGTGGTTAGAAATAATTAGATTATCGATCAATGTAGCGTTTGTATAAGAAAATCGAAACTTAAATTAATGTTGGTGCCGATTAGTATACCGATTAATAATAATTTATGATTATAAATTAATGTTTAATTATATCATTATTTCACACTTAATTTATTTATAAAACTTAGGATAGCAATAGAGCGCCACCATAAAAGAAAAAAAATGTTAGTTTTTGTTTTTGAGCCAAATTTTTAAGCATAGTTATGTAATTTTATAATAAAACTTTAATGACTATTTTTATATCTATAACATTTTATACTAAAATAATTTATTTAATATTATTAACCTATATTACACAAAATAATCTTCATCGATAATTTATGTTTCTTCATCATTGATGATACGTGCATTTTATATAGTCTCACTACGCCAAATTTGGCAGTCAATAAGGAGCGTATCACAACGGTTTAATGCATTTAATAACGACACTTAGATTACCGTTTTCCAAATATTGGCGGAAATCTAGACCGTGCTAATAGGAATAACGGTTTACCTCGAAAACCGTTGTTATTATAATTTGACAACGGCTGCTTAATAAACCGTTGTCAAAAACTTTGAACGGTTTCTAAAAACCCATTATAGAATCACTCTTATCAACGGTTGTTAGAAAGCCGTTACCAGTTTAAGATATCGGCATTTCGAAAATCGTTACTAAATTAACACCAGCAACTGTTTTTGTTACCCGTTGTTATGTTATAGCTACGGATTTTTTGTAACCGTTATTATTTTCTATTATGAGATAACGGTTTTTCAATTCAACCGTTGTCAGTATTTGATTAGATTTTTCAATTTGATTACTGCATTCAAAACTGAACTTTAATAAATATTCAATTTGACCAATAATATTCAATTTGAACAAAATAATTCTATAAATATGTCTTCATAATGTTTTAGGTCAAATTCTAAATTATCAAACATTTACTCTCTAATTTCTTTTTAAATTTCTCTCTAAAAGAAATATGGCTGGTGTATCGGAGCTAAATCACATTCTCGTTACGCAGAGCCTTTTACTTGTGTAACAACAAATTTTGTATTGCGATAACTGAAATACAAAACAAGGAAACAATTAAATTTTATTAATAAATATCAAAAGTATGTGTACAATCTCTAATGTATCATCAGATTCTAATATGCCGTAAGGGGTACGTGTACAGGGTACACGTGAGGAGTGCGCGTGTAGACAACTTTAATTTCTCTACGCGCGATGTAAATTTGATTTCTTGAGAGGGTCGCGATGACTAGAATCTCTCTTGAAGGTTTGAATTTGTGATTGAATCTTCAACGCAGGCGGCACGATTTGATGTGCTTGTTGACTGCTTGCAGTGATTTTGACAGAGAGGATTTGTAGGAATTTGTACCTTGTTCTCTCTAAGGCTATGTTTGGCAAGGCATTTCAGGTACCTAATTTGACCAAGCAACCTGATTTGACTAATATTTCAGGTAGTTGTTTTACCTAGTGTTGTTTGGTAAAGTCATTTCAGGTACCTGAAATGACTTTTCAGGTACCTGAAATGAAAAGCTACTCCAGGTAGCTTTTTAAAGTTTCAGGTAGCTGAAATGTTCTACTTTACATATTTACCCTTTATTTAAATTAATTTATTATAATTATTAATGTCCTTTTATGTCATTTTACAAAAAATCAGTTACCTTTTCAGTTAGTTTTACCAAACACTTTACAATTAATCAGCTACCTTATCAGTTTCCAATTTTCAGCTAGCTTTTCAGGTACCTTTTTAATTTCAGTCACCTTATCAGGTTTCAGGTACCTTTTCAGATTTCAGGTACCTTTTCAGTCAATTTTACCAAACAGAGCCTAACTCCTTTACAATTATGAATTTTCAACCTTTTGAATGAATAAGGAGAGCTCTATTTATAGAGTTTCAATTCCCCTTGTTGGACTTTGGTGGTCACAGGCCCATTTGTGGGTTTATTAGCAACCTTGGCCCAAGTTTGATTCTTTCTGGATTTAGTGATCCGAATAACTCATTTTGTAATCCGATCGACCCACATTTCATTTAATCGGGACAAATTAAATAAATTAAGCTAAAATTTGGTATTAACTCAAAATAATTAATTTATTTTATTTATTCGGCACATTAACAAATTTTTCGTGCCTACAAATTGCCCCTTCGGGACCTTGTCACGTGCACCTCCTGGTGTCTTGACGTGGCGGGGTCTCGATTCATTTTGTTTTGACTTGAAAGTCGATGATGAGCGCCCTAACTTATCTCAAAGGTAGCTCCACTTGATTTGACTTGACTTGGAAATAGATAGTGAACACCCTAACTTGTCGCGAGGGTAGCTCCATTCTTCTTATTTTGTCACCCTGTCATTATCTGACTTGGCGGATGAATTTGTATTTGACTTGAAAGTCATCAGGTACCCAAACTTGTGGTAAGGATGACCCATTTCTTTTTTGACGTCACTTTATCGTTTTTTTTTATTTGGCGAGCGACTTCTTCTTCACGACAACCGCTAGTGTGCAACTACACGGGTCAACGAGTGACACACAGTGATCGTTTCTTTGATCAAATTTGTGCACACACTTGCCATATTGTTTAATTTTCCAATAAACATACGAATTGAGTAATTGGTTTATTTTGTGATACCAAAACTCTATCCGACTATTTTAAAGTTTAGGAAAATAGTACCTTTCTAAAACTCTTTCACTGAGTAGGATTTAAGGGAACCCACAACCTATATATACATCAATCTCCTCACGATTATGAACTACGGACGCAAACAATCACCTTCCATCGGGTATTTTTTTTTATCTTGAACGATTCTTGCTGCTCTTATCTTGTCCGTCATATATATATACTCTGTAGTCTTGATTGCTTTGCTCTTTTTATTTTTTTATTTTTTTATTTTTTTTTAGTCTTTGCATATGTAACAACGTATTCTTGCTTTGCATTGCCCCTTTCATTCAGCCTCAATAATTTCAGCTCTTTTCTTTTTGCTCTGTTCAGTATTTGTTATGCCATGTTTATTGAACAATCAAAACGAACACAACCGAATACTTTAGAAGTTTTGCCTTTAGAAACACTTCAGTCCTACTCAAATTGACCAAAACTCGAACTATACCACAGCCTGCGTTTCGTATAGCATCGACCCGAATTTTGCTCGGACTTCCAATTGAATTTGCCTTGCGCTGCTGGACCCCCTTTTATTTTTGTGTGTGGATGAACATCACCATGATCCGTACAGAAACATCGAGTTTACTCTGATTCTTTCGAACAAACATATTACATATCCCATGATTAACCTCCCTTGATTTTTTTTAGTTCTCATGAAAAGATGTGTATACTTGACACCCTTCGAAGATAAGGTCTCTCATACTTATGAAAGAGTAAACCAACTTTTAAGCATAAAAAGAATGTCACTTGACCTGTTTTCTTTTGTTTGTCCATCTTCCATACTTCTGCATTCATGATTTTTTAAACCTTCATCTCCTTCCTTTTCTTCTTTGCAGGATTCACTCTGACTGGTACCAAAAACCGACCCGCCTTTAATTTATTGTAGCAGTTCGCCAATTACCAGTAAATTGTCTATCTTGCTTTTTTTTTGACATACTTTCCGGTCTGACTTCGACTTTGATGTGGTAAATGGCTATTTTTCGTTGGTCTCTCTATGTACGAATACAACACGAAGACGACATCTTGATGTAGCTTGAGGACTTTACTCGATCTAAAATTCCTCTTGGCTTAACTTGTAGTTTGATGGCTTTCTTAGTTCTCCAATAACATCCTTTCCCAACAAGACGTATTCATAATGGCTTAGAAGCTTTTAACGAGTAACATGATAAACAGGGGCACGTGCTGCCAATGCTTTGCTCAGCCTCGACCGAATTTCGACCATATTTCCTTTGTAAACCTGGCTTACTCCTGACTTAGATTGACCTGAACCTTTCGTCTGAAGATGTCGCTGAGTGCTGGCCTGAACTCCTTTTTTCTATTCCCAGTACCCGGCTACAACTATTTCGGATTTTTGCCTTTGTTATAATATTCTGGCCAACCATACTTATTTATATGCTAAGCTGATGATGCTCGAAACCCGCTTCGAATCTTCGATGCTTGCAACAATCTTTTAAACCTGGCAAGAATAGGATGAATACCTTTTCTTAATTTTTTGTTGATCAGTTGATGCTTGCACCGTTAACCTGAAAATCTCGACCTGTTTCCGGTAAATACTGGCCTGAATTTTGATTAGAGTTCATCATGGACTGATTCAAATAATAGCTTCATGAATAATCTGCCCAATTGCATCTTGATTTTACCGTACACCTCGCCAGACAAATTCATAATAGCTTATTTTTTATTTTCTGAAATTTGCAGCTTAGAGTTGAGCTTTCGTCTTTGGTGGAGTCAACAAGTAAAATAGAAATTTGTTTGTTGTCTCCTCAAGGTAGTAATTATGTCTCTTTTTTTATTTTATTCGGATCATATTGGACATATCGTCCCTTGCTTGTATGCTTTTTTTTTTTTGGCTAGTGATTGCAGGAATTATGCTCCGTCTTTCCATCAAACAATGCAATTTATTTATTAACCGCGGAATATTTTATTTATTCAAACAAGTTATTCCAATCTTCAATTGAGTGTTTGGATCATCGCGACAGGCTGCGTGAAGACTTATTACTTGTCAGGGTGAACCCATTCGGGTCATCGCGACACACTTTTGAAGACTTATTGCTTGTTAGGGTGAACCCATTTTGGGTCATCGCGACAAGTTGTGTCAGGGTGAACCCATTCGGGTCATCGCGACACAGTTTTGAAGACTTATTGCTTGTTAGGGTGAACCCATTTTGGGTCATCGCGACAAGTTGTGTCAGGGTGAACCCATTCGGGTCATCGCGACACAGTTTTGAAGACTCGTACAATGAACCTCTTTATGAAGACCATTATTGTAATACCCGGTATTTTAATATGATATTATTTTAGTCCGAGTTACCAGCTGGGTCGTGTAGTGTATTTGTGACTCGGGTAACTATGTGACTCGAGTTTTAATTAATCTAACTAGACTAGGCCCGTATCGTCTTAATAGCACCTATCCTATACATATAACTCATCTAACCAAACCCTAATCTCCCTATCACCATATTCACTTTAACCATGAGAAAAGAGAGAAAAGAGAGAAGAGGGAGCCGTGTGTGAAGGGAGTCGCGCGAGGCATTGCGAGGCGATTTCTCAGCCTATTCTCATCCTATTTCGTAAGTAGACTATCCTATTACCTCTTTATTCAATTATTAGCATAGTTATAGTAGTAGTGGAATAATTTCTGTAACCCTAGAAATTGGTTTGGGGGTTTTGATTATAAATTGTATGAGATAAATGAATAGAATAGTTACAACAATTTACAGATTCGTTGGTTTGTGTTATTTGAGTGTTTTACCTGTCTTAAATTCGTGGGATGCAAAACGTTAAAGAAGAGACTCATGTTTATTCCAAGCCTAGTTTATGCCTGTGAAAATTGGTAGCATTTCACCGTGTAGTTTTTCCCGAAAAAATTATTTGTGAACGTCTATCTAAAAAGTCCGCGAATCAGTAGAGGCTAAAAGATTACTTCTAAAACATAAATTAGATATGGAATTGGTGCTGGGTCTTTTTCATATATTTAATTTAAAGAGTTTAGATGAGTTAGGCGTTGGTTTTACTTACAAATCATTTGTCAAACTCGTTTTATGAATCAATACTTTTTATGCGACGGTTTCTGTCAGTTTTTGGAAATCAGTCTGAAAACCCTTGATAAGTTTGGAATTTGAGAAAAACATGTTAGATATAATTTGTAGCCAAGACTCATGGGGTTCCAATTAAATTGGCCTTGCATCAATTCGAATTTTCTGGAATTAGTTATTCATTTTATACCGAGTCTGCCATGTGCAGGAAAATCAGGAAAAGTCGTGTTTGTTCCTTAAGTTGATATTCCTATTAAGTTACGATGAGTCTAGGTTATGTGAATGATTAATTGACTGAGTAGGCGGTAATTATACATAATTATGTTATGTAGGTGATGGATATGTGAAGGATCATAATTGATTGCTTGTGCGTGCTTGGATTGCGAAAAGGTAGGGAAATACACTTGACTTATTATCGTTGTTTTTGAATGGTGTTGATTTGTTGTGTTTCGTATGACCAAGTTGTGAACGTTGACTTATCTCGTGGTTGCTGCTTTATGCTATGACTCATATACTAGACTGTGATTTACCGAATTGATAGTATTGAGTATGCTATCACAACATTTTGTAGCTGGCATGATTTTATAATTGATCAGTTCAATGATATACATATTGCATTGCATTGTTTACTGTTAAGCATTTCATATGCATTGGAGTTGGAGGATAGTGTGGTGTGACGAGGTTGTGATACGTTATGATGTTGTGATAAGGCCCAGGCGGGTTCTGCAGACCCGCCTGATAACCTCACCGCGAATGGTATATCGACGACGGTCGATTGATAGTCTGGGGATCGGTATGGTCAAGCGTTCGGGTTATGAGATATGAGTTGAGATGGAGATGGAGGTGACAGAGGAGCATGCATATCATATTTTGTTGTTTCATTGTATTCCCTACTCAACCTCGTGGTTGACCCTGTGTATTCGTGAACACCTGTGATGATCCAATTATTGGGGAGCAGACTGGACATGTTTATGAGATAGGATGGGAGCTTGATGGGCGTGAGACACTGGATCAAAAGACTTAGTAGCTAGATCATCATTTAGAAGACTTTCACTTTCGTTCATGTTAGTTCTTTGTAATTGATGTAAAAGAGATTTTGTAATAATTAATTTAAAGTAATTATATAATTTGCCTTGGAGTTTAATTTGTTATTCACTACCTCGGGAAACCGAGATGGTAACAGTCCGGTTTATTAGGGAATGTCTTGCTAAAGGCTCCTTCATAAATAGTGGGTGTTACAAAGTGGTATCAGAGTGAACGATCCTCAGGCCTAAACCAATGAACCCAATGAACGTAGGATGTGTCTAAATAAAATGAACCCCTGGGAATAAACTGTTAGGAGCTCACAGTGCGGTTAAGAAGGCGCCCTTAATGCATGCTCTTTTTCCCTCTCAGTTTTGAACCAGGTAACCCGAGAGAAATCGAGTGAATGGGGTAGTTAGAAGGAAAACCTTGGATATAATCGAGTGGGTGTACACCTTAAGACCCATATATTCTAACCATGCTGCAGGACAACGTACGGTAAGTATTTTGTATGAATGATGACGTGATCATATGATGTAGTGGAGATGAGAAATAAATTTTCGTGTTCAGGTTGATAATCAATGAAGTGTTGGATTGTGATAATCGTGAGCGTGAAAATAATTGCGAATTGATGATATTTATCTTGATGGATGTTGAATGACGTGTTGATAGAGCTATTATGTCTAGCGATATGCGGTTATGTGATCCCGAAGCCATGCTAGTATAGTATTGTGATAGTAATCAGAAACACTATTGAATTGCATGTTTCTAGTCATAGCAATCGTGATTTAGATGTAAGGAGTAGATCGAGATGCGAAGGGATTCTATGGGATAGATGTTTACGTAAGTACAAAGTGTGAGATTTAAGTTGGGATGGGTTAGTATACATAGTATGTTCATAAGAGTTTGTAACATAGTAAAGAATGACCTAGTGCTGAAACTCGTTTTGTTTGATTTTACTCTTTAATTGACCTTACTGCCATTTCTTTTATGTTTATTGCCTATAGATGAAAATTTTATGAGTGATAGCCTCGTGAGTTAGTGTTCATTTGGCGTTGGTTTCATGCTTATAGGATATACGGATTGGGAGTAATAAACATTTTAGTGGGCTGTGGTCAGGAAGTTCCTGTGCAGTGATGTTTTGACCAACGATTTTGTAAAAATCGTCATTTAAATCGTAATAATAATTTTTGCATAATTCCAACTCTATCTATCAGAAGATTCGCACATGTTTTCAAATTGATAAGCCACGAAAATTCTTGATGTCTCTATATTAAATGGTAAGTATTGCAAACTGACCCAAGTTTCGGACCAATTGCTGTCACATACTTGTTTGGACCAACTGAGTTGTAAAATTCTTTAAAAATGGAATTCTTGTGCGTTAGACCTAATTCTTTTTCCCCGGTGTTTTTAACTCTCCGTATTTTATAAAAGTAATATGAATCAAGTTTTAATCGAACGGCTATTTGTTCGTGGTCTTTGGAAGTTACAACGTGAATCATGACTTGTAAAATGTGCGTTCTATGTTGAGTTTTCATACAATTGTCTGGTTATTTCATGAGCCTTATTAATGTGACCTTATAATGTTTTTATATGATGATAGTAGCACACATGTTCAGTAGTTATGTATCTTAACAAGTGATAACAATTAAAGTTTAGTTGATAACATTGTTGGCATGATAGTATGAGTGAAATTGAATAGCTTAATTCGATTCTTAATCAAGGGTGAAATATTTTATACGAGTCCAGTTGTTTGCATATTTTGTATATGTTTGGCATGTTGTAATATCTCTGGTGTGTTCATCATATTTGTACAGTGGTCGGATACATATAAATATAAAACTATATTGTCATATCTTGGTAAAGTTGGTAGCGTTAAATGTTAACTTGATTGTTCTAATATACTCGCATGAATAATTATAATAATTATGTTTAAATGTTTACACATGGATGGTAGTACTGAGTATGTCTAAATGTTCACACATGTAGGATGTCATCTGAGTTCTAATGTCTTTTATGTGAGTCTGTGTGCCTATAGTTATACTTATTACTTTCATTGCATTAATTTATTTCAGTTGAACCTAAACTTATGATATGATAATAAAATAGTGTTGTTGTTCCTTATTGGATATGTTCATAGTTGTATTGTCATGAAATGCTAAGGTGATTGTTGCAATTGACACGATATTTGTAATATAGTTTGATATAGTTACGATATAGTTACGATATTTGAAATATATTCTCGAACCGTCGCTATGAATTATATTTTGACGACCCTTTGATGATTCACATGTTATGCGTATGTTTAAATGATAGTCGTTATAGTTACGTTTAATTGAGCCGCGAGTTGCCTATTTGTTCAAACCGTGCAAACCAGAGAACTTGTTCACCTTGCTAATCTTTTGTCATAGATAATGTCTTACAAGTTATATGATGGTATATGTACATGTTTAAGTTGTTTATGCGATATCTTTTATTTTTGCTGAAAATGAATTATACTGAGTTGATGGATACAATTGAATGGTATGGTTGCTAAAATGTTAAACATATGTGTGATATGGAAGTAATTTTGTTGTTATTGTGAATCATATAACTATTAATACTCAATTGTAATTTCAGTTGTTTGACTTCTACATTATTAAGTTAATTACTCATGACGCACAGTCCATGGTTCCGTAAGGAGTTTAACTGGGAATTTTATAATGTGCCTCCGATCTAAACTAATAATCTTCTTATATTGACTATATGGTTAGACTCTTGTCTAGTTCTTATGACGTGATAAATCGTTTTAAAATTTAACATGTGATTGAGTTGGTACTTATACTTTTGTGTGACCATGCAACCTGTGATAAAAAGATCTATAATAAAGAGGTAAAATTTTGATTGAACACAGTTAATTTGTAATTACTTGCTTTACATTATGGTACGAATCGTATGCTTTGAT
The DNA here is from genome assembly GCF_048544455.1 of Silene latifolia. Taxonomy (NCBI): domain Eukaryota; kingdom Viridiplantae; phylum Streptophyta; class Magnoliopsida; order Caryophyllales; family Caryophyllaceae; genus Silene; species Silene latifolia. The sequence continues at coordinate 110,337,033 of NC_133531.1, forward strand.
GAGACGTCACCAGGGAATGTGTACTATCTAAAAGGTCTCCGATTAAATGCTGTAGTTGTGTTAGCCGTGAATATAACTGAGTAAAGAAGTGCGACTAAAATCCTGATGTTGAGGTAATAGTCGTTCATTAGTAAAGATAGGACTGAAATGAATGAGATGAACCTGTAAATTATGAAATATGAGTCGACACCTAAGCTTGTATTGTTTGAAGGAATTGAATTAAGTTTATCTGATCTTGAGTTTTGTAGTAAGCTGTAAATGGATTCTATGGACGGCTCTGTTATAAGATTTATGTTAAGAAAGTTATTCATCGTCCAGTATGAAAGTAAAAGTTTTGAAAATGAAGTTAAATTTTGTCGTGTGAGTATAAACTCGGAATGAGATTTCGGCCGATTCCGGTTGTATGGTTTCATGATATTTGCTAGTCTGGAGGAATGAAGCTAGAACGGAGTCACAAATAGTGGGTTAATTTAGTCATGTTGTTCGTTCATGTAGTGAATTGGTGGGATGTGGTTAGTTACGAATGTCAAAACGGGAAATGTAATGTGGTGATTTAAGTGAGTTATGTGTTAACATGGTATGTTGATATTAGCATGATATGTAATGAATATTTGTAAAATTGGTGTAGTTAAATACATTTAATCTTTTATGTCATTGTGTTGGGTGCAGTTTAAATATATTTAACACCAAGAACAAAATTTTATGTATGATAGTCTTGTATGTTAACTTTCCAATATCGCTGTTTACTCGCTTGATTGACTCGACCAATAAGCTTGTAAAATTTGCCAATCAATGTGCATTCGTCATTCGTGAATAAATCCCAACCCTTTGTTATGAGGATTAAAGTATTTCTAGGACGATAAGTCTTTGCGAAACTGGTTGTCTTCATTTTATGGGTGATTACGTGTGTCTTGACCTAAATCATACGATTATGTAAAGGAAAGTCAGACTGGACCTATTAGGTTACAAATTTTCATAAATCGATTTATTAAGTTTTGGCCCTAATTCTTTTCGTATGTTGATTGATTCCCTATGTTTCTAAGGTATGAGATTACAATGATTAGTGAAATGAATAATTACTAATGATTTTGCTGGTAACCTTGTAAAGCATTGTTCCATTCATAATTTGATTATTCACATGAATAAATGTTACCAATATTTCTTGGAAAATATGCTGCCACGAGAATACGCCGGATAGGATTATCGTGGTATGTTACGTTAGTGATCTTGCTTAGTAACCTTGATAAAACGATGTTATTTGACATGAACCATATGTGAGCACCTAGGCATCTTCATCTTTGTAACCTGAGTAGTAATGTATAAATTAGATTGACAAGCAGATCCTGTGAATGTTATTGCATGTATTGATTGATATGAAGAGTGTCTAGATTAATACTGAAATGTCTTAAGTTATTCAACGTGGCTTTTGCTCCGATCCGTGGCGATGTGCTGTAGCAGCAGTAACTGTAGCTTCCTTGAGAGAGCTTGTATATTTATTGTCTTTAGTAGAGATTTGTTAACTTGAGCGTGAGTTGTGAATCTTTTATTCTCTTTCATTGTTAGCGATGGTTTGAGAACTTTTGTTATAATAATGAAGGTTACTGGGACGTAACCATGTTTAAGGAGGGTAGGATTGTAAAATCTTTATACTTTCATGTGTGATTTCTCAGTTTGGCTATATTGGTTATGCGTTGTGTGGGTTATGTTGGAGTGTTACATGATGTGTTTCTGTTATGGTTAAACTTCGGGGACGAAGTTTATTTTAAGGAGGGTGGAATGTAATACTGCGTTTAATATTCAATTTGGTGGGTGCCTTACATACTTTTGTATATGCGTTTCATAATTCGTTTGCGTTGGTTGGTAGAGAGGGTAAACTTCGGGACGAAGTTTCTTTTAAGGGGGGTAGACTGTAATACCCGGTATTTTAATATGATATTATTTTAGGCCGAGTTACCAGCTGGGTCGTGTAGTGTATTTGTGACTCGGGTAACTATGTGACTCGGGTTTTAATTAATCTAACTAGGCTAGGCCCGTATCGTCTTAATAGCACCTATCCTATACATATAACTCATCTAACCAAACCCTAATCTCCCTATCACCATATTCACTTTAACCATGAGAAAAGAGAGAAAAGAGAGAAGACGGAGCCGTGTGTGAAGGGAGCCGTGCGAGGCATTGCGAGGCGATTTCTCAGCCTATTCTCATCCTATTTCGTAAGTAGACTATCCTATTACCTCTTTATTCAATTATTAGCATAGTTATAGTAGTAGTGGAATAATTTCTGTAACCCTAGAAATTGGTTTGGGGGTTTTGATTATAAATTGTATGAGATAAATGAATAGAATAGTTACAACAATTTACAGATTCGTTGGTCTGTGTTATTTGAGTGTTTTACCTGTCTTAAATTCGTGGGATGCAAAAAGTTAATAAAGAGACTCATGTTTATTCCAAGCCTAGTTTATGCCTGTGAAAATTGGTACCATTTCACCGTGTAGTTTTTCCTGAAGAAATTATTTGTGAACGTCTATCTAAAACGTCCGCGAATCAGTAGAGGCTAAAAGATTACTTCTAAAACATAATTTAGATATGGAATTGGTGCTGGGTCTTTTTCATATATTTAATTTAAAGAGTTTAGATGAGTTAGGCGTTGGTTTTACTTACAAATCATTTGTCAAACTCGTTTTATGAATCAATACTTTTTATGCGACGGTTTCTGTCAGTTTTTGGAAATCAGTCTGAAAAACCTTGATAAGTTTGGAATTTGAGAAAAACACGTTAGATATAATTTGTAGCCAAGACTCATGGGGTTCCAATTCAATTGGCCGTGCATCAATTCGAATGTTCTGGAATTAGTTATTCATTTTATACCGAGTCTGCCATGTGCAGGAAAATCAGGAAAAGTCGTGTTTGTTCCTTAAGTTGATATTCCTATTAAGTTACGATGAGTCTAGGTTATGTGAATGATTAATTGACTGAGTAGGTGGTAATTATACATAATTATATTATGTAGGTGATGGATATGTGAAGGATCATAATTGATTGCTTGTGCGTGCTTGGATTGCGAAAAGGTAGGGAAATACACTTGACTTATTATCGTTGTTGTTGAATGGTGTTGATTTGTTGTGTTTCGTATGACCAAGTTGTGAACGTTGACTTATCTCGTGGTTGCTGCTTTATGCTATGACTCATATACTGGATTGTGATTTACCGAATTGATAGTATTGAGTATGCTATCACAACATTTTGTAGCTGGCATGATTTTATAATTGATCAGTTCAATGATATACATATTGCATTGCATTGTTTCTTATCATTAAGCATTTCATATGCATTGGAGTTGGAGGATAGTGTGGTGGTGACGAGGTTGTGATACGTTATGATGTTGTGATAAGGCCCAAAGGGTTCTGCAGGACTCGCCTGGATAACCTCAGCTGCGAGCTAGTATATCGACGACGGTCGATTGATAGTCTCGCCGGATCGGTATGGTCAAGGGCGTTCGGGTTATGAGATATGAGTTGAGATGGAGATGGAGGTGACGGAGGAGCATGCATATCATATTTTGTTGTTTCATTGTATTCCTTACTCAACCTCGTGGTTGACCCTGTGTATTCGTGAACACCTGTGATGATCCAATTATTGGGGAGCAAACTGGACAGGTTTATGAGATAGGATGGGAGCTTGATGGGCGTGAGACACTGGATCAGAAGACTTAGTAGCTAGATCATCATTTAGAAGACTTTCACTTTCGTTCATGTTAGTTCTTTGTAATTGATGTAAAAGAGGTTTTGTAATAATTAAGTTAAAGTAATTATATAATTTGCCTTGGAGTTTAATTTGTTATTCACTACCTCGGGAAACCGAGATGGTAACAGTCCGGTTTATTAGGGAATGTCTTGCTAAAGGCTCCTTCATAAATAGTGGGTGTTACAATTATTTCATTACCATGAGACATGTCGGATGAATATACTTCTTGATTTGATGTCTCTCCGACTTGTAAAAGATCTCCACATATTCTTTATATTTACTTGTATTTGTCCTTTTTGCAGGGCCGCAATGGTTTACCTGAAGGAATTTCGCAAAGGGAGCGAAATATATCTTTCTGTAGTTGACCGCAAGGATCAAGATGCTGCATCTGGAACTTACTTCCTCACAAGCAAATCGCTTCGTATCTTTGGAAGGTGGAGCGACCCGATCTAACAAGGGATTCTTTGCTAAATGAAATGTCCATGAAGCTTGACACTAGAGAACCAGATGCTTGCTCACGCTACCTTTTAAAAAATAACCTTAAAGTGAAGCCTGGTACAAATTATACATATGAGTTAGTTGGGCGCAGATGTTGGAATATGTGTCCTCCGACAATAATGCGATCACAACTGTCGATCATGATAATCACATGTTTAAATCTCATTTTAAGAATACACGTGGGAAGTAATATTTTACTGTCAACTGGTCCACACATATCGGTAATGATTGACTGACTAGAGTTTGACATTACTGTCGTGCGACGGTGGTGACCAGTTGATCCCCTTAGGTCATACCTAAAGGGTGACACTCTTATTTGTTTATTTAATTGATCGTATGACGATACGAGTTAATTAAACTGCTTAAAATTGACGGATGATATTGGAAGTAATATTTACGTGTCTTATTGTAATTTGATTATAATAAGATACGGTCTAAGTAATCAAATTGTTTTATTACTTAGATGAAATTATTGTTTATGGAAACAATTGAAACGGAATGAATAAATTATTATAAATACAGAATGTTGTAGTTTATAATTCGGAAACACTTTTGGTACAAGTAATTGTGAATTACTATGTTAATTTTTATAAGTGACATATTTTATTAATATGTTGATTTTTAATTGTTAAAAATAAATTTTATATATAAGATGTCATGTAATGTGTCACATGTGACATATTGACAAAATCAAAAATAAAATAGACTCATCCATTTTATGTGTGTGTACCGAAATAGAGGGTGTATTAGGATAAAAATTGTGTTGATTATTTATAAGTGGAAAACATAATTATAAAACCTACACCTAGCCTTGTATGCATAGCTTTCTCTTGGGAAGAAAAGGAGAGCATGCATTGGGCTTTCTCCTCTCCCCATTTCCGGTTTTCCCATAAGAAAAGAGCAAAAGTTTTTGCTTAATTTTTCACTCTTACACTACATGCAAACTAGTGTAACATTCATTCAACATCTCTCATAAAAACTTATAGAAAGATAAGAGAGAAAATCTCCAAAAATTCTCCCTTACTCTTGGCAGAATAAACAAGAGTACAAACATACATTTTGGGTCAATTTTAGCTAGATTAATATTGTTCTAGTACAAATAATTTTAATCTATTAAGAGGTCATCTTGGGTATAAGTCTTTGGGAGGGATTCTAAGCTTGAATCCTTATTCATCCAATATTAGGAAGCTCAAGAACAAGTAAGAAGGAGATCTTACTTGTGCCCAAAATCCGAAATTATCATTGTAAGGATTTCTAATTTCTTCTCTTTTAATTTAAGTTTGCATGCATAAGATCAAGATTTAATTTTATGACCAAAATAAATATCACATATATGAATATGTTGTATAATGAGATTAATTTTTTTCCTAACAAGTGGTATCATGAGCATTAGGTTGTTTGCATGCAAATCGGTTATTATTTTTCCGAGTTATATGATTAACAAACAAAACTTATAAATTTGTGTTTATTATGAAATATCACGAAATTTATTATGCATGTTAAAGTTTCTGGTCCTAAAATGTTTTAGGATATTTTTGTTTAATTTATGGATTTTATTGTTCATTTTATATAATAATGGCATTAAAATGTGATTTTTATGATAAAAATGTCATTTTTGGACTAAAAATAGCTAAACTTCGATTTTTTCAGTGGTTTTTGGATATGTTTTCACATATATTATCTACTAATGACCTGTAAATGTTCATAATAGAATGAGTTCTTATGCTCGAAATATGAATTTTTCAAGTTAAAATCGTATTTAAATGGAAAAATAGGTTAATATGAGATATATTTCGAATATGGTCATAGAAATTTAGTATGTTGTCACATGCAATTTTACAAGATGTGTGTAAAATATTTGGCTATAATGAAGTCTTTATGCATGATTTATGAATTTTTGATGAAACATCACATAAATAGTGACTTTAATTAGTAAAAATTGCTAAAACATACTTCATGACTAAGAAAAAACGTCACATGTTGCATTTTATCTTATTTTTCAGATATAAAAGTGAAAAGTTAATAAAAATATTTTTTCTCATATTTTTATGGAAATAATTGATAAATCCGATAAATCGCAACATTGTTTTTCTCGATAAATTTTCGAAATTTTTAACCTAAGTTTTTGAACATTATGAGTGTCATGGTATTTTTCCAGAATATTCATGAGTTTAAATTTCAAAATTTGAAATTATTTGAAATTTTTATGATTTAATTTGAAGTTTATGATATAATTTTGTATTTTTGAGTCCATTAATGAACAATATTAAAAAATATATGTTAATTATTGTCAATATGTTAGTGGAGACTAATTTTTGAGTCCTAAGTTGGTTAGGGTAATTAACTTATACATAAATATGAATTTATGTAATTATTGTGATTATAAAAGGTTAAATCACGCAAATCCGTAAAAACCGATTAATATACGATATTGGCTCCTTAAAGGCGATTTAGCATAAAATTGGGCATGTTCATACATATTATAATGCTGCATTTTATTTATGAATGTCATATTTTAAGTTTATGTAATTTTTTGAATTATGTAATTTTACTTAGTATGGCCTTAGTTTTTAATTGATATTACCCGAAATGTATGGGAATATCGATTCGGTTGTAATTTATTGTGATCTCGTATCACCCTTTTGTAATTTAATAGATTTAAATTTTATTTACAAATGTATAATAGGAAATTATGTAATTTATTTATTCCGGAGTACCTTGAAGACGGTGCCACTCGAGAAGGCGATCCATTAAAGAAATTGTTGCCTTGAAATACGTGCCAAGACCGAAGTTCAAGGGACCAAAGGAGTTGGTTTCCGAATTTGTAATAGTTTATTAGATTTACTATTTTAGGAAGGCCATACTAGGATTTTATTTATGCTTTGCATTTTATTTATGTCACATGCATCGCTAAATCGCCATAACTAAAACATGCATTATCATTAAATCGAGTATATCGACCGTGTCAATTACAATTATCGTAGTTCACCGCTTTAGTTCACTTAAAACGTGATAGATAATAAATTGACATGACCTCTCGCTAAAATAAACAATTGAGACTTAGCCTTCCCAAAAAGTAGAAACCATGAAAACCTATTTCGTGAGGGAGTGCACTCGGCCACACCGGGGTACAAACCTTGTTACGTAGGGGAAGTGGGTGATAAATGTCTATCCACCGAATTTATGTTAATGAAGGGTATTTCGGCACACCGTGCCCTAAGTTGATATGTGTTTGGATCATTGACACATTTATTCGAAATTTGGGTTGAACTCAACGAAAGTATTCACGACGATTTCCGGATGTGTTTCGGGCTAGAGATAAATATTAATGTAATTTTATCGACCAAGAGTTCTAAAAGTAGAATCGATTAAAAAGTTAATCCACCGAGTTATGTTAATAAAGGGTATTTCGGCACACCGTGCCCTAAGTTAATATGAATTTGGGTCTTGAAATCATTTATTATAGTTGGGTAGAGGTCACTATATAAATGTTCATATCTTGTTAAATTTATTTGCAAGTATGATTAAAAATGACAAATGTTAATATTTCCTTTTTTCCTCCATACTTGTAGTTCATTACAATGAATCCATCAAACGCTACTACACCGATAACTATTGAGTCTTGCCATAATGTTTTTGACGACGTTTGCTTCAACAATAATTTCGACACCACTAGAGAACTTCATTTTGGGATAGGTTCGGATGGAAACCTAAACTTCATCACTTCTTCCAGACCTCCTACTACTACTACAAGATCTCTTGTGAGCCGGTCTCAGGAAGACCGCCTCATAAAATCTATAGGATCTTTGTCTTTAGAAGAGAAAGATGCCAAAACTAGTGGGAGCTCAAGCAATCAAGTTCTTGCTACAAAGGGCAAAAAGTTTAAGAAGAAGGGAAAGAAAGGGAAAAACTTCAAGCAAGTTGAAGATGAGTGCCATTATTGCTATGGCATGGGACATTGGCTTAGGAATTGTATCGTATATTTGCGAAATATAAGGGAAGGAATCATCGTTCCAAAAGGTAAAATTCCTAAGGAAATTTATGTTATTGATGTAAATTATACTTCCACTACGACATGGGTACTGGATACCGGTTGTGGTTCTCACCTTTGTAATCATTTACAGGGGTTAAGAGACGTGAAGAGGCTTAGCAAAGGAATGTGGATCTACGCCTTGGAAATGGAGCTCGAGTAGCGGCCGAATCCAAGGGAACTTATGTATTAGCTTTGCCTAATGGATTTGAGTTGTATTTACATAATTGTTTTTATGTGCCTACACTTTCTAAAAACATTATTTCTATCGCTATGTTAGACATTTTGTTTTGTCATTAAGAACAATCATTGTACTATTTCAAGGAACGACTTGGTTATAGGCCAAGCTCCTTCCATTAATGGCATTACATTTTAGAAACCTCAAATCTGACTAATGACATCTACAACATTCAATCAAAGAAACTCAAATCAAGCGATCCAAATGAATCGTTCATTTGGCATTGTCGATTAGGTCACATAAACGAGAATCGCAACAAAAGATTAATTTCGACTAATGTGATTACACCATTTGATTATCAATCATATGGAACATGCGAATGTTGCCTTCTTGGCAAAATGACTCGAAATCCTTTTAGTGGTAAAGGGACACGAGCAAGTGAACTATTGGGACTCATACATACCGATGTATGTGGACCAATGAGTATCACCGCTCGAGGAAATTATGACTAATTCATAACCTTCACCGATGACTTGAGTAGATATGGGTATATCTATTTAATGAAGCATAAAAGTGAAGCTTTTGAGAAATTCAAGGAATTTCAAAATGAAGTAGAGAACCAATTGAACAAAAGGATAAAGGCACTACGATCCGATCGTGGTGAAGAATATCTTAACCTTAAATTCGATTCACACTTGAAAGGTTGTGGTATTATATCACAACTTACTCCACTCGGAACACCACAACTCAATGGTGTTGCCGAAAGGAGAAATCGAACCCTACTTGATATGGTTCGATCTATGATGAGTCAAACCGAGTTACCTAACTCGTTTTGGGGATTTGCGATTCAAACCGCAATAAAATCTTTGAACGTAAGTCCAACCAAAGCAACTGAAAAGACTCCATATGAGATATGGAGAGGAAAGGTTCCAGTTCTATCCCATATGAAAATTTTGGGTTGTGATGCTTATGTCAAAATTAAAAAAGACAATAAGTTGCCACCACGATCCGAAAAATGCATTTTTGTAGGTTATCCCATGGCCTCACGAGGCTATTACTTCTATAAGCCTCAAGAAAACAAAGTGTTTGTGTCTCGAGAGGCTGTCTTCTTAGAAAGCCAATTTATTTCTAAGAGACAGAGTGGGAGAAATTTTGAACTTGATGAAGTTCAAGAGCCACAAACCGATGTAGAGACGCAAGAAGATGTTCCTTCGTCATCTAACGCGGTTGTCTCTCCTCCACTTAGAAGAACGGGCCGTGTTATTCGCCATCCTGATCGATATATGGGACTTATCGAAGAAGATGGAACACTCGATGTGTTGCTTTTAGAAAGTGGCGAGCCCGCCACCTACAAGGCCGCAATCTCTAGTCCGAATTCCCCCTTATGGCTTGAAGCTATGAAGTCCGAGATGGAATCTATGCATGAAAACCAAGTTTGAAACTTGGTGGATTTGCCTAAAGGGGCAAGACCTCTTCAATGCAAATGGATTTTTAAGGTCAAGAATGACATAGAAGGATATGATGATGTCTACAAAGCTAGGCTAGTGGCAAAAGGATTTACCCAAGTCCAAGGTCTCCATTACGATGAAACCTTCGCCCCCGTAGCCATGCTAAGATCCATACGGATTTTGTTAGCGATTGCCGCATTTCATGATTATGAAATATGGTAAATGGATGTCAAAACCGCTTTTCTAAATGGGCATTTAGAAGAGGAGGTGTACATGATACAACCCGAAGGTTTTGTCGATTCTAAAAATCCTAACAAAGTGTGCAAACTTAAGAGATCCATTTATGGTCTTAAGCAAGCATCTAGAAGTTGGAATCATCGATTCGATCATGTGATAAAAGAGAATGGTTTCACTCGAAGTGTTGAGGAACCATGTTTATACATGAAATTTAGTGGGAGCAATGTTGTGTTCCTAATCTTGTATGTCGATGACATACTACTCATTGGAAATGATATTCCGATGTTGTCTTCCGTTAAGAAGTGGTTAGGTAACCATTTCCAAATGAAGGATTTAGGAGAGGCACAGCGCATATTAGGTATCCGGATCTATAGAGATAGATCCAAGAGGATATTGGTACTAAGTCAAGAGTCTTATGTTGTTAAGATTCTTCGACGGTTCAGCATGGACAAATCAAAAAGGGGATTGGTACCTATGGTAACTGGGACAATATTGAGCAAGTCTCAATCTCCCTTCGAACCCGATGATGTTGAACGCATGAAGATAATCTCTTACGGTTCCGCTGTTGGATCAATCATGTATACCATGATATGCACGTCCTGATGTCTCGTATGCCTTGAGCATGACGAGTAGATATCAAGAAAATCCAGGTGAGAGTCACTGGATAGCCGTCAAGAACATCCTTAAGTACTTGAGAAGAACTAAGGATTCTATCTTAGTGTTTGGAGGAGACACCGAGCTCCGTGTTAATGGTTACAGGGACTCAAGTTTCCAAACGGATAGAGATGACATGAAATCACAAGCTGGTTTCGTTTTCATGCTCAATGGTGGTGCCGTTAGCTGGAGAAGATTCAAGGAAGCTGTGACTGCGGATTCAACAACGGAGGCTGAGTACATTGCATCATCAGAAGCTGCCAAGGAAGCAGTGTGGATCAGGAAATTCACGGAAGGTCTAAGAGTAGTACCTACCGCCAATGATCCCATCACTCTCTATTGTGATAATAGTGGGACAATCTTCCAAGCTAAAGAGCCAAAGTTTAGTAATAGATCTAGACATGTACTTATAAAATATCATGTAATTAGAGATTTCATTGAAAGAAAGGAAATTGCGATATGTAAGGTTGGGACGGATGATAACATAGCTGATCCGCTCACCAAGCCTTTATCGCAGGCTAAGCATGATGGACATGTTGCGTCCATGGGACTTAAACGTGTACCAAGTTTGTGTTAGATTTTGAAATGAAATAAAAGTGTTATTTTGTTCATGTTCATAATCGCATTTGTCTTTTATCTTTTCTTTATACATTGTTATATCCAAACGGGTTGTAATGACAATTGAACCCCGTTAAAGTGAACACGGATTAACATAGTATTCGCCCATAGTCACTTATATGAGGTGACATCTCGAAGTGACTAGAGTGTGATGCGATTGATGGAAAGTTCAAGTGACATGGAGTCATATGAAAATGACTAGTCGATCACATAGGCAGACTGTTAGGAACACTTTGTCGGGCCTAATGACCGCTTATAGAGTTCTGGCAAATTTATATAGCCTGGTCGTGGCGAGAGCTACTATAGTATTCTAATGAGTCGATTATTTTGACTAAAGACTGTTCGCCTAAGATGGCACAGTTTCAGATTAACTTTGATTTATGTTACTACGACCTTCATAAATGGGGTCAAATGGGCATATTTTGGGTTATGATGGCTGTGGCTAGTCGAAGGGAATGAGTGCGATATAGGAATTGTCCACCCCTTGTCAGGGTTATAACAATATCTCAGGGCCACTCGAGGAGTAATGAACTGGAAATGCGTGGCCACGCTCGGAAGGTATCCATGGTGGATAATTCCGGTCAATCAGTTATTCTCCGGATCGAGGAAACCACTCTCGATATGATCACTTGCAAGTACGACCCGAAAGACACCTTGCATTGAGTGGGAGATAGTAATAGGACAAGAAAATTGGTGACGCACACTTGTCGAGGACAAGTGGGAGATTGTTGGAATATGTGTCCTCCGACAATAATGCGATCACAACTGTCGATCATGATAATCACATGTTTAAATCTCATTTTAAGAATACACGTGGGAAGTAATATTTTACTGTCAATTGGTCCACACATATCGGTAATTATTGGCTGACTAGAGTTTGACATTACTGTCGTGCGACGGTGGTGACCAGTTGATCCTCTTAGGTCATACCTAAAGGGTGACACTCTTAATTGTTTATTTAATTGATCGTATGACGATACGAGTTAATTAAATTGCTTAAAATTGACGGATGATTTTGGAAGTAATATTTACGTGTCTTATTGTAATTTGATTATAATAAGATACGGTCTAAGTAATCGAATTGTTTTATTACTTAGATGAAATTATTGTTTATGGAAACAATTGAAACGGAATGAATAAATTACTATAAATACAGAATGTTGTAGTTTATAATTCGGAAACACTTTTGGTACAAGTAATTGTGAATTACTATGTTAATTTTTATAAGTGACATATTTTATTAATATGTTGATTTTTAATTGTTAAAAATACATTTTATATATAAGATGTCATGTAATGTGTCACATGTGACATATTGACAAAATCACAAATAAAACGGACTCATCCATTTTATGTGTGTGTACCGAAATAGAGGGTGTATTAGGATAAAAATTGTGTTGATTATTTACAAGTGGAAAACATAATTATAAAACCTACACCTAGCCTTGTATGCATAGCTTTCTCTTGGGAAGAAAAGGAGAGCATGCATTGGGCTTTCTCCCCTCCCCATTTCCGGTCTTCCCATAAGAAAAGAGCAAAAGTTTTTGCTTAATTTTTCACTCTTACACTACATGCAAACTAGTGTAACATTCATTCAACATCTCTCATAAAAACTTATAGAAAGATAAGAGAGAAAATCTCCAAAAATTCTCCCTTACTTTTGGCCGAATAAACAAGAGTACAAACATACATTTTGGGTCAATTTTAGCTAGATTAATATTGTTCTAGTACAAATAATATTAATCTATTAAGAGGTCATCTTGGTTATAAGTCTTTGGGAGGGATTCTAAGCTTGAATTCTTGTTCATCCAATATTAGGAAGCTCAAGAACAAGTAAGAAGGAGATCTTACTTGTGCCCAAAATCCGAAATTATCATTGTAAGGATTGATAATTTCTTCTCTTTTAATTTAAGTTTGTATGCATAAGATCAAGATTTAATTTTATGACCAAATTAAATATCACATATATGAATATGTTGTATAATGAGATTAATTTTTCTCCTAACAACAGAATCATTTCAGGAAAAGTTAGATGGGGATCCTTCAACTTGAAAATTTACGGGGAATCGATCTACATGCCCAAGTATTGGGAGTGGACTGAAGACGTACTTGCTCGCTTTAGTGACATCCTTTCGACTACTTCTATCCGTCAAGCGGTTTATGCTTCCTTATATTCTTATGATAAGGACTCACATATCATGCGTGCCTTCTTTGAAGGATGGTGTCCTGGTACTAATACCTTTCATACTGTAGAAGGCGAATTTTCTATCTCCCTGTGGGATCTAAAGAAACTTGGAGGTCTCCCTATTGTGGGAGAGATTTATGATGAAACGGTGTCTCAACTTAGCATCCTAAAGTCAAAGACTGAAGAAAAGAATTTGACTGTCCCTGCTACATGCACTTTTTTGTTTACTGCGTTTCACTACCTTGCGAAGGAATCAAAGGACAAAGGTGAAGTTTCTGCTCAGCAATGGATTGAATTCTGGTGCAAAAGGCAGGTTGTAGACCCTCCTCCTATGAAAAGTCGAAGGACCACCAAAAATCCTCCAGCTTCAACCCAGAATCCAAGTGGTGAGATTGAGCCCCGAACATCTGATGAATGGACAGAGGAAGAACACTCCCTATTTGAAAAGTTTGGTTGCAATGATTCCCGACGGGCAAAGATTTATTTAGCCGCGCATTTATCATGTTGGCTTTGCGTATTTGTTTTGCCGGAAGATAGCGACAGTTTGATTAGATCAGCTACCTTCGAGATTGCAAGTATGATGGCAGAAGGCCGAGTTTTTAGTCTGGCGATTCCTGTATTAGCTAGCATTTACAAAGGTTTGAATGGGTTAGCCACGTCTATGAACCCCGGATACTCCAGGTCATTCTTCCCAGCACATTACTTATACGGGTGGATTGCAAATTACTTTGACACTTATCATGTGATAAATCCATCACCGACAGGTCCCTATATGACTAAGTATTCAGGTCCCGTTGGAGCGAGGAATGCAACACCCGAAGAAGCTCGAAAACTCATGCATGAGGGAAGAAAATTTGATGCTAAGCGTTTTATGTTAAATAAACATAGAGTAGATGTCTTGTTAGACAATGGTGACCTTGATGCCCTGGGGCTCGACTATCTTGCATCCCTTCGTTCCTCCTATTTGTGTTTGCGTCTGAGTAATGGGTTTCACCTTGAACCTTATAATCCCCATCGGTTTAGTAGACAATTTGGCTTTTGTCAAGACATCCCCGGCGTATTGAATCGTGGTTCAGACAAACCTGATGTCACATGCTTCGAGGCACTGAAATATTGGCAAGTGTTTTTGTTTACAGGTAGCATGTCTCGCCTTTACCTTCCCAGTCCTTCGTTAAGATGGGATGAGAATGTCACCCCTGGTTTTACTAAATGGTGGAAGGAACTCTACCCGAAGGATCTAAGAAAGAATGTTGACATTCTTGTGCATAGTACCGAAAGTGACCACAAGACTAAGAAGCGTGATCATCATGGGGATACTAGAAATCAGCCTCGAGAGCAAGCAGTGCCCCTGAAATCCAAAGTTGTTGTCCCTAAAGCGAAAGGCTATATTGAGGACAACCACCACAGCGATTCAGATTCTGAGATTGACCCTAAACATGATCGTCGTGGCAAGAGAACAATGTCTTTCTTGGATGCAGATAATGTCAGACTAGACGCCCAGATTTTTGAGGGGGTCTTGAGTGCATCAAGAATGCCTTCGCAGACACTGGTCAGCTTCTTTTCTTTTGTGATTATCGTTGTTTATTTATTTATTTCCCTACTTGATCATCATTTTTTTTAGGAAGGTGAATGTGCCTTGGAGACAGTCTCCCTTGCTCCGGAATATCGTCTTCCGCATCGTCCACCAAAGATGAAGCCTGGAAAAGGGAAGGGGCTTATGATTCTTAATAAATCAATACTCGTAGGAGACTCTTCTGGTCCAGCATCTCAGGGGAGCCAGACTGACAGTTCATTTGCCAATGGTAGTCAAACTGCCGTGGATAGTCTAGCCTCAACTCATATGTCTCCTCCTTGCAAACCTGACGATCGAAGGTAGACGTTTAAGCCTCTAACAATACCATTTAAACCTACCACACTCCCTACGTGCTCCAAATCCTCATTTCGTCCACCTCCTTCACTTAAGGGGATTTTTGACAGAGCACTAGACGCGATCCGCTTGCAGGTCTTGGGAGAATTAAAAAATGCAAGTTTCTCTAATGTAGGGGAAGTGGCAATGAAGGCTAACGTGTGTTATGAGGGCATTCGACAACTCAAAGGTGACTGTTCTTCACTACAGGCGCGAGTGATTCTTATGTGGGTGCGGTCCATGCTTACCTTGCACTCGAGAAGCAGGCAGCAAAGTGTCATCATCCTGCATTGCTAGAGGACAAAAGGCTGGAGTGGCATCAAAAGATTGATGATACCAAATCTCTTCATGATAAGGCGCAAGAAAAGCATAGAGAGCAAGCTGTGGAACTTTCTGTTACTCTGGAAGAAATAAACGATCTTGAAGCTAAACTCAAGCAAGCACGAGAGAAGTAAAAGACATTGCGAACCAATTTAGAAGCTGGGGATATATCTTTAATCTCATTGCAAGATGATCTTCAGAAGTTGGAGAGAGAATTATCCGAGTTTGACGATATCCCTGTTTTGAGTCCTGAAGAGGAAGCCTTACTTCAAGAGCGAAGAGTTGAATTGGAAGAGATGCGGGCTTCTCTGGATGTTGATCCATAGGCACTTAGATTTTTTTTTTAGATTATCTAGATTTCATCCTTGATTCATCCATTTTTTTTGTAGCCTAATGGACCAAATGCTCCTAAGATGTTTGTTTCTCTTAATCGTTTATGTACAATAAGACCCTTTCAGCGTGTTACATTCCATTATATTTATTTATACAAACAAATACTTATAATACTGTTTATTTAGCCGTTCACAGTTTAAACTCTTGCGGGTCAGGAGTAATTATTTTGATGTAATTTTTTTTTGGTGTGGCTGCACTTGAACAAAGTGTTTGCTCAAACTGCCTACGTACTTGCAAAGCTACCAAGATGAGAACTTGCAAAATCAAGCCAACGTAGTTCAAGAAAGGGATTTTTTTTTTTGGAGGTGTGGCTGCACTTGAGCTATATGTTCACCCAAGCTGCCTACGTACCCGTGAAGTACAAAGTGTATTTCACAAGATCAAGCCGACGTAGTTCATAAGGGATGGAAGGATTTTTTTTTGGACTCTTTTTTTTGTGGAGATTTTTATTTTTATTTTTGTTTTTTTTGTATGCAGTTTAACCTCTTGCTTAGGAGCTTTGACATGCAGTTTACTCTCTTGCTTAGGAGCCTTCACTGTTGGGGCTTAAGAATAGTAACGTTTCAGAAATTTCCCATTGATTGGGCCTACACGAACGCCATCTTCATCCACAATTTTGTAAGCACCATTCGTGTAGACCTCCTGTACCACATATGGACCATCCCACTTAGAGGTGAATTTACCAACTGGCTTGTGAGAGGTGATGATTGGTCTTCGTACCGCAAGGACAAGGTCTCCTACTTGGAAAGAACGAGGGCGCACCTTTTTGTTGAATACGCGTGACAACCTTGCTTGATAGCACTGGAGTTTTTGTTGAGCTTCTAATCTTTTTTCATCGAGAGCCTCTAACTCTGCTAAACGCAATTTGTCATTTTCATCTTCTGTGAGCCCTTCCTGAATGGTAATGCGCAAGGAAGGGATCTGCAATTCTAATGGCAACACGGCTTCTACTCCATACACCAATGCATACGGGGTTGCCTGAGTAGATGTTTTGTATGTGGTACAATACGCCCACAATGCCTCACCAATCCTTTCATGCCAATCTCGCTTTGACTTTGCTACTACTTTTCTCAACAAGTTGCAAAGGGTTTTATTGAAGGCTTCAGCCAAACCATTTGCAGAAGCATTGTACATGGATGACTTGTATTATTTGAACTTGAATTTTTCTCCCAGACTTGTCATCAGATGGTTGAAGAATTGTTTCCCATTGTCAGTTGTGATACGCTGAGGTACACCATATCTGTAGATGATCTGGGTTCGAATGAAGTCCACAACATTTTCTTTCTTCACTTCCCATAGTGTGATGGCTTCTGCCCATTTTGAGAAGTAGTCAGTGGCGGCGAGGATATACTCGTGTCCATTTGAGGCCTTTAGAGTAAGAGGTCCCACAACATCAAGCCCCCAAGCTTCAAAGGGCCATGAAGAAACAGTGGGGTGCAACGGTTCTGGCGGTTGGTGTATGAAGTTTGCGTAGAACTGACAAGGTTCACATTTTTTCGCAAAGTCCATATAATCTTGCACCATGGTTGGTCAGTAATACCCCATTCTATTTACACGATCATGAAGTTTAGGCCCAGATTGATGAGCACCACAAATGCCAGAATGAGCTTCGTGCATTGTTTCAGTAGCTTCGTCCTTGCTTAGACACCTCAACCATTGGCTTGAGAAAGAACGTCTGTAGAGTGTCCCTTTATAGTGAATGAACTTTGGACTACGTCGACGTATTTCTACCTTGTGTCTGGGATCGTCGGGTAATTTTTGGTGGTCTAAGAAATCAATGATAGGTTGACGCCAATCATCTTCATCAACTATGTAGACGCATATCATGTTAGTTGTATCTACATTTTGTTCTCCCTCAAGCAATGATGCTACCCAATGATTGTAGACCGGGACTTGCATAGACTCTTCGGCCCCCAGTGCCAAAGTGACTGCAAGATTAGCAAGCGCGCCAGCCAACTTATTGGCACTCCTTGGCACATGACCAACATGACCACCAGCTTCGAGTCGCCGTAGATGTCCATATCTCTAACACCTATTTCAATCGCCATTTGGAGGCCGAGTATGAGAGCTTGGTATTCTGCCATATTATTTGAGCACAACTGAGCGAGCGTAAAGGAGTATGGCATGAGATGATTTTGTGGAGTTACGAATACAACTCTGGCTCCAGCTCCGTCTTTCCGCGCAGCACCGTCAAAGTACATCTGCCATGGAGGTAGAACGTCCATGTAGAAGATTTATTCTCCTGGGAGGTCATCTGAAATTTCCCACTCTGCTGGTACTGGATGATCAACAAAGAAGTCGGCGATAGCTTGGCCTTTCACAGCCTTTCGAGGCACGAACACCAAGTCATATTTCTTAAGTAACATTGCCCATTTCGCAAGTCTTCCAGACAAGACTGGTCTTGAGAGTATATACTTTATTGGATCAGCTTTTGAGACCACATGTATGGCATGAGCCTACATGTAGTGCCTCAACTTCTGGATGGCGAACACCAAAGCAAGACATATCTTCTCTATGGGCGCGTAATTCAACTCAGCTCCAACCAAGGTACGACTCAAGTAGTAGAGTGCTCTCTCCTTGCGGTCTTCAATTTCTTGAGCACACATTGCCCCCAGTGAGCGTTCTTGTGCTGCAATGTAGAGGACAAGTGGCCTTCCTGGAATTGGTGCCCCCAGCACTGGCGCGCTGGCCAAGTACTTCTTGATGCTATCAAAAGCATTTTTGCATTTTTCATCTCATTGAAATGGAGCATCCTTTTTCATGAGATGGCTGAACGGCTGGCAACGCCCGGCTAAGTTAGAGATGAACCTCAGGATGTATGCCAAACGTCCTTGCAATCCGCGCAACTCTTTCAATGTCTTTGGTTCCGACATTTCGTTGATAGCTTTGATTTTTATTTGGTCAATTTCAATGCCTCTATGCCTGACCACAAACCCCAAGAACTTCCCAGATGTGACGCCAAATGCACACTTGAGTGGATTCATCTTGAGTTGACACTTTCTAAGTCTTTCAAAGACGGTTCGAAGGTCTTTGATATGGTCTTCTCTTTTCTTTGATTTGACCACCACGTCATCAACATAACACTGTATTGTTTTATGCAGCATGTCATCGAAAATATTTTGCATTGCGCGTTGATACGTAGCGCCAGCATTCTTTAATCCAAATGGCATGACCGTGTAGCAGAAGATCCATTTTGGGGTTCGAAAACCTGTTGCTTCTTGATCTTCAGGTGCCATATGTATTTGATTGTAACCAGCGGTACAATCCATGAATGAGGGGGCTTCATGACCAAAGTGGTTGCGTCAATCATCAACTCGTGGATGCAAAGGGAAGTCATCCTTCGGGCATGCATCATTAAGGTCTCTGAAGTCGACACATATGCGCAATTGTCCATTCTTCTTTCTGACCGGGATAATGTTTGCTATCCAGGTAGAATATTTGACTTCTCGAATGAAACCTGCTTCAATGAGTTTGTTGACTTCCTTTTCAATTTCAGGTACAAGCTCCGGCCTGAAACGACGTTGGGGTTTCTTTTTGGGACTGGTACCTTTCTTGATTGCTAGACGATGAACTGCAATTTTTGAGCTGAGTCCAGGCATCTCCTTATAGCTCCAAGAGAAGACATCCTTGTACTCGACCAACAACTTGTAGTACTCCTCTTCTTCTTCCTTAGTCAGCAGAGCACTGACATAAATGGGCCGAGGATCTTCAATAGTTCCCAAGTTGAGTTCCTTGAGTTCATCTACAGTCGATTGCCCCCCGTCTTCAAGTGTTTCAGGGGCCTCGTCCACCTCAACTTCTTTGTTCTCGTTAGGTATCTCTTCTACTGTGATGTGATATGACGACGTTGTAATTTCTAAGTCACTTGACTTCTTTGTATCACAGGGACGTGAAGATGAAGGCACAAGCTCTTCGGCATTCTTTTGCTGACCAGTAAGAACTAGTACGCGCCTCCTTGCTTTGAGTGGCTCATGTTGGATGATATACACTACTTGCATACGCTTCATGCGAGATGGTATTGCGCTTCTCAAGTCATCGCTCACTCTTACTTCTTCTTCATTTTGTGTTGCAGAAGTTGAGAGAGGACGACCCTTACCACTATTCTTATTGGGAGCCCCTAGTTGACTGAATACTGTTTTTGATGGACCGCCCAAGCGTTCATGTATTACGCCTTTCTTGTTTATGCGCAACGAAGGTGTTGACACTTTGAATTTACTTTCTCCTTGATTACCAAGCCTAGAAAATACAGAAATGTGTTTGGTTGAAGCACTTGGTCTCCCTAACCTTGTAAATATAGAAGGACGACACTTCTCTACAGGTGGACTTATTCGATCGAAGACTGAAGATGGATGCATCTTTTCCTCTCCTTTATTTTCTTCGACCTCTTCTACTGTGATGTGCTGAGAAGACGCAGTAGCCCCTTTTCTACGAGCACCAATCTTCACAGGCGGAGGAGACTCATATCCGAGTCCGACCCTGGTCACCATGAAGCTCCCATCTTGCTTGAACACTTCATGTTGCGCTTTGTTAAGACCATATGGCTCGACTTCTATAACTTTGCCGAGAGGAGTCGGATTTGTAAAGTCATATCCAACCTTCGCCAGTAGCTTGTAAGTATTGGAATCAAATATCCCCTTGTTTTCCTCACTTGATGATTGACTGGATGAACAGACGAAACCAGTTGGAGGAGGTCTCACAATCTTCGTTTGAGATGAACTTAGTAGAGGTGTAACGACTTTGGCCACCCACTCCTGCTTGATCACCTGATTTAACTTTTTGTCCTTAGGCTCTGTTTTTGGTGTTAGACACTCTGCAAAAGGACTCTCTCCATCTTTGCGGCGAGACTTTGGGATGTAGCGCAGTACTGGTGGTGTAGTTTTCTGCGTCGTCTCATGCTTCTTGGGTGATGCAACATGAGTAGTTGTTTTGCTGGCCTTGTCTACATCTTTCTTAACATCATTTTCTTTAGTAGGACTTGCAGCTCCATCTTCTTTGGTGATGTTCTTTTCCCGCTTACCTCCTTTTCCTGTTGAAGAGATGGTGGTTGGCATGAATTCACTAGAAGTACCATTCTCTTCAAAGAATTTTGCGTCAGCGAAGAAAGAGTCGACCTTAGAGAAAGGTTTGGCGTCTCCGTCTATTTTTCTTTCGCCACCACGATAATATTTCAAGCATTGATGGAGGGTTGAAGCGACAACTCCGTTCTCGTGCTTCCAAGGTCATCCCAGCAATAGTTTGAATGATGTCTTGCCATCCATAACATGGAACAATGTGTCGGAAGAAAAATCACCCATGGTAAGGTTCACGCGGATCATGCCAACCGCGCGCTCCCCATTCAAGTTGAAACCATGAATCATTGTTCGACTACTGGAGAGTTCATCCATCGTGATCCCTAATTCGTTCATGGTAGCTTTTGGCATGAGATTGACTCCTGAACCTCCATCTATTAAAATGCGCTTGACCTTTTGCCCCCGGATGTACCCAGACACATAAAGTGGCCTGTTGTGAGGCTTGGATCCAAGAAGTAAATCCTCATCTGAAAAACTCAAGACTGCATTACAGGAGACACATCCAATTGATTGCTCAGGAGGCTCAATTTTGTTTTTCATCTTGCCCGCATACAACTCAGGCTTCTCAAGTCCTTGAATTATCAGCATACGCTTCTCTTTAAGTAGATGAAAGATTTGTTTCCATCCCATGTTTGTAGGAAGGGCGTCAAGAGCAGCCACCATTTCGTTCTCCTTTTCAGAATGCGACTGTTGTGGCAATACCGCATCATCTTGGTCTCCTTCCTCTATCTTCTTTTTATCATCACCACCTTCCGTAGATGATATGGTGCACACGGTAACCTTGTTTAAGAAGTCTTGTGGGAAGAATTCTTTTAAGGTGATGGGACTCGGTGGTTATTGCTCAAGTATATCGATAGGCAAGACATGTGGTTTGACCACTGTTTTGGACTTTCTCTTTCCCTTCGTCTTGCGAGGTTTCGTCTTCTTTGATTGTTTTCTTCGACGGTGAACAGGTTGCACTGTCTGCCCTGTTTGTTTCTTTGACTTCTTGCTCGTAACCAAAGTCCAACCTTCATCGTCATCTTTATGCTTCTTTTCTTCATTCTTATCCTGAGGAGGTAGTCTTTCTTCCAAAGACATTGGAGGTAGTGATGACAATGACCCTTGGATCCGTAAAGCCACAGGCTCAAAACTCCCGAACTGCAACATATACACACACTGTCCTTGTCATATAATTGGCTCGTCAGGTTGCTCCAAGACTACAGTAGTTTGATTTGTGGTTACTGTGTCATCCAAGTCAAGAATGATCTTCCCTTCCTTGGAGAGCTGCATGATCTTCTCTTTGAGTGTTATACACTTTTGAATGGGGTGACTCACCAGCCTGTGATAACGAGAGTAGTTGGGATCGTTTGTCTTGTTTGCTTGCACAGGGCGCTTGGACTCTGGCAATTGTATAACCTTCTTCTCTAAGAGGTCATTGAGCATCCCAGACAAGTCAGAATCTAGAAATGGGTATTTCTTAGCCCGCAACTCTTTTAATGTAGGCCTGTCTCGTTGGTAGTTATAAGAGAATGACTCTTTCTTCTTTTCATACTTAGGCTTTGACGAGATTTTCACAGGTGCACTGCTGGTTTCGACGACCATTGTCTCCTTTGTCGATGACTTGGCTCCCTTGTCAGTTTTCTTGAACTCCTTCTTTTCACTTGGCGCCTTGGAAGAAGTCGGTCGAGCACTGCCATGTTCTTTAATTGTGATCTCAATGTCATGGGCACGAGTAGCCAGGTCTTTGAAGCTCTTCAGCATGATCCCTTTCAAGATATAGAGAATGTCCCATTTTATCCCGTTGACGAACATTTCAACTACTGACGCTTCACTTAAGCGATCCTTGCATTCCTGACTCGGCGCACGCCACCTGTTGATATAATCGACGACAGGCTCATCTTGCCATTGAGTTGTCTTTGTCAATTCGCTCATGCTGACGACACGTCTGGTGCTGTAGAATCTGTTGAGGAATTCATCTTCCATGTGACCCACCACAATTGACTCGAGTCCGATCGTGTACCAGTCGAACGCGATCCCTTTGAGCAAACGAACGAACTGCTTCACCAAACGATCACCTTCTGTTACAGCATTGTTGCATGTCTCGACGAAGTGGGAAATGTGTTGCTTTGGGTTCCCCTTCCCGTCGAACTGTTGAAATTTTGGAGGCTGATAGCCAGATGGCATGCGCAGACTGTCAATCCTCTTAGTGTAAGGCTTGATGTAGCGTCCACTACTTGTCGAGCTATCATCTAACTGACACTTGATCGTCTTGGCTATTAACTCCTGCAGCTTCTCTTCAGTGAAGTTGCTGATCTCATTGTTTGGCTTTTCCATGTCCTTGCCAACTTCTTTATCGCTATCAGCATCCTTGTCGGTGTCACCATGCTCGCTGTCGTCCTTCCTGTCACGGAGTGCCACCACCTCCTTTTGGAGCTCATCAATTTTTTTGT
Source organism: Silene latifolia (assembly GCF_048544455.1). NCBI lineage: Eukaryota > Viridiplantae > Streptophyta > Magnoliopsida > Caryophyllales > Caryophyllaceae > Silene > Silene latifolia. Next base: position 110,360,746 of record NC_133531.1, read on the forward strand.
TCTTTTCTTCATTTTCCTTCATCATCTTTTCAAGGAGTTCATTCATTTTCTGCATTCGATCCTCAAGAGTATCGCCACTTACCACCATGACTGAAGCGACGCTAGGAGTTGATGTTTCTTTCTTCTTTGGCGACGCCTTGGATTTGCAAGGGGAAGCCTTCTTGTCAACCTTAACACTTCTAACCTCCTCGCGTGAAGGAGAAGAGGCGGTCAAGAGTGCTGTAGCAGCAGCAGCTATGGAGGCGACAGAGATCTTGCGCGGCCTAGTAGGGACGCTTGCAGAGCGTAGACTGGCAGCAGTAGCGTTGACATCAGCCTTCCTCACCATTCCTCTTGTATAGATGCCAACTGACTGCGCAGCAGAGGAGGTAGCAGTAATGGGAGTACCCTGCAGGATAGCTGCGTAGGTCTTCTTGGATGCACTGGAGGAGATGCTTTGCTTGGTAGACATCTTCTTGTTTTGGTAGACTTGAATAAAACAGCAGTAGAGATGAGAGGTAGAGATTTTCACGTAGGGTTCACCAAAATTTGTAACAGCAAATTTTGTATTGCGATAACTGAAATACAAAACAAGGAAACAATTAAATTTTATTAACAAATATCAAAAGCATGTGTACAATCTCTAATGTATCCTCTGATTCTAATATGCCGCAAGGGGTACGTGTACAGGGTACACGTGAGGGGTGCGCGTGTAGACAACTTTAATTTCTCTACACACGATGTAAATTTGATTTCTTGAGAGGGTCGCGATGACTTGAATCTCTCTTGAAGGTTTGAATTTGTGATTGAATCTTCAACGCAGGCGGCACGATTTGATGTGCTTGTTGACTGCTTGCAGTGATTTTGACAGAGAGGATTTGTAGGAATTTGTACCTTGTTCCCTCTAGCTCCTTTGCAATTATGAATTTTCAACCTTTTGAATGAATAAGGAGAGCTCTATTTATAGAGTTTCAATTCCCCTTGTTGGACTTTGGTGGTCACAGGCCCATTTATGGGTTTATTAGCAACCTTGGCCCAAGTTTGATTCTTTCTGGGTTTAGTGATCCGAATAACTCCTTTTGTAATCCGAATCGACCCACATTTCATTTAATCGGGACAAATTAATTAAATTAAGCTAAAATTTGGTATTAACTCAAAATAATTAATTTATTTTATTTATTCGGCACATTAACAAATTTTTCGTGCCTATAACTTGCATTCTCCATAATCTCCCGGTTCATTATTGTGTGAATGGAAAGGGTTTAAACCCTAATTTTGGGTGGTTGACGCAAATGTTTCATAACTGCGGTTTCACTGCGGTTAAAAAAGTGTACCCTGTGTCTACAAACAAGCAAGGTTTTGTAAGCTTTACTTTTATCGTGTTTGACGAAGCCAACTGCCATGATAGTTTTCGTCAGGCAAGAAAATTAGGGGCTAGATTTGCGGGGGAAGATGCGGGGAAAGAGGACTTCTATTCGGATGATAAGTAACAAGGCCTTTATCTATGGGTTGCGGCCCATCTTGATCATCATCTGCTAAAACATTGTAGGAAGCATCACATTCTTGCCACCGTGCCTATGTCATGGGAGAGAGAGGCCATTCCACCTGCGCTTCCCGATGATAATGAAGGGCCGATTTACGACTTGCTCTACACCAAAATTCATAATGAGTATCCTAATACTTCACCAAATTCTAATAATTAAGTATTTAATTATTATCTGGCATTGTAAGTTGTATTTGGATTATGGTGGTGGTTTGAATTAAAGTTTAATTATTTATGTTTTTTGTTATGTTTTTTGTTACCCCATCCTCTGGAATTCAGAGACAATATCACTAGAAAAATATCAAACTTTTATTATAATGACTTAGGTTTTTAGGAGTACATTAAAATATCAAGCTAAAGAAAAAAATCGCGTAAAATAAGCGTTGACAAACGTGAAAAAGCAAATGTGTAGTGTGGAGTTGAATGGAGAGAGTATGTTTTTTTGTTACCCCATCCCCTGGAATTCAGAGACAATAACACCATATATGTCTCTTTCACGTTCAGCCCAATCCATAAAGTCCTTTTCCCATTGCAACGACATTGTCCCCTGCTCGGCAATGCGACCTTGGCGGTGCAGAATAAGAAGTAGTAGGAGACGGTCAGATTCACTCGCAACCCATAAATATGGGCCTACCCGCTGTTCATCCTTATCAAACCAGAGTCTTGAAGAGTCATTATTATAGAATGCCCGCTCAAGTTTGCGAGCCTGACGAAAGCATTCCCGCTCCCTGCCCCCGCCAAACTCGATGAGGGCGCGCCGCCCGAAGCCATGATGCGCATCATTGTCCGGGTAGATAGTTTGAACCAAATTCAATCTGGCTAATCGAATCAAACCTATTAACCAGTCAAGGCTATACGCGAGTATAGTCTTTCCATGCCCGTCCTCTGTATACGGGAGATTGAGAATAATGCACGTAAAGGGTTTAGCCTACATAAATCTACTTGGGGGTCCTAGAAGAGGTTCATATGATGCTTTATCATCATCAGCGGATGAATAACATGAACCACTATAAGTTGATGAACTTGACGACATAATCGATGTGGAAAATTAATGGAGGACTTAACAAGTTAACAATTGGAAAGTGCAAACGGTACAAGTTAAGATTGTGAAAATTATAATTACACTTATAATGAGTTTGGGTTGTATTAGAAACGGTTTAATAAGATAGTAAGAATTGGAACCGGTATAATAATAAGATAAGAATTGGAAAGTTAACAAGTTAAGAATTGGAAAGTGGAAACGGTACAGGTTAAATACGAATCGGTCAACTCTACCGTGTTAAACATATTAGCTTACAACGGTTATCAAAAAATCGTTGTCCAATTAGAAAAAACACAACGGTCCAATTACTTAACAAGACTAACGCATGCCTTGTAATTTTTACTTTTTCTGATTCAAAGTTGTAGTATTGCGTGTTTGTCCATATGTATCACATAAAATGATAACGGTTCTTTGTTAAGCCGTTATCATATTACACATATCAACAACGGTTGGACATAATCTGTTTTAAAAAAAATTGTTTAATTATCTGTAATTTTCTAGTGTTTGTGAATTGACTAATGCATGCCCTGTGATTTTTACTTTTTCCCATTCAAAGTTGCGGTATTGATTGTTTGGCCGTATGTATAACAAAAAAAGATAACGGTTCTTGTAGATACCCGTATCCGTCGATATTGGAATTTATAGAGAACCCGACAAACACCCGATGATGATAGGACACATGTATTCTTTAGTTGTCATTGTCATTATTTGGAGCTCGTTTTACGAGGTAGAATGGGCGTCGTCGATGAAGTATTCTATTAATTTAAATGATATTTAAATTAACGTTTTTAGTGAATTCATTCTGTTAATTTAAATGATATTTAAATTAATGTTTTTAGTGGGTTCATTTTGTTATTTTAAATGATATTTAAAATTAATGTGTTTTTTGAGTGAATTCATTTTTATTTAGTTTAAATGATATTTAAATTAAAGCTTTATTTTGAATTTATTTTCTTAAGTTTATTTTTATTGAAAATAAAATAAATATTTGATTTGAAAAATAATTTTATAAGTACATTTGATTTGAAAAGTCATTTATTTCAATTTGTTAATTGATTTGAAAAATCGTTTTTTAAAAGCGAAGAACTCGTTTTGCATCGTGTGTTTTGAGCTCGATTTTAGCTCGGTTTTTAAGCCCGTTTCCTTTGCGAATTGGCACGAATCTCGAGTACACTAACCCACCTATACCAATACCCATCAACCCATGTTCGAACCCCCCCCCCAAGCAGCAGCCCGCATAAAACCGCAAACAGTCCCCTGTTTTGCGAGCCAATTCCCGAGCCCAAACCCGCTCCAAACACTACCAAGACCCGTACCCATTAACCCTAACCCATACCCTAGTATCCTACCCATATTATCCTAGCTTGATCACCAAGAAACCCCCCAAAACGAACCCTAGAAACCCCTCCCAAAGCTGCTGGACAGCAGCTATTTCCAGCGAGCCCGATTTGCCTCTCCCTCTCTTTTAACCTACTTTAACTCCTTATAAATACTACCCCTTCACCATACATTCCTTCCTCTAAGTCCTCAATACATCCAAGCATCACGTACAAGCTTTAAACCTCAGAAAAAAACCCTAAACATCCTTCAAAAACCCTAAACAAAACCGACACACAAACTGAAACTGTTTGTGTGTCCTCTTCGAAAACCCATTCGTTCCTCCATCAAAACTCCATAAAAATTCGAGTTTCTTGTTCCTAATTAACCACATAACATCCATATACACATTAGACAAAGAATTACGAGCCAAATTGCCCTTGAGAGTACACGAAATCCCTCGAAAAACAGAGTGAAATAACACTCTGTTTTTTGGTTTCTTCTTGTCTGTCCAGTTCTGTTTGTGCTCGTTTTTCGTGCCCATTAACCCAAATAGAGCAGGGGTTGCTTTAAGATCCTTGTTCTCCTCTCTTTCTAGTTTCCAAAACATCTTTCGAATCGAATGTTCGTCGTGAAACGAGGGAGATATCACTGTTTTAAAATCGCTGTCCAGAAACTTTCCAAAACGCGTGTTTGCTTTATTCTTCGTCGACGACGGCCTCTCGAGATAAAATCTACCATCGATTACGACCCAAGACGGTGTCAACGATACATGTAGGTTGAGGGTGCATCAAATCCCCTTTTCTCTCCTTTTTTATTTCGTTTTTTTTATGCCTTTTTTATAGTTTGTTTTTTGTTTGTTTTCGTTTTGTTTATCGTTTGTTTTAATTAACTATGAAACTAGTTAGTCCGAGTATGAGTTAAAGTACCACCACGAACACCCGCGTTGACTTGAGATGGGAAAAGAAACCGCTCCTTCTGTCGGTCGTACACCCCCGTCTCATTTACATATCCTCGTGTTCAAGGTAGGGCATAAATAAAACGAGTTGTCTAACTTTCATTGCTTTCGACCCCTTTCTTGTTTACCAAATTGATAGACCCTAGGACCCGTTGCATGTTAGTTTAACCTCTGGTTGTTAACCTATGACGTATTTAGATGACTTTAATTTAATTTAATAACCTAATTAGACACGATAGGTGGCTTCGACGTAAGTTATAAAATCAATCGACGATTCTGTAAATAATTGAATGCATCTCTCTCTTTCGCCTAATTTCTCGCTAGTATAAGAGTGCGTGATTAGCACCTTCTTATTGACACTCGATGAGTTAAATTATTTAGCGAATTTAACCTGATTGGACCCTTTAGGCCGTGTAGAATGCACCCTTGCGCGACAATCAATCAACATCGTTTTTAACTCGTTTTCTAACTTGTTTTCGATTCCTTTTCGCAATCATTCGATCTAATCAATAAATCTAACTTAGGAACTAGGTTGGCTTTGGTTGGACCGTGGGTCATGTGAGCCATGGGCCACCCTCATGTGCACGGTTTTCAAGGCCCAATGGCCGTGTGTTTTGTGTCGTGTTTTGAGTTGTATGTAGCAATTGTAATTAGATCGAGTTGTAATTTATTTATCGTTGTGTCGGCATGAAATGCCTGGTTTGTAATAGGTAGATCCCAACGGCTCCCCCATTCCCCCTTAAGCCTTGTTTGTTTGCTTTGTATGTTGTTTAGATCAATCAACCCACATGCTAAATTACAACTTTGACAAAGTTAGTATAGTTGCATCTAAATCAACATAGAAACTTCACATGTTAGGGTTTAAAACAACGTTTGCATTTCATACATCGCAGTAGCTATGACCTTGTTTGAAATCCGACACTTGACTTAGTAGAGGCCGTTATCGACGGGCGGGGTTGGGTGTCCTTATGGGCTTCCCAACACGTACCCTCACCCCTTACTCAAGATCTATGGTTTGTGGATCCGTCTAAATACCATTGGATTACGAGAGTCATTCAATTCGAGTGATATAGGGTACAAGTCTTTATCTTTAATCACTCGTAGTCGATTGGCTTTATGCTTTTCGATGAAAGGTGTAAAGTTGACTTGAACGGTTCCAAGTTCCCAAAAACTTGGTGGCGACTCTAATATGTCTTAATTCGATTCGAAAGAACCTCGAGTCGATTATGCCGGTGTGGATCCCTCGGACGCAGTTCCGAGGGCCTTGTCCACAGATTTGGCGACTCCATTGGGAAAAGAGGACTAGTTACATTGTGTTTCTAGGGTCTTTTCCTCCGAGGTGAAACTTGAAAAGAAAGTGTTGGAAAGTAAAACATTACTCATAGTGCTACGATTCATGCATAAACCCTTAAGGACTTGCCCGGGCCGTCCCAGCGTTTCTTCGTGATGCGTGGGGGGCGACGTCCCACTATGCCAGGAAGCTGCACATTGCTCGCTTCCACTTCGCCTCGCGTGGTTCTTGGGAATGGGGACGATCTTCTAGGTACTTTACCTTAAGACACCTCGCTTTATAAGACCGCAAAAGGATGGAGGGCATAAACCTTCTTGTAGAAGACTTGCCGAGACTTAGAGATGTCTAGGAGCATACATCCTTATAGCATGAGAATGACAATGTGCAATATGTTTTCCCGAGTCTTTTTTTTCGAAAATTCCAAGTCCTTTTCAAAACCGAACTTTTGAACAACTTACTTTTAAACCTAGCATGATTTTCAAAACGCGGAATGCTGCCCAAATAGGACTTCGGCCCAAATTGAGCTTTTATAGCCGGCATGCTGCCCATTTCAAATCTCATTTTCAAATCAATCCTTCGTTTTTCAAAATCAATCCAAAATGCCTCTTGAACCTCAACCAAGCATGAAATGCGTCAAGTCGTGTCCAGGTCATGGCCGTGTTAGGCCGGGTGTGTTTCGTTCTAAGAGTCTAGAACACGACCTTGTTGGGTCACCCAAGCTCACCTCTTGGGCCTTGAGTCATGTTGGTCGACCTTTTGGTCTAGGATAGTCCACAAAAACGCCCAAGCTAGGCCATTTAGGGCGTTTCACCCGAACCTATGGGCTATGTTAGTCCAATCACGGGTTTGGCCACACCGAGTCCGGTTTATAACCGATTTATGACAGTTTGAGTCATGTCGTTTTGTCGAGTCTAAAATGAACCAAGGTCTAGATCCAACCGTGAGTCGAACCTCTGGTTAGTCAATCTCAAGTCGAGTCTTTGTTTGAGTCAAGTTGGGGTCGTGTCCGTAAGTGTGCAGGGGCTCTTACTTTAAATATTGACTCAGTACGGGGTTTTCTTGTAGAAAGGCCGCCAAAAACCCGACGTCAAGCAATGGAAGATGCTATCAACAAGCTCACGGAGGCCGTGAACCTCATGATGACCCGAATGGATGTGATCGAGTCTAAGTTGGTTGAAGATTCCTCTTCATCTACTCCACCTCTGACTGATTTGGAGAAACGGTTCAAGTTCATCGAGGACCGTTTGAAGCTCTCCCAAGGGAAGAATATCCACTATGAGAATGCTAGGGCCTATGCCCCGATTCGGACAAGTTGCCCACGAACATGGTACTCACGACATCCCAAAGTTCAAGGGCATCAAGATCCATCCACCATGTTAAGGCCTATAAAGGGTACTTAGCACCAAGGGAGTACTGCTGATATGCTCTACGAAATTTTCGCCCAATCTGCGGGAGAACACCCAAAGGCTTGGTTCTACAATCTTGACCTTAAGAACTTCCCCACTTTCGAAGATATTACGGTGGAGTTCTCAGTAAGCACTATCTTGACAATGTTGATATTCAAACCAACATAAGAACCTTGGAGGTTATGACACAAAAGGAGAAAGAGGGCTTTACTGAATTCCTCGCAAGATGGCGCGCTGAAAGCGTGAAGTTAGCTAAGAAGCCCGACGAAGTTGAAATGGTGGATAAGTTCGTAAAGAATCTACGACCTGTTTACCGTAATGCTCAAATACCAGAAATTTCGGTTCTTTCAAAGAATTGATAAGGATCGGGATAAAGATAGAGGACGATGTCCGAATTGCCGAAGTCGAGAAGCCAAAGGGATACCAAGGGGCTTCATCATCAAAAGCAAAAGCGCCCGCAGCGGCCCACTTTGTTGAAACTGTCAATCTCCTAGATGGACAGTCAAAAAGGCCTCCGCGCCAGGCTCCGAGGGTATTCACTGATATCGGGTGCACTTACGCCTATGCTCTCCAAAGGCTCATGGCCCAAGGAAAGTTGAAGCCCATTGGTCCAACTCCGGACCCTCCTGGCGATCAACAAGGCAAATGGTACAAACCGAATGCCTCACGTGCCTTTCATCAAGGGAAGGGACACGATACTGAAAGGTGCTTTAGACTAAAGCACGAAATTCAAGATATGATTGAGAACGGAACGCTCCCAATCCCGGCCATAAAGCCCAACAACGTCACCAATCCGTTTGGCGACCACACTAACTTTGTCTCTGTCGAAGACAATGTCGATTACTCCCATCTTATCCACCCATGTCACTTGAAAGGGGTGTTTATCGGGAAAATATTTGTGGATTGCTTTGAATTCTTGCCAAACCCGAAGAATGAAATTCAAATCGGGAGTCTCGCTCTAGAATGTACTCCTCTCGTTAACGAAGTTAATAAAGGACAATTCGATTCACCAACCTTCATCACTGGCGTAGATCCTCAGAGGACTACCTCGGGTTGGAGGAAAACCATCACAGGGATCAAGGACTAGAACCGAGCATCTAAGCTGACAGCTGAACAAGAGAAAGCTCAAGACCAGATTTGAAAAATTATGAGTCGGGATCTATTTTCTTATCTTAGTCGAGTCGAGTCTAGGACTTTCTTTTCCTGAAGTTGAGTCGTTTGTTCCGCGATGACCTAGGGTGTGTCCTGGGAATCGTTCCTTTGAGTCTGTTAAGCATGTGTCATTCCAATAAAAGTTGCAGTTCGTTTCCAAATTTGTCTTGTTTTCAATCTTCAATCATTCTGAAAGCATGATAAAATGCACAACACACTCAAAGGCATCCCTGGGGTAGAAATATGTCCCGTTTCAAAATGTAAGGTACACTAGGATCCTGTGTTTGATTCCTTTACCTATTCCATGTCTGGCGGTAGAAAACCTCCATCAAAACCAATGCTTAGCACAAGCCTTTAGATGATTCTATGACGAACCCGTGCTAGCTCCTTGTTTTCCATATCTATGACGGAAGGCAAGCCCATCCCCAACAAAATCATCCAATCTCGAAGAGAGAAGATATCAACCCGTTCTAACAAGGAATTGTTAGTTCCTACCCAAATTAATTGGCGAAGCCCTGTTTTCAAGGTGTATCCATTTATGACTAAGAGAATGAATAGAAGATCATTTTCAAAAAAGAGAAAAATTGGAAAAAATGAAAAAAATGAAAAAATGAAAAAAGAAAAGTGATGAAAGAAAAAGGAAAAAAGGAAAAAAGATGTTGAAGTCATTGCAGAACGCTTTTGGTTGAATGTCGAAGTTACGGAAGCCAGAAGTCAAGTCAAGTACCCATAGTTGAAGTTTAATGGGCGAAGCCCAAAAGCTTATGTAGTAACCTCTTTACCCCTAAGTCCTTCCTGAGACGATTCTGAGGGGATAGTCGGGAATTTTGAGAATCATTCCGCTTGTTTTGTTATACCTAGCCTTTAGGGTCCAGACATGGAAATTTGAACCCACATCATTTTCCAACCCATTTGTACTCGGGTTTCATCAAATCTGAGACACCATTTCCAACCACGTTTTAAGCCATAGCCCTTGGCCTTAACACCACAAAACGAACCTTCAGAATGATGGTTTACCTTTCAAACCTATTTTTACCAAGCTCCACATCCCAAAGAACCACAACCTTTGGTACCAACCCTAGACACGGGATTTTACAGTACCTTACAGGCTAGAATGGGATACGACATGATACCTTAGGTGAAACCTTCGAGTGTGTACACATGATCAAAATGCCATGTTTATGCACCATGATCGAACTACGTCGGATTTGATTTCGCTCCACGCGAATACGTAGGCAGTCCTTCAGAATAAGGGATTCAATCCATCCATCATCCAAGTTGTTATCTTGTCGGTTTCTTACGGGTCTTAACCAAGTCCAAATGAAGCCACCTTTGTTTGAGTCAGTCTTAGCACTCGATGTAGGCTAGGATAAGGATATAGGTTCGGGTGAATAGTATCAAGTCTCAGAATGAGCTTTATCTAATGGTTTAGGCAAAGATGCTGAGTCACATAGATGTGGGTTTGTGTTGGGAACAGAAAATATGAAAAACCCGCTGAAAAGAAAGAAGGCGTGGAAGAAAAATAGTAAAAGCCCGCTGAAAAGAAAGAAGGCGGTGGTAAGAAATGATGAATACTCGCTGAAAAGAAAGGAGGCGAGGAGAAGAGTGACAGAATGTTCCCAACAAGAGTGACAGAATGTTCCCAACAAGAGTGACATGTGATGTCTAAGTGTTCTCATAAAATTAACCTGTGTTTAGTGTCTGGGCGAAGCCAACGTTGTCCCTCTGTGAGTTTAATACACCTTGTCAATGCCAAGTGATCTTGATTCCCATGTGCCCTCGGGAGCACGCCCATGCCATACGATATCTCTATCCCAAGTTCGACGACCTTGTGATTCCCATTTGCCATCTTTTGGCGCCGGAACGGCCAATTTACATTTCTACCCCCCAACAAGTCAATAATTGAATTAAAACCCGTGCACACTTACGGTTTTATTTTCCTTTTTTGTTTTACGGTAGCGGGCTACGCCCACGTTTGTTTACGGGTCATACAGAATGTCTGAGTCACATTTCATGCTCACCCATCAAGGTTCAATTTCAAAATTTCAAAAACTTTCAAAATTTCAAAAACTTTCAAAATTTCAAAAAACTTTTTGGGTCGACGACCCAGCATCCAAGTGATTCATTTCAAATTCAAAATTGTCAACATGTTCAAATTTCGGGTCGATGACCCAGTCTTTCAAATTCAATTTTCGGTCGATGACCCAATCATTCAAAATTTTCAAATTCAATTTTCGGTCGATGGCCCAATCATTCAAAATTTTCAAATTCAATTTTCGGGTCGATGACCCAGTACTTCAAAATGATCCAATTCCAAGATCGATGATCCCAATGTGCTTATGTGATGATTATTGCTAGTACATTTTCTATGTTTCAAATGTAGCAGGATATGCTTCAACTGGGGGCTCTAAAGTCTTCGACTTTAGAGCCATTGCAAACTGGGGGCTCTGAAGCCGTTGGCTTCAGAGACCATTATCAAGATGAAATGGATGACATCCACTCAGAATTCAATTCAATTACAAGAGTATGAAATGGAAGAATTCCTTAGCTGAAAGCAAATGATGAAAGCGACGGCAACCTCCTCGGAAAGTCCCGTCCCATTTAGACAAGTGCCAGCAGATGATAAATCTTGGGCCAATGTCAGTAGATGATGAATTTTGGACATACGCCAGCAGATGATAAACTTTGGGCATGTGTCAGCAGTTGCCGAACTACGACGCGGGTTTGATTCCGTCAGAAACGGATACGTAGGCGCCTAAGGATAAGGCTCAACCCACCATTTATGCAATTCATGGGTCGATGACCAACAATGATAATTCGACGCAACAGAAGCAAGAGTTAATCCCCAACGAAGTTTCGGTATGATCTCTTCTTATGGTCAAGAGCTTATATACGCAAGTCTAATGGACTATAAACGACCCAAAGAATCCTCGGTCGAAAGGGACCTGGGGTATACTTTGACTTTCGCCTTGTCCAAGCCTCGGTCAAAGTGGGGGCTCAGAGATACCCGTATCCGTCGATATTGGAATTTATAGAGAACCCGACAAACACCCGATGATGATAGGACACATGTATTCTTTAGTTGTCATTGTCATTATTTGGAGCTCGTTTTACGAGGTAGAATGGGCGTCGTCGATGAAGTATTCTATTAATTTAAATGATATTTAAATTAACGTTTTTAGTGAATTCATTCTGTTAATTTAAATGATATTTAAATTAATGTTTTTAGTGGGTTCATTTTGTTATTTTAAATGATATTTAAAATTAATGTGTTTTTTGAGTGAATTCATTTTTATTTAGTTTAAATGATATTTAAATTAAAGCTTTATTTTGAATTTATTTTCTTAAGTTTATTTTTATTGAAAATAAAATAAATATTTGATTTGAAAAATAATTTTATAAGTACATTTGATTTGAAAAGTCATTTATTTCAATTTGTTAATTGATTTGAAAAATCGTTTTTTAAAAGCGAAGAACTCGTTTTGCATCGTGTGTTTTGAGCTCGATTTTAGCTCGGTTTTTAAGCCCGTTTCCTTTGCGAATTGGCACGAATCTCGAGTACACTAACCCACCTATACCAATACCCATCAACCCATGTTCGAACCCCCCCCCCAAGCAGCCCGCATAAAACCGCAAAACAGTCCCTGTTTTGCGAGCCAATTCCCGAGCCCAAACCCGCTCCAAACACTACCAAGACCCGTACCCATTAACCCTAACCCATACCCTAGTATCCTACCCATATTATCCTAGCTTGATCACCAAGAAACCCCCCAAAACGAACCCTAGAAACCCCTCCCAAAGCTGCTGGACAGCAGCTATTTCCAGCGAGCCCGATTTGCCTCTCCCTCTCTTTTAACCTACTTTAACTCCTTATAAATACTACCCCTTCACCATACATTCCTTCCTCTAAGTCCTCAATACATCCAAGCATCACGTACAAGCTTTAAACCTCAGAAAAAAACCCTAAACATCCTTCAAAAACCCTAAACAAAACCGACACACAAACTGAAACTGTTTGTGTGTCCTCTTCGAAAACCCATTCGTTCCTCCATCAAAACTCCATAAAAATTCGAGTTTCTTGTTCCTAATTAACCACATAACATCCATATACACATTAGACAAAGAATTACGAGCCAAATTGCCCTTGAGAGTACACGAAATCCCTCGAAAAACAGAGTGAAATAACACTCTGTTTTCGCGGTTTCTTCTTGTCTGTCCAGTTCTGTTTGTGCTCGTTTTTCGTGCCCATTAACCCAAATAGAGCAGGGGTTGCTTTAAGATCCTTGTTCTCCTCTCTTTCTAGTTTCCAAAACATCTTTCGAATCGAATTTTCGTCGTGAAACGAGGGAGATATCACTGTTTTAAAATCGCTGTCCAGAAACTTTCCAAAACGCGTGTTTGCTTTATTCTTCGTCGACGACGGCCTCTCGAGATAAAATCTACCATCGATTACGACCCAAGACGGTGTCAACGATACATGTAGGTTGAGGGTGCATCAAATCCCCTTTTCTCTCCTTTTTTATTTCGTTTTTTTTATGCCTTTTTTATAGTTTGTTTTTTGTTTGTTTTCGTTTTGTTTATCGTTTGTTTTAATTAACTATGAAACTAGTTAGTCCGAGTATGAGTTAAAGTACCACCACGAACACCCGCGTTGACTTGAGATGGGAAAAGAAACCGCTCCTTCTGTCGGTCGTACACCCCCGTCTCATTTACATATCCTCGTGTTCAAGGTAGGGCATAAATAAAACGAGTTGTCTAACTTTCATTGCTTTCGACCCCTTTACTGTTTCGGCCAAATTGATAGACCCTAGGACCCGTTGCATGTTAGTTTAACCTCTGGTTGTTAACCTATGACGTATTTAGATGACTTTAATTTAATTTAATAACCTAATTAGACACGATAGGTGGCTTCGACGTGAGTTATAAAATCAATCGACGATTCTGTAAATAATTGAATGCATCTCTCTCTTTCGCCTAATTTCTCGCTAGTATAAGAGTGCGTGATTAGCACCTTCTTATTGACACTCGATGAGTTAAATTATTTAGCGAATTTAACCTGATTGGACCCTTTAGGCCGTGTAGAATGCACCCTTGCGCGACAATCAATCAACATCGTTTTTAACTCGTTTTCTAACTTGTTTTCGATTCCTTTTCGCAATCATTCGATCTAATCAATAAATCTAACTTAGGAACTAGGTTGGCTTTGGTTGGACCGTGGGTCATGTGAGCCGTGGGCCACCCTCATGTGCACGGTTTTCAAGGCCCAATGGCCGTGTGTTTTGTGTCGTGTTTTGAGTTGTATGTAGCAATTGTAATTAGATCGAGTTGTAATTTATTTATCGTTGTGTCGGCATGAAATGCCTGGTTTGTAATAGGTAGATCCCAACGGCTCCCCCATTCCCCCTTAAGCCTTGTTTGTTTGCTTTGTATGTTGTTTAGATCAATCAACCCACATGCTAAATTACAACTTTGACAAAGTTAGTATAGTTGCATCTAAATCAACATAGAAACTTCACATGTTAGGGTTTAAAACAACGTTTGCATTTCATACATCGCAGTAGCTATGACCTTGTTTGAAATCCGACACTTGACTTAGTAGAGGCCGTTATCGACGGGCGGGGTTGGGTGTCCTTATGGGCTTCCCAACACGTACCCTCACCCCTTACTCAAGATCTATGGTTTGTGGATCCGTCTAAATACCATTGGATTACGAGAGTCATTCAATTCGAGTGATATAGGGTACAAGTCTTTATCTTTAATCACTCGTAGTCGATTGGCTTTATGCTTTTCGATGAAAGGTGTAAAGTTGACTTGAACGGTTCCAAGTTCCCAAAAAACTTGGTGGCGACTCTAATATGTCTTAATTCGATTCGAAAGAACCTCGAGTCGATTATGCCGGGTGTGGATCCCTCGGACGCAGTTCCCGAGGGCCTTGTCCACAGTTCTTTGTTAAGCCGTTATCATATTCCATATATTAACAACGGTTATTGTAAATCCGTTGTCATATTACACCAATAAATAACGGTTTTTCTTATAACCGTTATAAATACAGATCCACTGTGAAAGCTGAAAAGTTTGTGGTTTTACTAAGGCAGGCCCTATTATTGTTGTTGTTTGACCATTATTCACCTCATGCATGCATGCACAATTAATACAAGTTTGAATGTAACGTATGGATGAAATTAATCCAATTAGTTATAACTTTATTATACTATAAATAGCATCACATTTCCAGTAACAATAAGAATCACTTTATTATTACTAACCTTTCTACTTCACTTTTTAAATAATCTACATATACATATATATCATAATTAAAATAATGTCGTCGTCTTCATCATCCGCAATCGCACCTCCTCAACAATCGGTAACCCGCTATATCAACCCGATTGCGTGCATAATCCACAATCTCCCAATCATACTCGATGCTGTTGTGAATCCAGCTTATAAGTCTCTTAACCCATTGAGGGACATCCTCAATGAGAATGAGTTTTCAAATGTTAGGGCAATCTACCCGGCTTGGATTTCTAGTTGTGGGTTTCTTGGATATGCTCTGATCATGTTCGAGGGGATGGTCTTGGCGATTTTTGCCAAGCAAAATAACTCGCTGCAAGGTATGTATCACGTGACCATCAAAGGGGCAAAAGTGACTATTATATCTACGATCCAAAGGATCGTTATGTTCACGCTGGGCCTCACTTATGGGTTGCCACCGCTGAGGACGCTCATCTGATGAGAAGGCTCATTCCGTACAATTTTATTAATGTACCGAAATCATGGGAAGACGAAGAAGTGCCTCATGTCGATCCCCGTCTTGATGCCGATGTAGTACGCTTGATTTATAATCATGTTTATCCTTAGTACCCACCTCCTAGTCAAACTCCTATTAGGGTGTTTGATTAATATACTAATTAGTTAGCTGTTTGTTTTTGTGGTTTTTTAATTTTTTATTGTGTTGTGTTTCCTTGTTTCCCCTTGTTGTATTGTTTTTTTTACGCTATTGTATAGTATGCTCGTTTTAATATATTGCTGTACTCTTTATTACATGAAAATGCTTATTAACATTGATTTTAAATAACTTGTGAACGGTCAAATGAATGAAAAAATAACATATAATATAATGACTACGGTAGTACATAAAAACCGTGTTAGATCACAAACACCTCTAAAATAAATGGAAATTGGAAGATATTAATAAGATAATTACAACGGTTCTTATAAGAACCGTGTTAAATTATGCAATTATTGAATAACATTATTTTAAATAACCTTCTTTCTCTCTCTCTCTCTCTCTCTCTCTCTCTCTCTCTCTCTCTCTCTCTCTCTCTCTCTCTCTCTCTCTCTCTCTCTTATTACTCAATTTATGTCAAGTGGTAGCTCTTCTTCTTCCTCTATTTCAACAGGGACATGTAATTACTCTGTTCCGGCAGCATTGCGGGCTTCTTGGACTTTGCAAAATCCGGGAAGAAAGTTTCTTACTTGCAAATTCTATAATCCCGAGACTAAAATGCGTGGATGCAATTAATTCAAGTGGGTTGATGAACCAATGACTGAGTGGCAGAGGAAGGTTATAAACAGGTTAGTGAATGAGAAAAAGAGCATGGATATCGAGATTGCTCAAGTGAGAAGTATACTATATCAATTTGAAGAATCGAAGCGGGAAAATGACAGTGAAATATTGAAGGCAAAAGAAGAATGCAAGAAGTCAACCATGGATATCGTAGAACTCAAAAATAATGAGGCATGGTTAAAGTTAATTGTCAAATTTCCTTTTCTAATTGTTATTTACCTTGTTTATTATGTATGGTGGTAGTTTGTACTCTTTATGTGTAAACCTGTAATCCTTTAAATTAATGGAAATAAGCAAGATTTTCTAAGAAACATATTATAATTAGCTGGCATATACCAAATGATGCTTTATTTCTTGGTGGTAAAATCAAACACAATGAAATATAAAATAAAACGGTTATACCCAAAACGTTATTAAAGACGTATATAGTTATAACAGTTCAGGCCGTTGTTATGTATATAAAAATGATGCTTTATTTCTTGGTGGGAAATCAAACAACATGAAAATATTATAGACAATGGTTATTTCTAACTCGTTGTAGATAGTACGAATCAATTACGGTTTCAAACAAAAATGTAGTCTGTTTGGAAACAAAATATAACGGTTTTTCTTATACCGTGTTTATTACTTTCCAAAAAACAAGGTCTTGCAAGTGTTGTATTATTCACACATATATACTATGAGCTTCCCCTCCCCCACATAATATTCTCAAACATTGAGCTTCCCCTCAACCACCAGCCTACCCTATCGCCGTCGCAGTCATCGTCATCATCGCCATTACCGCCGCCAGATCAATCCGGATTCTCCTCTTTAAAGAAGTAATAAACCCTCCTCTCGGTAGATTTATTTGTTTTTATAAGTATGCATTGTTATGGTTCGTCGGTTTTAAACTCGTCGTCAAAAGTTACCTAACCAAAACAATATTTATAAGTTCACAAACTACTCTACTCTTAGTAAAGAGGTAAGTAAAGGTCGGATCCCAAGGGACGTGTATTAATGTAGGATTTTCAATTGCAAATGGTTGTATCTAAGGGTGTCACAATTTGGGTTGAGGTAGGAGATCAACTAAAATAATCAACAATAAAAGAAATGTAATAAAAACAAGCAAGATGATTAAAATGAGATGTAAACAATTGATTAAAAGCACTAGGGTGTCATGGGTTCATAGGGGATTCATGGGAGTTGATCATACAAACATGTTCTCTACTAGATGCAAGAACTTATTGTTGTGATGGGATCGAGTTAGTGTATATCTTACCAACCCTAAGAAGGTTTGGGTCCCGGAGCCGAATCGATTAGATTGTACAAAACCGACAAGTCGACTTGGTCCTTCCTATCCAAATATATGCATGGTCTAATAAGACTCGAGTTGGTTTATATCTTACAAGTCTCATTAAAAAGATAAGTGATGGGTAAAAAAATGCAAAAATTCATAGGCTCGCATTTCATCAAACATAACATGTGCATAAGTTGAAATCACAACAAGCAAGCAAACTAATTATGAAAGCATATTAGATGATGAACAAATGAAAATGAAAATGATTCCCAATTAACCCTAGTTAAGGAAACTACTCACTCATTATCAAGTTTAACATGCTAACAAGGTTGTCAATCATACTAGCAAGGCAAAACATGATGAACAAATGAAAATGATTAACAATAATTAAGAAGGATTAAGAGATAATTATACCTATGAAGATGATTTCAAATAATAAAGAAAAGAATAATAGAAGTACTTGATGATTGATGGAAGGTTGTCAATCCTCCAAATAAACCCAAATAATCTTCTAATTACCCAAAATAAATGAAGAACACTAGAGAAATTAGGCAAAGATTAAGAAATGAGATTTGTATTAAAACTAGATTAAGAGTTGATTACAAGATTAAGAGAGTATTAAGATGAGATTACTAATTGATTACTACTTGATTAAGAGAGCATGTTAATCTAGGTAGTACAAAGGGGTATTTATACTAAAGATTAGGCACAAAGATTAGGGTTACTAAGGGCTTAAATGACTATTAAGACCCTTAAGAAAAGTTGAGGAAAATGCTCCTCTCCCAAGGAAATGAGCATCTCCGTTTTGCTAGTCTCGTATGGATATGCTCGTCCCGAGCCGCTTGAGTCTTGGCACGGTGGGTTCTGTCAGCTGATCTGAGCGGATCATTAGAGGAGACGCTCGGATCCTATGGCTTCAATAAGAGCGTCTTGGGCACGGACGCTCGGATTGTGGTGCAGGGAGACGCCCGGATTGCTGGCAATCCGCTTAGATCTTGGGTTAGACAACTTCTCTTCTCTTCATTCCTCAACAATCCGCGGGGATCTTGTTGAGGATGCAAGGATCCTTTCATCATTGCCCAATCTACTTTATTATCTACATAGGCCTTCTAGTATCATCTTCACTTTGATGCTTGGTCATTAGATTCGATTAATTTAGCTCCATTTCGCCATGTAAATGCAAGGTTTGCACTCCTCTCCTACCAAGGAAACAAAACCTCAAAGAATATGCAAAATGGGAAACTAAAGATAGTAAATGACCCAATTATGCACTATAAAGCATAGGAACGAGGCTAATTCGGGGACTAAATGTGCTCAAATATGAGTCACATCATGTTATTATTTGTTTATTAATTTCTGCTTTAGATATGGTCCAAAAGCGGAAAAGAAACGATGGAAATGCATCAGGCGCCGACTCAGGTGATGAGAATAAGTAAAGAAGTATACTTAGTTTAGTGTTTGGTCATGCTTACGTTTCTTGATACAATTTATTTGATGAAGGCTATGAGCGAGAGGAAGAAGGTGAACATTTCAAAGAAAAAGACTGTCTTTTACGGTCCCGAGGTGGTTATAGATTGATTAAGAAGAAACTTGTAAGTACAAAATTCTTATAGTATTAGACTATTAGGTGTTTTAGTCGGATGTTATATATGTTCATAGTAATCATACATATTTTGAGAGGATATCAATGTGATGAATGAATTGTAGGCAAAGCTTGGAAAATTCAGTCGTTACGATGCTTGGGGTGGAAGGTCACATTCCTAAGATTGGAAAGACGAAAACTGAATATAATAAGGACATCAAAGAGAAAATTGTAAGTTTGATTAAATATATCACTCCTACCACTGGTAGTGTAATACCCCGTAATTTAGTAAATGAGATATTAATAATTTATGTATTTTTAAATAATTAATTACAGCAATTATAATTAATAAATCAAAATAAGACGAGAATGTAGTAAAATAGTAAACGAGTCGGGAAAGGAGACGGGCCGAGTAAATTGGAAGTGTAAATGGGCCAAGTTTGTGTAGTAGTTGTCTAGCACATAGAGAATAATAATAATAGTAATCGTATTTCATATAATAATAATAAACGGTAATTACGTTATAATATTAATAGTAATAATAATAATAAAATAATAAATGAGTCAGAGGGCGTGACTTGGGGCGTGATTATAAGTTGACTCGGGAATTCTAGTAACGTGATTATATAATAATAATACTAATAATAATAATAATAATAATAATAATAATAATAATAATAATAATAATAATAATAATAATAATAATAATAATAATAATAATAATAATAATAATAGTAATAAATTGAGAACAGGTTCCAAGTCTTACAGAATGAGTCTCTACTGTTAGATGAGGGGACATCTGGTCAGCAGGTTGATGTGGTGATAGAGGACTTGGGTTTTGTAGTGGAACCAGGAGGGCCCCCTACTGCCCATGAATCTGTCATTCTGGAACATTAGGGGTCTAAATGACCACTTAAAACAGCAGGAAAGCCTTAGTTTCCTGTTGAAGAATAAAATTGACTGTGGTGCTATCCTTGAAACACATGTAAAATCTAAGGCTATTCAGGAGATTTATAATAGGAGTTTTTCATCTTATAGATTGGTTCATAATTCTGGTTAATATGCTAATGGTAGGATCTGGGTCTTGTGGCAACCCAGCTCTGTTGCATTAAAAGTGCTCTCCACCTCTGCTCATCATATCCATTGTGAAGTTTCTCACTTTGCTACTGGTAAGGTGGTCAATATTACTTATGTTTATGGCTTTAATACTAGAACTGAAAGACAAGAGTTATGGGATACTCTTAAAACTATCTCTGTCTCTATTCACTCTCCTTGGATTTGTATGGGGGATTTTAATGTGGTTAGGGCAGTGGATGAAAGATTGGGTACTGCTCATTTCCACCTTGCTGATATGAATGAATTCAACTCATGTTTAGAGGACTGTGGCCTGGTTGATCATCCAGCTACAGGGTGCCACTACACATGTAACAATAAGCAAGGGGATGGCTCAAGGTGGGCTAAACTTGACCGTATTATGATCTCTTCAACTTGGTTCTCTTCTTATTCTTCAGTTGCTTCCTATCATCCTTCTGGAGTCTCTGATCATTCTCCAGGGGTTTTTAAGCTTCTGGCTACTCATGGGAATCGTGGAAAACAGTTTAGATACATGAACTGTTGGGCTCTCTCACCCCACTTCCAACATTGTATCCATCATGAATGGCATGCTTCTTGTAGTGGGGGTAGGATTAATACTCTTTTTCATAAACTGAAAAGACTCAAAGGTGGTCGTAAGAGATTGCATTCCAACACTTTTAGTAACCTGGCTGAGAGGGTTAAGCAAGCCAAGCAGTCTCTTCTTTCCTGTCAGATGGATATCCAACACAATCCCATGGACTCCTCTTTGCACTCTAAGGAAAAGGAATGCCTGCAGGAGTATACTTTGCTTAAATGAGCTGAGATGGAGGCCTTATATCAGAGAGCTAAGGTTCATGATATCAGGTTTAATGAATCCAGTATCAGATTTTTCTACTCTCGTATCTCATCCAGGAAAATCAGGAACACTATTGGAAGAATTCAGGATGAGCATGGTGGTGTGTGTGAGGGTTTGAAAAATGTTGCTCAGGGGTTTGTTCAGTTCTACCAGAAACTTTTGGGCTCCTCGTCTACTGTTAACCAGCTGCCTAGGGATCTCTTTTCTCAGGGCACTCTTTCCCCTGGGGATTCTAGTGCTCTAATCCAGCCTGTTCTTGATAAGGAAATCCTGGAGGCCCTTAAGTCCATTGATAGAAACAAGAGCCCAGGCATTGATGGCTACTCTTCTGGGTTCTTCTTGGATGCTTGGGATACTGTGGGTCTAGATTTCAAAGCTGCTGTCCTGGAATACTTTCAAACTGGGATTATGCCAAGGGTAGCTAACTCCACTCTTCTAGTCCTCATTCCCAAAGTTAATACCCCTGCTACTGTTATGGACTTTAGGCCTATAGCCTGTTGTACTACCTTTTATAAGGTTGTTAGCAAGGTTATTGCTAATAGATTGAAAAGTGTGCTTGGAATCATTATAGGCCCTGAACAGGCAGCTTTTGTTGAGGAGAGGGATCTCTTTGATAACTCCATGATAGCTAGAGAATTAACGGTTATATATGGCATAGCTTATATCACCCCAAGGTGTATGCTGAAGGTGGATATCAGAAAAGCCTTTGATTCTGTTAGTTGATCTTTCCTTCATAATAGTCTTATTAATCTGGGTTTCCCTAAGAAGTTTATTGTCTGGATTATGGGGTGCATTACGTCTCCTTACTATTCCTTATCTATCAATGGAGGGGTCACTAGTTTCTTTCCTGGCAAAAGGGGTCTGAGGCAAGGGGACCCTCTTTCCCCTTATCTTTTTGTTATTTGTATGGAGATTCTTTCTAGATTGCTGAGAAGATTACCTCGTCATGCTGGTTTTTCATTTTACCCAAAGTGTGTACATCTAAATCTCACGCATTTGGTGTTTGCAGATGATCTACTAGTATTTACAAGGGGGGACCTTCCTTCCGTACAAGCTGTAGCTAACTGTTTATTTACTTTTGCTGCCTATTCTGGTCTGCAGCCTAGCCCTGCCAAAGCCTGTCTTTATTTTGGTGGGGTGGCTTCTGATGTCAAGGCTCTTATCTTGGGTTTAACTGGGTTTAGTGAAGGTCAGCTGCCTTTTCGTTATTTGGGTCTTCCCCTGTTTAATGCTAGGCTTTCCACTGATATGTATCAACCCCTCCTTGACAAGATTAAAGCTAGAATCACTCACTGGACTAACAATGCTCTTAGTTATACTGGTAAGGTTCTTCTTATTAATTCTGTTATTTTTGGCCTTCAAAATTTTTGGGGAGCTGCAGTACTCTTGCCTAAGGGAATTATCAAGAAAATTCGCAAAATTTGTAAGGACTTCTTGTGGGGTATTGAGGATGGTACGAGGAAGCACGTCTTCATCAGTTGGGCTGCCCTCTGTCAACCTAAGAGGGAAGGTGGCATTAATATAAAGGAAGTCCTTAGCTGGAATAGATCCCAAATGATGAAATGAATTTGGAAACTTCATTATCGACCCAATTCACTCTGGGCTAGATGGGTGACCACTTACATTCTCAAAGGGGCTAGTGTTTGGCATGCTACTCCAAGTATTAGTCTTTCATGGTATTGGAATAATGTGCTTCATATGAAGAATATTCTGCTTTCCATTGCTGGAACCCATGTGCAGGTTATGACCTTACTTCAGATTTGTGTTCTAAGGGATAAATTTCAAACTGGTTTGATGTATCAGCTGCTTAGGCAGCATGGTGACTTCAGCATGGTGACTTAATCCCATGGTCTGGTGTGGTGCATGATAAAGCTTGTTTACCTAAACATTCCTTTATCTGTATGATTGCTGTTTTGGATAGGCTCCCAACCATTGTTAATCTGGCTAGGAGGGGAGTCGTCCTTGTGAACAGGTGTGTCCTTTGTGAGCACCATGGGGAGGATTTGGAGCACCTTTTCTTTGACTGTCCATACTCTCAGACAGTTTGGAGGGAGGTGTCTACCTGGTTGCAGGTCCAACTGGTTTCTTGTTCTCTGGTCCAACTTGTTGGCTGGTTTACCTCTGATATCGAAGGTAGAAGCTGGCATCATCGTAGGCAGAGATGTGTGCTTGTTGCTGTGGTCTATTACCTATGGAAGGAGCGCAATTATAGGATCTTCAATGGGGCTCAACGCCCCCTACTGTTCTTAGTACTCTTATCCGACAATGTATTAGTACTAGGATGGCTTTTTGTTAGGTTTTTCACTTGGTTTCTTTTTTTGTTGTTCTGTTTTTTCTCTCCTTAAGAGGGTCTCCTTGATCTCCTTTGTAGGAAAGTTAGGATAGGGTCTTGTAATCATTTTCCCATTTTAAGATATATAAGATCCTTGCTTTTCTGCAAAAAAAAAATAAAAAAAAATAATAGAAATAATAATAACAATATAATACGGTATAATAATATTTCTTAGAAATTTCCTAATTGGTTTCTTATAACCTTAACCTATCAATATAAATAGATGGTAAATCTCAACAATAGTCTTTATAATTCATAAGTCTGAAAATAATTCATAAAAGAGAGAGAGAGGGAGATTTAGAAGGGAGATACGGAAGAACTCGGCTTTTATTATCGTCTCAAGGTAAGTTTATATAACCGTCTCACAATATAATGTATGCTTCTTATGATTATAATAGCTCGAGTTATAGAACACCATAGGACTTGCTTTGACCATGAACTTGACCGTGGCGCACCAGGGGGTTGGCTCGACCTCTGTTTGACCGCCGTTGACCATCACGAGTGGGGTAATGACTGTGTTTTTCGTGGGTGTTTGGGACACGTTGAACCCAAATTTCTGACCCTTGTTGTGACTCCTTTTGACCTGGGTCGGGTTGGGTTGGCACCTGGGTTGTGGGTCGACTAGGGTAGGTGGCTAAGGGTGGTCAGAGGTGGTCAATGGCGCGGACTTGGTGGGTGTTTGACCCGTAATTTGTGAGTATTGTTTGTTGGGTGGAAACCATGGAATTTAACTCGATTTGACCACTGTTTCACTTGACTCTGACCAAGGCTGGGCTAGGGGTATGACCAGGGTGGTTAGTCGACCAAGGCGGGTTGTCTAAGAAGGCTATAGGTCGTGTTTCGTGTGGTGGTGGTCGAAATTCGGGAAAACAGGGGAGGAATTCCTCGTGTTGTTGCTGCCGGTGTTGGGTTGCTGCTGGGGTATGGTTGATGGGCTGAGAGGAGGAGGGACCTCCCCTGGAATCACCGTTGGTCAGTGGTGATGATGGTGGTGGCCAGAGGTGGTGTGGTGTCGGGTAGATATGGTGTCGGGTTTTCGGTATTTGGTGTTCGTGGTTGTGGCTCCTAGGGCGTGAGCTTGTGGAGGTTGGAGTCGGTTGTAGCTTGTGTTTAGGGCGTGGTTTGGTGGCTGGTAGTGAAGGCATCTAGTGGGTAAGGGTGACAGGCTTGGTGGCCGTGGTTGGGCGTGTTTACATGGGTGTTTGGGGGAGGTGTATGAAGGGGAGTTTGGGTATGGTGTCGTGAGGTGGAGGGTTCTTGTGAGTCTTACACGGTTCTTTTTATGTGGGTGGTTGTATGTAGGTTCAGTCGGGTTTTTAAGTGAGTCTGACTCGGGTATTCGTATCTCGTAATAATAATTAATAATAATAAGTTATGAATAAAGAATGATAATAAAAAATGTAAATTGTGGATTAATAAATAATGAATAAAAGTATAAATGAATTAATATTGGAATAATGATATTGTATTAGGTGACGGAGTTGTTGATACGATTTAATTGGGTTTCTACGTGTTGGATTGCTTTGCTTTGCTTGGAGCGTTGTATACGGAATATTTGCTTATCAGGTAGGAATTTCCTACGCAACTCGGATTTGATTGTTAAGTGAATGAATATTTAATTGTGACGGTTCATGAGATTAATGTTAATATTGTGATTTATTATTGGAGACGGAGTATATGTGTAGTTGTTGAGAGAGTTGTATGACGGGATTGTTATTGAGATTTGTTGTACGTTATATTTGGTATAGAGAGTTGATTATTCAGTTGAGCATAACACGGAGGGTGTTACTGCCAGTTGTGCATAGCGAGTAATCGTTACTGCCAGATGTGCATAGTAAGTAATTAATACTGTCAGAGATAGTTGCGCATAGTAAGTGATTACTACTGCCAGTTGTGCATAGTACGGAGGGTACTACTGCCAGTTGAGCATGGTATGAAAGTACCACTGCCAGTTGAATTGAGCATATCACGGTGTTCAGGGGTTGTGCTACTACCAGTGACGTAAGCGAGTTGTACGGATGAAGTAATGAGAATTTGAAGGATGTCTATTTTGGTTGGATTATTATTGTTGTTTGGTTTATTCTTACTCAACCTCGTGGTTGACTGTGTATTCGTGAACACCTGCGGTGAACCATAATGGGGAGCAGATTTGACAGGTACTAAAAAGTAGATGACCTGGGAGCTCATGGGAATGTGTGAGGACTTGACCAGTCTACCTAGAAGTCTAGACCACATAGATTATTTATTCACTTTATTTATTTCCGCTGCGAGTTGTAATTATTTTGTATTGGATTTTAGTTAGTTAAATTGTAATGAACATGTAATCGCTAAGTTTTAATGTAAAGTACTTTGGTGAGTTGGACTTTGTTATTCACTACCTCGGAAAACCGAGATGGTAATGCTCTCATTTACTTGGGATGACTAGATAAAGACTCTTGAATAAATGGGGGTGTTACAGGTAGTCGGAGTTATATAATTGTGTGTTACTTAATGGTTTTATGTGTATGTAGAGGATCTGTGAGAAGGTTATACATGAAGGAAAATGGAAGCCTGAAGGACGTGATGACATTCTTGCTAGGGCAATTGGCTAAGCAGAGCATCCGGGTCGTGTGATAGGGGTATCGACGTATGTTGGTATCACTAAATAGTTTGGGAAAACTACTCGAAGTGGTGATGATTCCAAGAAGGTAATCAATAAATATTGTATTTGAACAAACATAATTTATAACTATATATGCTGAAACTAATTTCTACTACACAGATACATAAAATGGCCAGGTTGATGATGAGAATGTTGGAAACTGGGGAAAAGCCATCGTAAAAAAGAGTTGGATATGGTTTAAGAAGTCATAAAGGAAGCAGAGGAGGCGGAGGAGGAGGAGGAGGAGGAGGTGGAGAAGGAGAAGGAGAAGGAGGAGGATGAGGAGGAGGAAAAATAGGTAATAATATTTATGTCTTATATATATACAATGTGTTATATGATTTGGAAAATCAGTATGTGTTATATGGATAAGTGTTAATGTACAGAAGGAAGCCGAGGAGGACCCGACAAGGGAGAAGGAAATGGCAAAGGAGACTCGGGTGGGAGCCGAGGATCGATATCAGGCAGTTGAAGAGGAAGAGGAAGCCAGGAAGGCCGTGACACAGGAAGAGATTGAGGTAGTTGATGATCAGAGGTTCTTCTCTACACCGAAAAGGGTAATAGCTAATAGTTTATAATTATTCATCTCAATACACGTTTTTTACTTATGAAATTTATTAAAGATAGTGAATGTATGTGTACTAATTGATTAAAGCTGTCGTGAAGGGCGATTACAAGGTGGCTTGTCGTTTGTTCTATTTACAGGGGAAACAGAAATTTGTTGTTGCCCGGGGATACGTGTTCGCTTACGACCGGCTTCAACAAGTTAAGATTCATGGTATACCCCTTCGTCACAATTGCAGCAAAGTGGACGTGTCCCAATTATATAAAGACGAGTATAGACGAGTATGGGGGAAGTAAAAGTACCATTTCCTAATGAGGAGATCACTTATTTGAAAGAAGCCCTGAGGTCTTATGTGCAATTGCCTAACAACCTCATCAATGTTCTCATCCCCGAGGTACCTATACGCAGACGTTAATTATTACTTGTTCTTTAAATATATTAGGGTACGAATATTAACACATCGTAAGTACTTTAATCTTTACATTTGCAGAAATTAAGCAAAGCCATGGCAGCAGCTAAAGCAATTACTACTACGTTAACGAAAGTTGTTGCAGACAACCCTGCTGATGATTCTTATTATGAATCGTGTGAATATAAGAAAAAAAAATGAAAGTTGCTTCACTGACGGCTTTGCACAACCTGGCTGTAAAGAAGCCACGTAGAGGGGATGTAGTCATGATTAACATTGAAGAGGAAATTATGGGCGCAGCTGATATAGCTGTACTGGACCCGAAGCAACTGATGAAATTTGTCGACCTTGACAATTTAGATGATGTTCACATTTTGATTTGGATGAAGTAAGTTTTATTAATAAAACTATTTAGTCATTTCCATTTACGAATAATGTTTTTTTTAAAAAAAATTATCAATTACAATAACATTTTTCATTCCATGTGGCGTAATAGGTACCTGAATAACCAGATCGCTGAGTGGAAGTTCCCATTTCATGCCTACGGATTCTGGAGTCCTAAGGCGTTCTCTGTACACAGAATTTCATACGAAGAACAAATCAATAGTATCGCTCGTCGGTTGATGTCGTCCAAAAAACTATGACTTGCCCCCTACAATGAGAATATGTATGTATAGTACGTGATTATTGTAATGAATCACCGTTCTATAAATTTATTATTAACATGCTTAAATGAGTGAATATGAACTAACAGTTCAATGTCCCAAATTGAATAGGAAGCATTGGGTGCTACTGGCAATCCAAGTGGAAACAAAAACAGTGTACTTGATTGACTCTCCCGAAGGGAACCCTCTGACAGTTGTGTAAAGGTGATAACTGAGTAAGTTTACAACCTTCAATAATGTCATTTGTTATTGTATGACTTGAGACATATATATGCAAATAATAATGGCATGTGTGTATATAAATGAATTGGTGTTTTTGAAGCAAATAAAAGATTATGTCCACTTTGGAAATATGAAAGCGACGTTGTTCCCAATTTTATCACGCCATTAGTAAGTGTATTCTTAATAATTACTCGTATCATTTAATTAATGTTTATGCGAGAGATTGATTATCTAGTTCAGCTGATTTGTATATGATTTATATAATAGTCTCCTAAAGCACCAGACGACAAACAATGCGGCTTTTACATTTGCCAGTCCATGTGGGAGGTTATCAACAGAAAACTATCTACCATTCCAATACGGGTTAGTGTGATTAAAAACTATTTCAGACGTAAATTGAGTTCAATTCTGTATACTTCCATGTATTATATCTATTTTGAATTGTAGTTTCCACAAATACTCAACAAAGCCCCGGAATATTCGCCAGAGGATATCAACCAGATGAAAAATATGTGGCCCAGTTATGTTGATTCATTAGCGACGTCTCAATAGTTTTCTCATGCTTTATGTACGACAGTACGAGTGTGTATATATAGATCCATTGTGTATTGGTTTCTTTTGTTTTCTCAATAGGCTGTAGATCATCCTGTTTATACTGTTTTTAAACTGTGTTTAATTGACTGCGGGGTATAATATTTTGATACAGGATTGAATTTTTGCACTGCACAGCTGATGGAATGCTATTTTTCAGCAGCAGCTGAAAAAATAGCATTTCAGCAGCTGCTACAAATGCTGCTAAAAAATAGCATTTCAGCTGCTAGAACAGGCTAAAATCATTTAAAAATAAAAAATAAAAACGATAACGGTTAAAAATGACCCGTTGCAAACAAATATTTGACAACGGTTTTATTTAGATAAATAACCGTTGACATATTTTCCCTCTCATTCAAACCGCAAAAAATATAAGATAACGAACGATAACCGTTGTCGAGTTCAAAACTTCTACAACGGTTTATTTAAACAGAACCGTTGACAAAATTTCATCAATATAAATAGATAACGGTTAGATACCGTTGTCAACAGATGAATGGTTTTGCACGCAATAAAGCCGTTGTTAAATTTTGACATTCAATTAAATAAGATAACGAAATGAACCGTTATCATATATAATATTTAACAATGGTTTTGGAACGATAAGATGTTGTCAATAGTAAACTACGACAACGGATTTGAAACCGTTCTTAAGATTTAACAACGGCTTCTAAAAAGATTTTGTAACGGTTCTTGATGTTATATAACGGTCGCGTGTTATTTGTACAACCGTGGTATCTATTTAACAACCATCATTGTAGTAACGGTCCCGTGTTTCTATTTAAAAACGGTAATTTGCATTATTTGACCGTTATTGGATGTCTTATTTGGCGTAATGTCTTTTCAAGCCTTTATTGCACGTATTTCTATGTAATTTACGTAGTGTTAAGCTATGAAATGCCCCGAATAGTCTACTTTGGTTTGTTTGGCCTTAATTGCAGGAACGGACCCAAAAATAGCATAATCGTGCCTTTTTCTTTCCCTTAGCATGCATTTATGGAGATGGAAGAATTGGAGAGGAATTACTATGCCTCGGGGACCGTGAAGCGGTCTTAGGAGCTAAATCAACGACGCAAGGAGCTGTCTGAGTGGCAACGTACTCGATCAATGGCTTTTGTTAGTCTTTCTCTTCGATCGAGTAAACATGGGTGGTGAGAAGACCTCGACCGAGAGCCTGCTGTGCCCGATCGAGAGGTGCTGCTTTGAGGTTTCTCGATCGAGTATGTACAGTACTCGATCGAGAGGTTATGCCAAGGAAATGTTCGATCGAGGAATTTCATTCTACTCGATCGAGTGGATTTCTATCTGAACACAGGATTTTATTTCGTGTGAAATTTTTTAGTATCTTAAGTTGTTTTAGATTAATAAAATATCTTCTCTATATAAAGAGAAGACGTGATTGGGTTTAATCATCTTTCATTCAGCAGACTTTACTCTTAATTACTCAGTAGACAATTTTTCTCTTTCGACGTTGCTTTGTTCTCAATTCTCGGATCTCAAACCTTGTAATATTTCTTTGCTCTCTTCATTTAATTCAATTCTCTCTTTGCATATCTTTAATCGTTGTTATTAATTTCTGGCATCATTAGTCTTGTTATTAGTTTATGCAATCCCTTTTTATTCATCTCTACATCATGTCTCTTATGGTTTCATTAATTGTTGTTATTGTTTTAATCATCGCAATGAGTAGCTAAATCTTTTGTTGCTAGGATTAGGGGAGCCTTGGTATTAAAGCAATGATGTTATAATTAGATCAGGAGGTTTTGTATGTGAGAATTGATTCATAGCAATATAATTGTAATCGTTTAGTTGAGTGCAGGCTTCCAAACTAGTTAATATGGTTAAATTCAGACCTAGATCGAGAGATTGGAATGAACATGCCTGTTATGAACAATAGGCTACACTAACGAGGATGAAAGTTAAGTTAGTAGTATTTTAGGGCGGATAGCAGACCGATAGGACCTTTCCTTTACCCATAGCATGCATTTATGGAGATGGAAGAATTGGAGCGGAATTACTATGCCTCGGGGACCGTGAAGCGGTCTTAGGAGCTAAATCAACGACACAAGGAGCTGTCTGAGTGGCAACGTACTCGATCAATGGCTTTTGTTAGTCTTTCTCTTTGATCGAGTAAACATGGGTGGTGAGAAGACCTCGATCGAGAGCCTGCTGTGCCCGATCGAGAGGTGCTGCTTTGAGGTTCCTCGATCGAGTATGTACAATACTCGATCGAGAGGTTATGCCAAGGAAATGTTCGATCGAGGAATTTCATTCTTCTCGATCGAGTGGATTGCTATCTGAACACAGGATTTTATTTCGTGTGAAATTTTTTAGTATCTTAAGTTGTTTTAGATTAATAAAATATCTTCTCTATATAAAGAGAAGACGTGATTGGGTTTAATCATCTTTCATTCAGCAGACTTTACTCTTAATTACTCAGTAGACAATTTTTCTCTTTCGACGTTGCTTTGTTCTCAATTCTCGGATCTCAAACCTTGTAATATTTCTTTGCTCTCTTCATTTAATTCAATTCTCTCTTTGCATATCTTTAATCTTTGTTATTAATTTCTGGCTTCATTAGTCTTGTTATTAGTTTATGAAATCCCTATTTATTCATCTCTACATCATGTCTCTTATTGTTCCATTAATTGTTGTTATTGTTTTAATCATCGCAATGAGTAGCTAAATCTTTTGTTGCTAGGATTAGGGGAGCCTTGGTATTAAAGCAATGATGTTATAATTAGATCAGGAGGTTTTGTATGTGAGAATTGATTCATAGCAATATAATTGTAATCGTTTAGTTGAGTGCAGGCTTCCAAACTAGTTAATATGGTTAAATTCAGACCTAGATCGAGAGATTGGAATGAACATGCCTATTATGAACAATAGGCTACACTAACGAGGATGAAAGTTAAGTTAGTAGTATTTTAGGGCGGATAGCAGACCGATAGGACCTTTCCTTTACCCTTCTCACATCAGACCGGCCGATCTCATTATGACAAAATTGGCTAATTACCATGGGGAACCGACATCCTAGTATTTCTCTCTTTATTTGATCACAACTTATTTCATTTTACTACTTTTATTGTTCTTTTTCTCTCTGCCTTAATCTCATTTAGTAGTTTAGAAAACAAATCAAAACACTCCAATTTGTTACCGTGACAGACTGAAACAACGAGAAGATATAATAGCCTCCCTGTGGAGTACGATACCCGACTTACCTCTACTATATTAGTTGAGCCGGTTGGTGTATTTTTGATAGGATTGCGACAACTGTGTCAAATTTTGGTGTCATTGTCGAGGAGGCAATTAGCCTATTTACTTGTTTATTTTCGTTTGTCTTAGTTTCAAGGGATTTATAATTCCTTGAGACAGTTCTTATTATTTTCTTTCTTAGTTTTGTGTATACCCAGGTCCAACAGGTCAGAATTAGAACCAGTTGATCCTAAACCAGAGCAGACTTTTCGTCGTAGACAGAACTTGTTCAGAAATAATCGTCAAGAGGAAGTATTGAGTACTCTTGATCCTGTTCTAGAAAATTTTACATTTGCGGAAGATCAGTCTTTAGAGGAAGACACTTCTATTTCTGCAACACTTATTAAATCTGTGAAGATGCCTAATATCGCGAGTCATTCTGAGCCTACAACTGATGCCATTCCCAATGGTTTCAAGCTTGTAACAGATGAGGAGGGGAATACCTTTGACATTCGCCCTTCTTATATAAATCTGGTGGAGAGAAACATGTTTAGGGGATCATCTGGTGAAGATCCGTGGAAGCACATGGAGGTCTTTACAGACTATTGCTCTACTATTCCGCTATTAAAGGAGTAACACAAGAAAAGACTAAGGAAGCCCTTTTTCCTTTTTCTCTGATTGATGGAGCCCGAGAGTGGCTAACTAATTTGGATAGTTCTGCAGCTGGAATTACCGACTGGGAAACCTTGGCTCTTGCCTTTTACAAAAGGTACTACCCTCCACAATGAACTAATGCATTGAGAGGAAAGATTACGAGTTTTAAACAAACCAGATGAGAACCTATATGAAGCATGGGGAAGGTTCAAGAAGTTGGTAAGATCTGTACCACATCACGGGTTTGGCCAATGGTTTTTATGCATCCAGTTCAATAATGGGTTGTATGATGATCATCGTGCTATTTTAGATGCAGCAACCAATGAGAGATTCCAAAGGAACATTGATAACGATAAGGGTTGTAGTATTATAAAAGAGATGGCTACCCATATTGCTGAGTATGGGAACCCAAGGAGTGGCACTAGAACGGTCCCAGAAGAGAGTAGTGCGCTTGTGGCTCAACAGGAAGCCATAAATGCCAGATTTGATAAGTTTGAATTGCAGGCCACGGGGGATCAACAACAGATGATTCACTTGTTGACTAGACAAGAGACCGTCTCATGTGAGAGATGTGGTGGTAATGATGGTCATACTGTTGTGGACTGTCTAGCCGAGAAGGAGCAAGTCTTTGCCTTTCAACAATATAGGAAAGGAGGCTCCTATTACTATAACAAAGCTGGAGTTGATCCTAACTTGAGATGGACTTGTCAAAATGTTTTGAATCCTACACCTCCACCGCAGCAACAACGAGCTTATGTACCACGTCACAAAGCTCAACAACAAGGCTTTCAAAAGCCTCCATCTTTCTCGCCGCCGCAACAAGGTGCCTCTTTTAGTGGCATAAGTTAAATAGGCGAGTTGAAGTCAATGCTGCAATCACTGACCATTCAATTGATGAAAAGTGACCAAGCGAAAGAAGCTTCCATTAAGTCACTCGAAACCCAAATAACTCAACTAGCTGCTAATCAAGCTTCAAGGCAACCAGGTCATTTACCATGACAACCTGACAAGAAACATCATGAGACAGTAAATCTGATAAATTTGAGGAGCGGTCTTTCTTATGAGGGACACAAAATGACGTCTGAAAATGCTGAACTTTCTGACCCGGAAGCTAAAGTTACTGTACCTGAACAATCGTCTTTTGACGAAAAATTGCTGAATCCAAGAAAAGTCCTCGAACGACTGATTTATGGTGGTCGATCAAGGGACTATGCTGAAATGGCAGTCCATCGAGAGGTCAGAAGTGCTCGATCGAGCACTGCTGAAGACACTATTCTCGATCGAGTAGATAAAAATGCTCGATCGAGCACTATTGCGGATAAAAGTACTCGATCGAGAGGTATTATTCCTCGATCGAGTAATTCTGCTGATGAACGTGATGATTCTTTGCCAAAGAGGAATGAAGGACTAGCTATCCCAATTACGGTCCCGTTTCCGAGACAATTGCAGAACAAGAAGATTGAGTAACAATTAGGTAAATTTGCTGAAATTTTGAAATGTCTTCGTGTTAATGTACATTTCGCTGAGTTAATAACCGAGGTACCCTCCTATATGAAATTCATGAAAGACATTCTAACACCTCAGAGGCATATTAATGACCATTAGACGGTGGCTTTAACCGAAGCGGGCACTACCCTAATTCAAAATAAGACCCCACCTAAGTTGTCTGACCCGGGTAGTTTCTCTATACCATGTCATATCGGGACCCATTTCATTGATAATGCATTATGCGATTTGGGAGCTAGTGTGAGTGTCTTACCGTTGTCTCTCGCTAAGATGCTTGGTTTGACCAAATTTCATTGTACTAATATGACCGTACATATGGCCGACCGTACTTTATCACGTCATTTAGGTGTCTTTGAGGACATACCTGTTAAGATAGGAAAGTTCTTTATTCTCATCGATTTCGTAGTCTTAGACATCCCCGAATACTCCTATACTCCTATCATTTCAGGACGACCATTTCTATTTACCGCTCGTGCAGTAATAGATGTCGGGGGAAAGACTTTTACTTTTCAAGTAGGTGATGAGGAGTTGATTTTATATCAGTCTAGCGTTCGCAGGGCTCCTACGAAAGTCCAACCCTGCAATGCACTACCCTCTATAGACCCTGACACGGAACCTCTAATTGACCATATTGAGTCATGTGCTGCGATATTAATACCTCCGCCCCAAATTGGGAGCAATATGAAGGACCAATCTGTCATTTATGTTGTTACAGGTCTAGGCGAATTGGACATTAGAGCTCCCGGTGGTAAAAGTACAGTGAAATTTGAGCTCAATGTTAAAGAAGACGTCAAAGATAAAGGCCATGAAAGGAAAAAGCAGGAGAAAGAAAAGACGAGAGTAAAGGCATATGTGGATGCGGACTACTCTCATTTGATCGATTCAAATTCATGGAGGTCAATAAGGACGGTCCGCGATGCTGAAGGGACCTTGTCCAGTCAGAAGCCCTCTTTTGGGCTATTCAAGTGTTTTAGAAGATGAAACGGGATACCATCCCGTTTGTAAAAACAATTTGTAATTCAAATTTGCTAGACTTTTAATTGCTTTTAGACAATAGTGTTAGTTTAGTTAGATTAATTAGCTGAAAACCGAATATATGTGGGGTAATATCCGTATAAAACCCTTAAATTATAGGACTATAACGTAAATTTAATATGCGATTTATTGTAATAAACGAAAAACAACAAAGAAACGATAAAGCATAAGAAATAACCTCAGGTCCTTTGAGATGCGGCCTAAGAACAGAAATCAAAGTAGATTTCCTCCTAATCGATACACCCAAGACCGTCTGAGACTATGCCCTTGTGCTAGAATGTATTCTCTAATTGCCTTGCAATATTGAGAGAATTATTGTGAATTTTTACGATGTGAGATCTAGAAATTTCAGAGGAAAAATGCCTCCAAAACCCTAATATTTTTGCAAATGAAAAATGATTAGGTTACAAATGAGGGGAGGCTCTCCTTTTGTTTGCTCTATTCGGCCAAACCGTGAGCCTAGAGGGGAAATGGGCTTTCATTTCCTCTTAATTTTAACTCGAGGTCCGACTCGAAAAATGCTAAATGTATATGACGCGGTTTTATTATAAATCGTCATCGGTTATCGGTTATTAAAATATCAACTAATAACACGGATTAGTTGAATTATTAATACATGTCCGACAAAGACAATATTGTATAATTAATTCAATATACATCAATTAAATATAATCGTTTATATTTAATTTACGAATTAACCGCTTAATTCGTCTTAGCCATTATTATTTAATCCGTATTAAATAATTATCTCAACATCGCGTTTGACTAATTATTAGTCAATAACTCCGACTAACTGCTTAGTCAACTTTGGCATCAACATGACTGTATTTTCATACCGTCACATCTCTCAAACGTATCCTATAGGTGTGACTTTTAGGGACCAGTTGATCACCGCCATCTGTATGACAATAACGTCAAACTTATCTAGCAAGCCAACCGTTATTGATAAACGTGGACCAACTGATTATAATACAAAAGTATACCCTTTGATCCTTTTAGAGATTTAAATGTTATTGCACTAATCAGAGGACATCACCCCAACAAGCTCCCACTTGTCCGTACAAGTGTATGTGAAATAACGTTATCCGCACTAGCCGGAGGACACACTCAACAAACTCCCACTTGTCCGTACAAGTGTATGTGCGATAACCGATTCTCATATTCATTTAAAATTTCTCCCACTCAATGTAAAACAATTTGCAGATCCGGATCCGCAAAGGTCGTATTTTACAATCGATCCAGTATCAAGAGTGGTTTCCCGACTAGAGAGTAACTCAACCGATAAAACGACCGTATTCGAGCATGGCCATGCATTTCGATTCTGACTCCTCGAGTGGCCCTGAGAAATATCGAGTACCTGATAAAGGTTGAATATTTCCTTCAACTCGACTCCTTCCGATCTAAGCACAAAGATGAAATGACCCGAAAAAATCTACTTGGCCCCCCGTTACGGATGACCGTGAGAAAGAAACCAAAGTCACCCAAAATCTGCCTTAGTCTCAAGAGACAGTCGATAGTCAAAAGAATCGACTCTTAGGATCACCATGGAGGTCCTATCCACGACCTGGTACCGAATGTTATAAAACATTTAGGACTCACGTCGATGTCACAATTGTGTCCTACGAGATATCCGTATAAATCGCCTCTGTGATTGGTCAGTCAACCTTTTGACTTATGGCTCGTTGAACCCACCATCAACCAACGTCACAAAATAATTACCTTGAGTTATCAGCTCACGTGGGCAATTAAGGACCAAAAATATAATGTTTGTTCAGTTCACTTTGTGGTGTTCAAAATTGTCGTACAAATCCACATGAAAAACAAAATATATAAATATCAAAACGATGATGTCGTATAGAGTACATAAGAGAATGAATCTAATCCATAAAAGAGTACTACAACTTAGGAACACGTTTAATTCCCATGGAATTAACATGCCCTTCATGCTTATCTTGTCGTAATGGTTTAGTGAGAGGATCTGCTATGTTATAATCTATAGCAATCTTTTCTATCACTACTTCCTTTTGCTCCACGTAATCTCGGATTAGATGAGCTTTCCGTTGTACATGTCTAGACTTGTTGCTAGACTTTGGCTCCTTAGCTTGGAAGATGGCACCTCTATTGTCGCAATAGATGGTGATCGGGTCATTCGAACTAGGCACTATAGATAGTCCTTGTAAGAATTGACGCATCCATATCGCTTCCTTTGCGACCTTCGCACGCGGCATAGTACTCGGACTCGATCGTAGAATCTGTTTGTAACACTTTGTTTGGAACTCTTCCACCGATCAGCAGGCCATTAAGAGTAAAAACGAATCCAGACTGAGATTTTGAGTCATCTCGATCCGTTTGGAAGCTAGCATCTGCGTAACCGGTTGCGCATAGCTTTTGTTCGCCTTCATAAGTCAATGCCCAATCTTTATTCCTCCGTAGGTACTTAAGAATGTTCTTGACAGCCATCCAATGTGATTCACCTGGATGCTGTTGGAATCGACTTGTCATACTCAATGCATATGCCACGTCCGGACGTGTGCATATCATGGCATACATGATTGATCCTATAGCCGAGGCATAAGGAATCCGTGTCATGCGCTCTTTCTCTTCCTGTCTCGGTGCCCGAGACTTGCTCAAATGCACCCCTGGAGCCATGGGAAGAAACCCCTTTTTGGAGTTAGTCATGCTTTGAATCTCTCTAGGATCTTGTCTATGTAAGACTCTGACGAGAGATAACATCCGACGTGATCTATCTCGATAGATACGGATGCCC
Source organism: Silene latifolia (assembly GCF_048544455.1). Taxonomy (NCBI): domain Eukaryota; kingdom Viridiplantae; phylum Streptophyta; class Magnoliopsida; order Caryophyllales; family Caryophyllaceae; genus Silene; species Silene latifolia. Next base: position 110,398,374 of record NC_133531.1, read on the forward strand.
AAAATTCTTTGTGCCTCACCCAGATCTTTCATCTGGAAATGGTTCTTCAACCATACTTTTACCGAAGTTAAGAGAGGTATGTCATTCCCAATCAGGAGTATGTCATCGACATACAATATTAGGAAGACAATCTTCCTCCCACTCGACTTGATATATAGACATGGTTCCTCGACCGATCGAGTAAATCCATTTTCTTTTATCACTTGGTCGAAACGATGATTCCAACTCCTAGAAGCTTGCTTAAGTCCATAAATGGAACGCTTAAGCTTGCATACTTTCTTAGGATGTTCTGGATCTATGAAACCTTCGGGTTGTACCATGTACAACTCTTCCTCCAAAAACCCGTTTAAGAAGGCGGTTTTCGCATCCATCTGCCAAATTTCATAATCATGAAAAGCGGCAATCGCTAAGATAATCCGAATGGAACGCAACATGACTACGGGTGCAAAAATTTCATCGTAGTGCAAACCTGGCACTTGGGTGAAACCTTTAGCAACTAGTCGTGCTTTATAGATATCTTGTTGACCTTCCACAGAACGCTTTATCTTGTAAAGCCATTTGCATTGAAGGGGACGAACCTTAGCAGGTAAGTCAATAAGATCCCATACGTTGTTCTCATACATAGAGTCCATCTCGGATTGCATGGCCTCAAGCCATAACTTTGAGTCAGAACTAGTCATGGCACCTTTATAGGTTGCGGGTTCACTACTCGTTAAGAGTAGAATGTCATCTATGTCATGTTCCTCGACCATACCAATGTATCTGTCCGGAGGAATAGAGACTCTTCCCGACCTCCTAGGTTCCTCAGGAATATTTACCGCAGCCGGGATTGAAGGAATTGGTTCCTCCAATGGTTGCTCGGTATTTGGTTCTGGAACCTCCGACAGCTCGAATGTTCTATCACTCTTTGCATTCTCGAGAAATTCCTTCTCTAAGAATGTCACACTAGCCGCAACAAATACACGTTGTTCGGTTGGCGAATAAAAGTAATGACCAAGTGTTCCTTTAAGATAACCTATAAAGTATGTCTTGACCGATCGCGGGCCGAGCTTATCCTCGTGTCTCCACTTGACATAAGCCTCGCAGCCCCAAACCCGTATAAAGGACAAGTTAGGGACCGTTCCCTTCCATAGTTCATATGGAGTCTTGTCAACAGCTTTAGACGGACTTCGGTTAAGTATTAGAGCAGCTGACAGAAGAGCATAACCCCATAATGAGTCAGGCAACACGGTGTGACTCATCATGGATCGAACCATATCAAGTAGTGTTCGATTTCTCCGTTCGGACACACCATTCAACTGAGGTGTTCCAGGTGGAGTTAACTGTAAGGCAATCCCACAGTCTTTGAGGTGTTGATCAAACTCGTGAGAAAGATACTCGCCACCGCGGTCTGAGCGCAGTGTTTTAATCTTTCTTCCCAGTAGGTTTTGTACCCTATTCTGGTATTCCTTGAATTTCTCAAAGGATTCACTTTTGTGCTTCATTAAGTAGACATAGCCATATCTACATAAATCATCCGTGAAAGTGATGAAATACCTATAGCCTTCTCGTGCGGTGATTGACATAGGTCCACACACATCCGTATGTATGAGTCCTAATAGGTCGGCCAGCGCATTCCAACACCTTTGAAGAAAATTCGAGTCATCTTACCAATGAGACATGATTCACACGTGCCAAATGATTGAAAATCAAAGGCTGAAATAGCTCCATTCTTTATGAGCTGTTTTACGCGTTTCTCATTAATGTGTCCCATACGGCAGTGCCATAGATACGTTTGATCTTTGTCACCAACCTTTAACTTCTTATTCATTACGTGTAATATTTCGGTGATCTGATCTAAAACATAAATTCCGTTCATGGAGACTGCCTTGCCATAAATCATTTCGTGTAATGAGAAAATGCAAGTATTATTCTCTATTACAAATGAAAAACCAAGTTTGTGAAGTGCAGAAACTGAAATAATGTTTTTCGAAAGACTGGGTACATAATAACAGTTATATAAAAATAACTCAAATCCGCTAGGAAGCTGGATCCCTAATGTCCCCCTCGAGCCGGCGCCACTCGTGCTCCATTCCCGATACGCAGGTCCACCTCACCCTTTACGAGGGGTTCGATGTTTCAGAGCCCCTGCACATGATTACACAGATGAGAACCACAACCAGTATCTAGTACCCAAGTTCCGTAACTTGCGTGGTTAATCTCAATCATATGAATAAAAGTAGAAGAGGAAGAAAACATACCAACAGGTTTAACACGACCTGCTTTTATGTCCTCATGGTAGACAGGACATGTACGCCTCCAATGCCCAGTCTTGTGGCAATGATGGCATTCCATCTTTTCGGTCTTGCTCTTTGTCGTGCCTGATGAGTTGCTTGCCTCACCAGGCCCACTCTTACCTGATCCCGACTTCTTAAACTTCGGTTTACCTACCGCTAGGTCTGCCTGAGCTTTGCCCTTACCCTTGCCCTTGTTTGACACAACGAGAACATCCTGTTTCAAGCTCCCACTGAACTTCATATCCTTCTCGGTCTGTACGAGTAGGGAGTGTAGTTCATGAGGACTTTTCTTTAAATCATTCATATAGTAATTCGCTCTAAAGAGCGCAAATCCATCGTGGAGTGAATGAAGCATGCGGTCAATCATGATGTTCTTGCTGATTTTACAATCAAGCGCCTCCAGTCTCTCGACATTCTCAATCATGCTGAGAATGTGTGGGCTAACCGGTTGGCCCTTCTGGAGTCTCGCATCAAAGAAGCGAGTGGTATGCTCATAGGTCACGATTCTCGGTGCTTTCGAGAATTCCTTGGTGAGCGTGGTGAAAATCTTGTTTGCACCTTGGGCTATGAAGCGTTTCTGCAAATTGGATTCCATTGCAAAAATGAGTACGTTTTTAATCGCACCCGCTTCCATGACGAAATCGTTATACTTGGCGATCTCGTTAGCTCCAGCCGTGGGACCTGGGTTTGACGGGATGGGCTCTCGTCGGAAATTTGAGCTTCCCGTCACCGTGGGCGGATTCCGTAATGCCGCCTCCCGGTCCGCGAAGTTTGATCCATCATTCTTGATCGAGTTGATGATTCATCCGATTCATGAAGATCCGAAGCCAGGACTCACGGTCCAATGTGGCACTTGGCATTGGGTCGTCAGCACGGCCAACCATTTTTGTTATTAGCAGTTTAAGTTATCGTGATCTACACTGAAAAAGAAAGGAAAAACAAAACGAAATAAGCAACTCATCGAGGTGATTTAAGTCTATTAAAATTCATTTTAATCGTGTAGACTCATTGCACTTGCATAATTGATCTCCCTCAAGAATAATACAAGTGATCCCAAGACTCAATTTCCGTAAATTGATAAGCCAACTGTTTAGCTAGTTCTTCCGTAAGAACTCTTGGTCGATAGATTTCCGTAAATCCTATCTATAGTCCACCATAATCACAGGATCGTATTTAGTGACCATAGTGTTGAGATAAAATAAGTCAATCAGTTCCAACTTACCCGACGTAGAAGGGGTCATATTATGCCTACCGACGAATAAGGGATTCATTGGAGTTTGACCTATAAAGACTGTTCTCAATTTTTGTTTATACGAGGAAGATCCCATCAACTTAGTTTAAATTCATTTTAAGTGAACGAAAAACTAGCATTGCGTGAATGAATTGACTTAGGTGATGGCTTAATTAAAACGTGTGATATCTGTATATCAAAGAAAACTAACGCGTGACCTCTATATGAGTCAGTTTTCATGCAATTATTAGGTGGTTTGGTTTTTAGGCGGAATATGATGCAATCTATCGTTACGATAAAATAAATAAAAGAATGCAAAACGTAAATAAAAATTCCTAGTGTGGCCTATCCTAGTAAAAAGAACATAATACAACTTTGGAATCCACCGTTGGACCCGAGAAGCTTGTCTTGATGTTCCATCTTTTTCATGCAAATGAGTGAGTATCCGGTCTCCATCTTTGGTCTTCTCAAAATTACAATTAAAATTTACAAAATATAAACCTATTTACATTCTAAATAAAAACTGTAATAAAGAAAAACAAAATGGAGATGCGAGATCTTAAAATACAACCAAGACCGTGTTCCATCATTACGGTAACACGTTCTACTAAGGCCACACTAAGTTACAACCGTTTGTAAAAATAAATAAATACGTAATGTAAGCATTCAAAACATTCAAAATAACGATAAATAAAATGCATCAACTAAATAAAATTTATTCGTGACATAATTCCGTAATTATTGTAAATTTATCCAAACCACCAAAGACAATTAAAATTATGTGACAAAACCGCTTTAATCAACTTAATTTTAATTCATTACAATCCGTTACTTTAAATCGCTTTAAAATAACTAAATGGTACGTGAGTGAACCGTTTCACTATCAAGCGAATGCATAAAATCCGTATTATGCACATGTTAAGGCAAAAAAAAAACCCAAAATTTTGTTGTTTTTCTTCACGTCTGACCGTGAACAGTACCCAAATTTTTTTTTATTTTTTTTTATTTTGAAGCTGATTGCCGAGAGCTCAAAGGCAAAAAAAATTTTCCAGCGGTACAAAAACGAGAGCCTCAACAAACAAAAACAAGATCGATTTGTTAAAACCCAATTGCAATTTGAACATAATCCGGATTAAAACAAAATTACAATTGACAGGATCTTAACATATTGTAATGAATATCGATTACAAGAACAATATGCAAAGAACAAATCGAAAAAAAAACAAAACAAAAGATCGTCTGATCCAGCATGAATTGTGTGGCACGCAATTCTAGGCAAAAAAAAACAGAAAACAGGCCGAGGAAAAACAATGGCCGCACGGTTTCAAAAAAAAAAATGCCGAGACCAAAAAATTTGTGCCGCACGAAATTTTATGCAAACAAAATTATCGATTCAAATTCGTTTGATGAAAATCACATAGAAAAATTTACGTGGCCTCGCTCTGATACCACTTGTGGGGTAATATCCGTATAAAACCCTTAAATTATAGGACTATAACGTAAATTTAATATGCGATTTATTGTCATAAACGAAAAACAACAAAGAAACGATAAAGCATAAGAAATAACCTCGGGTCCTTTGAGATGCGGCCTAAGAACATAAATCAAAGTAGATTTCCTCCTAATCGATACACCCAAGACCGTCTGAGACTATGCCCTTGTGCTAGAATGTATTCTCTAATTGCCTTGCAATATTGAGAGAATTATTGTGAATTTTTACGATGTGAGATCTAGAAATTTCAGAGGAAAAATGCCTCCAAAACCCTAATATTTTTGCAAATGAAAAATGATTAGGTTACAAATGAGGAGAGGCTCTCCTTTTGTTTGCTCTATTCGGCCAAACCGTGAGCCTAGAGGGGAAATGGGCTTTCATTTCCTCTTAATTTTAACTCGAGGTCCGACTCGAAAAATGCTAAATGTATATGACGCGGTTTTATTATAAATCGTCATCGGTTATTAAAATATCAACTAATAACACGGATTAGTTGAATTATTAATACATGTCCGACAAAGACAATATTGTATAATTAATTCAATATACATCAATTAAATATAATCGTTTATATTTAATTTACGAATTAACCGCTTAATTCGTCTTAGCCATTATTATTTAATCCGTATTAAATAATTATCTCAACATCGCGTTTGACTAATTATTAGTCAATGACTCCGACTAACTGCTTAGTCAACTTTGGCATCAACATGACTGTATTTTCATACCGTCACATCTCTCAAACGTATCCTATAGGTGTGACTTTTAGGGACCAGTTGATCACCGCCATCTGTATGACAATAACGTCAAACTTATCAAGCAAGCCAACCGTTATTGATAAACGTGGACCAACTGATTATAATACAAAAGTATACCCTTTGATCCTTTTAGAGATTTAAATGTTATTGCACTAACTGTAGAGGACACCAGCCCCAACAATATAGACTGCTGCTTCTATTTTGGTATTTTTGCGGCAATTCTATATGCGTAAACAGCTGGTTTTAGGAGATCTACGACCATTGGAAGTCTGCCAAGAGGAAAGCACTCGATCGAGCACTTTTTGTGTTCGATCGAGCAACTCTGCAAGACAAAGCCCTCGATCGATTAATAAGAAGCTCTCGATCGAGTAACAAAAGTTCACGATCGAGCAAGAGACAAAAAAAGCTCTCGATCGAGTAGTTTAAAAGCACTCGATCGAGCGGTTTTGGCTGATATGAGCACGAGGGAGTCTTCTTTCCCTTATTCTATTTTCATTTGCTTTACTTTGTTCTTCCCCAATTTACTCGACACTCCCAATCAATCAACCCAAAAACCCTAATTTCTTCTCTAAATTTACCAAATCAATTACCCAAATACTTCCTTATAATCAATTGAATCCTTCCCCCTATTTACTTTAGCAAGTTTTCGATTAATTTGAAGCTTTTTGCAAAGTTAGGGTTCGAAAAATCGGATTTTGTTTCGATTAATTTGCATTCTCGTTGATTCTAATTGATAATTTTGGTCGGTAATCGTCACAAGTAAGTTCCTTCCCCTTCTCTTTAATGTTTAATTGCGTTTTTATGCTTAATTTCGAAAATTAGGGTTACAAAAATTTGATTTGGGGAAAAATCCGGTTGTGTTATTGGATTTTGATTAAGAACTTGCTTATGATTTTAGCATGGATAGTAGTACTACTGTTTCCGCCTCTATTTTAGTCACTACTCCGTCTGTTTCTGAGATGGTGGTCCTAGCTGCCACCATCATCACCACCACCGCGGCCACTGCTGCTGCCGTTGTTACTACCCTATTACTACTGTTGCCACAGGTTTCATGATGTCGACCCCTACTGCGTCGACACTAGCTGTTACCACTGGCCTTGTGCCTTCTGCCGTGGTTACTACTTCTGCGGCTGTTTCTGCACCTGCCACTGCTACCAGTTCTCGTAATGGGATGAGTATGGGGTTTCGTGCCACTGTTTTATGGGCTGCTGCCCTACGCGAGGCTGAAACTTCTATGTATACTTTACCTGAGTATCCGGAGGTACGTTTTATTTCCTCCTCCCATCGCACTCGGTTTTTAAATTTAATGGATTGTGATATGATGTCGACCCGATTCTTGTGTCGACCATCCTTAGAAAAGTTGGGGATTCTTGAGCCCATTGCTGAGGTGCTCAACGAGACTAGGATGTCGGGTTGGCCACTATGAAAGAGCTCACTTACAGACAAGCAACTTTAGAATTTTTTAGCTCTTTCACCTTCTTTCCTACAGCCTATACGACCGACCCTAGAAGCACGTGCATTATCTTTCGACTATTCAACACGACCTTCACCTGGACCTTAGCTAAGTTTAGGAAGAGGTTGGGTTTAGTTAGTGACGGTCTTCAGGAGCCTTCTAGGAAGCTCCTGGCTTTGCTTTGGCCCGCACTTGCACATACTCCGTTTGGCCTGAGACGTGTTTCTCACATCTACTTTCCCCCGGCCCGTTACTTTCTCTGTCTGTTAGGAGAGATAATTTTTGGTCGCCACGAGCCCAACAATGTTAATAATGTCGAGCTGTCTATTTTATTGGGTTACCTGAACATTGACTGCGATAACCCCTTTGTTTTTAACATTTCCTATTTGAGAGCTCAACATTTTAACACCGTCGGGCAGAAAGCGTCGGACACCATTGCTTGTGGCGGGTTAGTGAGTCGCACTGCCCGCAGCCTTTTTCCCAACATACCCCGTAGCCTTAAATACTTACATAAGGATGTCTCCATTGATATTCAGGCCATGATTGCTATGCACTGATTAGCAAAAGACCAGCGGACGTAGAAGATTGACTCTTCCGCATCCGTGACTTTACCTTCACATAACCTACCTCGTCCTTTACCCTTGACTATTGTGTCGGGTAGGTTACCACCACCTCTACCTTATTACCTCCTTGACCTTGCTCCACCCGCTTCTAGGAAGCGGAAGAGGCCTCTCACTACTGTTAGGGAGGCCGGAGAGGGGTCCACACCTACACAGGCTAGGCAGACGTCCACGCCCACGTCCACGTCCACGTCCATGTCCACACCTATCCCTACCCATACTCCCACACCCTCTGTCCCTCAGCCGGTTTTACCGGCTAATTTTGTTGTTCCTCCCACTTTTGAGGCGCCCGAGGTCATGGACCAAGGGCGTCGTGATGCTTTACTTTTGGAGATGTGCAGGAGAGTGGCTCATATAGAGCGGGATCAGGCTTTTGCCTTATTCCTTTTATACGATGAGAGGGCGTCCTGTTCTTGATGGCTGGCCACACCCTTCATTCTACCGGTTCCCGACGGAGGGGTACCCACAACTTGAGAGCGAGGATGACTCAGCACAGAGAGAGGAGAGGTACAGAGCGGAGCTTGACGCAGGAGGTCGACAAAGGAGGAGAGGATAGGAGGAGGAGGACCCCACCTACGAGGTGGTTGACGAGGAGGCTGCTGAGTAGCTACTAGTCTACTCACTTCCTCAGTTTTCTAGCTGGTTTGGGGAAGTTCGTATTTATTGTAAGTATTTCTTGCTTTTTATTTTTTTTCATCTCCTTTTAGTTTATTTCATTTGTTTACATATTGGTTGTATTTTCCTTATCCCCCATTATTCTGCTGGTGTATGCTGGAAGACAACGATTCGTTGTCCGTTTTGGTTTGGGGAGGGTAATGCATCATTTGAGTCTTCATTTGCATCTGTTTTTGCATTCACATTTATTGTATTTCCGTTTGCATTGTTTTTTATTTAAAAAAAATGGAAAATCCAAAAAAATCGAAAAATCGAAAAAAAAACATAAATATTTCACGTTTAATTTCTCATATAGGTCGAGTCGGAACGGTGGATTTCAATGATGAAATTGCACTATAATTTGTCATTTCACTTAAGCCTTGCAACAAATTGATATCTTATTAGCTTTGTCATTTACATAATCTACGAGTTAGTGTTAAAAATACAGTTGAACAAATAGACTTGACCTGATAATTTTGCCAAACGACTTATAATTTCGAAGATTTAGAGCTCAATAACTGGTGTCATTTATGACCAGTTCATGTAGCATAACATGTATCATCAATTTGCACGTATATGAAATTCAGTTGCTTTTTACCTACATACATTCGTGTTAGTGGTTGGTGCCACATGCAGGGAGGAGCTTATTTTCCCCTTTATTTCATTTTGACCCATCAAACTCCACTATTAGCCAAATTTGTCTTTTGACCCTTAACTACATTCAAATTAAGCCTGCCTTGTTAAGCTAGTTTAGTGTATATTTTTGCGGTATTTTGTATATTGATCCGAGTTTGGTTCGTATTGTATTGATTTGGAGTTGGTAATATATGAAAGAAGGAGGATGAAAAAAAGAAGTTGAAAATGAAAACAGAAAAGAAAAGAAAACCGTGAGAAAAGAAAAAAAAAAATGAAAAAGTTTGATTGTTGACGGTTTTTGCTCCTATGTTTTATTTTGATTTTATGAGGAGTATGTTTTTAGTTGAATGAACTGTTGTGCCAAAATAAGGGGTGCTTGTACTTATTTTTGATGGATCAAGATTCGAATGTTGTTGTTTGGTTCTATTTAGGTAGTTAGCTTGGCTTATACCTCCACATTTCCAAAAATGTTTCCCTTTTCTTACCCATTGCCTCACTTTACCATATTTTTGTAAGCCCTCGGCTGTGACGGACCTTATTTGGTTGGAATGTATGTACAGTAGTAGAATTGGCTATCATATTAGCTGCATGCATGTTTATGTAGGTCGTAGTTTAGGTAAACGACTATTTTTCTTCTTCTTCTCTTACATTCATTTTCTTACCCTTTGCTTCATGAGAGAAGAGTGACTCGTGAGAGTCCATTTTTAAAGGTCTTGCAAGGTCGACAGTTCAGCTTATTTATAAACATCATACAACTCGTTTGCACTTGACTGTTGTGGCTATAAGTGTCAGTTTGTTTGCATTAAACCGGTTTAAGTGGACAACTTGTAGCCAGCTTTGTGTTTTCTATTCCGTTCCATTAGTTTGCATTTAGTTTACTCGACGACGAGTAAAGGTTCGGTTTGAGAGATTTGATACGTGCATTTTATATAGTCTTTCCGAGCCTTTATTGCACGTATTTCTATGGAATTTACGCAGTGTTAAGCTATGAAATGCCCTGAATAGTCTACTTTGGTTTGTTTGGCCTTAATTGCAGGAACGGACCCGAAAGTAGCAGAATCGTGCCTTTTTTGTCCCTTAGTATGCAGTTATGAAGATGGAAGAATTGGAGCCATTACTATGCCTCGGGAAGCGTGAAGCAGTCTTAGGAGCTAAATCGACGACGCAAGGAGTTGTCTGAGTAGCAATGTACTCGATCAAAGGCTTTCGTAAGTCTTTCTCTTCGATCGAGTAAACATTGGTGGCGAGAAGACCTCGATCGAGAGCCTGATGTGCTCGATCGAGAGGTGCTGCTTTGAGGTTCCTCGATCGAGTATGTACAGTACTCGATCGAGAGGTTATGCCAAGGAAATGTTCGATCGAGGAATTCCATTCTACTCGATCGAGTGGATTTCTATCTGAACACGGGATTTTATTTCGTGTGAACTTATTTAGTATCTTAAAGTTGTTTTAGGTTAATAAAATATCTTCTCTATATAAAGTGAAGACCTGATTAGGTTTAATCATCTTTCATTCAGCAGACTTTACTCTTAATTACTCAGTAGACAATTTTTCTCTTTCGACGTTGCTTTGTTCTCAATTCTCGGATCTCAAACCTTGTAATCTTTCTTTGCTCTCTTCATTTAATTAAATTCTCTCTTTGCATATCTTTAATATTTGTTATTGATTTCTGTCTTCATTAGTCTTGTTATTAGTTTATGCAATCCCCTTTTATTCATCTTTACATCATATCTCTTATTGTTTCATTAATTGTTGTTATAGTTTTAATCATCGCCATGAGTAGCTAAATCTTTTGTTGCTAGGATTAGGGGAGCCATGGTAGTAAAGCAATGATGTTATAATTAGATCATGAGGCTTTGTATGTGAGAATTGATTCAGAGCAATATAATTGTAATCATTTAGTTGAGTGCACACTTCTAAACAAGTTAATACGGTTAAATTCAGACCTAGATCAAGAGATTGGAATGAACAGACCTGTTATGAACAGTAGACTACATTAATGAGGATGAAAGTTATGTTAATAGTATTTTAGGGCGGATAACGGACTGATAGGACCTTTTCTTTACCCTTCTCACATCAGACCGACCGATCTCATTATGTCAGAATTGGCTAATTAGCATGGTGAACCGACACCCTAGCATTTCTCGCTCTCTTTATTTGATCACAACTTATTTCGTTTTTCTACTTTTATTGTTCTTTTTCTCTCTGCCTTAATCTCATTTAGTAGTTTAGAAAACAAGTCAAAGCAAACCCAATTTTTTTACCGTGACGGGCGGAAATAACGAGTTGATATAATAGCCTCTCTGTGGAGTACGATACCCGACTTACCTCTACTATATTAGTTGAGCTGGCTGGTTTATTTTTGATGAGCTTGAGACAGCCGTGTCAATTGAACTGTGTTCTTAATCTACATCGCTTTGAATCTAAATGTGTTCTTCATAAATAAGTCAGGGAATGAGAAAATTTAATAAAATCCATCGGTGAAGACAACGATGTTATGTTCTTCATCTACAATAGGTAGAACCCAGTAGGCCACTATCTTTCCCATGAATCAAATACGGCATACCACCCATGTGTGGACACGGGCCCACGGGGGCGAAAAGCGAGCAAGCTTTTCACGTGGATTTGTGGAGTCGCCACCAATTTATTGTGGAAAATTGGAAATCGTTCGAATACCTCGTGTCATGTCAAGACACAAAGTAGTGACATGAACACCAAGAACTCGTTACCCTTAGCATTATATTTCTAGAATGACTCTCGTCGATGCTAATGAACACGGATGTTCACAGAGATCTGGAGTAAGGGGTGAGGGTACGTATTAGGAAGCTCTTTTGATCAAACACCTAATCTCGCCCGCCTCGATAGCGGCCTCTAATAATGATTAGGGAAGTTATTCATACTCGATATGTTGTTGATTATATGCATTCAATGCAACATCCAATGTTTTAATCCTAACATGTGAAGAATTAGACTAAGTCGGTTATCACGCAATTTAACATACAATTGGGTCGAAGTGGAAATTTAATGTTGATTACATGCGGGCATACAAATGAATAATAAAGAATACAACAATAATTGAAAATACAATAAATTACAAAGGATTGATTGATTTATGTCGAAAATACATTTAAAACGGATGGTTTAGAAAAAGAAAGAATAAATACATACACGAACAGATTAAGGGTGATAATACGATTAGTAGTTAATTAAATACGTAATTAATAAACTAGGTCAAAGCAGAAACGGGAATTCAGGGAAAGAAATCAACCGGGAACAGGCGCAGCAGAGCTGCGTCCCTTGGAAGAGGCGCAACAGTCGCTGCGTCTGTTCCTGGGTTGAGTTCTGGCTGTGAAGCCGGAACTGCGAATTGTTAGTATTCGTGGGTGATTTTAATGAATGATTATATTATTTGACTCGGATGGAAGTGATTAAATACATTACTTACATGTGATTGAGTCATAAAAACAGTAAAACATGGATAAAACTAATTAATACGAACTAATTACAAGATACAAGATTAATTAATGAATTTAATAAACTAATTAGGTTAAATTAGAGGCGAATTAATTACGATGACAATAATAAACAGATGAGAATATATCAAGGATCGAATTCCAGAGACTCAATATGAATGAATCGAATCTCTAAAAATCGAATTGATTTTAATGACGAAAACCCGCAAATATGAGTTATAAGGGATTTAAGTCGAGAATTTAATGATGAATTAAATATTAATGAATTATTTACATATTAAAATAATCATACTAAAAATTATCGTGTTTAAAGAACAATGAACAAACGAAGAAAACGAAACAAACAGACGACAAAAGACGAAGGAAGAAGAAAGGAAGCAAGAACTACGACAGCCTCAGGAAGAGGCGCAGCAGGTGCTGCGTCCCTTCGAAGAGGCGCAACAGTTGCTGCGTCCTTTCTCGACGTTTGTCTCCTGATAATCAGTAAAAAGGTTTAAAACAAGGGTTTACAAATCGGTTTTTAAACGTGTTTTCGACATAAATCTTACATTAATGATACAAAAATAAAGAACAATAAATAAAATAGGGATTTACACCCTCAGACTTACATGTTTGACGAAACGAGATTAACTAAGTTAACGTTTAGTGATGCTCGACTCGAATGTACGACGAAAGTGCCCTCTAGGAGGAAAACGAATAAAGTTGATTATTGTGGAGTTGGTCAAATTGGTCGGTCATGCAAAACGAGGCTGGTACTCAGAAAGATCCGAGCTTACGTGGTCGAAAGTTCAAGCACGTAGACGCCAAAAAGTAAGATCGTGGTCTAGAATGCAAAGGGAGAAGAGAAGGGCGGACACTCGCGTGAGAAATATGTGAGACAGAAGGTCTCTATTTATACTAATCACACGGAGGAAATTAGGGTCTTCGGAGAAATTTTGGAATTGAATCTCTAAAAGATATAAAAAATACGCAGAAAAGGACTTGGGAAGAGGCGCAGCAGGCACTGCGTCTCTTGGAAGAGGCGCAGCAGCTGCTGCGTCCTTTCCCAAGTGGTTTTCTCCTCCAGAAGAAAGATTTCCGTGTTTCAATTATGGAATAACGGATTAATCTTATTTTCCTTAATATTTTGTATGAATATTACGGGACATATCTTACCAAAGATTAAAAGATCGGAAAATATGGAATAGAAATATCCGGAACATTCCAGAACATTCTGACCCAGCATTTTAAACGGTTATTAGAAAATGAAGACGGTTTTAGACCCGGACTCCAAATGTACTCTAATTACTGCCAAAACAACCGTATCGGCGCGTAGATGACAATTAAGAGGTAGACACAAGTGTTTGAGCGATCACTTGACGATAAACTTACGAACTGTCACAAATCGTTCCGCGTATCAAACATGCGGCCCAATCATCACCGGGTGGTTTGCGGGAGGTGCAGAAATGAGGTATCTACATAGCCCCCACTTTGACTGAGGCTTGGACAAGGCGAAAGTCAAAGTATAGCCATCAGGTCAATCGAAGATTACAACCTGATGACTATGGCGACGCGAGGCGGCTCAAGGGGTCTGAGCCAAGGACCTGTCGTCGGGAACATTATAGAGTCTGTCGACTATCGGGGAGGGTCGTTTAAAGTCCATTAGACTACGTAAGGAGGCTCTCCAGCCATAAGAAGAGACCATACCTGAGATTTCTTAAAACTTCAGGGGAAAACGAAACGTGATATTTGGGATAGGCAGCAGGACGTAGTCAGGAACTGCTGGGAGAAATATGCTTGGGTCGGCTTCAAACAAACTTCGGCTAAGCTTGGGGTCGATGTTGATCTCCACGTATTGAGAGGTACAATGGGGTTGTTCGTGTACTCTCGGTGAGGGAACATAATCGGGAACTGATCTCCATGTCTCAAAAGGGACAATTGTCTGTCTGTGTACTCTCGCTGGGGGAACAGAATAGAGGCGTGTCAAAAACCTGTCAATGAATATTCGCTCGTTGTGACAAGCAATGTCTTGGTAAACTAGCGTGGTAGTTTGCAGTTGTCTCAGGAATGCGGGTCCGGGCGGCGAATAAATGTCAAAAGGACCAAATATATGATATGTGGCATCGAGGAAGAGGCGCACCAAAGATGGGCCCACAAATAACGAACTCATAGCGAATTTTCGAAAATTCATTTGGAGGGAAACTAAGGAAGAGGCGCAGCAAGAGCTGCGTCCCTTGGAAGAGGCGCAGCTCCTGCTGCGTCTTTTCCTGGACGTGGCCTTTCTGAGTAAAAACTCGGGAAAACACGGGCTTTATTCATTATTTCGAAACATAAAATCCCCAATTACTCTCTCAAGTTCCAACCATTCTTCGCCAAAATTTGATCAATAGCTTGCATTTTCCATGACTAATCGAGGTATATGTATTATTTTTGCATTAGTCTTCCATATTTGATCAATTTGGACGGACAAAATTAGGGTTCCCAACCCTAAAATGTCGAAAATTTGGGGCTTTTCCGCCAAACTATTTTGCCTTGCAAAATTGACTTGGTAAATGGCTAATTGGTTATATAAGGATCATAACCATGTATTTGTTTCGGATTTTCGTTGAGTTTTGAGCATTTGAGTGAATTTGTGACGGTCTCACAGCTAAACCGTAAATTGCTTCGAAAATAGCCTTAGGATTGGCCATTTCTGACGAAACGTGGTATTTGGAATCCTTGTATAATGGGTAAACTTCCTACCTTTTCGGAATTTTGATTTGTGACGGCTTTTTCAGGACACTTTTCTAGGGCATAATCGTCGTTATAACGAAATGCTGTCGAAATTCCGATTCGAACCCATGACTAGACTTCAACTTAGGCTTGACTTGACCCAAACTACCACATGAGCGGACGGGTTTGTGGGAAAATGACCAAAGATGGCGAGAAAAGAGCGATTTCGGAGCTTCGAAAACTCGAAAATCCCCTAACTAAGGCTTGTCGTCATTTGACGCGACCTAAATTCACTTTAATCTTGCAGGTGATAAGGTATCTACGTCAGGGAGAGCTCCCACGGACATGGACACAACTGTTGACCCTTCTTGTACTTTCGAGGAGGCGTTAGAGCAGGCTTTTACTGCTGCGGCATCAGCTGTTAGGGACGAGGTCGTCGAGGAGGCCGTTCAGGAGGAGGAGAAGGCTCCGAGACGGGCCAATGTTGGGCGAGGTGGTCACCAGCTGAAGGGAGCACCAGAGTGGGCTGCGACTTGGGACAGCAGGCACCTCCTTTGGGCTGTAGAGGGTCACCTGTCCTACAGGACGGTGAAGAGCTTGGTAACAAAATCATCACTCTTCATTTATCTTCTTTCACTTCGTATTGTCTCTATTCCTTTTCTTCTTCATTCGAGCTAAAGATAACTCTTGTTTTGAATCAAAATAGGAGGCCGGGAACATCAGATCATTCTCGGGCTACACGATGGCGATGGGGTGCTACGAGAGGCTGTCAGCAGAGGAGCGGGCCATCATCGAGCGAGGAGCATTTGGTGCCTTGGTGCAGGCTTGGAGGGATATCTCGAGGAGGAAGCTTCGGGATAACCTCAGCCTGGTTCTAGCTTTCTTGGACCGGTTTTGGGACACGACCTTGACCTTTCACATGCCTTTTGGTGAGGTTGGAGTCACGTTGGAGGATTAGGGCATGATTTCTGGTCTGCCGTGTGGGACTGAGGTGGTGGAGTGGCCGGAGACAGCCATGAAGGTGGACTCAATTGAGGCTAGGTGGTTGATCGGCTGGAATTTGATGCCGAAGGCTGCTGCGGTTCCCGGGTTGGTGCCTAGTTCTTACGTCCGGGACTATTTTGCGGGGAAGACCCCGACGTCGGTGGTGATCGATGGGAGGGAGATGGCTCCTCCTCCCTGTACTGCAGAACAGAGAGTCCGTATTTGGCTCTGGTGGTTCTTGTCTTCGATCTACCTCAGAGACAAGGGAGAGAGTCTGTCGACGATGCTCATTCCCTTCCTTTCTAACTTGAGCGACCTAGTACGTTGGGACTGGGTCACTGCTTGTTTTGCGGTCCTCATTCGCTATAGGAGGACCATGGTTCGTCTGGAGTTGATGGACAAGGGGACTTCTCCTGCCGCTGTTGGCCCTGGACTGTTGTTGGAGGTATGAACCTTCATTTTCATTTCATAAAATTTCCTTTTCTTATTGAATCACGAAAGATCGTTATTTGATTATCTTGTCTTTACAGGCGTGGGTGCAATCTTATTTTCCGAGCCTCGCGCCCAAGAGGACGGAGCCAGTGGAAAGGGCCTATCCCGTTGTGAGGGATTGGGCGATGTGTCGTACGAAGAGCCAGCGTTCCTTTCACGACGCCTGCCGACGGGACGTGAACGCTCAACAGCTGGATGGCGTGAGTGCTTCACCTTTCGTTGTTCACTTCTTCATTGTGTGGACATGGGCCCACCTGCGTATGCCCAACCGATCTGTGGACAATGGCAGTGGTCTTTTTGAAAGCCACGCTCGGCGGCGTAAAAATGCTTTCGATCGGATCATTTTAGATCGGCCGGTTTCGTCTCGGTAAGGGTCTCAAAACGATTAGAGATGTTCGGAGTCGCCACCAAGCATTTGTGGGATGCTTGGAACCCGTTCAAAATCCACTTTATACCTCGGTCAATTTGAAGCACAAAGAAGCATTTGACATAGGTACTAAAGATAAGGAAATCGTCCCTCTGTAGCATCCTATCTCTAGAATGACTCTCGTACGCCTTGGATAAGTTTGTCCACTATCCAATGTTTCTGAGTAAGAGGTGAAGGTACGTATTGGGAAGCCCTTTAATCAGACACCCAATCCCGCCCGCGGTAGCAGCCTCTACTGATCGATCTTGGGTGGTTGAATGCAAAAGTTGATAAAATGGTTTAAATGCAAGAATGCACATCCAATAATTTAAACCTAACATGTGAGAGCTTTCTAAGTCCTTTGATTTAATCCAAATATCAAGTATAAGATGTCGAGTTGGATTAATGATTGATTTGCATGCAAGACGGAAATTAAACATCCATTTACCGTATTAGGTTTAGGGTGTATAACATGATCCATTTGTCTTAGTAAGGCATTTTGCAAATATGGTTTTGAATAATCAAATAGTCATCTGATCCGTCCTATATCCGGGCTAACCGGAGTCGGGATCGTCCTAGACTAATGCTGGAAAGTAACAGGCCCTGTACTAGACGACTATATGAGGCGCGAGCTAGCCGGCGGTGTAAGGGGCCTCCCTCTGGTTTTTAAAATGAGAAATGGAGAACCTGTTTAGGCGCGGGTTAGCCCACGGTTTATGTGCCGTGTTCTGACCTTTTAGAAAACGTTATAAAACGTGTTGAAAATGGGTAATTGAACCCGGTTTGATTTGAAGGGGGTCGTTTAGACCGCATTTGTTTATTTGAAGAACTAGACTCGAATAATCATCATTATTTTGATAATATTCGGTGTCGGGTTCGATTTGACAAACTTGACATGAATAGTTTTGAAAATAATTATGGACTAATTGTTTTAATTCCATTTGAATGTTATTAGTCGATACTCATCATCGTACCCGGGTTAAAATCTGGCATGGTATGTAGAACTAAGGATGACTTTGTGTTAGGGACTAATATGTTTGTTTGAAAATGTAAAGAAATGAAATAAAAGGTTTTAAAATACCTTTTAAACGTCATTAACCAAATATTATCACCGAAACACGGATTTAACCGTCATGGTATGAGGAACCAAGGGTGAAAAATGTTTTATGGTTAAAACAAATGAAATAAAACAAAAAAGGTTCGAAAGTATTTGGAATGGTAAAAACCGATTACAAATATAAAAGTGGATTAAAGGGAAATGACGAGAACAAACACGGTTGATCTCTGGTCTGAACACCCCATTTAGGCGCGGGTATGCTTGCGACCTAAGGGGCTTCTGCCTCAGACTAAAAATCAGTTTTGGCTCGTTTATTCCATGTTTTGGTTCATGTTATGCACGTTTTAGCATGTTATAGTCATGAAACAAATGAAAACATAATAAAAGAGGATTTTTACACCCTCATACTTACATGTTTGGTTATGGCGAGTGACCGACGTAAGTGTAACAACTCGTTTGATCGGAAAAAACTCGGTTTAAAACCGTTTTGGTAAGTAAAAAGAGTGTTTTAATGTTAGTGACGGTGTAGTGGTCGAAGTGATCGGTCAAGTGATTTAATGCACGATGACGGTACCAAACAATGTGTAAGGCTTGTATTTACGATCGGTAGGTCGTAAATACGCGTCGGGTTGTGACTTAAGAAGTCGAGTCGAGAATTTTAAGGGAGAAAAGAGGGGGCGGACACTCGCGTAAGTCTCAAATGGGTGGCATTTGAGGGGTATTTATAGGAGAATGAGTGGTTGTGTGAGTTTTGAGCGACGTGGCCACCTGGGCTGCTCAAAGAGGCGCGAGCCACGTCGCGGTTCTTCGAGTTGTGTTGTCACTTTCACAACAAACGCAATCATGATTTATTCTATCTTAGGTTTTGTAGTCACATGTTTGGTACTTGACCAACATGAATCCGGGAAAACTTAAGGTAGAAGGTTTGAAATGTTTTGTTTTTGGTGGTTGACTCGGTTTGACTCGTTGTTGGAGTCGGGATATGAATTTTTGAGTCGGTTTTTGGTCCGGTGTCGGTTTTGACTCTAGTTAGTGTCATTGCGACACCGTCGTCGTGCATTAAACACTCCAGGTATTTTTGAAATGTTTTATTTTCGAAATCGTTTTAAGTTTTCCGACGTAAAGTTGTACACAAAATGTCGATCAAACGTCGCGATTCCAAAACATGTTATAGTCCGATAATCATCGGGTGTTTGTTGGAGTCTCAGCAGATACTGGGTATCTACAGAGCCCCCACTTTGACTGAGGCTTTGACAGGGCGAAAGTCAAAGTAGAGTCCCCAGGTCAATCGAAGATTACAACCTGGAGACCCAAGCGACGTCGAGGCGGCTCGAAAGGATTCGGGCCAAGGACCTACCGTCGGGAAGGGCGACGCCAAGGCGTCTCGAGGGTACGAGTCAAGGACCTGCCGTCGGGAACAGTTTAGAGTCTGTCGACTATCCGTGCGGGTCGTTTAAATTCCATTAGACTACGCACAAAGGCTCGCCAGCCATAGGAAGGAGTCATACCTGAGGCATCTTCGGATATGTCCTCGCATGTTTGCGGACAAAAGCTCGCTAGCCGTGGTAAGGAAATGTACCCGAGGAATCTTCGGGATCTGTCCTTGAATGTTTGCGGATAAAGGCTCGCCAGCCAATGGTAAGGAAATGTACCCGAGGCATTTTCGGGATCTGTCCCTGAGTATTTGTGGAACAAGGCTCGCCAGCTGTGATAAGGAAATGTACCCGAGGCATCTTCGGGATGTGTCCTTGAATGTTTGCGGACAAAGGCTCGCCAGCCAAAGGTGAGGAAATGTACCCGAGGCATTTTCGGGATCTGTCCTTGAATGTTTGCGGACAAAGGCTCGCCAGCCAATGGTAAGGAAATGTACCCGAGACATTTTCGGGATCTGTCCTTGAATGTTTGCGGATAAAGGCTCGCCAGCCATGACAAGGAAATGTACCCGAGGAATTTTCGGGATCTGTCCTTGAACGCTTGCGGACAAAGGCTCGCCAGCCAAAGGTAAGAAAATGTACCCGATGCATTTTCGGGATCTTTCCTTGAATGTTTGCGGACAAAGGCTCGCCAACCAATGGTAAGGAAATGTACCCGAGGCATTTTCGGGATCTGTCCTTGAATTTTTGTGGATAAAGGCTCGCCAGCCATGACAAGGAAATGTACCCGAGGCATTTTCGGGATCTGTCCTTGAACGCTTGCGGGCAAAGGCTCGCCAGCCAAAGGTAAGGAAATGTACCCGAGGCATTTTCGGGATCTGTCCTTGAATACTTGCGGATAAAGGCTCGCCAGCCATGACAAGGAACGAGGCATTTTCGGGATCTGTCCTTGAACGCTTGCGGACAAAGGCTCGCCAGCAATGAGGCGGTCGATTAATGGACCATGGGAATAGCCGCGTCAAAAGGTCTTGTTTTTGAAAGTAGCGAACTCATGATGCCGCCGGGGAAATAGTGAATTTGTATTTTCACTATCACTGTTTTCGGAATGAGCGGGTTCCGCGAGGAAGCCCCCTGCTGCTATTTGAAGGAATAGTGAATTTGGAATTTTCACCATTCGTCGTTCTTCTTCGAATTTGGAGTGGCAGTTTCGATCGCCGTTCGTTTGAATTTTGAAGGAAAATAGCAAATTTTAAGTTTGCTATTACGTTTGAAGTGACGGTTTATATGCCGCCGTTGACATTTGTAAGAAATAGTGAATTTGGAATCTTCACTATTGATTGAAGTGACGGTTTATGTGCCGCCGTTGACATGTGTGGTGAGAATAGTGGAATTCAATTTCCAACTATTATTTTGAAAATGACGGTTTTATTTGCCGTCGCTTAAAAATTGGAGAAATAGCGGGTTTTGAAGTTTCGCTATTATTTTTGAAAATTTGAAGGAAAATAGTGAATTTGATTTCACCATTATTTTTGAAATTGGCGGTTTTGATCGCCGTTTGCTTGAAATTTTTGAAAATAGCGAATTTAAATTTTCACTATTTGCTTTTGTTTGTCTTTGAGGAAATGACGATTTTCAATATCGTCAATGAAAATCCGAATTTTGTTATGTGGAAATTGGGCTAAAACCCAAAATTCGCTGAAAAAGCAAGTGTACACCTAATTGAGGCGCGAGCCATCTTGCGAATCAAAGGGGCTTCCCTTTTTTTTCTGTAAAAGACGCGAGTTCAGGTTGCATCCCATTCATCATCTCGTCTTCTTCGTTTTTCGACAAAAACAAACCAAAATTACCATTGTTGGTCCTTCTAGCTTGCTTGAAATCGTGCCATCATCAACAATGTCATCTCAAGGTATGTATTTCCTCTTGAATCCATTAAATTTGTTGATCTTTAGCTTGATTGAATTAGGGCGAATTTTACCCTAGAAAATCGAATTTGGCGTTTTTGATTGAGCCCATTTCGAGTGAAATTGATGCTTGCATTAGGTTAGAAACCTGTTTAGGAGTATAGGGGTGCTTTTAGTTTGCATTTTGGTCCCCGTTCCCGCTCCCTATGCTCGAAAAACGTGAGTGAGGTGAGAAACCGTCTCATTTCGCAATGCCAAGTTTATTTGCTTGGGTAGTGGGTCCCACTAGGTTGCATTGTAGTTGGGAAAACCCGTATTCGCCATTTATGGACCTTCGTTGGATATTGTGGGCAAAATTGGATTTTTGCCTTTTGTAACGGTCTTATGTCTGACAAAATAAGCGTCTGTTTGGGCTTAAATTGAGTCAGTTTGCCTTGAAATGGACCTTATCGGTAGTTTAGGTCGCTTTGAGGCGTGATAAAATCACGTTTGCTTTTTTGCGGTCGTTTTTGATTTTTTGACCGGTTTGGGCTCAAATTAGCGTATGAATTGCCTTTTTTGAGCCGTAGAAAAATACCCCATTGTGTCGGGAATGTATTTTGGTTTGTAGGCGGACCTTGTATGGGTCTTGAAATGCCGTTTTTGTGGTTTTGACTCGTCTTTTGCTTGAAATGATAGGCGAGTCGTTTTTTTGCGTTTTTTGTGAACTGTTTTGTTTGGTTGGATTTTGGGCGGGATTGCCCTTGTTTTGGCATTGCAGGTTGTTGTTGTTTTTGTTTGGATTTATCCATTTCATGTCGTCGTAATGCCGAAATTTCGGCTGACGTTTTTTGTTTTTTTTTTTTTTTTTTTTTTTTTTTTTTTTTAATCGCAGGGTATCATTTGGGACGTATGGGGTCCATTGTTGAGGTTTTGGAGGAGGAATACGATCCTGGAGGGGGAAAGACGACTGTTTTTTGTTACAGGCTTGGTTGTGTTTCTGCCTGGCGGCCTTTGCCCAGCCAATGATCGGGTATCGATCGTTGGTCGTTACCTGCGAAGGTCCGGACGTCCATGAGTGGGGTTCAGTACAATTGTGTTATCCCACGTTGGTGCTTTTGGTCGCTGTTGAATTCAGCTGAGTGGGGTTCAACATCGGGGTAGTATCCGTTGTCCTGATCCCTTTTCATCCTCGAATTCTGACGATTGGAGGCCAATGTCGGGGTAGCGCGCTAAGCTACGAGCCTCGATCATCGCATCGTCTAAAATCTGCCAGGCACCATTTTTCTTTTTGTCGTGGAGCAGGAACGAGGTATTACCGCCATGGTAACCACCTCTACTTCCGTTGCTGCTCCTCTGTCTCTTGTGTTGCTCCCTTTCTTTTCTGTTTGAGAGGATAGAGAGTGCTTAGTTCGGTAGGTGGCAGATAGCCCCAGTTCGTTGTCTTTAGGCCAGTGTCTGTATGATAGACGGTTGTCTTAGGCCAGTGTTTGTATGATAGATGTCGGTACTGGATCTTGTTTGTACGGTCAGTTGCCCGTATCAAACGCGTGTCGATGTATTTTGCGTGAGGCGGTTTGTATACATGTGTTTTTGGATTGTGGTTCATTTTGTGATTTTGGCTTTTTTGTGTTGTGTTTCGGAGGAGCGCTGTCGGCTGTTGATTCTCCTTTTGCTTTGCACCAGTTCCCGCATCGTTAATGTAGAAAACAGGCAACAGATAGCACATATACATAAACGCAAACACGTAGAAGCATTTGATTGAAAACAGGTAAAGCATTTGATCGAAAACCAAAATTAACCAAGATGACTTGAAGTTAAAATTGAAATTTTGTAATGAATTTTGAAAATTCCGTGACGAATCGTCACGTTCGGAATTCAAAAGGAATTGATTTGAAAATTTGAGCAATTAACTCGTGTCGTGAATTAAGTTGCGTTGAAATTATCGAAATTGCGACTCGAAAAATTCAAACTCAAACCGTCAGGATGAATTTTAGAAAAGGATTTTTGCGAGTACATTTGATTTTTGAATTTTGAGGTCAAGACTCGAATTTGTGAGTGCTTGAATTTTGATGAAAATTGTTGTCGTGTTATCAATTTCCGATTTTGATTTTTGATGGAAAATTGCGAAAAAGAGCGAAAAATTTTCGGAATTTCGACTGACATGGAAACGATCCATCGCGGATCGGGGCGACTAGCCCTTCCCCCCTTAAAAAAAAGAAGAAAGAAAAATCCGTATGTTTAAAGCTGCGTCATGGAAACCGTGTCGGATTTCGTAAAACGCGAAAGCAAGGAAATGTGAGTGTGAGGAAACACAAAAATGTCCTGGATCATCCCGAAGAGGCGCGAGCTTCCCGGCGGGAGGTTTGAGGTGTCAGGAGAAAACACAAGTTGAAAGAGACAAGTCAACAGCGGGAATCCTGGGGAAGCCTCAAAGAGGCGCGAGCAACCTGGCGATGGAAGCCAGCTCTCCCCTTTTTCTGAAAAATGCGCTGATCATTTTGTATAAATAGGGACGTTTGCGCTTCATTGTTTCATCATCCGAAACACAAAATCATCTCTACAAAACCTCTTCTTCTTCCACAAAAATATTTCATGGATGCTTTTGAGAACGCATTGCGACAATGGTGCCGGGATTTGTCGCCTCCCGAAAAGTATCAACTCGTTTGCATGGGAGTTGGTTAATTGTTGATGCTTCGTCAAGTCAAGGTGCAACCTTCATTTCTTGAAGCATGTTCTCGATTTTGGGATTCGAAACATCATGTTTTCGTTTTCCCGAAAGGTGAGCTTTGTCCTCTTGCCGAAGAAGTCGGAGCCATTGGTGGGTGGCCGGGTTGTGTTCCGGTGCTTCCTCCGACTCGGTTGTGCTATAAGGAGAAATTACGTTCCATGTTGGGCTTGTCAACAAGCCAAATCAACTTTCTTCTTGCCCCACATGGTGTGGACATGTTGGCCCTTATCAACATCTTTTCAAACCGATTAGATGCTAATGTCTCGGAGGTGGCTAGGAGAAGGGCTCTTGCATTTTGCCTTGTCCATGTGTACCTCTTTGTTGATGTCTTGAAGAAGGAGGGGCCAAGATGCCATGGTAGCATGACCCTTATTCATGTGATTAAGCAAATGGAGCATGGTAGAGATCCATCGTGGTTGGTGCTTGGAGAGATCATCCAAGCTTTGGACAAGGAAGGCTCTTGTGGAGAAGATCCCTCTTTCGGATCCCCGAGGATCCTTCAAGTGTGGCTCTTGGAGAGGCTAAGATATGTAGAGCCTCCGGTTGATTCTTCTTCTTATTCCTTCCGTCATCTTACCATGAGGAAGAAGTTGTACCCGGATAGTTTTGCGTCCACCGAGGTCTATTGGGCCGCAAGATTGGCGGAGGAGGGCGGTCCTCATATCCGTTGGGTGGTGCCGTGGTGGCACTTGAGGTCCTTCACGGGTTTGCCCGCTTCAGGTTCTAGTCCTCGTTCTTTGATGGTGGTGGGTTTGAAGGTTGTTTCCTTCATATATCCCGAAAGGCTTATGAGGTAAATGGGGCGTCAACAAAAGGTGCCTGCTCAAGATACTCTTGTCCAAGGGAATGTTTTCCGGAACTCCGAGCTTGTGGAGGTCTTCGAAAGATGGTGGGCCACTCGGCCGCTTTGGGAGGTACCAAACCCCGTTGCCACGACATGGGTGACTCCCGCTTATGTCAAGTGGTCACGTGCTCCGTCTTTGGAAGAGAGATCCAAATTTCGTAAGGACGAGGTCGTCGACTTGAAGTATCGAGAGGTTGGAAATGCCAACCGTGCCTTCTTTGAGGAGTATGTTGATGAAGCTACTCCCAATATGATGAGACCACCGAAGAGGAGGAGTTTCGGCCCCAAGAATATGGTGGGCCGTGCATTGGCTCGTCTTCGGTCGAATATGGGGTCTTGTGCTAGACCAGAGGCCGTCGCCGTCTTGGATCCGTTTAGGAACCGTTCCGAGGAGGAAGTCCATGCTAGGCGGGCCAACAAGAAGAACAAGGGGAAGATGTACCACGAGGGAAAAGGCAAGGGTAGAATGGAAGAGTTAAAACCTCCATTACCCACTTTATTATTATGTTGTATTATTGTTGTGAGTTTTTATTATGTTGTACTAGCCATGTTTTGTGTGTTTTGTGCTAGTTTTATTATGTGAGGTGTTTTAGTTGACACCTTAGCTTTGACGAGTTGTAGACTCGTCGAGCTTTACTCGTTGTTGAAATTGTAATCCCCTCATTATTAATTAAATAAGAGGATTGTTCGTGTCGAAAATTGTGAACGCTTGTTTCTTCCGTCCATTTTGTAAAGGCAATTCGATTTGAATCGTCCTAAACACTTGCACTTGGGAAAGTGGATTTTTGTGGGAAGGCAGAAAGGCTTATTTTTGTATTTTGTTGGGAAAGGGAATTGTTTCCCTTCCTCTATTTGATGGGGATGTTTTTTTGTATGTGGGAATGGTTGTATCCTTCTTGTGTAAGAAAGGACTGCCTACGTATCCACCTGAAGAGGTGAAATCAAACCATGATCGTAGTTCGAAATGTTCTGTGAATTTGAATTGAGTTTTGTGGTTGTATCCCTCAGGCATAAGAGGGACTGCCTACGTATTCACCTGAAGAGGTGAAATCAAACCATGCTCGTAGTTCAGGACATTTGAAACGAGCAAGGTGCCGCAGCTTAGACTCGATAAAACATGTAATTTCAAATCAGAACACGTTGAGGAACCTTAATTGAAAAGGGTTGAGGTCGTTGCTAGTTGTAAAACCAGGATATGTCGTTGGTTGCTATGGTTCAAGGGTAATATTTATTGAGTTGGTTCAGGTTGGTCGGGTTGTAAAGTCCTCTCCATCTAGGTCACTCAGTCTCACTGCGCCCCCCGAAAGTATTTTCTTGACCAGGTATGACCCGGCCCAGTTGGGTTTGAATTTCCCCCTCGGATCGACGGGTAATGGTGCTCGAACTGACTTGAGGACCAAGTCGCCCTCCTGGATGTTTATGGGTTTAACCTTCTTGTTGAATGCCCGTTGTATGCGTCGTTGGTATAGCTGGACATTGTGCAAGGCGTTGAGTCGCCGTTCGTCTAGAAGAGTGAGTTGCTCGTACCTTCGACGGGTCCATTCCGCCTCAGGGACTTGACTCTCCAGTAGGATGTGTAGAGAAGGGACCTCTAACTCTACCGGTTGAACCGCCTCCATACCGTATGTTAGGTAGAAGGGTGTGGCGCCTGTCGGTGTTCGAATGGAGGTTCGGTATCCCTAGAGTGCGAACGGGAGTTTGCTCGGCCAATCGCGGTAGTTGTCTTGCATTTTATTGATAATGGTGACAAGAGTTTTGTTAGCTGGCTCCACCGCTCCGTTAGTTTGGGGACGGTAGGGGGATGATCGATGTCGTTTAATCTTCTATTTGTCCAGCAAAGCTTGAGTTTCCGCCTGGAAGTGAGAGCCTTGATCGCTGATGATTTCATGGGGTACCCCATATCGACAGATGATGTTGTTTTGAATGAACTTGGCCACTTGTTTGGCGGTCAAGACTGCATATGACTGTGCTTCCACCCATTTGGTGAAGTAGTCGATGGCGACGAGGACAAAGCAATGCCCCTTGGTGCCTATCGGGTTGACTTTCCCGATGATGTCAATGCCCCAGGTTGATAAAGGCCAGGGTGATGTCATGGTGTATAAAAGGGATGGTGGTATGTGTTGTATGTTGGCGAAGATTTGGCAATTGTGGCAATGTTTGACGTAGTTACGGCAATCGGTCTCCATGGTGGTCCAGTAGTAACCTAGCCGCGTGATTTTCCGTGTAAGCATCATTGCACTCATGTGAGGGCCACATTCTCCGTCGTGAACCCCTCCCATGACCTTTTTGGCTTTGTGATGGTCAATGCAAAGGAGGAGAATTCCTTGGGGTGTTCTTTTGTAGAGTTGATTTTGGTTTATCACGAATTGTGATGCAAGAAAACGGATGGCTCTTTGTCCTCTTTGATCAGAGTTGGGAGGGAATTCGTTTTTGGTTTTGTAATTGAGGATGGCTTGGTACCAAGGTTCATCATGGCTTTCCTCGTCGTCGATAATGGCACAAATGTGAAATGGCTCGCTCCTTCTCTCGACACATAGGGGCATTGATGTCATGTCGTCAGGTATGTTGACGAGCGCGGCAAGTTTTGCCAGGGCATCAACAAATTGATTTTCCTCTCGTGGCAAGTGGAAGTAGCCGACTTGGTCGAAGAACTCGGCCTCTTGATTGATCTTTGCTCGGTAGGGAGCTAAGCTGTCAGATCGGATTTTCCATGATCCGGACACCTGATTGATGATGAGTGAGGAGTTGCCGTGGACCCTCAGTCTCTTGATGCCAAGTGTGATGGCTGCTTGTAGGCCGATGAGGCATGCTTCATATTCAGCGGCATTGTTGCTGACGGCGAAGTCTAGCTTGACCGAGATCAGGACATGCTATCCCTCTGGTTATATTAGAAGGATTCCTACCCCGAAGCCTATCAGATTAGATGCACCATCGAAGTATAGGTCCCATGCGTCAGAGTCGGCACAAAGGATGTCTTCGTCAGGAAGTGACCATGTGTCGGTCGTTGGGTCTTCGTTGACGGGATTTTCAGCTAGGAAATCGGCAACTGCTCTTCCCTTGATAACCTTGAGGGGTACAAACTTGAGATCAAACTCGGACAGCATGAGTGTCCACCTAGACAGCCTTCCGTTTAGTACGGGTTTTTCGAAGATGTATTTAACCGGGTCCATATTGGAGTAGATGTGGACCGTGTAGCTGAGCATGTAATGCCGCAGCTTCTTTGTTGACCATACTAGGGCAAGGCATGTCTTCTCCAGTTGGGTATACCTCGTCTTGTACTCAATGAACTTTTTGCTGATATAGTAGATGGCTCGTTCTTCGTTGCCAACTGTTTGTGCTAACATTGCTCCCATGGCCGTGTTGGTAACAGTCAGGTATAGGGATAGAGGAATCCCTGGTTGAGGTGGCATGAGGACATGAGGTTTGGATAGGATTTCCTTTATCCTGTCGAAGGCCTTCTGACAGTTGTCGTCCCAATCGGTGTCATCGAAGGCGCGAAGCTTTTTGAATATTGGTTCACAAATCATAGTGAGCTTGGCAATGAACCGGCTGATGTATTGGACCTGACCGAGAAATCCCCGAATCTCCTTCTCTTTCCTAGGCCGAGGCATTTGTTGAAGGGCTTTGATTTTGGTTGGATCAATCTCAATGCCTCTTTTGCTGACGACATGTCCTAAGAGTTTTCCGGAGGTGACCCCGAATGCACACTTCTGAAGATTTAGTCTCACGTTATATTTCCGCAGACGAGCGAAGAATTTCCGGAGGGCACTGATGTGGCCGTCCCTTTCTTTTGATTTGACAATCATGTCATCGACATATACCTCTACCTCCTTGTGCATCATATCATGTAGGAGAGTGGTAGCGGTTCTTTGATAGGTTGCTCCAGTGTTGATGAGGCCGAAAGGCATGACCGTGTAGCAATATGTACCCCACTGTGTAGTGAACGCAGTCTTGTGCATGTCTTCCTCAGCCATTTTAATTTGGTTGTACCCAGCATACCCGTCCATGAATAATAGGAGAGCATGTTCGGCATTGTTGTCTACCAGAATGTCAACATGTGGCAAAGGGAAGTCGTCCTTCGGACTCGCCTTGTTCAGATCCCTGAAGTCGACGCAAACCCGAATTCTTCCGTCTTTCTTTGGTACGGGCACAATGTTGGCCACCCAATCAGAGTATTTAGACACTATGATAAAACCAGCCTTGAACTGTTTATCCACTTCTTCCTTGATTTTTAGGGCCCACTCAGGACGCATCCGACGTAGTTTCTGTTTCACAAGTTTAGCCCCGGGTTTAATGGGTATCCGGTGCTCTGCAATTTCTCTGTCAATCCCAGGCATGTCTCTGTAAGACCAGGCGAACACGTCCTTGTATTCGTGGAGGAGGTCAATGAACTAATGTCTTTCCGAGGGGTCCATGGTTGTCCCTATACTAAGTTCTTGAGGTGTATTGTCGGTTCCTACGTTAATAGGTTCAGTCTCCTCAATTATGGGAGTTCTGGTTTCCCGCTTGTCAAGTTCTTTGGCTAGGTGAGGTGGGTAGTCACTCAAGTCAAATTCCTCGTAGTCATTCAGAATTGCAGTGCAGTTAAATTGAGACGAGTCATAAGCAAACTTAGCGTTCATTAAGTTGACACGAGCGAAAAGCTCGGAAAGGACAGACATCTCGTGGTCAGTCAGAGGCGACACAACAGAGGAGGCGGCCCCGGAATGCTCCAGGTTGTCACCTTTCATGGGAGTGGGGGTGACCCTAGTAGACTCGGCTTCCGAATCGACCACGACTTTATGATAAAACAAAGGGAAGGGGACCTTGGTACCGGACATTGGGAGTTATGACAGACTCTGACTCCGACTCAGATTCGGATTCGGATTCTTCTTCACTTCCCTCCTTGAACATAGGGCCTTCTCTAGTTGTGATTTTGAGAATGCGGCCTTGGCGATCGGTCCACTTGACGGTCTTCCTCCAGCCCTGGGTAGCTTTCTCCGGGTCAGTATCGGAGATCAAGGCGGTTGGATCAAATTGATTGTCCTTCAGGGCGATGTTGATGATGTCATCATAGTCGAGGTGTTTGACGTTATCTTCCCCAAAGAGGAGTGTGACAGCTTGTCCATCAAGGCATGGTGACGGCTTGGACTTAGTTAATGCAGCTTCGGTGTTGTCGGGGATAAAGTAACAGTCTGTAGATACCTCATTTCTGCACCTCCCGCAAACCACCCGATGATGATTGGGCCGCATGTTTGGTACGCGGAACGATTTGTTACAGTTCGTAAGTTTATCGTCAAGTTATTGCTCAAACACTGATGTCTACCTCTTAGTTGTCATTTACGCGCCGATACGGTCGTTTTGACAGTAATTAGAGTACATTTGGAGTCCGGGCCTAAAACCGTCTTCATTTTCTGATAACCGCTAAATCCCGAGTCAGAATGTTCTGGAATGTTTCGGATATTTCTATTCCATATTTTATAAATATTTCACAATCTTTTAATCTTTGGTAAACAATTTCCCGTAATATTCATACAAAATATTAAGGAAAATAAGATTATCCCGTTATTCCATAAATTAAACACGGAAATCTTTCTTCCGCAGAGGAAACCACTGAGAACGACGCAGCGCAGTCTGCGCCTCTTCCAAGGGACGCAGTGCCTGCTGCGCCTCTTCCCATGTCCTTTTCTGCGTATTTTTCGTATCTTTTCAAATCTTTTCGAGATTCACTTCCAAAGTTTCTCCGAAAACCCTATTCCTTCACGTGATTAGGATAAATAGGAGCCTTCACTCCTCATATTTCTCACGCGAGTGTCCGCCCTTCTCTTCTCCCTTTGCATTCTAGACCACGTTCTTACTTTTTGGCGCCTACGTGCTTGAACATTCGACCACGTAAGCTCGGATCTTTCTGAGTACCAGCCTCGTTTGCATGACCGACCAATTTGACCAACTCCACAACTAATCAACTTAATTAATCTTAATCGTTTTCCTATTACGAGGGCACTTTCGTTACATTCGAGTCGAGCATCGCTAAAACATAAACTTAGTTCATCTCGTTTCGTCAAACATGTAAGTCTGAGGGTGTAAATCCTTCTTTTATTTATTGTTCTTTACTTTTTTTGTATCATTATTGTAAGGTTTATGTCGAAAATACTTCTTAAAACCGATTTCTAAAACCACGTTTAAAACCCTTTTTACGTATTACCAGAAGATGACCGTCGAGAAAGGACGCAGCAACTGCTGCGCCTCTTCGTGAGGCTGCCGCAGTTCCTGCTTCCTTTCTTCTTCCTTCGTTCTCTGTAAATTCGTTGCTTTTTTATTTGTTTCCGTTTGTTCTTCAAATCTTTGACGTAATAACATAATAATTTCACATGTACGTAATTGATCATTCATTAGTATATAATTCATCATTAAATTTGACCTTAAATCCCTTATAACCAATATTTGCGGGTTTTTCGTCATTAAAATCAATCCGGGTTGTAGAAATTCGATTCATTCATATTGAGTTTCTGGAATTCGATCTTTGATATATTTCCATCTGTCTATTGTCATATTCATCGTTTATTCATCATTAGTTCTTCATTAATTCGTCATGTTTAACCTATTTAGTTCACCCATGTCATTAATCAATCTTTCATTCATGTAATTAATTTTTTTGCATTCGTTTCGTTCATGTTTTATCGCTTTTATGACTCATTCACATGTAATTGATGCATTAAATTACTTTCATCCGAGTTAAATATCGTAATCAATCATTAAATTCACCAATTAATATTAACGATTTGCAGTTCCGGCTTCACAGCCAGAACTCACCTTTGGAACACACGCTGCGCCTCTTCCAAAGGGCGCAGTCCTGCTGCGCTTGTTCCAGGTTGACTTCTGTCTCTGAACTTCCGTTCTGCTTTGACCTAGTTTATTATTTTACGTATTAATTAACTATTATTCGTATTATCGCCTTAATTCTTGTTCGCTAATTCATTTATTCTTTCTTTCTCAAATTATCCATTTTAAAGGTATTTTCGACATAAATCAATAAATCTGATGTAATTATTGTAACTCTCATTATTGTAATTTTATTTATTGTATTTTCATTTATTGTATCACTTGTATGTTTTCACATGAAATTGAACTTTAATTCCTACTTTGACCCCATTGTATGACTAAATTAATTGTTCACCGACTTAGTCCAATTTCTCACATGCTAGGATTAAAACGTTGGATGTTGCATTGCATGCATATCATCGACGATATATCGAGTATGAATAATTTCCCTAATCATTAGTGGAGGCCGCTATCGAGGCGGGCGGGATTAGGCGTTCGATCAAAAGAGCTTCCTAATACGTACCCTCACCCCTTACTCCAGATCTCTGTGAACATCCGTGTTCATTGGCATCCACGAGAGTCATTCTAGACATAGAATGCTAAGGGTAACGAGTTCTCGGTGTTCATGTCACTACTTTGTGTCTTGACATGGCACGAGGTATTCGAACGGTTTCCAATTTTCCACAATAAATTGGTGGCGACTCCACAAAATGCAAACGCTTGTTCTCTTCCTCCCAAGCGCTCACGTGGGCCCGCGTCCACAGTTTGGCGACTCCACTGGGGATAATACCCTTACGTGTAGCCAAGGGTGAAACTTGAACAAGGTTAGGGAATAGTTTGTACAAGACAATTGTCGGTTTTCATAACTCGGTCTTCCTAGATCGTTTCATTCGTCCTTCCTAGGCCCAAACCAATCCATTCGACCAATCGTCCCGTCTAAACGGTCCTAATTATTATTTGGGATTAAGGATGGATAGCGATTGACGTCATCCATACCATGACGCTTACTCTTGTTTGTATCAAGGACCTTCACTACTTGAGGAAATGGACTAGGAATCGGACTTACTCTTGTTTGGTACGAGCCTCTCCACAGACTTCGGGTTTGATTGTTCGGTATGGCAACCCACCCTTTAAACCAAAACCCTTTTAAATGCACTCAACATCCCGTTATAATGCTTGTATAAATGTTTGTACCTTTCGTGATCACCATTTCTAAACGAAACCATGACGATTTTTGTAAAATCAAAATCCCTTTTAAAATGTAAATTTCGAAAAGGCCCATGATTAGCGCAAAATCGAGTCAAAACTCTGTCCATTTGTCGAGTCAAATTACGGGCCCAAGCCCATTTCAAAACCTCACTTCGAGTCCACTCCTACAACTACACTAAAGTTGACTAGGACCAACATTTTTCAAATTTTGTCATTTCTTCAAAGCTCACTGACACAAGTGGCACACACCCACTTCACAAGTCAAAACATTTCTTTCTTAGTAAGTGTGTTAGAATGGTCGATCGTGTTTTGATTCGCCGTCGATCTCTTATCCAGTTTCCAAGATGCCTGAAACAAGCGACGTGAACTTCAATCAACTCCAAGATGGTAATGATCGAATCCTAACCGCGCTAGCTCAACTCCAAGTTACTCAAGATCAAGTGTATGATCACCTTGACACCATCGATGGCTGGATTTATACCGTAGAAACGAGGTTGCCTCCACGAGAAAGTGAAGTAGTTGATGACTTCGTGAATGACTTCAGGGACGAAAACCCTCCCATGGGTATGACTGCAGCTGAGAAACGACTCCAATACTTAGAGGAGCAATTGATGTATCTTAAAGGGGATGACATTTATAGGGAGAATAATCGCAAGTATGAGGTCGTGAGTGCCAAGTTGCCAACCAACTTCAACATGACGGATATCCCTAAATTCAAGGGGCATGAAAACCCTTTGAACCATATTCGTGCTTTCAAGGATTACATGTCTATCAAAGGCATCAAACCCGAGATGTTCTTAAGGATCTTTCCTTCATCTCTTGACACCATCCCAAAGCAATGGTTCTACTCCCTAGAACACAAGAAGATCGCTACTTGGGAAGACGCCGCGATCGAGTTTGCTAAGGAATATGCGGATAATGCTGAGATCCAAGTTAACATGCGCACTTTAGAGGTTCTTACCCAAAATAACAAAGAAGGTTTCACCGACTTCCTAAGTAGGTGGAGGAAGACTAGTACCCGACTAGTTGAACGCCCGGATGAGGTTACCCTTGTGGAGAAGTTCGTGGACAACCTAAAGCCCATCTATGCCAATCATTTGAGGTACCAAAACATCAAAACCTTCAAAGACTTAACCGTACTAGGAACAAGGATTGAAGATGACATCCGTAAAGGGCTCTTGTCCAAACCGGTAGGTCGAGGATATCAAGGCTCAACAAGTCGTTCTTACGGCTCCACTAGCAAGACCGATGAAGTTAACCTCCTCGAGCCATCCAAGAAGAGTAACCCACCAAGGAAATTTACAAATCTTGGGGACACTTATTCCAATGCCCTAAAAAGGTTAATGAAACAAGGCAAACTCCAACCCATAGGACCTACTCCCGAACCAGAAAAGAAATCCAAGTTCTGGGATGAGAACTCATACTGCGAATATCATAGGGGTAAGGGGCATGACACCGAAAAATGCTACAAATTGAAGAATGTGCTTCAAGACATGATTGAGGATGGTCGACTACCAATACCGCCGGGTGGTAAGCCTAACAACACTCAGAATCCTCTTGGAATTCTAGTGATCACAAGTGAAGAATCTACCTTAGATTGTTCACACCTCATTTCTCCAGTTGAAGATGAGATCCACGCGATTGAGAATGAAGGGTTCTACTCTACTATCTCCCCTACCATTTCCGACTTCATCGCATGGACAAGGAGTGTGGATAGGCAAGTTTCGGAATTGGAAAATGTGGTGACAACTTTACATAACCCCAATGCGATACCTAAAGAACATGCGCCACTAATTTTCTCCCAAGATGCTACTATGCAAGAAATAGTCGCCGTGGTTGATAAACTAGTCGACCAAATCACACAATTAGAGGACGAGATCTTGAGAATGAGGGAACTAGCTACAATCAATGGGTATGGGCCGATGATGATGAAGACGAGTATCTCATTGAACACTCCCTAGTCAAGGAAATAGTCCAAAATGGTGAAGACGAAGATGTGGACCACCTAACTCGTTCGGGGCGTCCATATCAAAATACTACTCAAAATGGTCCAACCAACGTTATCACACCAAATGATAACGAAGATGACTCAACTGATCATTTGCTCAAGCAATTACAGAAGACAAAGGCTGATCTTCCAGTCTGGCAACTAGTAGCAAGCTCGTTCCCACATCGCCAAGCTTTATTGCAAGCTTTGGCCAAACTAAATGTAGCACATAACTCCACACCCGACGATGTAGTCAACTTGGTCTTCCAAGAATCGCCAAAGTTAAGTAATCCTATTACTTTCTCAGACGAAGACTTGCCGCCCTTTGGCGCCAGTCATAACTTAGCTCTTTACATCACTGTCATTTGCTTTAAGAAGAATGTGCCAATGACCTTGGTGGATGATGGCTCCGCGGTCAATGTCATACCCCTCAAAACGGCATACAAATTAGGCATGAAAGAGTCGGATTGGACCCCTACCAATCAAGATGTTCGCGCATACGATGGTACACGACGAAAGGTAGTAGGACTCATTAACCTAACCATAGCCACAGGGCCAATTGAGCGAAAGGCTAACTTCCAAATAGTGGACATTGAAGCTTCCTTCAACATACTTCTGGGAAGACCCTGGATTCACGCTTCCAAAGCAGTAACATCCACCCTTCACCAAAAGATCAAAATCCCACTTAATGGCAAAGTGGTGACGATCACTTCGTCACCCATCAAGGCAATAATAAAAAAGAAGTCAAACAATCAAGTCCTTGCGGATCCAGTATATGAACTTGGGGGCTTTCAAAGCATAAGTGTCATACAAAGCGAGTTGGCACCCCTATACTACAATCCCTACTCTAACTTGGTGGTCAACCACATACTCAAATCCCAGGGATACTTCCCTGGAATGCCTTTGAATCTTGTCCGAAGAAACACCTTCGCATCCTACAAGGAAGGCAACTAAAAAAGAATACCACTTGGACTAGGATACCAACCCACTAAAGAGGAAGTTCTCGAGATGCTCGCTCAAGTTCAAAGCCGTAAGCACGTAGGAGTCCAAATGCGACCATACTTCCCTACCCTAAATGGATACTTCGTTAGGGAAGGAAGTCAAGAACTCTTTCACGGATTTCCGGAACCTTGGCACTACCTCAGAAGGAAGATAGCCGGAATCGAGATCTTTCACGATTGCTACTTCATTCCTCCAGAAACGGTTCCTACCGTCAAAGCCCGTCAAGCACCTTGCTTAGACGAACAAGCTGTTAGTCTACAATTTGGAGAAGATCGATTTGTTAGAGCCGCGCAGGATGAGATCATTACCATGATACTTCAAGACAACCACTTCAACCCTACCGCGTTAATCACTGAAACAAACACGAACCAGCAGAAAGGATGGAGAAAATTGTTTGGGCTAAAAATAGCGCAATAAAGAAGGCCCGCTTGAATAAATAAAAGACAAAGGGGGAGGAGTGATAAAGAAGAAGGAAGCCCGAAATTGAGAGAAAGGGGGAACGGGCTGAAGGAAGATCAAGAGCCCATCACAAGAAGGCGTCCGGATTAAGGAAAAAGGAGTTAGGGAGAAGTTAGGGAGATTTGGGAGAATTGATGAAGGCAGCCGAGTATGGAAAGAGTTCTTATGGAAATTATATTCCCTTTCCATAATCAAAGTAGGACATATCTAGGGTTCTCACCCTATAAATAGCCAAGGAAGCAAATTAAGAAGGGGATTCATACATTCATACATTCACACATTCACATTCAAGAGCACATCAACACCATGGCATTAGCATATTATACTCAAATATATATCCATCCAAGATCTTGCAGGCCAGACGCCTAGGGCCAGCAGGATTAGCTTTACGCCACTATTGTAATCATCCTCCTATTCAAGCATAGTGCAATATTTGGCAGGGTACCGTCCCTCCCGCGGTTGTTCCCACATTGGGTTTTCCGCATCACCAAATCTCACGTGTCAATTTACATTGCGTGCTATATTTCTCTATTTACTTATTATCATACGAACGATCAGACAATCAACCAACGAGTAAGACCGCATTAACCCTAATCAATCAACTTGGTAAAAAATACCTAAACAGTTTGGCGCCCACCGTGGGGCATTATGGTCGTCAATCGTTGATACTCTAGATACACAATGGATAAGCAAGCATCGGAAGCCGTGTCAGGGAGCAGACAACCATCGCCACCACCGCCCTCTACTCAAAATCCAACATCAACAGTGGCTACGCAGGCTCCCGGACACACCCCAAGAATCATACCGACAACAAAAACCTCTTTACCTCCTAGGACTCCAGCTGTCGCGGCCCAAGCCAGATCAGATAAGGGAACATCAAGTTCAGGCCTCACTCCGCCACCTAGTCCCATACAAATCTTACTCACTGGCGTAGAAAATCTTCAAAAAGCTATGGAAAACATGAGAGAAGACCAAAGAAAAGCTGAGCTGAAGCGAGAAAAAGGGAAAGGGAGCTCTGGGCACAGATAGACATCCAGAAACAACAGTCTGCCACCCCAGCGAGCCGGGCAGACGCGGAAAGGTCTCCACTGGTAGATCTGACACAGGGGGCATTAGGCAAGAAGAATCCACTTCGGCGTATACCGACCGAATCGGTAACCAGTGTTGGATCCGTCCCACAATACCACCAGATGGAAGAATAACCACACAAGGGCTGGGATACCTCACGCCAGATAACTGGCCCACAGCTAGCTGTATGGAAGCACGAGCAGGTGGCATCCCCGTTAGTAGCCCCGCCACAACCGATCAGACACCTGGAGTAGGATCCGAGTCAAATCAACGAATGGACTGGCAACAGGGGACAATCGTTACAACAACTCCTCTAGCAGCTGGAACGCATCAAAACCTTCAAGAGCTCGGATCAGGAGGCAATACCTTGAATCAAAGAGGGCAATGACAAAGGACCCCGATTCAGCAAAGATAACGAATCGCGAGATTGGAGTTAAAAGAAATACTGAGTAGGGTCCCAGGATTGCCACCCCCACTCGAGAAAGCGGCATTAGACAGCTATGCCGACTCACCATTCGTGGACACCATATCCATCACAGCCATGCCAAAGGGATTCACAAATCCAAATATGCCTCTCTTCGACGGCACGACAGATCCCTTTGATCATATAAGCCACAAGCATGCGTAAAAATGATGACAAGAATAAATATAGGGCAAGTCAAGGAGGCTTGCATGTGCAAAGGGTTTGGGTCCACCCTAACAGGACCGGCACTTCGATGGTTTGTTAGCTTGCCCAACAGGTCGATATCCACATTTGCTGAATTGGTGAACGCATTTACTCGACAGTTCGCAAGCAGCAGAAAACCACAAAAACACGCAGGAGATCTGTACAGAATCGTCCAGGGGGCAGGAGAGAGCATTGGAGAATACAATACTAGGTTCAACAATGAGAAGGTAGCAGTACGAGAGTGCGATGTCTCGACAGCAGTAGAAGCCTTCAGAAGAGGCCTCCATCACGACTCCGACCTATACAAGCAGCTAACTATGCATCCCTGCCACAGTTTCGAAGCAGTGCAGGAAAAGGCAGCTGCCGCAATCAGATTGGAAGAAGATATCCTAGCCAGAGCCAGCTTACTAAGCACGCCAAGTATTTCTAGTACCTCAGCCGTGGAGAAATCAGGAAGAAAGCAAACCACCAGCAAGAAGGATGAGAGGTACAGACCATATGGAAGGGGAGTCAACAGGATCGAGGAAAATCAGCTACTCCCCACTCTGGCAGAGTATGGATTCACTACAAGTATCGGGGAAATCTTGAAAGCACTCAGGGAGATGGGAGATGGAGTCAGGTGGCCCAACCCACCAGTAGGAGAGCAAGCATGGAGAAAGGATAGCAAGAAGAAGTGTGAGTTCCACCGTGATATTGGGCACAACACTGAGGATTGCTACACATTACGAAGAGAGATCAAGCGCCTGTACGAACAAGGAAAGCTGAGCCACCTATTACCACGTGGGGGCAAGCAGCAATATAAGGTAGGCTCCGCCAAGCCTGCAGATCCACCCACATGCACCAAAATCATAAACGTGATAACAGGCGGCTCAGACTTAAGTGGGCTGACATACTCAGCAGCTAAAAGACATGCCACCGAGATCAAAGGAGACAGGCCAGTCAATTCGTGCAGAATTTCTTACAATGACCTACCAGCAGTCAGCTTTGATGAAGGAGATATATACGACGAGCGAGAACATCACGATGCACTTATTATCACCTTATCGATGGCCAATTGCACAGTCAGGAATGTCTTGGTGGATACAGGAAGCTCGGTCAACCTAATCATGCTGAAAACTATAGAAAACATGGGATTCAAATGAGAAGGATTTGCGAGAAGAAGACTATTCCGCTAGTAGGCTTCGGTGGAGAAACAAACCGGCTCACTAGGCGAGATAGTCATCCCAACCTATGTGGGAGGAGTCAACAAGCAAGTCAGGTACCCGGTTATAGACGGCCCCTCCACCTACAACGTCATCTTGGGAAGACCATGGTTGCACCAGATGAAAGCGGTCCCCTCAACATACCACCAGTGCATAAAGTTCCCCACACCATGGGGAGTAGAAACAATAAGAGGAGATCAGGAGGAAGCTAGAGGCTGCTATAAAAAGGCACTCAAGTGCACTACCAGCCCCCCGCATAGCAATTACAGAAGCAGCCTATACAGGACGAATACATCGAACCCCCAGCGGAAGAGAGTCGGATCAAATCAACCCGGACAAGCCGCACCCAGAAAGAACCGTGCTCATTGGAGCAGGATGCACAGGAAGCTTAAGACAGCAACTAGTCAAGTTCTTACAAGACAACATAGATTGTTTTGCGTGGTCACATGATGACATGATAGGAATAGATCCATCCATAATAACGCATAAGCTCAGTGTAGACCCAAAGTGTAAACCCATCCGGCAGAGAAGAAGAAAGTTTGCAGCTGAAAGAAACAAGGTGATCAACCAAGAGGTAGATAACTTTCTTGGAAAAGAAGATAAGAGAAGTAAAATATCCGAAATGGTCATTTTCTAACGTAGTGGTAGTGCCCAAGAAGAATGGAAAGTGCAGAGTATGTGTGGACTTCACTGACCTCAACAAAGCATGCCCTAAAGATCCATTCCCGCTGCCTCATATTGATGCAATGGTGGACGCAACAGCTGGACACGAGATGCTAACATTCCTGGACGCATGGAGTGGGTACAATCAGATTAAGATGGATCCTGTAGATCAAGATAAGACGGCATTCATGTCCGAAAGAGGAATATATTGCTACAACGTCATGCCATTCGGCCTAAAGAACGCAGGCTCCACATATCAAAGGCTGGTTAACCGAATGTTCAAAGAACAGATAGGAAGAACAATGGAGGTGTATATTGATGACATGGTGGTGAAATCGGAAAAGGCCAAAGATCATATGCGGCATCTGGCAGAAACATTCAGCACCCTCAGAGAATACAAAATGAAGCTAAACCCATCTAAATGCACCATCGGGGTATCTTCTGGCAAATTCTTAGGCTATATTGTAACTCAAAGAGGGATAGAAACCCGCATCGAGCAGATCAAAGCTGTCTTACAACTAGAATCACCTAAAAAGCCTAAAGATGTTCAAAGAGTAGCTGGATGTACCAGCCCTGAACAGGTTCATTTCAAGATCTTCAGACAAATGCAGGCTGTTTTACGACATACTAAGGAAAAGACAGAAGTTTGAATGGACCTCGGAGCACGAGCAAGCCTTCGAGAGTCAAGCACTACCTCGGCAGACCCGCCGCTGCGTCGAAGCCAAAGCCGGGGAACCACTATTCCTATACCCGCGCCGTCACGGAGGTGGCAATGAGTGCTTTGTCCTGGTCGAGAGCAGAAAAAGAGCGAAGCCCGATATACTACGTGAGCAAGTCTCTCGCCGCCGGAGAGACCAGGTACACATCTCTTGAAAAATTAGTACTAGCATTGGTAGTAGCATCTCGCAAACCGCGCCCCTATTTTGAGTCCCACATCATACATGTCGTGACCAACTACCCGCTAAAATCTATCATGAGGAAGCCCGAACTATCGTGCGAGAATGTCAAAATGATCCGTACACCTCGGTGGGTACGATATCCGATATGACCCCGAACAAAATCAAATCGCAAGCACTGGCCGACTTCGTGTCAGACTTCAGCCCAGCCATCCAGAACCTGGCAGATACGGAGATCCTCACCTTAGAAGGAAGCAAGGAGACAGAAGTCTGGCAGATGCATATTGACGGAGCCTCCAACCAAAGGGGGGCAGGCGTGGGTTTAATCCTGCGATCACCATAGGGAGACCTGATAGCGCAAGCAGTAAGATGTGAATTGAAGGCAACCAACAATGAAACAGAATACGAGGCCTTGATATTAGGAATGAAGCTAGCTTTGGAGTTAGGGGTCAGGCACCTGCACATATCCAGTGACTCTTTGCTAATAGTCAACCACGTAAATGACGAGTTCATAGCCAGAGACTCAAAGATGATTGCATACTTGAAAATAGCGAAGGAATTAAAGCAAAAATTCGCAACTTGCAAGCTTAAGCAGGTCCCCAGAGATCAGAATGTGGAAGCAGACGCCTTGGCAACACTGGGGGCAACATTTAAACCAACAGAGCTATTCAGCATTCCAATAGCACACATGCTGGAGCCTTCTATCCAAAAGGCAGATAAAGTAGACAAAGGAGAACTGGAGGATCCACAGAATGGAGAAGGAACCCGGCGATTCTGAGAGGAAGGTGAGAGCTCACAAATCACTCGATCAAACATCCGAGCAGCAGATGACTGGGATTGGCGTACACCTTACCTAGATCAAGCTACGTCATAACAAGCCGCCAGACGACAAGAAAGAAGTGAGAGCTTTCGAGTAAGGGCTTCCAGGTTTATACTCATTGATGATATATTATTCAGAAAGTCACTAGCAGGCCCCTACTTACAGTGCCTGGACAAGAAAGAAGCGCAGACTGAATTACATGCTCTCCACAGTGGCGAATGTGGAAACCATGCAGGGGGCAGGAGTCTAGCAAATAAAGCCCTCATAAAGGGATACTACTGGCCTATAATGAAGGCAGATGCAGCAGAGTACGCACGCAAATGTGACGCCTGCCAGCGCTCAGCACCGATGATCCATTAGCCAGCAGAACCCTTGCACCCTATCATTTCTCCCTGGCCATTCATGGCATGGGGCATGGACATAGTAGGACCTCTGCCACGGGCCACAGAAATGAACCTGGATGCGGCAATGACAGATTACTTCTCCAAGTGGATAGAGCGAAAGCATTCACGTAAGTAAAAGATAAACAGGTCATTTCGTTTATAAAACGAAACATCATTTGCAAGTTTGGTATCCCATCAGAAATCATATGTGACAATGGTTCATAATTCATCTCCAACGATACCGAGGGATACTGTGCTAGGTGGAACATCACCTTAAAAAAGTCAGCACCTAGGACTCCAAAGTCCAACGGGCAAGTCAATCCAAAGAACAAAATCATCATGGACAATCCGAGAAGGAGGTTACGAAGTTAGGAGGAAAGTGGGCGGATGAATTGCCACTATTGTTATGGTCGAGACGAACGACACCAAAGATACCAACAGTCAAACACCCTTCACCGGTGGTTGGCGCAGGCGCGATCTTTCCGTCAAGTTCTAGTTCCCACTCACAGTATGAAAATATGACAAGGGAACTAAATAATACGAGATGATCGAAGCCTGGACACACTGACGAATCTGCGAGCAAGCGCAAAAATCCGTCCTGGTCGCCTACAAACAACGGGGCCGGAGTTATAACAAGAATGTGAAGTCAGGCTCCTGGAGGTAGGAGACCTGGTTCTCCGAGAAGTGTTCCAAAACACCAAGAATCGAAAAGCAGGCAAATTTGCCTACAAATGGGAAGGACCATACCAGGTAGAAGGAGTTGTTGGCCATGGTGCATACAGACTGATGACTATGGACGGTCAAATCATACAACGCCCATGGAACATACTTCACCTGAAGAGATATTACTTTTAATAATAAGTAGAATTAAGCTTTCAGAATGATGTACTATGAAAAGCCAAATCACTTTTAAAGTTAAAATAAAAATCCGGTAGTAGGCATACTGCCAATTTCACTTTTATTTATGGTGTCTCTAGCTCTTTCAAAACTTTAAACAACTATTAGATGGTGTGGTCTGGCAGCGTCCTGGGACCACAATTGCTCTGGTACCCCATGAGATAGCGACAGGTACTTCACATCATATTAATAGATTTTCTAATTTTCAGGCTACTCTAAGTACATCACTTTGAATCCTAGTGTCTATGGTACTTTGAAAGGATGTCTAGCAGGACTGTCAACTGCCAACGCGGGGTGACAAGGCACACGACACTCCAACATGCCTAACCTATTTTCTCCACAAGGAGCACCCTCACCAGGTGGACTGTGGAACATACGAAAGGGAGCCTGGTTGACAACTAAATACGCTTATCCAGCTACCCTTGATACCACTCCCTGGACGTAGCTCGCACTAATCACAATTAATCAGGGCCCCAGCATGCATGCAAACGAACATGGAACGTAGGGATATCTGTGCTACCAGAATCCTGCAGCGTCCCATTGGTTCTAAAACGACGATAAACTTGCCTAAATTACGCCCCTGCTGGCTTTAAGCGTGATGAACACACCTTGCGTCATGAACAAGGTTAAGTAGTCCAAAAACTGCGGCATACGCCTAAATTAGCCATCCGGCTGACACGACAGCTAGCTTAGTCTGGATCAGCCTTTTCAGGCTGACCAGGCTGGTCTAAATCAGCCTCCTAGGTTGACACGACGACTCCTCCTTACATTGCGGCATATGCCTAAATCAGCCATCAGGCTGACACGGCAGCTGGCTGAGTCAGAACGTCAGCCTTTTCAGGATTGACGGGACTCGCCTAAATCAGTCAAGCAGGCTGACACGGCAAACTTCCTAAAAAAAGGGAAAATAAATAACAAGCACACGATATGTAAGCTAAAACCTTGCCAAACTATGACAAGGGGCATTTCAAACATGGCCAAAGTACGGCCCAAAGTTTAACCGCCACCTTGGCGGGGCAACCACAAAAAGAGTTTTAAAACTTACAAGTCTGCCACCTCTGGGCCAAACTGCCAAAAAGTTCATCAAAACATAAAAATACTTATTTATCGGTCACATTTATGACCTCTACCTCTGGCATCTCCTATGCCTGCTGACCTCCCGTTTCAAGTACCGCACCAGCCTGCACATCCTCAGCCGCCATAGCTTCTTGAGCTCCATCGCAGCACACAGGGACATTCCAAATCACTCCCAAAGCGACTTGCTCGGCCAATGCGGAGAATTCACCTCCCCAACTTCAGGCATCAGCGCACTCAGATCAGGTTGGGTGGGGT
Source organism: Silene latifolia (assembly GCF_048544455.1). Lineage (NCBI taxonomy): Eukaryota > Viridiplantae > Streptophyta > Magnoliopsida > Caryophyllales > Caryophyllaceae > Silene > Silene latifolia. The sequence goes on from NC_133531.1 coordinate 110,442,811, forward strand.
AAAGCATCTCCAGCTGCTTCTCCTCTTCCTCTATAGCTTGCTGGGTGGGAGCCTCCTCAAGGGCAGCATGCATCCCGCTGATTTTCCCCCGCCAGGTAGCATAGGCAACGACGTTGGTGACCATTGAGATCAGTTCACTGATCTTTTCATCAGAGCACTTGAGGGAGTCAGAGAAAGTGTTGCACACCGCCTGAGTGTGAGCCACCGATCCCCCCCTCCTTCCCTTCTTCTTCTTGGTGACAAGAAGCTCGGTCTTCACTCTACCACACGTTCCTTCAGATCAGCCCGCTGCTGCGCCAAATCAGCAATAGTCCCCTTCAGCTCCTGGTTTTTGATGTTGGTAGCGCGGCTGGTGGTCTGCACTATGTTGATCATCTTCCTATTATAGAGTGCAGACTGGAGGGTCTGGATCAAGAAAGTCAGAAGTCAGCAAGAGGAATCTAAGCAAAAGCAAACAGGCAGGTAGAAAATGAAGAGTATTCACCTAAAGGCGTTATGCACATCCTTCTCAGCCATCTCCTCTGGGGAAAACTCCGAAAACGTCTCCTTCAAAGGAGGGAACAGCAGCTGGTCGATCTCAGGCCAGTACGGTACCTTGTCCACATTCCCAAAGCCTTCTGGGAAATGAGTAGTAATGCCTCCACTGGATGAAGCGCGAGGACTGACAAGAGGAGTAGGCGGATGACGAGACAACGGGTCAACCTCCAAGGGCTCGGGTGCGACAGAACTGGAAAATGTAGGAGGAGTTTGGAAGGAAGCAGTAGGAGCACTCCTCTTGGAGGCAGAGGCCACATCAGGGCTGGCAGAAGGTCTCTTCCTTTTGGCACTTTGGAGGATGATTTCTAAAGGGTCAACTTTTGAACCTGCAAGCCGACGCAGTCTCAGATGACAGGATACATAGGACATCAGGAGGAACGACATGCAAATTAAAACGGCTGTAAAAGTCTTACCAGAAGACATGCTGTGAGCCGACGGAGGAGGGTTGGAGGAGGAAGCAGGTGAAAAACCAGGGAGCAGGTCTGGGAACTTTCTCTCAGACTCAGAGATAGTGAACAGTTTGCTGCAGGCAGGGATCTTGGCACCAATGCAGGTCAGGTCACAGGGGCCTGCACGAAGACGATAAAGTAAACTAGTAAGCGGCGAGATAAAATAAATCAGGTGACAGGAAGGCTACTTACTCGAAGTTAGAACCCATTTCTCGAAGATGTAATCACCAGGAGGCTGGATGGAGTCCTTCCTCACAAAGAAGAAGTCCTCAAACCATTTCTCATCACGAGATTTAAACACGTGTTTGAAGGGAGCCTCTCCACGGCCCCGGAGTGAGAGTTGACCCCTGCCCAGGGATCTGATGTTGTACATATGGGCTAAGTCGCCCAGAGTGACAGGTTTACCAGTATTCTGACCGGCGGCAAGAGAATAGAGAAGAACCTCCAAATGGCAGCAGAAATTTGTGCCATGGCGAAGTTGTTGGTAAAAATGAAGTCTTGGATGAGCTTAGGAAAAGGGAAATGAAGGCCGTATCTGAATGGGTACAAATAAAAACTAACCCACCCTGGATGGAGGGCGTCAGCTTTCTGTCCCGGTTCAGGGATGGCGATGTCCACTCCGTCACCAAGACCAAGCAGATTCTTGATCGTGGGAATGTCGGCCGGAGTCAAGGCGGAGTCACAGTCGTGGGGATGCTTAAAAAGTCCCCGAGAAGGAAAGGTTGGGTCGAGATTACGGTCAGAGGGTGTGGAGGTTGATGAAGATTGTCGAGTTTTACCCATGGTGGAGAGATAAAATGGAAATTAAAAGAAGAAAAGAGGGAGAAATACCTGGTGAAAGAGACGGAGGAAGAGGAACAGTGAAGCCGGCAAAAAATAAAGAAGAAAGAAGGTTGAGGGTTTAAGAGAGAAGAATATTTTTGAAATGATTTGGGATTAATAAAAGTGGAAGGTGGAGGTTGGAGTTATAAAGAGGAGAGAGGGAGTTGGGTGCGAGAAAAGAGGAATAAGGCGGCTGACAAGATGGATTGCATGGGAAGGAGTGTAAAAGACGGCTTAGGGTTTTTTAGCATTCGGTTACGTAAATTCCTTGCTCGACACCTTAAAGCGTACTTCACAAGAAATTTGGGGCAAACTGTTTGGGCTAAAAATAGCGCAATAAAGAAGGCCCACTTGAATAAATAAAAGACAAAGGGGGAGGAGTGATAAAGAAGAAGGAAGCCCGAAATTGGGAGAAAGGGGGAACGGGCTGAAGGAAGATCAAGAGCCCATCACAAGAAGGCGTCCGGATTAAGGAAAAAGGAGTTAGGGAGAAGTTAGGGAGAATTGATGAAGACAGCCGAGTATGGAAAGAGTTCTTATGTAAATTATATTCCCTTTTCATAATCAAAGTAGCTAGGACATATCTGGGTTCTCACCCTATAAATAGCCAAGGAAGCAAATCAAGAAGGGGATTCATACATTCATACATTCACACATTCACATTCAAGAGCACATTAGCACCACGGCATTAGCATATTATACTCAAATATATATCCATCCAAGATCTTGCAGGCCAGACGCCTAGGGCCAGCAGGATTAGCTTTACGCCACTATTGTAATCATCCTCCTATTCAAGCATAGTGCAATATTTGGCAGGGTACCGTCCCTCCCGCGGTTGTTCCCACATTGGGTTTTCCGCGTCACCAAATCTCACGTGTCAATTTACATTGCGTGCTTTATTTCTCTATTTACTTATTATCATACGAACGATCATACAATCAACCAACGAGTAAGACCGCATTAACCCTAATCAATCAACTTGGTAAAGAATACCTAAACAAAAATCAATCAAGTGGACCAACAATCAAGGAAGACTCTTCAAGCTCACCACTGGAGAAGGAGAGATGTTCAAAGGAGAACCAGAAGACGACGAATTCGAGTCAGAGTCGGAGTCGGAGTCAGAGTCGGAGTCTAGAGAAGTCACTAAGGAGTCCCCTCCTGTCGTCATCCCCATTCCCTTTGTTTATCCTAGCTTAGCCTCAAATAGTAACAGTAGTTCGGGAAATGTCCCAACAACTGTCCCTTTACCGCCACTGACCATAGATCAGATGGCTTCTTTGTTTCAACTTTTCTCAAACTTTAATATGAATAAATCAGGTTCTGCTTACTCTTTGTGTTATCTTGAGTGCAATTCTGTTTACGATGATACTGAGGATGACCCAGACCCAGACTCAATTGAGATACCTCCCTACATAGCCAAAGAAATACTACAAGAGGGGGAAGGGGGACCAGTAATAGAGAACACCGAACCCATCAATGTAGGAACCGAACTAGAACCCCAAGAACTTAGGATAGGGACTACCCTGAGCCCCACCGAAAGGGCCAGTTTCATAGACCTCTTACACGAGTTCAAAGACGTTTTCGCTTGGTCCTACAAAGACATGCCAGGGATCGACAGGGATATCGCCGAATATAGAATCCCAATTAAGCCAGGTTTCAAGCCTGTGAAACAGAAGCTTCGTCGAATGAGAACAGAATGGGCTCTCAAGATTAAAGAAGAAGTCGATAAGCAATTCAAAGCCGGGTTCATCAAAGTTTCCGGGTACTCTGACTGGGTAGCCAACATAGTACCTGTACCCAAAAAAGATGGGAGAATTCGTGTTTGTGTTGATTTTAGGGACTTAAACAAAGCAAGTCCTAAAGATAATTTTCCTCTACCACATATCGACATATTAGTGGTCAATACCGCAGATCACGCGTTACTATCCTTCATGGATGGGTACGCGAGTTATAACCAAATAAAGATGGCCATAGAAGACATGCATAAGACCGCCTTTGTCACTCAATGGGGAACCTATTGCTATACGGTCATGCCGTTTGGGTTAATCAACGCCGGAGCTATATATCAACGCACTGCAACTACATTCTTACATGACATGATGCACAAAGAAGTCGAGGTATATGTAGACGACATGATTGTCAAGTCCAAGGATAGAGAGGGGCATATTGCGAACCTTTGCAAATTCTTCTCAAGGCTACGAAAGTACAACATGAGGCTCAATCCTCAGAAGTGCGCATTCAGAGTAACATCTGGCAAACTCCTGGGATATATCGTTAGCCAACTAGGTATATAAATAGACCCTTCCAAAATCAAAGCTCTGATCGAAATGCCACAACCTCAAAAGAAGTCAGGGGATTCCTGGGAAAAGTGCAATATATAAGTCGATTCATATCAAAACTCACCATGATCTGTGAACCTATCTTCAAGAAGCTCAAGAAAACAGATCACACCATGTTGGATGATGACTGTCAAAAGGCATTCGACCGAATCAAGGAGATATTGGCTAAACCACCCGTGCTCATGCCACCTCAACGAGATCAACCTCTTGGTTTATATCTCACAGTAACCGAAACAGCCATGGGCGCCATGCTAGCTCAAACTGTAGGAAAGGAAAAAAGGGCTATCTACTACCTTAGTAAGAAGTTCTTGGAGTACGAGTGCAAATACTCACAACTCGAAAAGACATGCCTCGCTCTTGTGTGGGCAACGAAGAAGCTACGTCATTACATGCTTAGCTACTCTGTAAAAATATATTCCAAAATGGATCCAGTCAAATATCTCTTCGAAAAACCCGTCCTCAACGGACGCCTAGCAAGATGGACTTTGATGCTCTCAGAGTTCGACCTCAAATACGTGCCTCTGAAGGTTATAAAAGGACGCGCCGTTGCCGAATTCTTTGCAGAAAATCCCATCAATGATGCACAAATAATCGATACTTGGTCATTTCTAGACGAGGATATACTCCAAACCGATGTAGACTCCTGGGACCTTTACTTTGATGGAGCATCAAACTTAAGAGTATTTGGAATAAGAGTGTTGCTCATTTCTCCAGAAGGCGAACATACACCGATCTCTGTCAAACTCGACTTCGAGGTGACAAACAATGCTGCAGAATACGAAGCTTGTCTCATTGGGCTACAAGCGGCAGTGAGCTTAGGCATTAAAAACCTTCGAGTGCATGGGGATTCGTCCCTAATCATCAACCAAGTTATGGGATCTTGGAAAATCCGAAGCGAAAACCTAGCACCTTATCAAGCCAGAATAGACCAAGTTGCCCAATTCTTTGATCACGTGACCTATCTACACATACCTCGGAAAGAAAATCAATTTGCAGATGCTCTTGCAAAACTTGCATCTTTAATTAACATGCCAGATGACATAGTGGAAATGCCTTTATGTATCGAACGACGATTATAGCCAGCTTATGTCCACCAAATAACCGATGAAGAGGAAATCACAGAGGAACCTTGGTTCCAAGCAATCCTAAATTTCAAGCTCAACAGTACCTATCCACCGGATATGGATAAAAGGGGACAACGTGCTATACGCCTAATAGCTTCCCAATACGTTCTCATGCAAGGAGAGTTATACAAAATAACACCTCTTGGTGTAATCCTGCGTTGCCTTGATCATTCACAGGCGCGGAAAGTGATGGAAGAAGTCCATGATGGAGAATGCGGTCCTCACATAAGTGGGCCCATGATGGCAAAGAAAATCACACGTTTGGGGTATTATTGGACCACAATGGAATCCGATTGCATCAAATATGTAAGACATTGCCACAACTGCCAAATCGTCGGGAATGTACAGCATGTCCCTCCTTCATTGCTCTATACAAAGACATCTCCTTAGCCATTCTCTGCCTGGGGAATTGATATAATCGGGAAGATAACCCCAGCCGGAACAGGAGGTCACTGTTTCATCCTAGTGGCAATTCACTATTTCACCAAATGGGTAGAAGCGGCTTCCTACACTAGTCTCACGGCTAAAAACGTGGAAAAGTTCATACAAAACAACATCATCTGTCGATACGGTTGCCCACATGAGATCATTAGTGATAATGGATCACATTTCCAAGCCGAGACTAAGCAATTGCTAGCCAAGTACAAAATTAGGCATCACCACTCTTCGCCATATAGACCACAGATTAATGGCGCGGTAGAGGCATCAAACAAGAACGTTGTCACAATTCTCAAGAAAATGATTGACAACTATCGAGATGGCCAAGCAAGATACCCTTTGCTTTGTGGGGATATCGCACATCTGTTAGGACGCCCACTGGGGCCACCCTTTTCTATTTGACCTACGGTATGGAAGCTGTACAGCAGTCGAGTTGGAAATACCATCATTGTGTATCTTACTCGAAAGTCAAATCCCGGAAGCCGATTGGAGAGGGATAGATATGAAGAACTCATCCTCCTGGATGAACGTAGGCTACGCGCATTACATAATGTCCAAACATATCAAGCACGTATCAAACGAGCCTTCAACAAAAGGGTCAAGCCAAGGAACATCAAGGAAGGAGACTTAGTACTCAAGTTGGTCAGAGCTCTTTTACCTGTCGATCCACGGGGAAAATTCAAACGTAATTGGGCTGGGCCATTTCTAGTCAAGTCCATACTTCCAGGGGGTGCGGTTAGAATCACATAACTAGATGGGAATGAATTTTCCAACCCGACAAACCTCGACCAACTAAAATGGTATTATGCCTAGAATAGGAACAAAAACGCGCCTCGCGTAACCTCACGTGTCGCTCTTGTGGCACTAAATAAAAGGCCCCTGGCCAAGCCGAAATAAGCTAATGTCACTCTGCTCTTGCATTTTGACGATTTGTCATCCTCATATCATCAAATAAACTAAGTTGCACCTTAAGAGTAAGTAAAAGCTCATGCTTATCTTCTAAGTTCATTACAAGCTCTTGCTTGGAACAATTATTCTTTTACATTTACTCGAACTACGTGCAAGGGTTTGATTTCATTTTCTTAATGAATACGTAGGCAATCCTTCACAGGATACAACCCATTAATTTCAAAATGTAAATAGAAGGACATTTGCAGTTGCATTTGGAATTTGACAAGAATAATAAATAGAAAATCACAACGGTTTCATAACCAATTAACCTCCTTTATTTCATTCATTTTTTTAATAATATTAATAATACGTTACATAATAATAATAATAATGCTAAAAATAAAAATAAAAATAGGCTAGGATTCTAAAAACCCCACCTTTTTATTACAATAATAATAATAAATAATAATAAAGACTTGGGCTATTCTTCCATCTTCCCTTTACCCTTGTCATTTTTGTCATATTTCTTGTCACGACCTCGAGCCGGACGCTCCTGCGCCACTTCGGACCTAATCACCAACGGCCTTTCTCGCGGTCTAGACTTCCCATTCTTGTCAATCACTTTGTCCACGACAGGAGAGGTCTTCGGTTTCTTCGAAGGATGAACAACTCGAAACCCGGCTTCTTCCTCTCCCTCAGTCAGATGATTCTCTCTCTCCTTTTTCACCTCGCGCACCTTGTAGTCAACGGGCTCACGCTTCGTCAATCTCTTGCGCTCCTCCGGAGTAGTAGCTTTCCTCCATTGCAGATAGGAGTCCGACACCCATAAGGCACTAACAGAAGAGTTCAAGAACCATACGTTTCTTTGAGCCCATTTAATGGCCCACTCCCTTCGACTCTCAGTAGTAAGCGCCACGGCAGTCTGCGGGACAGTGTTAAGCTTAGAGATTGTCTGCTTTAGTCCAACCTGTCTCATCAGCCTCTCCGGGAAGATGCATACCATGAATTCCAAGCCAGGAATGCGCACAGATCGAGTAGGATCCAAGGAAGATACTCCAGTGACAGATTTGAGATGCCACCATGGTACAACCCACCTAATCAAGGGGCCATCATCACTCTTCAATTTATTCTCCCAAAAATTGCAGACCCGAGTGAAGTCCACCATGTAAAGCCTGGTCTTCATTGCAATCGAACGAGCATGATAAGAAGGAACATGAACTGGGGGCTCGATCAATCGAAGACGCTCCATAAGCCAAACCTACCAAAAGCGGGTATTAGAACGAAAAAAAGAAAAAAAGAAAAAAGAAAAGAAACGAAAAAAGAGAACGAAAACGAAAAAAAAAAGAAAAAAAAAAGAAACGAAAAAAAGAAAAAAAGAAAAAATGCTCTTTTACCTGCAAAATAACGGGACTTCCCAAGTACGGTAGGTCGCGATTGGCTTTCCTGTTATCCAAACCCAATAGGATCTCTCCTAAACATAAACAGGCTGGGCTCCTGCGCAGTTCCATTTGCCCAACTAGGCCCAGGAGACGGGGATCACCTCTCAAATCTTCATCAACGTGCCCTTGAAGGACATATACATGCAACAAGCAAAATCTGAATGCCCTTCGCCTAGCAACATAAGAAATGGTGGGGTCGGCCCTGTTAATGAATCGGTGAATAAAGTCCAACATTCGCACTCCTTTCGAGGTCACTAAACGGTCCACCTCAATTCTTGTCAACCCAAGCAAGTCTCTAAATTTGTTCTTATACCCTTGTGAAGTAGAAGGAATAGCAGGCAAGTGTTCTGGGTCCCACCCACCGATCGCAGCAATTTCTTCAGGAAATGGGCAAATGTCACCTCCAGGGAAACCAAAAACATGATAATTCGGGTCCCAATAATCAAGACAAGCATCTAGGAATGGTTTGACAACCTTGATAAGCTTCAAACTCAACAATGATCCAAGATTATAAGCACCCATATCGTGTTTCTCCATGTTGGAAAACTTGTTGGTCCACTCTTTTAGACGAATCTCTAAAGTATTCATGATGAATGATTATTTTGAGAATTTTATGTAATAAGACGAGGGAAGAGACGGAAGAATTGTGTGAATAAAACCTCTATCGATGTCGCTATTTATACTAAAATCTGTTTCCTAAAATCGGCCAGGACCGATACACCAGGGAACAGGCGCAGTACCTGCTGCGCCTCTTCCTCAGCAACGTTTCTGTGATTTTCCGCGTTGGATCTTTCCTGAATTCCTTAGCGAATAATTTCCTATTCATACAGGTTATTATTTTGGTAAATACGTGAAAATTACCATAGTTTCTGTTTCCTAACTCCACGGGCACGCATTTCGAGGCAATATCAGCATTTTCGTCATTTTAGCACACTTGTATATTTTCATTTTAGGAAATAATTTTTCATTTTAATTTAATTTATTTCAAAACTTATATATATTTATTTATTTTGTTATCATTTCACTCCCGTCCTACATTACATTTCTAACTTATAGTTTTCTATTTTTTTCATTTTTTTGGGGGTAACCCTCCCTACCGTCCGGTCATTTCCGGCAAATTTTTTGCATTTCTTTGCACTTTTGAGTAATTCGTTCTGCGCTAATTCAGGCCGTGTACACAAATGTATGTTCTATGTGACTTCTATGTAAATTTCGGCAGCATGACGGCATAAACCGTCATCTACCAAACCTGTTCAAAGCTAACCTGCAGGTATAAGCAACACAACCCAGCAGCAAAGACACTCAGGCCATCATATACAATCAAAAGAGGGATATGTACAACAAACTGGGGGCTCGAGCCCCAAGCAAAATCCAAAAATGTCCAAAATAAAGGTCCTAAAATGTACAAATGTGCAAAGATACAACCAACAACAAAACAAACAACAACAAAACGGAAACTACTGCCGGTCGCCCTCTAACTCCGCAACTCTCGTCTCGAGAGCAGTAACCTCGGCGTCGCGAACCTCGAGCTCCCTCAGCAAACGAGTTGTCTCCTCCCGAGACTGGGCCAGCTCTCGCTCCAGCTCACGCTCCCTCTGCAAACAACAAAATTGGCTCATGTCAATCATTTCAAGCAGTCATAAGAAAGATTAGAAAATTCAAAAATGAAGTGGACGAAAGGTTCATACTTGACGACCTCGACCGCCGACAAGTGCCTCGACGGCAGTAGCTCGCAGCCGGTTGGCTACCCTCCATAACGCCACAAACCGAGACGGCGCAACCTGCATTTTCAAAAGAAGTTCTCAATAATTGGATAAGTTCAATCAAATGTGTTCTTACACAAAAATCATGCAAATTAGAGGCTCACCCTCCGAATCAGATGCTGCCAATCGTCCAGGCCAGCATCCGTCACAACCACGTCAAAGTCACGCAGCTCGGAGATCGTCGTCCTCCCGGTCGCGTCAGTGTACTCGAGGGTCTCGGGGTACTCTGGGGGCTCGATGCCCGCCGCCTCAACCTCCTGCAAAGTCAAATGTTTCTCATTAATCGATGAACTTTCATCGTATTCTCAAAAATCAACAATAAAGGAGAGTAAGATGCTTACCACAACTGGCCAGTACGCCAACCTCCCATAGAGGAACGCCGAGTAGTCCTCACCAGGAAGCAGAAGGGCGTCATTACCAATGCCAGCCAAGTCAGCCTCCCTCTCAGCCTCAGAAGGCTCCCTGAACATCGTCCTAGGAGGATCGATGGGAACCGTCAAGACATCCCGAGAGCACTAACGAGCCAAGCGCTCGCCCATGTACCACACAGGACCCATCGACGTCCTCAACAGCAGCCGGCTCGAGCTCCTAGGACGAAGGACCTCAGCCACAAAAGGAGGCGCGCTAGCGAACTCCGCCCAAGGCCTGGGCACCCACTGTGGAAAGACAGACAAGGAATCATTCTTATGATCGGTTAAAATTAATGAAGAAGCAAAACGAATATAAGTGAGATGCTTACGCTGTCCAGCTGAAGAGCGTTCACGTCCCGCCGGTAGACACCGTGAGAGGAACGCTTGCTCCTCGTGCGACACATCTCCCAATCCCTCATAACGGGATAAGTCTTCTCCAGCGGCTCCGTCCTCTTAGGCGAGAGGCTCGGAAAGTAGGAGTACACCCACGCCTGTGAAGCAAGATAGTCAATAACGATCTTTCGTAATTCGACAAGGAAAGGAAGTGATTTTAGTCTAAATGAAGGTCCATACCTCCAACAGTAGTCCAGGGCCGACAACGCCAGGAGAAGTCCTTTTCTCCATCAACTCCGGATGAACCATGGCCCTCATGAAGCGGATGAGGACCGCAAAACCCGCAGTGACCCAGTCCCAACTTCATAGGGAGCTCAGGTCAGAAAGAAAGGGAAGGAGCTTCGTCGACAGCCTCTCTCCCTTGTCTCCGAGGTAGATCGAAGACAGAAACCACCAAAGACACAAACGGGCCCTTTGCTCAGCTGTGCAGGGAGGAGGAGCTGTCTCTCTCCCGTCGATTACCACCCGCGCCGGGGTCTTCCCCGCAAAGTAGTCTCGGACATAAGAACTAGGCACTAAACCAGGCACTGTAGCAGCCTTCGGCGCCAAGTTCCAGCCGATTAACCTCCTAGCCTCGGCCAAGTCCACCCTCATGGCAGTCTCCGGCCACTCCACCACCTCAGTCCCACACGGCATACCAGAGATCATGCCATAGTCCTCCAACATGACTCCCACCTCACCAAAAGACATGTGAAAAGTAGAAGTCGTATCCCAGAATCGGTCCAAGAAAGCGCGGACCAGGCTAAGGTTAGCCCGCAGCTTCCTCTTCGCGATGTCCCTTCAAGCCTGCACCAGGGCGCCAAATGCTCCCCGCTCGATCATGGCTCGCTCCTCCGCCGACAGGCTCTCGTAGCACTCCATCGCCGTCGTGTAACCCGAGAACTATCTGATGTTCCCGGCCTTCTATTGTGATTTGAAACAAAAGCTATCTTTAGTTTGAATTAAATCGGAAAGGATATGAGAAAATGAAATGAAAGAAGATGAGTGATGGGTAATGAATTCTAGATTACCAAGCTCTTCACCGTCCTATAGGACAGGTGACCCTCCACAGCCCAAAACAAGTGCCTGCTGTCCCAGGTCTCAGCCCACGCAGGTGCTCCCCTCAGCTAACGACCGTCTCGCCCAACGTTGGCCCGTCTCGGGGCCTCCTCCTCCTTAGCAGCCTCCTCCTCATGGACCTCGTCCTCAGCAGCCATCACCGCGGCGGTGAAAGCCTCCTCCAAAGCCTCCTCTATAGCACGAGAAGGGTCAACAGCCGTCTCTATCTCCATGGGAGCTCTCCCAGAAGTAGAAGCCTCGTCACCTGCAAAGTTAGGTAATTTAGGCCGCGTCAAGTGACGACGAGCCTTGATTAGGGGATTTTCGAGCTTTTGGAAGCCCCGAAATCGCTCTTTTCTCGCCATCTTTGGCCGTATTCCAAAAACCCGATCACTCATGTGATAATTTGGGTTAAGTCAAGCCTAATCTGAAGCCTAGTCATGGGTTCGAATCGAAATTTCGGCAGCATTTCGTTATAACGGCAATTATGCCCTAGAAAAGTGTCCTGAAAAAGCCGTCACAAACCAAAATTCCAAGATGGTAGGAAGTTTACCCATCATTCAAGGATTCCAAATATCAAGTTTCATCGCAAATGGGCAATCCTAAGGCCATTTTCGAAGCAATTTACGGTCTAGCTGTGAAACCGTCTCAATTTCACTCAAATGCTCAAAACTCAACGAAAATTCAAAACAAATACATGGTTATGATCCTTATATTACCAATTAGCCATTTACAAGGTCAATGTTACAAGGCAAGATCATTTGGGGGAAAAGCCCCAAATTTTCGACATTTAAGGGTTGAAAACCCTAAATTTTGTCGATCCAATTCGTCCTTTATAGAGTATTAATGCAAAAATGATATACATACCTCGATTAGTCATGGCGGATGCAAGCTTTTCGATCAAATTTTGGCGGAAATGGTTAAGATTTGAGAGAGAAATTGGTGATTTATGTTTCGAAATAATGAAATTAAACTCTCTAATTCATCGCGTTTTTACGCAGGAAAGACACCTCCAGGAACAGACGCAGCAGGTGCTGCGCCTCGTCCTTAGCTTCCCTTCATACGAATTTTCAAAAATTCGTTATGAGTTCGTTATTTGTGGGCCCATCTTTGGTGCGCCTCTTCCCCGATGCCATTTTATCTTTTTTTGGTTCGTTTGACGATTATTCTTCGTTCAGACCCGCATTTCTAAGCCAACTGCAGACTATTATGCATTATTTACTACTTCCAAGACTTTACTTGTCACAACGAGCAGGTATTCCCTGACAGGTGTTTTGACACGCCTTCATTATATTCCCCCAGCGAGAGTAAGCGGATAGACAATCCCTCTCGAGACATGGAGATAAGTTCCTGACAAGGTTTCCCCAACGAGAGTTCACGAAATACAATCGTCCTTCTCAAGTTCTTCCGAAGTTTGTTTGAAGACGACCCAAGCAGATTTCTCCCAGCAGTTCCCGCCTGTGTCCTGCTACTCACAATATTTCTTGTCTCCCCGCGGAGTGCGATAAAGGTATCGTTCTCTAGAAGTTCCCAAACCCGCAGAGTTCCTACACCAAAGCCTTGGTTACCCCTTAGTTTGAAATTATATTCGGGCCTCCTTCCCGTTGATGCTTTCCTTTAGGGTCCCACACCCTAACACAATTCTTATATATCTTTTAGGTCTTACCCTTAGCTCCTACGCTTACCCTTAGCTCCTACGCTTACCCTTAGCTCCTATCCATCTCCGGAAGCATCTCGAGAAAGAAGTCTCAGGTATGATCTCTTCTTATGGCTGGCGAGCCTCCTTACGTAGTTTAATGGACTTTAAACGACCCTCCCCGATAGTCGACAGACTCTAAAATGTTCCCGACGACAGGTCCTTGGTTCAGACCCCTTGAGCCGCCTCGCGTCGCCATAGTCGTCAGGTTGTAATCTTCGATTGACCTGATGGCTATACTTTGACTTTCGCCTGTCCAAGCCTCAGTCAAAGTGGGGGCTCTGTAGATACCTCATTTCTGCACCTCCCGCAAACCACCCGGTGATGATTGGGCCGCATGTTTGGTACGCGGAACGATTTGTGACAGTTTATAAGTTTATCGTCAAGTGATTGCTCAAACACTGATGTCTACCTCTTAGTTGTCATTTACGCGCCGATACGGTCGTTTTGACAGTAATTAGAGTACATTTGGAGTCCGGGCCAAAAACCGTCTTCATTTTCTGATAACCGCTAAATCCCGAGTCAGAATGTTCTGGAATGTTCCGGATATTTCTATTCCATATTTTATAAATATTTCACAATCTTTTATTCTTTGGTAAACAATTTCCCGTAATATTCATACAAAATATTAAGGAAAATAAGATTATCCCGTTATTCCATAAATTAAACACGGAAATCTTTCTTCCATAGGAGGAAACCACCTGGGAACAGACGCAGCAGGTGCTGCGCCTCTTCCAAGGGACGCAGTGCCTGCTGCGCCTCTTCCCATGTCTTTTTCTGCGTATTTTTCGTATCTTTTCATATCTTTTCGAGATTCACTTCCAAAGTTTCTCCGAAAACCCTATTCCTTCACATGATTAGTATAAATAAGAGCCTTCGCTCCTTATATTTCTTACGCGAGTGTCCGCCCTTCTCTTCTCCCTTTGCATTCTAGACCACGTTCTTACTTTTTGGCGCCTACGTGCTTGAACATTCGACCACGTAAGCTCGGATCTTTCTGAGTACCAGCCTCGTTTGCATGACCGACCAATTTGACCGACTCCACAACTAATCAACTTAATTAATCTTAATCGTTTTCCTCTTACGAAGGCACTTTCGTTACATTCGAGTCGAGCATCGCTAAAACCTAAACTTAGTTCATCTCGTTTCGTCAAACACGTAAGTCTGAGGGTGTAAATCCTTCTTTTATTTATTGTTCTTTACTTTTTTTGTATCATTATTGTAAGGTTTATGTCGAAAATACTTCTTAAAACCGATTTCTAAAACCACGTTTAAAACCCTTTTTACGGATTACCAGAAGATGACCGTCGAGAAAGGACGCAGCAACTGCTGCGCCTCTTCGAAGGAGCGCAGTGTCTGCTGCGCCTCTTCGTGAGGCTGCCGCAGTTCCTGCTTCCTTTCTTCTTCCTTCGTTCTCTGTAAATTCATTGCTTTTTTATTTGTTTCCGTTTGTTCTTCAAATATTTGACGTAATAACATAATAATTTCACATGTACGTAATTTATCAATCATTAGTATATAATTCATCATTAAAATTCGACCTTAAATCCCTTATAACCAATATTTGCGGGTTTTTCGTCATTAAAATCAATCCGGGTTGTAGACATTCTATTCATTCATATTGAGTTTCTGGAATTCGATCTTTGATATATTTTCATCTGTCTATTATCATATTCATCGTTTATTCATCATTAGTTCTTCATTAATTCGTCATGTTTAACCTATTTAGTTCACCCATGTCATTAATCAATCTTTCATTCATGTAATTAATTCGTTTGCATTCGTTTCGTTCATGTTTTATCGCTTTTATGACTCATTCACATGTAATTGATGCATTAAATCACTTTCATCCGAGTTAAATATCGTAATCAATCATTAAATTCACCAATTAATATTAACGATTTGCAGTTCCGGCTTCACAGCCAAAACTCACCCTTGGAATGACGCAGCGTCACGCGCTCTTCCAAAGGGCGCGTCTTCTGCTACTGCTGTTCCAGTGTCGATTGACTCTCAACTTCCGTTCTGCTTTGACCTTGTTTATTAGTTTACGTATTAATTAACTATTATTCGTATTATCGCCTTAATTCCTGTTCGCTAATTCATTTATTCTTTCTTTATCAAATTATCCGTTTTAAAGGTATTTTCGACATAAATCAATAAATCCGATGTAATTATTGTAATTCTCATTATTGTAATTTTATTTATTGTATTTTCTTTTATTGTATCACTTGTATGTTTTCACATGAAATTGAACTTTAATTCCTACTTCGACCCCATTGTATGACTAAATTAATTGTTCACCGACTTAGTCCAATTTCTCACATGCTAATATTAAAACGTTGGATGTTGCATTGCATGCATATAATCGACGATATATCGAGTATGAATAATTTCCCTAATCATTAGTAGAGGCCGCTATCGAGGCGGGCGGGATTAGGTGTTCGATCAAAAGATCTTCCTAATACGTACCCTCTGTTGGGAAATGTGTCCTCAACAATAGTGCGATCATATGATTTAAATATCATTATTAAATCTCATTTTAAAGAATACAATTGGGAAGTATTTTTACCACAATCGGTCAACATATATCGGTAATGATTGGCTGACTAGAGTTTGACATTACTGTCGTGCGACGGTGGTGATCAGTTGACCCCCTAGGTCATACCTATAGGGCAACACTCTTAATTGATCATTTAATTAATCGTATAATGTTACGAGTTAATTAAATTACTTGAAAATTGACGGACGATTTTGGAAGTAAGATTTACGTATCAAATTGAAATGTAATTAAATGAGATACGGTCTGAGTAATCGAATTGTATTATTACTCGGATGAAATTATTGTTTAAAGAAACAATTGAGTTTGAATGAATTATTATAAATGCGATTTATAAACGGTAAAATATTTTGGTACAAGTAATTATGAATTACTAAGTCGATTTTTGTATATGACGTATTTTTATTAATACGTTGATTTTTAATATGTTAAAAATACATAACAAATTTATGTCACATATGACATGTGACATATTGACAATTGACAAAAATAAAATGAATTCCATTTTATCTCCAAATGGACCGAAATATGGGTGTGAGTAACAAATTGTATTGTGTTAATTAAGATTAGTGGAATTCATTATTATTACTCTAATTTAGGCATGCATACCTAGTGTCTTTTGTGTAAGAGCACAAAGACCATGCATTGGCCATCCCACTCCACCCTACCCGGTTTTCCCTTGAAAAGAACAAGGGTTCTTTTGTTTTATTTTATTATCATTCACCATATGAATGGGTGTGTGATAATTATTATTCATTCCAACTTCTAAAGATTAAGTTTTTAGAAAGATAAAAATCCTCCAAAATTCATCTCCTCTAACCGGTTTTATAGAGCAAAAATACCAAATTATTTTGGGTCATTTTTCACAAGATTAATATTGTACTAGTTCATATAATATTAATTTTATTAAGAGTATAGCTTTGGGTATAATCCTAAGGAGAGATCCTACACTTGGATCTTGTTTCTTCCATTAAAGGAAAGCTCAAGAACAAAAGAAAAGGAGATTTCTTTTGTGCCCATTTAAACCGAAATACCCATTGTAAGAATAATGTTTCTTTCTCATTTCTTTAATTAGTTTGCATGCATAAGTTCCACCTTTAATTTTATGACAAATTAGTTTAAACATATATGAGTATGTTAGTATGTATATAGATCTACATTTCCTTTCAATTGGTATCAAGAGCCAAGGTTATTTGCATGCAAATCGGTTAACAGGTTTTCCGAGTTATAAGAATAACATATAAAACTTGTAAAATTTGTGTTATTATGAGATATCACGAAATTAATCCATGCATGTTAATATTTTTGGTCCTAAAATGTTTTAGGGTATTTTGGTTAATTTTACGGATTTTTATTGTTCATATAATACAATAATGGCATTTAAATATGATTTTATGAGTAAAAATGTAATTTTCGGTCTAAAATTAGCTATACTTCGAATTTTCAGTTGATTTTTGGATATGTTGTCACATATAGTATTTTGAGATAACCTGTAAATTTTCATAATATTTGGACTTGTTATGCTCGAAAAATGGATTTTTCATTATTAAATTCGGATTTAAGTGAAAAATAGGTTAATATGAGTTAAATTTCGAATCTGGTCATAGAAAATTAATATGTTGTCACATGCAATTTTACAAGATGTGTGTAAAATAATTGGCTATAAAGAAGTCTTTTTGCATGATTTATGAATTTTTGAAGAAAAATAGTATAAATAGTGACATTATTAGTGAAAAATTAATAAAACATAATCTATGACTTAAGAAAAACGTCTAATGTTGCATTTTATTATCTTTTTCAGATCTAAAATTGAAAAGTTAATGAATATAATTTTTCTATGTTTTATGATTATTTTATTAAAAACTGATAAACCGCAACATTGTTTTTCCGGAAAATATTTCGAAATTTTTAACCTAAGATTTTGAACATTATGAGCGTCATGGTATTTTTCCAGAATGTTCATGAGTTTAAATTTTGAATTTTGAATTTATTTGAAATTTTGTGATTTATTTGAAGTTTATAGCTTATTTTTGTATTTTTTAGTCCATTTATGAACAATTTTATAAAATATGGGTTAATGATGGTCAAATTATTAGTGAAGACTAAATTTTGAGTCCTAAGAGGTTAGGGTAATTAACTTATGCATAAATATGAATTTATGTAATTTTTGTGATTGTAAAATGTTGAAATCACGCAAATCCGTAAAAACCGAGTAATATACGATATTGGCTAATTAAAGGCGATTTAGCATAAAATTGAGCATGTTCATACATATTATAATGCTGCATTTTCTTTATGATTGTCATAATTTTAATTTATGTAATTTTGAATTATGTAATTTTACTTAGTATGGCCTTAGATTTTAATTGGTATTTCCCGAAATGTATGGGAATATCGATTCGGTTGTAATTTTATTGTGATCTCGTATCACCGTTTTGTAATTTAATAGATTTATTTTATTTTAGTTACAAATGTATAATAGGAAATTATGTAATTTATTATGTAATTTTATTCATTCCGGAGTTCCCAAAGACGGATTTCTTCAAGAATGTCGATACATAAAGACGGTGTTACCTCGAGATGCGTGCCACAACCGAAGTTCAAGGGACCAATGGAGTTGGTTTCCGAATATGTAATAGTTAAATAGTTTTTCTATTTTAGGAAAGGCCATACTAGGATTTATTTATCTTTATGCTTGCATTTTATTTTATGTCACATGCATCGCTAAATCGCCATAACTAAAACATGCATCCTTATTTTATCGAGTTAATCGACCGTGTCAATTAGAATTATCGTAGTTCACCGCTTTAGTTCACTTAAAACGTGATAGATAATAAATTGACATGACCTCTCGCTAAAAGAATTAATTGAGACATAGCCTTACCAAATAGTAGAAACCATGAAAACCTATTTCGCGAGGGAGTGCACTCGGCCCTACCGGGGTACAAACCTTGTTACGTAGTGGAAGTGGGTGATGAGTGTTAATCCACCGAGTTCATGTTAATGAGGGTTTCATCGGCCATACCGTGCCCAAGTTGATGTGGACTTGGATCATGGACACATTTATTCGAAATTTGGATTGAGCTCAACGGAAGTATTCGCGACCGTAGTTGCATGTGTTCCGGGCTATAGATAAATATTAGAGTAATTTTATCGACCAAGAGTTCTAAAAGTAGAATCGATTAAAACGTTAATCCACCGAGTTATATTGATAAGGGTTTCATCGGCCATACCGTGCCCAAGTTAATATGAATTTGGATCTTGGAATCATTTATTATAGTTGGGTAGAGGTCACTATATAAATGTTCATATCTTGCTAATATTTTACAAGTATGATTTAAAAAGACAAATGTTAATATTTCCTTTTCCTCCATATTTGTAGTTCTTTACAATGAATCCAACAAATGCTACCGCACCGATAACTATTGAGTCATATCACAATGTGTTTGACGACGTTTGCTCCAACAATGATTTCGATACAACTAGAGAACTTCATTTTGGGATAGGTTCGGATGTAAACCTTAACTTCATCACCTCTTCTAAACCATCCACTACTACTAGACCTCGTGTGAGTCCGTCTCAGGAAGACTACCTCATGCAATCTATAGGGTCTTTGTCTCTGGAAGATAAAGATGCCAAAGCTAGTGGGAGCTCTAGCAATCAAGTTCTTGCTTCAAAGGGCAAGAGGTTCAAGAAGAAGGGAAAGAAAATCAAAAACTTCAAGCAAGTTAATGATGAGTGCCATTACTGCTATGGCATGGGACATTGGCTTAGGAATTGTCCCGTATATTTGCGAAATATAAGGGAAGGAATCATCACTCCGAAAGGTAAAATTACTAAAGAAATTTATGTTATTGATATAAATTATACTTCCACTACGACATGGGTACTAGATACCGGTTGTGGTTCTCGCCTTTGTAATCATTTACAGGGTTTAAGAGATGTGGAGAGGATTAGCAAGGGAGATGTGGATCTACGCCTTGGAAATGGAGCTCGAGTAGCGGCCGAATCCAAAGGAACTTATGTTCTAGCTTTGCCAAATGGATTTGAGTTGTATTTACATAATTGTTTTTATGTGCCTACGCTCTCTAAAAACATTATTTCAATCGCCATGCTAGACATGGACGGTTTTTGTTTTGTCATTAAGAACAATCATTGTACTATTTCTAGGAATGATTTGGTTATTGGCCAAGCTTCTTCCATTAATGGCATTTACATTTTAGAGACCTCAAATCCGACAAATGATATTTATAACATTCAATCAAAGAAACTCAAAACAAGTGACCCAAGTGAAGCGTTCATTTGGCATTGTCGATTAGGTCACATAAACGAGAATCGCATCAAAAGATTAATTTCAACTAATGTGATTACACCATTTGATTATCAATCATTTGGTACATGCGAATATTGCCTACTTGGCAAAATGACTCGTAATCCTTTTAGTGGTAAAGGGACACGAGCTAGTGAGCTATTGGGACTCATACACACCGATGTGTGTGGACCAATGAGTATCACCGCTCGTGGTAATTATGACTACTTTATAACCTTCACCGACGAGTTAAGTAGACATGGGCATGTCTATTTAATGAAACATAAGAGTGAAGCGTTTGAGAAATTCAAGGAATTTCAAAACAAAGTAGAGAACCAATTGAACAAAAAGGTAAAAGCACTACGTTCCGATCGTGGTGGGGAATACCTTCGTCTTGAATTCGATTCACACTTGAAAGGTTGTGGTATTATATCGCAACTTTCTCCACCTGGAACACCACAACTAAATGGTGTTGCCGAAAGGAGGAATCGAACCCTACTTGATATGGTTCGATCCATGATGAGTCAAACCGAGTTACCGAACTCGTTTTGGGGATTTGCGATTCAAACCGCAATTAGATCTTTGAACAATAGTCCCACTAAATCCACCGAAAAGACTCCATATAAGATGTGGACGGGAAAGGTTCCCAATATATCCTATATGAGAATTTGGGGATGTGATGCTTACGTCAAGACTAAACCCGACAATAAGCTTGCCCCAAGATCCGAAAAATGCACCTTTGTAGGTTACCCCTCGCATTGTCGAGGATACTACTTCTACAAACCTCAAGAAAACAAAGTGTTTGTGTCTAGCGAGGCTGTCTTCTTAGAAAGTCAATTCATTTCTAAGAGACAGAGTGGGAGAAATTTTGAACTTGACGAAGTTCAAGAGACACAAACCGAGGAAGAGACGCAAGAAGATGTTCCTTCGTCGTCTAACGCGGTTGTACCTCCTCCACTAAGAAGGACGGGCCGAGTAATTCTCCATCCCGATCGATATGTGGGACTTATCGAGGAAGATGGAACACTCGATGTGTTGCTTATAGAAAGTGACGAGCCCACCACCTACAAGACCGCAATCTCTAGTCCTAATTCCTCCTTATGGCTTGAAGCCATGAAGTCCGAAATGGATTCTATGCATGAAAACCAAGTTTGGGACTTGGTAGATTTGCCTAAAGGGGCAAGACCCCTTCAATGCAAATGGATATTCAAAATCAAGAATGGCATAGAAGGACATGACGATGTCTACAAAGCTAGGCTAGTGGCAAAAGGATTTACCCAAGTCCAAGGTCTCCATTATGATGAGACCTTCGCCCCCGTAGCCATGCTAAGATCCATACGGATTTTGTTAGCGATCGCCGCATTTCATGATTATGAAATATGGCAAATGGATGTCAAACCCGCTTTTCTAAATGGGCATTTAGAAGAGGAGGTGTACATGATACAACCCGAAGGTTTTGTTGATTCTAAAAATCCTAAAAAAGTGTGCAAACTTAAGAGATCCATTTATGGTCTTAAGCAAGCATCTAGAAGTTGGAATCATCGATTCAATCATGTTATAAAAGAAAATGGTTTCACTCGAAGTGTTGAGAAACCATGTTTATACATGAAATTCAGTGGGAGCAATGTTGTGTTCCTAATCTTGTATGTCGATGACATACTACTCATTGGAAATGATATTCCAATGTTGTCTTCTGTTAAGAAGTGGTTAGGTAACCACTTCCAAATGAAGGATTTAGGAGAGGCACAACGCATATTAGGTATCCGGATCCATAGAGATAGATCCAAGAGGATATTGGCACTAAGTTAAGAGTTTTATGTTGATAAGATTCTTCGACGGTTCAGCATGGACAAATCCAAAAGGGGTTTGGTACCTATGGTAACCGGGACGATATTGAGCAAGACTCAATGTCCCTCCGAACCCCATGATGTTGAACGCATGAAGTTGATCCCTTATGCTTCCGCTGTTGGATCAATCATGTATGCCATGATATGCACACGTCCTGATATCTCGTATGCCTTGAGCATGACGGGTAGATATCAAGGAAATCCAGGTGAGAGTCACCGGATTCTGTCAAGAACATCCTTAAGTACTTAAGAAGAACTAAGGACTCTATCCTTGTGTTTGGAGGAGACACCGAGTTGCGTGTTAATGGATACACGGACTCAAGTTTTCAAACAGATAGAGATGACATGAAATCACAAGCTGGTTTTGTTTTCATGCTCAATGGTGGTGCCGTAAGCTGGAGAAGCTTCAAGGAAGCTGTAACCGCGGATTCTACAACGGAGGCTGAGTACATTGCAAAGATCGAAGTCGCTAAGGAAGTCCGTTTGGATCGTGCAATTCACGGAAGGTCTAAAAGTAGTACCTACCGCCAATGATCCCATCACTCTCTATTGTGATAATAGTGGGACGATCTTCCAAGGTAAGGAGCCGAAGTCTAGTAATAGATCTAGACATGTACTTAGAAAGTATCATGTAATAAGAGATTTCATTGAAAGAAAGGAAATTGCGATTTGTAAGGTTGGGACGGATGACAACATAGCCGATCCGCTCACCAAGCCTTTATCGCAGGCTAAGCATGATGGACATGTTACGTCCATGGGACTTAAACGTGTACCAAGTTTTTGTTAGATTTTGAAATGAAATAAAAGTGTTGTTTTTGGTTCATGTTCATAATCACATTTGTCTTCTATCCTTAATTTATACATTGTTACATCCAAACGGGTTGTAGTGACAATTGAACCCCGTTAAAGTGAACACGGATTAACATAGTATTTGCCCATAGTCACTTGTATGAGGTGACGTCTCGAAGTGACTAGAGTGTGATGCGATTGATGGCAAGTTCAAGTGCCATAGAGTCATGTGAGATGACTAGTCGATCACATAGGCAGACTGTTAGGAACATTTTGTCGGGCCTAATGACCGCTTATAGAGTTCTGGCAAATTTATATAGCCTGGTCGTGGCGAGAGCTACTATACTATTCAAATGAGTCGATTCTTTTGACTAAAGACTATTCACCTAAGATGGCATAGTTTCAGATTAACTTTAATTTGTGTTACTACGACCTTCGTAAATGGGGTCAAATGGGCATATTTTGGGTTATGATGGCTGTGGCTAGTCGAAGGGAATGAGTGCGATAGGAATTGTCCACCCCTAGTCAGGGTTATAACAATATCTCAGGGCCGCTCGAGGAGTAATGAACTGGAAATGCGTGGCCACGCTCGGAAAGTATCTATGATAGATAAGTCCTGGTCAATCGCTTATTCTCCGGATCGAGGAAACCACTCTTGATATGATCACTTGCAAGTACGACCTGAAAGACACCTTGCATTGAGTGGGAGATAGTAATAGGACAAGAGAATTGGTGACGCACACTTGTCGAGGATAAGTGGGAGATTGTTGGGAAATGTGTCCTCAACAATAGTGCGATCATATGATTTAAATATCATTATTAAATCTCATTTTAAAGAATACAATTGGGAAGTATTTTTACTGTCAACTGGTCAACATATATCGGTAATGATTGGCTGACTAGAGTTTGACATTACTGTCGTGCGACGGTGGTGATCGATTGACCCCTAGGTCATACCTATAGGGCAACACTCTTAATTGATCATTTAATTAATCGTATAATGTTACGAGTTAATTAAATTACTTGAAAATTGACGGACGATTTTGGAAGTAAGATTTACGTATCAAATTGAAATGTAATTAAATGAGATACGGTCTGAGTAATCGAATTATATTATTACTCGGATGAAATTATTGTTTAAAGAAACAATTGAATTTGAATGAATTATTATAAATGCGATTTATAAACGGTAAAATATTTTGGTACAAGTAATTATGAATTACTAAGTCGATTTTTGTATATGACGTATTTTTATTAATACGTTGATTTTTAATATGTTAAAAATACATAACAAATTTATGTCACATATGACATGTGACATATTGACAATTGACAAAAATAAAATGGATTCCATTTTATCTCCAAATGGACCGAAATATGGGTGTGAGTAACAAATTGTATTGTGTTAGTTAAGATTAGTGGAATTCATTATTATTACTCTAATTTAGGCATGCATACCTAGTGTCTTTTGTGTAAGAGCACAAAGACCATGCATTGGCCATCCCACTCCACCCTACCCGGTTTTCCCTTGAAAAGAACAAGGGTTCTTTTGTTTTATTTTATTATCATTCACCATATGAATGGGTGTGTGATAATTATTATTCATTCCAACTTTTAAAGATTAAGTTTTTAGAAAGATAAAAATCCTCCAAAATTCCTCTCCTCTAACCGGTTTTAGAGAGCAAAAATACCAAATTATTTTGGGTCATTTTTCACAAGATTAATATTGTACTAGTTCATATAATATTAATTTTATTAAGAGTATAGCTTTAGGTATAATCCTAAGGAGAGATCCTACACTTGGATCTTGTTTCTTCCATTAAAGGAAAGCTCAAGAACAAAAGAAAAGGAGATTTCTTTTGTGCCCATTTAAACCGAAATACCCATTGTAAGAATAATGTTTCTTTCTCATTTCTTTAATTAGTTTGCATGCATAAGTTCCACCTTTAATTTTATGACAAATTAGTTTAAAACATATATGAGTATGTTAGTATGTATATAGATCTACATTTCCTTTCACCCTCACCCCTTACTCCAGATCTCTGTGAACATCCGTGTTCATTGGCATCCATGAGAGTCATTCTAGACATATAATGCTAAGGGTAACGAGTTCTTGGTGTTCATGTCACTACTTTGTGTCTTGACATGGCACGAGGTATTCGAACGGTTTCCAATTTTCCACAATAAATTGGTGGCGACTCCACAAAATGCAAACGCTTGTTCTCTTCCTCCCAAGTGCCCCCGTGGGCCCGCGTCCACACAGTCCTGGAAGACTTCCACTCCCGGGTACCTAGCCCTGGCCACAGAGTCATAGATTGGCTCCGGAAAGCCATGGTAGAGCTCGGACTCTCCCTCGGGGACAAAGTATCCGTTGGGGGTCAGATGGTAGGGACGGAAGATAACCCCGTGCTTCTTTCGTTTTTGGACTAGGAGGTTCATCTCCTGGATATCTTCGTCGGTAGGTTCGTATTCCAGCCCAAAGGGAATGTTGGGGGCCTTAGCCTATTTCAAGGGAGGCAATGGGTCTTTCAATGGATTGAGCGGCAAACCCGGGAAATAACCTTGACGCATCATAATACGGTTGACCGTGAGGTTGGTGAACGGGTCACAATCAGAGGGCGTCAATTCATCAGTTATGGCATTTACGGCTTGGAAACCCCACATTTCGTTATCATCCTCCTCAATGGCTTGGGAGGCTGTTCCCCTTCTCATGACAGCTTTGATCGGGGAAGCGGGAATTGTGATCGTTTTCCCATTGAAGGGGACCCTGACCTTCTGGTGGAGAGTTGAGGTGACCACCTTGACGGCGTGAATCCAGGGACGTCCCAGGAGCATATTTAAAGAAGCGTCGATGTCGACCACTTGATAACTGGTTTGTCTTTCCGGTGGTCCGGTTGCGAAGGTCAAAGTGACAAGCCCAGTGACCTTGCAACGAGTGCCATTGTAGGCGCGTACTCCTTGATTTGTTGGGACCAAATCAGCTTCCTTGATACCCAGCCTGTGGGCAGTCTTGAGAGGAATGACATTCACCACGGAACCGTCATCCACGAGGACCATGGGTATATTTTTCTGGAGGCATTGTACGGTGATATACAGGGACAGGTTATGATTGGCTCCGAACGGAGGGATATCCTCGTCGGAGAAGACGACTGGGTTGTTCAGATCAGGGGCGTCCCTCGTCATGTGCGCCACTATTTCTTATGGGGAAGAGGTGGAGGGCACGGTTAATTTTCCCAAGGCCTGCAGCAGGGCCTGCCAATGCTCAAAAGACGTTGCGATCAGTTGCCAGATCGAGATCTCGGCTTTTGCTTTCTGAAGTTGTTTCAGGATTGAATTCTCAGGAGCCTTTGGTTGAGTGTCTACCTCAGGAACGACTTGGTCATTCGTTGTTGGAACGACCGTTGGATTGTTCGGATTCTGATAGGGACGTCCGGACCGGGTGGGATGCCCGATTTATTTCGCCCGCTTTTCCTTCCCTGGGATGATATAGACATACTCAATGTCATCTCTCCAGATGCCGTTAATTTCGGAGTCTCGAGGGTACCTTGGAGGGGTGTTCCTCGGTGGGCAGTTCTTGTGAGGGATACTTTTGTAAGGGCGATTTTTATGGGGGTAGTTATTTTGAGGGTAGTTATTTTGAGGGTGATTATTTTGAGGGTAGTTATTTTGAGGGTGATTTTCGTGGGTCTATACCAGAATGGTCGCGGGAGCAATCCATCCTTGTGTGGGTAGTTTTGAATGCTTGGGGAATTCTCCCTCGGGCGCGGTGCTGGAGGATTGAAGATGAGTCGACGGTAGGCGTCGTCGAGTCGGGTGATTCTCTTAGAGAGGCTGGCTATGGCCTCCTCAACTTATTGAAACATAGTGAGCATAGTGGCAGCACTAAACACAAACACTCCGTCTGAAGGATCTTTTTCCAAAGCATTCACCTTGTCATCAACTGGCAGGATGAGCTGAGAGCAGTCTAGGGTCGGCTCATCGTCAGAGATGGCGTGGATTCCCAGGGGATTCGTTTTGTTGCTCGGTTTAGTCGGTGGGGGTATAGGCAAATCCTCTTTCTCAATCATGTCTTGAATGAGGTGCTTGAGTTTGAAGCAAGTTTCGGTATCATGCCCTTTCCCTCGATGATACTGACAGTAGGCGTTGGGGTTCCATAACCGGGACTTCTTGGCATCGGTCATATCCGGGGTGGGTCCGATCGGTTGTAACTTCCCCTGGTCCATGAGCCTTTTCAGGGCACTTGCATAAGTCGACCCTATGTTAGTAAACACTCTCTGGGGGCGCTCAGTTCTCTTAGTAGATGGTTCAATGAGGTTAACCTCATCAATCTTGTTTGTCTGGCCGTAAGGGCGAGATCCGGTTGAGGTGGATCCCTGATAACCTCTGCCAGTGGTCTTGGCTAAGACACCCTTTCGGAGGTCGTCCTCAATGCGCGTCCCCAGAATCTGCAGATCTTGAAAGGTTTTGATATTTTGGTATCTCAGTAGGTTGGCATAAACTGGGCGGAGATTGTTGACAAACTTTTCCACCAAAGTTGACCCACTCGGCTTACTGACCAATTGAGTACTCATCCTCCTCCAACGGGTTAGAAACTCAGTGAACCCCTCCTTGTCGTTCTGGGTTAGCACTTCGAGAGTACGAGTATTGGCCTGGATCTCGAAATTGTCGGCATACTGTTTGGCAAACTCAACTGCGATCTCATCCCAAGTAGTAAGGTTTTTCGGATCAAGAGAGTAGTACCATTGGCGAGGGATCGGTTCCAAAGAGGATGGGAAGATCCGGGTAAAAAGTTCATGTTTGACCCCTTTAATGGCCATGTAGTCCTTGAAAGCACGGATATGGTTGAGTGGGTCCTCCACTCCTTTGAACTTAGGCACATCAGTCAGGGGGAAGTTGTCAGGTAACTAGTCCCCAACAGGTTCGAACCTTCGGTTGTTCTCAAGATGGATATTGTTACCCCGGGCTAGGAGCTGTTCTTCCAAGAGCTTCAGCCTCTTCTCGCTTTCGCCGAGGTGGGGTATTATGTTCCCCGCCTTCCTTGTTCTCCAGGGCATCGATACGGGTCTCGACACGATCCAGGGTGACCTTAAGAGCGGTAAGCGTGCAAGCTAGCTGATCGATCAGACATCTCTGTTGTTGTCATTGTTGTTGTTGGACGAAGCTGAAGATGGGGCCATGGCTCTGAGGCAGAAAAACGGCACGCATTACAACTCAATCCGACATGGTTCCAAGACTGAATGCAGACAACACAAAGGACGAGACAAAAATCAGACTCAACAAAACGGGGGTGACCGTGTGTGGTCCCTCGGTGCTGGCTCGATTTATGACGTGACGGTGTTGACCGAACCTTTGACACGAGTCCAACATGACGGCGTGACGTCATTGGATGGGTCTCGTGGTGAGACGACTCATAAGTAAAGACCCATAAGTACGCTTGCTTTGACTCGATAGACACGAGGCGGAATTGGAATGGTGGACTAAAGTTTTCGAAAATAGAAATTTTCAAAAGATTCATTTGTCGCTTTAATGGGCGGCTTCCGAAGATAGAAATATCCGCAAGTCGATCAGTTGAAAGGGGTCGTCTTAAGTTTATTTGCAAAAGACGGTTTGAGTTCGAGTCGGCTCGAAAAACAGTGTATTGTTTCCCAAGACGTTTTTTTGAAATTCGAAATTGTATGTTTTGAAAATCAGGTTTGAAATGTTAGAAGAGGTCTCGGGGACGGTGTATGGTCCTCAAGATCTCGAAAGTGTCTCGAGAAAAGGGTGTGTGCTTTTCTCGGGTTTTGAAAGAGCCATTGTCGGCGCGAAACGGGTTAAAATCCGTGTCTAGACGCGGCGATTATATCGGCGTAAAAAGGTGATTTGAAATGGTTGTAGAAAACCGGGTTTGAAAATCGTCATTACGACGGCCTAGAAAGGCGTGTTGAAATGGTTATACAAAACCTGGTTTGAAAATCGTCATTACGACGGCCTAGAAAGGCGTGTTGAAATGGTTATACAAAACCGGGTTTGAAAATCGTCATTATGACGGCCTAGAAAGGTGTGTTGAAATGGTTATAAAAAACCGGGTTTGAAAATCGTCATTATGACGGCCTAGAAAGGCGTGTTGAAATGGTTATACAAAACCGGGTTTAAAAATCGTCATTATGACGGCCTAGAAAGGCGTGTTGAAATGGTTATAAAAAACCGGGTTTGAAAATCATAATTATGACGGCCTAGAAAGGCGTGTTGAAATGGTTATAAAAAACTGGGTTTGAAAATCGTCATTATGACGGCCTAGAAAGGCTTATTGAAATGGTTATACATAACCGGTTTTGAAAATTGTCATTATGACGGCCTAGAAAGGCGTGCAACGGTCGGCGAAAGACCGAGGTTTGAAACGGCCATTATAACGGCGCAAATGGGTAATTTTGAAAGTTTGAAAATGCCACGGAGGGACTTATGATCAAGTAGCACATAAGCACTCGCAGTTCATTATATTATGCATTATGCTGACACGGGTTTTGGCTTAAAAGGGTGGGTTACACACCAAGCAATCAAACCCCGATTTGCGAGAGGGATACCAATCCAAACAAAATGTGTAAGGAGGGTGCCCTAGCCTCGTGCTCGAAAGTGATGAAAGCCTTTTGACGAAACAGAAATGTGTAACGTCAATGGTATGCTTGACTCAATCGGGATTCGAAACGCGGGGATGAGAAAAACTCACGCCGACGAGATGAGCCAATTGGTCGAAAAGGGTTAGGTTGTGGGCCCGGACAAGGAACCCGACCGTGACCGTAATATCAATTAATGCATTCCAACCAAGACCTCGTTAGAGTCTCACCATCTAGGGATCAGCAGAGTCGCCAATCTGTGGACATGGGCCCACCTGCGTATGCCCAGTGATACGGTCGTTTCTGTACCAAAAATAAATACCTAGATTACTACTAACAGAAGTCAGCGGTAAGTAGGGTCGATCTCCACAGGGAGGCGGTGTACTATCTACTTGTCTATTTATCTGTCTAATATCACTAATTGGGGGTTTGATTGATTTGGACTAACTAAACTACTGAAGCTAAAGGCAAGAGAAAAGGGATAAAGGAGATTAACAATAAGAGAAAGGAAATATGCTAGGAGTCGGTCCACCGTGGTAGCTATACTATCGGGTATACTGAGGCGATTAGAATATTGATAAGAAGAGCTATGGTCGTCACCTTTCGGTTCTTAAACCGCCCTAGGGTCTCCTAACTTAGCTTTCGCCCTAATTAGGTATTACCTATTGTAATTAAGCAAGCCTTCCCTTCCAATCTTTCGATCCAGGTCGGGGTTAACTGCTTTTATAAATTGGTCTCCTGCATGCATACATTCAACCTGATAACAACTAAATTGCTTAATACAATTCTTATCGCAAGGCTAATCTATTCAAGTCAATTAAAACATGTTACTACCACGGCTTCCCTAATCCTAACATATTAAGGTAATTAGCTAGACATGATTAAAGAGGAAACGAGAAATAAAGAAGAAGAAAGCATTAAATTAAAGAGAGAAAAGGGAAGAAGGAATTACTGAAATTACTGATCCGGAAATAAGAACAAAGTAACAGTGACAATGATAGAGAAAATTAACGTCTGACAGTGTCAGATGAAAAGGAGAGCGCATTTACAATGATATCCTACTCCTATTTATAAGAAAAATAGGATTTATTAAACCTAATTGACGGAAATAAGCTAAAAAGCCCAACCCATCAGCGAAACCACTCGATCGAGTGATTTAGAACCACTCGATCGAGTAACTATAGCTTAAACCACTCGATCGAGTAGAAAAACTACTCGATCGAGTAAACCATAAATTGAATCTACTCGATCGAGTAGAAAAAGGACTCGATCGAGCAAAATTCTACTCGATCGAGTACTTTCCAGAAATAGTTTCCTGCTTTGCGCACTGAACTTCAAACGGCTGCCATTTCTTCGTTACTTGGGCAAACAGGGTGATTCCGGTGGCATTGGAAAGCTAAAAGGACAAACTTTCATCTACAATTGGAATCACCTGAATATCTGTTGTATAACCCGAGATATGGCTCTCCAAAGTAGGCACTAGCAATTTGAAGTTCTTCCTTTGCTCGCCTAGCTATCTTTCTTCTTTGCGCATCTCAAAATAGCTACATTCCCGCTCCAAATTCACTCTTCCTCCAAATGCATGCTAAAAGGACGGTAAAAGGCTTAATTTCACTACTTTCTGGTTCATTCCTGCAAATAAGACAAAACAAACCAAAGTAGCATATTCGGGGCATTTCGTAGCATAAAACTACGATAATAGCATAGAAATACGTGCATAAAATAGGCTAAAAAGACTATATAAAATGCACGTATCAAATCTTCCCAAACCAAACCTTTACTCGTCCTCGAGTAAACTAAAATGCAACTAATGGAACGGAAAAAGATAACTCAGAGCTAGCTACAAATGCCCACTTAAGCCAGTTTAATGCAAGCAAACTAACACTTATAGCAAATAGTCAAATGCAAACGAGTTGTAAGATGTCTATAATAAAGCTGAACCGTTGACCTTGCAAGACCTTTAATAATGGACTCTCACGGGTCACTCTTCTCTCATGAAGCAAAGGGTGAACATATATATGTAAGAGAGAAAGAAAAATAGTCGCTCACCTAAACTACGACCCACATAAACATGCATGCAACTAATATGATAGACAATTCTAGCTACCGTACACACATTCCAACCAAACGAGGTCCTGTCACAGCCGAGGGCTTACAAAAATATGGTAAAGTGAGGCAATGGGTAAGAAAAGGCAAAACATTTATGGGAATGTGGAGGTATAGGCGGCCAAGCTAGTACCTAAACAAAACCATATGACAACATCCATTTCCAACTCAATTATGAATAAATACATGCCCTTCATTTGGCACAAAACTCACCAAACCGACCTAGAAACACTCCTCAAATGATATAAATAAAACATAGGAGCAGAAACCGTCAACAACCAAACAACAACTTTTTTTTTCGAAATCTTTTTTTTTTTTCTTTTTCATCAACTTTCTTTTTTCTTCTTTCTTTCTTTTTCACGTTTTTTTTTTCAACTCTTTTTTTTTCTATTTTCCTCCTTTTCTTCATAAATACCAACTCCAAAACAATAGATATAAGCCAAACTTGATACAATAGACAATATACCGCAAAAACAATCTAAACTAGCTTGGCAAGGCAGGCTAAATTTGGAATGTAGTTAAGGGTCAACAGGCAAATTTGGCTAATGTGGAGTTAAATGGGTAAAAATGAAAGAAAGGGAAATTGTAAGCACCTCCCTGCATGTGACACCAACCACTAACCCGAATGTATGTAGGCAAAAAGCAATTGAATTTCATATATGTGCAAATTGATGAACATGTTATGCAAGGAGTAACTACTCACATTCCTACATGAAACTGGTCACAAATGACACCAGTTTATAAGGCTCTAAATCTTAGAAATTATAAGTAGGTTGCCAAAATCTCAGGCCAAGTCTATATGTTCAGCTAAATTAAACATTAACTCGTAGATATGCAATAAGACAAAGCTAAAAGATAAAAGTCTAATGCAAGGCTTAAGCAAAAAGACAAATATAGTGCAATTTCATCATTGAAATCTACCGTTCCGACTCAACCTATATGCAAAAATAAACATGAAATTTTTTTGAATTTTAACAATTTTTCAATTTTTATGGAATTTTTGAATTTTTAAGAACAAAAGACAATGCATACATAAATTGAATGTGATAACATAAATGCAATAAACAACTAAATGCAGACACAGATATGGATGCATAACCTCCCCAAACCAAACCGTACAATGCCCCCATTGTACCAAAACAAGGAAAGGAAATGCAAACTGAAAGAGAAAGAGAGTGAATGCGGAAAACTTACAAGATACACGAATAAAAGGGCCTCCCCAAACCAGCCAGCAACGTGGGAGGTCACTAATAGCTCCGAAACATCGTCACAAGAAGCTAATCCAAGCAATGGGCGTCCAAAACAGCTCGATCGAGAGGAATAGTGGTCGATCGAGTAAAAAAAAAAAATTTTTTTTTTTTTTTTTTTTGGGGAAAAAAAAAGTACTCGATCGAGTAGAAAGTTACTCGATCGAGTAGAAAGTTACTCGATCGAGTAGAAAGTTACTCGATCGAGTAACTCGTCTTTCTGCAGCTTAAGGATCGAGTAGAATTTCTGCAAAGACGCAAAAAAAAAAACAGCCCGCATCTAACTAAGCAAGCATACTGATAGTTTATGGTATAAAAACCATTTATTACAACTGAAATAAAATAAAAATGCAAAGTAAAATCGCCGGGTTGCCTCCCGGGTAGCGCTAGCTTCAGTCAGGTCCCAGCTCGACCTTCTTTTTCTTCGAGCCTCTCTAATTAGTCACAATCAAAACAGCTCAAAGCGCGCAGCATTAAATCATAAATCTGCGCATGTGCTACACAAAAGCATAAGTAGCACCAAAGTGGAATGAAGAAATAGGAAATAAAATTATTTAACTGTTTAAGCCTAACAAAACTATGCGAGCTCCTAAATTTATCCACAAAATAAAGGAGCGCGGGAGCAATTAATGATAATCTAGGGCTCCATTTCAGATTAACAATTTTGTGATGATAGGGATGGTGAAAAATCATTAAATTGTACGACTTACTAGGAAGGGGCAAAGCATTAGAATGCAAAGCGTAAGTCAAACGAGGCAATTTACTATTTAAACAGACAATAATTGAATTATCGTTCACCACCTCAGGTTGATCGCTCTCAATGACGGAATCGTAGATAAAAGAATTTATTACCTCATCCGCGCTAGGAGTATTTACCGACTCAGCCTCTTTGTCACCCTCCTCAGTAGATTTCATCCCGTAAATCGCAGCCTCAAGTGCATCTAACTCGGCTTTGAATAAGGGAGACTCACCATAACCGTTATCATCATCAAAATCGTCATCTAAATCAAACCCCATATGACGAATCAAAGCTCCTAATGGCCAATTCAGTCGGTCGAGCAGAATAATCACTCGATCGACCAGTTTCCTCCTGAATTCCACTCGATCGAGTGGAAATATCACTCGATCGAGCACTTTCTCCTGGCAAATCACTCGATCGACCAATATTAGTCACTCGATCGAGTGGTTCCTCCTGTACAGCACTGAAATCCTCGTGTGGGTGGTGAAATGTGATAGAAACTCGTCGTCTGAGTCATAAAAGTCATCCTCAGCATTGGGCAACACGGTTTCTTCATGGGAAAAACCGCTCTTAGCAAGGTATACCTCTTCTGGTTGCCCATTATCCGACTCAGCTGCTAATTGAGCTATTTGTGACTCCAGCTCAAGGATTCGAGCGTCCATATGTCTGTCACTCTCTTGCACTTTGGATACAAGCGTCCCCATTAAATATGTCAGCTCCGCGATCTCTTCTATCTCGTATCTCACCGCTAACCGAGCAATTACGTACTCGAGCTTATCAACTCGCGAGACATATTCTTGCGCTTGGAATGCAAGTGTCTCCATCAAGGATTTCACTCCCAATCTCTTCTTCTTGTATATCAGGAAGACCTTGTTACGGTGGCCATTGATAGGGTGGATGTGGCGGCACAACTACAGCCGCTGACTAACTCGACTACGCTGTTGAACGCGTAAACTTCGTCATTCTCTCGCCAAACAAAAATCGCATTATGCCCAAGCAGTTAAAGACATCTCCCGCATAAAAATCACCCGTGTGCCATATAATGGGACATGGGTGACAGTCAAAGGTACTCAAGCCTTCCCTCCGACGATATTTCACCTAGAACTGTCTAGGTAGTACTGTAAGGCCTATCAAAACAGCACTCAAGGAAAAGATTAGAACGGCCTCAAGGGAAAAATCCTCTGAGGCTAAAAACAGATAAAATGAAACAAATAAATAAATAGCTGCCTCCCCGGCAACGGCGCCAAAATTTGATACGGTCGTTTCTGTACCAAAAATAAATACCTAGATTACTACTAACAGAAGCCAGCGGTAAGTAGGGTCGATCTCCACAGGGAGGCGGTGTACTATCTACTTGTCTATTTATCTGTCTAATATCACTAATTGGGGGTTTGATTGATTTGGACTAACTAAACTACTGAAGCTAAAGGCAAGAGAAAAGGGATAAAGGAGAGTAACAATAAGAGAAAGGAAATATGCTAGGAGTCGGTCCACCGTGGTAGCTATACTATCGGGTATACTGAGGCGATTAGACTATTGATAAGAAGAGCTATGGTCGTCACCTTTCGGTCCTTAAACCGCCCTAGGGTCTCCTAACTTAGCTTTCGCCCTAATTAGGTATTACCTATTGTAATTAAGCAAGCCTTCCCTTCCAATCTTTCGATCCAGGTCGGGGTTAACTACTTTTATAAATTGGTCTCCTGCATGCATACATTCAACCTGATAACAATTAAATTGCTTAATACAATTCTTATCGCAAGGCTAATCTATTCAAGTCAATTAAAACATGTTACTACCAGGGCTTCCCTAATCCTAACATATTAAGGTAATTAGCTAGACATGATTAAAGAGGAAACGAGAAATAAAGAAGAAGAAAGCATTAAATTAAAGAGAGAAAAGGGAAGAAGGAATTACTGAAATTAATGATCCGAAAATAAGAACAAAGTAACAGTGACAATGATAGAGAAAATTAACGTCTGACAGTGTCAGATGAAAAGGAGAGCGCGTTTACAATGATATCCTACTCCTATTTATAAGAAAAATAGGATTTATTAAACCTAATTGACGGAAATAAGCTAAAAAGCCCAACCCATCAGCGAAACCACTCGATCGAGTGATTTAGAACCATTCGATTGAGTAACTAAAGCTTAAACCACTCGATCGAGTAGAAAAACTACTCGATCGAGTAAACCATAAATTGAATCTACTCGATCGAGTAGAAAAAGGACTCGATCGAGCAAAATTCTACTCGATCGAGTACTTTCCAGAAATAGTTTCCTGCTTTGCGCACTGAACTTGAAACGGCTGCCATTTATCTGTTACTTGGGCAAACAGGGTGATTCCGGTGGCATTGGAAAGCTAAAAGGACAAACTTTCATCTCCAATTGGAATCACCTGAATATCTGTTGTAGAACCCGAGATATGGCTCTCCAAAGTAGGCACTAGCAATTTGAAGTTCTTCCTTTGCTCGCCTAGCTATCTTTCTTCTTTGCGCATCTCAAAATAGCTACATTCCCGCTCCAAATTCACTCTTCCTCCAAATTCATGCTAAAAGGACGGTAAAAGGCTTGATTTCACTACTTTCTGGTTCATTCCTGCAAATAAGACAAAACAAACCATAGTAGCATATTCGGGGCATTTCGTAGCATAAAACTACGATAATAGCATAGAAATACGTGCATAAAATAGGCTAAAAAGACTATATAAAATGCACGTATCACCAAGCCGATCTGTGGACAATGGCAGCGGTCTTTTTGAAAGCCACGCTCGGCAGCGTAAAAATGCTTTCGACCGGATCGTTTTAGATCGGTCGGTTTCGTCTCGTAAGAGTCTCGAAATGATTAGAGATGTTCGGAGTCGCCACCAAGCATTTGTGGGATGCCTGGAACCCGTTCGAAATCCACTTTATACCTCGGTCAAATCGAAGCACAAAGCAGCGTTTGACATAGGTACTAAAGATAAGGAAATCGTCCCTCTTTAGCATCCTATCTCTAGAATGACTCTCGTACGCCCTGGATAAGGTCGTCCACTATCCAAAGTTTTTGAGTAAGAGGTGAAGGTACGTATTGGGAATCCCTTTAATCAGACACCCAATCCCGCCCGTGGTAGCGGCCTCTACTGATCGATCTTGGTTGGTTGAATGCAAAAGTTGATAAAACGGCTTAAATGCATGAATGCACATCCAATAATTTAAACCTAACATGTGAGAGCTTTCTAAGTCGGTTGATTTAATCCAAATATCAAGTATAAGATGTCGAGTTGGATTAATGATTGACTTGCATGCAAGACGGAAATTAAGCATCCATTTACCGTATTAGGTTTAGGGTGTATAACATGATCCATTTGTCTTAGTAAGGCATTTTGCAAATATGGTTTTGAATAATCAAATTGTCATCTGATCCGTCCTATATCCGAGCTAACCGGAGTTGGGATTATCCTAGACTAATGCTGGAAAGGAAAAGGCCCTGTACCAGACGGCTATATGAGGCGCGAGCCAATCGGCGGTGTAAGGGGCCTCCCTCTGGTTTTTAAAATGAGAAATGGAGAGCCTGTTTAGGCGCGGGTTAGCCCACGGTTTATGTGCCGTGTTCTGACCTTTTAGAAAATGTTATAAAACGTGTTGAAAATAGGTATTTGAACCCGGTTTGACTTGAAGGGGGTCGTTTAGACCGCATTTGTTGATTTGAAGAACTAGACTCGAATAATCATCATTATTTTGATAATATTCGGTGTCGGGTTCGATTTGACAAACTTGACATGAATAGTTTTGAAAATAATTATGGAATAATTGTTTTAAGTCCATTTGAATGTTATTAGTCGATACTCATCATCGTACCCGGGTTAAAATCCGGCATGGTATGTAGAACCAAGGATGACTTTGTGTTGGGGACTAATATGTTTGTTTGAAAATGTAAAGAAATGAAATAAAAGGTTTTAAAATACCTTTTAAATGTCATTAACCAAATATTATCACCAAAACACGGATTTAACCGTCATGGTATGAGGAACCAAGGGTGAAAAATGTTTTATGGTTAAAACAAATGAAATAAAACAAAAAAGGTTCGAAAGTATTTGGAATGGTAAAAACCGATTACAAATATGAAAGTGGATTAAAGGAAAATGAAGAGAACAAACACGGTTGATCTCTGGTCTGAACACCCCATTTAGGCGCGGGTAAGCTGGAGACCTAAGGGGCTTCTGCCTCAGACCAAAAATCAGTTTTGGCTCGTTTATTCCATGTTTTGGTTCATGTTATGCACGTTTTAGCATGTTATAGTCATGAAACAAATTAAAACATAATAAAAGAGGATTTTTACACCCTCATACTTACATGTTTGGTTATGGCGAGTGACCGACGTAAGTGTAACAACTCGTTTGATTGGAAAGACTCGGTTTAAAACCGTTTTGGTAAGTAAAAAGAGTGTTTTAATGTTAGTGACGGTGTAGTGGTCGAAGTGGTCGGTCAAGTGATTTAATGCACGATGACGGTACCAAACAATGTGTAAGGCTTGTATTTATGATCGGTAGGTCGTAAATACACGTCGGGTTGTGACTTAAG
This sequence comes from Silene latifolia, assembly GCF_048544455.1. Taxonomy (NCBI): domain Eukaryota; kingdom Viridiplantae; phylum Streptophyta; class Magnoliopsida; order Caryophyllales; family Caryophyllaceae; genus Silene; species Silene latifolia. The sequence goes on from NC_133531.1 coordinate 110,480,895, forward strand.
AAGTCGAGTCGAGAATTTTAAGGGAGAAAAGAGGGGGCGGACACTCGCGTAAGTCTCAAATGGGTGGCATTTGAGGGGTATTTATAGGAAAATGTGTGGTTGTGTGAGTTTTGAGCGGCGTGGCCACCTGGGCTGCTCAAAGAGGCGCGAGCCACGTCGCGGTTCTTCGAGTTGTGTTGTCACTTTCACAACAAACGCAATCATGATTTGTTCTATCCTAGGTTTTGTAGTCACATGTTTGGTACTTGACCAACATGAATCCGGGAAAAATTAAGGTAGAAGGTTTGAAATGTTTTATTTTTGGTGGTTGACTCGGTTTGACTCGTTGTTGGAGTCGGGATTTGAATTTTTGAGTCGGTTTTTGGTCCGGTGTCGGTTTTGACTCTAGTTAGTGTCATTGCGACCCCCGTCATGCATTAAACACTCCAGGTATTTTTGAAATGTTTTGAAATGTTTTATTTTCGAAATCGTTTTACGTTTTCCGACGTAAGTTGTACACAAACTGTCGATCAAACGCCGCAATTCCAAAACATGTTATAGTCCGATAATCATCGGGTGTTTGTTGGAGTCTCAGCAAATGCTGGGTATCTACACATTGCTTTCTTTTAGAATTGATCATAAGAATGACCCTTTGTTTGCTTTTCATAGTGGGTACCCAGGCCTTGGGTGGACTACGCTGGCGCTCCTCCTTTCGTGGCTGAGGTCCTTCGACCTAGGAGCTCGAGCCGGTTGCTTTTGACGACGTCGATGGGTCCTGTGTGGTACTTGGGCGAGCGTTTAGCTCGTCAGTGCTCTCGAGATGTCCTGACGGTTCCCATCGATCCTCCTCGGACGATGTTCAGGGAGCCTTCTGAGGCTGAGAGGGAGGCTGACCGGGCAGGCGTCGGTGGCAACACCCTCCTTCTTCCTAGCGAGGACTACTCGGCGTTCCTCTATGGGAGGTTGGCGTACTGACCAGTCGTCGTAAATATCTTACTCTTCTTTTTATTGTCTTGAAAACGTGATTAATGATCATCGATTAACGGGAACCATTTGAGTTTTGCAGGAGGTCGAGGTGACGGGCATCGAGCCCCCAGCGTACCCCGAGACCCTTGAGTACACTGACGTGATGGGGATGACAACGATCTCCGAGCTGCGTGACTTCAGCGTGGCGGTGACGGATGCTGGCTTGGACGAGTGGCAGCATCTTATTCGGAGGGTAAGTTCTCCGACTTGCATAATTTTGTGTAAGAACAGATTTACTTGAGTTTGTCCAATTATTAAGAATCCTTGTTATTGAAATGCAGGTTGCGCCATCCCAGTTCGTGGCTTTGTGGAGGGTAGCCAACCAGCTGCGGGCTACTGCCATCGAGGCACTTGTTGGCGGCCGAGGACGTCAGGTATGAACCTTCCGTTTACTTCATTTTTGAATTTTCTAACTTCCTTTATTGCTTAAAATGATTGACCTGAGCCAATTGTTGCATTTGCTGGGGGAGAGCAACCGAGAGCTAGCCCAGTCCCGGGAGGAGACAACTCGTCTGCTGAGGGAGCTAGAGGTCCGCGACGCCGAGATTGCTGCTCTCGAGGCGAGAGTTGCCGAGCTAGGCGGCGACCAGTAGTAGTCCTTTTTTGTTGGTTGTTTTTGGGCTGTATTTTGTATCTATTGTACATTTGGACCTTCATTTTGGACTTTTGGATTTTGTTTCGGGGCTCGAGCCCCCAGTTTGGCGTACATATCTCTTTTTTAATTGTATATATGACGGCCTGAGTGCCTTTGCTGTTGGGTTGCTTTGTTTGTACCTGCAGGATAGCTTTGAACAGGTTTGGTAGATGACGGTTTATGCCGTCATGCTGCCGAAATTTACACAGAAATTCACATAGAATATACATTTGTACATATGGCTTGAATTAGCGCAAGACAAAGATTCAAAATGCAAAAATTTTGCCGAAAATGATCGGACGGTAGGGAGGGTTTCCCCCCTAAAAAAAGAAAAAATAGAAACATATAAGTTTGAAATGTAGGTTGGAATGGGAGTGAAATGATTCTACGATTAAAAAGAAATGGATAAGTTTGAAAATGAATTAAATTGGTGAAATGATTCCCCAAAAAGAAAATTAAAACGAAATGGGTAGGTGTCCTAAAATGACGAAAATGCCGACATCGCCTCAAAATGCGTGCCCGCGGAATTAGGGAATGCGAAACATGGTAATTTGACGGATTTACCAAAATAATAACCCGTATGAATAGGAAATTATTCTTTGCGGAATTAGGAAAGATCCAACGCGGAAAATCACAGAAGTACGGCCGAGGAAGAGGCGCAGCAAGAGCTGCGTCCCTTTGAAGAGGCGCAGCAAGTGTTGCGCCTGTTCCCCAGTGTGTCCGTTCTGACGGATTTTAGGAAACAGCTTTTAGTATAAATAGAGACGTCGAGGGAGGTTTTATTCACATAATTCTTCCGTCTTTCCTTCGTCTTATTACATAAAGCTCTCTTATTAAGCATATATCATGAATACTCTCGAAATCCGTTTGAAGGAGTGGACGAATGAGTTCTCGAATGTGGAGAAACACGACATGGGTGCCTATAATTTTGGATCGATTTTGAGCTTGAAACTGATCAAGGTTGTCAAACCATTCCTGGACGCTTGTCTTGAGTATTGGGACCCGAACTATCACGTGTTTGCCTTCCCTGGAGGCGATATTTGCCCATTTCCCGAAGAAATTGCTGCAATTGGTGGTAGGGACCCGAAACATTTGCCTGTCATACCCTCTACTTCTCAAGGGTATAAGAACAAGTTCAGAGACTTGCTTGGGTTGACAAGGGTTGAGGTGGACCGTCTTGTGACCTCAAAAGGAGTTCGAATGTTGGATTTCATTGATCGATTCATCAATAGGGCAGATCCCACTATTTCTTATGTTGCAAGGCGTAGAGTGTTCAGGTTTTGCCTACTACATGTATATGTCATTCAAGGGCATGTTGATGAGGATTTGAGAGGTGATCCTCGTTATCTAAGCCTGATTGAGCAAATGGAGCTGCGCAGGAGCCCAGCTTGCCTGTGTCTAGGAGAGATCCTGTTGGGTTTAGATAACAGGAAAGCCAACCTCGACCTTCCTTATTTGGGAATTCCCATTATTCTGCAGGTAAAAGAACCAAATTCCCTTTTTTTGTCCTTTTCGTTCGTTTTTTTTTTCAATTCTAATACCCGCTTTTGGTAGGTCTGGCTTATGGAGCTCTTGCGATTGATCGAGCCCCCAGTTAATGTTCTTGCTTATCATGCTCACTCAATTGCGATGAGGACTAGGCTCTACATGGTGGACTTTACTCGAGTCTGCAACTATTGGAAGAACAAGCTGAAGAGCGATGATGGTCCTCTGATTAGATGGATCATACCATGGTAGCATCTCAAATCTGTCACTGGAGCATCGTCCCTGGATCCTACCCGTTCGGTGCGCATTCCTGGCTTGGAATTCATGATATGCATCTTCCCGGAGAGGTTGATGAGACAGGTTGGATTGAAGCAGACGATTTCGAAGCTTGATACCGTCCCGCAGACTGCCGTGGCGCTTACTACCGAGAGTCGAAGAGAGTGGGCCATCAAATAGGCTCAGAAAAATATGTGGTTCTTGAACTCTTCTGTTAGTGCGCTATGGGTATCATATTCCTTTCTGCGGTGGAGGACAGCTACTACTCCAAAGGAGCGCGGGAGATTGAGGAAACGCGAGCCTGTCGACTACAAGGTTCGCGATGTAGAAAAGGAGAAAGAGAAGCATCTGACTGAGGGAGATGAAGAAGCCGGGTTTCGAGTTGTTCATCCTTCCAAGAAACCGAAGACTTCTCCTGTCGTGGAAATGGTGGTTGATAAGAATGGCAAGGCTAGACCACGAGAGAGAGACCGTTGGTGATTAGGTCTGAGGTGGCGCAGGAGCGCCCGGCTCGAGGTCGAGACAAAAAATATGATAAAAATGACAAAGGCAAAGGGAAAATGGAAGGATAGCCTAAGTCTTTATTATTATTATTATTATTATTTGTAATAAGAAGGTGGGGTTTTTAGAATCCTATCTTATTTTATATTTGTTTTTGCATCATTTTTATATTATGTAGCGTATTATTATTATTTAAAAGGAATGAAATGAATAAAGAGGTTAATTGGTCACGAAACCGTGGTGATTTTCTATTATTATTCTTGTCGAATTCCAAATGCATTTGCAAGTGTCCTTCTATTTACATTTAAAATGATGGGTTGTATCCTGTGAAGGATTGCCTACGTAAATGAAATCAAACCCTTGCGCGTAGTTCAATTAAATGTAAAAGAATAATTGTTCTAAGCAAGAGCTTATAATGAACTAGAAAATAAGCATGAGCTTTTTAACTTACTCCTAAAGTGCAATTTAGTTTATTTGATGATATGAGGATGACGAATTGTCAAAATGCAAGAGCAAGGTGACATTAGCTTTATTTAGCTCGGTGAGGGGCCGTTTATTACGTGCCACAGGAGCGACACGTGGGGTTACGCGAGGCGCGTTTTTGTTCCTATTCTACGCATAGTAACGTTTCAGTTGGTCGAGGTTTGTTGGGTTAGCAAATTCATTCCCATCTAGGTCTGTTATTCTAACCGCACCCTCTGGATATATGGACTTGACTGAAAATGGTCCGGCCCAATTGGGTTTGAATTTTCCTCGTGGATCGACAGGTAAAAGAGCTCTAACTGATTTGAGGACCAAGTCTCCTTCTTTAATGTTCCTTGGCTTAACCCTTTTGTTGAAGGCTCGTTTGATACGTGCCTGATACATTTGCACATTATGTAATGCACGTAGTCTACGTTCATCCAGGAGAATGAGTTCTTCATACCTATCCCTCTTCCAATCGGTTTCTGGGATTTGACTTTCGAGTAAAATACGCAAGGATGGTATTTCGAGCTCGACTCGTTGTACAGCTTCCATGCCATCGGTCAAATAGAAATGGGTTGCCCCAGTGGGCGTCCTAATAGATGTGCGGTATCCCCATAAAGCAAAAGATATCTTGCTTGGTGTGGACGCGGGCCACGGGGGGCGCTTGGGACAACTGTTTGTATTTGTGGAGTCGCCACCAATTTATTGTGGAAAATTGGAAACCGTTCGAATACCTCGTGTCATGTCAAGACACAAAGTAGTGACATGAACACCAAGAACTCGTTACCCTTAGCATTCTATGTCTAGAATGACTCTCGTGGATGCCAATGAACACGGATGTTCACAGAGATCGGGAGTAAGGGGTGAGGGTACGTATTAGGAAGCTCTTTTGATCGAACACCTAATCCCGCCCGCCTCGATAGCGGCCACTACTAATGATTGGGGAAAATCGTCTATACTCGATATATTGTCAATTTATATGCATGCAATGCAACATCCATTAGATTAATCCTAACATGTGAGAATTAGACTAAGTCGGTTAAACATGTAGTTTAGCATACAATTGGGTCGAATTGGGATTTAACATTCAATTAGATGTGAAGGCATACAAATGATATGATACAAGAAATACAATAAATACAATAATGAAAATTACAATAATTACATTGGATTTAATGATTTATGTCGAAAATACTTTTAAAACGGATAATCTAGAAAAGAATAAATAAATAAATTAACGAACATGAATTAAGGTGATACTACGAATAATAGTTAGTTAATACGTAATTAGTAAACTAGGTCAAGGCAAAACGGGAGTTCAGAGACAGAAATCAACCAGGAAGAGGCGCAGCAGAGCTGCGCCCTCTGGAAGAGGCGCAGCAGTTGCTGCGTCTGTTCCTTGGCTCAGTTCTGGCTGTGAAGACGGAATTGCAAATTGTTAATGTTAATTGGTGAATTTAATGATTGATTATGAACGATTGACTCAGATGAAAGTGATTAACATGCTATTTACATGTGATTGGGTCATAAAAACAGTAAACACGAATGAAACTAATTAATACGAATTAATTACATGATTAAAAGGGTTAATTAATGAATTGAACAAACTAATTAGGTTAAATAAAACGAATTAATGATGAATATGATAATAAAACAGGTGGAAATATATCAAAGATCGAATTCCAGAGATCCAAAATGAATGAATCGAATCTTTAAAACCCGGATTGACTTTAATGACGAAAACCCGCATATATGAATTACTTGGGATTTAAGTCGGGATTTAATGGCGAATTAAATACTAATGATGATGAATAATATGTCAAATTATTATGTTAAAATTGTTACGTTAAAGAATCAGAGAACAAACGAAATAAAAGAAACGAATTGACAAAAGACGAAGGAAGAAGAAAGGAAGCAGGAACTGCGGCAGCCTCACGAAGAGGCACAGTAGCCGCTGCGTCCCTTCGAAGAGGCACAGCAGTTGCTGCGTCCTTTCTCGACGTCTGTCTCCTGATAACTCGTTAAAAGGGATTTAAAGCATGGTTTTATAAATCAGTTTTAGAAATACTTTCGACATAAATCATACATTATGATTACAATAAATAAAGTACAATAAACAAAAGAAGGATTTACACCCTCAGACTTACATGTTTGACGAAACGAGATAAACTAAGTTAATGTTTAGTGATGCTCGACTCGAATGTAGACGAAAGTGCCCTCTTAAGAGGAAAACGAATAAAGTTGATTAAAGTTGATTATGGTGGAGTTGGTCAAATTGGTCGGTCATGCAAAACGAGGCGGGTACTCAGAAAGATCCGAGCTTACGTGGTCGAAAGTTCAAGCACGTAGATGCCAAAAAGTAAGAACGTGGTCTAGAATGCAAAGGGAGAAGAGAAGGGCGGGCACTCGCGTGAGAAATATGTGAGACCGAAGGTCTCTATTTATACTAATCACACGGAGGAAGTAGGGTTTTTCGGAGAAGCTTTGAAAGTGAATCTCTAAAAGATATGAAAAGATACGAAAAATACGCAGAAAAGGACTTGGGAAGAGGCGCAGCAGGCACTGCGTCTCTTGGAAGAGGCGCAGCACTTGCTGCGTCCTTTCCCAAGTGGTTTCCTCCTACGGAAGAAAGATTTCCGTGTTTAGTTTATGGAATAACGGATTAATCTTGTTTTCCTTAATATTTTGTGTGAATATTACGGGAAATTCTTTACCAAAGATTAAAATATTGTAAAATATGGAATAGAAATATCCGGAACATTCCAGAACATTCTGACTCGGGATTTTAACGGTTATCAGAAAATGAAGACGGTTTTAGGCCCGGACTCCAAATGTACTCTAATTACTGCCAAAACGACCGTATCGGCGCGTAGATGACAATTAAGAGGTAGACACAAGTGCTTGAGCGATCACTTGACGATAATCTTACGAACTGTCACAAATCGTTCCGTGTACCAAACATGCGGCCCAATCATCACCGGGTGGTTTGCGGGAGGTGCATAAATGAAGTATCTAAAGAGCCCCCACTTTGACTGAGGCTTAGACAAGACGAAAGTCAAAGTATAGCCATCAGGTCAATCGAAGATTACAACCTGACAACTATGGCGACGCGAGGCGTTTCAAGGGGTCTGAACAAAGGACCTGTCGTCGGGAACATTTTAGAGTCTGTGGACTATCGAGGAGGGTCGTTTAAAGTCCATTAGACTACGTAAGGAGGCTCGCTAGCCATAAGAAGAGACCATACCTGAAATTATTCAAAACTCCAGGGGAAACCAAATGCGATATTGGGAGAAGACAACAGGACGTAGTCAGGAACTGCTGGGTGAAATCTGCTTGGGTCGGCTTCAAACAAACTTCAGAATAGCTTGAGGTCGATATTTATCTCCATGTCTTGGGATTGACGATTGTCTGTCGGTAAACTCTCACTGGGGGAACATAATCGGGAATTGATCTCCATGTCTCGAGAAGGACGATTGTCTGTCGTGAACTCTCGCTGGGGAAACATAATGAAGGCGTGTCGAAACACCTGTCAGAGAATACTCACTCGCTGTGACAAGCAAGGTCTTGGAAGAAATAAATAATGTATGGCAACAGTTTGCAGTTGGCTTGGACATGCAGGTCCGAGCGAAGAATAGATGTCAAATGGACCAAATACGTGATATGGCATCAAGGAAGAGGCGCACCAAAGATGGGCCCACAAATAACGAACTCATAACGAATTTTTGAAAATTCGTATGAAGGAAAGCTGAGGAAGAGGCGCAGCAAGAGCTGCGTCTCTTGGAAGAGGCGCAGCACTTGCTGCGTCTATTCCTGGACGTGTCAATTCTGCGTAAAAACCCGATGAAACAGAGGGTTTATTTCATAATTTTCGAAATACAAATTATCAATTTCTCTCTCAAATTCCAACCATTTCCGTCAAAATTTGATCCAAAAGCTTGCATTTGCATTGACTAATCGAGGTATGTATATTATTTTCGCATTAATCTTCTAAAATGGATCAAATTGGACCGACAAAATTAGGGTTTCCAACCCTAAAATGTCGAAAATTTGAGACTTTTCCCCCAAATGATTTTGCCTTGCAAAATTGATCTTATAAATGGCTAATTGGTAGTATAAGGATCATAACCATGTATTTATTTCGAATTTTCGTTAAGTTTTGAGCATTTGAGTGAAATTATGACGATCTCACAGCTAAACCGTAAATCGCTTCGAAAATAGCCTTTGGATGGCCCATTTTGACGAAACTTGATATTTGGAATCCTTGTATTATGGGTAAAATTCCTACCATCTCGGAATTTTGATTTGTGATGGCTTTTTCAGGACACTTTTCTAGGGCATAATCGTCGTTATAACGAAATGCTGTCAAAATTTCGAATCGAACCCATGACTAGGCTTCAACTTAGGCTTGACTTGACCCAAATTACCACATGAGCGGTCGGGTTTATAGGAAAAAAGGGCCAAAGATGGCGAGAAAAGAGCGATTTCGGGGTTTTGAAAACTCGAAAATCCCCTAACCAAGGCTTGTCGTCACTTGACGCGGCCTAAATTCACTTTAATGTTGCAGGTGACGAGGCTTCTACTTCTGGGAGAGATCCCATGCACGTGGACACCGCTCTCGACTCCTCTTAGAGGCTTGAGGAGGTGTTAGAGGAGGCTTTCACCGCTGCGGTGACGGCTGCTGAGGCTGCTGAGGATGAGGTCCTCGAGGAGGAGGTTCCTGAGGAGGAGGAGTCGCCGAGACGGGCCAACGTTGGACGGGCTGGTCGCCAGCTGAGGGGAGTACCTGCGTGGGCTGAGACCTGGGACAGTAGGCACCTGCTTTGGGCTACGGAGGGTCACCTGTTCTACAGGACGGTGAAGAGCTTGGTAACTTGAATTCATCACTCTTCACTCATCTTCTTTCATTTCATTTGTCATTCCTTTTCTGCTTCATTCAAACTAAAGATAGCTTTTGTTTCAAATCGAAATACGAGGCCGGGAACATCAGATCGTTCTCGGGCTACACGACGGCGATGGGGTGCTACGAGAGGCTGTCGGCGGAGGAGCGAGCCATGATCGAGCGGGGAGCGTTCGGCGCCCTGTTGCAAGCTTGAATGGATATCGCGAAGAGGAAGCTGCGAGCTAACCTTAGCCTTGTCCGAGCTTTCTTCGATCGGTTCTGGGACATGACCTCCACCTTTCACATGCCTTTTGGTGAGGTGGGGGTCACGTTGGAGGATTACGGCATGATTTCTGGTCTGTCGTGTGGGACTGAGGTGGTGGAGTGGCCGGAGACTGCCATGAGGGTTGACTCGACCGAGGCTAGGAGGTTGATCGGCTGGAACTTGACGCCAAAGGCTACTGCGGTGGCTGGTTTGGTGCCTAGTTCTTACGGTCGAGACTACTTTGCGGGAAAGACCCCGGCGTCGGTGGTGATCGATGGGAGGGAGATGGCTCCTCCTCCCTGCACTACAGAGCAGAGAGTCCTTTTATGGCTCTGATGGTTCTTGTCTTCGATCTACCTCGGAGACAAGGGGGAGAGGCTGTCGACGAAGCTTCTTCCCTTTCTTTCTGACCTGAGCTCCCTAGGACGCTGGGACTGGGTCACTGCTAGTCTTGCGGTCCTCATCCGCTTCATGAGAGCCATGGTTCGTCCGTAGTTGATGGAGAAGGGGACTTCTCCTGGCGATGTCGGCCCTGGACTACTGCTGGAGGTATGAACCTTCATTTCATGATAGATCATTTCCTTTTCTTATCGAATCACGAAAGATCGTTATTGACTATCTTGCTTCACATGCGTGGGTGTACTCCTACTTTCCGAGCCTCGCACCCAAGAGGACGGAGCCGGTGGAGAAGGCCTATCCCGTTGTGAGGGATTGGGTGATGTAACGTACGAGGAGCCGGCGTTCCTTCCACGACGTCTGTCGACGGGAGGTGAACGCTCTTCAGTTGGATGGCGTGATTACTTCACCTTTGTTCGTTTCTTCATTACCGTTTTTAGAACTGATCATAAGAATGACTTCTTGTTTGCTTTATCCCCAGTGGGTGCCCAGGCCTTGGGTGGAGTACGCTGGCGCTCCTCCTTTTGTGGCTGAGATCCTTCGACCAAGGAGCTCTAGCCGGTTGCTGCTGAGGATGTCGATGGGTCATGTGTGGTACTTAGATGAGCGCTTGGCTCGTCAGTGCTCTCGGGATGTCTTGACGGTTCCCATCGATCCTCCTAGGACGATGTTCAGGGAGCCTTCCGAGGCTGAGAGGGAGGCTGAATTGGCAGGTGTTGGTGGTGACGCCCTCCTTCTTCCGGGTGAGGACTACTCGGCGTTTCTCTACGGGAGGTTGGCGTACTGGCCATTCGTGGTAAGCATTCACTCTTTCTTTGATTATCTTGAAAACACGATGAATGATCGTCGATTTAATAGACATCCTTTGACTTTGCAGGAGGTCGAGGCGGCGGCCATCGAGCCCCCAGCGTATCCCAAGACCCTTGAGTACACTGACGCAACCGGGAGGACGACGATCTCCGAGCTGCGTGAGTTTGACGTGGCGGTGCGGATGCTGGCTTGGACGAGTGGCAGCATCTGATTCGGAGGGTAAGTCTCTAACTTGTATCATTTTTGCGTAAGAACACATTTGCTTGAATATATCGAATCATTAAGAACCTCTTATTCGAAATGCAGGTTGCGCCATCCCGGTTCGTGGCTCTATGGAGGGTAGACAACCGGCTGCGAGCTACTGCCGTCGAGGCATTTGTCGCCGATCGAGGACGTCAGGTATGAACCTTCCGTTTACCTCATTTTTGAATTTTCTAACTTTCTTTATCGTTTGACTTGCTTGAAATGATTGACATGAGCCACTTGTTGCGTTTGCAGGGAGAGAGCGACCTGGAGCGAGAGCTAGCCCAGTCTCGGGAGGAGACAGCTCGTCTGCTGAGGGAGCTCGAGGTTCGTGACGCCGAGATTGCCGCTCTCGGGGTGAGAGTTGTAGAGCTAGGCGGCGACCAGCAGTAGTTTTCTTGTTATTTTTGTTTTGCACTTTTGTACATTTTAGGACCCATATTTTGGACATTCGGACATTGTTTTGGGGCTCGAGCCCCCAGTTTGGTGTATATATCTCTTTTGGTTGTATATATGATGGCCTGAGTGCCTTTGCTGCTGGGTTGTCTTGTTTGTACCTGCAGGTTAGTTTTGAACAGGTTTGGTAGACGACGGTTTACGCCGTCATGCTGCTGAAATTTACATAGAAATCACATAAAACATACATTTGTACATATGGCCTAAATTAGCGCAAAACGACGACTCGAAAATGCAAAAATGCAAAAATTTTGCCAGAAATGACCGGGCGGTAGGGAGGGTTACCCCCTAAAAAAAATAAAAAATAAAAACCTATAAGTCTGAAATGTGATGTGGGACGGGAGTGAAATGATTCCCCAAAAGGAAAAATAAAAAAGAAATGTATAAGTTTACAGAATGGATAAATTTGGTGAAATCATTCCCCAAAAAAGAAAAAAAAAAAGAAATGAAAAATTCAAAAAAAAAAAGAATAAATTAAATTAAATTGGTGAAATGATTCCCCAAAAAGAAAATTAAAAAAGAAAAGTATAAGTGTGCTAAAATGACGAAAATGTTGTTATCGCCTCGAAATGTGTTCCCGTGGAATTAGGAAACACAAAATATGGCAATTTGACGTTTTTACCAAAATAATAACCCGTATGAATAGGAAATTATTCGTTGAGGGATTTAGGAAAGATCCAACGCGGAAAATCACAGAAACACAGCTGAGGAAGAGGCGCAGCAAGAGCTGCGTCCCTTCGAAGAGGCGCAGCAGTTGCTGCGCTTGTTCCCCAGTGTATCCGTCCTGACGGATTTTTGGAAACAGCTTTTAGTATAAATAGAGACGTCGAGGGAGGTTTTATTCACATAATTCTTCCTTCTTTTCTTCGTCTTATTACATAAAGCTCTCAAAATAACCATACAACATGAACACTCTCAAAATTCGTCTAAAGGAGTGGACAAATGAGTTTTCTAGTGTGGAGAAATATGACATGGGTGCTTATAATTTTGGATCGCTATTGAGTTTGAAGCTCATCAAGGTAGTCAAAAAATTCCTAGATCCTTGTCTTGATTACTGGGACCCTATTTATCATGTTTTTGCCTTCCCTGGAGGTGACATTTGCCCATTCCCGAAGAAATTGCTGCGATCGGTGGTTGGGACCTGGAACACTTGTCTGCCATTCCTTCTACTTCCCAAGGGTATAAGAACAAATTTGGAGATTTGCTTGGGTTGACAAGAGTTGAGGTTGACCGTCTAGTGACCTCAAAAGGAGTGCGTATGTTGGACTTCATCGACCGATTCATTAACAAGGCCGACCCCACCATTTCTTATGTTGCCAGGCGAAGGGCATCCAGGTTTTGCCTACTACATGTATATGTCCTTCAAGGTCATATTGATGAGGATTTAAGAGGTGACCCTCGCTACCTGAGCCTAATTGAGCAAATGGAGCTGCGCAGGAGCCCAGCTTGCCTGTGTTTAGGAGAGATCCTATTGGGTTTAGATAACAGGAAAGCCAACCGTGACCTACCTTATTTGGGAAGTCCCATCATTTTGCAGGTACAAGAATAGAATTCTCTTTTTTGTTTGTTTCTCTTCTTTTTTTTTTCTTTTTTTTTTCTTTTTTTTTTCTTTTTTTGATTCTAATACCCGCTTTTGGTAGGTCTGGCTTATGGAGCGTCTTCGATTGATCGAGCCCCCAGTTAATGTTCCTGCTTATCATGCTCGCTCGATTGCAATGAGGACTAGGCTCTACATGGTTGATTTCACTCGAGTCTGTAATTATTGGGAAAACAAACTGAAGAATGATGATGGTGTTGGAATATGTGTCCTCCGACAATAATGCGATCACAACTGCCGATCATGATGATCACATGTTTAAGTCTCATTTTAAAGAATACAATTGGGAAGTAATATTTTACTGTCAACTGGTCCACACATATCGGTAATGATTGGCTGACTAGAGTTTGACATTACTGTCGTGCGATGGTGGTGATCAGTTGATCCCCTTAGGTCATACCTAAAGGGTAACACTCTTAATTGATTATTTAATTGATCGTATGACGATACAGGTTAATTAAATTATTTAAAATTGACGGACGATTTTGGAAGTAATATTTACGTATCTCATTATAATTTGATTAAATAAGATACGGTCTAAGTGATCGAATTGTTTTATTACTTAGATGAAATTATTGTTTAAGGAAACAATTGCATTTGAATGAATAATTTAATTATAAATACAAGATGTTGTGATTTATAATTGGGAAAATTTTTTGGTACAAGTAATTATAAATTACTAAGTCAATTTTGTATATGACGTATTTTTATTAATGCGTTGATTTTTAATATGTTAAAAATACATAACAATTTTACATGACATGTGACATGTGACAAATTGACAAAGATAAAATGGAATCCATTTGATCTCTAAATGGACCGAATTAGTGGGGTGATTTAGGAAAATATTATGTTAATTAACTAAGTGGTAAACATAATCATTTTTGCCTAAACCTAGCCATGCAAACCTAGTGCCTTTTGTGAAGAGCACCTTGCTCATGCATTGGCCCTAAAAACCCCTCTCCCTACCCGGTTTTATGAAGAGAAAACCATGGGTTTTTCTTTTATAATTTTTACCATATACACTACTAAAAAAGATTAGTGTATCATTCATTCATACAATCCATCTAAAAAATAAGAGTTTTAGAGAGATAAAATTCTTCCTCTTTCTCCCTTCTCTTAACCGAAAAAGAGAACAAAATAAAGATTTTTGGGTCAATTTTATTTAAATTAATATTATTCTAGTATTAATAATATTAATTTTATTAAGTAGTTACCGTGGGTATTATTCCTTGAGAGGGATTCTATACTTGAATCCTTGTTCATCCATTTTAGGAAGCTCAAGAACAAGTGAGTAGGAGAACTCACTTGTGCCCAAATAATCCGAAATCTTCAATGTAAGATGATGATTTCTTCCTTATTCTTATTATTGTTTGCATGCATAAGATCAACAATTAATTTTATGACTAAATTAATTTGAAACATATATGAATATGTAAAGTAATGAGATATAGATTTCTAACAAGCGGTATCAAGAGCCTTAGGTTGTTTGCATGCAAATCGGTTATAGTTTTTCCGAGTTATACGATTAACATATAAAACTTATAAATTTGTGTTTATTATGATATATCACGAAATCAATGATGCATGTTAAAGTTTCTGATCCTAAAATGTATTTAGGATATTTAGGTTAATTTATGGATTTTTATTGTTCATCTTATATAATAATGGCATTAAAAATGTGATTTTATGATAAAAATGTCATTTTCGGACTATAATTAGCTAAACTTCGAATTTTTCAGTGGTTTTTGGATATGTTTTCACATATATTATTTTTAGATGACCTGTAAATTTTCATAAGTTTTGGAGTTCTTATGCTCGAAATATGGATTTTTCATGATAAAAATCGGATTTAGATGAAAAATAGGTTAATATGAGATATATTTCGAATCTGGTCATATAAATTCAGTATGTTGTTACATGCTATTTTACAAGATGTGTGTAAAATAATAGGCTATAATGAAGTGTTTATCAATGATTTATGAATTTTTGATGAAAAATAGCATAAATAGTGACTTTAATTAGTGAATAATTGCTAAAACATACTTCATGACTAAGAAAAAACGTCACATGTTGCATTTTATTATCTTTTCAGATATAAAATTGAGAAGTTGATAAATATAATTTTTCTCATGTTTTATGATTATATTTGATAAATCCGATAAACCGCAACATAGTTTTTCCGATACATTTTCGAATTTATAACCTAAGTTTTTGAACATTATGAGTGTCATGGTATTTTTCCAGAATGTTCATGAGTTTAAATTTCAAATTTTGAATCTATTTGAATTTTTATGATTTTTTTTTGGAGTTTATGGCATTTTATTGTAATTTTGAGTCCATTAAGAACAATTTTAAGAAATATAAGTTAATTATTGTGATAAGTTAGTGGAGACTAATTTTGAGTCCTAAGTTGGTTAGGGTAATTAACTTGTGCATAAATATGATTTTATGTAATTTATTGTGATTTTAAAATGTTGAATCACGCAAATCTGTAAAAACCGTTTAATATATGATATTGGCTCCTTAAAGGCGATTTAGCATAAAATTGGGCATGTTTATACATATTATAATGCTGCATTTTATTTATGATTGTCATAATTTTATTTTATGTAATTTTTGAATTATGTAATTTTACTTCGTATGGCCTTAGTTTTAATTGGTATTACCCAAAATGTATGGGAATATCGATTCGGTTGTAATTTATTGTGATCTTGTATCACCGTTTTGTAATTTAATAGATTTATTTTTATTTTTAATTACAAATGTATAATAGGAAATTATGTAATTTGTTATGTAATTTATTTATTTCGGAGTTCCTTGAAGACGGTGTCACTCAAGATGGCGATACATAAATACGGTGTTACCTCGAGATGCGTGCAAAAACTGAAGTTCAAGGGACCAATGGAGTTGGTTTCCGAATATGTAATAGTTAATAAGATTTTCTATTTTAGGAAGGCCATACTAGGATTTATTTTATGTTTTGCATTTTATTTATATGTTGCATGCATCGCTAAATCGCCATAACTAAAACATGCATTGTCATTTTAATCGAGTTTATCGACCGTGTCAATTATAATTATCGTAGTTCACCGCTTTAGTTCACTTAAAACGTGATAGATAATAAATTGACATGACCTCTCGCTAAAATAATCAATTGAGACATAGCCTTACCAAATAGTAGAAACCATGAAAACCTATTTCGTGAGGGAGTGCACTCGGCTTTACCGGGGTACAAACCTTGTTACGTAGGGAAAGTGGGTGATAAATGTCTACCCACCGAGTTTATAAAGATGAGGGTTGTTTTCGGCTTCACCGTGCCCAAATTAATGTGGGTTTGGATCATGGACACATTTATTCGAAATTTGGATTGAACTCAACAAAAGTTTTTGATAAGGGTTTCATCGGCCACACCGTGCCCTTGTCGGATGTGTTTTGGGCTAAAGATAAATATTAGAGTAATTTTATCGACCAAGAGTTCTAAAAGTAGAATCGATTAAAGCGTTAATCCACCGAGTTATATTGATAAGGGTTTCATCGGCCACACCGTGCCCAAGTTAATATGAATTTGGGTCTTGGAATCATTTATCTAAGTTGGGTAGAGGTCACTAGATAAATGCAATAAAACTTGTTTAAATTAAAAATTTTACGAGTATTATTATTTTGAAAACGACATATGTATTATTCCTTCTATTTTGTTTTGTAGACCGCTTTTATTTCTCATAACAAATGGCCACTCCAAACACCAACGCCACGCCTCTCACTAATACTTCATGGCTCCGATCCTTCATGGATTGATGTAAACTTGAAAAGAATGGGTCAAATTTCTCCGATTGGGATGCCCAACTCAAATTAGCCGCCCAAGGTGACGACAAGCTTCGTTATCTCACCGAGGCCTCTCCACCCGAACCTAATGCTAGGTCGAGTGCCGCTACTAGGGAAGCATATGAGGCTTACCACAAGGAGTCCGCTGCAATGAAAAATGTGTTGATCTTTGCGATGGAGGCGGATCTCCAAAGGAGAGCCTTTAAGATGGGCACCGCTAATGAGATTTACTCAAAGCTTGTGACAATGTTTTCACAAACTCCGCGGATCGTCCAATATGAGGCGGCCGCGGCATTCTTTGATCTCGACTTCAAAGAGGGCCAAATGGTTAGCCCTCACGTGCTCAAATTAATGGAGCTAGTCGAGACTTTGAAGATTCAAAAGGTTGAAATCCCCAAAGAGCTCATTGTAGATAGGATTCTACACTCCTTATCCAAAGTCAAAGCGTATGTTCAATTCCGAGTGAATTTTAACATGCAAGACAAGGACGTGTCTCTTGAAGAGTTGCACAAGTTACTTGTGCAAGCCGAAAGAGACATGGGGTTAAATGTTAACCAACCTAAGGATGTGCTTAACATAAGCACCAAAAGCAAGGGGAAGTTCAAGAAGAATGGGAAGAAGGTTAAGAAGAAAGCTCCCACTTTCACCAAAGCTAAGACTTATGAAGCTAGCACTTCCAAAATCAAGAAGGGTCCTCTTGATAAATGCCATTATTGTAATGGTGTTGGACATTGGAAAAGAAATTGTTCCAAATATCTTGGTGACATTAAAGCTGGAAAGATCACTCCAGTAGGTAAATGACTATCCTTTCTTTTATGTTTCTAATTCAACTATGGTATTGTGATACAAAGTTGTGATAATGTATCCCCTTTTATTGTAAATAGGGCCTCCACCAAGCAAGGACAAGGGAAAAGAAAAGCAAGCTTGAGAAACCATCTAGAAGCTAGGAGTAGCTTCCATGAAGCTTGGCTTTTTATTGTCTTATTTTAATTTATGTTTCGGATTTTAGAACCTTTTGATTTCCGTGTTCGACATGGAAATGTATTTTGGATAATGGTTGTATTTTGGATAATGGTGGCTTGGTTTGCAACCCAAGTCACCCGTTTTATCGTATTTTATCCTTGTTCTAAAATTCGTCTTTATCCGCTTGCTCATAGAAACATATGATCATTCACTTAAAGTGATCTAATAGACAACTATAATGATGGGATTCATTATATGTCCACAAGCTTAAGGCTTGTGTATGATCAATTATAAAGTGATATTGAGTTGATGAACTCTCCTAAAGGAATGTCAATCACCAAGTACACTTATCAAATTTAAAACAATTAGTCAACCTATGAGATAGTCCTCCTTATACTTCAAAATCATTATTTGTGTCTCATAAACTATCTTTGAATCTCTAGTGTATTTATTCTAAAGATAGAGTGGGAGGAAAATGAAGACACAAAGAACACCAAAAAAAAAATTTGTGTACTTGTGTAAATGAGATCTACACAAGAGAGAATGATTTGAATAAAGCTATACCTATTTATACAGTGTACTCGAATAGATGAGATCTATGGTCTCGAATAGATGAAATCTACATGATAAAAGAGACCAAGTGAAGTAATCAAAAGAATATGTTCTCAAGATAACTACACGAGGACACCAAAAGAAAGTTTTGGAATAAGAATGACTAATGTAAAGTCTTAACAAAAGTTTTGACTAGTTTATGAACAACATTTGACCAATAGTTTAAATATTGATGTTTACTTAAGAGCCTAAATGAATCAAAGTTGCATCCTCTGAAAATAAATGAGATTTATGACTAAAAGTTGCAAAGAATGATATGCCGATATCCTCAAGAGCTAAGTTAAGTATTAACCACGCTAATGTCATTACTTAACCTCATTACGAAAATGAAATGGTTAAACCTCCTTCCGAAAAGGGTATTTCAAGAAGGACGTGTATTAGATATAATTCACATTTAAATAATGACATTGCTACGCATCATTATAAAATAAATAAGTTAGAGAGTAAAATCTCTTTCCATAAGATTAAGATGACACCTCTTCAAAATAGGTATTTTGAAAGGATATGATGGGAACATATATGGTTTTATCTTAATAACATGGCAAAGCAAAATATATCTCAATTCTTGAAATGTTTCGATTGAGTAGTCAATTGCGAAACATGTGGAATTAAGTGGGAGTTGGAAATTATCATGTGAAGACATGGAATTTAGTGGGAGCAATCATCTTGTAAAAGTTTATAACTCATTACTCATTGAGAATGACGAGCTAATACCTTCTTTCACAAAGAAGTATTTGAGTTTTCAATTCTGGATGAAAATGGACTATGATGAATCCAATCACAGCATGAGATGTTGGATAGGTATTGAGATATACACATCGAATCAACGATAAACGTAGGTTATTCATGTTAATGAAAATGGAATTGCCATTAGCAGTTATGGTCATTCATTGAACCTAAGAATGATTGATGACATGATTAAAAAGTTACTAATGTTTCCGCCATTAAAATAATCATGCACATGTCCAATAATGAATCATATGCATAAGAGCATGATGATTCATTGGCGAGCCATAGAAGAATCGTCATGAATTCTCGAGGAGAACCGATGAGCGATTTCAGTTTTGGAAAGAACACTCTGTTATTTGTAAAGAGGTTGCACATATTAAAGTTCGAACACGCGTAAGGATTTATGAAAATCCTAAGCTTTTCAAGCTAAAAGGAGAAATAAGAAGTTTGGAAAGATACTTAGTTGAAGTAAGAAGTTACTCAAAACTAATATCTCCTAATATGCTAGGACTCGTGAGAAGTGCTAGGCTAATCATCTTGACAATTGTTGCAAGACTCTACAAAACATATACCTAGTGCATTGTGAGTGGGTGGAGTACTTGACCAGTGCAAGTCAAATCATCCACCACAAAAATTCATTGGTTGTGTGATAAACAACCAGGAAGTTCTTTCAAGATAAAGAACTCAAACCGAGGTTGGGAACCTATATGTGTGCTTGGTAAGGTTCATGCTATGAGAGATAACATGAATGTAAAGGAAAATGCGATAAAAGAAGTTTGAACACATGGACAAATGGTATGTTAAAACTTCTATTGCAATCGACTAGTGTTAATACACTTACGATATGCATCACAAGGTTGGAATACGGTATTGACTACCCGAATGTGAGGTCGACATTTGTCGTTTGAGTTATTATTAACTCACCTTATACTTTGTTACATCCAAACGGGTTGCAGAGACAATTAAACCCCGTTAAAGTGAACACGGATTAGCATTGTATTCGCCCACAGTTACTTACATGAGGTGACATCTCGAAGTGACTAGAATGTGATGTGATTGATGGCAAGTTCAAGTGCCATGGAGTCATATGAGAATGACTAGTCGATCACATAGGCAGACTGTTAGGAACACTTTGTCTCGCCTTATGACCGCTTATAGAGTTCTGGCAAATTTATATAGCCTGGTCGTGGCGAGAGCTACTATAGTATTCTAATGAGTCGATTCTTTTGACTAAAGACTATTCGCCTAAGATGGCACAGTTTCAGATTAACTTTGATTTGTGTTACTACGACCTTCGTAAATGGGGTCAAATGGGCATATTTTGCGTTATGATGGCTGTGGCTAATCGAAGGGAATGAGTGCGATAGGAATTGTCCACCCCTAGTCAGGGTTATAACAATATCTCAAGGCCACTCGAGGAGTAATGAACTGGAAATGCGTGGCCACGCTCGGAAGATATCTATGGTAGATAAATCCGGTCAATCAGTTATTCACCAGATCGAGGAAACCACTCTCGATATGATCACTTGCAAGTACGACCTGAAAGACACCTTGCATTGAATGGGAGATAGTAATAGGACAAGAGAATTGGTGACGCACACTTGTCGAGGACAAGTGGGAGATTGTTGGAATATGTGTCCTCCGACAATAATGCGATCACAACTGCCGATCATGATGATCACATGTTTAAGTCTCATTTTAAAGAATACAATTGGGAAGTAATATTTTACTGTCAACTGGTCCACACATATCGGTAATGATTGGCTGACTAGAGTTTGACATTACTGTCGTGCGACGGTGGTGATCAGTTGATCCCCTTAGGTCATACCTAAAGGGTAACACTCTTAATTGATTATTTAATTGATCGTATGACGATATAGGTTAATTAAATTACTTAAAATTGACGGACGATTTTGGAAGTAATATTTACGTATCTCATTATAATTTGATTAAATAAGATACGGTCTAAGTGATCGAATTGTTTTATTACTTAGATGAAATTATTGTTTAAGGAAACAATTGCATTTGAATGAATAATTTAATTATAAATACAAGATGTTGTGATTTATAATTGGTAAAATATTTTGGTACAAGTAATTATAAATTACTAAGTCAATTTGTATATGACGTATTTTTATTAATGCATTGATTTTTAATATGTTAAAAATACATAACAATTTTACATGACATGTGACATGTGACAAATTGACAAATTGACAAAGATAAAATGGAATCCATTTTATCTCTAAATGGACCGAATTAGTGGGGTGATTTAGGAAAATATTATGTTAATTAACTAAGTGGTAAACATAATCATTTTTTGCCTAAACCTAGCCATGCAAACCTAGTGCCTCTTGTGAAGAGCACCTTGCTCATGCATTGGCCCTAAAAACCCCTCCCCTTACCCGGTTTTATGAAGAGAAAACCATGGGTTTTTCTTTTATAATTTTTACCATATACACTACTAAAAAAGATTAGTGTATCTTTCATTCATACAATCCATCTAAAAAATAAGAGTTTTAGAGAGATAAAATTCTTCCTCTTTCTCCCTTCTCTTAACCGAAAAAGAGAACAAAATAAAGATTTTTGGGTCAATTTTATTTAAATTAGTATTATTCCAGTATTAATAATATTAATTTTATTAAGTAGTTACCTTGGATATTATTCCTTGGGAGGGATTCTATACTTGAATCTTTGTTCATCCATTTTAGGAAGCTCAAGAACAAGTGAGTAGGAGAACTCAGTTGTGCCCAAATAATCCGAAATCTTCAATGTAAGATGATGATTTCTTCCTTATTCTTATTATTGTTTGCATGCATAAGATCAACATTTAATTTTATGACTAAATTAATTTGAAACATATATGAATATGTAAAGTAATGAGATATAGATTTCTAACAGATGGTCCCCTGATTAGATGGATCGTACCATGGTGGCATCTCAAGTCTGTCACTGGAGTATCTTCCTTGGATCCTACCCGATCTGTTCGAGTTCCCGGCTTGGAGTTTATGATATGCATCTTCCCGGAGAGGTTGATGAGACAGGTTGGATTGAAGCAGACGATTCCCAAGCTTGACACCGTCCCGCAGACTGTCGTGGCACTTACTACTGAGAGTCGAAGAGAATGGGCCATCAAATGGGCTCAAAGAAATGTATGGTTCTTGAACTCTTCTGTTAGTGCCTTATGGGTGTCGGATTCCTATCTGCGGTGGAGGAAAGCTACTACTTCGGAGGAGCGCTAGAGATTGAGGAAGCGCGAGCCTGTTGACTACAAGGTGCACGAGGTGGAAAAGGAGAAAGAGAAGCATTTGACTGAGGGAGAGGAAGAAGTCGGGTTTCGAGTTGTTCATCCTTCGAAGAAACCGAAGACTTCTCCTGCCGTGAAAAGGTGATTGACAAGAATGGCAAGGCTAGACCACGAGAGAGACCATTGGTGATTAGGTCTGAAGTGGCGCAAGAGCGTCCGGCTTGAGGTCGGGACAAGAAATATGACAAAAATGACAAAGGCAAAGGGAAAATGGAAGAATAGCCTGAGTCTTTATTATTTATTATTATTATTATTATTATTATTATTATTATTATTGTAATAAGAAGGTGGGGTTTTTAGAATCCTAACCTATTTTTTTAGCATTATTCTATTATGTAACGTACTATTATTATTAAAAATGAAATAAAAAGGTTAATTGTTTATGAAACCGTTGTGATTTTCTTTTTATTATTCTTGTCGAATTTCAAATGCAATTGCAAATGTCCTTCTATTTACATTTAAAATTAATTGGTTGTATCCTGTGAAGGATTGCCTACGTATTCATTTAAAAAAATGAAATCAAACCCTTGCGCGTAGTTCAAGTAAATGTAAAAGAATAATTGTTCTAAGCATGAGCTTGTAATGAACTTAGAAAATAAGCATGAGCTTTTACTTACTCCTAAAATGCAATTTAGCTTGTTCGATGACATGAGGATGACAGGTTGTCAAAATGCAAGAGTAAAGTGACATTAGCTTATTTCAGCTTGGCCAGGGCCTGTTTATTTCGTGCCACAGGAGCGACACGTGAGGTTACGCGAGGCGCGTTTTTGTTCCTATTCTAGGCATAGTAACGTTTCAGTTGGTCAAGGTTTGTCGGGTTGGAAAATTCATTCCCATCTAGATCTGTGATTCTAAACGCACCCCATGGAAGTATGGACTTGACTAGAAATAGCCCGGCCCAATTAGATTTGAATTTTCCTCGTGGATCGACAGGTAAAAGAGCTCTAATCGACTTGAGTACTAAGTCTCCTTCCTTGATGTTCCTTGGCCTAACCCTTTTGTTGAAGGCTTATTTGATACGTGCTTGATATGTTTGTACATTATGTAATGCACGTAGCCTGCACTCATCTAGGAGGATGAGTTCTTCATATCTATCCCTCTTCCACTCGGCTTCTGGGATTTAACTTTCGAGTAAAATACGCAAAGATGGTATCTCTAACTCGACTGGTTGTACAGCTTCCATGCCATAGGTCAAATAGAAAGGGGTAGCCCCAGTGGGCGTCCTAACAGATGTACAGTATCCCCATAAAGCAAAGGGTATCTTGCTTGGCCAATCTCGATAGTTGTCAATCATTTTCATGAGAATTGTGACAACGTTCTTATTTGCCGCCTCTACTGCGCCATTAGTTTGTGGTCTATATGGCGAGGAGTGTTGATGCTTGATTTTGTACTTGGTGAGCAATTGCTCATTCTTAGCTTGGAAATGTGACCCATTGTCACTAATGATCTCATGTGGGCAACCGTATCGACAGATGATGTTGTTTTGTATGAAATTTGCTACATTTTTGGCCGTGAGACTAGTGTAGGAAGCCCCTTATACCCATTTGGTGAAATAATCAACTGCCACTAAGATGAAACAGTGAACTCATGTTCCGGCTGGAGTGATTTTTTCAATGATTTCAATTCCTCAAGCAGAAAATGGCCAACGAGACGTCATAGTGTAGAGCAATGAAGGAGGGACATGTTGCACATTCCCGAAGATTTGACAATTGTGGCAATGTCTTACATATTTGATGCAATCGGATTCCATTATGGTCCAATAATAACCCAAACGTGTGATTTTATTTGCCATCATGGGTCCATTCATGTGAGGGCCGCATTCTCTGTCATGGACTTCTTCCATCACTTTTCGTGCCTGTGAATGATCAAGGCAACGTAGGATTACACCAAGAGGTGTTCTTTTGTATAACTCTCCTTGCATGAGAACGTATTGGGAAGCTAGTAGACGTATAGCACGTTGTCCCCTCTTGTCCATATCCGGTGGATAGGTAACGTTGAGCTTGAAGTTTAGGATCGCTTGGAACCAAGGTTCCTCTGTGGTTTCTTCTTCATCGGTGATTTGGTGCACATAAGCTGGCTCTGATCGTCGTTCGATGCATAAAGGCATTTCTACCATGCTATCCGGCATATTAATCAAAGAAGCGAGTTTTGCAAGAGCATCTGCAAATTGATTTTCTTCTCGAGGTAGGTGTAGATAGGTCACTTGATCGAAGAATTGGGCAACTTGGTCTATTCTGGCTTGATAAGGTGCTAAGCTTTCGCTTCGGATTTTCCAAGATCCCGTAACTTGGTTGATGATCAAAGACGAATCCCCATGTACTCGAAGATTCTTGATGCCTAAACTTACTGCTGCTTGTAATCCAATGAGACAAGCTTCGTATTCTGCAGCATTGTTTGTCACCTCGAAGTCGAGTTTGACATAGATCGGTGTATGCTCGCCTTCAGGAGAAATGAGCAACACTCCTATTGCAAATCCTCTTAAGTTTGATGCTCCATCAAAGTAAAGGTCCCAGGAGTCTACATCCGTTTGGAGTA
This sequence comes from Silene latifolia, assembly GCF_048544455.1. Classification (NCBI taxonomy): domain Eukaryota; kingdom Viridiplantae; phylum Streptophyta; class Magnoliopsida; order Caryophyllales; family Caryophyllaceae; genus Silene; species Silene latifolia. The sequence goes on from NC_133531.1 coordinate 110,505,878, forward strand.
TATCCTCATCTGGAAATGACCAAGTGTCTATTGTTTGGGCATCATTGATGGGATTTTCTGCGAAGAACTCGGCAACGGCGCGCCCTTTTATAACTTTCAAAGGTACATATTTGAGGTCGAACTCTGAGAGCTTCAAAGTCCATCTTGCTAGGCGTCCATTGAGAACGGGTTTCTCGAAAAGGTATTTGACAACATCCATTTTGGAGTATATTTTAACAGAGTAGCTAAGCATGTAATGGCGTAACTTCTTCGTTGCCCACACAAGAGCGAGGCATGTCTTTTCGAGTTGTGTATATTTGCACTCGTACTCAAAGAACTTCTTACTAAGGTAGTAGATAGCTCTTTCTTATTTTCTTACGGTCTGAGCTAGCATGGCGCCCATGGCTGTTTTAGTTATTGTGAGATATAAACCAAGAGGTTGATCTCGTTGAGGTGGCATGAGCAATGGGGGTTGGCTAGTATCTCCTTGATTCGGTCGAATTCCTTTTGACAGTCATCATCCCACATGGTGTGATCTGTTTTCTTGAGCTTTTTGAAGATAGGTTCACAGATCATGGTGAGTTTTGATATGAATCGACTTATGTATTGCACCTTACCTAGGAATCCTCTAACTTCTTTCTCTGTTTGAGGTTGCGGCATTTCGATTAGAGCCTTGAGAAGAATTTGCGAAGGTTCGTAATGTGCCCCTCTCTATCTTTGGACTTTACAATCATGTCGTCTACGTATACCTCAACTTCTTTATGCATCATGTCATGTAAGAGCGTAGTCCCGGTGCGTTGGTATGTAGCTCCGGCATTGATTAACCCAAATGGCTTGACCGTGTAGCAATAGGTTCCCCACTGAGTGACGAAGGCGGTCTTGTGCATATCCTCTTCGGCCATCTTGATTTGGTTATAACCCGCGTATCCGTCTATGAAGGATAGTAACGTATGATCTGTTGTGTTGTCCACCAATATGTCGATATGTGGTAGACGAAAGTCATCTTTAGGACTTGCTTTGTTTAAGTCTCTAAAATCAACACAAACACGGATTCTCCCATCCTTTTTTGGTACGGGTACTATGTTAGCTACCCAGTCAGAGTACTCGGGAACTTTGATGAACCCGGCTTTGAATTGCTTATCGACTTCTTATTTGATTTAAGAGCCCATTCTGTCCTCATTCGACGAAGCTTCTGTTTTACAGGTTTGAATCCTGGCTTGATTGGGATTCTATGCTCTGCAATGTCCTTGTCGATCCCTGGCATGTCTTTGTAGGACCAAGCAAAAACGTCTTTGAATTCGTGTAGGAGGTCTATGAAACTGGCCCTTTCGGTAGAGCTCAAGGTCGTCCCTATCCTAAGTTCTTGGGGTTCTAGTTCGGTTCCTACATTGATGGGTTCAGTGTTCTCTATTACTGTTCCCCCTTCCCCCTCTTGTTGTATTTCCTTGGCTGTGTAGGGAGGTATCTCGATCGAGTCTGGGTCATCCTCAGTATCATCGTAAACAGAATTGCATTAAAGATAACACAAAGAGTAAGCAGAACCTGATTTATTCATATTAAAGTTTGAGAAAAGTTGAAACAAAGAAGCCATATGATCTGTGGCTAGTGGCGGTAAAGGGACAGTTGTTGGGACATTTTCCAAGCTACTGTTACTACTTGATGCTAAGCTAGGAGAAACAAAGGGAATGGGGATGACGACAGGAGGAGACTCCCTAGGAACTTCTCTAGACTCCGACTCTGACTCTGACTCGAATTCATCGTCTTCTGGTTCTCCTTTGAACATCTCTCCTTCTCCAGTGGTGAGCTTGAAGAGTCTCCCTTGATTGTTTGTCCACTTGATTGATTTTCTCCATCCTTTCTGCTGGTTTGTGTTAGTTTCTGTGATTAACGCAGTAGGGTTGAATTGATCATCTTGAAGTATCATGGTAATGATCTCATCCTTTGCGGCTCTAATGAATTGATCTTCTCCAAATAGTAGACTAACAGCTTGTTCGTCTAAGCAAGGTGCTTGACGAGTTTTGACGGTAGGAACCGTTTCTAGAGGAATGAAGTAGCAATCGTGAAAGATCTCAATTCCAGCTAGCTTCTTTTCGAGATAATGCCAAGGCTCGGGAAATCCGTGAAAGAGTTCTTGACTTCCTTCCATAACGAAGTATCCACTTAGGGTAGGGAGGTAGGGTCGTATTTGGATTCCAACATTCTTACGGTTTTGAACTTGAGCAAGCATCTCGAGAACCTCTTCTTTAGTGGGTTTGTATCCTAGTCCAAGTGGTATTCTTTGTGAGTGCCTTCTTTGTAGGGTGCGAAGGTGTTTCTTCGGATAGGATTCAAAGGCATTCCCGGGAAGTATCCCTGGGATTTGAGTATGTGGTTGACCACCAAGTTGGAGTAGGGATTGAAGTACAAGGGTGCCAACTCACTTTCTATGACACTTATGCTTTGAAAGCCCCCAAGTTCATATACTGGATCTACAAGGACTTAATTGCTTGACCTCTTTTCGATTATTGCTTTGATGGGTGACGAAGTGATCGTCACCACTTTGCCATTTAGTGGGATTTTGATTTTCTGGTGGAGGGTGGATGTTACTGATTTGGAAGCGTGAATCTAAGGTCTTCCCAGAAGTATGTTAAAGGATGCCTCAATGTCCACTATTTGGAAATTAACCTTTCACTCGATTGGCCCTGTGGCTATGGTTAGGTTAACAAGTCCTACTACCTTTCGTCGTGTACCATCATATACGCGAACACCTTGATTGGTAGGGGTCCAATTCGACACTTTCATGCCTAATTTGTATGCCGTTTTCAAGGGTATGACGTTGACCGCGGAGCCATCATCTACCAAGGTCATTGGCACATTATTCTTTAAGCAAATGACAGTGATATAAAGAGCCAGGTTATGACTAGCACCGAAGGGTGGAAAATCTTCATCTGAGAAAGTAATAGGTTTACTTAGCTTCGGTGATTCTTGGAAGACCAAGTTGACTACATTGTCGGGTGTGGAGTTATGTGCCACATTTAGCTTGGCCAAGGATTGCAGTAAAGCTTGGCGATGTGGGAATGAGCTTGCTACTAGTTGCCAGACTGAAAGATCAGCCTTTGTCTTCTATAATTGCTTTAGCAAATGGTCAGTAGAGTCGTCTTCATTATCATTTGGTGTGACAATATTGGTTGGGCCATTTTGAGAAGTATTTTGATATGGACGCCCTGAACGAGTAAGGTGGTCCACATCTTGGTCTTCACCATTTTGGACTATTTCCTTGACTAGGTAGTGTTCAAGGAGATACTCATCCTCATCATCGTCGGCCCATACTCCATTGACAGTAGCAAGTTCCTTCATCCTTATGATTTCAACCTCCAATTGGATGATTTTGTCGATTAGTTCATCAACCACGGCTACTACTTCTTGCATGGTGGCATTTTGAGAAAGGATTAGTGGTGCGCGTTCCTTAGGTGTTGCATTGGGATCACGTAGGGTTGCCACTACACTCTCTAACTCCGAGACTTGCCTATCTACACTCCTTGTCCATGCGATGAAATCGGTGATGCTAGGGGAAATAGTAGAGTAGTACCCTTCATTCTCTATGGCGTGGATTTCATCTTCGAGTGGAGAAATAAGGTGTGAATAATCTATGGTAGATTCTTCACTTGTATTCACTAGAATTCCAAGAGGATTATGAGTGTTGTTAGGCTTACCTCCCGGCGGTATGGGTTGGCGGCCGTCTTCAATCATGTCTTGAAGCAAATTTTTCAGTTTGTAGAATTTTATGTGTCATGTCCCTTACCTCTATGATACTCGCAGTAGGCATTCTCATCCCAGAACTTGGATTTCTTTTCTGGTTCGGGTGTAGGTCCTATGGGTTGAAGCTTGCCTTGTTTCATCAACCTTTTTAGAGCATTGGAGTACGTGTCCCCAAGATTTGTGAATTTCCTCGGTGGGGTACTCTTCTTAGATGGCTCGAGAAGGTTAACTTCATCATTCTTGCTAGTATAGCCGTAGGAAGGACTTGTTGAGCCTTGATATCCTCGACCTACCGTTTTGGACAAGAGCCCTTTACGGATGTCATCTTCGATCCTTGTTCCTAGTACGGTCAAGTCTTTAAAGGTCTTAATGTTTTGGTACCTCAAATGACTTGCATAGATGGGCTTTAGATTGTCCACGAATTTCTCCACGAGGGTAGCTTCAACTGGACGTTCAACAAGTTGGGTACTAGTCTTCCTCCACCTACTTAGAAAGTCGGTGAAACCTTCTTTGTCATTTTGGGTAAGAACCTCTAAAGTGCGCATGTTAACTCGGATTTCAGCATTATCCGCGTATTGTTTAGCAAACTCGATTGCGGCATCGTCCCAGGTAGCGATCTTCTTATGTTCTAGAGAGTAGAACCATTGTCTTGGGATGGTGTCAAGAGATGAAGGAACGATCCTTAAGAATATCTCGGGTTTAATGCCTTTGATAGACATGTAGTCCTTGAAAGCGCGGATGTGGTTCAAAGGGTTTTCATGTCCCTTGAATTTAGGGATATCATTCATGTTGAAGTTAGTAGGTAATTTAGACTCACGGCCTCATACTTGCGATTATTTTCTCTATAAATATCATCCCCTTTTAGGTACATCAATTGTTCCTCCAAATATTGAAGTCGTTTCTCAGCTGCAGTCATACCTATGGGAGGATTTTCTTCCCCGAAGTTTTTCACAAAGTCATCAGACACTTCCCTTTCTCGAGGTGGCAACCTCGTTTCCACGGCATATATTCGGCCTTCGATCGTGTCGAGGCGATCATACACTTGATCTTGAGTGACTTGGAGACGAGCTAGTGCGGTTAGGATTTGATCATTACCATTCTGGGGTTGGTCATTGCTCACGTCGCTTGTTTCAGGCATCTTGGAAACTGGATAAGGGTTTTGGTTTAAAGGGTGGATTGCCATACCGAACAATCAAACCCGAAGTCTGTGGAGAGGCTCGTACCGAACAAGAGTAAGGCCGATTCCTAGTCCATTTCCTCAAGTAGTGAAGGTCCTTGATACAAACAAGAGTAAGTACCATGGTATGGATGACGTCAATCGCTATCCATCCTTAGGCCCAAATAAGAATTAGGACCGTTAAGACGGGACGATTGGTCGAATGGGTTGGGTTGGGCCTAGGAAGGCCGAATAAACGATCTAGGAAGACCGAGTTATGAAAAATCGACAATTATCTTGTACAAACTATTCCTTAACCTTGTTCAAGTTTCACCCTTTTGGCTACACGTAAGTGTATTATTCCCCAACGGAGTCGCCAAACTGTGGACGCAGGCCACGGGGGCGCTTCGAACAAGCGTTTGCATTTGTGGAGTCGTCACCAATTTATTGTGGAAAATTGGAAATCGTTCGAATACCTCGTGTCATGTCAAGACAAAAAGGAGTGACATGAACACCAAGAACTCGTTACCCTTAGCATTCTATGTCTAGAATGACTCTCGTGGATGCCAATGAACACGGATGTTCACAGAGATTTGGAGTAAGGGGTGAGGGTACGTATTAGGAAGCTCTTTTGATCGAACACCTAATCCCGCCCGCCTCGATAGCGGCCTCTACTAATTGTTGGAATATGTGTCCTCCGACAATAATGCGATCACAACTGTCGATCATGATGATCACATGTTTAAGTCTCATTTTAAAGAATACAATTGGGAAGTAATATTTTACTGTCAACTGGTCCACACATATCGGTAATGATTGGATGACTAGAGTTTGATATTACTGTCGTGCGACGGTAGTGATCAGTTGATCCCCTTAGGTCATACCTAAAGGGTAACACTCTTAATTGAATATTTAATTGATCGTATGACGATACGGGTTAATTAAATTACTTAAAATTGACGGACGATTTTGGAAGTAATATTTACGTGTCTCATTGTAATTTGATTAAATAAGATACGGTCTAAGTAATCGAATTTTTTATTACTTAGATGAAATTATTGTTTAAGGAAACAATTGCATTTGAATGAATAAATTATTATAAATACAAGATGTTGTGATTTATAATTGGTAAAATATCTTGGTACAAGTAATTATGAATTACCAAGTCGATTTTGTATATGACGTATTTTTATTAATGCGTTGATTTTTAATATGTTAAAAATACATAACATTTTTACATGACATGTTACATGTGACAAATTGACAAAATAATGTGTAAAATGAATTTTCCATTTTACACTAAATGGACCGAAATAATGTGGAGTATTAGGAATATATTATGTTAATTATGTTAGTGGTAAACATAATCATATTAGCCTAATACTAGCCATGCATACCTACTTGATCTTGTGAAGACAACCTTGTGCATGCATTGGCCATTCCCTCCCCCTTCTACCCGGTTTTGTGAGTGGGAAAATGCCATGAGTTTTTTCCTCTAATTTTACCTTATACATTATATCAAATGTAAAAGGATTATTCATTCATTGAACATCTAAAAATAAGAGTTTTTAGTGCGATAAAATCTTCCTCCTTCTCCCTTTCTCTTAACCGAAATATTGAGAGAACAAAATATTATTTTGGTCAATTTTATACAAAATTAATATTGTTCTAGTAATAATAATATTAATTTTATTAAGTTGTTACTTTGGGTATTAATCCTTGGGAGGGATTCTCTACTTGAATCCTTGTTCATCCATTTAATGAAGCTCAAGAACAAGTGAGTAGGAGAACTCACTTGTGCCCAAATAATCCGAAATCTTCAATGTAAGATTATTGTTTCTTCTTTAATTTTATTATTGTTTGCATGCATAAGATCAACATTTAATTTTATGACTAAATTAAATCAACACTGTAACAACAAATTTGTGTTAATCTGCAAATAACAAGAGAAAAACACAAACAAATGCAACAAAATAATAATTTTATTAATTTCAAAGGATTTAGGTACAATCTACTAGTTATTCTACTGATTCGATTTCCGCAATGAATGAACAGGAGGGTCTTGATTTGAAGACTTGATTCTCCCTGGATGAATTTGACTTGCTTCTCTTCAATTGACGGCGACGAACGCTTATGTCGATTCAAAGAGTAATTTAGTATTCAAATCTAGAGGACTAGAAATGAATGTAATTTTCTTCTCTTGTTTTCTCCTGGGAGAGATTTTGTAGAGAATGTTTTGTAGAAGGGTTTTGGGTTTGTAGTGTATTTTTGGTGTAAATGTGTTGATTTTTTGTAATTGTGGTGATTCCCCCCACAAATGAGAGTGTACACTCGATTTTATAAGAACTTTTTCCTGATCTTTCTTTGTTTGCGGTAACACGCAATCAGTTCCCATATTTCTCGTTGACTTTCTCCTAGGATCATGCTAGTGTTCTGATTTTTAGTGAAACAAACTTGTTCTGTTATTGACAAAGTCCACTTCTACCTTGGCCAATCATTATCATATGATCATGCATGCTCACGGACTACATTTTCTTACGTCAACGGCCTTTGTTTTTCTTTTCGAGAGTTTCTTGGGCTGCTAAAATACAGGTCCAATTTAGACTTAGCACCATCACTTTTGGACTTGTCATTTACGCCCCATTACTTCATATTAGGGATATGCACAACCCATTTTCCAAATGGACCGTCTCCATACGTTGGCAAGATGGATTAAAATACCGTCATATTTGTTCGGGCTAAAATCCATTGACCCATTTCTCAGACGATAAACTTTCACGTAAGTCAAGATTTGACTTTGACCCATTTTAAAATGTAAAACATATTTTTATGTCTACAAATTTGCCCCCTCAGGATTGAGTCACGTACACGAATTTGAGTGTTTAAGCGTGAGTCGGTCCCGATATTTTGCAGTGTAACACCAACCTAGCTTGGATGAATTTGAGTGCAACCCACGAGTAGCCTGACTTCCGTATCCAATTACATGATCGAACTCTTGTAAATTTTCAATAGCAGCTAACAGGATACACTCCGGACTTTGCACAAACTCTTTGAAATAAATGGATAAAAAGAACTTAAATTCCACCGCAAGGATAAAGTTTGACCATTATCTAAATATGATTGAATTTGCAGGCTGCAAGAAATCTTGATAAACTTTCACTTGTGATAGAATTTTAGTCTCCTACCCCAACTCAATTAAAGATAAATTTCCATATTTAATGACCAATCCGTATTTGAGCAACACTAGGAGTCCATTTATTCAACTATAAAAGCAAGTCACCGAGGCTTGGAATCACCATTCATCAACCAGCTATAAAATTCACTTCGATTCCGACTACAAAAATCAAAGCCGCAAAGGAAGGACTAGAATTCCAAGCTTGTAGGTGAGCAAATTTTTTTGTTTTACTGACCCAATTTTGAATGTATGCAGTATTTTACTTCTTGATGCTAGAAGGATAGTTGACATTACCGCCTGACCACTTGACGAATCGGCACCGAACTACTGCTTCACGACCTCCTGTCCATAATCCATGCCTGCCACTCCCGATCTTTGAGTGGCTCCTCGACGGTTTGAGACAAAAACACGCCTCCGATTGGCTCCTTGCCCCCCATGCCAGACTCCTCGAATCCCAAAACCGCTGGAATTACACCTACTAATAGCGTCGTCATCGTCAATTTCTGCTGCTGTGGTGATCCGAACTGCCGCCAGAACACGTCGATGAGCTGTTTCAATGACAAATAGCCAGCTGTTAATTGAGGGTCACGCCTGACATCCGAAATCCGAGTGTATAGTCACTGAATCCACGAAGCGAGACCGATTGTCATCTCTGTCATGTGACCTCGACGGCGAGCGAAAACAATTCTCACTTGGTGGACATCGTGCAGAACGACATACGACTTGAAAAATCCCAATGAATTACAACTCTGGACTTGAAATTAATTGGGGAGGCCTATTGAATTTGGTTTGGGAATCTGGAGACTATTAAATTGATTAGAAATTTTTTTGACTTGGCTTTGATCTTCCGTATTTTGATTTGCCTTTTTTGACTTTTCTTCTTTGTTTGCTCGACACACGTGGGTTACACCACGTTACACACCACACTTGAATTTCCTTTTTTTTTTTTTTTTTTTTTGATTTGAAAAGAAAATACCTTGTTTGCCTTTTTGTCTTAGAAGACGATATGGTGCATTTCAAAGCGAGCAAGTCCACGACGACTGGCAAAGAGTACCTAGTGACGGTTGATGATGTTAGCGACATGAATAAGGGAGTCAAACACGCCATCTTTCCTTCTGCGACGGGTCCCTTTGCTGAATCATGGTTACCGCTAATATACCCACCGAACCTGAAATCCTGGTGGCAAGAAGTCGAAAACTCGTGTCCGGTGCTACTTTCTTCACACCATAATAACACTGATGTCATGCCGACTTTCTCTAAGTTGCTACACTCTCGAATCTCCAGAGGTGAAGTTCAACGTAATGCCAGTTTTCACTTTGGATCCGAATTTTACTACATTCCACGTTACTGGGAATGGCTAGAGGACGTTCTTCGCGAGTGTCGTAGTAGTCTGAAATCCGTCTACATTTATGAAGCCGTTTGTGCTTCACTTTTCCTTTATCGTCGCAGCACTTCATTAGTTGAGTCCTTTTGCGACTTTTGGTGCCCCGAGACAAATACATTGCTAACAGCAGAAGGAGAAATTTCGATCAGTCTTTGGGATGTTCGGTCCATCACCGGTCTTCCTCTAACAGGCTTACTTTATGACGAAGTAGTGCCTTCGGTTTTAGAACTCCAAGGTTCCGATGAGAGTGGCAAAGCGCATTTGCCCCCAAGCTGCAAGCATTTATTTTCAGCATTTCATCGGATTACTCTTTCGGCAAAGAAGAACGGCAAGGTCTCATTTTCAGACTGGTCTCACTTTTGGTTTAAAGGCGCGCACAAGTATTTTCCCTCGTGTACGAGCCAAAATTTCCCGACATTACGACAAAATTTCGGAGAGCCTTCTGAATGGGACGAGACCACTCATGACTTCTTTGCAATTTTAGGTGTTCCCGAGCCAGAAAGACGAGAAACATATCTTGCAGCTTTTATTTCTTGCTGGCTTTGCGCGTTCGTTCTCCCTATTCGCGACCTTGGCCACATTCGAGCAAGCGTCTTTAAAGTTTCTTCTCTATTAGCGAACAGTCAGATGGTCTCTCTAGCAATACCGGTGCTAGCAAGCATTTATCGAGGTCTGAATGACATTTCTACTTCGGCAACGCCGGGCAAAGATCACGGTCACTTTGCTGCGCACTATGTTTATGGATGGATTGCCAAATACTATAATTCGCATAAATCCACTAGCCACTCGTCTGTCGAAGGAACCATGATTGAGTTTCAGGGTCTGGATGCCGTCAAGACTTTTCGCTCCAAAGACGCAAGGAGACTAATTCAGTCTGGTAACCAGGTTTCATGGCTCTCCACATTTAATGGAGCCAAGGGAGATGCGGAACACGTAGATGATGGTCGTAACATACGTCGGCCCACAGACTTTCTCATTGCTTCGCGGTCGAGTTTCTTAACTCTAAGACATGAGGACAACTACATCATTGAACCGTATAATCCTCACCGTTTCGCTCGGCAACTAGGTTTTCGTCAAGATGTTCCAGGTGCACTTATTCGTGACATTCGCAGCGGCGACCTTGAGCGCCTTTTTCAATTGTTTACGTCCTCAACATGCTTAGGAACGAAATCAAAGTTCATCATTCCGCGAAAAGACCTGAAAATTGGCACTTTAGTCACTCCGGCTTATGCTAATTGGTTGAAGGGAATTTCTGTGTTAATGCTTCCAAACGAGGTTAGAAAATCTTCCAAGTCTCCGCTTCCGAACGAGGTTAGAAGATCTTCCAAGTCTCCTGACGACAATGATCCCAACCCGGCTGTGAAAAGAAGGCTAGAGAGTGTTAATCTTCAACCTATAGTTCAAGCCTTACCGTACCAGGATAAGCTTGTGCGTCCTTTGAAAGTGACGGCTTCACCGAGCACAATCCAACCGTCCGCAGATCATGCCGTATCGCCACCGACGAAGAAAATGAAGCGTGCCCAAAGTCAGATAGTTCAAACTTCGAATGGGAAACCATCATCATCTAAGGGTAAGAGAAGTGTGAAGAATGGATCCTCCAAATCTTTAACGGTTTCCTTAAAGGTGAAACCTACTTCTAACCCGGCTCCTCCATCATCCGGCAAAGCCGAAGAACCTAGTATTCGGCACCTCCTCGACGACCCTGTTGAAGCAGACGATTATCCTGTCGTTGACGACATTCCTGCTATTAATGAGGTAAGTTCACAATTTTCAGCGATTTCTTCTTTCCTTCCATTTTTTTATTATTTACCCTTCCTTTTTTTTTTACAGAGCTCTATGCCTCTGGCGAGCGGCACACCTGATTTGCCGGCCACTCATATTGAAAAGGTGATTGATAAAGTGGAGTCTTCTCAAGTCAAAGGATTTTCCTTCAACACAAAACACATGATCCTTGAAGTTGAACGACATGCGTATTTGTCCATGGCCAATAAGCTGAGAGAAAATTTGTTGAAATCTTCCCTTGACGAAATTCCAGCATATGAAAAGGAATGCAAGACTTTCTTCGAGTACTTAAAGTCAAAGAATGTTGATGTCTCAGTCCTTCATGCCAGTGTCCAGAATTATCTAAGATCTGCTTTAGTTCTTCAATCTATGGGAGGAGATTACCCGATGAGCCAGCCTACTCCTTCACAGATCGAGGAACAGATTAAGGTTGTCAAAGATCGCATCTCGAGTGCTGCATCTTTGGTAAGTAAAGCAAGAAAGGAAGTTGCCACTCTTCGAGGAAAATTGCAGGAATCTGTGGCGAAGGAGGAGCAGTTGAAGAAGGAGTTAGAGGAAGAAGAGGTGAAGCAACAACAATTGATTACGTCTATTGCTGTTGCAGACAAGGAAGAACGCGACCAGGTCTCAGTTGTTGAGACTTCTACTCAAGAGGAGTCCTCATTGGAAGCTCGTATGATGATTGCAAGGCAAGAAGTCGAGAAGATTGAACATGTTGAAAAAACCTTCACCGAATCAGCCGCAGTTTTAAAGAACTTAGCATGGTCTCCGTGATGTCATTCGTTGTATTTTTTTTAGACGCCCTTTTTTATTTCTGGACACTTAGAAGTGTGTTTTTTTTTTTGAAACATGGATAATAATAAATTGAGCTTTACTTGTTTTTATTTCTCAATCTCTCTTATCCATTTCATTTTGCCGTTCATAATTTATACTCTTATCGGCCAGGAGTGTATGTTTTTTTTTTATGTGGCTGGACTAAAGTAAATGGCTTACTTCAGCTGCCTACGGACTCACAAAGCACAAATAAATATACTTTACGAGATCAAGCCAACGTAGTTCAAAACGAAAAAGAGGTGATTTTGTTTGGGGGGTTTGGCCGCACCTAAGTAAAAGATTTTTTTTACTTAAGCTGCCTACGTACCTACAAAATAATAATACTTTGCAGGATCAAGCCAACGTAGTTCGTGAAAGACAAATTTGTTTTTTTTTTTTTTGGAATGGTTTTGGTTTCGTTTTTTTTTTCGGACTTTTTTTTTTTTTTTTTCGGAATTTTTTTTTTTTGTGCAGTTTAGGCTCGTGCTCAGGAGCTTATTGGAGAATTGTCATCTTACGTGTAATAGCGCTTCAAAAACATGGCATTAATCGGACCAACACGTACTCCATCATTATCAACAATCTTGTACGCGCCGTTGGTGTAAACTTCTTGCACAACATAAGGCCCGTCCCACTTGGAAGTGAACTTATTTCCGGCCTTACGAGGCATGATGATGGGCCTCCGGACTGCCAAGACCATATCGCCAACTTGGAAAGATCTAGGACGAACCTTCTTGTTGAATGCCCTTGATAACCGCGCCTGATAGCACTCCAAACTCTGCTGCGCATCGAGCCTTTTCTCATCAAGAGCTTCGAGCTCAGCTAAACACAGCTTTTCATTTTCACCTTCCGCCAAACCCATTTGTATGGCCATACGAAGAGAAGGAATTTCCAATTCAAGTGGAAGGACCGCCTCTACTCCATAAACCAAGGCATAAGGTGTTGATTGGGTTGGAGTTCTATACGTGGTGCGATAAGCCCAAAGTGCTTCCCCGAGCCTCTCATGCCAATCACGTTTTGATTTTGAAACCATTTTCTTCAACAAATTGCAAAGAGTCTTGTTGAAAGCTTCGGCGAGACCATTGGCTGGCGCATTATACATCGAAGAATTACGTTGGACGAATTTGAACTTTTCCATCAATGCATCCATGAGTTTGTTGTAAAAGTTTTTGCCATTGTCGGTAATGATATACCTTGGCACTCCATATCGATATATGATATGCGTTCGCACGAAATCTGCAACATTCTCCTTTTTCACTTCTCGAAGAGGAATAGCTTCCGCCCATTTCGAAAAATAATCAGTTCCGGCCAAGATGAATAGATGTCCGGCAGACGACTTAGTTGGTAAGGGTCCAACTACATCGAGTCCCCAAGCTTCAAATGGCCACGAAGCGACTGTAGGGTGGAGCACCTCAGGCGGTTGATGAATGAAGTTTCCATGAAACTGACAAGCGTCACAGTTCTTTGCATACTCCATACAATCTTGCACCATTGTCGGCCAATAATAGCCCATTCATTTGATTCGATCGCACAACTTCGGTCCCGATTGGTGAGCACCGCATATGCCGGCATGTGTCTCCTCCATGGTGTGCAGACCTTCATCTTCATCGAGGCATCGTAACCAAAGTCCATTAAACGACCGACGATACAAAATACCTTTGTAGTAGATGAAGCTGGCAGAGCGACGTCGCACCTCTGTCTTGTGCCTGGGATCATTTGGTAACTTTTTATGCTCCAAGTAATCGATGATCAGCTGACGCCAATCTTCTTTGTTGATTACATAGACCGAAATTGCATTGACGTCTTCTATCAAATCGTCATCTTCTTCTTCTGGAAACACTACCCATCTTTTGCAAATCGGAACTGAAGAAGGAATACTTGCCCCCAGTGCCAAAGTGGCTGCGAGATTTGCCAGAGCGTCGCCATCTTGTTGGCACTCCTTGGTATATGACCTAAGAAGACCGAATCAAGTTTTTGTAGGCACCGGGAAGCTAATTTATGATATGGCACAAGACTTTCTTCTTTGACTTCATACTCGCCGAGCAATTGATTGATTATCAACTTGGCATCACCGTATATGTCTAGATCTTTGCATCCCAATTCGAGAGCCATATGTACGCCTATGATCAAAGCTTGATATTCGGCGGCGTTATTTGTGCACAACTCTGGAAGTATGAATGAATATGGCAGGAGATGTTTTTCCGGCGAAATGAATATGACTCCGGCTCCTGCTCCGTCTTGACGAGCGGCTCCACAAAGTACATCTGCCAAGAAGGAAGAACATCAATGTAGAAGACTCCTTCTCCGGGAAGTTCGTCAGAGAAGCTCCATTTTCCCGGAACTGGATGATCCACTAAGAAATCTGCCAACGCTTGTCCCTTGACAGCCTTTTGAGGAATGTAAACTATGTCATACTGCTTCAACAGCACGGCCCATTTGGCGAGTCGTCCCAAGAGCACTGGTCTCGACAAAATGTACTTGATCGGATCAGCTTTAGAAATGACGTGGACGGTGTGAGCTTGAAAGTAATGGCGCAACTTTTGGATGGCGAAGATGAGAGCTAAACACATCTTCTCAATGGACGAATATCCCAATTCGGCTCCAACAAGTGTGCGACTCAAATAGTATAGGGCTCTTTCTTTGCCGTCTTCATTCTCTTGAGCACATAATGCCCCCATCGAGTGTTCTTGGGCCGATATGTACAGAATGATCGATTTCCCAGGAATTGGCGCTCCTAATACTGGAGGATTTGACAAATACTTCTTGATGTCATCGAAAGCTTTCCGACACAATTCATCCCACTCGAAAGGAGCACCTTTTTTCATTAGATGACTAAACGGGTGACATCGTCCAGCCAAATTGGAAATGAATCGGCGTATGTAAGCTAAACGACCTTGAAGACTTCGAAGATCTTTAAGTGTAGACGGTTCAGCCATGTCTTTTATTGCCTTGATTTTAGATTGATCTATCTCAATTCCTCGGTGATGTACGATGAAACCCAAAAACTTGTCAGAGTTAACACCGAAAGCGCATTTTAAAGGATTCATCTTGAGCTTGCACTTTCGTAGTCTCTCGAAAACCGTTCGAAGATCTTTCACGTGGTCGACCCTTTTCTTGGATTTGACAACAAGATCATCGACGTAGCACTCAACAATGTCATGTAGCATATCATCGAAAATTTTCTGCATAGCTCGCTGATACGTGGCTCCTGCATTCTTCAACCCAAAGGGCATTACCTTATAGCAAAATATGCCCTTTGTTGTTCGAAACCCAGTGGCTTCTTCATCTTCTGGCGCTATTTGGATTTGATTATATCCGGCGGTGCAATCCATGAATGACAATGCTTCATGCCCGGTCGTGGCGTCAATCATGATCTCCGTAACTGGAAGCGGGAAATCATCCTTTGGACAAGCATCGTTCAAATCTCAAAAGTCGACACAAATACGGAGTTGTCCGTTTTTCTTTCTTACCGGGACAATGTTAGCAATCCACGTCGGATACTTGACCTCCCGAATAAATCCTGCGTCGATTAATTTGTTTACCTCCGCTTCAATTTCTGGCAACATTTCTGGCCGAAATCGTCTTCGTGGTTGCTTCTTTGGAGAAACGCCTTTCCTTATTGCAAGTCGATGAACTGTGATTTTTGGGCTCAGGCCGGGCATTTCTTGATAGCTCCAGGCAAACACATCTTTATATTCTGATAGAAGCTCCACATATTCCGTTTGCTCTTGATCCGTCAGAAGGGAACTTATATAGACGGGTCGAGGCTCCTCATTTGTGCCTAGGTTGATTTCTGTCAAGTCATCAACCGTCACTTGGACCCCGTCTTCAAGAGTTTTCGGAATTTCACCAACCTCTATCTCGTCTTCTAAATCCGGGCATTCTTGTGCCGTCACGTGGTTAGACGAGAGAAAATCCCGAGCGATTTTCCTTTGACTCGTCTCCTCTTGTGGATTTGTGAAGATAACAGTACGACTTTTTACTTTCAACGACTTATCCATTGTTATTTCCACTTCATGATGACGCTTCATTTTAGAGGGAATGACACTGTGGATATCTTTGCTGAGGTCAATAGCAACTTTTGTCTTCGAGGACTTCTTTTGTTTTTGTCGGCGCCTCTTCTGTACCTTTGAACTGCCAATGCAACTGAAGACTGATTTCTTTACCCCACTTCTTCCAATGCGAGTGAATACTGACGCATTTGGCCTTTGTTGTTGAGAACATGATGTTAATTGGATCCGGACGGCCTCTTCTCTTTCTCCGAGCCTGTCGAACACGGAAGAGTGAGGAGTAGAAGTTGGTTGACCCAGCCTGTCGAAAACAGACATTTGTGACAACTTTTCTGTGTTCTCGTTTTCACTTTCCGCCAGATCTGCCACAATATATTGTGATGAAGCTTGCTTTGCCTTACGCCGTGCAGAAATTTTAACGAGCTCTAGAGGCGAAAAACCAATACCAACATTTCCGATATCGAGCTTGTTCCCTTGTTGGTGCAATTTCTTTTGCGTTTGAGTCAAACCATACGGGGTGACTTCAATCACGTTCCCCAATGGAGTTGGATTTTTAAAATCGTACCCGAACTTTGACATGAGCTTGTAAGCATTTGGATCGAATCTTCCCTTTGTCGACTCTGCGTCACCTGTTTGGTCCTCTTCCATCGACGCCATCGTAAAACCGGGCAGAGGTTGTTTACTCGTCGTAAAGAGATTCGTTCTTGCAACCGGAACGATGACATTGTTTTTCAAAGTTTTCAGATCGTCGTCATCAATTGTTCTAGTTGATGTGGATGCTTCATTTCGAGGTGCGCACTCCGTGAAAGGTGTCTCTCCATCTTTACGCGTTGATTTTGGCACGTACTTAAGGATCGGTGTCTCTTTTTGCGTGATTGGAGCAACTTTCTTTTCGGCAGAGTTCACATTTGTTTGACTCGTCTTTATGAAGACGCTTTCATGATGTTTGACTGTTGTCGAATCCTTTTCGGTTGGAATTTTGGAGTCATCCGTCTTTTTCGGAACTTTGGTCCCAGTCGAAAAGATCGTTGATGGTAGCATCTCAATTGGCGTGTCATTCTCTTCATAGAATCGAGTATCAGCAAAGTAGGACTCCACCGTAGAAAAGGGCTTCACATCGCCATTAACGTTTTTCTCGCCGTCTCTGTAGTATTTCAGGCATTGATGTAGGGTTGACGCTACAACACCATTTTCGTGAAGCCAAGGTCGACCAAGCAACAACTTGTATGAAGTTTTGGCATCGATTACTTGAAAAAGCGTGGTGGATAACATATCTCCCATTGAGATTTCAACACTGATCATGCCAATTGCTTTTTGTCCACCAAGATTGAAGCCTTGGATCATCAAACGACTTTTGGCGAGCTCGCTTACAGAAATCCCAAGCTCTTCCATAGTGGCTTTCGGCATTATGTTGACGGCTGAACCTCCGTCCACCAAGATGCGACCCACCTTCCTTTCCCGAATGTATGCAGATACAAACAAAGGGCGGTTGTGTAGCTTTGATCCTAGTAGCAAATCTTCATCAGTAAAAGCGAGAGCGGCATTGCAAACAACACATTTTTTTGATTGTTCTCCAGGCTCTTGTGCGGCTTTAAGTTTATCAGCGTACGCTTCTGGTTGAAGAATCGCCAAAGACAACTGTTGACGCATCTCTTCAGGCAAGTGAAACAGTTTTTGCCACCCCATACGTGCAGGCAATGCGTCTAGGATGGCATCAACCTTTGCCCCCTTGGTCGAATTTGACGAGGATTCTTTAGTCAGATCGTCTTCACTGCGATTTTCCTCAATAACGGCAAAAGACACAGTGTTCACCGAAACTTGTTCAAGGTAATGCCTGGGAAAGTAGTCTTGTAACGTCATGACTCGACGTGACTTTGTCTTGGCTGCCTTAGACGATACGATATCTGACGAAGAATCCATGGCGATTCCTCTATCTTTCTTGTGTGAAGATCTCCATACTTTCTCACGAGTTGATCTTCAATTTTGAGGTACCGACGCCTGACCGTTTTGCTTCTTTTGTCGATGCCTAGTCACAAGGGACCACCCATCGTCACCGTCCTCTAGATTCTGAATGCAAGAGGTTGGCGATATGATGAGCTTAGACTCTTCGGGCATAATGACTATCACCGGCTCAAGAGTTCCAAACTGAATCATTCGTGCACATTCCTTGACTGCTGAAGGAGGACATGTCATAACACCTTCGACGTTTACACGTGCTACAATGTAATTGGATTCATCGGCATCTTCGAGGTCCAAGAGAATCTTCCCTTCTTCGGCTAATTGCATTATTTTCTCTTTGAGGGTTATGCACTTCTCCAACGGATGACTTACGACCCTATGATATCGACAATATTTTGGATCGTTTGTGCGTCCGGCTTCACTTGGTCGTTTAGACTCGAGAAGCTCGATCACCTTCTTCTTCAACAGGTCATCTAACATGCCGGCCAGATCAGAATCCGGGAAGGGGTACTTCTTCTTCTCCAGCTCTTTCAAAGTTGGTCGTGGCTTTCGTGTATCCTTTGAATAGGTCGCCACCTTCTTGTCTATTTTTGGTCAAGCCGAGATTTTCACCGGATTAGAAGTAGAAACCGTCATAACCTCCTTCTAAGTGCTCTTGGACGCCTTGTCGTTTTTCTTATACTCATTTCTCTCCGTCTTTGGTTCTGAATGAGTAAAAAGTCGTCCCCCATGGATAGCGATAGTAATCTCCATGTCGTGAGCTCGAGTGGCTAAATCCTGGAATGTTATCGGCTTGTTGCCTTGAAGGATGTAAACTAGATCCAAATTCATTCCCTCGATGCACATTTCAATAGCAGAAGTCTCCGACAAATGATCTTTACACTCGAGGCTTAACGAGCGCCACCTACTTATGTAGTCGATAACGGGTTCGTCCTTCCATTGCTTTGTGTTAGTTAGTTCCGTCATGCTTACAATACGCCTGGTACTGTAGAAGCGATTAAGGAACTCTTTTTCCATCTGATCCCAACTGTCGATTGACTCGGCGCTTAGATCCGTGTACCAATCAAAAGCAGTCCCTTTCAGAGATCGGACAAACTGCTTGACAAGGAGATCGCCATCATCACCGGCAGTGTTACAAGTTTCAATGAAATGGGCAATATGTTGCTTGGGATTGCCCTTTTCATCAAACTGCCGAAACTTCGATGGTTGGTAGCCTATAGGCATCCTCAAATAGTCAATCCTCTTACTGTATGGCTTGATGTAACGGTGATTGCCGAAGGAGCGAAAGTTTCCATCAAACTGGCTTTTGAAGGCCTCCGCGATCATCTTTTGGACGTCTTTAGCAGTAAACGACTTATCCTTATTACGCTCATCGTCGTTCTCGCTGGCATAGTCACTATCTTCATTTTGAAATGACGAAGTAGGCCGCTTCTCCAACTTTTTCGTCAAGGCGGCAATCTGCTTGGATTTCTTTTCGTTTTCCTTCTGGAAGTCTTCGAGAATAGCTTTCATTTTATTAAGCTGTTCTTCCATATTGTCGCCTTCAATGACCATGACGGGTGCCACCATGGAATATGACGGTTGGCTTGACATCTCCTCGTTACGCCTTTGTGGTGACGACGGAGATGAACCAGCGCTACTGTGGCCATCCTCGACGGTGAATGGCTCGAATAAAGGGCTAGTGTGAACAGTCATCTCCTCAAAAGTGCCGGACGTTATCTCTCGAAATGTTGACGAGACAAACTGAGGGTCGTCGACTCGGATGGGAGAAGATGAACCGAAGACAGAATATTCATATGGCCTAGAGTTGCCGGCAGCATATGATTCCCTTGGAGCATTGGCAGTGACATTGGATTTGCGGGGTTTCGTAGGCACAGATGCAGAACGGAGTCTCGCTGCAGCGGTACGGAAGAGGATGGATCTGGTCCTGCTCCTTGTAGAAACACCAATGGGCGATCTGTCGAGAGACCCACCGAGACGGACTGAGCTTTCGTTAGAGGCCATTGAAACGATTGTTGTGAAACTTGATTGCGCGGTAAAAGAGATGAGTAGTAGAGATGTCCCACCGGGCGTGCCAAATTTGTAACCACAAATTTGTGTTAATCTGCAAATAACAAGAGAAAAACACAAACAAATGCAACAAAATAATAATTTTATTAATTTCAAAGGATTTAGGTACAATCTACTAGTTATTCTACTGATTCGATTTCCGCAATGAATGAACAGGAGGGTCTTGATTTGAAGACTTGATTCTCCCTGGATGAATTTGACTTGCTTCTCTTCAATTGACGGCGACGAACGCTTATGTCGATTCAAAGAGTAATTTAGTATTCAAATCTAGAGGACTAGAAATGAATGTAATTTTCTTCTCTTGTTTTCTCCTGGGAGAGATTTTGTAGAGAATGTTTTGTAGAAGGGTTTTGGGTTTGTAGTGTATTTTTGGTGTAAATGTGTTGATTTTTTGTAATTGTGGTGATTCCCCCCACAAATGAGAGTGTACACTCGATTTTATAAGAACTTTTTCCTGATCTTTCTTTGTTTGCGGTAACACGCAATCAGTTCCCATATTTCTCGTTGACTTTCTCCTAGGATCATGCTAGTGTTCTGATTTTTAGTGAAACAAACTTGTTCTGTTATTGACAAAGTCCACTTCTACCTTGGCCAATCATTATCATATGATCATGCATGCTCACGGACTACATTTTCTTACGTCAACGGCCTTTGTTTTTCTTTTCAAGAGTTTCTTGGGCTTGTCAACTACCATTCCTTGGGCTGCTAAAATACAGGTCCAATTTAGACTTAGCACCATCACTTTTGGACTTGTCATTTACGCCCCATTACTTCATATTAGGGATATGCACAACCCATTTTCCAAATGGACCATCTCCATACGTTGACAAGATGGATTAAAATACCGTCATATTTGTTCGGGCTAAAATCCATTGACCCATTTCTCAGACGATAAACTTTCACGTAAGTCAAGATTTGACTTTGACCCATTTTAAAATGTAAGACATATTTTTATGTCTACAAACACATATATGAATATGTCAAGTAATGAGATATAGATTTCCAACAAGCGGTATCATGAGCCTTGGTTGTTTGCATGCAAATCGGTTATAGTTTTTCCGAGTTATACGATTAACATATAAAACACATAAATTTGTGTTATTATGATATATCACGAAATAAATTATGCATGTTTAATTTTCTGGTCCTAAAATGTATTTAGGATTTTTTGGTTAATTTATGGATTTTTTATTGTTCATTTTATATAATAATGGCATTAAAAATGTGATTTTATGATAAAAATGTCATTTTCGGACTAAAATTAGCTAAACTTCGAACTTTTCAGTGGTTTTTGGATATGTTTTCACATATTTTATTTTGAGATGACCTGTAAATTTTCAGAATTTTGGAGTTTTTATGCTCGAAATATGGATTTTTCATGATAAAAATCGAATTTAATTGAAAAATAGGTTAATATGAGATAAATTTCGAATCTGGTCATAGAAATTTAGTATGTTGTCACATGCAATTTTACAAGATGTATGTAAAATAATAGGCTATATTGATGTCTTCATGCATGATTTATGAATTTTTGATGAAAAATAGCATAAATAGTGACTTAATTAGTGAATAATTGCTAAAACATACTTCATGACTAAGGGAAAACGTCACATGTTGCATTTTATTATCTTTTTCAGATATAAAATTGAAAAGTTGATGAATATAATTTTTCTCATATTTTTATGATTATAATTGATAAATCCGATAAACCGCAACATTGTTTTTCCCGATAAATTTCGAAATTTTTAACCTAAGTTTTTTTTTTTGGACATTATGAGTGTCATGGTATTTTTCTCCAGAATGTTCATAAGTTTAAATTTCAAATTTCAAATTTATTTGATATTTTGTGATTTATTTGAAGTTTATAGCATTTTATTGTAATTTTGGGTCCATTAATGAACAATTTTAAGAAATATGAGTTAATTATAGTCAAATAGTTAGTGGAGACTAATTTTGAGTCCTAAGAGGTTAGGGTAATTAACTTGTGCATAAATATGAATTTATGTAATTTATTGTGATTTTAAAAGGTTGAATCACGCAAATCCGTAAAAACCGTTTAATATACGATATTGGCTGCTTAAAGGCGATTTAGCATAAAATTGGGCATGTTCATTCTTATTATAATGCTGCATTTTATTTATGATTGTCATAATTTTATTTTATGTAATTTTTGAATTATGTAATTTCTACTTAGTATGGCCTTAGTTTTTAATTGGTATTACCCGAAATGTATGGGAATATCGATTCGGTTGTAATTTATTGTGATCTCGTATCACCGTTTTGTAATTTAATAGATTTATTTTATTTTAATTACAAATGTATAATAGGAAATTATGTAATTTGTTATGTAATTTATTTATTTCGGAGTTCCTTGAACACGGTGTCACTCAAGAAGGCAATACATAAAGACGGTGTTACCTCGAGATGCGTGTCAAAGCCGAAGATCAAGGGACCAATGGAGTTGGTTTCCGAATATGTAATAGTTAATTAGATTTTCTATTTTTAGGAAGGCCATACTAGGATTTATTTTATGCTTTGCATTTTATTTATATGTCGCATGCATCGCTAAATCGCCATAACTAAAACATGCATCATCTTTTTAATCGAGTTTATCGACCGTGTCAATTAAAATTATCGTAGTTCACCGCTTTAGTTCACTTAAAACGTGATAGATAATAAATTGACATGACCTCTCGCTAAAAATAAACAATTGAGACATAGCCTTACCAAATAGTAGAAACCATGAAAACCTATTTCGCGAGGGAGTGCACTCGGCCGGTACAAACCTTGTTACGTAGGGGAAGTGGGTGATAAATGTCTATCCACCGAATTCATGTTGATGAGGGTTTCATCGGCTACCCCGTGCCCAAGTTAATATGGGTTTGGATCATGGACACATTTATTCGAAATTTGGATTGAACTCAACAAAAGTTTTAGATAAGGGTTTCATCGCCTACCCCGTGCCCTTGTCGGATGTGTTTTGGGCTATAGATAAATATTAGAGTAATTTTATCGACCAAGAGTTCTAAAAGTAGAATCGATTAAAGAGTTAATCCACCGAGTTATATTGATAAGGGTTTCATCGGCTACCCCGTGCCTAACTTGATATGAATTTGGGTCTTGGAATCATTTATCTAGTTGGGTAGAGGTCACTAGATAAATGCAATAAAACTTGTTTAAATTAAAAATTTTTACGAGTATTATTATTATGAAAATGACATTTGTTTTACTCCTCTATTTTGTTTTGTAGACCGCTTCTATTTCTCATAACAAATGGCTACTCCAAACCCAAACGCCACACCTCTCACTAATACTTCATGGCTCCAATCCTTCATGGATCGTTGTAAACTTGAAAAGAATGGGTCAAATTTCTCCAATTGGGATGCCCAACTCAAATTAGCCGCCCAAGGTGACGACAAGCTTCGTTACCTCACCGAGGCCTCTCCACCCGAACCTAATGCTAGGTCGAGTGCCGCTACTAGGGAAGCATATGAGGCTTACCACAAGGAGTTCGCCGCAATGAAAAATGTGTTGATCTTTGCCATGGAGGCGGATCTCCAAAGGAGAGCCTTTAAGATGGGCACCGCTAATGAAATCTATTCCAAGCTTGTGACAATGTTTTCACAAACTCCGCGGATCGTCCAATATGAGGCGGCCGCGGCATTCTTTGATCTCGACTTTAAAGAGGGCCAAAAGGTTAGCCCTCACGTGCTCAAATTGATGGAGTTAGTCGAGACCTTGAAGATTCAAAAGGTTGAAATCCCCAAAGAACTCATTGTAGATAGGATTCTACACTCCTTATCCAAAGTCAAAGCGTATGTTCAATTCCGGGTGAATTTTAACATGCAAGACAAGGACGTGTCTCTTCAAGAGTTGCACAAGTTACTTGTGCAAGCCGAAAGAGACATGGGGTTAAATGTTAACCCACCTAAGGATGTGCTTAACATTAGCACCAAAAGCAAGGGGAAATTCAAGAAGAATGGGAAGAAGGGTAAGAAGCAAGCTCCCACTTTCACCAAAGCTAAGACTTATGAAGCTAGCACTTCCAAGATCAAGAAGGGTCCTCTTGATAAATGCCATTATTGTAATGGTGTTGGACATTGGAAAAGAAATTGTTCCAAATACCTTGGTGACATTAAAGCTGGAAAAATCACTCCAGTAGGTAAATGACTATCCTTTCTTTTATGTTTCTAATTCAACTATGGTATTGTGACACAAAGTTGTGATAATGTATCCCCTTTTTATTGTAAATAGGGCCTCCACCAAGCAAGGACAAGGGAAAAGAAAAGCAAGCTTGAGAAACCATCGAGAAGCTAGGAGTAACTTCCATGAAGCTTGGCTTTTTATTGTCTAATTTTAATTTATGTTTCGGATTTTAGAACCTTTTGATTTCCGTGTTCGACATGGAAATGTATTTTGGATATTGGTTTTATTTTGGATAATGGTGGCTTGGTTTGCAACCCAAGTCACCCGTTTTATCGTATTTTATCCTTGTTCTAAAATTCGCCTTTATATGCTTGCTCATAGAAACATATGATCATTCACTTAAAGTGATCTAATAGACAACTATAATGATGGGATTCATTATATGTCCACAAGCTTAAGGCTTGTGTATGATCAATTATAAAATAATGATTGAGTTGATGAACTCTCCTAAAGGGATGTCAACCACCAAGTACACTTATCAAATCTAAAAGAATTAGTCATCCTATGAGATAAGTCCTCCTTATACTTCATTATTTGTGTCTCATAAGCTATCTTTGAATCTCTAGTGTATTCATTCTAAAGATAGAGTGGGAGAAAAATGAAGACACAAAGAACACCAACAAGAAAAATTTGTGTACTTGTGTAAATGAGATCTACGCAAGGAAGAATAATTTGAATAAAGGTATATCTATTTATATAGTATAGACGAATAGATGAGATCTATGGTCTCGAATAGATCTACATGACAAAAGAGACCAAGTGAAGTAATCAAAAGAATATATTCTCAAGATAACTACACGAGGAGACCAAAAAAAAGTTTTGGAAGAAGAATGACTAATATAAAGTCTTAACAAGAGTTTTTATGAACAACATTTGACCAATAGTTTCAATATTGATATTTAGTTAAGAGCCTAAATGAAACAAAGTTGCATCCTCGAAAATAAATGAGATTTATGACCAAAAGGTTGCAAATGTTGATATGCCGATATCCACAAGAGCTGAGTTAAGTATTAACCACGATAATGTCATTACTTAACCTCATTATGAAAATGAAATGGTTAAACCTCCTTTCGAAAAGGGTATTTTGAGAAGGACGTGTATTAGATATAATTCACATTTAATCTAATGACATTGCCGCGCACCATTATAAAATGGATGAGTTAGAGATTAAAAATCTCTTTCCATAAGGTTAAGATGAAACCTCTTCAAAATAGGTATTTTGAAAGTATATGATGGGAACATATATGGTTTTATCTTAATAACTTAGCAAAGCAAAATATATTTCAATTCTTGAAATGTTTCAATTAAGTAGTCAATTGCGAAACATGTGGAATTAAGTGGGAGTTGGAAATTATCATGTGAAGACATGGAATTTAGTGGGAGCAATCATCTTGAAAAGTTTATAACTCATTACTCATTGAGAATGACGAGCTAATACTATTCTTTCATAAAGAAATATTTGAGTTTTCAATTCTGGATGAAAATGGACTATGATGAATCCAATCACATCATGAAATGTTGGATTGGTATTGAGATATACACATCGAATCAACGAGAAACATAGGTTATTCATGTCGATGAAAATGGAATTACCATAAGTGGTCATGGTCATTCAGTGAACCTAAGAATAGTTGATCATGATTATTAGTTACTAATGTTTCCGCCATTAGAATAATCATGCACATGTCCAATAATGATTCATATGCATAAGAGCATGATGAATCATTGGCAAGCCATAGAAGAATCGTCATGAACTCTCGAGGAGAATCTGATGAACGATTTCAGTGATTGAACAAAACACTCTGTTATGTGACAAAAGGTTGCACATATTAAAGTTCGAACACATGTAAGGATTTATGAAAATCCTAAGCTTTTCAAGCTAGAAGGAGAAATAAGAAGTTTGGAAAGGTACTTAGTTGAAGTAAGAAGTTACTCAAAACTAATATTTTCTAATATGCTAGGACTTGTGGGACGTGCTAGGCTAAATCTTCTTGACAATTGTTGCAAGACTCTACAAAATATTTACCTAGTGCATTGTGAGTAGGTGGAGTACTTGATCAGTGCAAGTTATATCATTCACCACAAAAATTCATTGGTTATGTGATAATCGACCAGGAAGTTCTTTCAAGATAAAGAACCCAAACCGAGGTTGGGAACCTATATGTGTACTTGGTGAGGATCATGCTATGAGAGATAACATGAATGTGAAGGAAAATACGATTAAAAGAAGTTTGAACACATGGACACATGGTATGTTAAACTTCCATCGCAATCGTCTGGTGTTTACACACTTACGATATATATCACAAGGTTGTGATATGGTATTGACTACTCGAATGTGATGTCGACATTTGTCGTTTGAGTTATTATTAACTCACCTTATACCTTGTTACATCCAAACGGGTTGTAGAGACAATTGAACCCCGTTAAAGTGAACACGGATTAACATAGTATTCGCCCATAGTCACTTGTATGAGGTGACGTCTCGAAGTGACTAGAGTGTGATGCGATTGATGGCAAGTTCAAGTGCCATGGAGTCATATGAGAATGATTGGTAGATCACATAGGCAGACTGTTAGGAACACTTTGTCGGGCCTTATGACCGCTTATATAGTTCTGGCAAATTTATATAGCCTGCTCGTGGCGAGAGCTACTATAGTATTCTAATGAGTCGATTCTTTTGACTAAAGACTGTTCGCCTAAGATGGCACAGTTTCAGATTAACTTTGATTTGTGTTACTACGACCTTCGTAAATGGGGTCAAATGGGCATATTTTGGGTTATGATAGCTGTGGCTAGTCGAAGGGAATGAGTGCGATAGGAATTGTCCATCCCTAGTCAGGGTTATAACAATATCTCAGGGCCACTCGAGGAGTAATGAACTGGAAATGCGTGGCCACGCTCGGAAAATATCTATGGTAGATAAATTCGGTCAATCAGTTATTCTCCAGATCGAGGAAACCACTCTCGATATGATCACTTGCAAGTACGACCTGAAAGACACCTTGCATTGAGTGGGAGATAGTAATAGGACAAGAGAATTGGTCACGTATACTTGTCGAGGACAAGTGGGAGATTGTTGGAATATGTGTCCTCCGAAAATAATGCGATCACAACTGTCGATCATGATGATCACATGTTTAAGTCTCATTTTAAAGAATACAATTGGGAAGTAATATTTTACTGTCAACTGGTCCACACATATCGGTAATGATTGGCTGACTAGAGTTTGACATTACTGTCGTGCGACGGTGGTGATCAGTTGATCCCCTTAGGTCATACCTAAAGGGTAACACTCTTAATTGAATATTTAATTGATCGTATGACGATACGGGTTAATTAAATTACTTAAAATTGACGGAAGATTTTGGAAGTAATATTTACGTGTCTCATTGTAATTTGATTAAATAAGATACGGTCTAAGTAATCGAATTGTTTTATTACTTAGATGAAATTATTGTTTAAGGAAACAATTGCATTTGAATGAATAAATTATTATAAATACAAGATGTTGTGATTTATAATTGGGAAAATATTTTGGTACAAGTAATTATGAATTACCAAGTCGATTTTGTATATGACGTATTTTTATTAATGCGTTGATTTTTAATATGTTAAAAATACATAACATTTTTACATGACATGTTACATGTGACAAATTGACAAAATAATGTGTAAAATGGATTTTCCATTTTACACTAAATGGACCGAAATAATGGGGAGTATTAGGAATATATTATGTTAATTATGTTAGTGGCAAACATAAAAATATTAGCCTAATACTAGTCATGCATACCTACATGATCTTGTGAAGACAACCTTTTGCATGCATTGGCCATTCCCTCCCCCTTCTACCCGGTTTTGTGAGTGGGAAAATGCCATGAGTTTTTTCCTCTAATTTTACCTTATACATTATATCAAATGTAAAAGGATTATTTATTCATTGAACATCTAAAAATAAGAGTTTTTAGTGAGATAAAATCTTCCTCCTTCTCCCTTTCTCTTAACCGAAATATTGAGAGAACAAAATAATATTTTGGTCAATTTTATACAAAATTAATATTGTTCTAGTAATAATAATATTAATTTTATTAATTTGTTACTTTGGGTATTAATCCTTGGGAGGGATTCTCTACTTGAATCCTTGTTCATCCATTTAAGGAAGCTCAAGAACAAGTGAGTAGGAGAACTCACTTGTGCCCAAATAATCCGAAATCTTCAATGTAAGATGATGATTTCTTCTTTAATTTTATTATTGTTTGCATGCATAAGATCAACATTTAATTTTATGACTAAACTAAATCAACACATATATGAATATGTCAAGTAATGAGATATAGATTTCCAACACTAATGATTAGGGAAAATCGTCTATACTCGATATACTGTCAGTTTATATGCATGCAATGCAACATCCATTAGATTAATCCTAACAAGTGAGAATTAGACTAAGTCGGTTAAACATGTAGTTTAGCATACAATTGGGTCGAATTGGGATTTAACATTCAATTACATATGAAGGCATACAAATGATATGATACAAGAAATACAATAAATACAATAATGAAAATTACAATAATTACATCGGATTTAATGAATTATGTCGAAAATACTTTTAAAACGGATAATTTGGAAAAGAATAAATAAATAAATTAACGAACAGGAATTAAGGTGATACTACGATTTATAGTTAGTTAATACGTAATTAGTAAACTAGGTCAAGGCAAAACGGGAGTTCAGAGACAGAAATCAACCAGGAACAGGCGCAGCAGAGCTGGCGCAGCATTTGCTACGTCTGTTCCTTGGCTCAGTTCTGGCTGTGAAGCCGGAATTGCAAATCGTTAATGTTAATTGGTGAATTTAATGATTGATTATGAACGATTGACTTGGATGAAAGTGATTAACATGCTATTTAGATGTGATTAAGTCATAAAAACAGTAAACACGAATGAAACTAATTAATACAAATTAATTACATGATTAAAAGGGTTAATTAATGAATTGAACAAACTAATTAGGTTAAATAAAATGAATTAATGATGAATATGATAATAAAACAGGTGGAAATATATCAAAGATCGAGTTGCAGAGATCCAATATGAATGAATCGAGTCTTTAAAACCCGGATTGACTTTAATGACGAAAACACGCAAATATGAATTACTTGGGATTTAAGTCGGGATTTAATGGCGAATTAAATACTAATGATGATGAATAATATGTCAAATTATTATGTTAAAATCGTTACGTTAAAGAATCAGAGAACAAACGAAATAAAAGAAACGAATTGACAAAAGACGAAGGAAGAAGAAAGGAAGCAGGAACTGCGGCAGCCTCACGAAGAGGCGCAACAGGTGCTGCGTCCCTTCGAAGAGGCGCAGCAGTTGCTGCGTCCTTTCTCGACGTCTGTCTCGTGATAACTCGTAAAAAGAGATTTAAAGCATGGTTTTATAAATCAGTTTTAAAAATACTTTCGACATAAATCTTACATTATGATTACAATAAATAAAGTACAATAAACAAAAGAAGGATTTACACCCTCACACTTATATGTTTGATGAAACTAGATGAACTAAGTTAACGATTAGTGATGCTCGACTCGAATGTAGACGAAAGTGCCCTCTTAAGAGGAAAACGAATAAAGTTGATTAAAGTTGATTATGGTGGTGTTGGTCAAATTGGCCGGTCATGCAAAACGAGACTGGTACTCAGAAAGATCCGAGCTTACGTGGTCGAAAGTTCAAGCACGTAGACGCCAAAAAGTAAGAACGTGGTCTAGAATGCAAAGGGAGAAGAGAAGGGCGGGCACTCGCGTGAGAAATATGTGAGACCGAAGGTCTCTATTTATACTAATCACACGGAGGAAGTAGGGTTTTTCGGAGAAACTTTGGAAGTGAATCTCGAAAAGATATGAAAAGATACGAAAAATACGCAGAAAAGGACTTGGGAAGAGGCGCAGCAGGCACTGCGTCTCTTGGAAGAGGTGCAGCACTTGCTGCGTCCTTTCCCAAGTGGTTTCCTCCTGCGGAAGAAAGATTTCCGTGTTTAGTTTATGGAATAACGGATTAATCTTGTTTTCCTTAATATTTTGTGTGAATATTACGGGAAATTCTTTACCAAAGATTAAAGATTGTAAAATATGGAATAGAAATATCCGGAACATTCCAGAACATTCTGACTCGAGATTTTAACGTTTATCAGAAAATGAAGACGGTTTTAGGCCCGGACTCCAAATGTACTCTAATTACTGCCAAAACGAGCGTATCGGCGCGTAGATGACAATTAAGAGGTAGACACAAGTGTTTGAGCGATCACTTAAAGATAAACTTAGGAACTGTCACAAATCGTTCCGCGTACCAAACATGCAGCCCAATCATCACCGGGTGGTTTGCGGGAGGTGCAGAAATGAGGTATATACACTTGGCCAATCTCGATAGTTGTCAATCACTTTCTTAAGGATTGTGACAACGTTCTTGTTTGCCGCCTCTACCGCGCCGTTAGTTTGTGGTCTATATGGCGAGGAATGGTGGTGCTTGATCTTGTACTTGGCTAGCAATTGCTCAGTCTCAGCTTGGAAATGTGATCCATTATCACTAATGATCTCATGTGGGCAACCGTATCGATAGATGATATTGTTTTGTATGAACTTTGCCACATTCTTGGCCGTGAGACTAGTGTAGGAAGCCGCTTCTACCCATTTGGTGAAATAGTCGATTGCCACCAGAATGAAACAGTGATCTCCTGTTTCGGCTGGAGTAATCTTTCCAATGATGTCGATTCCCCAAGCATAAAATGGCCAGGGGGATGTCAAGGTGTAAAGTAATGAAGGAGGGACGTGTTGCACATTTCCGAAGATTTGGCAATTGTGGCAATGTCTTACATATTTGATGCAATCGGATTCCATTGTGGTCCAATAATACCCCAAACGTGTGATTTTCTTTGTCATCATGGGCCCACTCATATAAGGACCACATTCTCCCTCATGGACTTCTTCCATCACCTTTCGTGCCTGTGAATGATCAAGACAGCATAAGATTACACCAAGAGGTGTTCTTTTGTATAACTCTCCTTGCATGAGAACGTATTGAGAAGCTAGTAAGTGCATGGTGCGTTGTCCCCTTTTGTCCATATTCGGTGGATAGGTGCCATTGCGTTTGAAGTTTAGGATTGCTTGGAACCAAGGTTCCTCTGTGATTTCTTCTTCATCGGTGATTTGGTGCACATAAGCCGGTTCTGACCGTCGTTCGATGCATAAAGGCATTTCTACCATATTATCCGGCATATTGATCAAAGATGCAAGTTTTATAAGAGCATCTGCAAATTGATTCTCCTCTCGAGGTAGGTGTAGGTAGGTCACTTGATCAAAGAATTGGGCAACTTGGTCTATTCTGGATTGATAAGGTGCTAAGCTCTCACTTCGAATTTTCCAAGATCCCTTGACTTGGTTGATGATTAAAGACGAATCTCCGTGTACTCGAAGAGTTTTGATGCCTAAACCTACTGCCGCTTGTAGTCCAATGAGACAAGCTTCGTATTCTTCCGCGTTATTTGTCACCTCGAAGTCGAGCTTGACAGAGATTGGTGTATGCTCGCCTTCAGGAGAAATGAGCGACACTCCTATTCCAAACCCTCTTAAGTTCGATGCCTCATCAAAGTAAAGGTCCCAGGAGTCTACATCGGTTTGGAGTATATCCTCATCTGGAAATGACCAAGTGTCTATTGTTTGTGCATCATTGATGGGATTTTCTACAAAGAACTAGGCAACGGCACGCCATTTTATAACTTTCAGAGGTACATACTTCAGGTTGAACTCTGATAGCATCAAAGTCCATCTTGCTAGGCGTCCATTGAGAACGGGTTTCTCGAAGAGGTATTTGACATGATCCATTTTGGAGTATATTTTGACGGAGTAGCTAAGCATGTAGTGTCGTAGCTTCTTCGTCGCCCACACAAGAGCGAGGCATGTCTTTTCGAGTGGTGTATATTTGCACTCGTACTCCAAGAACTTCTTACTAAGGTAGTAGATATCTCTTTCTTCTTTTCCTACGGTTTGGGCTAGCATGGCGCCCATGGCTGTTTCAGTCACCGTGAGATATAAAGCAAGAGGTTGATCTCGTTAAGGTGGCATGAGCACTGGTGGTTTGGCTAGTATCTCCTTGATTCGGTCGAATGCCTTTTGACAGTCATCATTCCACATGGTGTGATCTGTTTTCTTTAGCTTTTTGAAGATAGGTTCGCAGATCATGGTGAGTTTCGATATGAATCGACTTATGTATTGCACCTTACCTAGGAATCCTCTAACTTTTTCTCTGTTTGAGGTTGCGGCATTTCGATTAAGGCCTTAATCTTGGAAGGGTCTATTTCTATACCTCGTTGGCTAACAACGTACCCTAAGATTTTACCAGATGTCACCCCGAATGCGCACTTCTGAGGGTTGAGCCTCATGTTATACTTTCGTAGCCTTGAGAAGAATTTGTGAAGGTTCGCAATGTGCCCCTCTCTATCCTTGGACTTGAGGATCATGTCATCTACGTATACCTCAACTTCTTTATGCATCATGTCATGTAAGAGTGTAGTTACGGTGCGTTGAAATGTAGCTCCGGCATTGATTAACCCAAACGGCATAACCGTGTAGCAATTGGTGCCTCATTGAGTGACGAAGGCGGTCTTGTGCATGTCCTCTTCGGCCATCTTGATTTGGTTATAACCCGCATACCCATCCATGAAGGATAACAACGCGTGATCTCCTGTATTGTCAACCAATATGTCGATGTGTGGTAGAGGAAAGTCATCCTTAGGGCTTGCTTTGTTTAAGTCTCTAAAGTCAACACAAACACGGATTCTCCCATCCTTTTTGGGTATGGGTACTATGTTAGCTACCCAGTCTGAGTACTCGGAAACTTTGATGAACCCGGCTTTGAATTGCTTATCGACATCTTCTTTGATCTTAAGAGCCCATTCTGTTCTCATTCGACGAAGCCTCTGTTTTACGGGTTTGAAACCTGGTTTGATTGGGATTCTATGCTCTGAAATGTCCCTGTCGATCCCTGGCATGTCTTTGTAGGACCAAGCAAAAACATCTTTGAACTCGTGTAGGAGGTCTATGAAACTGACCCTTTCAGTAGAGCTCAAGGTAGTCCCTATCCTAAGTTCTTCGGGTTCTAGTTCGGTTCCTACATTGATGGGTTCAGTGTTCTCTATTACTGGTCCCCCTTCCCCCTCTTGTAGTATTTCTTTGGCTATGTAGGGAGGTATTTCGATCAAGTCTGGGTCTGGGTCATCCTCAGTATCATCGTAAACAGAATTGCATGCGAAATAACACGAAGAGTAAACAGAACCTGATTTATTCATATTAAAGTTTGATAAAAGTTGAAACAAAGAAGCCATCTGATCAGTAGTCAGTGGCGGTAAAGGGACAGTCATTGGGACATTTTCCGAAATACTGTTACTACTTGATGCTAAGCTAGGAGAAACAAGGGGAATGGGGGTGACGACAGGAGGAGACCTTCTACGGACTTCTCTAGACTCCGACTTTGATTCCGACTCTGACTCTGACTCGAATTCATCGTCTTCTGGTTCTCCTTTGAACATCTCTCCTTCTCGAGTGGTGAGTTTGAAGAGTCTTCATTGATTGTTTCTCCACTATATCGACTTTCTCCATCCTTTCTTCGGATTCGGATTGATTTCTGTGATTAACGCGGTAGGGTTGAAGTGATCGTCTTGAAGTATCATGGTAATGATCTCATCCTGCGCGGCTCTAATAAATCGATCTTCTCCAAATAGTAGACTAACAGCTTGTTCGTCTAAGCAAGGTGCTTGATGAGTCTTGACGGTAGGAACCGTTTCTGGAGGAATGAAGTAGCAATCGTGAAAGATCTCGATTCCGGCTAGCTTCCTCTCGAGACAGTGCCAAGGTTCGGGAAATCCGTGAAAGAGTTCTTGACTCCCCTCCCTAACGAAGTATCCATTTAGGGTAGGGAGATAGGGTCGCATTTGGATTCCTACATTCTTGCGGTTTTGAACTTGGGTGAGCATCTCGAGAACTTCCTTTTTAGAGGGCTTGTACCCTAATCCAAGTGGTAACCTTTGTGAGTTGCCTTCCTTGTAGGGTTCAAAGGTGTTTCCTCGGATTGGATTCAAAGGCATTCCCGGGAAGTATCCCTGGAATTTGAGCATGTGGTTGACCACCAAATTGGAGTAGGGATTGAAGTATAAGGGTGCCAACTCACTTTCTATGACATTTATGCTATGGAAGCCCCCAAGCTCATATACTGGATCCGCAAGTACTTGATTACTTGACCTCTTTTCAATTATTGCCTTGATGGGTGACGAAGTGATCGTCACTACCTTACCATTTAGTGGAATCTTGATTTTCTGGTGGAGGGTGGATGTTACCGCTTTGGAAGCGTGAATCCAAGGTCTTCCCAGAAGTATGTTAAAAGATGCTTCAATGTCCACTATTTGGAAGTTAACCTTTCGTTCAATCGGCCCTGTGGCTATGGTTAGGTTAATAAGTCCTACTACCTTTCGTCGTGTATCATCATATGCGCGAACACCCTTGTTGGTAGGGGTCCAATCCGACACTTTCATGCCCAATTTGTATGCCGTTTTCAAGGGTATGACGTTGACTATGGAGCCATCATCTACCAAAGTCATTGGCACATTCTTCTTTAAGCAAATAACGGTGATGTATAGAGCCAAGTTATGACTAGCACCGAAGGGTGGTAAATTTTCATCCGAGAAAGTAATAGGATTACTTAGCTTTGGTGATTCTTGGAAACCCAAGTTGACCACGTCATCGGGTGTGGAGTTATGTGCCACATTTAGTTTGGCCAAGGCTTGCAGTAATGCTTGGCGATGTGGGAATGAGCATACCACTAGTTGCCAGACTGAAAGATTAGCCTTTGTCTTCTGTAGTTGCTTTAGTAAATGGTCAGTAGAGGTATATTCGTTATCATTTGGTGTGACAACACTAGCATTGGGGATTGGACCGTTTGCTATAGGACCATTTTGAGAAGTGTTTTGGTATGGACGTCCCGAACGAGTGAGGTGGTCCACATCTTGATCCTCACTATTTTGGACTATTTCCTCACTGACTTTGACTAGGTAGTGTTCAGTGAGATACTCATCTTCATCATCGTCAGCCCATACTCCATTGATAGTAGCAAGTTCCCTCATTCTCATGATCTCAGCCTCTAATTTGATAATTTGGTTGATTAATTCATCAACCACGGATACTACTTCTTGCATCGTAGCATTTTGAGAGAAAATTAGTGGCGCACGTTCTTTAGGTATTGCATTGGGATCACGTAAGGTTGCCACTACACTTTCCAATTCCGAGACTTGCCTATTCACGCTTCTTGCCCATGGGATGAAATCGGTGATGGTTGGGGAAATGGTAGAGTAGTTCTCTTCTTCTTCTATTGCGTGAATTTCACATTCGACTGGAGAAATGAGGTGTGAACAATCTAAGGTAGATTCTTCACTTGTAATCACCAGAATTCCAAGAGGATTCTGAGTGTTGTTAGGCTTGCCTCCAGGCGGTATTGGTAGGGGACCATCTTCAATCATGTTTTGGAGTACATTTTCCAGCTTATAGCATTTTTCTGTGTCCCTTACCTCTATGATATTCGTAGTAAGAATTCTCGTCCCAGAACTTGGATTTCTTTTCTGGTTTAGGTGTAGGGCCAATGGGTTGAAGCTTACCTTGTTTCATCAATCTCTTTAGAGCATTGGAGTATGTATCCCTAAGATTTGTGAATTTCCTTGGTGGCGTACTCTTCTTTGATGGCTCGAGAAGGTTAACTTTATCAGTCTTGCTAGTAGAGCCGTAAGAACGACTCGTTGAGCCTTGATATCCACGACCTACCGTTTTGGACAAGAGTCCTTTACGGATGTCATCTTCGATCCTTGTTCCTAGTACGGTTAAGTCTTTGAAAGTCTTAATGTTTTGGTACCTCAAATGACATGCATAGATGGGCTTTAAATTGTCCACGAATTTCTTCACGAGGGTAGCTTCATCCGGACGTTCAACAAGTTGGGTACTAGTCTTCCTCCACCCACTTAGGAAGTTGGTGAAACCTTCTTTGTCATTTTGGGTAAGAACCTCTAGAGTACGCATATTGACTTGGATCTCGGCATTATCCGCATATTTCTTAGTAAACTCAATTGCGGTGTCGTCCCAGGTAGCAATCTTCTTGTGTTCCAGAGAATAGAACCATTGTCTTGGGATGGTGTCAAGAGATGAAGGAAATATCCTTAAGAACATCTCGGGTTTAATGCCTTTGATAGACATGTAATCCTTGAAAGCACGGATATGGTTCAAAGGGTTTTCATGCCCCTTGAATTTAGGGATATCCGTCATGTTGAAATTGGTTGGCAATTTGGAGCTCACGGCCTCGTACTTGCGGTTATTTTCCCTATAGATGTCGTCCCCTTTGAGGTACATTAATTGTTCCTCCAAATATTGGAGTCGTTGCTCAGCTGCAGTTATACCTACGGGAGGGTTGACCTCGTGATTTTCATTCCCGAAGTCATTCATGAATTCATCAGCCACCTCACTTTCTCGAGGAGGCAATCTCGTTTCCACAGCATATATTCGGCCTTCGATTGTGTCGAGGCGGTCGTACACTTGGTCTTGAGTGACTTGGAGACGAGCTAGCGCAGTTAGGATTTGATCATTACCATTCGGGTTTTGGTTGTTGTTGTAGGAAATATCGGTATACTTCCTTTAAGATTATTAGGATTATTAACGAAATTATGATTATGAAAACTAGTCATAAATGAAATTTACATAAACAAAAAGAAGAGATTAATAATCAACCTTTGGTCCTAGCAAATATGGCCTAAGAACAATATCGAATTGATATTCTCCTATTAGTTGCACCCAAGATGCTCCGAGAAATGCCCCTCAAATTGCTAGAATGAGATCCCCAAATTTTACTAATTAATTTAGGGTTTTTTGTGTTTTGTTTGATGAGAGAATATTAGGTCAAAAATTAGGTTAGAAAAATGAGTCCACTCCTCCCTTAAAACCGTGTGAGGGAGTGAAATAGGGTAGATTTTTCTTTCCTATTTTTCGGCCAATCCAACCGAAAAATAAGAGGAATTATCTTCTTATTTTCGGTTTTTCAACCTACCAAAAATAATGAGATTAAATCTTCTTATTTTGGTAGTTTACAAAATGTATATAAAGTGTATTATTTATAAATTGTCATTTATTTTATTCCGTATTAATAAGTCTACACACAACAGCTTGCAGTCGATTTATTAATACCGGTCAGTAATAATTTATTATGACAATCTCGTATAATATATACTTTAACTATAAATATCGCATATTTATAATTAGCTAATTAAATATAACCGATTACGTTTAATTACAAATTAACATCTTAATTCGTTTAAGCTAACATTATATACATTAATTAAATATAACAGTTTATATTCAATTTACGAATTTGACAGTTAATTCGTCTCAGCTAATATTATTTATTTATATTAAATAATCATCTCATCATCACATTGACTAACTGTTTAGTCAAATACATGGACTAACCTTTTAGTCATATAAGGCATCAATGTGATTACATTTCCATAATCACATCTCTCAAACACATCCTTTAGGTGTGACTTTTAGGGACCAGTTGATCACCGCCATCAGTATGATAATAACGTCAAACTTTCTAGCAAGCCAACCGTTATTAAGTAATCGTTAATCAACTGATAAAATACGAAGTATACCCTTGTGAACCTATAAGAGATTTATAAATGTTATCACACTAATTGTGGAGGACACAAGCTCCAACAATCTCCCACTTGTCCTCACAAGTGTATGTGCGATAACCGATTCTCATATCCTAAAATTTCTCCCACTCAATGTAAAACAATTTGCAAAATCCGTATTCACAAAGGTCGTATTTTACAAGTGATCAATATCAAGAGTGGTTTCCCCGACTAAAGAGTAACTTAACTGATAAACGAATCATCATTCGAGCATGGCCATGCATTTCAGTTACAACTCCTCGAGTGGTCCTGAGAAATAACTAAACCTGATAAATGTTGGATATTTTCTTCAACTCGAATCCTGCAGATTTAAGCATAGCATGAAATGACCCAGAAAAAAACTGCTTTGCCTCCTGTTACGGCAGACCATGAGAAAGCAACAAAAGTCACCCAAAAACTGCCTTAATCTCAAGAGACAGTCGATAGTCAAGAGATTCGACTCTAGGAACACAATGGACGTCCAATCCACGACCTGGCACCGAATGTTTTTAAACATTTAGGACTCCATTACGTTGTCACAATTTTTGTCCTACGAGATATCGTTATAACTCGTATCTGTGATCGATCAGCCAACTGTTTGACTTATGGCTCGTTGAACCCACCATCAATCGACTGCACAATATAATAGCCAGAGTTATCAGCTCATGTAGGCGATTACGGACCAAAACAAATATAATGTAATTCAGTTCACTTTGTGGCGTTCAATGTTGTCGGTACAATCCACATGAAAAACAAAATATGAAATAAAACGATGAAGTTATAAATAGTATATGAAAAAGAAAATGTATCTAATTCATAATCAACTACTACAACTCAGGAACACGTTTAATTCCCATGGAAATAACGTGCCCTTCATGCTTATCATAATTCAACGGTTTAGTGGGAGGATCCGCAATGTTGTCATCCGAAGCTATCTTGTCAATCACTATCTCCTCTTGCTCCACGTAATCACGGATCAGGTGAGCTTTCCGATGTACATGTCTAGACTTGTTGCTAGACTTAGGCTCCTTAGCCTGGAAGATGGCACCTCTATTGTCACAATAGATGGTGATCGGGTCATTCGAACTAGGAACTATCATAAGTACTTGTAAGAATTGACGCATCCATATAGCTTCCTTTGCTGCTTCCGAAGCGGCATAGTACTCGGATTCAGTAGTAGAATCTGCTACAACATCCTGTTTGGAACTCTTCCAGCTGACCGCAGCACCATTAATAGTGAAGACGAACCCGGGCTGAGATTTTAAATCATCTCGATCCGTTTGGAAGCTAGCATCTGCGTAACCGATTGCGCATAGCTTAGTATCTCCTCCATAAGTCAATACCCTATCCTTAGTCCTCCGTAGGTACTTAAGGATGTTTTTAACAGTTATCCAGTGTGTTTCACCTGGATTCGTTTGGTATCGACTCGCCATACTCAATGCATATGCCACGTCTGGACGTGTGCATATCATGGCATACATGATTGATCCTATAGCTGATGCATAAGGAACACGACTCATGTGCTCAATCCCTTCAGGCGTCGTGGGTGACTGAGACTTGCTCAAATGCATCCCAGATGTCATTGGAAGGTTCTCCTTCTTGGAGTTGGTCATGCTGAACCTTTCAAGAATCTTATCCAAATAAGACTCCTGACTCAGTGATAACGTCCGTCGTGATCTATATCGATAGATATGGATTCCCAATATGCGTTGTGCCTCACCCAGATCTTTCATCTGGAAATGGTTCTTCAACCATCCTTTAACCGAAGATAAGAGACGAATGTCATTCCCAATCAAGAGTATGTCATCGACATACAATATCAACAAAACAATCTTGCTCCCACTCGACTTGATATATAAGCATGGTTCCTCGACCGATCGAGTGAAACCATACTGTTTTAGCAGGATTTTCCCTGAAAGGATCCGGCTTGATTATTGAGTAATAAGGGTGTCTAGTTCAATAAATTTAGAATAATAGTATGAGTAAATAACAAGGAAGAATTAAGTATAAATAATATTGTTTGTATTACTTTGATAAGCTGATCACAAACTCGTGTATACAATTGAATATTCAAGAAAGAGTAAGAGATAAATTGTAAATAATTGATGAATAATAATATATCCTTTATAATTGTTAGATCATGCTATTTATAGTTCTTCATATGCTAACGTCGCATTCAACCTCAACGTTCCCCTTGATCGTTGGAGTTGTTAGCTAGAAAATAGGGCACATTCCCTATTAATACGGTTGACTCGTTCTTCTTCAACAAACCGTTGTTCTTTTCCTCTTGCACGTTCTGATTTGCTAAGATTATGTGCTCTTTGTAGTTGGACTTGGTCTTCCATGAGAGTAGGACGTGGTTATTTGTTCATATAACTGTATTTCTTGTTTGTCAATTTAATCCAGCCTGCTTAAGTGTCCTGCCAGGCTATTCTACACTTACCATCAGGCTTTTCTTCTAGGATTTAGTGGCTTGCTTATCTTGTGGTACTCTTCATCTGCCAAATAGTAATTAGATTTGTCCGGTCCCTGGTTGCCCCAATCAGCCTAATAAGGTCAGGCTAAATTGGAGTCAGACCAGGCTAAATTGGGCCTAACAATTGCCCCTTGACATTTTACCCGTGCTGGATCAGGCCAGGGGTGAGATGTCAATTTATCGGGTTAAACAATAAAAAGAATTATATTTACTCAATGACTCTTAGACTCCTAGTGACCGTTAATCACTGCAATGGCTAATTACATGATGTCATGCTGACAGTTTTGTGTTTTCTAGGGTTTTTGCACCGTTACTCTTCTTCTATAAATACGGTAATTGTGATGAGTTTATTTTTCACCAAAATTCTTCCACTTTTCTTGCTAAGTCTTGTCTAAAATTCTTCCCTATATCCCAGGAATTCCAGTTTGCTAACTATAATTTCTCATTAAGTAACATTAATTTATCACGATAAATAAAACAATAAAGGATATGGGAGCCAAAAAGCGTCCTGCTTCCCAGAAAGCTGCGGCTGAACCTGAACCTACAGACGTCCATGAGAAGGAGGTGGTTGAAATTGATCCTCCTGCTCGTTCTATTGCGTTTAAATACCAAGATTCTGTTTTTTCTGCTCTTCAATCTCTGGACCCCTATTTCCCTGTTGAAAACCTATTGAAAACGAAC
Organism: Silene latifolia; assembly: GCF_048544455.1. NCBI lineage: Eukaryota > Viridiplantae > Streptophyta > Magnoliopsida > Caryophyllales > Caryophyllaceae > Silene > Silene latifolia. The sequence continues at coordinate 110,547,071 of NC_133531.1, forward strand.
TATGATAGGGTTTTAAGGGAGAAAAAATTAATTCCTGATTCGGCTGAGGTTGGATTCCTGAGTTTTGTCCAGTCAGAGCTAATTGGGTGTCACCCGGTTAGTTCTGTATTTATGAATGGGCGTTCAAAGCAGGTTGTAAGTTACCTTTTACTTCTTTAATGATTGATACTATTCGTGCCATGGAAGTATCACCTTTCCAAATCATGCCAATGGTTTGGAAACTTGTCCACTCTATTGAAAATTTATGTACTAAACATAAACTTGTAATTACTATTAACGATATCAAGGCAGTATATCATATGAAAAATCCTTCTACCGGTCGTTTCAATTTGAGAATTAAGTCGAAAATGTCTCCATTAATTACTAACCTGGACTCTGGAGATGATAAAAGCTGGGCAAAGACTTTCCTGTTTATCCTGGATTTGAAAGTCCGGGGTCAGGCTTTGATTATTTGAGATATCCTCCTTTGGAGAGTGGTAGGTTTCCTGTATTCTTAATTTGCATTTTATATTATACGAAATTGGAATATTTAAGTTTTACCTATGCATTTTTGGTGATATTTGCAGCTCCTGACTGGAACTTCGACCCTCTTGACGAGGAAGCTATTTCAAGGATAGAGGCCTTTCTTTCTATTCCTGAGTAAGAGAGGGCTTAGCACTGCTAGTCAGGCGGGGGATTTATTGCCCTGGTATATGAAGACTAAGCTGAGTGTGGTTAAAGTACCCAAAGGCAAGCCTAGCTCCACTTCTCTTTCCTGTATGTCTTCTATATGTCTTTGTGTTGATTGTTGTCTTCTTGTCGCTCCTCTTCTGATATTTATATGTATTTTTATACATTCGGTATACTGAGATCTTCGCTAGGTTAGCCACTTGACTAGCAGTAGAGTTGAAAGTTGGGGTTGCTAGGATTCTTTGAGCAGTCCAGAGCCGAGAAGGCTAGTGGGAGCGACAAGACGCTTGACATTTTAGTTTACGATGTCCGGCCTCCCCGGGAATCGCCCGGCTAGTATCACCGAGAGGTCGTTCGGGCTTCCAAAAGGAGGAGGGAAGTCATCATTCTGAAGAGGAAGGGAGAGAGAAAGAGCCTATTCGAGCTCGGCCAATCGAAGTGTCGGGAGGTGTCTGCTCGGATGGACGATATGGATGCTGCCCGGGCGCAGATAAATGATTTCTCTGCTAGTATGAGCAGCCAGCTTTTATCTGACAATACCCTTGAGTCTTCTACTAAAGTGGTTTCTATCTTGTCTTCTTTTGTGACAAAGGCTGCTTCCCTTGCTTCTCAAGCTAAGGAGGTTAGTTGCAAAGGGACTTTTTAATTATTATGTGTTCTTTGTGTTGCTTTATGTTTGGCTGATTGACTTTCTTTTGTTTTTCTGTAGGCATTGGATCTTTGGGTTGGCTCTTTGTCGGCTCGGGGATGCCCGGCTAGGATTTACGGCTTGGAAGATAAATTAGATAAAGTTAACCGTGAGCTGCACACATCCAGGGGTAATGAGGTAGTACTTCAATCTCAGCTGGGGTCGGCTAGAGAGGCATCTAAGGCTGCTTTGGTTTGTGAGGTGGCTGCGAAAAACGCTGAGAAAGTTGTCAGGCAAGAGCTCGAGGCTGCAAGGGGAGAGCTGGAAACCGTCAAGAAAGAGTTGGCTGCCGAGAAGCGAGCATGCGAGATCACCGAGGAAGAATGAAGATCTTGGCGAAAAGGAGCCGGTAGAAGCGCGACTTCTTTGATCTTTGCTCGGTTTCTTTGGGAAAGGCCGGGTTGAAGCTATGAGGGATCCGAAATCTGATCGGGCTAAGTGGGATCCGGATCTGGATGAAGCAGCTCTAGACGCCCAGTATCCTGACTTGGCCAATATGGGGCATGAAGATGAAGTGGATTCTCCTCCTTCCAAGGAGAAATCTGGTGATCAGGAAATGGTGGATGGTTGTGAGTCGGTTACTGGTTCGAAGCCTGTTTAGATTTGTGTTTTTGCTTTTCGTTTTGGCCCATCCAGGGGGGATGTTCCTGGAATGAATATTTATTAGGTATGTGGTAGGGCTGGTTTTTTTGAATGAATATTTTGTTTTTGGTTTTTGAATTAATATTTGGTCTTTGTTGGTTTCTTTTTGTGTTTTGATAAGGTTTATTTGTAGCGTAGGATGTGTACTGGATCGCGCTTATTCGACTGATCGGGCCGATTTTTGTCTTGGATCGGCCGGTGCTTTGTGTCATGGGTGGGGTTATTGCACATGTCGGAGGGCTTATGTCCCTTGCACATGCGGAGGGCTTATGACCCATCTATGTTATACAATCCAGGAAAAGGTTTTTTCAGGTTTGTATATTAAATTGAGCTCAGTATTTTAAGGCCTATTTTTGCAACTGAAAGTTGGATATTAGTGGGGTGGCCCCCAATCTTTAAAATTTGTTTTAAGTAAAGTACAGTATGCAAAACGAATATTGAAGATTCTACTCTTTAAATGGAAATACGAGAATATTGATAAGTACTTGGGCACATAGTGGAAAAAATCATATAAGGCATTTATTCATATAATGGAAAATATCATACATTTAGTTTCATATCAGGTCAAGCAGAAAGTGGTAAGGTAAAGATTATACCTGGGCTGGGGAATATATTTTATATGTAAAATAGTTTTAAATGTGCGATATTCCAAGCTCTTGGGATCATTTCGCCGTCCAGGGTTTGTAGCCTATAAGCTCCCTGGCCGACTATTGAGTCAATCAGGTAGGGACCTTCCCAGGTTGGGGCCAACTTGCCTGCGTTTTTCTCCTTTGTGTTCTGAAAAACTTTCCTGAGAGCAAGGTCTCCTACCCTGAATACTCTAGCTTTGTGATCTTGTTGTAGCTTTTGGCAACTCTTTGCTGATATCTTTGCCATTCTAATCTTGCTGCTGCATCTCTTAGTTCTTCCGTCAAGTCCTAGTTATCCTCCATTAGAGGTATATTGCCCGTTATTGTATTCAGGCTGCATCTGGCTGATGGAATGTCGACCTCTGCTGGGATTACTGCTTCACATCCATAGACCAAGGAGTAGGGAGTTTGGCTTGTGGATGTTTTAGGCGTGGTTCTGTCAGCCCAGAGGACCAAGGGGAGTTCTTCAGCCCATCTACCTTTCCTTCTTTCTAGCTTCTTCTTTATGCAACTGATTATTACTTTGTTACTAGATTCTGCCTGGCCGTTAGCTTTTGGATATCCTGGTGTTCTTTTTCCCACGAATTGCGTGCCATTGTCGCATACTATTTCAGAAGGGATGCCATATCTACATATGATGTTGCGTTTGATGAATGCTATGACATCCTTTTCTTTGACTTGCCTGTATGAATCAGCTTCTATCCACTTGGAGAAGTAGTCAGTCATTGCTAGCATAAAGACTTTTTGCCCTGGTGCTTGGGGTAGTTTTCCTACTATATCCATGCCCCACTTCATAAATGGCCAGGGGGCGGATAAGGAATGTAGTTCCTCAGATGGCTGGTGGATCTATGGTCCATGAATCTGGCAAGCTTCGCATTTAGAGCCAATTTGAATTCCGCAATCGGCCCTCGAGTGGGCCAATAATAACCTGTTCAGAGTACCTTGCTTGCCAGGCTCCTTCCGCCTTTATGATTTCCACAGTGTCCTCCATGGATTTCTGATAGTATCTGTTCAGCTTCTTGTGGTTCCAGGCATCTGAGGTATGGTCCTGCCTGCGATTTCTTAAAAAGCACGTTGTTAATAATAGTATATGAAGCAGCTTTGATTTTGAGTGCCCTAGCATCTTGCTTATTCAGGGGGGAGGATTCCTTGTTGGAGCCAATCATAGTAAGGTTTTGTCCATGAATTGGCAATATATATTGGGAAACTTTCATCTTGTTTGTTTATTGCAGGTTCTAATAAATGTACGATGGGGATTTTGTCAAAATCAGGGGGACTGAAGTTGGATCCTAGGTCGGCTAGGGCATCGGCCTGGGTATTCAAGTCCCTAGGAATTTGATCAATATTAAAATTGCGAAATTTATTTTTTAAATTTTGGACAACTTCCAAATAGAGTATCATTTTTGAGTCTTTTGCAGTGTATACTCCATTTACTTGGTTTGAAATAAGAAGGGAATCAGTACGTACCTTTAAGTTTTGTACATCAAGGTCAATACATACCTTTAATCCGGCTATTAGGGCTTCATATTCCGCCTTATTGTTGGTAGCTTCGAATGCACAGCTTATAGCTTGTACTATCTTATCCCCCTGTGGCGATTTTAGTACTACCTCTAGGCCGGTGCCCCTCATGTTGGCTGCACCATCGACGAATAGGGTCCATTCTAGGTCTGTTTGGTCATTGATCAGTATGTTTACTTCTTTTATTAGGTCGGGTTCTAGGGTTGGACTAAAATCAGCCACAAAGTCTGCTAGTGCCTGTGACTTAATTGCTGTCCTTGGTTCAAATGTTATGTTGTATGTGCTTAGTTGGACTGACCATTTGCACATTCGTCCGGACAATTCTTGTTTCCTAAGTACAGACTTGATAGGAAGATTGGTTCTGACTATTATAGGGTGGCTTTCAAAGTATGGTCTTAATTTTGTGCAACTCATAATTAAAGCTAAAACGTATTTTTCAAGTAGGCCATACCTGATCTCTGCATCTAGTAGACTTTTACTTACGTAATAGACAGGGTGTTGTTGTCTGTCCGCTTCTTTGACTAGGACTGCACCGACGATTTTAAGTGACAGAGCAATTATCTTTGCCAGGGGTTCGTCTTTGACCGGTTTTGCCAACAAGGGAGGAGAGGATAGATATGTTTTCAGGTCTTCAAAGGCAGCTTGATGATCAGGGGTCCATTGAAAGTCTTTGTTTTTCCTTAGCAGATTATAAAATGATTTGCATCTCTCTGATGACCTTGAAATGAATCATTGTTGTTATTCTTCTGTCGACTTTTGTATGTCTTTGACTGTCTTTGGTGGTTCTAGCTCCAGGATGGCTTTGATCTGTTCAGGGCTGGCTTCTATTCCTCTTTTTGTCACCATATAGCCCAAGAATTTGCCTGCTGAGACTCCAAAATGGCATTTCTGTGGGTTGAGCTTCATGTTGAATTTCTCCAGTATTTGGAAGGCTACTTCCAGGTCTTTGATGTGGTCTTCTGCCTTTTTTTACTTGACTACCATATCGTCAATGTAGACTTCCATGGTATCTCCTATTTGATCTTTGAACATCATGTTGACTAATCTTTGATAGGTTGCACTTGCATTTTTTAATCCAAAGGGCATAGCGGATAACAAATATATTCCTCTTTCGGTAATGAAGGTTGTACTTTCCCGATCTGGGGTGCATCTTTATTTGGTTGAATCCAATGGAGGCATCCATGAATGTTAACATCTCGTGGCCTGCGGTGGCATCCACCATTGCATCGATATGTGGCGGGGAAATGGATCTTTGGGGCGGGCCTTGTTTAGGTCGGTGTAGTCTACAGACTCTCCATTTACCGTTTTTCTTTTGGACGACTCTTTGCATTTGCAAGCCGGTCGGGGTACATTACTTCCCCGATCATTCCCATGTCCAATAGCTTGTCAACTTCTTGGTTGATGATTTCATGCCTCTCTGTGACAAATTTTCTCCTTTTTTCTTTGTACGGGCTTAAAGGATTTGTCAATATTTAACTTATGGGTTATAATATCGGCATCTATACCATCATATCAAAATGTGACCAAGCAAAACAAGACATTTTAGTTTTGAGAAAGTGACCAGTTAGGTCCGGCCGAGTCACGTGCGTCCCGATCCTATAAGTACCTTCTGTCGTCGGAATGCAGGGTCGAGAATGACCTCTCCATTTCCATTTGTGATCATGAATATATTCTTTCCTGACAGATGATTTTAATTGCTATGCGAGGAACTTACCTGACTTTGAAGGTTTCAAAGCCTGGGTGTAGCATTCCTGAGCTGTCTTTTGTTCTCCCCTGATGGTGGTTATCTCCCATTCGGTTGGTATTTTCACACATTGATGGTATGTTGACGGGATTGCTTTGACGTTGTGGATCCATGGTCTGCCCAGGATTACGTTATACGAGGATAGGTAATCCATTACCCCGAATCTTTCATAGGAAGCCACGCCCTCCACGTAGGTCGGCAGGCTAATTTCTCCCAGTGTGTTCTTTGTTTCTCCGCTAAATCCGACCAGGACACTATTTTTTGATGATTTTCTCTTCATCTATCTTCATGGCTTTGAGGACGTCAAGCATCACCAAGTTGATTGAACTACCCCCGTCTATCAGGATTCTTGATACCTTAGTTGTGCCAATTTGCATGGTAATTACCAAGCTGTCATGGTGTAGATCTGATATTCCCTGCAACTCCGAGTCATCAAATGTAACAGCAGGTAATAATTTAGACCTAAAAGGGGTTTGGAGTTTAGACTCCCTGGATATTCTTTTGGCAGCCGAGCTGGTTAGGCCACAGATTTCTGATCCTCCATTTATGAACTTGACTTCATATATGGAGGGGAGGAGGAGGATCTCTGCTGTTCCATGAATCTCTCTTGCTTGGTCCTTCATCTTTGTTCTTTGGCTGCTGGATTAAGTCTTTCAGATAGCCCTTCTTTAGGAGGTATGCCACTTGTTTCCTGAGTTGGATGCATTCTTCTGTGGTGTGTCCGATGTCCTGATGGAAGTCACACCATCTCGTTGGATCTTTCCTGGGGTTGTCGGATTTCTTGGGCCATCTGACCGTATCTCCCAGGCTTTCCAGGCGTTTGATCAATCCTGCAGTATTTATAGAAACGTTATATTCAAGAATAGTTGGTAGGCTGGAAAGATTACCTTTATGTTCTTGTGCCATATTGACTTCAGATCGCTCAGGTCTGGAATAGGGTGCTGATCTGGGGTTGCCTCCTTTCTGGTAGGAGCTTTTCCTGTTATTGTGCCCGTAGCCTTGCTTTCCTCCTGATGAGTTTGTTCTGAAGTTGAGATCTTTTTCCAATATGACATGTTCTAAGGCGGTGGATTGAACAGTGGCAAAGGTTGGGCATGCTTTCTTGGTTAAGTCTGCATAGATGTCACTGTCAAGCAGGACTCCTTGCCTGAAGGCTTCTACCGCCGTCTCTTCGTCGCACCTGGGAATGGCTATCTTCTCTTTGACAAATCTAGCCAGGAATTCTTTGAGAGATTCTTCGAAGTCGCTTTACCACTGAACAAGTTCTTGGGTCTCTTGGCCATGTCTCTGTCTTGCTTGCGAATTGTTGATTGAAGGCATTGACCAGGTCTGCAAAATTCTTGATACTTCCATTTGAGAGATTGATGAACCATTGTAATGCTGCTCCAGTTAGGGTTGTACCAAAGCCTTTACATATGCAGACCTGCCTGAGTTCACTGGGTATTGATGCGGCTAACATCTTCTGTTTGAATATGGCAACGTGATTTTGTGAATCAGAGGTTCCTGTAACATTCCGTTTGATGTCTATGAGTGTTTTGATATTGGATTTGGTAGTGGATGATATTATGGAGCTAGCAGCGTTAGAGAATGGTAGTTGGTAGTGTATGGAATTAGTGTCGGGAGAGTTTATGATGTAGTTGATACGACATCGTGAGCGATGTGTGGAGGTAGGAATAGTTGGTGGAGTTGGTGTTAAGAGTTCACGAGTTATAGGGTGAGGTTTTGTTTTGAGTCTTAGTTGCGTTGTTGTGTCCTAGTCAAGTTGGTAGGTTTGTTTTTATGTATGGGTTGAACTTCGGGGACGAAGTTTTTTTAAGGGGAAGACCGTAATACTACGGTTTATGAGTCTCTGGGTACTCTATCGAGTAGGCCTTACTCTGTCGAGTAAGGGTGAGTTGTATTTTATAAAAGTTTCTGACCTGTTGGGTACTCGATCGAGTAACGCAGATACTCGATCGAGTAAGGGGGCACTCGATCGAGTACCTTATCTACTCGATCGAGTAGCCGATTTACGGGGAGTTATTTCTTGGGTTTTGTTAATAATGTGATTAGGTATATAATCTTTTCCGTCATTGTTGTTAAACACTTTCTCAAAACCAACTGTCTACTGAGTTAACTGAAATGTCTATAAAACTAGTAAAGCTACAGCGGAAGACCTCTATCGTCAGACGGTGGCACATCCCACTATCCCGAAGAACTCAACTCAAACCCGCTCACCATTCTTTCACTCACCATCCCCGAATGGATCACCGCGAGGTTTTAAAAAACAACAATCGGGGTCGATACTAATCACACAACTTATATATATCAACAATACGACAAACAGACGCTTACACCGTCACACACACTCAATCACACCGGTCCCATCAATCTCAATCACCGATCGTCCACTTTGGACCCACCACTGCCCGATGGGGGACCGCATTTGTACCCACCAAATCCCCGCTCCTCAAATTGAGCGATAACCCTGTCCATTAATGTGCACATCCCCTTCCGTGGCGCGTTCCACGAAGGGCGAAACTAGGGCGTGAAGCCACTCCCGCAAGTGACTCCACTCAGCCGAGAACGCATCTCGAGAACCAGAGACAAACAATAACAATCACAACCGTCACAATACAATTACGATATTAATCAAACAATCAATCTCAACACATCAACAATCACTATGGGACTAATACTGAGTAAGGAAACCCTACCTGGAAAGCACAACAATCAGACGGTCTCAACAGCTGTATCAAAAAGCCTCTTCTACAAATCCCCTCCTATCATACATACACATAATCACTACCAATCATTATCTACAACAAAACCCCCAAATCCCCATATTAGGGTTTAAACAACTTAAAGGAAATACTATAAAAACGGTACATAGATCTTACCCTCGACGCAAGGATCTCAACGGTATAACGAAAGGTGAAATTCGACCTTCCAAACTCCGGGATTTGGTAACAATGCGATTAAAGCGAAGAACGTACTTTGTTTTCTCTCTTGACAGTAATTAGGTTTTGAAAAAGTGTTTAACAACAATGACGGAAAAGATTATATACCTAATCGCATTATTAACAAAACCCGAGAAATAACTCCCCGTAAATCGGCTACTCGATCGAGTAGGTAAGGTACTCGATCGAGTGCCCCCTTACTCGATCGAGTATCTGCGTTACTCAATCGAGTACCCAACAGGTCAGAAACTTTTATAAAATGCAACTCACCCTTACTCGACAGAGTAAGGCCTACTCGATAGAATACCCAGAGACTCATAAATCCGTAGTATTACAGTCTTCCCCCCTTAAAAAAAACTTCGTCCCCGAAGTTCAACCCATACATAAAAACAAACCTACCAACTTGACTAGGACACAACAACGCAACTAAGACTCAAAACAAAACCTCACCCTATAACTCGTGAACTCTTAACACCAACTCCACCAACTACTCCTACCTCCACACATCGCTCACGATGTCGTATCAACTACATCATAAACTCTCCCGACACTAATTCCATACACTACCAACTACCATTCTCTAACGCTGCTAGCTCCATAATATCATCCACTACCAAATCCAATATCAAAACACTCATAGACATCAAACGGAATGTTACATTCTACCACCCTTAAAAGGAACTTCGTCCTCGAAGTTTACTCAGACTCATAACATCATCCTCCAACCACAACACTATATAAAATATTCTCCCACTCCTAAACATCACACTACTACAAGCTCGACCATGGCCTTTTACAACATCAACCACAAAATATTCAACTTCCTTCTTTATGCTACACCAACACTCTACTTCTAATTATATTACAACATGCACAAACATGAAACTCTCTTTTACCGCATCCTACTCCTCTTAAAACAAATGTTACGTCCTCGTAACTCACTAATACTAAATTATTAGTTATATCATCTCATTATCCTCATCACCACCACATGTCAAAGATAACCGCCTATAACCTCATGTCTATAACCATCCATATTTCCAAGACTCTCTTACTTAAATAGTTCTCATACTTCAATTCACTCTGCACTCCATTTAACCAAAACCATACAACCCTTAGCATAACTAATACTCCAACTCTTCCACATTACTGCAACATGGTATACCTCTCTATGTAAAGCACCTATCTCCCAAAAGCAAAACTCACGATCCACACTCGTTATGTACACTCACACTAGATCCTTAAGTTCTTTCCTTTATTACCGTAAAACTCATACATAACTTATCATGACAATAATTCCCCCAACACCCTACACTCAATGTCTCAACAAAGGATTATGAACCACCTGCATCTTTCAGGTCATTACCACACATGTTTTACAAATCACTTACCATGACTATGTGCACCGATGTCTCATCTACAACAAGATCAAAAGTACTGTAACAACTTCTGACAACTGTGTCCCATCAACAGAACATTTCTATACCATGACAACAACAAAAACATATACAACTCTCTTTATATCATACTCTACCCTCATTCTCAAACTGAAACTTGTAAGAAATATCAGCAAACAAAACAACAGTCTATCTGTCCAAATTGAAACTCACAGGAAACAACAACAAACAAAACAACAATCTATGTATAACTGGTATGTAGTTTCGAAAACTCGTATCATAATCATCCCGTCTACTCCACCACAACCGGTGACGGCATCGCAAAACCGTCACCAACAGCCACACCGCAGTGTGAAAATACCCGCATCACAACACTAAGTACCGTGCCCGGATCACCACCCGAGGCGCCACAACCACACCGATAGATATCACAACTACGTACAATTCCATAAACACTGACTCGGAAATCACTTTTCGGACAAGAAAACTTACTCAAATCGACTATACTCAATCCCAACACAACATATTATATGAATAAAACAGATAATAACCTCATGAATATCATCCCTTTACCATATCACAGATTAACATGTATCATGAATAGATACAAGTATAACCAGTCATGCCAGATAAATCAAATTATCACCTTTTTAATCATCATTCAATTAGATTAGCATGCCCAATCATGCATTACAGAACATTCAAATAACAACTTTATGATAATCACACCATACCACGTCTTGTGAGGTCAAAGCCTCACACCAACATTTATATATATATATATATATATATATATCACAGACCCGTAATCACACCCAACCAGTCAATCCTGATCACGTAAGTTACCACCAGATAAAAGTTACCTCTCACCCGAGCTTAACTCGTATACCCCTCATAACGTATTCTTCCATTATCATATCTATCACCCCCTGCCAATTGTAATCATGCCATTAATACTCAACTACTAACAACCGCCTCATATAACCACCTCTTATAATCTCTACAACCATACCTATCAATCTGGTCTCTACAAAATCAGCCTCTTTAGAATTGTTACCTTTCTAATATACCATCACCCTTAACCACTAGTCACAAACCATAACACTACCACTGTCCGGACATCAAACCTCTTACACTCATCTCTAAACATCACGATTTATTTCCGATCTTTGGTTATCATCCCAAACAACGAACATCAAATCCATCAACAAAATTACCTCAACATTCTTCCCAATACTATCCTCAATTGTATCATCATCTAGCTCTCCACCAAAATCTCTCATCATGCAGATATTCTACCAACTTCTTACTTTCCTTAATTCCTCAAAACTCAAGACTAATCATGTTGTCCCGAAACTCCTATATAACCATTAACTAACATCCTCATGATTGGTGTCGCACATCTCGGTGACTCCTTACCTCTATATCACATAACTCCGGTCAACATTTTCTTAGTTTTACTCCCCTCATTCTTTTCTTTTTACACTCGACAAAAGTAATTAACCATTCAACTCCTTATTACTTCTTCCTAACGCTTTAGTCTTTGCAATTACCTTTTCGTTGCTCCAAAACTCAAATCTCACTATTTCATGTCGATATCATCTCACTCTTTCTTACCATGGATCTTCTTTTATTGTGCTATCACTCACACTTGCCACTAACCTATCCATAAAATCAACGTTCACTGTTCAAACAATTTCATGCCGTTAATTGCCCAAGGAAATCACATATTAGTTTCACCTCTTAATAAACCAAATCTCCCAAACTCACTCATTGTCTACAAGTCCACCTCGCGGCATGTCTCCATCTCAGTTCACTATAGACCACTATTCTCCATCCCTCTACAACAACTTTTCATTACAGATATTCCTAACCAACACAATCTAACCATCTCCCTCCATAATTCTTACACATCTCAAGTTGCTACTATCCACATCCTTCCTGTCACCCCTTTAGTCTCACATTCCTTACACTTACATTACTCCTTACTCACATCCACTTGCCTTTACATCACTCAAATTCGCGAATATATCACTCACCACGTCTCACCAAAACTTGCACCATGCCTCAATCGGCTCATCAATGTTCTTTTTGTCTTTCCACTTCTCAGCACAACCACATATAGCTCATCTCCTCCCACCAAACTCATACTCACCATAAGGTGCCACTCACCACCATAATATTGGGTAACTTACGCTTCAGGACCAACACATACGTAAAACAATACATAACGAAATAATTTAACACCTTTGAATTAAACATAATATCCAACGAAGTCAAAAGATAAGCATATGACCTAAAATAGGGGTCACTAGATCGAGTACAGGCCACTCGATCGAGTAAGTGACTTACTCGATCGAGTAGGTGAAGATCAGAAGCACGTAAAACAAATTAACAGGGCCACTCGATCGAGTAAGTGACGTACTCGATCGATTGCCCCCCTACTCGATCGAGTACCTACGCATTTCTAAGCACTGTCCAATTTTCGTAAAACAGCCATAACTCACTCATTTCTTGGTCGTTTTGGGCGTGTGACCTATCGTTAGAATCGTAAAAGGACAAGCTATCACCTACAATTGGAATCACATCAAAATTATTTATTCATCTCAAGTTATAATAGTTTAAAGACAACTTTGCTGTAATCAGACGACATAACTATTTGAGTTTTACTTCCAAACAGCTTAAACAGCAACCAAGCAAACAAAACTAGTCCAAAACTCATAAAACCAGTATTCATAATCATATGTTACTATTTTCAAAAGCCAAGCAACAACATTCATCATGCACATAGGTTATTTAACTTGTCAATCACGATTTACCCACATGCTTTTATTTTATAACTTTACGTACACAATAACATAATATACGACATAAAATCCCCTATTCACATGTTACTAACATCGCAATATTATAAAATCCATTACCCACATAAACATGTTCCACACATGAATTTCATATTTTTATGCAACTACTTACTTAATCTCTTCCAACCAATTCATCCATTACTGCTACACACTTCTTACCACATATACACATGAACAATAGTGGACAAGTACATAAACTTATCATACAACTTTATGCAAACAAAATATACGTATACTACACAACATTCCTATGCACATGTTATTATTATGCCACATTATGAATCATCCATCCTGCAACATCATCATTCATCACATATTATCACATATGAACTACTTCCTTTTTCTACCACATCATTCATCATTCTCATATGCTTTTCCTACAATTCCAACCAACATTGTAAACCAACTACCATGCAACATGCTTTCAATCAACAACAGTTCTATATACTTCACCAACCTTGCATTCACAATGTAACACCCCGTATTTTATTAAGTTGGATAAAATTCTTTTAATTGCTATTTTGAATTTAATTACATCATTTAACGATTTATATATATATGCTTAGCTAATTAATTAATTTCATCATAATTTGATACGTTAATTTTAATAATCATTAATAAGTTTATTTAAAGTTAGTTCGGGTTTATTGAAATTAGTTCATGAGTTTTATTTTGGACCTTGTATGTTTGACACCTTCCCATTTGGATATCTTTATAACAGGTTCAGGTTTTAAAAATTACAGGTTTTTACTATAATGAACCTATTACAAACATATCCATGCAGTTTTATTCTAGAATTACGTGTTTACTTTTCCGCAATATATGAGGGTGTCACACACAATCTCAACCTTTTACTCCAACATCCAACAATTACAACATACATCATCACATCCACATACGAACTAACAAGCATCACATACGACCTTGACATACACCCCCCATGTGACCGGTTCAAAATTGTAGGGCGAGTTCGCGACTTTAGGACGTCTCCCAAGCCTTTGCATTAGCTCCTACAACCTTTACCCCGGGTTCATTTTAATTGACTCTTTATATTCATTAGATTCATTGGTTACAGCTTTCAGGATCGTCGCTCTGATACCATTTGTAACACCCCCATACTCCAAGTGCCCTACCAGAACCACTTAAGGCATGGAAGTGCTACCATCTCGGTTACTCGAATCATGATAATCATAAGATAATAACGAAACAACATTAAATAATATAACTTTAGTGAAAGGTTACAACTGAAACCAAATACCAAAATACGATACATGTTCTCAAAACCAACTGTCTACTGAGTTAACTGAAATGTCTATAAAACTAGTAAAGCTACAGCGGAAGACTTCTATCATCAGACGGTGGCACATCCCAGCTATCCCAGTAACTCAACTCAAACCTGCTCACCATCCCCGAATGGATCACCGCAGGTTTTACAAAACAACAACCGGGGTCAGTACTAATCACACAACTTATATATATCAACAATACGACAAACACACAGCTTACACCGTCACACACACTCAATCACACCAGTCCCATCAATCTCAATCACCGATCGTCCACCTGGACCCGCCACACGATGGCGGACATGCAGCCGTACCCACCAAATCCCCGCTCCTCAAATTGAGCGATAACCCTGTCCATTAATGTGCACATCCCCTTCCGTGGCGGGTTCCACGAAGGGCGAAACTAGGGCGTGAAGCCTATCGTATTTTGGTATTTGGTTTCAGTTGTAACCTTTCACTAAAGTTATATTATTTAATGTTGTTTCGTTATTGTCTTATGATTATCATGCCTCGGGTAACCGAGATGGTAGCACTTCCATGCCTTAAGTGGTCCTGGTAGGGCACTTGGAGTACGGGGGTGTTACAGTTCCATCATAAGTTCTCATGGATGGGACGGTAAATTTCTTGGGGAGATCAATATTTGCAATTTCATCTGCAAAGGGTAAATCAGCGAAGCTGTCAACTTGTACTTCAGCCACAGGGTCTGGCACTCCAGGTATATTTTCTATTTTGTTGTGGAGTTTTTTGAATTTCCTGAAGCATAGCCATCATTATTGCTGCTTCAGTTTTGTTTGTTTCATCGTTGGGAATGATTTGGGTGCCGGATGAGGTATCCTTCTCCGGAGTTCCAAAATTGGAAAAGTCAATATTTTTGATAATGGATGAGAATGGGGTTCCTGGCTCGAATCTGGTCTTGGAGCCTGAAGCCTGATTTTCCAATTTTTTTCTCAGGTTAGACTCAGATTCCTTAAGCCTACTGATTTCAGCCTCTGCTTGGGCTGCCTTTTCTCGAATTGTCTCCAATTCTTTGATCTTAGCTAAGGCAGCCGCCAATTGTTGTTCTGGGGTGAGTTCTACCATTTTTGTATGTGAATATTAAATGAAGAATGGTAAAAGAAATTTTTTTTTTTTTTATTAACGAACTAGATGCCCCACGGTGGGCGCCAATTGTTTTAGCAGGATTTTCCCTGAAGGGATCCGGCTTGATTATTGAGTAATAAGGGTATCTAGTTCAATAAATTTAGAATAATAGTATGAGTAAATAACAAGGAAGAATTAAGTATAAATAATATTGTTTGTATTACTTTGATAAGCTGATCACAAACTCGTGTATACAATTGAATATTCAAGAAAGAGTAAGAGATAAATTGTAAATAATTGATTAATAATATATCCTTTACAATTGTTAGATCATGCTATTTATAGTTCTTCAGATGCTAACGTTGCATTCAACCTCAACGTTCCCCTTGATCATTGGAGTTGTTAGCTGGAAAATAGGGCACATTCCCTATTAATACGGTTGACTCGTTCTTCTTCAACAAACCGTTGTTCTTTTCCTCTTGCACGTTCTGATTTGCTAAGATTATGTGCTCTTTGTAGTTGGACTTGGTCTTCCATGAGAGTAGGACGTGGTTATTTGTTCATATAACTGTATTTCTTGTTTGTCAATTTAATCCAGCCTGCTTAAGTGTCCTGCCAGGCTATTCTGCACTTACCATCAGGCTTTTCTTCTAGGATTTAGTAGATTGCTTATCTTGTAGTACTCTTCATCTGCCAAATAGTAATTAGATTTGTCCGGTCCCTGGTTGCCCCAATCAGCCTAATAAGGTCAGGCTAAATTGGAGTCAGACCAGGCTAAATTGGGCCTAACACATACTCTTTTATCACCTGGTCGAAATGATAATTCCAACTCCGAGAAGCTTGCTTAAGTCCATAAATGGAACGCTTAAGCTTGCACACTTTCCTAGGATTTTCAGGATCTATGAAACCTTTGGGTTGCACCATGTACAACTCCTCCTCCAAATAACCGTTTAAGAAGGCGGTTTTCACATCCATTTGCCAAATTTCATAGTCATGAAAAGCGGCAATCGCTAAGATAATCCGAATGGAACGCAGCATAACTACGGGTGCAAAAATTTCATCATAATGCAATCCGTGCACTTGAGTGAAACCTTTTGCCACTAGTCGTGCCTTATAGGTATATGGTTGCGCGTCTACAGAATGCTTTATTTTGTAAAGCCATTTGCACTGTAGAGGTTTTACCTTATCAGGTAAATCAACAAGATCCCATACGTTATTCTCATACATGGAGTCCATCTCGGATTGCATGGCTTCAAGCCATAGCTTTGAGTCAGAACAGGTCATGGCACCTTTATAGGTAGCGGGTTCATTACTCTCTAGGAGCAAAACGTCATTCTCCTCGACCATACCAATGTATCTGTCTGGAGGATTAGAGACTCTACCCGACCTCCTAGGTTCCTGAGGAATATTAACCGTATCATCAGTTGGAGGAACAACTTCCTCCATCTGTTCCTCGGTTGTTGGTTCTTGAACCTCCGACAGCTCGAAGGTTCTATTACTTGTCTTGTTCTCGAGAAATTCTTTCTCTAAGAACTTTGCACTAGACTCAACAAAAACTCGATGTTCGGTAGGCGAATAGAAGTAATGACCAAACGTTCCTTTTGGATAACCAATAAAGTATGTCTTGACCGATCGCGGGCCGAGCTTATCCTCGTGTCTCCACTTGACATAAGCCTCGCAGCCCCAAACCCAAATAAAGGACAAGTTAGGGACCGTTCCCTTCCACATTTCATATGGAGTCTTGTCGACAGCTTTAGTCGGACTTCGGTTAAGTATAAGAGCAGCTGACAAAAGAGCAAAACCCCATAATGAATCAGGTACTACCATGTGACTCATCATGGATCGAACCATATCAAGTAATGTTCGATTTCTTCGTTCGGACACACCGCGTTCCAGGTGGAGTTAACTGTAAAACGATTCCACGGTCTTTAAGGTGTTGATCAAACTCATTTGAAAGATATTCACATCCCCGATCTGAACGGAGTTCTTTAACCATTCTTCCCAGTTGGTTCTCAACCTTATTCTGGTATTCCTTGAATTTTTCAAAGGACTCACTTTTATGCTTCATTAAGTAGACATATCTGTATCTACTCAAATCGTCCGTGAAAGTGATGAAATATCTATAGCCATCTCTAGCGGTAATTGACATAGGTCCACATACATCAGTATGTATGAGTCCTAATAGGTCACTAGCGCGCATTCCAACACCTTTGAAGGAAATTCGAGTCATTTTTCCGATAAGACATGATTCACACGTGCCAAATGTAGAAAAATCGAATGCGGGAATAGTCCCATTCTCGACGAGTTTCTTTACACGTTTTTCATTTATGTGTCCCATTCGACAATGCCATAGATAAGTTTGATCTTTGTCACCAACCTTTAATTTCTTATTATTCACGTGTAATATTTCTGTGGTTTGATCTAAGATGTAAATTCCATTCATGGAAACTGCTTTGCCATAAACCATTTCATTCAAAGAGAAAATACAGCTATTATCCTTTATTGAAAATGTAAAACCGTATTTATCAAGTACGGAAACAGAAATAATGTTCTTAGATAAACTGGGTACATAGAAACAGTTATATAAATATAACTCAAAACCACTAGGGAGTTGGATTACGTATGTTCCCTTTGAGACTGCAGCAACTCTAGCTCCATTCCCAACTCGCAGGTCCACATCACCCTTTCCGAGAGGTGTGATGTTTTTTAGGCCCTGCAAATGATTACACAGATGAGAACCACAACCAGTATCAAGTACCCAAGTTCCGAAACTTGCATGGTTAATCTCAATCATATGAATATAAGATGACATGCCAACAGGAGTGACTCGGCCTGCTTTTATGTCCTCACGGTACACGGGACAGTTCCTCCTCCAATGTCCAGTCTTGTGACAATAGTGGCACTCAATGTCACCGCCCTTGCTCTTTGCCTTGCCTTGTGAGCCACTAGTCTCACCAGGCCCACTCTTACCGTTTCCTGGCTTCTTAAACTTTGGCTTTCCTACAGTTAGGTCGCCGGGAGCTTTGCCCTTACCCTTATTCTTGTTGGAAATCATGAGAACATCTTGCTTCATGCTCCCACTCAATTTCATATCCTTCTCGGTCTGTACGAGAAGTGAGTGTAGCTCATGAGGACTTTTCTTCATGTCATTCATGTAGTTATTTGCCCTGAAAAGGGCAAAACCATCATAAAGTGAATGAAGCATACGGTCAATGACTATGCTCTCACTGATTTTGCAATCAAGCGCCTCCAATTTCTCGACATTCTCAATTATGTTAAGAATGTGTGGGTTAACCGGTTGGCCCTTCTGGAGTTTCGCATCAAAGAAGCGACAGGTATGCTCATAAGTAACGATTCTCGGTGCTTTTGAGAACTCATTAGTGAGCGTGGTGAAAATCTTGTTTGCACCTTGGGCAATGAAGCGTCTCTGCAAATTGGTTTCCATTGCAAATATGAGTACGTTCTTTATCGCACCCGCTTCCATGACGAAGTCACTATAATCAAGTGACTCGTTAACTCCTGCATTGGGGCCTGGGTTTACCGGTATTGGCTCGATTAAGTACTTGAGCTTACCGTCGCCAAAAGCGACATTCCGTAATGATGCCTCCCGATCCGCAAAGTTGGACCCATCATTCTTCGATCGAGTGAACTGATTCATGTGGTCCATGAAAGCTTTCAGCCAGGACTCGCGTCCAAGTGTGGCACTTGGCATTGGGATTTCGTTATTTCCAGCCATTTGTTGTAACAGTATTATCAAAATAAAACGTATTGTACACTGCGAAAAGAAGAAAAATATAATAAGCATTCTCATCGTTATGATTTTATTCTGATGCAATACTGTTATAACGCGAAGACTCAAGCATTTATACAATTGACGTCCCTCAAGAATTATAAAATGATTCCAAGACTCAATTATCTGTAAATTGATAAGCCAACCTTTTGCCTAATTCTACTTTTAGAATTCTTGGTCGATAAATTTCTGTAAATTCTATCTATAGTCCATCATAATCACGAGAAACTCTTCGGATTATAATGTTGAGGCAAACTAAGTCAACACAAACTACTTACCCAACGTAGAAGGGGTCATATGGAGAGTAAGGTCCTATATGCCTACCGACGAAGAAGGGATTCATAGTTGTTTGCCCTTATAAAGACTATTCTCAATTTCAGTTTTAGAGGAAGATCCCATCAACTTTATTTTAATTCATTTTAAGTGAACTAATATCTAGCATGCGTGAATGAATAAACTAAGATGATGGCTTAAAATGTGTGACATCTGTATGTCTATGAAAACTAACTTTCAATCTATATGAGTCAATTTTCATGCATATTAGGTGGTTTGGTTTAGGCGGAATATGATACACTAACTATCATGTGATTGAAAAGCAATAAGAATGGTAAAACGTAAAACAAAAAAAAGTCCTAGTGTGGCCTATCTACCAAAATGAACATAAATACAACTTTGGAATCTATCCTTGGACCCGAGAAGCTTGTCTTGATGTTCCATCTTGGTCCATGTAGCGGGAGTGAGCAATCCAATCTCCATCTTTAGTCTTCTCAAAATTATAATTTAAAAATTACATAATAAACCTATTTACATTCTAATTTCAAAACCATAATATAAAAGAAAACCAAACGGAGATACGAGATCTCAAATTACATTAAAATTATGTTTCCATCATTACGAAAACATAATTAACTAAGGCCACACTAGGTATTACAAATTACAACCGATTGCAAAAATACGTAAATAAAACCATTCAACGATTCATTCAACTAAATAAAAAGCATCAACTAATAAAATAAACATTCAAGACATAATTCCTTAATTATGTAGAGTAATTTATCCAAACCACCTATTTAAATGATCAAATTATGTGACAATTCCTCAATTACTCACAATAATTTTAATCTTAATACATATTAATCTTGTAATATAAATTAATCCAACATTATTTTAAACCTCTTTAAAATAATTAGGTATCTCAAATATGTGAACTTTTTCACAACAAACAATCATACATTATTGAAATAATGTATAATTTTATTGGCCAAAAACTAACAAAACAAAAAAAAAATTCTTTTTGATTGCTCTCGGCAAAACAAGAAAAGAACCAGATTTTTTTTTTCAGCTCGGCTAAATGAAAAAAAAACAGAAACTTTTTTTTTCTCGGCAAAAGCTCAAAACCGAAAAAAAAAACAGTTTTTTTTTTTATTAAGAACTCACGGCATATCAGCCGTTTCATGCTTACTTTTCTCGGAAAAATTATGTGGACAAAAAGTTTAATGTTGCTAATATAACATGATTGACATAAACATCATCTATTAATTTAAACATGGATTCAAACTTCATAATTCAATTTAACCTCTTAAAATGAATATCCAAATTATGACAAAATCGATTATCCGTATATATGATTCATCACAATTGATTTGAATATGATTAAATTAACTTCTATGCCAAAACTATATAGCAAAAACAATTTATCAACAATGAAACAATTTCCATTTCCATTTTAATTTAATCCTCATTAAATCAAACATCTAAAAATTCATCATATAATCATTTTAACTTATTAAAATAACAATATGAATAAATCAAAATGGAAACAAAACAACAAAAAGCAAAAAAACTTTCGGCAAAAATAAACCTCACGGCAAAAAAAATTCTCGGCCGAAACCCTTTTTTTTCGATTCTTCAAAAATTGTTTAAATCCATTTATGAAATTCATCAAAAATAATTTCGTGGCCTTGGCTCTGATACCACTTGTAGGAAATATCGGTATACTTCCTTTAAGATTATTAGGATTATAACAAAATTATGATTATGAAAACTAGTCATAAATGAAATTTACATAAATAAAAAGAAGAGATTAATAATCAACCTTTGGTTCTAGCAAATATGGTCTAAGAACAATATAGAATTGATATTCTCCTATTAGTTGCACCCAAGATGCTCCGAGAAATGCCCCTCAAATTGCTAGAATGAGATCCCCAAATTTTACTAATTAATTTAGGGTTTTTTGTGTTTTGTTTGATGAGAGAATATTAGGTCAAAAATTAGGTTAGAAAAATGAGTCCACTCCTCCCTTAAAACCGTGTGAGGGAGTGAAATAGGGTAGATTTTTCTTTCCTATTTTTCGGCCAATCCAACCGAAAAATAAGAGGAATTATCTTCTTATTTTCGGTTTTTCAACCTACCAAAAATAATGAGATTAAATCTTCTTATTTTGGTAGTTTACAAAATGTATATAAAGTGTATTATTTATAAATTGTCATTTATTTTATTCCGTATTAATAAGTCTACACACAACAGCTTGCAGTCGATTTATTAATACCGGTCAGTAATAATTTATTATGACAATCTCGTATAATATATACTTTAATTATAAATATCGCATATTTATAATTAGCTAATTAAAGATAACCGATTACGTTTAATTACGAATTAACATCTTAATTCGTTTAAGCTAACATTATATACATTAATTAAATATAACAGGTTATATTCAATTTACGAATTTGACAGTTAATTCGTCTCAGCTAATATTATTTAATTATATTAAATAATCGTCTCATCATCACATTGACTAACTGTTTAGTCAAATACATGGACTAACCTTTTAGTCATATAAGGCATCAATGTGATTACATTTCCATAATCACATCTCTCAAACACATCCTTTAGGTGTGACTTTTAGGGACCAGTTGATCACCGTCATCAATATGATAATAACGTCAAACTTTCTAGCACGCCAACCGTTATTAAGTAATCGTTAATCAACTGATAAAATACGAAGTATACCCTTGTGAACCTATAAGAGATTTATAAATATTATCACACTAATTGTGGAGGACACAAGCTTCAACAGTTGCTCACGTCGCTCGTGTCAGGCATCTTGGAAACTGGATAAGAGATCGACGACGAATCAAAACACGATCGACCACTCTAGCACACTTACTCATAAAACGTTTGACTAGTGAAGTGGGAGTGTGCCACTTTGTGTCAAGTGAGTTTTGGAAGAAATGACAACGTTTAAAAATGTTGATCCTAGTTAACCATAGTGTAGTTGTAGGAGTGGACTCGAAGTGAGGTTTTGAAATGAGCTTAGGCCCGAATTTTGACTTGACAAACGGACAGTGTTTTGACAGGTCTTGCGCTAATATTGGGCCTAATTTGGAAATTTACATCTTAAAAAGGATTTTGATTTTTTTTTTTACAGAAAATCGTCATGGTTTTGTTTAGGAATGGTGATCACATATGGTACAAGCACTTATACAGGCATTATAACGGGATGCTGAGTGCATTTAAAAGGGTTTTGGTTTAAAGGGTGGGTTGCCATACCGAACAATCAAACCCGGGGTCTGTGGAGAGGCTCGTACCAAACATGAGTAAGGCCGATTCCTAGTCCATTTCCTCGAGTAGTGAAGGTCCTTGATACAAACAAGAGTAAGTACCATGGTATAGATGACGTCAATTCCTATCCATCCTTAGGCCCAAATAAGAATTTGGACCGTCTAGACGGGACAATTGGTCGCCACCAATTTATTTTGGAAAATTGGAAACCGTTTGAATACCTCGTGTCATGTCAAGACACAAAGTAGTGACATGAACACCAAGAACTCGTTACCCTTAGCATTCTATGTCTAGAATGACTCTCGTGGATGCCAATGAACACGGATGTTCACAGAGATTTGGAGTAAGGGGTGAGGGTACGTATTAGGAAGCTCTTTTGATCGAACACCTAATATCGCCCGCCTCGATAGCGGCCTCTACTAATGATTAGGGAAGTTATTCAGACTCGATATGTTGTTGATTATATGCATGCAATGCAACATCCAATGTTTTAATCCTAACATGTGAAGAATTAGACTAAGTCGGTTATCACGTAATTTAACATACAATTGGGTCGAAGTGGAAATTTAATGTTGATTACATGTGGGCATACAAATGAATAATAAAGAATACAACAATAATTGAAAATACAATAAATTACAAAGGATTGATTGATTTATGTCAAAAATACATCTAAAACGGATGGTTTAGAAAAAGAAAGAATAAATACATACACGAACAGATTAAGGGTAATAATACGATTAGTAGTTAATTAAATAGGTAATTAATAAACTAGATCAAAGCAGAAACGGGAATTCAGGGACAGAAATCAACCGGGAACAGGCGCAGCAGAGCTGCGTCCCTTGGAAAAGGCGCAGCAGTCGCTGCGTCTGTTCCTGGGTTGAGTTTTGGTTGTGAAGCCGGAACTGCGAATTGTTAGTATTTATGGGTGATTTTATTGATTGATTATATTATTTGACTCAGATGAAAGTGATTAAATACATTATTTACATGTGATTGAGTCATAAAAACAGTAAAACATGGATGAAACTAATTAATACAAACTAATTACAAGATACAAGATTAATTAATGAATTTAATAAACTAATTAGGTTAAATTAGAGACGAATTAATTACGATGAAAATAATAAACAGATGAGAATATATCAAGGATCGAATTCCAGAGACTCAAAATGAATGAATCGAATCTCTAAAAATCGAATTGATTTTAATGACGAAAACCCGCAAATATGAGTTATAAGGGATTTAAGTCGAGAATTTAATGATGAATTAAATATTAATGAATTATTTACATGTTAAAATAATCAGACTAAAAATTATCGTGTTTAAAGAACAATGAACAAACGAAGAAAACGAAACAAACAGACGACAAAAGACGAAGGAAGAAGAAAGGAAGCAGGAACTGCGGCAGCCTCAGGAAGAG
Organism: Silene latifolia; assembly: GCF_048544455.1. Lineage (NCBI taxonomy): Eukaryota > Viridiplantae > Streptophyta > Magnoliopsida > Caryophyllales > Caryophyllaceae > Silene > Silene latifolia. The sequence goes on from NC_133531.1 coordinate 110,571,307, forward strand.
GCGCAGTAGGTGTTGCGTCCTTTCGAAGAGGCGCAGCAGTTGCTGCGTCCTTTCTCGACGTTTGTCTCCTGATAATCCGTAAAAAGGGTTTAAAACAAGGGTTTACAAATCGGTTTTTAAACGTGTTTTCGACATAAATCTTACATTAATGATACAAAAATAAAGAACAATAAATAAAATAGGGATTTACAACCTCAGACTTACATGTTTGACGAAACGAGATGAACTAAGTTAACGTTTAGTGATGCTCGACTCGAATGTACGACGAAAGTGCCCTCTAGGTGGAAAACGAATAAAGTTGATTAAAGTTGATTATTGTGGAGTTGGTCAAATTTGTCGATCATGCAAAATGAGGCTGGTACTCAGAAAGATCCGAGCTTACGTGGTCGAAAGTTCAAGCACGTAGACTCCAAAAAGTAAGAACGTGGTCTAGAATGCAAAGGGAGAAGAGAAGGGCGGACACTCGCGTGAGAAATATGTGAGACCGAAGGTCTCTATTTATATTAATCACACGGAGGAAATTAGGGTTTTCGGAGAAACTTTGGAAGTGAATCTCAAAACGATACGAAAAATACGCAGAAAAGGACTTGGGAAGAGACGCAGCAGGCACTGCGTCTCTTGGAAGAGGCGCAGCACCTGCTGCGTCCTTTCCCAAATGGTTTCCTCCTGCAGAAGAAAGATTTCCGTGTTTCAATTATGGAATAACGGATTAATCTTATTTTCCTTAATATTTTGTATGAATATTACGGGAAATATCTTACCAAAGATTAAAAGATCGGAAAATATGGAATACTAATATCCGGAACATTCCAGAACATTCTGACCCGTCATTTTAAACGGTTATTAGAAAATGAAGGCGGTTTTAGACCCGGACTCCAAATGTACTCTAATTACTGCCAAAACGACCGTATCGGCGCATACATGACAATCAAGAGGTAGACACAAGTGTTTGAGTAATCACTTGACGATAAACATACGAACTGTCACAAATCGTTCCGCGTATCAAACATGCGGCCCAATCATCACCGGGTGGTTTGCGGGAGGTGCCGAAATGAAGTATCTACACCATGAAAAGATTTACCGGAGAAGAATTGTGGCGTTATATGAAATAGAGACTGATCACCAGTTGTTAAATGCAGAGGATCTTTGTAGACGGATGAAGAAGTCACTTCCGGCATGATTATCGATCAAAAATTGCAGCAGAATGTTCGATTGATCGGAAAATTAGGAATGAAAACCTAATTAGAAACGATTATAATCAAATCGCAGAAGATAACCGGAAGAATTCAATGTTTTTTGTGAATTTTCTGATTAAAAATCAAGAGAAATTAAAATGACGGAAAAATTAGGTTTTCAATTGTGGAAAACAAAAGAAATCAGAAGAATGATGATCATAAAGAAGATGATCAAGTGAAAAACGCCAGAATCGAACAATTGGCGATTGATACCATGTAGAATTCTAGGTTATTCCATAAAAAATAGGCATGGAAGTCATTGATGAACAAGAAAAGCTCAATAAATATCTAGGTGAAAACACAAGCTAAATAAAAGTGGATTATTATTGATATGTGAAAATGAGAAAATGAAGTTGTTAACTTACAGGAGTTGTTACATCCTTTATTTATAGGGTTATTTTACACCAATCACTACTACAAATACAGGCAACTACAACGGCCCTTTAACAACGTTTATTCACGAAAATCATCATAAGACGTTGTTGAATGGAAGGCGCGAATTTTACCAAACTTAATTACAACGGTTCTGTGTTGTTAACCGTTGTTATTGGTTTTAACAACGGGTCATACTTTCAAAACCGTTGTAAATATTAAAACTAATAACAATGGTTGAATCTGTAATACATTTTAACCGTTGTTAATAATTTGGCGCAAAATTAGTGAAAAGTAATTACAACGGTTTTTTTATAACCCGTTGTTATTAGGTTGTAACAACGGTTGTATACTGAATAACCGTTGTTATTAATGTAATGCAAATCTTAAGAACAACAGATTGCTTTATTCTGCTATACGCTACAAAACACAAACACAAGCTAATACTGCTACTATACACAAATATCATCCTCCATTCCTCCCTGATCGTCTCCTTGTCTTCATCTCCGTCACTGTTGCCACCGTCTTCTCTCCCTCATCGTCTTTATTAATCAGGTATATATTTTTCTTAGCAACGCTTATAGATATAGGATTGTATGTCGATTATTTTTGAATTTGTGAATTTTTTTGGTTATTATCTAATTTGTTGATAATTTAGCTTTATTGCTTTCCTGAATTTCGTTTATTTGTTTGCCTATTATTGGATTTTCTGAATTAGTTGCCTATATATTACGAATGTATGTAGAAAAATGACTCGAACTTGGATGATTGATGCAAATATGAGTGACCGCAACTATAAGGATGGTTTAGCTGAATTTTATAAAGTCGTTTCGAACAATTTGAAAGGTTCTTCTAGTATTGCATGTCCTTGTGAAAGATGTGGTAATATTAGCTATATGGCTTTTCCGGACGTTAAAATACACCTAGAAAAGTGGAGATTTAGTTGATCCTATACACGTTAGATTTTTCATGGGGAACCATTAGAGGACGAGAATAGATCTGAAGAAGATGATGTTGAGGTACACAAAAGGCTAACTGATGATCCTGAGTTTGCCGAGTTTTTTGAGTTGGAAGAGTTGGAAGCAGAGAAGTTGAATGTTGGGTCTATAGATAATGAAGAGAATGATGATGAGTCGAATGCTTTTGAAGATGTAGGTGATGACACTAGTAATTGGGATGACCTTAACAACATGTATGAGAAGTTGTGTGAGTCTGAAGCACCTCTGTATCCTGGTTGTAAGTTCACAAAAATGTCGGTTGTGGTGAAGTTGCATAATATCAAGGGGGCAAATAGGGTGAGTGACACGTGTTTCACTAGTTTTTTAGCCTTGATAAAGGAATTGCTTCCAGATGGTAATGTTCTACCTGTTAAGACATATGAGGCGAAAAAACTAATAAGAGGAGTGGGTATGAAACGTGAGAAAATACATGCATGTCCAAATGATTGCATATTGTATCGGAAATTATATCAAAACTTAACCAATTGCCCTAAATGTTTGGAGTGGCGTTATAAGGAAAAGGAAGGGATCCCGGCTAAGGTGTTGTGGTATTTTCCAGTGATACCAAGATTCATAAGGATTTATGCGAATCCCAATGATTCAAAAATGTTAACTTGGCAAGAAACAGGAAGAATAAATGATGAAAAGCTAAGACACCCGGCAGATGGTATGCAATGGAAATCGTTCGACGCTAAGTATCCTGAGTTCGGCAATGATCCTAGAAACTTACGTCTAGCGCTGTCCACTGATGGAATGAACCCACACGGAAACATGAGTAGCCAACATAGTACTTGGCCAATAGTGTTGGCTATTTATAACTTACCTCCATATGTGTGCATGAAAAGAAAGTATTTGATGTTGTCGTTGTTAATTTTTGGCCCTAAACAACCTTGGAAATGATATAGATGTCTATTTGGAACCTCTTCTAGATGATTTGCGAATGTTGTGGGATAGTGGGATAGAAGTATTTGATGCATATAAGAACAAAACTTTCAATTTAAGAGCGATGTTATTGTGTACAATATCTGACTATCCGGCTTATGGCGACCTTTCTGGGCACACAGTTCATGGGAAAGAGGCTTGTCCATTGTGTAGGGAGGATATCGAGTCTGAATACTTGAAGTCTTCTCGTAAGTATGTGTATATGGGAAATAGGAGGTTCTTGTATCATGACCATTGTTATCGCAAGATGCAGAAAGCGTTCAATGGAAGACAAGAACTTCGTTAACCTCCTAGAATTTTGAGTGGGCATGAAGTTTATCAGAAAGTAAAGCATACACTACAATAAATCCTGTTTTGGGCGACTACGTTTGGCGACTGAAATCAGTCGCTAAAACGAAAATGGCAACTGAAATTGGTCGCCAGAGCACTGTAGCAACACTTAGTCGTCAATTGGAAATCAGGCGACTGAAGTCAGTCGCTAAAATTGGCGACTGACAAAGTAGTCGCCAAATTGGCGACTGAAAGGTAAAGTAGTCGCCAAAATGGCGACTGAAATCAGTCACCCTTCTTGATATTCAGTCGCCAAATTGGCGACTACTTTGCCTTCAGTCGCCAATTTGGCGACTACTTTCAGTCGCCTAGTAGTCGCCTTTGGCACTGGCATATCAGGAGGTTTTTTTTTGGGTGCTCTGTTTTCGCGACTGAAAGTAGTCGCCAAAATTACATTTCAGTCGCCATTTCCACTGTAATTTTGGTATGAAAATTCGGTTTTTCATACTATCCAATCCTTTTCATTGCTCGTACCTGCATTTCTATTACTATAACACCAACTTGAGCAAATCAAACTCACAACACAACATAAATGAAACACCAATAACCAAATCTCGTATATAAAATGAGAATAAACCAAGTTAACAAGTTACCAACAAATCCTCATCAAACCAAATCCGTCACAAGTCTAACTAACACTACCATGTTCTTAAGTTTTGGGAAAGGGGCACATAAGTCAAGCACAAGGAAAAAAAGCACCCGCGCCAAAACCACCTCCTCCGGATGGATCATTAGGATCTTGCCATTGGGGACGGGGACCGGAGTTGCACGAACTGAAGAAGGCTTCCATCTGGTCGAACTTTGCTTTCATTTCCCGCATTTGTTGATCCCTTTCGGCGTTTAGGCGCCTTTCTTTGGCATTTTGGCGCCTTTCTTCATCAAGTTGTGCTTGTAAGACACTTACAATTCCCGGCTCATAAGTTTGTTTGGACTTTGAAGAAGTCCTTTCTTTTGGCGCCTTGAAGAAAACTCCATGAGCTTCTCCGGTTCCATACATCGAGCCCTTTTTGTACCCCTCAACCAAGTCAAACCAAATATCATTATCGGGCCTATCGGGGGTGTTCTCTTTTTCACGCAAAAAAGCATCCTACAAGTCAAACCAAATATCATTATAGGTTATTTTTTCATGAAAAATTTACCTATAATATATAATGTTATTAAGGGAAATTGACTAATTAAATGAAACTTACATGTAATTCCTTGTCTTTCGCCTTAGCCCAATGCCCAATACCCTTATCATCAACCTTGCTATGCGTGTCTGCAAAGAGCTCGGGAGCCGTCATCTCTACCTTACCTTTTCTCTTCCCCTTCTAAAAACAAACAAAGCATAAATTCATGGTTTTCACGGTTAAATTTTTTTTAATAATAATCTAAGGTGTTGTTATGTATACTTACTCCCAAAACATGATCCAAGAAAGAACGAGATCCCCCGTAGTGAGTAGCCTCAACAATGCCTTCTTTCTTTCCTCCTCTTTTGTTGAGTGAACCTCGCTCCGACTTGATCTTAAATTCCGGGGTTTCACGTTTCTTCATTAGACCTTCATATGCATCACCTAAAATTCAAAATAGTGTTAGAAAAAATAAAATGGTCACATAAATTTATTATAACTAAATTCAAGTAATCAAACTAATAAAATAACACACCTTTCAAATGCTCGGGACTCCTTTTTCCTCCTCGCGGTCTTATAGATGATATCTCTATATCTTTTAGTACAAATATGATTGTACCTTTCACAGACAATATGCTCCAATCCCGCCGGCCAATCAAAGGATTTCTATAAAAAGTTTTTATTAGTATAAATTACTAATTGAAACTTAGATATAAATTAACAAATTAAATATATACAAAAATATACCCGAAAGATGTTGAACCATTCTTCTTTTTGTTGGGCGTAGCGTCAGACCAACAAGTAGGAACATCTCTTGTCATCTTCTGTTTCGTACTTGCCGAACAACCACTAACAACCGTTCTGCAGTTAAACCTGAAATACAATATGTTAAATACAAGTACGAGTTTATATTAAACAAAGACTGAATATTGAAACTTTAATGGAGTATATGAAATGAACATATGAGTAACATATATCTTACCAAAGACCAGCCGGATCAAGTATCATCTTCCCATCATTAGTCCACTGAATCTCAGGTCCCTGATCTGATGAGTCATCATTGGTCGATTCCTCGACCGATGGCTGCTCAATCTCCGTCTCCTCTTCCTCTAAAGAAGACGTACTAGCATGCTGACTATACCCGCCTCGCTGTCTACCTCGTCCTGCGCGACCTCCTGCCATCTACAATTGCAAAAAAAAAAAAAATTATTAAACAATGTTGTTAGTAAAATAAAAACATAATTGCAATAAAATATAAAATAAAATTAAACAATGTTGTGAGTAAATTTACCAATATAACTAACACTAATCCTCATCATCTTCTTTATCAGTTTCATCCTCATCCTCATTTTCATCCTCCTCCTCATCATCATCATCATCAACAACATCATCATCATCAACTTCTTCATCATCATCATCATTATCATTATCTATTTCCTCCTCCCACTCCTCCAACTCTACATCTTCTCAATTCTCTTCCTCCTCTTCCTCATCTTCCAACTCTTCACCCTCTTCATTCCCATTCTCGTAACTGATTTCTTCAATTGGAGACAAAATGGTGCTACTTGATACTACTTCTTCTTGGAAAAAAGAGGTATCTATTTTTGATCTTGCCTTTGTCTTAAAGACTGCCCACCATTGCTTTTGATTTCTATCATTCCTCGTGCATGGATAAGAAGAGAAATACACTTGATGAGCTTGATGTGCGAGTATAAAAGGGTCATACTTAGAATATGTTCTAGTATGATTCACTTCTACGAGTTTGTAACGTTCATGTACTCTTGTTCCGGCCATAGAATTGTCCTTCCATTCAACCTTGAATAAGACAGTCTTATAAGCACAGTCACGCCCATTATAGCACATCTAAATATTTCCTCTACTATACCATAATAGTCATTGCCATCAAGAGAAGAAATAGTGACACCATAATTGCATCTAGCCTTATTTTTACCATAGTTGAATGTATGAAAATTGAATCCATTAACTAGGTATCGATTCCAAGTTCTAACCATTCGTGAAGGACCAGAGGCTAAACTCCTTATCAAATCATCTTCGATATTCAACTCAATAACATGCTTCTTAAACCATGATGGAAATTGCTCCTCGTGTTTATTCCAAACATCATCCCTCCTCACATTAGGATGCTCTTTCATGAAATCAGTCACAAACTGCATTTCATATGGTTCTAAGATTTCACAATTAGACAGAACGTAAAGGTTAGCACGATTATATTCTTTGTCATCCAAATATCTTGTTCCCCCAATTTTTGAGCAACTTTCATCATCATGAGTTTGAAAAAACTCGAGTAAACTTGCATCAATTTCATCCTCTTTGTCAATGTTCAAGTATTTTGCCTTGGTTTCTATATGTTTTTCAAAGTAAAGCGAGCAAAAATTTGCAATCTCTTCTGTTAAATATGCATTGCATATAGAACCTTCTACCTGAGCTTTGTTACCAATTTTTTTCTTCATGTGTTTAAGAAACTTATAATATAATTATAGAGCTTAATTAAAAGTTGATAAAGTTAAAAAATTAAAGTGTATAAAAGAATAATAGTTATAATTTCAATAATACTAGTTAACTTTTATTACCTTTCAAATGGATACATCCACCTATATTGGACGGGTCCTCCAACTTTGGCTTCATAAGACAAGTGAACCGGTAGATGCTCCATGGAATTAAAAAATGTAGGAGGTAAGATCATCTAAAGTTTACACAATATTTCTGGTATTTGCTCTTCGAGACGTATCATGTCATCAATGCATATTGAGGAGGAACATAAATCTCGAAAAAATTAACTAATCTCAACAATTGCATTCCACACGGTAGTCGGGAGAAGATGTTTCAAAGCAACGGGTAATAATCGTTCCATGAAGACATGACAATCATGACTTTTCAAGCCTTGCAACTTTAGCTTCTTCATATCAACACATCGTTTAAAATCTGATGCATATCCATCTGGAAACTTCAACTTTCGTAACCACTCACACAATACCTTCCTTTGAGCTTTGTCAAGAGTAAAAATGGATTTTGGCTTTGACCCGTCTTTCCGAATGTGCAATTTGGGACGGTCACAAAATTTCTTTATATCTTTTCTTGCAGCAATAGTATCACATGACTTTCCTTCTACATCCATAATCGTATGAATCAGTAGCTCAAAAAAGTTTTTCTCTATGTGCATTACATCCAAGTTGTGCCTAATTAACATTGTTTTCCAGTACGGAAGGTCCCAAAAAATGCTTCTTTTAAACCAATCATTTTTTTTTCAACTCTTTAAACTCTTCTTCTGTACCATCAACAGCAGTTGGAAAATCACATATCAACTCCCATACTTCATCCCCCGGAAGTCGATCCGGAGCATCGCCACGCACCTCTTTACCTTTTAAGAAAGCTTTCTTGTTCCTCCTATGTCCATGTCTTTCCGATAAGAAGTGTCTATGACAATCAAACCAACTTATTTTCTTGTAATTAGGGAGATAAAATGCTTTACTCTCTTCCATTCAACAAGGACATGCCTTTTGCCCAGCAGTAGACCAACCCGATAACATTCCATAAGCGGGAAAATTATTTATTGTCCATAAAAGTGAAGTTCTTAGTTGAAAATTTTGCTTTTTGGACACATCATATGTTTCCACTTCAACTTCCCACAAATGTTTCAACTCTTCCACCAATGGTTGTAAATAAACATCTAAATTACTTTTTGGATTCTTTGGACCGGGAATAATAAGTGACAGGAAGATAAATTTATTTTTCAAGCACAACCAAGGTGGTAAGTTGTATGGAGTGACCATTATAGGCCAACATGAATAAGGTTTACCGAACTGATCGAATGGAGAAAATCCATCTGTACACAAGCCAAGTCGCACATTGCGGGGTTCATCGGCAAAATCAGGATAGATCATATCAAAACGCTTCCATTCCTCCCCATCACTCGGATGACACATCTTTCCCGGAGTACGACGATTTTCCTTGTGCCATCCCATTTGTTCGGCAATATTTTTTGTTGCATACATTCTTTGAAGTCTTGGAGTGAGTGGAAAGTAAATTAATGGCGGGTTTATTGATATTGGTTTCTTACTCTTGCCACCTCTCTTACAAACCTTGTTGCCCTTTTTTTCCCCTCAAACCAATATCTTCCTCCCTTGTCTCATATCTATCTCTTTGACATTTCTTGCACTTGTCAAGGAAAGCATCATCTTTCCAAAAGAGCATACATCCTTCGGGACATGCATCAATCTTTTGATGCGGAAGTTGAAGACCTTTAACTATTTTTTTGGTATTGTAGAAACTTCGGGTCATGACATTATTTTCGAGGAGAGCATCCTCAAGCAAAGAAGCAATGGCATCAACGGCATTAAATGGCATATTAAGCTCACATTTCACGGTTACTATCCTAGAGGCGGCTTGTAACAATGACATTTTGCTCCCTTCATATAATGGTTGTTCAGAAGCTTTCAACATGTCAAAAAAGACCTTTGCTTGTGGATTTGGTGGTTCTTCTTCATTCATTGCAAGATGATCGTCATTATTGAAAATATTAGACTCAAAGGCATCAACAACCATATCTCTATATGGGTTCTCATTTTGTTGGATTTGAGGTTGTTCGGGAGAATATGCTTCTCCATGAGAAATCCAATTATAATAGTTTGGACAAAACCCATTTGTATAAAGATGTTCTTCTACCTCTATATCATGTAGATATTTCACGTTTTTGCATTTAGTACAAGGAAATCTAAGTTTATTTTCTACCAAATCATATTCATCATTTTGTTTAGCAAATTCAATAAATCCACGAACCCCCTTTATAAATCTAGCGGTAGGACGTCTCTTCTTATCTACTCTTTCTTCGTACATCCATCCACGTTCCGATCTCTTCATTTTAATCTAAATAATATATAAACCATAATTTTAACAATAAAACATAGAACCATCTTTAACAATAATCCATACAAACTAGTTAACTATACTAATTAACTAAAATTATATTAATTAACTAATATTATACTAATTTATACTAATTATAGTAATTAACTAAAATTATACTAATTTATACTAATTAACTAAAATTATACTAATTTATACTAATTAACTAAAATTATACTAACTATACTAATTGTGGGATTTATCTGTATGCATCCCTTTAATTTAAGGATTATAACGAATTATAGAATGATGAATGCTAGTCATAAAATGAATTGCATAAACAAAACGTAAAGGATTAAGAAATAACCTTCGGTCCTAGCTTTTATGGCCTATGAACAATATCGCAATGATATTCTCCTATCAGTTGCACCCAAGACGATATGAGATATGCCCTTGTTCTTTTGCTAGAATCGATCCCTCAAATTTTCTGTAAAATTAGGGTTTTTGTGTTTTGTTAAGATGAGAGGCAAGAAAATGAGTAGAAAAATTAGGTTAGAAAAATTCACTCCTCTCTACCTCTTAAACCGTGTATGAGGGAAGATTAGGGTGGATTTTTCTTCTCCTAATTTTTGGCCCAAATACCGAAATAATAAGGAGTATAATTTTCTTATTTTAGGTTATTCCAAAAATGTATAAAATGTGTTAAATATAAATTGTCATCTAGTGAGGATCGAACCCATAACCTCTTGGTTTGAGTACCCTTACTATTACCACTATGACACATTCATCTTGTTGATTAAATATAACCGATTATATTTAATTACGAATTAACATATTAATTCGTCCAAGCTTACATCATATACATTAATTAAATATAACTTATTATATTCAATTGACAGTTAATTCGTCTCAACAAATATTATTTAATCGGCATTAAATAATCGTCTCATCAACACATTGACTAACTGTTTAGTCATATAAGGCATCAATGTGATTACATTTCCATAACCACATCTCTCAAACACATCCTTTAGGTGTGACCTTTAGGGTCCAGTTGATCACCGCCATCTGTATGATAATAACGTCAAACTTTCTAGCAAGCCAACCGTTATTAGGTAATCATTAATCAACTGATTAAATACGAAGTATACCCTTGTAAACCTGTAAGAGATTTACAAATGTTATCACACTAATTTGTGGAGGACACAAGCTCCAACAAACTCCCACTTGTCCTCACAAGTGTATGTGCGATAACCGATTCTCATATCCTAAAATTTCTCCCACTCAATTTAAAACAATTTGCAAAATCTGTATTCACAAAGGTCGTATTTTACAAGTGATCAGCATCAAGAGTGGTTTCCCCGACTAGAGAGTAACTTAACTGATAAACGAATCAACATTCGAGCATGGCCATGCATTTCAGTTACAACTCCTCGAGTGGCCCTGAGAAATAACTATACCTGATAAGGGTTGTATATTTTCCTCAACTCGAATCCTGCAGATGTAAGCACAGTATGAAATGACCCAGAAAAAATCTACTTAGCCTCGATTCACAGGCATCGTGAGAAAGAAACCAAAGTCACCCAAAAACTGCCTTAATCTCAAGAGACAGTCGATAGTCAAAAGAATCGACTCTAGGAACACAATGGATGTCCTATCCACGACCTGGCACCGAATGTTTTTAAACATTTAGGACTCCATTACGTTGTCACAAAAATTTGTCCTACGAGTTATCATTATAATCTCGCATCTGTGATCGATCAGTTAACCGTTTGACTTATGGCTCGTTGAACCCACCATCAATCGACTGCACAATATAATAGCCAGAGTTATCAGCTCTTTAAGGCGATTACGGACCAAATAAAATATAATGTAATTCAGTTCACTTTGTGGCATTCAATGTTATCAGTACAATCCACATGAAAAACAAAATATTATAAAAACGATGAAGTTATAAATAGTATATGAAAAAGATAACGTATCGAATTCATAATCAACTACTATAACTCAGGTACACGTTTAATGCTCATGGAAATAACGTGCTCTCCATGCTTATCATATTTCAATGGCTCAGTAGTAGAATCTGCTACAACTTCCTGTTTGGAATTATTCCAGCTGGCCGCAGCACCATTAAGAGTAACAACGAATCTAGACTGAGATTTCTAATCATCTCGATCCGTTTGGGAGCTAGCAACCGATTGCGCATAGCTTAGTATCTCCTCCATAAGTCAATACCCAATCCCTAGTCCTCCGTAGGTACATGGATTCTTTTGGTACCGACTCGTCATACTCAATGCATATGCCATGTCTGGACGTGTGCATATCATGGCATACATGATTGATCCTATTGCAGATGCATAAGGAACACGACTCATGCGCTCAATCCCTTCAGGCGTCGTGCGTGACTGAGACTTGCTCAACTGCATCTCAGACGTCATTGGAAGGTTCCCCTTCTTGGAGTTGGTCATGCTGAATCTTTCAAGAATCTTATCCTAATAAGACTCCTGACTAAGTGATAATGTTCGTCGTGATCTATCTCGGTAGATACGGATTCCCAAAATGCGTTGTGCCTCATCCAGATCTTTCATCTGGAAATGGTTCTTCAACCATCTTTTAACAGAAGATAGGAGAGGAATGTCATTCCCAATCAAGAGTATGTCATCGACATACAATATCAAGAATACAATCTTGCTCCCACTCGACTTGATATATAAGCATGGTTCTTCGACCGATCGAGTGAAACCATACTCTTTTATCACCTGGTCGAAACGATGATTCCAACTCCGAGAAGCTTGCTTAAGTCCATAAATGGAACGCTTAAACTTGCATACTTTCTTAGGATATTCAGGATCTATGAAACCTTCGGGTTGCACCATGTACAACTCTTCCTCCAAATAACCGTTTAAGAAGGCGGTTTTCACATCCATTTGCCAAATTTTATAATCATGAAAGGCGGCAATCGCTAAGATTATCCGAATGGAACGTAGCATGACTACAGGTCCAAAAATCTCATCATAATGCAATCCGTGCACTTGAGTGAAACCTTTTGCCACTAGTCGTACCTTATAGGTATCTGGTTGCGCGTCTACAGAACGCTTTTTTTTTTAAAGCCATTTGCACTGTAGAGGTTTTACCTTATTAGGTAAATCAACTAGATCCCATACGTCATTCTCATACATGGAGTCCATCTCGGATTGCATGGCTTCGAGCCATAGCTTTGAGTCGGAACAGGCCATAGCACCTTTATAGGTAGCGGGTTCATTACTCTCTAGGAGTAAAACGTCATTCTCCTCGACCATACCAATGTATCTGTCCGGAGAATGAGAGACTCTACCCGACCTCCTAGGTTCATCAAGAATATTAACCGTGTCATCAGTTGGAGGAACAACTTCCTCCATCCGTTCCTCGGTTTTTGGTTCTGGAATCTCCGACAGCTCGAAGGTTCTATTACTCGTCTTGTTCTCGAGAAATTCTTTCTCTAAGAACGTCGCACTAGCCGCAACAAAAACTCGATGTTCGGTAGGCGAATAGAAGTAATGACCAAATGTTCCTTTTGGATAACCAATAAAGTATGTGTTGACCGATCGCGGGCCGAGCTTATCCTCGTGTCTCCACTTGACATAAGCCTCGCAGCCCCAAACCCGAATAAAGGACAAGTTAGGTACCGTTCCCTTCCACATTTCATATGGAGTCTTGTCGACAGCTTTAGTCGGACTTCGGTTTAACTATAAGAGCAGCTGACAAAAGAGCAAAACCCCATAATGAATCAGGCACTACCGTGTGACTCATCATGGATCGAACCATATCAAGTAAGGTTCGATTTCTCCGTTCGGACACACCATTTTAATTGAGGTGTTCCAGGTGGAGTTAACTGGAAAACGATTCCACAGTCTTTAAGGTGTTGATCAAACTCATTTGAAAGATATTCGCCACCCCGATCTGAACGGAGTGCTTTAACCTTTCTACCCAGTTGGTTTTCAACCCTGTTCTGGTATTCCTTGAATTTCTCAAAGGACTCACTTTTATGCTTCATTAAGTAGACATATCCGTATCTACTCAAATCGTCCGTGAAAGTGATAAAATATCTATAGCCATCTCTGGCGGTAATTGACATAGGTCCACAAATATCAGTATGTATGAGTCCTAATAGGTTATTAGCGCGCATTCCAACACCTTTGAAGAAAATTCGAGTCATTTTGCCAATGAGACATGATTCACACGTGCCATATGTAGAAAATTCGAATGCGGGAATAGTCCCATTATCGACGAGTTTCTTTACACGTTTCTCATTTATGTGTCCCATTCGGCAATGCCATAGATAGGTTTGATCTTTGTCACCAAACTTTAATTTCTTATTATTCATGTGTAATACTTCCGTGGTTTGATCTAAGATGTAAATTCCATTCATGGAAACTGCTTTGCCATAAATCATTTCATTGAAAAAGAAAATACAGCTATTATCCTTTATTGAAAATGCAAAACCGTCTTTAGCAAGTACGGAAACAGAAATAATGTTCTTAGACAAACTGGGTACATAGTAACAGTTATTTAAAAATAACTCAAAACCATTAGGGAGTTGGATTACATATGTTCCCTTCGAGACAGTAGCAACTCGTGCTCCATTCCCGACTCGCAGGTCCACATCACCTTTTTCGAGAGGTATGATGTTCTTTAGGCCCTGCAAATGATTACACAGATGAGAACCACAACCAGTATCAAGTACCCAAGTTCTGAAACTTGCATGGTTAATCTCAATCATATGAATATAAGATCACATACCCACAGGAACGACGCGGCCTGCTTTGATGTCCTCACGGTAGACGGGACAGTTCCTCCTCCAATGTCTAGTCTTGTGACAATGGTGGTACTCAATGTCACCGCCCTTTCTCTTTGCCTTGCCCTGTGAGCCACTAGTCTCACCGGGCCCACTCTTACCATTTCCTGGCTTTTTAAACTTTGGCTTACCTACAGCTAGGTTGCCATGAGCCTTGCCCTTACCTTTACCCTTGTTGGAAATCCTGAGAACATCCTGCTTCATGCTCCCACTCAATTTCATATCCTTCTCGGTCTGTACGAGAAGGGAGTGTAGCTCACGAGGACTCCTTTTCAAGTCATTCATGTAGTAGTTCGCCCTGAAAAGGGCAAAACCATCATGAAGAGAATGAAGCATTCGGTCAATGACAATGCTCTCACTGATTTTGCAATTAAGTGCCTCCAGCTTCTCGACATTCTCAATCATGTGAAGAATGTGTGGGCTAACCGGTTGGCCCTTCTGGAGTTTCGCATCAAAGAAGCGACAGGTATGCTCATATGTAACGATTCTCGGTGCTTTTGAGAACTCGTTAGTGAGCGTGGTGAAAATCTTGTTCGCACCTTGGGCAATGAAGCGTCTCTGCAAATTGGTTTCCATTGCAAAGATGAGTACGTTCTTTATCGCACCCGCTTCCATAACGAAGTCACTATAAGCGAGTGACTTGTTGACTCCTGCATTGGGGCATGGGTTTACCGGTATTGGCTCGATTAAGTACTGAGCTTACCGTCGGCAATGGCAAGATTCCGTAGTCTTGCCTCCCGATCCGCAAAGTTGGACCCGTCGTTTTTCGAGACGTGTGAACCGATTCATTTGGTCCATGAATATTTTCACCAGACTCGCGTCCAAGTGTGGCACTAGGCATTTGGATTGCGTTATTTCCGGACATTTTGTTGTAACAAAGATTATCAAAATAAACGTGTTCTACATCTGCGAAAGAAGAATAAAAATAATAAGCATGTGCATCGTTTATATTTTTAAGTCTAATGAACTACTGTCATAACGCGAAGACTCAAAACATTTATACAATTGACCTCCCTCAAGAATTATATAAATGATCCCAAGATTCAATTATCTGCAAATTGATAAGCCAACCTTTTAGCTAATTCTACCGTTAGAATTCTTGGTCGATAAATTTCTGTAAATTCTATCTTTAGTCCATCATAATCACGAGAAACTCTTCGGACTATGATGTTGAGGTAAACTAAGTCAACATAAACTACTTACCCAACGTAGAAGGGGTCATATTATGCCTACCGACGAATAAGGGATTCATAGTTGTTTGCCCTTATAAAGACTAATCTCAATTTCCGTTTTAGAGGAAGATCCCATCAACTTTGTTTTAATTCATTTTAAGTGAACTAATATCTAGCATGCGTGAATGAATAAACTAAGGTGATGGCTTAATAAACATGTGACATCTGTATGTCTATGAAAACTAACATACAACCTATATGTGTCAGCATTTTAGTAGGTGGTTTGGTTTTAGGCGGAATATGATGCATAAACTATCATGTGAATGAAAAGCAATAGGAATGAAAAACGTAAAAACAAAAAAAAAGTCCTAGTGTGGCCTATCCTATCAAAATGAACATTAAATACAAATTTGAAATCCATCCTTGGACCCGAGAAGCTTGTCTCGATGTTCCATCTTGATCCATGTAGCGGGAGTGAGCTCCAATCTCCATCTTTAGTCTTCTTTGAAAAATTACAATAAATAAATTTACATAATAAACCTATTTATTACATTCTAATTTCAAAACCCAAAAACTAAAGAAAAATAAAGGAGATTCGAGATCTCATAATTACATAAAAATTATGTTTCCTTCATTACGAAAACATAATTAACTAAGGCCACACTAAGTATTACAAATTACAACCGATTGCAAAAATACGTAAATAAATTCATTCAACGATTCATTCAACAAAAGAAAAGCATCAACTAAAAAAAATTAAACATGCAAGACATAATTCTTTAATTATGTTGATTAATTTTATCCAAACCACCTATTTAAATTATCAAATTAAGTAACAATTCCTCAATTAATCACATTAATTTCAATCTTAATTCATATTAAACTTGTAATATGAATTTAATCCATCAATATTTTAAACTGCTTTAAAATAATTAGGTATCTATTAATTATGAACAGCTTCATAATTATTAATTGGCCAAAATCAAAACAAAAATTCCTATTTTTTTCTTTGGTCTCGGCTGAACAGTAAAAAAAACAGAAATTTTTTTTTATTATTATTAATCATGTCGGCTGAAAAAATAAAAAAACAGAAACTCCAAAAAAAAATTTCTCCTCGGCAATTCTGCAAAAACCGAGAAGAAAATACCTTTTTTTTATTATTATTATTATTTCACGGTTTTGGCCAAAAAAAAAACAGAAATTATATTTTTTTTTTTCTCTTTTTGGCTAGGCAAACCCTAGGAAAAACAGCCCCCTTTTTTTTCTTTTGCGGCAAAAATGCCCTAAATTGCAAAAACATGTCGATGAACAAGATCGTTTATAGTTGCTATTAACAAGATTGGCATATTCAACTTATAATTTAAATAAGTATTCAAACTAGATTATTCAAATTTAACCTGTTAAGAGAATATCTAAATCATGATAAAACCGATTATCATAATTGATTTGAACTTTTTTTAAATTAAGTTGTATGCCAAAAACAGCAAAAAAATTCATCAATCCGACAAAAAAACGATTTCCATTTACATCTCGATTTATAAAATCGAAACATCTACAAATTATCATATTATTATCTTAACTAATTAAAAACAACAATATGAAAATCAAATGGAAATAAAACAACAAAAAACGCAACAACACGGCTGCAAAAAAAAATCTCGGCACAAAAAAAATTTCAACCGATTAAAAAAATTTTTTCGAAACCCTAATGATGTTTACAAACAATTTTATGAAAATCATCAAAATTAAAATTCGTGGCCTTGGCTCTGATACCACTTGTGGGATTTATCTGTATGCATCCCTTTAATTTAAGGATTATAACGAATTATAGAATGATGAATGCTAGTCATAAAATGAATTGCATAAACAAAACGTAAAGGATTAAGAAATAACCTTCGGTCCTAGCTTTTATGGCCTATGAACAATAACGCAATGATATTCTCCTATCAGTTGCACCCAAGACGATATGAGATATGCCCTTGTTCTTTTGCTAGAATCGATCCCTCAAATTTTCTGTAAAATTAGGGTTTTTGTGTTTTGTTAAGATGAGAGGCAAGAAAATGAGTAGAAAATTTAGGTTAGAAAAATTCACTCCTCTCTACCTCTTAAACCGTGTATGAGGGAAGATTAGGGTGGATTTTTCTTCTCCTAATTTTCGGCCCAAATACCGAAATAACAAGGAGTATAATTTCCTTATTTTCGGTTATTCCAAACATGTATAAAATGTGTTAAATATAAATTGTCATCTAGTGAGGATCGAACCCATAACCTCTTGGTTTGAGTACCCTTACTATTACCACTATGACACATTCATCTTGTTGATTAAATATAATCGATTACATTTAATTACGAATTAACATATTAATTCGTCCAAGCTTACATCATATACATTAATTAAATATAACTTATTATATTCAATTGACAGTTAATTCGTCTCAACTAATATTATTTAATCGGCATTAAATAATCGTCTCATCAACACATTGACTAACTGTTTAGTCATATAAGGCATCAATGTGATTACATTTCCATAACGACATCTCTCAAACACATCTTTTAGGTGTGACCTTTAGGGACCAGTTGATCACCGTCATCTGTATGATAATAACGTCAAACTTTCTAGCAAGCCAACCGTTATTAGGTAATCGTTAATCAACTGATTAAATACGAAGTATACCCTTGTGAACCTGTAAGAGATTTACAAATGTTATCACACTAATTTGTGGAGGACACAAGCTCCAACACTAATTTATTACTACCTTTAACAATACTCCACATCAAACTAATTAAAATAATTTACTACCTTTAAAAAACAAAATTTTATACTAACTTACTATATTCAACATTACTAACATATAATAACTTCTACCTTACTAACATTATACTAATTCACTAAACAATATAACCAGTAAACAAAATCAACAAAACTAACAAAACTAATATTAATCAAAATCAACAACACTACTAGAACCACAATCATCACTATCAAAACCCCCAATTTACACAACCCTTAATCCCAATTTCACCAAAACCTAATTAAATTACAATTAAAAACCTAATAATCAACACAAATATTAATATAAACATATCAAATCATCCTAATACTAATTACAATAACAAAATAATCTAAAATTAAACAAAGTAATTGAAATTTAAGACAAAGAAATTATACCTTGGATGAACCGAAATAAGGGAGAGGTTGAACCTTGTCGTTGTGGGAAATATCGGTATACTTCCTCTATAAATTTTAGGATTATAACGAAATAATAATAATGAAATTGCTAGTCATAAATGAAATTGCATAAACAAAATAGTATAGATTAAGAATCAACCTTTGGTCCTAGCCATATGGTTTAAGAACAATATCGAAATCGATATTCTCCTAATCGTTTCACCCAAAATGCTATGAGAAATGCCCTTGTTCTTGCTAGAATATATCCCCAAAATTGATGATTAATTTTTAGGGTTTTGTGTTTTTTTGATGAGAGAAAATTAGGTCAAAAAGAGTTAGAAAAATGATCTCCCTTCAACCCTAATATAACCGAAATAGGAGAAGAAAAAGGGGAGATATTTTTCTTCCTTTTTTTTCTTTTTTTTGACCGAGTGAAACACCAACCAAGTAAGGATATAATCTTCTTATTTTTGGTTGTTGTCTAAAATGTATATAATGTGTATAATTTATCAATTGTCATATATATCGACATGTATTAATAAGTCCACTTATAACAGTTTGCAGTCGATTTATCAATACCAGTCTGTCAACCTTTATTATGACAATATTGTATAATATATACATTAACTATAAATATCGCATATTTATAATTTGCTTATTAAATATAACCATTTATGTTTAATTACGAATTAACATCTTAATTCGTTTAAGCTAACATTATATACAATAATTAAATATAACAGTTTATATTCAATTTACGAATTAACAGTTAATTCGTCTCAGCTAATATTATTTAATTGAATTAAATAATCGTCTCATCATCACATTGACTAACTGTTTAGCCAAATACATGGACTAACCTTTTAGTCACGTAAGGCATCAATGTGATTATATCTTCATACAATCACATCTCTCATACACATCCTTTAGGTGTGACTTTTAGGGACCAGTTGATCACCGCCATCTGTATGATAATAACGTCAAACTTCTAGCAAGCCAACCGTTATTAGGTAAACGTTAATCAACTGATAAAATACAAAGTATACCCTTGTGAACCTATAAGAGATTTATATACGTTATCACACTAACTGTGGAGGACACAAGCTCCAACAATCTCCCACTTGTCCTCACAAGTGTATGTGCGATAACCGATTAAGAGATTTATATACGTTATCACACTAACTGTGGAGGACACAAGCTCCAACAGTCGTCACAGTAATGGTGGTCGGAGCGGTGGTCGGAGTGGTGGTCGGGTATAACTCGGATTTGTGGTTTGCGGTTGAGTTGTTTTGTGTGTTTATGTTTTTTGGTAAAGTATGAGAGAGGGAAGAAAGGATCTGAGTGTGTCGATATAATCGTTGAGCGGGCGACTACTTTGGCGACTGAAGAGGGGCAGTCGCCAATTTGGCAACTGATTTCAGTCGCCCTTTCTGAAATTCAGTCGCCAGGTCCAAAAATTTGAAGGATTTTGGTAGTCGCCAAATTAGCGACTGAAATCAGTCGCCCAAAATTTGTTTCAGTCGCCAATTTGGCGACTATTTTTGTCAGTCGCCATTTTAAGTCGCCCGAAATAGGATTTCTTGTAGTGATATTAAGATAGATTATGGTAATAAGAGCGGCTCTAAATTGTCTACTCGTAGGTATAAGAAAAGATCCATATTTTTTTGATAAACTTCCATATTGGCCTGACCTGGAGGTCAGGCATTGCCTCGATTTCATGCACATTGAGAAAAATGTGTGTGATAATATTATCAATACCCTTCTGAATGTTCCTGGTAAAACAAAGGATAACGCCGCAGCTAGGGAATATATGAAAATGATGGGTATTAGGCTAGAGTTGTCACCATAGAAGAGAGGTAATCGTACATTTTTACCGCCATCAGCTTATACCCTTTCACGGAATGAGAAAAAAGAGTTATGTGCATGCTTGAATGGAATTAAAGTGCCACATGGTTATTCGTCGAACATCAAAAGCCTAGTGTCGATGCAAGACCTAAAACTCACCGGGTTAAAGTCACATGATTGTCACACTTTGATGCAACAATTACTACTTGTGGCTATTCGTTCCATTTTAACTGAAAAGGTAAGATATGCTATAACTAGATTCTGTCTCTTCTTCCAGTCCATATGCGAGAAAGTCATCGATTCCGATGATGCAGATTCATTGCAGGACCTCGTTGTAACCTCTCTTTGTCAGTTGGAAATGTATTTTCCACCCTCTTTCTTCACTATCATGATTCATCTGACCATTCAATTGGTTAGGGAGATTTTGTACCTTGGGCCCGTGTACTTGAGATACTAGTATCCTTTCGAAAGATTGATGAAAGTCTACAAGGACTATACATCTAATCGGTATCGTCCGGAAGGTTGTATTGCTGAACGCGCTATTTTAGACGAATCTCTTTCATATTGTTACGCTCATCTCTCCCCTGAGGAGTTGATTGGTGTTCCTAAGAATCGTCATAGTGACTGGATGACCGGAAAAGGTATTAGGGGCCGGGTTGAAAAAATTGTGACACGTGAAATGTTGCATTTAGCACATACGTATGTGCTAAACAACGAAGATGCGGTGCAACCTTATATTCAACAATACAAAGATGAGCTCAAATACGATCACCCAAACAAGACCGAGAAGTGGATTGCAAACGAGCATACGAAGACGTTTGCAGAGTGGTTTAGGAATATTGTCTTAGAGTGTACGAATCAAACTGGTGATGACATCTCTCCTAGGTTAATACGTCTTGGTTTAGGTCCAAATGCCAGGGTCACCTTTTACAGCAGTTTTGCCATTAATGGATATACTTTTTACACCCGCGAGCAAGATGAGTTGAGCACAATATAAAATAGTGGTGTGAGTTCTGAATTTGAGGCAATGCACTTTGCTACTTCAAAAGATAAAAAGCCTATTTGGGGAAAATGCCTTTATTATGGTGTTATTCAAGAAATATTGGTACTAGATTACATTGATTTCACAATGCCTTTGTTTCGATGTAACTGGGTTGATAACAACATCCATTGTGTCCGAAAGGATAAGATGGGATTTACGTTGGTCAATCTGGGTAAGGTTGGCAATAATACGGATGATCCTTTCATAATGGCATCCTAAGCTAAACAAGTGTTCTATGTCACCGATCCTATGGATAAGGAGTAGTCCATCCGATAACGGTGATGATGATCAGGATGTCGTTTTTTAGGGAATGGATCACTCTACCACTGTATCTTATTTCGACGATGTTGACACTGATCATGAGGACACTGAAAGCATCTATATGCGTGATGACCATGGTGAAGGTATTTGGGTTAACGAAGAAATCGTGACATCCAAGAAACGTCCCCGTATCCCGAGATGGTCCATAATGTAAGTTATTACTTCCTCCGTTCTCATATGATCTACCCACTGTATCTTATAATGAAATAGTAGCTTTTATTTTTATTTTTATTTTTAAATATATATATATATATATATATATATATATATATATATATATATATATATATATATATATATATATATCTTCATTTTAGTTTTTTTTTGTTTTGTTTTTAAATAACTATCTCCACTTAACAGATTAGTAGAAGGAACTGCATATTTAATACAAACGTACTGGAAATCTTACAAGACCACAGGGTTACACATTATCTTTATTTAAGTTGCCTTTTCATACAGGCCCACGACACTGCTTATGATAGGCGGATACAGACACACACAGTTTGACACTCAACAAATAACACACGACGTTGCATGGAAGTTTCAGCCACAACCTGGTTGTAGACACTGACACATTTTGTAGAAGTTTTAGGGGTACATTGCTTGGAAAATAGCCACAACCTGGTTGTAGGTTTTAAGACGATCATCTTTTTTGTTTTTCATGCATCTGTTTGTTTTTCGTCTTCTTTGTTATCTTTATCATCCCGCATCATCTACTTCATTCCTCTTATTAGTGTTTAGGATTTTAGAAGCTCAAACTGTTGTTTTAAATTTTCATTCCTCTTTAGGGTTTTAGATAATACTCTGCATGACGTTAGTTAAGTTGTTCATTTACTATTTCATTCATATTTGGGTTTTAGGATTATCATGGGTGAAAAACGGAAAAGAAGTCAAAAGAATAATAAGCGTGGGGATGATAATAAGCCTGGTGAGAGGGGTGCTACGAAGTGCCATGCAGCCCTTGCAGCTATAGCCGCTAAAGAGCCGCTTAAAGTAGAATGGAACTCGAAGGGTTTCCCTACTGGTCCAAATGCGGGGCATTTATCCAGTTGGCTTGGATGTTGCACAAGACAGTTTGTGCCTATCCATTTAGATGAAATTAGAAATTTGAATCCAAAATTGAGGAAGTTATACTTGGCTCGTGTAAAGGAAGCCTTTGATATTGCCGATGAATGCCATGATAAGTATTTAATTCATAAGGCAGGGGATGCCCTAAGGGAGTGGAAGTGTGACGTTGCTAGGGATTGGTTGTATGTGTACAAGGCAACGGGAGAGATGCGTAAGAGCCCACCGGGAGACAATAAGTGTCCCACCATCAGTCAGGAACAATGGGATCTTTTCAAAGAGATGAGAACTAGTGAGAAGTTTCAGGTTAAATATCCTCGCCTTTTAACGATTTACCTATCATTTTTTTAATTAATGAGTTCTTTATATAATCTTTTTATTATCTCATTTACTTGCGCTTTTATATAATTATTTGAAGGCTGATAGCAGAAGAAATCGTGCTAACATTTCATGCAAGAAAGGGAAATGGTATGGTTCTCGAGGCGGTTACAGAAAGATAGAAGAGAACCTCGTAAGTAGCATGCATTCCCCTGTGAGACTTGATTTTTTTAATCACACTTGGACTTGATACACATTTACATGTATAACTGTTACCATGTTAATGTGTAGGTGGCAAAGGGAGTGACCAACTTGGATCGGCATGTAACTTATAAAGAAGGGCACACGCCTAAAGGATCCCGGTCGCGTGACAAATATGATTAGGAAATGTTGGCCAACATAGTAAGCATTATTTTATTAAGAGGAGTTCATTACTAACTTTATTATTTTAGTCACAAATATAATTTGAATTTTATTTAATATATTATAGGACAAGGTAGAAGAAGGAGGTAGAAGAAGGGAAATTCACTCCCAATGGTCGTGATGACGTTCTTGCTAGAGCGATCGGCCGACCCGAGCATCCAGGTCGATTGAGGGGCGCCCCGTTACAGGTTGGAGTAACGAAATATTATGGGACAACTGCCCCGAAAAAGAAGAAAAGGAAGACTACGGTTAAGAAGGCTGACATGCTACCATTTATTCTATTATTTTCATTTAAGTTCAATTCACATGTTATTGTTGGGATAAAAATTGCTGAAACATTACATTCTTGGCACGCAGGTTCAGTTAATGGCATCCGTACTACTAAAGATGAATGCTGGAGGCAAGCTTTCCGAAGAAGAAGTGAAGATGATGGAGGATATCATTAAAGGGGGTAATAAGGTACAACAGATTGGTCAAGAGGCCGAGAACACTACTACCTTGGCAATACATGAGAAGGAAGTATCGGTCAACGAGATTCAGAAAGATCAGGTACCTAATGCTTCGAAGTTGTAACAACTAAAGCCGATCAGGTACCTAATACTTCCTTATTTTTCTTTTCTTTTTTTTGGGTGTAAGATCAGGGGGTGTGTTCCCTGCCAGCTATAATGCTATAACTTCTGACATCGTGTCATTGGTTAATTTTATTAGGTAAATAATGAGTCTGAAAAGGAAATGCAACTTGAGAAGATGGCTGATGGAAAACAGCATACATCCCCTTCAAGTCAGTTCACTGCTTTCAGTAAGGTATGCATGAAGTGTTTAATTAGTTAAATTTATATGAATTCTATTAAATTTTGGGATATAATAATAATGTATGTGTATTATTCAGGTCGTAAACAGGAGGGTATTTATTCTTGCTGACCCTAAATGCGAGAAACCAATTGTACGTGTTGGCTGGGCTCTCGTAGAAGTGCCCACCAAATCAGGAGCGGAAACTGTAGTGGTTGTTCATGGCGAAAAACTTTTGCCGAATCATAGAAAAGTTGAGATAACTGAAGTCTTTCCAGGCCATGAAAACTTTCAACTGCCCGTCCCAGTTCGTGACGACATTACTATTCTGGGAGATGCGGTTGGAAGTTTCATCCAATGGCATGTATCTCACATCTTCCTGGCTCGTTCGTCTCCGCCTCAACTGGAAGCAGTTGGGGTTAGAAAAAATACCTTTATATGTTAAATTTTTAATTGTTGAATGTTTTTATATGCTAAATTTATATGTTATTTTTTTTGTAGGGTACAAAAAATTCGGCTAAGGCGGATAAGCCTAAGTCCACAGACATGCCAACTACCTCGTCGAGACAACAACTTGATGAGGTATTTAATTAACTTCTCCATTTTTTTGAAAACCTCTCTTTATTTAAAATTTTTCTGTATTTCTAAAAAGCATTGAAATTTTTTGTAGGAAACAAAACAGCCGGCTAAGGCGGATAAGCCTAAGTCCCCGGACATGCCAACTACCTCGTCATTGAAAGAGCTGGTTGATGAGGTATTTAGTTAAGTACTCTTTTATTTTTATTACTCCAACTAGCTAGCTAGAATATGTTACCTTTGGATTTTTTATTATTTTAATTATCTACATGTGTAGGCTGGTGGTAGTAGCACAAAATCAAAGAATCATTATTTCCCCGAACTGAAAGATGTTAGGAGTTTAAACTCCACAAAATATTCTGGGAAGGATTACATGCTAAAAGTAAGAACGGTGACGATGAGGAAACTGCATCAGGAGGCTTGCAATCGCATAGCAAACGAGCAATTGATAATTGTTCCACTCGAGGAGCATATTCTAGGGGTTGAGCGCGAAGCACTTATGTCATGGGAGATGCTAGCCATTTGGGATGGCCTAGATGAGATTGATGTCCAACACCTATTTGTTTAGATGAAGTAAGTTTCTTAATAAATAATTTCATATTCTAATATTCTGACTACTAGATAGTGTTTTAAATACCGGAATTAATACCGTAATAATGTAGGATATTGAAATTGAGAGTGATCCCCGAGAACAAGATTCCAAGTGATCAATACGGATTCCTGTGCCCCTATCTTTTATCTATGTTTATCACGATTTTTTCGTTCGAAGATCGGGTAGATTATATTGTTCAGCAATTGGCGACAACCAAGAAGCTGGTTTTTGCCCCTTATAATGAAAACGGGTAATAAACAAATTAATATTACGTTTTCCCCTACAATTGCATTTTCATAACTAATATATGTACTTGTTAATAATGATGATGTCTTTTGATGTAGGACTCATTGGGTGCTAGCAGCCATCATGCCGACAAAGAAGAAAGTTTTTTGGTTGGACTCTATACATAATCAACCAAGCGAGACTTTTAAGCGCTTGATTATTAAGTAAGTTTATAATACTGATTTATTTATAATAACATTAAGTTTCAATTTTTATTTATAGCAAAAAGCTCATTTTTACCCCTAAAAAAATGAGTTTCTGCCTCCTTTTTTTTTTAAAAAAAAAAAAGGCCTTTGAGAAGAGAAGAGCTAACGAGCAGGATCAACTCACGAAAGATTCTGATGATGGCCCTACTTTTATTACGATAACAGGGGTACGTGCTCAAACACAATACCTTAAGTGCAAAAATCTGTGTTTAATACTAATACAATACCTAAAGTTCAAGATTCTGATGTGAGCCTTCTCTCGTCTGTTTGTTTTTATGTAATAATAGGTCCCTCGCCAGCCGGATAGCATACAATGTGGATACTACGTTTGTCGGTTCATGTTGGAGATTATTATGCGAAGATATATCCTTATTCCAGAAAAGGTTAGTAATTTAATAATGTGTTTATTACTTTTTTTAAATTAGAGCTGATGTTGTCTTGCTATGCAGTATTTGATGTTGTTACAATAATGTCTTATCTTTGTTTTTTCCGCAGTATGTAATCAACCCGTCACAAGAGATTCAG
Organism: Silene latifolia; assembly: GCF_048544455.1. Lineage (NCBI taxonomy): Eukaryota > Viridiplantae > Streptophyta > Magnoliopsida > Caryophyllales > Caryophyllaceae > Silene > Silene latifolia. The sequence goes on from NC_133531.1 coordinate 110,598,321, forward strand.
CAGTACAAATGTTTATATATAGACGAGGTAAGGGACATGTTGGGCAAATACGTCTTAGAATATAGCAATGCTGAAGGCTAAATGCATGATACGCAGAGCTTAGATCAGCAGATTAGTAAAAATTTTGTTGAAGTTAGGGAATGATCTTAGTTCATGTAAATTTAACTCCTTGTAAGTATATATATATATATATATATATATAGGATCTCGTGCGAACTGAAAGTTCGGTACGAACTTACGAACTAATTTTCAGCCCTTGGATCAAATTAACCACAACTTTAAATTAAACTCCCCGTCACTTCTCCTCTTCCTTCAAACGTATTCCCAAACCTCTAACCTCCCTCACCTTTATCCACCACCTGTCTTCACCGTCGCCGGATCTCCGTCATCATCTTGCTTCCAATAACTGCTACTCAACCGTCGTCGACCTGTTTGTCGCCACACAACCACAATTAAACTGAAGTTCGGTCAAAATTGGATTTATTTGGCTCAAAATCTTACAAAAATATCATTAATTGGGTTTTTTATTTTAAATTCTTTTCAATGTTTCATAGATCTATGATTTAGACCACAACTTTAAAAATAAAGTAAACGAGATGTATAGTGGTTGAGGCGCGTGACCAAGCCATTGGTGGTGCTGGGTTGGAAGTGTGTACAATGTTGCGGATCTGAGTTTATTGTCGAAAAAGTTGCCGGAGATGGTCTGGTCGGCCGCCGCTGACAATGGTGGTGATGTATGGAGGTGGTGTGAGGGGTGGTAGTAGGGGCGTAATTGATGTGGTTATTGTGGCGACGATTGTGATAATGGTGGTGGGTCAAGTGGCACTTGACAGCAGTCGATGTATATCGGATGCTTGAAGGCCCCGCGAAGAATGAGTCGTGGTGGTGATTCCCGTGGGGATGATAGTGGATGACGGCCAGGTGAGTAGTGAGAAGTGGAGGTCCAAGGGGTGGCTGGTGGTTTCTGGATACACACAATACTACCCCAGGTACACGAGTATAGTGCTAAAGATACACAAATTGACTTGTGTATCTGGGTGTACTAATTTGTGTATCTGACTAGTCACCACACATCCACACCTCTACTACGATATTATAATTTCATGACGACTATCGCTGCTGTAACGTGGTGATGTTCAATGGTGTGTTTTGTGTTCATTCCGCTTATAGACTGGGTGTGGGTAGATACAGTAACAGTGACAGAAAGCATTAATGAAGCCCCCATGGACAGCTGACCAACCTGAAACCTTGCGAACCCAATTCCCCCCTCCCCCAAAAAAAAGTTGTACGAAAGTTAGGCGCCAAGCCTTTCTCCTCAACTAATTGAACATGAAGTCCTTCAGTTCGGTATCGACTGTAGAGAGTTAACCGCAGAAGTTTTGTTTTTATTTGATTAGGACCAAAAACAATGGTAATTTGGTTGATTTGTTATCAGGGTTCTTTTTTATTTGGGTAATGCTTACAATGTGTTTGTTGAATTGCTTGACCCAAGTTATGCAGTGTCAATCAATGGTGTATTTAGTGTTTTTTCAGTTATTTGAGATCGTTTCACGAACTGAACGTACTTAAAATGACTTGATCCGAAGTGCAAATACCTGAATTAGCCTAACCCGAATGGATACAACTCATACAAGTCATAAAACCTGAATAACTTGTTGCATGGTTTAGTATATGGAAAGCCAATAAAATCACCTGTTTTTTGTATAGTTATCCTGCTCTTTTTTTCCTTAGTACCAATGTGTAATGGGAGCTGTGCTTCTGATATCGTGTTGTGTAGCTAAATTGAATTAGTTAAGAGGCTATAGAACTGAAGTTCGGCATATAAGTGCTGCATTTCAAAGCAATAACCTTGGCGTTGTACTAATGATCCAGGTGCTGAGATATGCTTCTGATATCGTGTTCTGCAAATTTTGCTGCAATTTTATTTATTAGTCATCCGGAAAGTGTTGGATCAACACGAGAGAAGACTATATACATCCGACCAGTTTAGCATGCTACATGTGGAATCCTTAAAGAACTGCTGGTTGATTATTGGATTGTAAGTTACGCAACAAGAGCCATTCAGGCTTACGTACAACTAAACGCCAGATATCGTCATGGCTTAATATGAGCTTATCATTTTATATATTTCAACAGAAACTACAATGCATCATTTGCTGGATTCTTTAATCGAATCCAAATCATTAACATCTGCTAGTTGTTGATTTGTAGTTCAAGGGAGTGATCACTATGCTGGAATCAAGGACCTGTTATTGCTGTTTATGATCAGGCATCTTGGATCGGCGTCAATGGCAGCTTTCCTCCATATACCTCAGGTATTTGGCTTTCCTCAATGTCTTCTAGCAAGGTTGATTTCAGCTGTTTGCTGTCCACAAAAACTATATGTAAATTCCAAAAACGATATTTAGAGAAATATAATATAGAAATTTGTTGAAAGCATTTTTGTAACTTTGTATACACGGCACAGAGGGTGTATGTACATCACCTTTTTCTTAGTGTTATCGTCAATGAAGGGGTAGATCATCTTTCACACAGTCATAAAGACTTTAGGGGCATGAACTATGAACATCTTCCCTAATCTTTCTGGATAACAGTCCTGTAAAATCATAAACAAGCAGCTCAACACATCAGTCTCCGCCACTACTACAGACTGAAGCCCTTTAGGCATGATAATGAAGCCCTCTGAATGTTATTAATGAAGCCCCCATGGACAGCTGTGCTGAGACTATTGATTGGCTGCTGCAAAGGTTAGATGGTGACTAGAAACGCAAATTTCTCGCTACTATTTGGCAATCTGGGCATGAAGGAATGCAATAGTTTTTGAACAAAATATATAACCCTCTGAATGTCCTCGTGTTCAGCTTCTATAGACTGATTGGAGACTATATTTGCTATTAGGAGAAGCTTACAGGTATTGTTAACCCCATTCTTGGTGTGGGCAGAGGAGCTTCGGATAAACCGAGTGCGGGCTTGATTAAATTAAATATTGATGCTGCTATCTTTGGCGTGGATGATGTTGGTCTGGGATTTGTTTGCAGGGAAGGTCGTTCTTGCGGGGTGTAAACGAGTTACGACACGATGGTCACCTATGGTGGCGGAAGCTATGACAGTGGTCTTTGGTTTGAAAATGACAGCGATGCAGGTTTCAGGCATGTCATTTTGGAGGGTGATACAGGTTATGCTGGCCCTTACTAAACCGAGCATTGTGCATAGTGCCGTAGTCTAGTCGAAGTTTGTTTTGTTGACGCTCGTTCCCTGTGAAGTAGTTTTTTTACTAGCTTTTTCAAGCATGTAACGCGGGGGTAATACAGTAGCCTATTGTATGGCTTGATATTGTATGTCGGTGGGTGAGGAGATTGTGTTGTACTCAAATTTTCCGCAAATTATATTGGACTTGGTCGAGTTTGATTTAATATAGCTCACCCCTCTCGCGTTTCAAAAAAAAAACGTACCTCTGCAAAATTCACATGATACATACATGAGAAAAGGGTTGACATATGTGAAGTACATTAACACCGGCAAAATAACGTTTAAAAAAATAGCTCAGTAATTTCTTGGACTAAAGAAAGTGATAATGGGCATTTATCATTTTCTGTTAATTTAGCAAAAGAATAAACTAAAATTTTGGATTTGGGTGAATTGAGCTATAGATCTGGATGTACATTATGACGCTTAAATGACATTGAAATTACATATTCAGGTCTAAAGTGGTTTTATATAAGAAGTTTGTAAAACGAATTTATTTTTAAACGGATTTTTAAGTAACTATTTAGCTAGCTAGATACATTCATTTAAGTTTTTAGATACATACCTCTAACTAACTAGATACAATCATTTATTTTTTTAGATACATACCTTTAGCTTGTTATATACACTCGTTTAAGTTGCTAGATACACTCCATAAATTTTTTTAGATACATACCTCGAACTTGCTAGATACATTCATTTAAATTGCTAGATACATACATCTAGATAGCTAGATACACTCTTCTAAATTTTTAGATACATACCTCTATTTTGCTAGATACATTTCTTTAAGTTGTTAGATACATATCTCTAACTAGCTAGATATACTTCTTTAAGTGACTAGATACATACCTCTAACTAGCTAGATACTTCCCATAAATTTGTTATATTTGCACGCAAGGATCTTTATTATAGAATAGAGGCAGCCAAGTTTAGTAGACAATGTATGTAACACCCGCGAATTTCTCATTTTGACAATTAAAATTTATCTAACCGTTTAATTAATTTATTTTGTATTTTTAAATTATTTAATTTAATTAATTCTTTTTAAGGACAAATTTTATAAAAAGAATATTCTAAAGCTTAATTTATATAAAATTACGTATATTAATAATAGGTGAAAATAATAATGATATTTCCGTCTTATGTTACCGTCTAGCAAAGATCGTCGCATTTCTCTTATAAAGCTACTTCTTTTCGAACCAACCCAATTCCGACAACACAACTAACTTAAATATTATTATTATTATTATTATTATTATTATTATTATTATTATTATTATTATTATTATTATTAATTATTATTATTATTATTATTCCCTCACCAACCCCAACACCAACCCGTCATTTCTTGCTTCTTTTCGGATTACCAAAGAACAAAACTCGTGAACAACAACATACAATCACAAAGACTTCAAACACCATTTTTCGACCATTCAAATCCCGATTTCTCTCTTATTTCTCAACCAAATCCCATTATTTTTGCACCAATAGCTTCCTCTTCTTGTCCTTCTTCTTTATATGTAAGAAACAGCCAAGCTTTCGTCCTATTTCAGAACGGCCGTCTTACAAGGGATTCGAATTTTGGTATAATTTCTTCCATTTTTGGGTTCAAGGTCATCCTTGGGCGATTCCTCAGTCGTTTAGGAGAGCAAAAAGGTAACGGTGATAGGTTAATCGACATTATGTCAAGATTACGTGTTTATGTGAATCGTTTATTTCATATGTATGTTTGTATGTTGTTTATGTTTCTCCCTGATTGTGTTTACTTGAAGAAAAATCGAGTCTTTAGCTCCATGGTTATTTACTTGTATAAGATGGTGGTGGTTGTGGTAAAATGATCGGAAATTGATAGTTTCGTATTGCGTTTTCGGGACTGATTTTAGTCATAAAGATGGTGATTTATGGACTGTTTTGGAGCACCATTTTTGGTCCGGTTTGTGTAGCGTTATGGGCAGTCTAATTGGAGGAATTAAAAGCTGAAACTAAGATGGATACATGTTGAATTTTGGGGATGGGTTGTATGCATTTTTAGGACGGAAATTGAATCGGTTTTGAGTCAATTTTGCTTAACTCGATTATGGAACATTATAGATGTAATGACATGGTGTACTTCTTTTGTAAATTGTCAATTTTGACTATGTTCACTTAGCTCGTTAATGTGATCTGTCATGCTTTGTTCGGAAGACTCGGAATTGAATGTTGTAATTTTGTAACTCTGAGTGTTGGGGCGTTTTGGTGCAGTTTGTAGGACTGTTTCTGAGATTAGTTTTGCAGGTACTTCGGGGCATTTTGGGACGGATAAAATGGAGTCTTTTGGGACTCCGTTTGGGGCATAAGAGTGACTGGTGTGGGACGGGTTTACTTTGTTTTTTTTGGGACTGTTGTAATGAGTCGAGCAGACTGTTTGTGGACTGATGAGGGACTGTTTAGGACTGTTTTTAGGACAGTCGAGTAAGGTTTTGGTGGCTGTTTTGGACAAGAGTAAGGACTGTTGTGGGGAGTGCAGGGGAACGTGGCAGGCCACCAGCCTATCTGGCCTGGGCAGTGGCATGGCTGGGCATAGTTGTGGCCTGGCAGCGGGGCCAAGGCTGGCTGGATGTTGGTCACGGCTAGTTGTGAGTCGTGTTTAGGGCTGTCCAAATGACACCCTTGAGTCGTGTTTGGGTGCTGTCCAAAGGTAACTTTAAGTCGTGTTTAATCTTTGTCTAGGCATTAGAGTTGCAGGTCTTGAGGAGGGGTGCTGGTGGCTTAGGCAGGACTGGATGTGGCCTGTGCAGGGGCGGCTTGTGGCCTGGTTAGGGGCTGCCTGTGGCTTGGGCTGGCCGGTTATGGCCCTAGTCACGAGTAGAGGCATGGCCATGATTGAGCCGTGGCCTAGCCTCGGGTTGTGTACCTTGATTGAGTCGATTTAAATTCGTGTTTGGTTTATTTAAATCTCGTCTCATGCTTTATATAACTTAATTTGTTAAATACCGTTCATTTATATATTTTTCTCACATGAATCATAATTGTGGAATTCGTTATTTGATTATCTCATTTATATATAACGTGCTTTCCTTATAATACGCATCCAATTCGATTATTTACACTTTGTAAGTAGTAAATGGTCTATCTTACATTCAAGTCATTTATAATTAAATTCTTGTCCTTATTATAAATTGTTCATTTTCGTTTATTTACATTTTTATTCAAGTGACAAGTATTTGAGAAATGAGTCACTAATCCATGTTTACGAGTATAACTGGACTTGTCTTACTTGAATTATCATTCGCTCATTATATGTAGTAGTCTCTTTCCAAGTTGATTCGTATCGCTTGGTTGAGTCGTATTCGTTTGATAATGCCTTTATACTATACCGTATTGCTTGAATTATCTTTACGCCTCTTTCGGACTGTCCTGCCGATTGTGGGTTTAGCTCATATTTTCCGCCTCTTTTGGACTGTTCTGCCGATTGTGGGTTCTCGATTTCCGATCTGTCTTCGAGTCTTGGATGCGGACTGTTCTGCCGCATGTCGAATCGGGGACCGTTCGCCCGAGAGTCGCGATTTAGACTAGGACTGAGTCTTGGGAGTACCACTGTCGTCCTACCAGGGGAATTATATATTTATATATGAGTAGTAAAGGTCTTGCTTGGTTATAGATATTGGTATTAGTCTTTTAAGGTAAGAGTTATGCCTTGTGTTGTTTGTTTTGGTCCTATCGGGTACTAGGGGTGAGCTATAAGCCCTCTAGTTGCGATATGATCGTCGGGATTGATGATCCCATCCGTTCTTATGGTGAGATGCAAGCCATAAGTATGAATGTGACATTAGTAGCCACGTCCCGTACAATGTTTGTTAAGAGGTTTTCCAAATAATGGCTACAGTTTCTATTCTTGTAATTTGCATTGGTTGATCCCTACTTAACTGTTTCACATGATTCGGACTCTAATCTCACATCTATATTGTATTTCTTTGAAATGCGTGCTTTGGTGTAGATTACCGTATTCTTGTCTTTCATATTATTTAATTGTCTCACATGAATAGTTTAATCGTTATCATGCTAATGTTGATCTATCTCATCCCATTTCCTTTAATTGCCATGTTTAAATATAAACTCGATATTCTTATCTCTTGCGAGTATCTTATATGACTTACCTGTTTTAGTTATTGGTTATGTTCATTTTGACATTTTGTGGCTGGGAGAACCTTGAGTTACTCCCCACTGACTGTGGCGTTCATGTTTACATGAATGACAGGTATTAGTGGTACATTCATGGGGTGAAGACATGTGTGAGCTAGCGAGCACTTTGGCCTTGTAGTCGATTCATTAGGATTGCTTAGACTCACCTTTTATTGTATTGTCATTCGAGGGATATATTTTCCCTCACCTTGACTATCACGTTTGTATAATTTAAACTTTATCTCCGTATTCTTTATTTATGTTTTGGATTTTAATGAACCCGCGCTTTAAATTTTTAAAAGTTTCAAAAACTTCCAAACTTCCGCTTGAATTTTATAAGTTATATTTTCGCTTTATCGCGGGGTGTCACAGTTGTATCAGAGCCTATGTTGCTCCCGACGCACACACGTGTACCCCAAATTTAATTTTGGACTTGACCTTGAATAATAAATGAGAGATGGGTAGAAATAAGGACCTAAGTTGGTAGTCTCTTTGTGTATGCTTCGTGGTAGGTTCTAACATGTTTGTTGATTGTCAATTATTTTTGTACCCTTTGATCAATGACCGTGAGCTTACCCGCGTTGCGATCAAGACTTGGTGCTTATTGCCGAAGATGGAAGGTTTGTTCAACCTTTTGAAGAATGCTTTTTCTTCCTCGAAGATGTTCCTTATTCTTTGTGTATCTTGCCTTATTCCTTACCTCTTGGTGCCTATCCTTCTTCTAAACTCTGTTTTCTTTTTCCTTGGAAGTTACTTTTGTACCCTCCTAACTTGTCCTTGGTTCCTTGTTTATCCTCCCTTGACGCCTTGTAGATATTTCTCTTTCTTTTGTGGAATGTTAACCTTGGTTGAAGAATTTGACTTTTGAGGAGATTGTTTGTGGTCGACCCATAACCCTGGTTTTGAGAGGTTGTGATGCTAGAAGGACAGGGGTAGTGTGATGAGACATACTTGGTGATTCCTATACCTAGTTCCTTGATAAAGTGAGTATAATTGATTGGTGGATTCTGTGTGTCAAGTGTGAGTTGCCTATGTTACTAAAGTTATAGGACTTGGCTTTGTTGTTTATGTTTGGGATTTGAAAGCTTAGTAGGTTAGCGTTGTTACCTTAGGAGTAAACATGAAGTAAGGTTTATGATGTGATTTTGGAAAGATATACCTTTAGGATGTTGATGGCCATACATAGATTGGTGTTTCCTTTTGACGTTTGTTGGGTATGAGTATATCCTTGTTAGTAATTTTGATCTTGTTTTGTGGAAGTCGTTGTGAATGTTTAGTGATTGTGAATTGTTGAATCACAAGTGTGGTGAAGTACCTTGTTTCATGGAATAGATTAGATGTAGAGTAGCGTAAGTTATCTTGAGGAATCCTTGGAAGTAATGTGGTTGAGAGATTGATTTTTATTAGGAAGTTTTCAAACCGTTTAGGATGAGGTAGTGGTTGAGATTTGAGTATCCGGCGTTTCCTTTTTGTCTAATTTCCCCTTTTTCTTTGACCATAAGCGTTACCGTTCATACCTCTCTTCCTCGCTTCATCATGCTCCTCCTTTAAGTTTGGTATTCGTAACTTTGTGAAACTCTATTTTTGACATCCTTGTTGACTGACTTGATTCTTATCCCTAGGAAGTTCATCATAGTTCTTTTGATTAGTTAAGTTTGAACTCTCTTAGCGTACTTTGCATTTATGATTTCTAAGTTCTTTCCTTTTCATACAATTTCTAAATATTTCAAGCTACCATTTTGGTTCGTTGTTAAAAATTTATGTTAGTCTTACAAAACCTTACCTATTTTAAAGGTTTGAAAATGAAAATTTGATTTAGTTCCCTATTTGTTCTTTGAGTATAGACTTCTTTATCATGGTCTTGAGTTGCTAAACCTGAGATTTCTTTAAATTTTATCCAATTTCTATTAACTTTGATCTATTTATGATTTCTTTGTCTAAGTTTAAAGTTGTGTTTTCAGAATTTGACTCATTCTTGAGTCTAACCACGAGTCTTTTAATTTTCAGTTGTCTTTTGAGAAAGAAAACTTGAGTGGATTACTATTTTCATTTGGTTTTGATGTTGATAGGATGTTAGAACTCGTTATTAGAGACGTTTAATAACTTGTTCTACGCTTGTCAGCGAATGATTTTTTATATTAAATTTGTCTTTGACTTGGAAAGTTAGCGTTCTTGTGTGCACGACAAGAGCAATTTCATTCCATGAATGAGACTTATGCTTTTTAAAACTCTTCATTAATGTTTTTGAAAGTATTTTGACTTTCGATTTATACAATGATTTGCTTTTGACCTTATCTTTGATTTGGAATGTGATGTTCTTGAATGAGCAACGAGAGCACTTTCGTTCCTTTGATGAGAATCTGGTTGTGTCAGAAAATTTTATTTGAGACTTTGAAAGAGTTTTAATTCTTACGTTAAGTAACCTTTTAATGTTTTGGTTACCGATTCCAAAATTCCAATTTTATTTTTATAAGCTTTCATTTCTACTTTCAAGTTTCGAGGACGAAACTTTTTAAAAGGTGGGGTGATTGTAACAACCGCGAATTTCTCATTTTGACAATTAAAATTTATCTAACCGTTTAATTAATTTATTTTGTATTTTTAAATTATTTAATTTAATTAATTATTTTTAAGCACAAATTTTATAAAAAGAATATTCTAAAGCTTAATTTATATAAAATTACGTATATTAATAATAGATGAAAATAATAATGATATTTCCGTCTTATGTTACCGTCTAACAAAGATCGTCGCATTTCTCTTATAAAGCTACTTCTTTTCGAACCAACCCAATTCCGACAACACAACTAACTTAAATATTATTATTATTATTATTATTATTATTATTATTATTATTATTATTAATTATTATTATTATTATTATTATTCCCTCACCAACCCCAACACCAACCCGTCATTTCTTGCTTCTTTTCGGATTACCTGCAGCAACAAAACTCAGTGAACAACAACATACAATCACAGCAGCTTCAAACACCATTTTTCGACCATTCAAATCCCGATTTCTCTCTTATTTCTCAACCAAATCCCATTATTTTTGCACCAATAGCTTCCTCTTCTTGTCCTTCTTCTTTATATGTAAGAAAGAGCCAAGCTTTCGTCCTATTTCAGAACGGCCGTCTTACAAGGGATTCGAATTTTGGTATAATTTCTTCCATTTTTGGGTTCAAGGTCATCCTTGGGCGATTCCTCGATCGTTTAGGAGAGCAAAAAAAAAGGTAACGGTGATAGGTTACTCGACATTATGTCAAGATTACGTGTTTATGTGAATCGTTTATTTCATATGTATGTTTGTATGTTGTTTATGTTTCTCCCTGATTGTGTTTACTTGAAGAAAATCGAGTCTTTAGCTCCATGGTTATTTACTTGTATAAGATGGTGGTGGTTGTGGTAAAATGATCGGAAATTGATAGTTTCGTATTGCGTTTTCGGGACTGATTTTAGTCATAAAGATGGTGATTTATGGACTGTTTTGGAGCACCATTTTTGGTCCGGTTTGTGTAGCGTTATGGGCAGTCTAATTGGAGGAATTAAAAGTCAAACTAAGATGGATACATGTTGAATTTTGGGGATGGGTTGTATGCATTTTTAGGACGGAAATTGAATCGGTTTTGAGTCAATTTTGCTTAACTCGATTATGGAACATTATAAATGTAATGACATGGTGTACTTCTTTTGTAAATTGTCAATTTTGACTATGTTCACTTAGCTCGTTAATGTGATCTGTCTGTGCTTTGTTCGGAAGACTCGGAATTGAATGTTGTAATTTTGTAACTACGAGTGTTGGGCGTTTTGGTGCGGTTTGTAGGATCAAGTTTTCGAGATTAGTTTTGCGGTACTTGGGGCATTTTGGGATGAGATAAAATGGAGTCTTTTGGGACTCCGTTTGGGGCATAAGAGTGACTGGTGTGGGACGGGTTTACTTTGTTTTTTTTGGGATCACATTGTAATGAGTCGAGCAAAATCAGATGTGGGTGATGAGGGATCAGACCATTTTTTTAGGACGATCGAGTAAGGTTTTGGTGGCTGTTTTTGGACAAGAGTAAGGACTGTTGTGGGGAGTGCGGGAACGTGGCGGGCCACCGGCCTATCGGCCAGGCGTGCGTGGCATGGGCTGCGCATAGTTGTGGCTTTGCGTGGGGCCAAGGTTTGTTGGATGTTGGTCACGGCTAGTTGTGAGTCGTGTTTAGGGCTGTCAAATGACACCCTTGAGTCGTGTTTGGAGTCTTTGTCCAAAGGGAACTTTAAGTCGTGTTTAATCTTTGTCTAGGCATTAGAGTTGCGGGTCTTGAGGAGGGTCTTTGGTGGCTTAGGCGGGACTGGATGTGGCTTTGTGCGGGGGCGGCTTGTGGCACAGTTGGGGGCCGCTGTGGCTTGGGCTGGCCGGTTATGGCCCTAGTCACGAGTAGAGGCATGGCCATGATTGAGCCGTGGCCTAGCCTCGGGTTGTGTACCTTGATTGAGTCGATTTAAATTCGTGTTTTGTTTATTTAAATCTCGTCTCATGCTTTATATAACTTAATTTGTTAAATACCGTTCATTTATATATTTTTCTCACATGAATCATAATTGTGGAATTCGTTATTTGATTATCTCATTTATATATAACGTGCTTTCCTTATAATACGCATCCAATTCGATTATTTACACTTTGTAAGTAGTAAATGGTCTATCTTACATTCAAGTCATTTATAATTAAATTCTTGTCCTTATTATAAATTGTTCATTTTCGTTTATTTACATTTTTATTCAAGTGACAAGTATTTGAGAAATGAGTCACTAATCCATGTTTACGAGTATAATCGGACTTGTCTTACTTGAATTATCATTCGCTCATTATATGTAGTAGTCTCTTTCCAAGTTGATTCGTATCGCTTGGTTGAGTCGTATTCGTTTGATAATGCCTTTATACTATACCGTATTGCTTGACTTATCTTTACGCCTCTTTCGGACGTCTGCCCGATTGTGGGTTTAGCTCATATTTTCCGCCTCTTTTGACTTCTCGATTGTGGGTTCTCGATTTCCGATCTGTCTTCGAGTCTTGGATGCATCGGTGATTACCGCATGTCGAATCGGGGACCGTTACGCCCGAGAGTCGGCGATTTAGACTAGGGCCGAGTCTTGGGAGTACCACTGTCGTCCTACCAGGAGAATTATATATTTATATATGAGTAGTAAAGGTCTTGCTTGGTTATAGATATTGGTATAAGTCTTTTAAGGTAAGAGTTATGCCTTGTGTTGTTTGTTTTGGTCCTATCGGGTACTAGGGGTGAGCTATAAGCCCTCTAGTTGCGATATGATCGTCGGAATTGATGATCCCATCCGTTCTTATGGTGAGATGCAAGCCATAAGTATGAATGTGACATTAGTAGTCACGTCCCGTACAATGTTTGCTAAGAGGTTTTCCAAATAATGGCTACAGTTTCTATTCTTGTAATTTGCATTGGTTGATCCCTACTTAACTGTTTCACATGATTCGGACTCTAATCTCACATCTATATTGTATTTCTTTGAAATGCGTGCTTTGGTGTAGATTACCGTATTCTTGTCTTTCATATTATTTAATTGTCTCACATGAATAGTTTAATCGTTATCATGCTAATGTTGATCTATCTCGTCCCATTTCCTTTAATTGCCATGTTTAAATATAAACTCGATATTCTTATCTCTTGCGAGTATCTTATATGACTTACCTGTTTTAGTTATTGGTTATGTTCATTTTGACATTTTGTGGCTGGGAGAACCTTGAGTTACTCCCCACTGACTGTGGTGTTCATGTTTACATGAATGACAGGTATTAGTGGTGCATTCATGGGGTGAAGACATGTGTGAGCTAGCGAGCACTTTGGCCTTGTAGTCGATTCATTAGGATTGCTTAGACTCACCTTTTATTGTATTGTCATTCGAGGGATATATTTTCCCTCACCTTGACTATCACGTTTGTATAATTTAAACTTTATCTCCGCATTCTTTATTTATGTTTTGGATTTTAATGAACCCGCGCTTTAAATTTTTAAAAGTTTCAAAAACTTCCAAACTTCCGCTTGAATTTTATAAGTTATATTTTCGCTTTATCGCGGGGTGTCACAATGTAACCATTTCACTGCGACTAAAATCATTTCCAAGACACTAACTAGAACTTCCATTAAATCCTACACTAAGCACCAAACCCAATTACACAGCTGTGATAACAGATAAGCCACCCATGTCTTCTGTAACTCCAGCTTCTCATCTGTAATTTCAGGTTCTTACAAATCTATGTTCATACTACTCTTGTGCATCAGCCAGACCATGGTTAGTAACCTTAACTGCCCAAATTGCGGCTCAATGCCCGTGCCTTACCCACTCAGTACATTACCCAGTTGTGGAGACCAGTCGTATAAAGTCCGATGCACCAATGGCAAACTCTGGTTAGACACATTGAACAGCTCGACCTACCAAGTAATCTCCGTAACTCCAAATATGCAAAGGCTCATAATCCAGCCGCAAACTTTCGTTGGCAAATCTTGCATCAACACTGATTTCCGTAATGGGGGAATTTGGCTTGACGAAAAGCTTCCTTTCAGTATCAGTGCTGAAAATACCGTCCTTAAACTTAACTGCACTGATCTTGCCACTCAGTCTGCTGTGAACTGTTCCGCTAACAGTATTTGCTACAGGCATGTACTCACTCGTCTTCTCTTCTTAGCTTCAACTTAACTGCACTCATCTTGCCACTCATCTTGCCACTCAGTCTGCTATGAACTGTTCCGCTAACAGTATTTGCTACAGGCATGTACTCACTCTTATTGGCTGATGCACAAAGTACAAATTATGTATCATCTACTGTCATATAACAAACACATTGATAGACTCCAACAACAAAAGATAAGCACACAAAGTTCAGTCAAAGATACTAATTGAACAAAAGGATCAGCGATTCCCCTCTAATTCAACCATAAATAAAATTAGTTACTAGATACACTCGTTTAAGTTGCTAGATACACTCGTTTAAGTAGCTAGATACATACCTCTAACTAGCTAGATACACTCGTTTTAATTGCTAGATACATACCTCTAGCTAGCCAGATACACTCCATTTAAGATGAAAGTGAATCAAGCCGATACCGATGTGAAGAGCATATCCATCATCATTATGCATAAACCAAGAAATTATTAAAAGACAATGTGATGCCTCTACATCTAACAAAAAGGCCTCTGAGGATGACTGTATCAGGAAAAATTCAAAACCTCCACATTTTACCATTTGTAGGAGAAGATAAAATCATGACATCAAAATTAACTACAAGTAATTAATGTCAACTTGGAGAGGAGCCAAACTCCAGCAAAAAAAATTTAGACTACCATGATTACTTTGCCCTCTATCACATCTGATGTTGGCTTTGTTTGAAAAATGTTGTAACCATTGAATTTGTCTTATTACTCAATACTCAACATACCTCCCAATCATTAATTTATGGTTGCTTTAGTTTCTGACAAACTATTGATCATTTACAATGAAGAATCTATAAAAAGGACAAGTATAAGAAGATAAAAGAAAAATCAAAAGCTCATAAACACTCAAGTTTACATCAGAAAAAAAGAGTATATGATTCTGCATTTTCGGCGCACACCATTCATCAAGCAAACCCACAGCAAAAGAAAAAAAACCAGAAACTCATCCATACTAGTATGTCAATGGGTTGAGCAAACCAACTTCAGTTTTTCAGCAGCAACTTCATTGACTGAATACTGCAAAATCACAAACAAACACAGCCCATTACAAAAACTAGCGAAACCAAGATTTTAGTTACAACGACAAAAGAATTCAGGGGACAAACTAGTAATGCAATCAGACGAATTAGAAAAGATCGTAAATTTTAATTAGCAGTTTCAACTTTTCATTCTCTAGAAGGGCTGAATACCCCTACTGCCCCCCTGGTTCTACTACTGATTACAAATAATCGACATCAGAAAAAAACAGCCCATTACAAGCACTAGCTGAACCAACAATTTTATTTAGAGCAGCAAAAAATTTCACACACTCTATATCTGTATGATTACAAGTAGAAATGCAAATTGCTCTGCAAGCAAAATACTAGGGCCAAATGGCATATAAAACACACACAATCAATCACAGTCCGAAAATCTGAAAATATAGTAGTTCACGAAACAATCTTAATTACTTCCAATGCTCCTCGAATCAACACGACGACAACCCAAAGGTCACAATAGCGAATAAAATGCAAAGCTCTGATAGAAACATACTTCATCCAGTTAGATTAGTGGCTCAGACATATCACTATATCAGTGGTGCAATACATTTAGGTCATGGCATCCTGGCAACCTTGAAAGACAGCCATATAGATGACATTCAAGGATATTCAGAGCCTTGGCGAATTTTCTGCAGCAATAGAATAGAAATGTAGAATCCATGGTGTTATATACTTATATCTACAGCTGCACTCTTTGAGAAAATTTGAACGACTAGCCTTAGTTTAGGGAGCAAACGACTACAAAATAAAACCGACGCCTAACTTTAATACGAATTCAAGTTTTCAACTCCTTTATAGAAGACCGACTATGTATATAAGTAGAAATGTCACTGCAACCAACAAGCTAGGACCAAATGGCATATAAAAACATACACAACACCGAAGAATAAAAATGTCGTTCAGAAAACAATCTTATTTACTTCCTATTAACAAAACAGTGCCTCACCATCTAAACAAATTTGTCTTACTAAAGATTTTAACAATGCTGCAAACTGAAGAATGCATATTGCATTTTAACCCTCGATAGTGTCACCAAATTGAGCAGATAATGGCAAAATATGCTCACGTAATTACCAACAAATGAATCGTCTTAGCTACAAACCACGATAGTAAATCTCAATTTAGCATAACACCTCGGAATTGATCAATGCAGATAATGAGCAACATTAGCATAATAACATTTGGTGACACTGTCGAGCATTATATAACAACATTAGCATAATAACATTTCGACAGCGTTTGAATAGATATCAGTTGCATGATAACACTTCCATAACTTACCAAGTCAAGCACTTCGAATGAGACCTCGACATTAGCCTATCAACAACAACATCATCATATTTCATTATCCCCAGTCCCTCAAGGCAGTAACTCTTCTATAAGACGTTTCTATTAATTAGCACGAGACCATTTAACCAATTGAGTGAAAGTAAAAGGGTGTCTTTAATGGATTAGTGGGGAAGATACCCGCAACTTGACTGAACTGATTGTTACTGATGATCCAGGATAAAAATTAGGATAAAATTGGTAAAAGTAATTAAATTTATGTAAGAACTTGTAATATAATACCTATCTGAAAAGTTTAAAGTTTAAACAACCTTCAGTAGGTTACAGTAGAACATTGTGAGAATTCAAAGATTTTGTTATTTGGGGTGAGCTTATAAAGCCGTGAGTTGAAAACTTGCACCAAAATCGTGACATAATGTGATTTTCTCATTTGAAGTACATCATATAGAAAACTACTTCGTACCATAAATCTAATAGTTAGCCTTGAGATTGATAGATACACTCCTTTAAATGTTAGATACACTCATTTAGATTGTTAGATACACATCTTTAGATTGCTATATACACATATCTGGCAAGCTAGATATACTCGTTTACCTTGTCAGATACACATTTCTAACAAGCTAGATACACTCCTTTACCTTCCTAGATACGCATCTCCAGATTGCTAGATACCCCCTACTACCTAAGCCCCTCATCATTTTCAATCAACCTTGGCGAAAATGTCAATTTAATAGTCAACTTCCTCCATAATTTTCAGTATTAACCCGATTTACCATTTCATCCACCAAAATGTGAGCTTCAAATAATGGTAAATCAGCTACCACACAGAATATCATAATGCGTGTTAAACACAAATAATGTCACGATAAGCAAAATCATCTAAGTGCTGCCATTGTTCAAGTATTTCAAATGCTATTAGAGTGTACATTTCAACTAACACACAACATTTCTAACTAACTGTTTTCACTTAATTTACTAAAGACTAATTATATTTTTTTTTATTAACCAGTGATATTTTTTTCCAAAGTCAATTGAAATGCGAGATCTACAATAAACCAAGTAAGATTTCAGAAAACTAATAGTACCGTCGAAGAAATCTGAAAATTTAGAGCCGCAAACTCCATGGAAGTCGTCGGAAAATCCATAACTTGGTTGTTGGCCATAGGAGCTAAAAAAGAAGAGCGTTGGCTTGGTATGCGTGGCCGGCGGAGGATAGCACCATCTCCGGTGGTCTTTTGGAAGCAACGACGGATGATGGTGGTGGTGACTGGTGGTAGTGGTGGTGGATGAAGGAGATGGAAATTTAGGTGGGATGTGTGATATAAAGGATAAGGGTGGGGAAGTCAGACCGATGGATTTGGTTTTGCTTTTATTAAATTAGTTCGTACGGTTTAAATTAGTTAAATACGGTTAAATCTTTGAACTTTAGTTAGACTGACCGACCCCGATATATATATATATATATATATATATATATATATATATATATATATATATAATATCTTCTTGTTGTGGTTGAATTGAATTTATTGAGTTACATGAACCCAAATTTGTGATTTATGTTGGTCTTTGATATATGGTCTTTCTTGATATATGCAGGTTTTTGAATGGCATGAAACAAATGTAATTTTTAAAAAAATTAGGAGATAGTAATAAAAACGGTTACTAAAACAAAAACCGTTGTAAATACCTTCCGCAAATATCCGCCATAATATTCAACAACAGGTTTTAAAATAAGAACCGTTGTAAATACCTTTCACATATACCCGCGCATAATATTCAACAACAGGTTTTAAACGAAGAACCGTTGTTACTACAAATTTCAACAACGGTTTTTTAGCGTATACCCGTTGTAAAAAGTCTTCACAATTTTGGTGGGAAAATTACAATAACGGTTATTTATATGACAACCGTTGTTATATTATTCCCACCAAATTTTTGAAACACTTTCCACAACGGCTTACACGAAACAACAACGGGTTTTAACCGTGGTGAATACTTTCGACAACGGTTTAAGTAAATAACCTAACCGTTGTAAATACCTTTTACAACGGCCGCTTTAACAACGTCCGCTTTTTGTTTTTACAACGGTTTTTACCCGTTGTTATAGACTGTATTTGTAGTAGTGAATAATCTGAACTATAGCGGATGTTCTTATAATAATCCATACTTCATTTAATCTCAGAATAAACCCTATTATACATACACTATTCTCAAAATAGACTAAACGACCAGTTACCTGCTCAATAGGTAACTTTCTAAATTAAAACCTTTTTCTTAATATAATTACTCAGTATATAATACACTTATGAGTTATTACTGCCAAGTGCCCATCAATTTTATTCTTACCAACCAACAGTACAACAGTGACAATGCCCCATTACCAACACCCGACACCCACCATCTACCATCCACCAACCATCACCCGACAACCCACAACCGACATCCGACTACTCCAAGGGATAAATGAGGGATAATTAAGAAATGGTTGAAGATGAAGGAATAAAAAGAAATGGAGGATTCAAAGGGAAGAAGAAGATAATGAATGAAGTTAGATATAGGAAGGAAAAGACCAAATAAAAGGTGACCTGATGCTTTACCGGTGTTAACAGGTAAAAAATGGGCAAAGATTACTAGAAGATAAGTGAGGGGATAGGTAGGATTATTCTGAGTTAAATTTTAGTATGATTAATATGAGAAGGATAGACATAGTTTGGTTATTGTTGTAAAATAACTCATACATATGATGCTAAGGTGTAACAAACAAAGTAACCAAACTATACAAGGAATGCTAACAAACTTTTGTTGATTGAGTTGACTATGTAACTAACTATGTGGCTTCTTGTGCAAGTCACTATATATACTTAACAGATGGAAATAGAGCGGCTCACTGTATGGCTCGTCTCCTACCTCTGGCTTACTCTACTAGATTTTGGGTACGAATGGTGTCGGAACTTATCGCTATGATTGATTGTATCCTCCGTTCTTGAATCGGCTTTTATCGGTGAATGAATAAAATTCATTTTTCCCTCAAAAAAAAAGTAATGACAAATGAAAGATACTTTTGAGAGGATAGAGTATATCTATTAGAGAATATTATGAAATATATTATAGTTAGGTTATATTATTTATATTAGGTAGAAAATATTATCTTTAGGATAATATATTCTCTAATCATATTTCATAATATTCTCTAGTATAGAAGGTCTTGCTTGTGACCTCTCATAAAAAGGGAGATGGGACAAGGTATGACACCCCCATGTGCTTCCCACTCACCTCTTAATGGGCATTTTGTGAGAGTAAACGGTATCCGTCACAAGCTTGTGACGGATATCGTCCATCTTCAATGAGATTTTGTGTCTCTAATAATATCTTTTTTATAATTTGTAGTCCTGCCTTACTTTACGGTTCCGAGTGTTGGGCCGTGAAACATTGTCACATTCAAAACATGAGTGTGGCGGAGATGCATATGTTGAGGTGGATGTGCGGACATACAAGGAAATATCGGTTAAGGAATGAGGTGATTAGGGAAAAGGTAAAGGTGGCGCCAGTAGTGGACAAGATGATGGAAAACCGACTAAGATGGCTTGGCCATGTGAGAAGGAACCTATGGACGCACCAGTTAGGAGGCTGGAGACTCGGAGAACAGGACAGGTCCCTAGAGGTAGAGGAAGACCGAGACAGACGTGGTTGAGAGTGATAGAGCACAATTTGAGATTTCTGGGGCTTGAGGAGAGTATGGTGATGAAGAGGGCACAATGGAGGGAAAAGATACATGTGGATTTTTAGTATTTGATGTTCTTTTGACATATTTAGTGTTTTTATTTAATTTAAAGAAATTAAATTATTTATTCTTCTCTCCTTTATTACACTTTTTTACCAACCACTTTTTTATAAATTTTACTTGGTTTATTTTTAAGGCATACCGGATCCTTAATTCTATTTCGGTTTTTAAAATCGTTTTAATCTTTTCTCTCGATTTAAATTTTATGTTTTTATAAAAAAAATCCGTAATTCGATTTTAAAACCCCTAAGTTTACCTTGAGTTTCTATTATATTTTCGTTCTCCCTTTTTTTTGTTTTTCATTCTCCCTTTTTTTATTCGCATTTTGAGGCGTGCGTTTACCCATGGACGGTTCAAAAGGATGATTCATGTCAGCCGACCCCAAATCATTTTGGGATTAAGGCTCTGTTATTGTTGTTGTATAATTTGTAGTCCGTATTTTTTTTCCTGCATATTTTCAACTTATTCGCCATACACAACAACTCTAAGCCTATTTTTGTAGTAGTGACTACTGACTAGTGAGGGGCCTGCAGCAAACAAACACAAACGGAGCATATCCAATGTACAAAAAGTGAGGGGTTGTTAAGTCAGATAAGCAACCCCATGAAGATAGGGGAGTTTCGGGAGGAGTCCTAGACTCCTAGGGGCAGCGGAAGACAAATGACCTAGCAGAGTAGCAGACAGAGCACTAGATATAGGAGAGGCAAGCTAATGAGCAAGGAAATGGATTCACGCAAATCAAGTGCTAAAATATTCAAATCTCATATACACAAAGCAAAAAACGATTTAGCAATTCCTTGTTTCGATCATGATCATCAGGGCTTCTTGGAATTGGGTAATTATCAAGGCAGTAATGAGAGCTAAAATAAGAAAAAATTGGAGGAGATTGGTAGTTAGTGGTGGTTGTGAAGTGTGGAAATAGGAGGTAAGGGGGAATTATTACCTCCACAATGAGGTAATGCATTACTTGAAGGGGGAGGGGAGTAACAATTACTCCCTTAATGGAGGAATTTTACACTATATTTCCCTATTTTTATCCGTTTCTACCTCCAACTCTCATTCATCCCCTCCATTTTTTAGTTCATTTTAGCTCTATTACTCTCTTAATAATTATTCTCATCCCAAAATAGTAATCTAGCTAGTAATGGCCAAGTACGTACTAATCCTCAAAACAACAGTTTCACCCGATGAAGTAAAAAAGTACTCGGTAACATTCGTTCAATTCGCCACATCAAGGCATCAACATGTTTAATCCGTTAGCGCAGTCTTATCACAAAACTGTCATCAGTCACACACACATTCGATCTCAGCAACAATAACGCAGGCATCGACATTTCTTCAATGACCACATAAAACCCAACTGAAGTGTTACTAGAACAAACACAAGGCATGAGAAGATACCAATGACGAGGCCCTGCAAATTTAATATTTCATTTAGTCCTCCATATAATAAGAAAGAATACTGAAGTTAAATCAATCTTAAAATTTTACACTATTAACTTACCGGGTTCAGCGCAACAGACCAGTTGCGAAGCATAACCACTATTGTAGCAGCTAACAAGCACGCAGAAAGAGTAAGGGCCGAAAACTGCAAGGACAGCTTAAGTGTTTGGTTACCCCTCCTGTAGCATTTTCACAAACACACATTTTTTTAGTACAAAAGCAAGAAAAAAATCGAAAGAGAAAGAAGCCACACTCAAGGCTGTAAAGTGGAGGCTTGCCTCGCCCTTCGGGCCTCTTCATTTGCGAACGATTCTTGTGCAGTCTCAAATGAGTACACACTCTCCTCGTCAGTTGCCAAACTCTCTAGCGCAGTAGAATAGGAATTGAAGCTCTCCTCTCCACCTGACATTTTCACTGTCATTTAACAATGAAAATACAAAATTTATTAGTCATTTAGTAATCTCTACAGCAGTAATACAAATTTCTTGACCCAAAGTCAGCCAACCCATGTATACATTGAAAACTTAAATTCAAATTTGGAAATAATCAAGCGATTAACCCTGTAAATGAATGGTATGGTATCTTTGTGTATGGTGAGGCCTCCTGCAACCTCAGACTCAATTTCTGGAACAAGCTTCACTATGTTTGCTCCACCTACTTCCCCTCACTTGTCAGTTCTCAAAGGGTGATTTCAATAAAGTTGAGTGTCATGATGAGAAACTTGGAGGATCAACACACATTCATGTATGGCAGGATTTTATGAATTGGCGAAACATCCCCTATATACTAAATTAATAGGAAAAACTCAAAGTTTTCCCGCCTAAAATATTTCCCCTATTTTGATATAATCTCTTATTTTCTTTCCTATTTCAATATAGTTCCTTATTTAAGATTTGTTCTAGATTTTTTGATGATAAAAATTTCGTTCTCGATTAGTTGTAGTTAAAAGATATGCTATTTAAAATAAGTTATAAAACAATATCATTAAATCTGTGTAAAAACTTTTTTTCATTAAAATACACATTTCATGTTATGAGTATTACTTAAATTATTTTTTTTTCCTCTCAAATCAAAATACAATGATGAAAAACGTTAAAAAATAACGAATTGTCAATTGACACTCTATAAATATAGTATACTTAAAAGTAAAATTCTATAAACACCGTGCATACCGTGCGCGGGGCCTAAACTAGTATCTAGATAAATTGAACTTCCATACACAGGTCCGAAATTCACATGGTCAAATATGTTGGAGGAAAAACGCAGCAACAATGTAAAAGCGAAAAAACAGAAGAGATAAAACCCGAATCGTAGTGCCGTGGTAACGGAGCCACTGCCTTGAAAACTATATTCCTGCATTAGTGGTGGCGATCAGCTAGTGCCGGTAGTTCCCCAAGGATAACACTACAGTCTCCAACTCAGTTGCGCCCACTCGGAACTGTGAGACTTGGAACGAAAATAATTATCATTACCCAGAAATTATAAGTAGAGAAGAGGAGAAAGAAGAGAGAGGAGAGTATTGTTGTGTGTTTGGACCCAAACCCACAGGCCCAATACTCCCAACAAAAGCCTCCTTGGTCCACACAATTGGCTAGTGAAAGACAAAAGCCAATATAAACACATGGAGACCAAAGAAATCTACCGATGTGGGATACCAAAATGAAAGTTGGACAAAGCAACTTGGCTTTTACAGCCATCATTTCCAACAATCCCCCACAGATGGCGAGGAAAAGCAAAGAGAAGAAATTCCTGGGTAAAGGAAGGATTGGATACTTAGGTATCAATATCTTACGATTTGAATTGACACTTTAGTGAAATGAGGAAACAACTTACTTACAAAATGAGAATATCTTGCGATTTGAATTCCTAGCTGAGCTTCGGTCGACACCCCCCACAACACATATCATACCTTCAGAATTAAGATCGTTCCGCGAAAGTGCAACGCGCTCTTTTAGAGTTATGCGTTTACCTCGGTACTAATAGATGTGTTCAAAAGACTTCTCATAGTCTAATGATCGTTACACCTACGTAGGTGACTCAAGTGCTTCTCAATGGCACTTCTCACATGAGTCATTAAGGACCTAAGTCCAACCTGGTGTATAATTCATCAAGTGCGTCTCAAAAGCACCACCATAAAGGCTATGAATCATACAACGCCATAGGAATAGAAGCTTTAGACCTAGTCAAGTCTCACTCTTGACCTAAGGACTTAAGCCCCATTCCCCTCGACGTATCAACGACTAGTCTCCTAGCCAGCCCTTTAGTAAAGGGATCAGCAAGATTGTTTTCGGACTTCACATAGTCCAAAGCAATCACTCCATTGTCTTGGAGTTGTCTAACTGCAGCGTGCCTTATTCGAATATGTCTCTTTTTCGAATTGTAGACACTATTCTTTGCAACACCAATAGCGACTGCGAGTCACAAAGGTGCGGGAGACCGGTGTTAGCCGTCCGCCCCACACTTTGGTATGTCGGCTAAAAGGTTTTTCAACCATTCACCTCTTGTCCTCCGCCAACTCAAGAGCTATGAACTCCGATTCCATGGTAGAGCGTGCAATACAAGTCTGTTTAGAAGACTTCCACGATATAGCACCTCCACCCATGGTAAAGACATAACCACTAGTAGAACAGATCTCATCGTTACCTGCAACCCAGTTCGCATCACAATATCCCTCTAACACAGCAGGAAATTTACTATAATGCAAACATAAGTCAACTGTTCCCTTTAGGTATTTTAGTAAACGACGAAGAGCATTCCAGTGTTCATTGCTAGGGTTATGTGTATAACGACTCGATCTACTAACTGCATAAGCAATATCCGGTCGAGTACAGTTCATTAAAAACATCACACTACCTAGGATTTTAGCATACTCTTCTTGGGAAACACTCTTGCCCAAGTTTTTACACAATGCTACACTAGGATCATAGGGTGTTCTAGCAGGCACATCATCAAAGCAGTTAAACTTTCTCAACACTTTTTCAACATAATGAGATTGACTTAGACAGATTCCATTGGGGTTTCGGATGACCTTAACTCCTAGGATAACATCAGCTTCTCCTAAGTCCTTCATCTCAAATTGTGATGACAAAAAATCTTTGGTTCTAAGTATCACCTCTAAATTATTACCAAGTATTAACATGTCATCAACATAAAGGCATATAAGCACACAATCGGATTCTGTTACCTTTGAATAAACACATGAATCAGAATTGTTAACCACATAGCCATTACTTATCAAAGTGTTGTTAAATTTCTCATACCACTTTGTTTAGGTGCTTGTTTCGATCCATAAAGAGACTTGTTCGGTTTACATTTTTACTCTCTTGACCCTCAATCACAAAACCTTCAGGTTGAGACATATAGATCTCTTCCCTTAGTTCACCATTCAAAAAGGCGGTTTTAACATCCATCGATGTATAACAAGGTTATGAATAGCGATTAAGGCGATAAGAGTCCTAATAGTCGAAATTTTGGTCACAGGAGAGTAAGTATCAAAATAATCAATACCCTTCTTTTGTGTAAAGCCTCTAACTACAAGTCTAGCTTTGAACCTCTCTATTGTTCCGTCAGGTCTCATTTTCTTTTTAAAGATCCATTTACTTGTGATGGGTTTACTACCTTTAGGTAAATCAGTCAACTCCCAAGTCTGATTTGACACAATAGAGTCAAGTTCACTTTTAATAGCATCTTTCCAAAAATTAGCATCAATGGATTTCATTGCCTCACTATACGTTTTTGGGTCATCTTCTATTAAAAAAGTCAAACAAATTCATCACTAGCACAAACAGAGTATCCATGTTCGGGACAAAGAAAGTTGAAACAAAATCAGCTCCAAAGTTCTTTGGACATCTAGGTCTCTTAGTTCTTCTAGGTTCAACAACATGATCAATAGAAGTGCTACTACTAGCATGTGAAGAGATATCAACAGATGTAACAGGTAAACTAGGAGGTGAACCAACATTCTTCTCAGAATGGAAAAACATGCTCAAAAAACACAAGATCTCTAGCTTCGATATAGAACGGTCACTTAAAGACATGAATCTATAAGCAGAACTATTTTGAGCATAACCTATAAAAACACAATCATAGGTCTTTGGTCCAACGGTAGGTCTCCTAAAATCTGGTAAACCCACATTAGCCAAACACCCCCACACCTTAAGGTAACTCAGGTTAGGAGGATAGCCCTTCCAAATTTCATAGGGTGTCTTGTCAAGTTTCTTATGAGGTACACGGTTAAGAATGTGACAAGCCGATAGAATTGCTTCCCCCCACATATCGTCAGATAGGCCAGAACTTAAAAGCATAGCATTCATCATCTCTTTTAAGGTTCTATTTTTTCGTTCAGCTACGCCGTTAGACTGAGGTAAGTAAGGTGGACTAGTCTCATGTATTAAACCGTTAGCGGCACAAAAGTCGGCTAGATAACTAGATTTATACTCACCACCCCTATCAGACCTTACCCTTTTAATTTTTCTGTCGAGTTGATTTTCGACTTCATTTTTAAAGTTTATAAACGATTGTTCTGCTTCATCTTTAGTCTTAAGCGGATAGACACGGTGTACCTTGAACAGTCGTCTATAAAGGTGACATAATAATTCTTTCCACCTCTACTTGCCACATTTTTGAAGTCAACTAGGTCGGTGTGAATTAACTCAAGAAGACTCGTATTCCTAGTTGTGACAGTTACTAGGTTTCTTTGTGAATTTAGCCTCAACACAGCTAGCACATTTAGAGAATTCTTGACTCGTCAAACTTGGAATTAAACTCATAGTTCTAAGTTTTTTAATATAGTCAACATTCACATGACCTAATCTACCATGCCAAACATCAATAGACTAAAATATAAGCGTATAGATGCATTATTATTAAAAATCGAATCGTGTTCAATACAAAAAGACCCCCAGACAGATAACCCTTGCCCACAAATTCCCCATTACGCGACATTACAACCTTGTCACCTCAAAAACAAGTTTCAAACCACTTTGTTCAATAAGGCACCAGACACGAGGTTTCGACGCAATGAGGGTACAAATAAAACATTGGTGAGAGCAAGTGTTTTCCCCAGGTGAGTTTGAGAAAGATCTTGCCTTTGCACTGTGATGATTGCGGATGAAGAATTACCCATGTAGACACATTCCCCATCGCTACTTCCTCGAACTCGGCAAATAACCCCTTATCGGCCGACAGGTGTCTAGAAGCACCGATATCAAGACCCATTCAAAGAAGATTGCCCACCGATTAGCTTCCACAACCACAAAAAAGAATGACATCGTCAATCACAAAGAACATTAGCTTCAAAGCAGCTTTCTTTTCAAATTACCTTTGGTAGGCTTTGTGACCGCTTTTCCCACGACGTAGCAAACAATGGGACCCT
Source organism: Silene latifolia (assembly GCF_048544455.1). Taxonomy (NCBI): domain Eukaryota; kingdom Viridiplantae; phylum Streptophyta; class Magnoliopsida; order Caryophyllales; family Caryophyllaceae; genus Silene; species Silene latifolia. The sequence continues at coordinate 110,625,394 of NC_133531.1, forward strand.
TTGGTTTTACGAATCTTAGCAACCTGGTTTGGTATGCTTCCTGGACCATTCTTCTTAGTCGACCCTGGTTCTTACCCCCCAACCTTGGCCTTACCCTTACCCTTGAACTTCTCGGTATAAGACGGACCACCGGACTCAACCAGTTAGCATTAACAAAGCGAGTTTTAACAGGTTGACTAACAGGTTTGTCTTTAAGGCGATTTGCCTCTTCGGTCCTCATGTGTCCTACTAGTTCTTGGAGAGACAGGTCCTTTTTCTTATGCTTAAGGTGGTTCCTATAGTCAGACCAGGAGGGAGGGAACTTTTCTAACAGAACATTAGCCACGAAAATGTCATCTAATTTCATACCCTCATTAACAACATCAGCACAAAGGTTCTCGTAGACATGAACTTGTTCCATGATGGGTTTCCCGTCAGCCATCTGAAATTCCAGCCACTTACCCACAACATATTTCTTTTTCCCCGCATCATCAGCCCCATACTTAGCCTCTAAGCTTTCCCATATCAGTTTAGACGACTTATGAACCATAAAGAGGTCAAACAGGGTGTCAGTCATGTTGTTTAGAAGCTGGCATCTAAGAAGTTTATTGTCCTTATCAAATTTCTTAATATCCTCTTCGTTTGACTTAACAAAGATTTAGCGGGGAGGGTGTTCTCTACGGTCTCGAATAACGTGACCTCTTTAACGAGAAAGGGCGGGTCACTAAACAAAGACATAATCAATTTCCGATTGTTCGAAAAACATCAACGAGTTTACGTGACCAACGCTTATAGTTATGACCGTCTAATTTCTCAAGTTTAGTCAAATCGGGAAGGGTTTTAGCTAAAACAGACGACATTGTTACTGAATTAACAACAACAAATATATAGTTTTCAAATTGTTGGAGGAAAAACGCAGAAACAATGTAAAAGCGAAAAAAAGAAGAGATAAAACCCGAATCGTAGTGCGTGTAAACGAGCCACCGCCTTGAAAACTATATTCCTGAGATTTACGACGTGGTGGCGATCGGCTAGTGCGGTAGTTCCCAAGGATAACACTACGATCTCCAACTCGATTCTGCGCCACTCGGGCTTAATGAGACTTGGAACGAAAAATAATTATCATTACCCGAAATTATAAGTAGAGAAGAGGAGAAAGAAGAGAGAGAGAGTATTGTTGTGTGTTTGGGCCCAAACCCATGCCCAATACTCCCAACAAAAGCTCCTTGGTCCCACACAATTGGCTAGTGAAAGACAAAAGCCAATATAAACACATGGAGACCAAAGAAATCTACCGATGTGGGATACCAAAATGAAAGTTGGACAAAGCAACTTGGCTTTTACAGCCATCATTTCCAACAAAATAAACGAGAGAAGATTCAAAGCTTATCATGGAACGCCTGGATAGAACTTATGCTTCTCCCAACTGAATTTATATCTACCCAAATGCTTACATTCGAAATTTGGTAATCCTCATATGTGATGATGGGGCAATCATTATTGATACATCTCCGCCCATGAAGAAATTAAAAAGGCCTTACAGAGTTGATAAATGGTGTCTCAATCATCCACATATTCGCACCATTGTTCTTTATTCTTGGACTCTGCCTTCTGTGGGATCACAAATGTACTTAATCTCTCGCAAACTTTCAAGCATTAGATACCAGATAATGGAATGGTGCTAAAACATAAGCAGCAGAATGGTATAGTATAAACTGGAGCCAGCTTTAATCAAAGATTCATCATCTGCTCAAATTTTTTTATCGCATCATCATCCGACTTTGAATGTGATTCAATCTCAGTTTGCTTACTGGTTACAATGAACTAAATGACGGTCTTCCAACTTCTTACCTTTTCCATAGAGCCAAATCAAAGATCAAAACACCAGAAAATTAAAATTTTGCCTCTGAAAGATTGTCAAGGAAATTGGACATCCAACCCTGCTGACGTAACAAAGGAAATCATGCGCTATTTATTATCATTGGATTTGGATGAATTGAATATTAATTGTCTGAGCCATACCCAACAACATTTCCTCGCTCAACCTTCCAGGGAGTCCCAACAAATCACCAGGTTTTCAGCCTAAGTTGTGTAATCTTTTTTGGGGAGACATTGGCTCAACCATATCCCATGCCATTTTATCGTTTCTGAATTCCCAAAGGTTGATAATCCAGAACAGATAACTCAATTCCATCCTATCAGCCTATGCAACGTCTTAAATCGTATTGCATTCAAATGTACTGCTAGTCGTCTCCAAAAGGTTATGAATTCAATTATTTGTGTCAGTCAACATGCTTTCCTCAGGATGATCAATTTCGGACTGCTACTCATATTCTTCCCTCATTAAATTTCTCAATCTTTCCTAAAATCTTTAATTTTCCTCACAATCAGTAATTATCCTCCCTTCTAGAATCTCCCTCCATTAAAGACTAACTTAAGTTGTTCAGAAAGCTCCTCCAATGGCCGCCTTTCAAGGGACTGCAGAAAATCAATATTCAATAATCTCAAGTCCAATCGGAAAATAATCCCACCTTTAGCCTTTCTTCTTAGAATAACCCAACCTATCATTAATGTCAATATAACCTCTGATATCAGGTCAATTCCCTTATTTCAATTCCATCTTCCTGAAATCATCCTCCACTGCAACTAAATCATGGCGTTTTCACAACCTCCATAATCACCAATAAACCATGCCTCTATCCAATTGATGTCGTCCTTCAAAAGCCTTTAGCTTCAACAACTGACATTTACTCGGATGTTTGCCGAATCGACTAAGTCCCAAAACTCCACCATTCTCATACCCTTTCTCTTCTACTTTTCCCCTATTTAGGGTCTCTTCTCACCCTCTCAATTAATTCCCAATTTTGTCATTTTTCTCAAGAACATCAAAACGAACTAGGGTGATGGTGGTAAATGGACTAAAACGGGTAAGTGGGGGAAGAGTTAAAATATGGGAAATAACAATACTGATGAGTGGTAAACTGGTAACCTTAAAATACTAGAGTGCGAAGGTGAAGGGGATGGCTACTAAAAAACAAACAACTGGTTAAACAAGTGTATGATTTTAGAGAACAATTAGTCTTGTTGAAGACGGATCGGATCAAGTGACGGATAATGTCACTCACAAAACGGATAGGGGGCAAGGTGGGGACACCCCATGTGCTTCCCTCTCTCCTTTATGTGGGTCATTTGTGAGGGAAAATGGTATCCGTCAATCGAAAGTGACGGATACGTGCCGTCACAAATGAGATTTTGTGTTTAGAGAAATACCTTTGTCCTTGACATCCTCCCACCTAAAAAAAAAGGAGGGCTCCACATTTCCAATTTGGTCCTCCTTCTTGAGTGTAAGGAGGAAGTCGGAAGACACAACTATTTTCCATGATTTTATTCGAAGAAAATATGGTATATGGGTAGGATTATTACGGGTAGGAGATTAACGAAACGTGTGAATATTATAAGAAGAAATGCAAAAATGCGTATTATTATTATTATTATCAATTCTTACCATATCTAATTTACCCATAATTTTAACACCAAATATATTCGTCCCAAAATAATTACTCCTTTCACACACTCATTTTCACTCTATTTCTATAAAATACTTCACATATTTTAGAAAAATTGGGTGAAAATAATTGTGTTGAGGAAATATTACAAAACTTAGAACCCAACACACCAAAAAGAAGTTAACTTTACAATTACAACACAAATATAACATTAAATATTCAAAGACAAATTTATAAATTACTACGGAATACTAACATTCAAAGACAAAAACAAATTTATAAATAAATTACTACGGAGTACTAACGTTCAAAGACAAAAACAAATTTATAGAGAGACTTGTAATAATAATAAGGATCCTAATAATAATAATAATAATAATAATAATAATAATAATAATAATAATAATATAATGTAAAAAAAGTGCAAATAAAAAGGGTGATTGAGAGTTACGAACAATTACCTAGTTTGTAGTTGGGTAAGAATGGGAGAATCACGTTTGTCAAAAAAAAAAAAAGAATGGGAGAATCAAGGAACTACTGTAGTTGCCAGTAAAATGTGGCTGTAGCCGTAGACCATCGAAATATAGAGTGAAGTGTATGGTGTATTGTGTGTTTTACAGTTGTAAACAGATACTCCCTGACATATTTACACGGAGTAGTATTTTATTTATACGGAGTAAAAACTTTCAACATATTGTTTAATAGTCTCTATCTCTCATTGGAAAATTTTGTCTCACATTGAAAAAATAGTAGCTAAGTTGTTTTTTAGAAGAATTTTTAATGTTTTCAAAGGTTCAATTTTCGAGACTGATTGACGCAGTCTACGAAATTGATTGTTGTGGTCATCCAAACTGATTGTCCGGTTTACCATGCTTTCTTATTTTCCAAAATCTGATTTCGTTAATTCTTAAGTCTTTTTAGCCTATATAAACAAGTCTTCTCCTTCAGTTTTGAGAGAACAATAAATCATTCTTCACGCATACATTCTTAAGAAATATTCTTTGAGGTTTTCTGGCAACGATCTTGGCTGCTCTCATCTGCGTCTTTACCTACACCGAAGTCGCAGCGGTTGTGCTAATCCTGGGGTCGAATGCCATTGAGACCGTGTGTAGCAGACGGGGCATATTTGACTTTAGGACAGTGATCTCAAGTCACGTCACAACCTCCTCCTTATCTAGATAAGCTCTCTCCTTTTACTATTTCATAACTATTTATCATAATTACAATTATATTATTTACTTTATAATACGTAAGCTAATTTGTCCGAGACATGTTATGTTATTTCGCTACTAGTCATACTCTATCTATAACACATAAAGCCACGGGAGAATTGTACTGGGAGACCGAACTTTAAGGGTGTTCATCGGCCCGGGACCGGACCAGACCGGACTAAAGTTTGTGGACCGAAGACCAAACTAAGGTAAAATGTTGGACGTGGACCGGACCATACTTTTATTGGTCTGATTAGGTCAGGACCAAATAAGTGCATGGACCGGACCGGACCATATGGACCAGACAATGGATTGGATTCTCTGCTATATTATTTCTACGATGAATTTAATTTATATTAGGGAGTTAGAGTTTAGTTTGTTAATCCGTATGATAGTAGAATATGTCAAAAAATAATAATAACAAAATACTATTGTCATATTAAGAGAAATATTTGTTAATTATACATTTTTAATGATTTCGTTTCATAAGTTTGGTCACGATCCGGTTCGCGGTCCATTCGGTTTGGCCCAGGACCGGACCAAAGACCAAACTAACATAAATAGGTGGACCGTGGACCCGACAAAATAAAGTATGGTCCGGTCTGGTCCGGACCAAATTTCACGGTCCGGTCCAGTCTTTGGTCCAGACCGTCGAATGAACACCCCTACCGAACTTACATTAGTTGTGTTTTACAGTTGTAAACAGATACTCCCTCGCATCTCACTTTCTTGCTAATCTAATGGTTCGATCGGGTATTGTCATGTCAGGTTCGAGTCATTACTATTCTGGGTAAGATTAATTAGGTGAAGTCTTAGTACTTCCCCTTCTCTAAATCTAACATTAATTATTTAAAGTTTATTGTTTAAACTTTAACTAATTAAATAATCAACGAAATAAAAGCAAAGCAAACAAACGATATAAAGAGAGACACGCAGATTTTTAAAGTGGTTCAGTTTCACAAGTCGAAACCTACGTCCACTATTTTCGATTAATAAATTTAGTACCTTTCTACGGATTACAAATTTACTAACCCAACTCGTACAACTAACTCTAGTTGTAACTCAAGTGAGTATCGTTAAATACTCGAGTGACTAACTTACGCTAATAAGAAAGCACCTAATGATTCTTGCAAAGGTTCACGTTAATGAACAACTAAGAAATTTATTGAGCATTATTATCTTATAACGATAACTAACGAACGAATATACGAGTTTATAAACACACGACCTTTTTCGAAAATAACAAATCGGTTTCTTGCTTTTGAAACACACGGTTTTGCTCTTAAAAAAGTAAAATCAATTTTATGCTTAAAGGTCTTACTTTTAAATGTTGCAAGATGTAAAGTATTTATAGTGAATGAGGAAGCATAGCACACGGTTTACCCAAAAACTCTAGTGGCCAAAAATAAGATATGTAAATAAATCATATCTTTTAATATTTCTTTCCTTAAAATCCTAAGAGAGAATAAAAAATATTCCAAAAGATAGAATATAAATTATCCCTTCCATAAATCTTAAGATATGATAAGATTTCCATAATAAAAATATCTTTATCATAAATCACCATATCAAGTTAAATATAAAAGATAGGTTAAGATAATTCTAAAGAATAAAATCTTAACAATAATAATCTTTTATACCTTAGGTTACACGAAACAACAACAGCCCATAAGCTTCGTTATCCATAAAAAAAACCTAGCTCGAAACTAGGTTAGATTTTTAGGGTTTAGGAGTATGCTATGTTAAAACCCTAATTAGTAATATGGCACAACTCATAGGTTGATCCAACATGATTACTAATTAAAATAAACTATACTTCCAAAAACAATATGGGATTTTTAGTAAATACTTTTGCTAGACCTTTTAAAAGAAACACAAACGTTGTTCAAAAACAAATTTGAAAACATTTTAAGTCGTGTAGTATAAACTCAGCATCTCAATGTTATAGTAGAAGAGCTATAATATTGAGCTCTTTTACTAGTAATGTTATAGCTGTCAAGCTATAACTTTACAAGTATAAGAAATTCATTCTTATGTTATTATTACGAGATAATCACCTATATTATTCTAATCTTCTTAGGAGATCTTCGAGCATAGGCTACTTCATCATCCAAACTTGATTAATCTTTAGACGAACTTTGTCTTCTCATAATGCTTGAATAACTCTTATATAAACTTGATCTTTGATTGAGGCTTGATCACGATATACTTCCATCACAACTTCTTATTGCTTTAATGAATAAGTCCAATCTAAAAGACTAAATAAACAATTACGCGCAACGAGTATATAAAATTTAAAGCACGCTTGACATCATCAAAACATTATATGGTTCAACAAATTCCCCCTTTTTGATGATGGCAAGTCTCCTACAATTGTGACTAAGTATAAAGTTCTCCCTTAATAAAATACCATTATCTTAATAATAAAGATCAACGCAAGATCAAGACGATTAACATAAAATAGAAACTTAAGGACCTTAAGAGATAAATGATCTTGACAAGGAGCAAGCTTAGGTAGATGCTTACCATAAACATTCTTTCCCCCTCTTGATTTCATCGAAAAGTTAAGAACAAACATGAAATGACTAGAATAATATAAGACGAGACAAGAGATAAGAACGATATAAGAAGCAAATAGACCATATATAAACATAAGCATCTAGAAATTAAAGTAGCATACAAACTTAAAAGAAAAACTTGTCTAAAGACAAATGGGCCGAATGACAACATGTTTTAGAATTACTTGGGCCATAACCACAAGTAATATGCCAAAATGGGGCGAATGAGATAGTTGAGCAAAATACACCACTAGAAAATCAAAATAGGATAAAGCTAATAAAGGCAAATGCTAAATTAGGCAAGAGGTAAAGCAAGGTCAAATGTTGCGGGTCTTATACGGGTTAACATAGTCGGGACGAGTGCGGTGTTCCAAAGCATCAAGGCGATCAAAATAACTCCTCATAAGAGTATATAGACTTTGAAGACTGCGTTTAAAGTTAGGAACCTTCAACGACAAAGCCTTCGTTTCCTCCAAAGTAAGTGATTGATCGGCCGCCATTGCTTTCCCGTGCATCACTAACGCACCTCCTTGACTAGTGAGGAAGGATAGACGATCTCCATGTGGGAACACTTTCCCATGAATTGCCTTCAACTCCCTCTCAAAACCTGACAACCTTTTATCAATCCCGTCTATCGATGCATAGACCCGAGCACAATCCAAACCTCCATCCGAGGACCGTGAAGTCCTAACCTGTGACAAAGCCGTAACTAACGTCGTGGTTTGCTCCACGAATTTTCTATCAAAGAACCCATAAAACTTTCCATTCGAGCACCTATAGCTCCCATACCCGCATCACTAGAAACCTTTCAACATCCTTTAAAAGCACCAATTCGGGTCCATCAAACCCGAGACCCATCAGTTTGATTACCTGATCACACATACAATCCTTCGCACTAACACCGTAACTATCCCGTCCCACAACTTGCTTGATTTCCAACAACCTTGATATCCACATCCCATATGGAAGATCAGTGGTAGTGCAAAATTTTTCTTTGGTGGCAGTGAGACTTGTTTTAACAATACAGCTTAGCACAAGACTCGCCAAGTTAACTTTCTGACCCTCCAACCAAGAGTAAACAATAATCGTCTCATAAGTCGATACTTATCCCTTCCTCCCCTTCTCGGCACAATCGTGTTCCACAAAAAATTTAAGAGAAATTTGATTTTTGCCGAAAGAGGATGGACTATAATATTACCACCATCCGACCCAAACTCCTCAAAATACTGTCTAATAGCCAATTGTTTCTCATTATCCACATTAGACCATTCAAGACTCGGGTTAACATCAATTCCATCACGAGGAACTGAAAAAGCAGAGCAAAAATCATCAACAGAGACTGTCACATCAACACCATTGACGGTCGCATGCAACAACCCTTTCCTAACTTTGACTGTAGCGAAAAAATGAACAACCTCCACCGGGTATATAGGACCCGAAAACTAACTAATATGACCCCAATCTTGAAAATAAAGAAAGTCGACAAAACATTTAAGAGATGGAATAGTTGTCAACCAAGACTTAGGGTAATACCTTCCTCCATGGATTGAATACGGCAAGATCCGAGAAACAAGAACACTCTCATCTTTTGTCAACCGAACTCGGTTCAACCCTTCTCTTGTCGCGTTTTTCGAGGCTTCTCGAAACAGAGTTCTTGAAATTCCATTCCTAACAACGACTTCGGGTTCACTAACCTCAACAACTTCATCAACAATAACCTTGTTTTTACCTTTGAAAAGACGACGTCTTTTTCCTTCGGATACCGCATCATCCCGACCGTGAAACAGGGGAGGAGATGGTTGTGGGTGTGGTGAAGGAAAAGCAGAGGAAGTGGATGGTTGTTGTGGTGGTTGATTAATTGGATTTCGGTGGTTTGATTTTTGGTAGAAGACCGATTTTTTGCATGGGTTGGATTCATGGTGAAAGTGAAGGTTGAATATGATGATGATGATGGTGATGGTTGAAAGATTTATAAAATCTTTTGATAAGAGAAAAAGTAAAGGCAAGTGGGGTTATATGGGTAAGGATTACACGGCTAGGGTAATTATAAGGTAGAGTCTACGTTGAGTCTAGGTTTAGGTAAGTGGGTGGTAGTGGATGAATTAAATTTGGTAAATAATATAAGAGTAAGAATAGGATATTGGATGAGATTTGTATAGCAATATTGGAGAGATACTTATAAAATTTGGAAAGTAAAAGAAATATGGTGTATCTCAATTTTTGGAAAAAAAAAATAAAGTTTGTATTCCAATATAATTCTAAAATACAAACAGAATATATACGATAAATAAATTTCTATAAACGTAAATATTCATGAAACGCAATATACGGACACAATCATACAATCTTATCTTTACTAATCAATCATTGAGAGATTAAACACACATGGAAGCTTAGGTACCACTGATTAAACCAATTTCCAACCGTAAAGTCTCAAATCGTTCTCTAGCTAATGATTTTGTCAAAATGTTTGTCCATTGTTTCTCAGTACTACAAAATTCAAGTTTTATATTCCCTTTCTCAACATGGTCTCGTATAAAATGGTGCCTGATTTCAATGTGTTTGGTACGCGAGTGTTGTGCAGGGTTTTTAGTAGCACTGGTATTATCACACAAAATAGGAATGCAACCTACATCTACACCACAATCACGTAATTGTTGCTTAAGCCATAATAATTGAGTACATACCGGTCCTGCAACGATATACTCGGCTTCAGCAGTTGAAAGGGCAACTGAATTCTGCTTCTTTGAATTCTACGTAATGATGCAGGGTCCGACGAATGCGGCAACTCCTGACGTGCTTTTCCTATCTAGAGAACATCCTGCGTAGTTGGCATCAGAATAACCGACTAGATTGAAATTTCACTCCATTAGATACCATAAGTATAGTTTGGCTGTTCCAATAAAATATCGTAAAATCCTTTTTACACTCGTCATATGCGACTCTTTGGGAGATGATTGATATCTCGCACAAACGCATACGCTAAACATGATATCCGGTCTACTTGTGGTTAAGTATAATAATGACCCTACCATCCCACGGTAAGTTGTTTCATCAACAGGCTTACCGTCTTCATCCAAATTTAATTTCTTGTGTACGACCATTGGAGTAGGCATAGCATGAGAATTTTCCATTCCGAATTTTCAAATTAATTCCTTAATATTATTTTGTTGATGAATTTTAATGCCTTCCTCAGTTTGTTGAATTTGCAGACCTAAGAAAAATTTCAATTCTCCCATCATGCTCATCTCGAATTCGGAAGTCATCAACTCAGAAAAATATTTGCACAAGCTTCAGTTGGTTGATCCAAAGATGATATCATCAACGTATATTTGAACAACCAAAAGGTCAGTACCCTCGGATTTTAGGAATAAGGTTTTATCAACAGATCCTCTAGTAAATCCACGGTCAAGTAGAAATTTTGATAATCTGTCATACCAAGCCCTTGGTGCTTGCTTGAATCCGTCCAGGGCTTTGTCTAATTTAAAGACATGGTCTTCAACTCCAGGGGGTTGTTCTATGAAGACTTCTTCCTGTAGATAACCATTTAAAAATGCTGTCTTGACATCCATTTGGAAGAGCTTTATTCCTTTATGAGTCGCGAATGCTATCAGAAGTCTAATGGCTTCAAGCCGAGCAACGGGTGCAAAAGTCTCGTCATAATCTATTCCTTCTTGTTGATTATAACCTTGGACCACCAATTTTGCTTTATTTCGAACAATGACTCCGGCATCATCTAGCTTATTCCTAAATACCTATCTTGTTCCAATAACAGATCGGTCCTTGGGTCTAGGAACTAAGTGCCAAAATTTGTTCCGTTCAAACTGTTGAAGTTCTTCTTGCATAGCTATAATCCAATCTGATTCTGCAAGAGCTTCATTGATATTTGTTGGTTCGATCATATATAGGAATGAGTAGAATGAGCAAAAATTATTCAAGGATCATCTCGTTTGAACTCCCTTCTAGATATTTCCGAGAATATTGTCCATTGGATGTGAGCTCTTGTATTTCCATTTGGTTGAAGTACTTGGCTCTTCATCATTATTTGAATTTGACCCAACTTCATTTAGCTCAGAATTGGAGGAAGTTCCCCCTAAATCCAATCCAGGTGTTGTAGTAGAGCCGTTTATAACTTCGGACTCAATACCTCGATTTGGATTCAATGTTATAGTAATATCACCTATAACATTAGATTGGGAATCCTTATTTTGAGACAATGTTATAGTATCATCAACTACAACTTTGGTTTTCTCCTTTTTATCCCTTAAATCTCATTATCCTCCAATTCTAATTCTGGGGGACCATCTCTAGAAAGACGAAAGTCAGGTTCATCCAAGTCTTCTTCCTCATCCTGTAAGGGCTTATCAAACATATTATTTTCATCAAAAATAACGTGAACACTTTCTTCAATACAAAGTGTTCTTTTGTTGAAGACTTTCTAAACCTTGCTATGATCCGAATATCTTATGAAAATCGCCTCATCACTCCTAGGGTCGAATTTGTTTAACCTATTCTTACCATTATTGTGAACAAAACACTTACTCCCAAAATAACGAAGATGATAGATATTAGGTTTGCGACCTCTTAGGAGTTCATAGGGAGTTTTCTTAAGGATATGCCTTATCATAGCATGATTATGGATATAACAAGAAGTACTAATGGCTTCAGCCCAAAAGTTACGAGTTAGACCACTACATAAGAGCATTGTACGAGCCATATCTTCTAGTGTTCTATTCATACGTTCAACGACACCGTTTTGTTGAGGAGTTCTTGGTGCAGAAAAGTTATGCCCTACACCATTAGCTCTACAATATTCTATAAAGGCTTGATTATCAAATTCAGTGCCATGATCCGTATGAATAGACACAAGATTAATATTATATTTATTTTGAACAAGTTTAATAAGACAATCAAATTCATCAAACGTCTCATCTTTTGAATGAAGGAAGATAGGCCATACATACCTTGAGTAGTAATCTACGAGGACAAAGACACACCTGGATCTTTCTCTACTCCTTACCTTCATAGGACCACATAAGTCCATGTGTACCAGTTCCAAAGCTTGCTGTGTGCTTACTACTCTTTTAGGTTTAAAAGATGAACTCACTTGTTTACACCTAGCACATGTGTCACACATTTTTTTCTTGGTCGAACTTGATCTTAGGTAACCCTTCAACCAAGTCCCATTTCCTGAGTTTGTTCAAGGTTAGTGAGCTAATGTGACCGAACCGTTTGTGCCACAAACAAGGATCATCAAGTGTAACTTTCATGCATGTAAAAGAGTTAGTAGGCACAACATTTAAATCTACCATATATACATTCCTTTTCCTGTGGCCCTCAAGAATAACATTGCTAGTTCCTTTAATGATAATACGACAACAATCAGTATGGAAAACAACCTTGTTACCTTTATCGCATAGTTGAGATATGCTAAGCAGATTGTGCTTGAGATCATCCACTAAATAGACATCACTTATTGCGTGTGACTTAGAAATCCCGATTTTGCCAACACCGATCACTTTTCCCTTTTTATTGTCCCCGAACGTCACCTTTCCTCCGTTGAAAGGTTTGAGTGAAAGAAAAAAGTTATTGTCTCCAGTCATGTGTCTTGAGCATCCACTGTCAAGATACCATCGATTGTTTTCTTTCACTACTACCTGCAGAAAGGATTAGATACAGTTTTTAGGTACCCAAGCTAGGTTGGGTCCCTTATGATTAATTACTCTATATACTAAATCCTTTCGTACCCAAACTTGTCTAATGATCGTTTTTCTAAACCTTGGGTAATTTCGCTTAGTAGGAGTTCTAGGTTTAGGGATTAATCTAGGTCTCAGAATTTCTCTAGGTTTCGGATTTTCCCTAGGTTTAACATGACTATTCTCCTTGTGATTTGGCTTGCTTTGTTTTGGTCGATAAGTGGTTTGTGAAGTGCTAGGTTTCTTGGTGTAGTCAAACGCCATGTCATAGAACCAACGAAAGTTGTTATTTCTTTGTTCGTTAGTTCATCTATAGGGGATTCATCATCCTCGACTGCTGTGTCAACCGTTTTAGCATGGTCGGTATTTTTCCGTATATCATGCGCTCTTTTGACACAATTATCTTGGATGTGACCCGTATGACCACAGTAATTGCAAATCAGATATTCAGGAAGATCAACATATTTCCTTTTTCTGAAATCAAAATCTGAAGGTGTTGATTTGCATTTAGAGTGATCTCTACGGCTGTAGAACTCATGTCCTAACCCCATCTTCATATTATTGTCAGATTGTTCGGTTAGGAAGTTTAGGACTTTTGTGCTACCTTCCCACTTATCATGGACTTTCCTAGCATGTAAGAGTAAGTCCTTTAGGGTTTTGATTTGTTCTAGACATTTCGTGTGATCTACATCATTATCTTTCTTGAAATTGTCACGAAAGTCTTGGAGCCTTTTGTTAAGAATGAATACAACATCCGAATGCTGTTTCTTAGCCTTGATCATGTCAGTTTTAGATTCCTTTAATTGCTTTGAGAGAGAATATATCTCTTTCTTTTGGTCTAAGATCACTGCTTCATTAGATGTGACCTTAGTCTCTAAAAGTTCTTTGGCTTTTCTAAGTTCTAAAGTTATAGCTTCATTGGCTATAACTTTGGCTTGAAGGTGCTTAATTTTAAGCTTTCGGTCTGAAGTTATAGCTTCATTAGTTATAACCTTGGACTCTCATACCTTCTTTTCAGCCATAGAAGTATCTAATGTCATAGCTTTATCAGCTGTAACTTTAGATTTCAACTTCTTAGCTTTGACCTTTAGAGTATGATTCTCCTCTGCAATATCAAGAATCTGTTCCTTCAGATCTTTTAATTCCAAATCCTGTTCATGACATTTATCTAGGGATTGCTCAAAAAATTCAATTAGGGCACTTTTAGATAATTTCTTAACGCGTTTTTTGAGTTCCAGATAACTTACCTCTTCATTGTCATCTTCGTCCGATTCTCCAAGAAAGCAATAATTTGAATGTGAGTTAGTGCTTTCATCGTCGTTGTCGGAGATCAGGTCAAGACTAACGCTACTGAGATAGAGGTTGGCTACTTCGTCATCTTCGGATCCTTCATCATCTTCTGAGTCAAGATCTCTCCAGCACGAAGCCATCATTAATGTTTGAACTCTTTCTTTGTCTTCTTATGTTTCGCCTTGTCCTTGATTTTTTCCCATGTTGGACAATCCCTGATCATGTGATCAGATTCTCCATACTTGAAGCAACCTCTGTTTGCAAATGATGACTTTGATTCTGTTACTTTCTTGTTGGACGACTTTTTGTTGTTGTAAGATGATTTTGCTTGTTTGTTTCGAAAGATCCTATTTTTAAAACGGCGTGCAAACAAGATGGTTTCATCTTCTATGTCGGAGTTGACATCTTCGCTTTTTAAGGCCATACTTTTACCTCTGCTTGGTTCAGAGTCATCTTTATTAAGAGTAATTTCATGGGCCATGAGAGCACCAATGAGTTCTTGGTAGGATAGGTTTTCAAGATCTCGTGATTCCTCTATTGTTGTGACTTTGGCACGCCACTTTTTAGTCAGGCTCCTAAGAACCTTCCTTGCAATGTCCTTGGTATTGAACTTCTTTCCTAGGTTTTTCAGTTCATTTATTATGCTTTAAAACCGTGCAGACATGCTATCCAACGACTCAATAGGCTCCATAATGAATTGCTCATATTTCTGCATTAGCAGACCTATACGGTGCTTCCTAACAATGGAAGTACCTTCATAAGCTAGTTCAAGGCCATCCCATATCCCTTGGCCGTTGATGCATGTCATTTATATGATGTTTTACATCCCATTTTACACGCATTTCAGAGCTCATTCATGTAGTTTATGCTACATTTCTCTCTATTTCCGTCTACTCTCGTATTTTTGTACATTATTGCAGAAATGTGAAGAATCCAGCGGAAATCGAGCTAAATCCGTCCCCAAGTATCCTGCATTGCATTTGACGTGAAGTATTCGCTTAAGGAACGAGCTCGGTGCGCATTTCAAGGCCCAAAAGACAAGTCCACGAGAAATATGAAGTCAAGTAGCAGCTAAAGTAGTCGATCGACCACTACCTTCAGTCGATCGACCAACCATCGGGTTCCAGAGGCTACTGTACACTGCTATTCGGTCGATCGACCGGTCACTTCAGTCGATCGACCAAGACGCTATTCCAGACGAGAATTAAAAGATCGAGATTTATCAAGCCTATGAGTTATTAGGTTTAGGAATTATGTTACGTATACTTTCTATATAACGTAACCTAGTTCGACAGAGATAATCATCCAGTTTTATCAAGTTTTTACATTAAGTTTTACATATAGTTCTTTAGAAATAATTAGGGTTCGAGATTACTTTCGGTATTGAATACAATTCGCTTTGTCATTCGGCTTTGTTCTTTTCCTTCGCAATTCACACGGTACTCTCTGGTTTTATTCTGTTATTTTATTTTCGTTCATAGTTGTCGAATTGCTAGATCAGTTCCTAAGCCGAATTGCCATCTTTTGTTAATTGTTTATTTTATCGTATTAAGCATGACTTCCGTAGCTTTAATCCTTAATATTATTGTTTCCTTTAATTTCAGTATGAGTAGCTAATTTATTTGTGCTAGGATGTAGGGGAATTATAGTGTAGGCGGCAATATAATGAACACGGCCTGAATCACGTGTCAGTCGATCGACTGCCGTACCTGGTCGATCAACGGACCACGTGAGGTTTTATCTTCGTTTTAATTGTTTTAATTCTTTATTCGACGAATCGAGTGCACGCGACTAGTTGAATGCTTAATATATGACTGGCCCATTAGATCGAGAGATAGGGACAGTTGTTAGATCACCAATTAAAATGACTAAACTATGCTGAGATCGAAAGATAGGTAAAGTTTAGACCATAGTCACTTTTCAGGACGAAAGTTAGTATTAGTGATATTAGGGACCTATAGCGAGATCGAAAGATGCTATTTGTTAAGAGTGGACCGAGAGGACCTCTTTATTTCCCGTCTCATGTGTTTGATTTAGACCTGTTTAGTATGCTGCCGCCGAAACTATAATGAACCGACCATCCTAGTACCTCTTTTTATACTTGATTTCATATTTTTCATTAGCTTACATTTCTTTTACTGCTATTAGTTGTAGACCAAATCCAATCAACCCCCCACTTTATTGTTACCTTAGACCGAATTTAAAACAACTAGAAATTACGTCTGCCTCTCTGTGGTTCGACCCGACTGCCGCTAGCTATAGTTGTAGTTGGAGATTATAAATTTATTTTTGACACCTCACGACGGGTATCAAATTTTGGCGCCGTTGCCGGGGAGGCAATTGTTCTAATTTTTAGCTGTTTTATTTTTAGTCTTTCTTTAGTTTAAGGGACTTCCGTTCCTTAAACTTTTCTTATATTCTTTTTGTAGTTTCTTCTTATGCGCAGGTCACAGGGTGGTAAACTAGTACCGTTCAATCCTGAGATCGAGAAATCCTTGCGCGAGTTGAGACGATCACAAAGGGTATTGCCAACAGAGGAAGAGCTGAGTACTCTGTCAAGTTACTACGAGAACGCTCTGTTTGAGGAAGATCCACCTACATCTCCTGCTTCTATTTCTTCAGCTGAGACAGTCACTTCTCTAGAAATTCCAGTCATGGCTGAAGAAGCAACCATTTCTAGTCACTCAGAGTCGACAGCTGCGAATCTCTACAAAGGATTCGAACTACCAGGGGAGGCAAGAAAATTCGAGCCAAAGCCTTCCTATATTAATTTGGTTGAGAGAAACCAGTTCGGGGGAGCTGCAAATGAAGATGCAGCCAAGCATATGGAGATTTTTATTGATTATTGTTGCTCTATACTCCCGCCGACCGGTGTAACCCAAGATCAGATAAAGGAGACCATGTTCATTTTATCTCTTCGCGATGCTGCAAGGGAGTGGTATAGAGATTTGGATCGAGCTGCCCATGGGATCACCGATTGGAATTCTTTGGCCTTGGCATTCTACAAGAAATACTTCTCTGCCTCAAAGACGAATGCCATTAGAGCTCAGATCACGAGCTTTAAACAAGGGCCGGATGAGAATTTTCATGAAGCATGGGTCCGTTTCAAGAAACTGGTGCGAACCATACCGCACCATGGGTTCGAAAAATGGAGTCTTTGCAATCGTTCTATAATGGGTCAGTATGACGATCGAGAGGGCTATTTTGGATGTTTGCGGACCAATGGCCGATTTGTTGAGAACATGGGAGAGACTAAGGGGTGGAAGATCATTGATGATTTGGCCACTCATAAGGTCAATATGGGAATTCGAGAGGAAACCGAGGAGAGCCGCCGAATCTTCCTCTCATTCTTTGCACTAGAAGCTCTCACTGCAAGGTTTGACAAATATGAGTTGGGAGGAGCTTCTAAAGGAGGGATGTACCATGTTAATGCTTTGTTTCGACGGTCCTTTCGTCTCGTAGAAGGTGTGGAGCCGAGGGCATGTCTCAGAAAATTGTTCTGTCCCCTTTGAGTCTTGTGCTGCCTTTCAACATTATAGGCAGACAAACACGTACTATGAGCCGAATGTCCACCCTAACTTGAGGTGGAGTAGCCAGAATTTCCTGAATCCGACCCAACCTCCACAACGGCGGCGAACGGCAAAGCCTATGTGCCTCCACATAAGCGGCCATGTCAAAAGCCTCCGTATGTCCCTCAAAGAAAAAATAATCCCAAAATTCCGAGTTCACCAAGTTGAAGAACTTATTGCTGAAGGAGTCCCAAGCTAGAGATGCCGGGATGAAGATGCTAGAGAGCCAAATTGCTCAATTGGCTAGCAAGAGTACCACTCGAGCTCCGGGACACTTACCGACTCAAACTGACCAGAAAGAGACCCTAAATGCCATAACTTTGAGGAGTGGGTCCACCCTGGAGGGGCCTGCTATGGTCGAGGATGATGCTGCAAAAGATGAGGCAAAACCGAGTCAAAACAAAGCTGGAACGAGCAAAGGAAAGAAAAAGGCGTCTACCAGGTATATCAATCGATCGACTGACATACCCGGTCGATCGACTGAAGTGCGAGTTACAGAAGCTTCTGGTCCTATTCAACTCAGTCGATCGACTGACATCACTGGTCGATCGACTGAGATCGCTGCTGATAGTGAGATTTTTCGTCCTCCGATGCCTGACAACTTGAGGGATCATTTGTTTCGGGGTACGACAGTCCCGAAAATATTGGGGAAAGACCCGAGTCTTGATGGGTCGATCCGGCTCCGATGTACGACCCGATGTCGATCAATGGTTCACATTTGAGACGGTCTGAAGAGGGTTCAAGCTTCAACAAGGAGAAAGTAGTGGACTTCCAGCCTAAGTCCACGGATGCCGGCATGCGCGATTTAGAGGAGAGGGCTAAGCTACTTCTTACAGGCCCATACCCGGAAAGACTAGTGCCGACGAAGGAACATGTATCTTTCAATAAATTTGAAAAAGTTATTCGTAGCTTGAATGTACAAGTGCCTTTCCTTGAGTTAGTTAATCAAGTGCCTGCCTATACTAAATTCATGAAACAACTTCTGTCTAAGAAAAAGTCACTTGAAAATGTGCATACTGTCGCATTAACCAAAGAGTCATGCTCTTATTTGTCTCACACTGCACCCCATAAACTAGAGGACCCGGGTAGCTTCTCAGTTCCTTGTAGCATAGGTACCTTTTCTATTGAGAAGGCATTATGTGACTTAGGAGCTAGTATAAGTGTAATGCCCTTGAGTCTTGCTAGGAAGCTCAAATTGACTAGGTTCGCAGTGACAGACATGACAGTACAGATGGCTGACCGATCTGCGGTCCAGCCAATAGGAGTCTTAGAGGACATTCCTGTCCAAATAGGGAAGTTTTTCTTCCCTGTTGACTTCGTCGTACTTGACATGCCTGAGGATGCCCATATTCCCATTATTTTGGGTAGGCCATTTCTGCACACTGCTGGTGCAGACATAGATGTCGGTCTAGGAACCTTGACCTTCAAAGTGGGAAAGCATTCTATTGTCTTTGCCCAGCCGGCTAAGAAGAAGGACCCCATGTGGCCTGTGACTTGTAATACGGTTTCTGACAAGAAATCGTACTTTGTGCTTCCTGATATGCCTATCTCTATTCCTGTTGTAACCCCTCTGCCCCAGACTTGGAGCAAATTGGAGGAAGATTTGTCTATTTCTGATATTGCAGGAGCTGGTTTGGGGAAGGTAGAGCCACATGTTGCTCCGGCTGTGAAGGAGCCGATCATTCAAAGAGGAGGTCTTGGTTGCCTTAGCTATGCCACCGATGAGGAAGTTGATGACGAGCCGGTCAAAGTAACGGAGTCCGACTTGGATTCTGACGAGCTGGAGGAGGTCATTGATTGGGGAGATGAGAATGTTGATCCATTGAGTTCTGCTGACGAGGAAGTTAAGAAGGGTGCAGCTGAGAAGATAAGCACCATTGAGGCTACCTCTCATAGCCAGAAGCCGACGAAGTGGGCCATACCGTGGCCATTCTTGATAAACTATTAGTTGATCAAATGCTTTATCAAACATTTACTTTAGTGCTTTTAAGACTATTTACCGTATTTTGTGTGCGCGAGACTTCGCATTTTATTTTGCTTGCTTAGGATTTTATACGCTTTAGACTTTACTTTGGGGTTTTGCGCAATTTTGGGCACGTATTATTGTGCATTTGAAGGTTTTTGACCTCATTAGCTCAAGTAATTGAGCAAATATGAAGAAATCTGAAGTACAGCAGTATTTTCAGTCGATCGACTGGGCTATATAGTCGATCGACTGGTCTGCAGTTTCTAGGAGCTATTGTTCCTTTCACCCTAGTCGATCGACTGGGCTATGTGGTCGATCGACCGACCTGCACTGCTGTATCTGTTTACAACTCTCCTGCTATGTTTGGTCGATTTGCGGAACTAAGGGAGTTTTCTACTCCACTTTATCTTCCGTCACTATTTATTTCTTATATTTTTCTCAATTTTGCACATAATACCGCTTCATCATTGCTTTCTTGAGTCGGAACGGTAGTATTTCAATGATGACATTGCATTTGCACCTGCTTTTGCCTAAGCCTTGCTTGATTAACATGTTATTAGTAGAATCATATAAGTGCATACCTACGAGTTTTCGTTATCTGTTTGCTGAACTTGAGACTTGACTTAGATTTTTGGCAAACTACTTATATATTCTGAGATTTAAAGCCTATAACTGGTGACATCTATGACCAGTTTATTTAGGAATGTGAGTAGTACCCCTTATGAGACATGTTACATTAATGTGCAATATGAACTTAATCTGCTTAATACCTGTATGCATTCGGTTTGTGGTTTGTTGACACATGTGGTAGAGGTTTCCCTTTATTCGTTTTGCCCATGAACTCCACACTGCCAAAAATATCCTTTTTGTCCTAATTACTACATCCTACATTTAGCCTGTCCTTCGTCAAGCTAGTAGTCTTAGTTGTTGGGATTGTTACTTCGTTTTTGGTGGCATTTGCTCTTATTGAAATTTAGTTGGATAAAAAGAATGAAGGAGGAAAAGGAAAGAAAAAAGAACAAAAAGAAAAGAAAAATGATTCGGAAAAAAAAGAAAAAAAAGAGTTCTGTACTGTTCACAGCAATCGATCGACTGCCAATTCTGGTCGATCGACTGGAGTTCGAAAGAAAAAAAAGAAAGAATCAATTCGCATAGTTCATAATCCTTATCTTTTGGCGATTTTTTCTCCCATGTTGCATTAGTATCTTATGGGGAGTTAGTTGATTACTTTTATACCGGGAGATTGTGAGATTTGTGCTTGCAATAGCACCGTTTCGTTTAATTTTGAGCAAGAGAAGGATGTTGCCATATGGTTCCGTTTTGGCACTAGCTTGATCACCTGTACCTCCACTTTTCCATAAATATTTTTCCCCTTCTTACCCATACCTCACATATCCCATATATACCTCGGCATGTGTCATGGTCATTTGTTGGTTGGAATGCATATGTACGGTCATAGATATTACTTTCATATTATACTGCATGCATGTTCTTATAGGTCGTAGTTAGGTGAGAGTCTCTAGAAAATGAATTCTTTCTATCCTCTTATATATTCACCTGTGCTTATGAGTGATTTGAGTGACCCGTGAGAGTCCGATTTGATAAGTCTCTATAGTTGACGGTTCAGGAGTTTTTAACGACCTTATAACTCGTTTGCATGATTCGAATTACTAATTGATTGTTGGTTGTTGCATTAAAATGGTTTAGGCTTTACATGTTGTAATTCGCTCTGAGATTGAACTCGCTCCATTAGGTCATTAGATCGAGTCCAGTTCTTGCTTGGGGACAAGCAAGGTTTTGGTTTGGGGAAGTTTGATGCGTGTCATTTATATGATGTTTTACATCCCATTTTACACGCATTTCAGAGCTCATTCATGTAGTTTATGCTACATTTCTCCCTATTTCCGTCTACTCCCGTATTTTTGTACATTATTGCAGAAATCGAGCTAAATCCGTCCCCGAGTATCCTGCATTGCATTTGACGTGAAGTATTCGCTTAAGGAACGAGCTCGGTGCGCA
Organism: Silene latifolia; assembly: GCF_048544455.1. Taxonomy (NCBI): domain Eukaryota; kingdom Viridiplantae; phylum Streptophyta; class Magnoliopsida; order Caryophyllales; family Caryophyllaceae; genus Silene; species Silene latifolia. The sequence continues at coordinate 110,647,188 of NC_133531.1, forward strand.
TTTCAAGGCCCAAAAGACAAGTCCACGAGAAATATGAAGTCAAGTAGCAGCTAAAGTAGTCGATCGACCACTACCTTCAGTCGATCGACCAACCATCGGGTTCCAGAGGCTACTGTACACTGCTATTCGGTCGATCGACCGGTCACTTCAGTCGATCGACCAAGACGCTATTCCAAACGAGAATTAAAAGATCGAGATTTATCAAGCCCATGAGTTATTAGGTTTAGGAATTATGTTACGTATACTTTCTATATAACGTAACCTAGTTCGACAGAGACAATCATCCAGTTTTATCAAGTTTTTACATTAAGTTTTACATATAGTTCTTTAGAAATAATTAGGGTTCGAGATTACTTTCGGTATTGAATACAATTCGCTTTGTCATTCGGCTTTGTTCTTTTCCTTCGCAATTCACACGGTACTCTCTGGTTTTATTCTGTTATTTTATTTTCGTTCATAGTTGTCGAATTTCTAGATCAGTTCCTAAGCCGAATTGCCATCTTTTGTTAATTGTTTATTTTATCGTATTAAGCATGAATTCCGTAGCCTTAATCCTTAATATTATTGTTGCCTTTAATTTCAGTATGAGTAGCTAATTTATTCGTGCTAGGATGTAGGGGAATTATAGTGTTGGCGGCAATATAATGAACACGGCCTGAATCGCGTGTCAGTCGATCGACTGCCGTACCTGGTCGATCGACGGACCACGTGAGGTTTTATCTTCGTTTTAATTGTTTTAATTCTTTATTCGACGAATCGAGTGCACGCGACTAGTTGAATGCTTAATATATGACTGACCCATTAGATCAAGAGATAGGGACAGTTGTTAGATCACCAATTAAAATGACTAAACTATGCTGAGATCGAAAGATAGGTAAAGTTTAGACCATAGTCACTTTTTAGGACGAAAGTTAGTATTAGTGATATTAGGGACCTATAGCAAGATCAAAAGATGCTATTTGTTAAGAGTGGACCGAGAGGACCTCTTTATTTCCCGCCTCATGTGTTTGATTTAGACCTGTTTAGTATGCTGCCGCCGAAACTATAATGAACCGACCATCCTAGTACCTCTTTTTATACTTGATTTCATATTTTTCATTACCTTACATTTCTTTTACTGCTATTAGTTGTAGACCAAATCCAATCAACCCCCCACTTTATTGTTACCTTAGACCGAATTTAAAACAACTAGAAATTACGTCTGCCTCTCTGTGGTTCGACCCGACTGCCGCTAGCTATAGTTGTAGTTGGAGATTATAAATTTATTTTTGACACCTCACGACGGGTATCAGCCGTTGTATACGAAGAGAACCGATCGAAATCAGTAGAGATCATGCCGTTTTGCAATAGACTTATTGCTTTAGAGTTCTTTTCGTCTTTCTTGTAGTCGGCCTCGACATAGTCATCTTCCTTCTTCTCATAGGTAGTGCCTTCAGCGGATGCAACTGGGATTTTGTGCGGTCCATTATCGATAATCCTCCAACACTCCCAATCATGACCTTTCACATTGTGAGTCATCATGTTTTTCCATAACCCGTAATTCTTCCCATCAAAGACGGGACACTTGAGGGATTTGGAATCCATTTATCACGTGATAGGCAGCGGAATATAAAACGATAAGATAAATAAAAAAAAGATAGATCAGCCTCTTTGCGGTTAGGCAATCAAGAGCACGAGGCTCTGATACCAATTGAAGAGTCTATTGATCCAAAATACTCAAGAGGAAGGGGGAGGGGGGGGAGGTGAATTGAGGATTAAAAACTTTTACCAACTTGGTCGATTGTAGATGTATAATTAATTATTTAAAGTTTATTGTTTAAACTTTAACTAATTAACTAATCAACGAAATAAAAGCAAAGCAAACAAATGAAATAAAGAGAGACACACAAATTTTTGAGTGGTTCAGTTTCACAAGTCGAAACCTACGCCCACTATTCTCGATTAATAAATTTAGTACCTTTCTACGGATTACAAATTTACTAACCCAACTCGTAGAACTACCTCTAGCTGTAACTCAAGTGAGTACCGTTAAATACTCGAGTGACTAACTTACGCTAATAAGAAAGCACTTAATGATTCTTACAAAGGTTCACGTTAATGAACAAGTAAGAAATCTATTGAGTACTATTATCTTATAATGATAACTAACGAGCGAATATACGAGTTTATAAACATACGACCTTTTTCGAAAATTACAAATCGGTTTTCTTGCTTTTGAAACACACGATTTTGCTCTTAAAAATAAAATCAATTTTATGCTTAAAGGTCTTACTTTTAAATGTTGCAAGATGTAAAGTATTTATTGTGAAGGAGGAAGCATAGCACACGGTTTACCCAAATACCCCAGCGGCCGAAAATAAGATATGTAAACAAATCATATATTTTAATATTCTTTCCTTAAAATCCTAAGAGATAATAAAAAATATTCCAAAAGATAGAATATAAATTATCCCTTCCATAAATCTTAAGATATAATAGGATTTCCATAATAAAAATATCTTTATCAAAAATCACCATATCAAGTTAAATATAAAAGATATCTTAAGATAATTCTAAAGAATAAAATCTTAACAATAGTAATCTTTTATACCTTAGGTTGCACGAAACAACAATAGCCCATAAGCCTCGTTATCCATGAAAAACCCTTGCTCGAAATTAGGTTATATTTTTAGGGTTTAGGAGTATGCTATGTTAAAATCCTAATTAGTAATATGGCTCAACCCATAGGTTGATCCAACATGATTACTAATTAAAATAAACAATACTTCCAAAAACAATATGGGCTTTTTAGTAAATACTTTTGCTAGACCATTTAAAAGAAACACAAACATTTTTCAAAAACAAATTTGAAAACATTTTAAGTCGTGTAGTATAAACTCAGCATCTCAATGTTATAGTAGAAGAGCTATAACATTGAGCTCTTTTACTAGTAATGTTATAGCTGTCAAGCTATAACTTTACAAGTATAAGAAATTTATTCTTATGTTATTATTACGAGATAATCACCTATACTATTCTAATCTTCTTAGGAGATCTTCGAGCATAGGTTACTTCATCATCTAAGCTTGATTAATCTTTAAACGAACTTCATCTTGTCATAATGCTTGAATAACTCTTATATAATCTTGATCTTTGATTGAGGCTTGATCACGATATACTTCCATCACAGCTTCTTATTGCTTGTAATGATTAAGTCCAATCTAAAAGACTAAACAAACAATTACGCGCAACGAGTATACAAAATATAAAGCACTCTTGACATCATCAAAACATTATATGGTTCAACATTATTCTTTGCCTAAGTATATTGCTTGTAATTAGTTTTAGGAAAGATTTAATCTTCCAAATATCTCTCGTCTTATACTAATAGATAAACCGATGTAATCTATGCTATGAAATACATTCAATCTTAATTCTTTTATGGTATCACAAGAGTCACAATAAATCATTCCATCTGTTCTCTTTGATTCGAAATCTCATGGCATCCAACAACCTTCAAATCCCGTAGAACCTAACAAACCAATTTCCATCATTAATTTTCAGAACTGTATCCTACTCACCGACACCTTAACCTAAAAATAGTGGAGCTTTCGAATCCGAGCCACCATGAATGGCCACTACCTTCTCCCGTATCTTGACGGTACCCTAACCGCACCACTCCAAACCATCACCATGGCCCCCACCAAAGATGGCGAAAAATACCAAACTAAACCTAATCCAATTGACTTGGCACCGCCAAGATCACTTTATTCTTGGTGCATTAACCGACACACTCTCTTCCACCGTTGTCCCTCTTATTGTCCATGCCACTATGACTCATGAGGCATAGACCACCATACCTTGTACCTTTTCCAACAAATCACGTTGTGTAAACTCCAACTAAAAGCCCGCCTTCAAACCCTTAAACTCGGTGATGGTACCATAACCGAGTTTATGCAAGCCATCACATCTTGCACTGACGACATCGCCCAACTTGATCGCCCCTTGCACATCAAAGATATTCTAACGATTATATTCGATGGCCTTGACTACGACCTATATGGCCCTGTCATTGACTGGGTCAAGGCTCATGACAACCCGATTTCCTTCGAAAATCTCCACGAAAACTGACCTAACATGACCTAACTGTCCAAAACATGTGATCTGTTTTCTTGAACTTTTTGAAAATGGGTTCGCAGATCATAGTAAGCTTCGATATGAATCGGCTTATATATTGCACCTTGCCCTATAAACCCTCTAACCTCCTTCTCTGTCTGAGGTTGTGGCATTTCTATTAGAGCTTTTATTTTGGATGGATCGATTTTTATTCTTCTTTGACTGACGATATATCCAAGAAGCTTGCCAGATGTTGCCCCGATTGCACATTTCTAAGGATTGAGCCTCATGTTGTACTTTCGTAGTCTTAGGAAGAACTTACGAAGGTTGTTAATGTGCCCCTTCCTATCGTTGGACTTGACAATCATATCATCAACGTACACTTCTACCTCTTTATGCATCATGTCATGTAGCAATGTGGTCGCAGTGTGTTGATATGTAGCTCCGGCATTGGTTATACCGAATGGCATAACAGTATAGCAATATGTGTCCCATTGGGCGACAAAGGTAGTCTTATGCATGTCTTCTATGGCCATCTTGATCTGATTATATCCTGCATATCCGTCCATGAAGGACAACAATGCGTGGTCTGCTGTATTGTCTACCAATATGTCGATGTGTGGTAGAGGGAAATCATCCTTAGGACTTGCTTTGTTTATGTCTCTGAAATCAACACAAACCCGGATTCGCCCATCCTTTTTGGGCACGGGTACTATGTTAGCTACCCAGTCTGAATACTCGGAAACTTTGATGAACCCGGCTTTGAATTGTTTGTCGACTTCTTCTTTGATTTTAAGAGCCCATTCGGTCCTCATTCGACGAAGCTTCTATTTTACAGGTTTGAAACCTGACTTGATTGAAATTCTGTCTTCTGCAATATCCTTGTCGATCCTTGGCATATCTTTGTAGGATCAAGCAAAAATGTCTTTGAACTCATGTAGGAGGTCTATGAAACTAGCCCTTTCGGTTAGGTATAAGGTTGTCCCTATCCTAAGTTCTTGTGGTTCTAGTTCGGTTCCAACGTTCATGGGTTCAGTGTTCTCTATAATTGGTGCCCCTTCCCCCTCTTGTAATATTTCTTCAGCTATGTAGGGAGGTAATTCGATTGAGTCTGGGTCTGGATCATCCTCATTATCATCGTAAATAGAATTGCGTTCAGAATAATACAAAGAGTAACTAGAATCTGATTTATTCATATTAAATTTTAAAAAGAGTTGAAACAAAGAAGCCATCTGTTCAGTCGTCAGTGGCGGTAAAGGGACAGTTGCTGGGACATTTCCCGAGCTACTGTTAATACTCAATGCTATGGCAGGAGAAACAAGGGGATTGAGAGTGACGACAGAAGGAGACTCTCTAGGAACTTCTCTAGACTCAAACTCTGATTCCGACTCCGACTCCGACTCTGACTCGATTTTGTTGTATTCAAGTTTCCCTTTAAACATCTCTCCTTCTCTAGTGGTGACTTTTAAGAGCTTTCCTTGGTTTTTTGTCCATTTGATCGACTTTCTCCATCCTTTTTGCCGATTCGAACTGGTTTTGGTGATTAACGCTGCAAAGTTGAAATGGTCGTCCTAAAGTATCATGGTAATGATCTCGTCTTGTGCAGCCCTAACAAATCAGTCTTCCCCAAATAGAAGGCTAACGGCCTGTTCGTCTAAGCAAGGTGCTTGGCGAGTCTTGACGGTAGGAACTGTTTCTGAAGGAATTAAGTAGCAATCGTGAAAGATCTCGATTCCAGCTAGTTGCGTTCCTTTATAGTGCCAAGGTTCGAAAAACCCGTGAAAGTATTCTTGATTCCCTTCTCTAACGAAGTATCCATTTAGGGTAGGGTCGCATTTGGATTCCCACGTTCTTATGGTTTTGAAACTGAGTGAGCATCTCTATAGCTTCTTCTTTCATGGGTTTGTATCCTAATCCTAGTGGTATCATTTGAGAGTTTCCTTCTTTGTAAGGTGCAAAGGTATTTCTCTAGGCAGCATTCAGTGGCATTCCCGGGAAGTATCCATGAGACTTGAGTAAGAGGCTGACCATTAAATTGGAGTATGGATTGAAGTATAGAGGTGTTAGTTCACTTTCTACGAGGTTTATGCTATGGAAGCCCCCAAGCTCGTATACTGGATCTGTAACTACTTGGTTGCTTGACATCTTTTCTATCACTGCCTTGATAGGTGACGAAGTGATCGTCACTACTTTGCCATCTAGTGGGATCTTGATTTTCTGGTGCAAGGTGGATGTTACTGCTTTGGAAGCGTGAATCCAAGGCCTTCCCAGAAGTATGTTGAATGATGCTTCGATATCCACTATTTGAAAGTTAACCTTTCGCTCAATCGGCCCTATGGCTATGGTGAGGTTGACTAGTCCTATCACCTTACGTTGTGTTCCATCGTATGCTCAAACACCTTGGTTAGTAGGAGTCCAATCTGACTCTTTTATGCCCAATTTATAAGTCGTTTTCAATGGTATGACATTGACTGCAGAGCCATCATCTACCAAAGTTATTGGCACATTCTTCTTTAAGCATATGACGGTGATGTATAAGGCTAGGTTGTGACTAGCGCCGAAAGGTGGAAATCCTCATCTGAGAAAGTAACTGGGTTACTTAGCTTAGTTGAATCTTAAAAGACCAAGTTGACTACGTCGTCAGGCGTAGAGTTGTGTGCTAAATTTAATTTAGCCAAGGCTTGCAGTAAAGCTTGGCGGTGAGGGAATGAACTTGCAACTAGTTGCCAGACTGAAAGATTAGCCTTTATCTTCTGTAGTTGCTTTATCAAGTGGTCAGTAGATGTATCTTCGCCATCATTTGGTGTGACGACGTTGGTGTTAGTAATTGAACCATTAGCTATAGGACCATTTTGAGAAACATTTTGGTATGAACGCCCTGAACGAGGAATGTGGTCTATATCTTGGTCTTCACTACCTTTGAATATGTCTTCACTAACCTTGACTAGATAGTGCTTAGTGAGGTATTCATCTTCATCGTCATCGACCCATATTCCGTTGACGGTAGCAAGTTCTCTCAACCTGATGATCTCAGCCTCTAAGTGGATTATTTGATCGAGTAGGCTATCAACCACGGCTACTACTTCTTGCATTGTAGAATTTTGAGACAGATTTAGTGGCAGGATCTCCTTAGGTATGGTGCTTAGATAGCGGAGGGATGCTACTACATCTTCCAGTTCTGAGACTTGCCTACTCACACTCTTTGACCATGCAATAAAGTCGGCGATGGTAGGAGAAATGGTGGAATAACTCCCCTCATCTTATAACGCATGGATCTCATCTTCGATTGGAAAAATGAGGTGTGAACAATCTAAGGTAGATTCTTCATTTGTAATCATCAGAACTCTAAGAGGATTCTGAGTATTGTTAGGCTTACCTCCATGAGGTGTGGGTAGGCGACCATCTTCGATTATATCCTGAAGGACATGCTGTAGCTTGTAACACTTTTCTGTATCGTGCCCTTTACCTCTATGATATTCGCAGTACGAATTTTCGTCCCAGAACTTGGACTTCTTTTATGGGTCAGGTGTAGGCCCTATGGGTTGGAGCTTACCCTGTTTCATCAACCTTTTCAAGGCATTGGAGTATGTATTGCCAATGTTTGTGACCTTTCTTTGTGGGTTATTCTTCTTTGATGATTCGAGAAGGTTAACCTCATCAGTCTTGCTAGTAGAGCCATAAGAACGAGTCATTGAACCTTGATATCCACGACGGACCATTTTGGACAAGAGCCCTTTACGGATGTCATCTTTAATTATTGTCCCTAGCACAGTTAAATCCTTGAAGGTCTTAATGTTTTGGTACCTCAAGTGGTTTGCATAAATGGATCTTCAATTATCCATGAACTTTTCCACAAGGGTAGCTTCATTCGGGCGCTGAACAAGTTGTGTGCTAGTCCTCCTCCACCTACTTAGGAAGTCGGTGAAGCCTTCTTTCTAATTTTGGGTAAGAATATCTAAAGTGCGCATGTTGACTTGGATATCAGCATTATCCGCGTATTGTTTAGTGAACTCGATTGCGGCATCATCCCAAGTGGCAATATTCTTGTGCTCTAGGGAATAGAACCATTGCTTAGGGATGGTGTCGAGAGATGAAGGAAAGATCCTTAGGAACATCTCAGGTTTGATGCCTTTGATAGACATGTAGTTTTTGAAAGCGCGAATGTGGTTCAAAGGGTTTTCATGTCCCTTGAACTTCAGGATATCAGTCATGTTGAAGTTGGTTGGAAATTTGGCGTTCACGGCCTCATACTTGCGATTGTTCTACTTATAGATGTCATCTCCTTTGAGGTACATTAGTTGCTCCTCCAAGTATTGGAGTCGCTTCTAAGCTTCAGTAGGAGGGTTGATTTCTGGTTGTCCAACATAGGGTGGAAGGTTATCATGCCCAAATTCGCTAGGAATATCATCTTCTGTAGGAGGGAATCTAGTTTCTACAGCAACAATTCGGCCTTCGATAATGTTAAGGCGATCAAAAATTTGGTCTTGGCTTGTTTGGAGACGAGCGAGCGAAACTAGGATTTGATCATTACTATTTGGGGGTTGACCGCTGGCGCTATGGTACTAGTTTCAGGCATCTTGGAAACTGGATAAGAGTGACGATGAATCAAAACACGATCGACCACTCTAGCACACTTACTCAAAGAAAAAGGACTCGACTTGTGAAGTAGGAGTGTGCCACTTATGTCAAGTGTGGTTTGAAAGTGACAAAAGTTTGAAATGTTTGTCCTAGTCAACTGTAGTGTAGTTGTAGGAGTGTTGACTCGAAGTGAGGTTTTGAATTGGGTTTTGAGGCCCGATTTTTGACTGGATATTTGGACAGAGTTTCGACCCATTTTGCGCTAATTTAGGCCATTTTCGAAAAAACAGTTTACATTTTTTAAAAGTTTTTTTTATTTTACAAAATTCTTCATGATTTTGTTTAGAAAGTGGTGATCACATATTATACAAGCATTAATACAAGCATCATAACTGTATGTTGAGTGCATTTATAAGGGGTTTGGCTTAAAAGGGTGTGTTGCCATACCGAGCAATCAAACCCGGGTCTGTGGAGTGGTATGTGCCAAACAAGAGTAAGGTCGGTTCCTAGCCCATTTCCTCGAGTAGTGAAATCCCTTGATACAAACATGAGTAAGCATCATGGTTTGGTTGACGTCAATCGCTATCCATCCTTAGGCCCAGATAAGAATTTGGACCGTCCAGACGGGACAATTGGTCGAACGGGTTGGGTTAGGCCTAGGAAGGCCGAATAAAACGATCTAAGAAGATCGAGTAATGAAAACCGACAACTTTCTCATATAATATTCTCTAACCTTGTTCAAGTTTCACCCTTGGAAACACGTAAGTGTATTACTCCCCAACGGAGTCGCCAAACTGTGGACACGGGGGCGCTTGGGAAACAAGCATTTGCATTTGTGGAGTCGCCACCAATTTAACCGTCGAATACCTCGCGTCTTGTCAAGACACAAAGTAATGACATAGACACTAAGAACTCGTTAACCTTAGCATTCTATGTCTAGTATGACTCTCGTGGATGCCAAGGAACACGGATGTTCACAGAGATCTGGAGTAAGGGGTGAGGGTACGTATTAGGAAGTCCTTTTAATGAAGGCCTAATCCCGCCCGCCTCGATAGCGGCCTCTACTAATGATTAGAGAAGTCATTTGTACTTGATATGTTGTCGATTCTATGCATGCAATGCAACATCCAACGTTTTAATCCTAACATGTGAAAATTAACTAGGTCGGTGAACAAATAATTTAGCACTCATTATTGTCGAAGTAGGGTTTTAAGATTGATTACATGTGAAGAACAGGTAAATAAACGATACAAAGAATAAGGTACAATAAAGAAAAATTGCAATAATTACAATGGTTTAATGATTTACGTCAAAAATATATTTAAGATGGATAATTTTAGAAAGGAAAGGAGAATAAAATTGGTTAGAAAATACAGACAGATTAAGAGTGTGTGGACGCGGGCCCACGGGGTCGCTTGGGAACAAGCATTTGCATTTGTGGAGTCGCCACCATTTATTGTGGAAAATTGGAAACCATTCGAATAATTCGCGTCATGTCAAGACACAACGTAATGACATAAACACTAAGAACTCGTTACCCTTAGCATTCTATTTCTAGAATGACTCGCGTGGATGCCAATGAACACGGATGATCACAGAGATCTGGAGTTAGGAGTGGAGGTACGTATTAGGAAGCTCTTTTGATCGAACACATAATCCCGCCCGCCTCGATATCAGCCTCTACTAATGATTAGGGAAATTATCTATACTTGATATGTTGTCGATTATATGCATGCAATGCAAAAAACAATAGATTAATCCTAGCATGTGAATTTAGACTAAGTCGGTGAAACACGTAGTTTAACATGCATTAATGTCGAAGTAGAAATTTAGATTAATTGCATGTGAAAGCATACAAACGAGCAATAGTAAAGAATAAAACAAAATACAATAATTGAAAATTACAATAATTACATTGGTTTGATGATTTACGTCGAAAATACATTTAAAATGGATAATTTGAGAGAAGGAAGGAAAAAATAAATAAACGAACAGATTATTAGTGATAATACGATTAATAGTAGATTAAATACGTAAGCTAATAACTCGGTCAAAGCAACAACGGAAGTTCAGAGACCGAACTCAACCCAGAACAGGCGCAGCAGAGCTGCGTCCCTTAGAAGAGGCGTAGCAGTCAGTGCGTCTGTTCCACAGGTGAGTTCTGGCTGTGAAGTCGAAACTGCATATCGTTAATGTTCATTGGTAATCTTAATGCTCGATTGTTGATATTTGACTCGGATAGAAGTGGTTTAATGAATTATTTACATATGAAGGGGTCATAATAACAATAAAGGACGGATTCGAATTAATTAGAACAAATTACAAGACTAATTACAAGATAAATTATGAATTAAACTTATTAAAACAAACTAATTAGGTTATTAACGTTAAACTACTGATGGTGACGATGGTAAATAGATGAAGATATACCAAAGGTCGAATTCCAAAGACTTGATATGGATGAATCGAATCTCCAAAACCCGGATTTGTTTAATGATGAAAACCTGCAAATATTAATTACTTGGGATTTAAGTCGGGAATTAAAAGGTGATAAACTATTCATGAACTATGTACTATAATTATTATGCTAACGAAATAAGAATTAGACAAGAAAAGACGAAACAAAATAATCAAACGAATTAACAGAAGACGAAGGAAAGCAAGAACTGTGGCAGCCTCAGGAAGAGGCGCAGCAGATGATGCGCCCCTTCGAAGAGGCGCAGCAGTTGCTGCGTTCCTTCTCGACATCTATCTCCCGTTAATCCGAAAAAGGGTTTGAATAAAAGGTTCTATAAATCGGTTTTTAATGTGTTTTCGACGTAAACCTTACAATAATGAATACAAAAATAAAATACAATAGTAAAAGATGGGATTTACACCCTCATACTTACATGTTTGATGAAACGAGATTGACTAAGTTAATGTGTAGTGATGCTCGACTCGAATGTACGACGAAACTGCCCTCTAAGAGGACTTAAACAAAGTTGATTAAGTGGAGTTGGTTAAATTGGTCGGTCATGTAAAACGAGGCTGGTACTCAGAAGGATCCGAGCTTACGTGGTCGAAAGTTCAAGCACGTAGACGCCAAAAAGCAAGAGAGTGGTCTTAGAATGCAAAGAGAGAAGAGAAGGGCGGACACTCGCGTGAGAAATATGAGGAACGAAGGTCCCTATTTATACTAATCACGCGGAGGAATTAGGGTTTCGGTAAAACTTTGGAAGTAAATCTCGAAAAGCTCTTAAAATACGCAGAAAAGAGCTGGGGAAGCGACGCAGCAACCACTGCGGCTCTTGGAAGAGGCGCAGCAGGTGTTGCGTCCTTTCCCCAAAGGTTTTCTCTTGCGGAAGAAATATTTTCCGCGTTTCTATTATGGAATTACGGTTGATCTCAATTTCCTTATTATTTAAAATACAATTTCGGGATATAATTTACCAAAAGATTAAAAGATTAAAAATATGGAATAGAAATATCCGGAACATTCCAGAATATTCTGACTCGGCATTTTAAACGGTTATTAGAAAATGAAGATGGTTTTTGACCCGGACTCCAAATGTGCTCTAATTACTGTCAAAACGACCGTAACGGCGCGTAGATGATGACCAAGGGGTAGACACAAGTATTTGAGCTATCACTTGACGATAAACTTATGAATTGTCATAAATCATTCTGCGAACCAAACATGCGGCCCAATCATCACCGGGTGGCTTGCGGGAGGTGCAGAAATGAGGTATCTACAGAGCCCCCACTTTGACTGAGGCTTGGACAAGGCGAAATTCAAAGTATAGCCATCAGGTCAATCGAAGATTACAACCTGACGACTATGGCGACGCGAGGCGACTCTAGGGGTCTAAGCCAAGGACCTGTCGTCGGGAACATTTTAGAGTCTGTTGACTATTAGGGAGGGTCGTTTAAAGTCCATTAGACTACGTAAGGAGGCTCGCCAACCATAAGAAGAAATCATACCTGAGACTTCTTTTTTGGAACAAATAAAATTGAAGACAGCAGGACGTCGGTAGAAACTGCTGGGGAAATTTGCTTGCGTCGGTCTTCAAACGAACTTCAGCAAAACTTGAGGTTGAGGTTTAATTCGATGTCTCGAGAGGAACAATCGACTGTCATGAACTCTCGCTGGGGGAACATAAATGAGGTGTGTCAAAACACCTATCAGAAAATATTCGCTCGTTGTTGCAAGCGAAGTCTTTATAAAGTACTGCGACAGTTCGCAGTCTGCTTGAAAATACGGGTCCGGACGAAGAATAAACACCAAACGGATCAAATATACAATATATGGTTTGAGGAAGAGGTGCACCAAAGATGGGCCCACAAATAACGAACTTATAACAAACTTTCGAAAATTGAATTGGAGGGAAGCTGAGGAAGAGGCACAGCCAGAGATGCGACTCTTGGAAGAGGCGCACCACTTGCTGCGTCCTTTCCTAGATTCGTCCATGTCCGAGTAAAAACTCGACAGAACCCGTGTTTATTTCATAATAACAAAACATAAATCATCAAAACTCTATCAAATTTCAACCATTTTCCGTTAAAATTTGATCAAAATCTTACATTTGCCATGACTAATCGAGGTATGTATCTTATTTTTGCTTTAAACTTCCCTATTTGCGTAATTTGGACTGACAAAATTAGGGTTTTTGACCCTAATTGTTGAAAATTTGGGGCTTTTTCCCCAAATGATATTGCCTTGTAAAATTGACCTTATAAATGGATAACTGGTAATATAAGGATCATAACCATGTGTTCATTTCGATTTTTCATAGAGTATTGAGCATTTGAGTGAAATTGTGACGGTTTCACAGCTGAGTCGTAAACTGCTTCGAAAATAGCCTTAGGCTTGCCCATTGGTAACGAAACTTGATATTTGGAATCGTTGTGTGATGGGTAAACTTCCTACCATCTCGGATTTTTGATTTGTGACATGCTTTTTCAGGACATTTTTCTAGGGCATAATCACCTTTATAACGAAATGCTGTCGAAATTCCGACTCGAACCCATGACTAGGCTTGAATTTAGACTTGACTTGACCCATATTACCACATGAGTGGACGGGTTTTGGGAGAAATGGCCAAAGATGGCGAGAAAAGAGCGATTTCGGAGCTTTGAAATCTTGAAAATCCCTTCACTAAGGCTCGCCGTCACTTGACGCGGCCTAATTTACTCTAATTTTACAGGTGACATGGCTTCTACTTCAGGGAGGGATCCCATAGACGTTGACACTGTTTTTGACCCTTCTCTTACGCTCGAGGATGTAATACTCCGTATTTATAAGTCTCTGGGTACTCTATCGAGTAGGCCTTACTCTGTCGAGTAAGGGTGAGTTGCGTTTTTAAAATAGTTTCTGACCTGTTGGGTACTCGATCGAGTAACTATCATACTCGATCGAGTAAGGGGGTACTCGATCGAGTACCTTAGCTACTCGATCGAGTAGCCGGTTTACGGGGAGTTATTTCTCGGGTTTTGTTAATTATACGATTAAGGTATATAATCTTTTCCGTCATTGTTCTAAACACTTTTCAAAACCTAAATTACTGTCAAGAGAGAAAGCAAAGTACGTTCATCACCTTAATCACATTGTTAGCAAATCCCGGAGTTTGGAAGGTCGGATTTCACCTTTCTTTATACCGTTGTGATCCTTGCGTCAAGGGTAAGACCTATATACCATTTTTATAATGTTTCTTTAAAGTTGGTTAAACCCTAATTTGGGAATTGGGGGTTTTGTAGTATGTTATGCTTGGTAGTGATTATATGTTTGTATGTTAGGAGGAGGATTCGTAGAGGAAGCTTTTTGATATCACCGTGAGATCGTCGATTGTTGTGCTTTCCGGTAGGGTTTCCCTACTCAGTATTAGTTACATAATGTGTGGTGATTGTCTTGTAATTAGTGCTTATTGATTGGTTTCGTGACGGTTGTTGATTGATTGTTGTTGATGGATGTGATTGTTTGTCTCTGGTTCTCGAGATTCGTTCTCGGCTGAGTGGAGTCACTTGCGGGAGTGGCTTCACGCCCTAGTTTCGCCCTCCGTGGAACCCGCCACGGGAGGGGATGTGCACATTAATGGGACAGGGTTATCGCTTGGTATGATGAGCGGGGCTTAGGTGGGAACGGTGCGGTCCCCATCGGCGGGTAGTCCAGTGGACGATCGGAGACGGAGTTGATTGGAGTGGGTGTTTGTGTGTGATTGTTTGAGTTTGTGTTGTTTGTCAGATTGTTGATTATATAAAGTGCGTAAAGAGTAATCGACCCGGTTTATTGTTTTTAAAACTGCGGTGATCCATTCGGGATGGTGAGCAGATATTGAGCAGTATGAGATGAGTACTGGGATAGGCGGATGTGCCACGATATGATGATAGAAGTCTTCCGCCGTAGCTTAGTAGTTTTCATAACATTTCGATTGGATCGATGAAATGATCGGTTTAAGAACATGTATTTGTACTTTTGGTTTTGGTTTCGAGATTGTAACCTTTCACTAAGTATTTCTATTTAAACGTTGTTTCTCTATTGTTTATTTGATTATCATTGCCTCGGGTAACCGAGATGGTAACATCCTTATACCTGGGTGGTCCTGGTAAGGCACTTGGAGTATGGAGGTGTTACAAAATGGTATCAGAGCGACGATCCTGAAACCTGTAACCAATGAACCCAATGAATATAGGGAGTCAATTAAAATGAACCCGGGGTAAAGATTGTAGGAGCTAAGGCAAAGGCTTGGGAGACGTCCTAAAGTCGCGAAATCGCCCTACAATTTTGAACCGGTCACATGGGGGGTGTATGTCAAGTCGTATGTGTTGTTTGTCAACTTGTGTGTGGATGTGATGAAGTATGTCGTAATTGTTGGATGTTTGGAGTAGAGGATTGATATATGAATGAAAGATTGATGAGATATATAGAATTGTTGTTGGAATAGAAAAGCATGTTCGATGATTACTATGTGGCGCTTGATAATATGACGTCACTGTTTCGTTAATTATATGAAAAGCTTGATAAAATTGCATGCTTAGCTATATCACATGTTGCGTTTATAATGTTGCTTAGTATGTTGGGAGATGTGAGATAACATGCGGGTAGTTTATGCGAGCCAGCATGACTCGATCGAGTAGGGGGATACTCGATCGAGTAGGTGAGATACTCGGTCGAGTGGGTTTAACTCGATCGAGTGGGTATTTGACGATTTTGAATCCAGAATCGTGTTTTTGGGCACTCGATGGAGTACCTCGGGCACTCGATCGAGTACTTCGGGCACTCGATCGAGTAGGGGGTCACTCGATCGAGTAGCCGGACTACTCGGTCGAGTATGTTAGAGGTCAGAAGGTCTGTTTGGGTTCTGGAGTCGAGGCACTCGATCGAGTATGTTGGGCACTCGATCGAGTAGCCTCTTCCTCGATCGAAAAGGTTTGGGTACTCGATCGAGTGTGACCCGGGCAGCCTGTTTTTGTGTTTTGATGTTTAGTGCGTGTGTTTATGTCTACCCTTTCTTATATATAGATTCAAGATGCCGCCCAAGAGAAACGCTTACTATGGGAGAGCTGAGACCATGAACATAGATGATGTTGTTAAGATGTTGGAGCACCAAGATGCTCTGACTGAGGCCTTAAAGAAAGTGAATAAGGATAAGGAGGTTGATCACTCTAAGATCAGTCTCTATATAGCGAGGTTTAACCCAAAAGAGTACACGGGAACCGGGGAACCAAACCTTCTTGACAACTGGCATCGTGAGATGGAGAACATCCTGGACCTGGTTCATTGTCCTGATGAGATGAGAGTAGAACAAGCTGCGTTCTACCTGAGGGACGCAGCTGGCAAGTGGTGGGATATGGTGAAGGTGAGTGCTAGGGAGATGTGTGCAAACCAGGGCTTACCTGCTATACCATGGGACGAGTTTCGGAGAGCTATGAGGAAGGAGTTTGTACCGGAACATGTGAGGAGTAAGCTGAGAGAGGAGTTTGATGGGTTTAAGATGACATCTGATATGTCAGTTGTTGAGTATTACAAGCAGTTTAGTGCGAAGTCTAGGTATGCTGAGGATATGGGTCTGAGTGAGGAGAACCTAGCGCTGAGGTTTGAAAGAGTGTTGACACCCAAGATTATGGATAAGTTACCCGTGGGAGTCCTTACCGATGTTAAGGAAGCTTATGAGAGAGCTGGGAGAGCTGAGAGGCTGGTTGAGATGGCTCAGGAGAGAGTGAGTGAGAAACGAAAGGCTGAGAGTGAGGGTGGAGGCCAGTCTAGTCACAAGAAAGGCAACCACAATCAAGCTAGAGGGTTTTCTTCTGGGTCAGGGTTTAGTGCTGGGGCTTCCTTCGGACGTGGCCGTGTGAGTAGCAGTGGTAGTTGGGGTATGACTTGCTTTGGCCGTGGCGGTGTGGGCCACAAGAGACATGAGTGCACGAGTATGCCTGGAGCTTTTCAGGGATCGAC
This sequence comes from Silene latifolia, assembly GCF_048544455.1. NCBI lineage: Eukaryota > Viridiplantae > Streptophyta > Magnoliopsida > Caryophyllales > Caryophyllaceae > Silene > Silene latifolia. The sequence continues at coordinate 110,664,292 of NC_133531.1, forward strand.
TCGGGGGAGCTATTCTCAGGGACCTGCTCAGAGTTATGCGAGCAATAGACTGTCTGGGTCATGGTCTAACCGGGGAAGTCAGAGCTATCAGTGTGGAGGTAACCGCAATGGCGGTAATTCTTATCAGAAACCAGCTACGAACAACAACAACAATCAGGGGTCGGTGCTAAGCCGACCACATCGGCCAAGATCTTGTCCGGGAGGTGGACGAGAAGACCGGAAAAGCTATTCATGATGGACAAGAAAGCGGTGAGGAGGATGCCCATGTTATCACTGGTACTTTTCTTGTTAACGGTATTCATACCTTTGTTTTGTTTGATTCGGGGGCTTCTCAGTCGTTTGTATCTTCGAGTCATGTTAAAAGGTTGGGTTTGAGAATATATGAGTCTGTGAGTGAGAAAGTTTTTTTACCTTCGGGAGAGTCTGTATCATGTGGAAGGTTGTTTAGAGATGTGTCTATGATAGTTGGGTAAGTTGATCTACCTGTAGACTTGCTAGAGTTTCCTTTTAATGGTTTTGAGATGATAGTCGGGATGGATTGGTTGGGAAAGTATAAAGCTAAGATAGTCTGTCATCAAAACAAAGTGTCTTTGAGAGGGCCTAAGGGTGTTAGTGTGTCTCATCGTGGGTTTATGGTCAAACCCAAAGTTAAGTTGATTGCAGCTGTCACTTTGAAGTCTTATATGAGGAAGGGATGTCCTTTGATCTTGTGCCATGTGAGAGATGACCGGATAGAGAGTCCGACAGTTGATCAGATACCGGTGGTGGGAGAGTTTGCAGATGTTTTTCCAGAGGAGATTCCGGGGTTGCCACCGAAGAGGGAGATAGATTTCACCGTTGAGTTGAAACCGGGGACGGGGCCAATCTCTAAGGCATCGTACCAGATGGGTCCTAAAGAGATGGAGGAGCTCAGGAAACAGTTAGATGATCTGATAGAGAAAGGATACATTAGACCTAGTGTATCGCCGTGGGGAGCACCAGTTCTTTTTGTGAAGAAGAAAGATGGGAGTTTGAGGTTGTGCATAGACTACAGAGAGCTGAACCGAGTGACAGTGAAGAACAAGTATCCTTTGCCAAGGATAGATGACCTGTTTGATCAGTTGAGTGGTGCATCAGTCTTCTCTAAGATTGATTTGAGGTCGGGGTACCATCAGGTGAAGATTAGAGAGATGGACATACCAAAGACAGCTTTCACGTCGAGGTATGGCCATTATGAGTATGTAGTGATGCCGTTCGGGTTATCTAATGCACCGGCTGTGTTTATGGATTTGATGAACAGAATCTTCAGACAGGTTTTGGACAAGTTTGTGGTGGTGTTTATCGATGACATCTTAGTCTACTCTAAGACTAAGGAGGAGCATGAGGAGCATCTGAGGATCGTGTTGTAGACTTTGAGGGAGCATGAGTTGTACGCTAAGCTGTCCAAGTGTGAGTTCTGGTTAGAGAAAGTTGCTTTTCTGGGGCATGTGATCTCTAAGGAGGGAGTAGCTGTGGATCCGGCGAAGATTGAGGCAGTGACAAAGTGGGAAGCACCAAAGAATGTTGCTGAGATTAGGAGTTTCTTGGGTTTAGCTGGATACTACAGACGGTTCGTGAAAGATTTCTCCAAGATAGGTAGACCTATGACAGCTTTGATGAGGAAAGAGAACAGGTTTCGTTGGGATGAGAGTTGTGAGAAGGCGTTCCAAACATTAAAGGAGCGTTTGACCACAGCTCCTATCTTAGCATTGCCTGAAGGGATTGAGAACTTTGAGGTTTATACAGATGCCTCAAAGAATAGGTTAGGATGTGTGTTGATGCAGAACGGTAAGGTGATTGCCTATGCTTCTAGGCAATTGAAGCCGTACGAGGAGAATTATCCTACACATGATCTAGAGTTGGGTGCAGTGGTGTTTGCTCTCAAGATTTGGAGACATTACCTTTATGGGGCGACCTTTAAGGTATTTTCAGATCACAAGAGTCTCAAGTACTTCTTCACTCAAAAGGAGTTGAACATGAGACAGAGGAGGTGGATGGAACTGATTGGCGATTATGACATGGATATTATCTACCATGAAGGGAAAGCCAATGTAGTTGCAGATGCTTTGAGTAGGAAGAGTGTACATTCCCTGTGTACAGCTCTATCTTTGATGAGGTTGAGAGATGAGGTGGGGAAGTTTGGGATACATATGATGCGAGAGAGGGGATGTTTGTGGGAGATTTGACATTCGGCTGATCTTTATTATGATATTCGAGGTAAACAGGCTTCAGATCCTAAGATGGTTGAGTGGAGAGCTGGAGTGGAGAAAGGGACAGTGTCCCGATTTTCTATTCATACAGATGGTAGTTTGAGGTTCGATGGTAGGTGGTGTGTCCCTAATGATGAGCAGCTGAAAAAGACAATCATGACAGAGGCACATTGTACACCGTATTCAGTACATCCGGGTGGTGACAAGCTATACAAGGATTTAAAGAACACGTTTTGGTGGCCTGGGATGAAGAAAGAAACAGCAGAGTTTGTGGCCCGTTGTTTGACATGCCAGAGAGTTAAAGGGGAACAGCGACGACCACAAGGTAAGATTCAGTCTTTAGAGGTACCTGAGTGGAAGTGGGAATCCATTTCTATGGGTTTTATCGTGGGTTTACCAAAGAGTCAACATGGTAATAACATGATATGGGTGATAGTGGATCGACTGACCAAGTCAGCTCACTTTGTTCCAATGAAAGATACATGGACTAAAGCACAATTGGCTATGGCTTATCGAAAGAATGTGCTAAAGTTACATGGAGTCCCTAAGGACATAGTGTCTGACAGAGATGCGAGGTTTATATCACGATTTTGGAAAGAGTTGCAGGAATCTTTGGGAACAACTTTGAAGATGAGTACAGCTTTTCATCCTGCGACAGACGGTCAGACTGAGAGAACAATCAAAACTCTTGAGGATATGTTACGAGCTTGTGTGATGGACTTTGGTGGTAGCTGGGAACAGAGGTTGGATTTGATAGAGTTTTCTTACAACAACAGCTATCACACTAGTATTGGCATGGCACCGTTTGAGGCTTTATATGGGAGGAGATGCAGGAGCCCGATTTGTTGGGACGACAAAGTCTTTGAGGCGTGGTTTTAGGACCAGAGATGGTACATGAAATGGTTGAACAGTTAAGATGATCGGGAACGGATGAGAGCAAACGGGATAGGCAAAAGAGTTATGCGGATCTATATCGCCGGGATATAGAGTTTCGGTTGGAGATAAGGTTCTTCTGAAAGTGTCTCCTATGCGTGGGGTTATGAGATTTGGGAAGAAAGGCAAGCTGAGTCAGAAGTTCATCGGGCCCTATGAGATCTTAGAGCGAGTTGGGGAAGTTGCTTATCGTCTGGCTTTACCTGCTGCGTTAGAGAGAGTGCATAATGTGTTTCATGTATCGCAGCTGCGGAAGTATGTGAGTGACCCGTCACATGTGTTAGAGGCAGAGAACTTAGAGCTAGATGAGTCTTTATCATATCTTGAGGTACCTAAGCGATTTCTTGACCGGAAGGTTAGGAAGACTAGGAGTGGTGAGACAGTTTTGCTTAAGATCCTTTGGTCTAACCACGAGACTGAGGAAGCTACATGGGAGGCAGAGGATGCCATGAGAGAGCGCTACCCTTTCCTTTTTTATCAGGTATGTTTGGTTACGAGGACGTAACCTTGTTTCTTTTAGGGGGGTTGGAGATGATCGCAAAGAGTTTTTAAGAGCTTTATACCCTTTTTATGTTGTGTCGGTATGGTTGTTGTCGTTTAAGTCGGGCTGAGTTTGAGTTAGTAACATGTTTTATGTTGAGTTTTGTTTTGGTTGTTGAGTCGGTAGTGCGTAGTGTGAGTCTTTGTTTTGTTGTGGTTTGAACTTCGGGGACGAAGTTCTTTTTAAGGAGGGAAGACTGTAATACTCCGTATTTATAAGTCTCTGGGTACTCTATCGAGTAGGCCTTACTTTGTCGAGTAAGGGTGAGTTGCGTTTTTAAAATAGTTTCTGACCTGTTGGGTACTCGATCAAGTAACTATGATACTCGATCGAGTAAGGGGGTACTCGATCGAGTACCTTAGCTACTCGATCGAGTAGCCGGTTTACGGGGAAGTTATTTCTCGGGTTTTGTTAATTATGCGATTAAGGTATATAATCTTTTCCGTCATTGTTCTAAACACTTTTCAAAACCTAAATTACTGTCAAGAGAGAAAGCAAAGTACGTTCATCACCTTAATTGCATTGTTAGCAAATCTCGGAGTTTGGAAGGTCGGATTTCACCTTTCTTTATACCGTTGTGATCCTTGCGTCAAGGGTAAGACCTATATACCATTTTTATAATGTTTCTTTAAAGTTGGTTAAACCCTAATATGGGAATTGGGGGTTTTGTAGTATGTTATGCTTGGTAGTGATTATATGTTTGTATGTTAGGAGGAGGATTCGTAGAGGAAGCTTTTTGATATCAGCTGTGAGATCGTCTGATTGTTGTGCTTTCCAGGTAGGGTTTCCCTACTCAGTATTAATTACATAATGTGTGGTGATTGTGCTGTAATTAGTGCTTGTTGATTGGTTTCGTGACGGTTGTTGATTGATTGTTGTTGATGGATGTGATTGTTTGTCTCTGGTTCTCGAGATGCGTTCTCGGCTGAGTGGAGTCACTTGCGGGAGTGGCTTCACACCCTAGTTTCGCCCTCCGTGGAACCCGCCACGGGAGGGGATGTGCACATTAATGGGACAGGGTTATCGCTCGGTATGATGAGCGGGGCTTAGGTGGGAACGGCTGCGGTCCCCCACTGGCAGGGCTGGTCCAGTGGACAGTCGGAGACGGAGTTGATTGGAGTGGGTGTTTGTGTGTGTAATACCCGGTATTTTAATATGATATTATTTTAGGCCGAGTTACCAGCTGGGTCGTGTAGTGTATTTGTGACTCGGGTAACTATGTGACTCGGGTTTTAATTAATTTAACTAGGCTAGGCCCGTATCGTCTTAATAGCACCTATCCTATACATATAACTCATCTAACCAAACCCTAATCTCCCTATCACCATATTCACTTTAACCATGAGAAAAGAGAGAAAAGAGAGAAAAGAGAGAAGAGGGAGCCGTGTGTGAAGGGAGCCGCGCGAGGCATTGCGAGGCGATTTCTCAGCCTATTCTCATCCTATTTCGTAAGTAGACTATCCTATTACCTCTTTATTCAATTATTAGCATAGTTATAGTAGTAGTGGAATAATTTCTGTAACCCTAGAAATTGGTTTGGGGGTTTTGATTATAAATTGTATGAGATAAATGAATAGAATAGTTACAGCAATTTACAAATTCGTCGGTCTGTGTTATTTGAGTGTTTTACCTGTCTTCAACTCGTGGGATGCAAAACGTTAAAGAAGAGACTCATGTTTATTCCAAGCCTAGTTTATGCCTGTGAAAATTGGTAGCATTTCACTGTGTAGTTTTTCCTGAAGAAATTATTTGTGAACGTCTATCTAAAAAGTCCGCGAATCAGTAGAGGCTAAAAGATTACTTCTAAAACATAATTTAGATATGGAATTGGTGCTGGGTATTTTTCATATATTTAATTTAAAGAGTTTACATGAGTTAGGCGTTGGTTTTACTTACAAATCATTTGTCAAACTCGTTTTATGAATCAATACTTTTTATGCGATAGTTTCTGTCAGTTTTTGGAAATCAGTCTGAAAACCCTTGATAAGTTTGGAATTTGAGAAAAACACGATAGAAATAATTTGTAGCCAAGACTCATGGGGTTCCAATTCAATTAGCCTTGCATCAATTCGAATTTTCTGGAATTAGTTATTCATTTTATACCGAGTCTGCCATGTGCAGGAAAATCAGGAAAAGTCGTGTTTGTTCCTTAAGATGATATTCCTATTAAGTTACGATGAGTCTAGGTTATGTGAATGATTAATTGACTGAGTAGGTGGTAATTATACATAATTATGTTATGTAGGTGATGGATATGTGAAGGATCATAATTAATTACTTGTGCGTGCTTGGATTGCGAAAAGGTAGGGAAATACACTTGACTTATTATCGTTGTTGTTGAATGGTGTTGATTTGTTGTGTTTCGTATGACCAAGTTGTGAACGTTGACTTATCTCGTGGTTGCTGCTTTATGCTATGACTCATATACTGGATTGTGATTTACCGAATTGATAGTATTGAGTATGCTATCACAACATTTTGTAGCTGGCATGATTTTATAATTGATCAGTTCAATGATATACATATTGTATTGCATTGTTTACTGTTAAGCATTTCATATGCATTGGAGTTGGAGGATAGTGTAGTGGTGACGAGGTTGTGATACGTTATGATGTTGTGATAAGGCCCAGGCGGGTTCTGCAGGACCTGCCCTGGATAACCTCAGCTGCGAGCTGGTATATCGACGACGGTCGATTGATAGTCTGCCGGGGATCGGTATGGCTGGCGTTCCGGGTTAAGAGATATGAGTTGAGATGGAGATGGAGGTGACGGAGGAGCATGCATATCATATTTTGTTGTTTCATTGTATTCCTTACTCAACCTCGTGGTTGACCCTGTGTATTCGTGAACACCTGTGATGATCCAATTATTGGGGAGCAGACTGGACAAGTTTATGATATAGGATGGGAGCTTGATGGGCGTGAGACACTGGATCAGAAGACTTAGTAGCTAGATCATCATTTAGAAGACTTTCACTTTCGTTCATGTTAGTTCTTTGTAATTGATGTAAAAGAGGTTTTGTAATAATTAAGTTAAAGTAATTATATAATTTGCCTTGGAGTTTAATTTGTTATTCACTACCTCGGGAAACCGAGATGGTAACAGTCCGGTTTATTAGGGAATGTCTTGCTAAAGGATCCTTCATAAATAGTGGGTGTTACAAAGTGGTATCAGAGCGAACGATCCTCAGGCCTAAACAAATGAACCCAATGAACGTAGGATGTGTCTAAATAAAATGAACCCCTGGGAATAAACTGTTAGGAGCTCACAGTGCGGTTAAGAAGGCGCCCTTAATGCGTGCTCTTTTGCCCTCTCAGTTTTGAACCAGGTAACCCGAGAGAAATCGAGTGAATGGGGTAGTTAGAAGGAAAACCTTGGATATAATCGAGTGGGTGTACACCTTAAGACCCATATATTCTAACCATGCTGCAGGACAACGTACGGTAAGTATTTTGTATGAATGATGACGTGATCATATGATGTGGTGGAGATGAGAAATAAATTTTCGTGTTCAGGTTGATAATCAATGAAGTGTTGGATTGTGATAATCGTGAGCGTGAAAATAATTGCGAATTGATGATATTTATCTGGATGGATGTTGAATGACGTGTTGATAGTGCTATTATGTTTAGCGATATGCGGTTATGTGATCCCGAAGCCATGCTAGTATAGTATTGTGATAGTAATCAGAAACATTATTGAATTGCATGTTTCTAGTCATAGCAATCGTGATTTAGATGTAAGAAGTAGATTGAGATGCGAAGGGATTCTATGGGATAGATTTTTACGTAAGTACAAAGTGTGAGATTTAAGTTGGGATGGGTTAGAATACATAGTATGTTCATAAGAGCTTGTAACATAGTAAAGAATGACCTAGTGCTGAAACTCGTTTTGTTTGATTTTACTCTTTAATTGACCTTACTGCCATTTCTTTTCTATTTATTGCCTATGGATGAAAATTTTATGAGTGATAGCCTCGTGAGTTAGTGTTCATTTAGCGTTGGTTTCATGCTTATAGGATATACGGATTGGGAGTAATAAACATTTTAGTGGGTTGTGGTCGGGAAGTTCCTGTGCAGTGATGTTTTGACCAACGATTTTGTAAAAATCCTCATTTAAATCGTAGTAATAATTTTTGCATAATTCCAACTCCATCGATCAGAAGATTCGCACATGTTTTCAAATTGATATGCCACGAAAATTCTTGATGTCTCTATATTAAATGGTAAGTGTTGAAAACTGACCCAAGTTTCGGACCAATTGCTGTCACATACTTGTTTGGACCAACTGAGTTGTAAAATTCTTTAAAAATGGAATTCTTGTGCGTTAGACCTAATTCTTTTTCCTCTGTGTTTTTAACTCTCCGTATTTTATAAAAGTAATATGAATCAAGTTTTAGTCGAACGGCTATTTATTCGTGGTCTTTGGAAGTTACAACGTGAATCATGACTTGTAAAATGTGCGTTCTATGTTGAGTTTTCATACAATTGTCTGGTTATTTCATGAGCCTTATTAATGTGACCTTATAATGTTTTTATATGATGATAGTAGCACGCATGTTCAGTAGTTATGTATTTTAACAAGTGATAACAATTAAAGTTTAGTTGATAACATTGTTGGCATGATAGTATGAGTGAAATTGAATAGCTTAATTCGATTCTTAATCAAGGATGAAATATTTTATACGAGTCCAGTTGTTTGCATATTTTGTATATGTTTGGCATGTTGTAATATCTCTGGTGTGTTCATCATATTTGTACAGTGGTCGGATACATATAAATATAAAACTATATTGTCATATCTTGGTAAAGTTGGTAGCGTTAAATGTTAACTTGATTGTTCTAATATACTCGCATGAATAATTATAATAATTATGTTTAAATGTTTACACATGGATGGTAGTACTGAGTATGTCTAAATGTTCACACATGTAGGATGTCATCTGAGTTCTAATGTCTTTTATGTGAGTCTGTGTGCCTATAGTTATACTTATTACTTTCATTGCATTAATTTATTTCAGTTGAACCTAAACTTATGATATGATAATAAAATAGTGTTGTTGTTCCTTATTGGATATGTTCATAGTTGTATTGTCATGAAATGCTAAGGTGATTGTTGCAATTGACACGATATTTGTAATATAGTTTGATATAGTTACGATATTTGAAATATATTCTCGAACCGTCGCTATGAATTATATTTTGACGACCCTTTGATGATTCACATGTTATGTGTATGTTTAAATGATAGTCGTTATAGTTACGTTTAATTGAGCCGCGAGTTGCATATTTGTTCAAACCGTGCAAACCAGAGAACTTGTTCACCTTGCTAATCTTTTGTCATAGATAATGTCTTACAAGTTATATGATGGTATATGTACATGTTTAAGTTGTTTATGCGATATCTTTTATTTTTGCTGAAAATGAATTATACTGAGTTGATGGATACAATTGAATGGTATGGTTGCTAAAATGTTAAACATATGTGTGATATGGAAGTAATTTTGTTGTTATTGTGAATCATATAACTATTAATACTCAATTGTAATTTCAGTTGTTTGACTTCTACATTATTAAGTTAATTACTCATGACGCACAGTCGATGGTTGCGTAAGGAGTTTAACTGGGAATTTTATAATGTGCCTCCGATCTAAACTAATAATCTTCTTATATTGACTATATGGTTAGACTCTTGTCTAGTTCTTATGACGTGATAAATCGTTTTAAAATTTAACATGTGATTGAGTTGGTACTTATACTTTTGTATGACCATGCAACCTGTGATAAAAAGATCTATAATAAAGAGGTAAATTTTTGATTGAACACAGTTAATTTGTAATTACTTGCTTTACATTATGGTACGAATCGTATGCTTTGATGAGACGTCACCAGGGAATGTGTACTATCTAAAAGGTCTCCGATTAAATGCTTTGTAGTAGTTGTGTTTAGCCGTGAATATAATCGAGTAAAGAAGTGCGACTAAAATCCTGATGTTGAGGTAATAGTCGTTCATTAGTAAAGATAGGACTGAAATGAATGAGATGAACTCAAATTATGAAATATGAGTCGACACCTAAGCTTGTATTGTTTGAAGGAATTGAATTAAGTTTATCCGATCTTGAGTTTCGTAGTAAGTCAAATGGATTCTATGGACGGCTCTGTTATAAGATTTATGTTAAGAAAGTTATTCACCGTCCAAAGATGAAAGTAAAAGTTTTGAAAATGAAGTTAAATTTTGTCGTGTGAGTATAAACTCGAATGAGATTTCGACCAAATGTCCGGTTGTATGGTTTCATGATATTTGCTAGTCTGGAGGAATGAAGCTAGAACGGAGTCACAAATAGTGGTTAATTTAGTCATGTTGTTCGTTCATGTAGTGAATTGGTGGGATGTGGTTAGTTACGAATGTCAAAACGGGAAATGTAATGTGGTGATTTAAGTGAGTTATGTGTTAACATGATATGTTGATATTAGCATGATATGTAATGAATATTTGTAAAATTGGTGTAGTTAAATACATTTAATCTTTTATGTCATTGTGTTGGGTGCAGTTTAAATATATTTAACACCAAGAACAAAATTTTATGTATGATAGTCTTGTATGTTAACTTTCCAATATCGCTGTTTACTCGCTTGATTGACTCGACCAATAAGCTTGTAAAATTTGCCAATCAATGTGCATTCGTCATTCGTGAATAAATCCCAACCCTTTTTATGAGGATTAAAGATATTTCTAGGACGATAAGTCTTTGCGAAACTGTTGTCTTCATTTTATGGGTGATTCTGTGTCTTGACCTAAATCAGATACGATTATGTAAAGAAAAGTCGATCGGACCTATTAGGTTACAAATTTTCATAAATCGATTTATTAAGTTTTGACCCTAATTCTTTTCTTATGTTGATTGATTCCCTATGTTTCTAAGGTATGAGATTACAATGATTAGTGAAATGAATAATTACTAATGATTTTGCTGGTAACCTTGTAAAGCATTGTTCCATTCATAATTTGATTATTCACATGAATAAATGTTACCAATATTTCTTGGAAAATATCTTTTGCCACGAGAATACGCCGGATAGGATTATTGTGGTATGTTACGTTAGTGATCTTGCTTAGTAACCTTGATGAAACGATGTTATTTGACATGAACCATATGTGAGCACCTAGGCATCTTCATCTTTGTAACCTGGGTAGTAATGTATAAATTAGATTGACAAGCAGATCCTGTGAATGTTATTGCATGTATTGATTGATATGAAGAGTGTCTAGATTAATACTGAAATGTCTTAAGTTATTCAACGTGGCTTTTGCTCCGATCCGTGGCGATGTGCTGTAGCAGCAGTAACTGTAGCTTCCTTGAGAGAGCTTGTATATTTATTGTCTTTAGTAGAGATTTGTTAACTTGAGCGTGAGTTGTGAATCTTTTAATCTCTTTCAGTTGTTAGCAGTAGTTTGAGAACTTTTGGTTATTAATGAAGGTTACGGGGACGTAACCATGTTTAAGGAGGGTAGGATTGTAAAATCTTTATACCTTCATGTGTGATTTCTCAGTTTGGCTATATTGGTTATGCGTTGTGTGGGTTATGTTGGAGTGTTACATGATGTGTTTCTGTTATGGTTAAACTTCGGGGACGAAGTTTATTTTAAGGAGGGTGGAATGTAATACTGCGTTTAATATTCAATTTGGTGGGTGCCTTACATACTTTTGTATATGCGTTTCATAATTCGTTTGCGTTGGTTGGTAGAGAGGGTAAACTTCGGGAGGAAGTTTCTTTTAAGGAGGGTAGACTGTAATACCCGGTATTTTAATATGATATTATTTTAGGCCGAGTTACCAGCTGGGTCGTGTAGTGTATTTGTGACTCGGGTAACTATGTGACTCGGGTTTTAATTAATCTAACTAGGCTAGGCCCGTATCGTCTTAATAGCACCTATCCTATACATATAACTCATCTAACCAAACCCTAATATCCCTATCACCATATTCACTTTAACCATGAGAAAAGAGAGAAAAGAGAGAAGAGGGAGCCGTGTGTGAAGGGAGCCGTGCGAGGCATTGCGAGGCGATTTCTCAGCCTATTCTCATCCTATTTCGTAAGTAGACTATCCTATTACCTCTTTATTCAATTATTAGCATAGTTATAGTAGTAGTGGAATAATTTCTGTAATCCTAGAAATTGGTTTGGGGGTTTTGATTATAAATTGTATGAGATAAATGAATAGAATAGTTACAGCAATTTACAGATTCGTTTGTCTGTGTTATTTGAGTGTTTTACCTGTCTTAAAGTCGTGGGATACAAAAAGTTAAAGAAGAGACTCATGTTTATTCGAAGTCTAGTTTATGCCTGTGAAAATTGGTAGTATTTCACAGTGTAGTTTTTCCTGAAGAAATTATTTTTGAACGTCTATCTAAAAAGTCCGTGAATCAGTAGAGGCTAACAGATTACTTCTAAAACATAATTTAGATATGGAATTGGTGCTGGGTATTTTCCATATATTTAATTTAAAGAGTTTAGATGAGTTAGGCGTTGGTTTTACTTACAAATCATTTGTCAAACTCGTTTTATGAATCAATACTTTTTATGCGACGGTTTCTGTCAGTTTTTGGAAATCAGTCTGAAAACCCTTGATAAGTTTGGAATTTGAGAAAAACACGTTAGATATAATTTGTAGCCAAGACTCATGGGGTTCCAATTCAATTGGCCTTGCATCCATTCGAATTTTCTGGAATTAGTTATTCATTTTATACCGAGTCTGCCATGTGCAGGAAAATCAGGAAAAGTCGTGTTTGTTCCTTAAGTTGATATTCCTATTAAGTTACGATGAGTCTAGGTTATGTGAATGATTAATTGACTGAGTAGGTGGTAATTATACATAATTATGTTATGTAGGTGATGGATATGTGAAGGATCATAATTGATTGCTTGTGCGTGCTTGGATTGCGAAAAGGTAGGGAAATACACTTGACTTATTATCGTTGTTGTTGAATGGTGTTGATTTGTTGTGTTTCGTATGACCAAGTTGTGAACGTTGACTTATCTCGTGGTTGCTGCTTTATGCTATGGCTCATATACTGGATTGTGATTTACCGAATTGATAGTATTGAGTATGCTATCACAACATTTTGTAGCTGGCATGATTTTATAATTGATCAGTTCAATGATATACATATTGCATTGCATTGTTTACTGTTAAGCATTTCATATGCATTGGAGTTGGAGGATAGTGTGATGGTGACGAGGTTGTGATACGTTATGATGTTGTGATAAAGCCCAGGTGGGTTCTGCAGACTCCGCTGGATAACCTCACCAAGGTAGCCGTATATCGACGACGGTCGATTGATAGTCTGCGGGATCGGTATGGGTGGGCGTTCGGGTTATGAGATATGAGTTGAGATGGAGATGGAGGTGACGGAGGAGCATGCATATCATATTTTGTTGTTTCATTGTATTCCCTACTCAACCTCGTGGTTGACCCTGTGTATTCGTGAACACCGTGATGATCCAATTATTGGGAGCGGTAAGACGGGACAGGTTTATGAGATAGGATGTGAGCTTGATGGGCGTGAGACACTGGATCAGAAGACTTAGTAGCTAGATCATCATTTAGAAGACTTTCACTTTCGTTCATGTTAGTTCTTTGTAATTGATGTAAAAGAGGTTTTGTAATAATTAAGTTAAAGTAATTATATAATTTGCCTTGGAGTTTAATTTGTTATTCACTACCTCGGGAAACCGAGATGGTAACAGTCCGGTTTATTAGGGAATGTCTTGCTAAAGGCTCCTTCATAAATAGTGGGTGTTACAGTGTGTGACTGTTTGAGCTGTGTTGTTTGTTGTACTGTTGATTATATAAAGTGTGTAAAGAGTACTGACCCCGGTTTATTGTTTTTAAAACCTGCGGTGATCCATTCGGGGATGGTGAGCAGATATTGAGCAGGTATGAGATGAGTACTGGGATAGCTGGGATGTGCCACGATATGATGATAGAAGTCTTCCGCTGTAGCTTAGTAGTTTTCATAACATTTCAGTTGGATCGATGAAACAAATGATCGGTTTAAGAACATGTATTTGTACTTTTGGTTTTGGTTTCGAGATTGTAACCTTTCACTAAGTATTTCTATTTAAACGTTGTTTCTCTATTGTTTATTTGATTATCATTGCCTCGGGTAACCGAGATGGTAACATCCTTATACCTGGGTGGTCCTGGTAAGGCACTTGGAGTATGGGGGTGTTACAGAGGAGGCATTTGCTGCAGCGGTTGCCGAGGAGGTCGTCGAGGAGGTGGAGGCTGTTGAGGAGGAGGCTCCGAGGCAGGCCAACGTCGGACGAGGTGGTTGCTAGCTGAGGGGAGCACCCGAGTGGGTTGAAAGATGGGATAGCTGACATCTAATCTCGGCGGCGGAGAGTCACCTGTCCTACAGGACGGTGAAGAGCTTTGTAAATTGAATTCATCATTCTCTCATTTACCTTCTTTTGTCCTTCATTTACTATTCCTTTTCTCTTTCATTCGAGCTAAAGATAGCTTTTGCATTGAATCAAAATAGGAGGCCGAGAACATGAGGTCCTTCTCTGGTTACACGACGATGATGGAGGCTTACGGGAGGCTGTCAGCGGAGGAGTAGACCATCATCGAGCTGGGAGATTTTGGGGCCTTGGTACGAGCATGGAGGGAGATCAAGGGGAGGAATATTCGGGCTAACCTTTGCCTGATTCGAGCCTTTCTTGATCGGTTCTGGGACACGACCTCGACCTTTCACATGCCTTTCGGCGAGGTTGGGGTCACGTTGGAGGACTACGGCATGATTTCTGGTTTGCCGTGTGGGACATAGGCTGTGGTGTGGCCGTCGACGGCCATGAGAGTGGACTCGGCTGAGGCTAAGAGTTTGATCAATTGGAACCTAGCGGCAAAAGCTGCTGCGGTTCCCGGGTTGGTGTCGAGTTCCTACGTCAGGGATTACTTCATTGGCAAGATCCCGATAGTAGTGACGATCGATGGGAGGGAGACGGCTCCTCCTCCCTGCATTGCGGAGCAGAGAGCTCGTTTGTGGCTCTGGTGGTTCTTGTCTTCACTCTACCTTGGAGACAAGGGGGAGAGGCTGTCGACGAAGCTTCTTCCCTTCCTTTCTGACTTGAGTGACCTAGGTCGTTATGACTGGGTCACTCCCGGCTTTGCGGTCCTCACTCGCTACATGAGGGCCACGGTTCGTTCTGAGTTGGTGGAGAAGGGGGCTTCTCCTGCTACTGTTGGCTGCTGGAGGTATGAACCTTCATTTCGTAGCATGACAGATCATTTCTTTTACTTCTCGAATCGCGAAAGATCGCTATTGATTATCTTGTTTTGCAGGCGTGGGTGTACTCCTACTTTCCGAGCTTCGCGCCCAAGAGGACGGAGTCGGGGGCGAGAACTTATCCCATTGTGAGGGATTGGGTGGTGTGCCGTAGGAAGAGCCAACGCTCTTCTTACGATGTGTGGACGTGGGCCCACCTGCGCAATGCCCAGCCGATCAGTGGACAACGGCAGCGGTCTTTTTGAAAGCCACGCTCGGCGGCGTAAAAATGCTTTCGACCAGATCGTTTTAGATCGGTCGGTTTCGTCTCGGTAAGGGTCTCGAAACGATTAGAGATGTTCGGAGTTGCCACCAAGCATTTGTGGGATGCCTAGAACCCGTTTGAATCCACTTTATAACTCGGTCAAACGAAGCACAAAGCAGTGTTTGACATAGGTACTAAAGATAAGGAATCGTTCCTTTTTAGCATCCTATCTCTAGAATGACTCTCGTATGCCCTGGATAAGGTTGTCCACTATCCAAAGTTTCTGAGTAAGAGGTGAAAGTACATATTGAGAAGCCCTTTAATCAGACACCCAATCCCGCCTGCGGTAGCGGCCTCTACTGATCGATCTTGGTTGGTTGAATGCAAAAGTTGATAAGACGGTTTAAATGCATGAATGCGCATCCAATAATTTAAACCTAACATGTGAGAGCTTTCTAAGTCGGTTGATTAAATCCAAGTATCAAGTATAAGATGTCGAGTTGGATTTATGGTTGATTTGCATGTAAGACGGAAATTAAACATGCATTTACCGTATTAGGTTTATGGTGCATAACGTGATCCATTTGTTTTAGAAAGGCATTTTGTAAATACGATTTTGAACTAGCAGATTAGTCATCTGATCCGTCCTATATCCGGGTTAAACGGAGTCGGGATCGTCCTAGACTAATGCTGGAAGGGAACATGCCCTGTACCAGGCAGCTACATGAGGCGCGAGCTAGCCGGCGGTGTAAGGGGGCCGCCCCTGGTTTTGAAAATGATAAATGAAAGGCCTGTTTAGGCGCGGGTCAGTCAACGGTTTAAGACGTGTTCTGACCATTTTGAAAAACGTTATAAAACGTATTGAAAAATGGGTATTGACCCGATTTGGTTTGAAAAGGGTCATTTAGACCGTATTTGTTGATTTGAAGAACGAGACTCGAATAATCATCATTATTTCGATAATATTCGGTGTCGGGTTCGACTTGACAAACTTGACATGAATAGTTTTGAGAATGAATATGAACTAATTGTTTTAAGTTCATGTGAATATAATTAGTCGATATTCATCATCGTACCCGGGTTAAAATCCGGCGTGGTATGTAGAACCAAGGATGACTTTGTGTTGGTGACTAATACATTTATTTGAAAATGTAAAGAAATGAAATAAAAGGCTTTAAAATACCTCTTAAATGTCATTAACCAAATATTATCACCGAAACACGGATTAAACCGTCATGGTATTAAGAACCAAGGGTGAAAAATGTTTTACGGTTAAAACTTGCAAAAATGAAATAAAAAGAGGTTTGAATATTTGAGATGGTAAAAACCGATTACAAATATGAAAATGGATTAAAGGGGAAGAACGAGAACAAACACGGTTGAGTTCTGACTTGGACACCCCATTGAGGCGCGAGCATGCCTGCATATCAAGGGGCTTCTGTCTCAGGCCAAAACTCAGTTTTGGCTCGTTTATCCCATGTTTTGGACCATGTTATGCGTGATTTATCATGTTATAGTCATAAAACAAATAAAGACATGATAAAAGAAGGATTTTTACACCCTCATACTTACATGTTTGGTTATGGCGAGAAACCGACGTATGTGTAACAACTTGTTTGGTCAGAAAAGACTCAGTTTAAAACCGTTTTGGTAAGTAAAAAGAGTGTTTTATTAAGTTTAGTGACGGTGTAGTGGTCGAAGTGGTCAGTCAAGTGATTTAATGCACGATGACGGTACCAAACAATGTGTAAGGCTTGTATTGACGATCGGTAGGTCGTAAATACGCGTCGGATTGTGACTTAAGAAGTCGAGTCGAGAATTTTAAGGGAGAAAAGAGGGGGCGGACACTCGCGTAACTCTCAAATGGTTTCATTTGAGGGGTATTTATAGGAAAATGAGTGGTTGTGTGAGTTTTGAGCGATGTGGCCACCTGGGTTGCTCAAATAGGCGCGAGCCACATCGCGGGTCTTCGAGTTGTCCTGTCACTTTCACACAGGTGAAATCATGATTTGTTCTATCCTAGGTTTTGGATGAACATGTTTGGTACTTGACTATGTCAGATTCCGCGAAACCTTAACATAGAAGCTTTGAAAAGGGTTGTTTTTTGTGGTTGACTCGGTTTGACTCGTTGTTGGAGTCGAGATTTGAATTTTTGAGTCGGTTTTTGGTCCGGTGTCGGTTTTGACTCTAGTTAGTGTCATTGCAACCCCGTCGTCATGCATTAAACACTCCAGGTACTTTTGAAAAGTTTTAAAATTTTTTATTTTCAAAATCGTTTTAAGTTTTCCGACGTAAAGTTGTACACGAACTGTCGATTAAACGCCGCGATTCCAAAGCATGTTATAGTCCGATAATCATCGGGTGTTTGTTGGAGTCTCAACAGATACTGGGTATCTACAGAGCCCCCACTTTGACTGAGGATTGGATAGGGCAAAATTCAAAGTAGAGCCCCCAGGTCAATCGAAGATTACAACCTGGAAACCCAAGCGACGTCGAGGCGGCTCGAAAGGATTCGGGCCAAGGACCTGCCGTCGGGAAAGGCGACCTCAAGGCGACTCGAGGGTACATGCCAAGGACCTGTCGTTGGGAACAGTTTAGAGTCTGTCGACTATCCGTGCGGGTCGTTTAAAGTCCATTAGACTACGTACAAAGGCTCGCCAGCCACAAGAATGAGTCATACCTGAGGCATCTTCGGATACGTCCTTGCATGTTTGCGGACAAAGGCTCGCCAGCCAATGGTGCGTACCTGAGGAGGGCTCGCCAGCCGCGGTGCGTTGTAAGGCTCGCCAGCCATGGTGCGTACCTGAGGAGGGCTCGCCAACCGTGATGCGTAGTAAGGCTCGCCAGCCATGGTGCGTAATAAGGCTCGCCAACCATGGTGCGTAGTAAGGCTCACCATCCATGGTGCGTAATAAGGCTCGCCAACCATGGTGCGTAATAAGGCTCGCCAGCCATGGTGCGTAATAAGGCTCGCCAGCCATGGTGCGGTCGATTAATGGACCGCGAAAATAGCCGCGTCGAATGGGCTTGTTTTGAAAGTAGCGAACTCATGATGCCGCCGTGGAAATAGTGAATTTTGAATTTCACTACTATTGCTTTTGAAATAAGCGGGTTCCGCGAGGAAGCCCCCTTCTTGACATTTGAAGGAATAGCGAATTTTGAATGTTCACTATTCGTTTTCGAATTTGAAGTGGCGGTTTTGGTCGCCGTTTGTTTGAATTTTGAAGGAAATAACGAATTTTGAAATTTCGCTATTACGTTTGGAGTGACGGTTTATGTGCCGCCGTTGACATGTGATGGAAATAGTGAATTTGGAATCTTCACTATTATTTTTGAAGTGACGGTTTATGTGCCGCCGTTGACATGTGATGGAAATAGTGAATTTGGAATCTTCACTATTATTTTTAAAGTGACGGTTTATGTGCCGCCGTTGACATGTGTGGTGAAAGATAGTGGAATTTAATTTCCAACTATTATTTTGAAAATGATGATTTTAATTGTCGTCGTTTGGGATTTGAAGAAATAGTGAATTTGAATTTTCACCATTAATTTGAAAATTGACGGTTTTAATTGCCGTCGTTGAAAGTTGAAGAAATAGTGAATTTGAATTTTCACCATTAATTTTGGAGACGACGGTTTTAATTGCCGTCGTTGAAATTTGTGAGAGATAGTGAATTTGAATTTTCACTATTAATTTGAAAATTGACGGTTTTAATTGTCGTCGTTGAAATTTAAAGAAATAGTGAATTTGAATTTTCACTATTTGTTTTTGTATTTGAGAAAATGACGGTCCATAATGTCGTCATTGAAAATTTGAGGTTTGTTATGTGGAAATTGGGCCAAAGCCCAAAATTTCGCTGAAAGAGCAGGGAATGCCTGATTGAGGTGCGGGCTACCTGGCGAACCAAGGGAGCTTCCCTATTTTTCTGTAAAAGACGCGAGGATGGTTCGCATATCATCCGCATTCATCGTCTTTAACCTTTCGATAAAAGACACAAAAATCCGCCATTTGAAGGACCTTTGCTTGCTTCCATTCGTGCTATTGATACCGTCGTTATGTACCAAAAATAAATACCTAGCTACTACTAACAGAAGTTAGCGGTAAGTAGGGTCGATCTCCAC
Source organism: Silene latifolia (assembly GCF_048544455.1). Taxonomy (NCBI): domain Eukaryota; kingdom Viridiplantae; phylum Streptophyta; class Magnoliopsida; order Caryophyllales; family Caryophyllaceae; genus Silene; species Silene latifolia. Next base: position 110,683,650 of record NC_133531.1, read on the forward strand.
AGGGAGGCGGTCACTATTCACTTGTCTACTCGGTCTGTCTAATTTCACGATTTGGGGGTTTGAATTATTTTAACTAAACTAATTAAGATAAAGCAAGAGAAATAGAAATGACAGGAATTAACAAGAAAAAGAGAGAGGACTAGGATTTCGGATCATCAATGAACGTCGGTCAATTGTAGCTAAGGTCACAGATTAGTCGATGTGTCGGTCTAAGGGGCAACGAATATCTCCTTTCGGTCTCAATTCGCCCTAAAATGCTATTAGCTTAACTTTCGCCCTCACTAAAGCATCCTATTGTTCACTGAAGGTCTCACCCCTTCCAACCTCTAGGTCTAGGTCAAGGCTTACCAAAATTAAAAGACTAATTGCATCGATTCAACTAGCAGGATACAATTATAGCAGCGATTAACAACATAGACTAAAACAACAACGACAACCTATAAACCTAATTAGCAATTTAAAATTAGTCCATTGAAACACCTAATCCTAGCAGAGAGAATTAGCTAAACATGGATAAATAAAGAACAAGAAAAAGAGAGAAAGAACAATAAACATTAATTAAATTAAAGAGAAAAGGGAAAGAAAGAAAGTTACAGTAGAAAAAGATCCGGAAAAGAGAGGAAATAAAGTGGCGGAAGCAGTGTATTAGATTATCAGAGGTAATAAAAATGACGTCCCTCTTCCTATTTATAAGAAAATAGGAAGTTTATTTAACCTAATGACGGATTCAAGCTAAAAACCCGAGCCCATAAGAGAAACCACTCGATCGAGTGGTTTAAAACAACTCGATCGAGTAAACTCAAGCTCAAACCACTCGATCGAGTAGAAAATCTACTCGATCGATTAAACCTTAAATTGAAACTACTCGATCGAGTAGAAAAAGGACTCGATCGAACATAATTGTACTCGATCGAGTACTTTCCAGCGCACAATTTCCTGCTTTGCGCACTGAACTTCAGACGGCTGCCATTTCTTCGTTACTTGGGCAAACATGGCGATTCCGGTGGCGTTGGAAATCTAAGAGGACAATCTTTCATCTCCAATTGTAGTCACATGAATATCAGTTGTATAACTCTAGATATGTCTCTTCAAAGTAGGCACTAGCAATTTGAAGTTCTTCCGTTGCTCGCCTAGCTATCTTTCTTCTTTGCGCATCTCAAAATAGCTATATTCCCGCTCCAAATTCACTCTTCCTCCAAATGCATGCTAAACGGACGGTAAAAGGCCCGATTTTACTAGTTTCTGGTTCATTCCTGCAAATAAGACAAAATAAACCAAAGTAGCATATTCGGGGCATTTCGTAGCATAAAACTACGATAATAGCATAGAAATACGTGCATAAAAAGGCCTAAAAAGACTATATAAAATGCACGTATCAAATCTCCCCAAACCAAACCTTTACTCGTCCTCGAGTAAACTAAATGCAAACTAATGGAACGGAAAAGATAACTCAGAGCTAGCTATAACTTGTCTACTTAAACCAGTTTAATGCAAACTAAAATCAATAGTTACAGCTACAATGGTCATTACGCAAACGAATTATAAGATGTCCATAAATAAACCTGACCTATCGACCCTGCAAGACCAACAAAATCGGACTCTCACATGGTCACTCTTCTCTCATGAAGCAAAGGGTGAAAGTATATGTATAAGAGTGAAAGAGAAAACACTCACTCACCTAGACTTGGACCTACATAACATGCATGCAACAAAAATGATAGACGATTCAAGTACTAATGCACACATTCCAACCAACAATGTCCGTCACAGCCGAGGGCTTACAAATAGTATGGAAAAGTGAGGTTCAGGAGAGAAAAGGCAAAATAAGTTATGGAAATGTGGAGGTAAAAGCGTCAAGCTAGTTCCTAAACAGGACCATATAAGACCGTCCGAATCTCAACTGACTGAAAAATAAAGTACAAATGCCCTTCATTTGGCACACATCTCACTAATCTCATACACAATCTCCTCAAAAATATGGAGTAAGAACGGAGGAGTTAGACGGTCATAACTTTCCTTTTTTAACACCGTCTAAATGAATCAAATGAAACAAATCAAAATTTTTTCAACTCTTTTCTACGTGAAACATAACTTCTTTTTTTTCTTTTTTTTTTCTCTTTCTTTCTTTCTCCTTTTTCACGTTTTTTTTTCTCTTTCAATTCTTTTTTTTTCTTTTCTCCTTCCTCTATTTCCACCAACTCCATACAAAAAGATACGGGCCAAACTGCAGAAGGAAAGTCATACCACAAAAGACATACTAAACTAGCTTGACTATGCAGGCTCAGTTTAGGATGTAGCTAGTGGGTCAAAAAGGCAAGTTTTGGCTTAAGTGGAGCTAAATGGGTGAAAAATATAAGAAAAAGGAAATTTGCAAGCACCTCCCTGCATGTGACACCAACCACAAACCCGAATGTATGCAATTGACAAGAAATCGAATTTCGTAAATGTACAAAAGTAATAGACATGTTATGCAAGGAGTACTACTCTCAATTCCTATGTAAACCGGTCATGAATGTCACCAGTTATAAGGCTCTAAAACTCAGAATTTATAGAGTAGGTTGCCAATTTATCAGGTCAAGTCTAAACAGTCAGCTAAATTTTGAACAAAAACTCATAGATATGCGCAAGACTCAGCTAATAACTGTCAATAAAGTGCAAGGCTTAAGTAAAAATGACAATTTAAAGTGCAATTTCATCACGGAAATCAACCGTTCCGACTCAACTTATATGCAAAAATAAACGTGATTTTTTTTTTCGTTTTTTTTTGGGAGAACAATGCATATGAAATATGAAAATTAAACGTGATAACAGGAATGCAATAAAAGCTGAATGCAGACACAAATATGGATACATAACCTCCCCAAACCAAACCGTACAATGCCCTCATTGTACCCAAAAAAAGGGAAAGGAAATGCAAACTAAAAAAGGAGAGTGAAGATGCGAAAAACTTACAAGATAACGCGAAGAAGGGACCTCCCCAAACCAGCCAGCAACATGGGAGGTCGCAAACAACTTCATAGTGGCGTCATTGGAAGCGAATCAAAGCAAGAAAACTCGATCGAGAGAACCGATTATTAAACAAATTAAAAACTGAAATGTTTGAAAAACAACTAAAAATAAAATCTCCGGGTTGCCTCCCGGGTAGCGCTAGTTTCAGACAGGTCCCAGCTCGACCTTCTTTTCTTCGAGCCTCTATTTAATTAGCCTTGTCAAAACAGCTCAAAGCGCGCAGCAACCGATCAAACAGCTGCGCATGTGCTACACAAAACTGTAAGTAGCACCAAGGTAGAATAGTAGCATAGGAAAATGAATAGTATAAACGTTTGAGCCTAACAAATTTCCTATGACAACTCCTAAATTTATCAACAAAATAAAGGAGCTCAGGAGAAATTAACAATAAATTAGGGTACCGTTTCAGATTAACAAAATTATGATGACAAAAACGGTGAAAGATCATTAAATTAATTGACCAACTGGGAGGTGGTATGGCATTAAAAGAAGAAACACGAGTCATACGAGGTAGCGTACTATTAATATTAACAACAATAAAATTATCGCTAACTACCTCAGGTGGGTTGCTCTCAATGGAATCATTGACAAAAGAATGTATTACCTCATCCGTGCTAGGAGCAATTACCGACTCAGCTGCCTCCTCGTCACCCTCCTCAGTGGATTTCATCCCAAAAATCGCAGCCTCAAGTGCATCCAACTCGGCTTTGAATAGGGGAGACTCACCATAACCGTTGTCATCATCAAAATTGTCGTCTAAAACGAACCCAAGTAACAAATCATTGCACTCACTGGCCAAACCACTCGATCGAGCAGAATTATTACTCGATCGAGGACTTTCCACTTGATAATAACTCGATCGAGCATTTGGAACAGCTTGATCGAGTACTCCCATTAAGCAGTTGTTCGATCGAGTGGAATTTTCTGCTCGATCGAACCTTTCTTCAGGTATTTCACTCGATCGACTAATAAATTTCACTCGATCGACTAATAAATTTCACTCGATCGAGTGTTTCTTGCTGTACAGTGCATGAATCTTCGTCTGAAGCGTCACTATATGATAGAACTTCGTAATCCAAGTCATAGAAATCATCATCAGCATCAGGTAACATGGTTTCTTCATGGGAAAAACCGCTCTCTGCGTAGGTAACGCAGGCTTCCTCTAGTTGCCTAATTTTCGACTCAGCAGCTAACTGAGCTATTTCAGACTCGAGCTCATCAATTTGCGCAAAAAATTGTCTATCATGTTCTTGCCTTTTGAGTGCAAGTTCCTTCATCAAAGATATCAGCTCCGCAATCTCTTCTTTCTGCCTATCAGGGGGAGGAGCTTCTTGTCTCGATGGCCAGACAAACGGAGGCTGTTGGTAGCCCCGTTGATAGGGTAGATGCGGCGGCACAACTACAGAGGAATGGCTAGCTCGTCCCCAAAGCCTGAACTCATAGACCGCGTCATTTTCTGCCATGCAAAAAGCTGCATTGTGCTCAGCAGCAGCACATATCCCGCAGTAAATCACCTGCTGCGCCATATAATGGGACATAGGTGAGGGGTCAAAGGTACTCAAGCCTTCCCTTTGACAGTCTTTTACCTAGAATTGTTTAGGTAGGACCTGTAGGGCCTATCAAAACAGCACTAAAGAAAAAGATTAGAACGGGCCCAAGGGATAAATCCCTTGAAGCTAAAGACAGACAAAATTTAACAAATAAATAAATAGGCCTCCCCGACAACGGCGCTAAAATTTGATACCGTCGTTATGTACCAAAAATAAATACCTAGCTACTACTAACAGAAGTCAGCGGTAAGTAGGGTCTATCTCCACAGGGAGGCGGTCACTATTCACTTGTCTACTCGGTCTGTCTAATTTCACGATTTGGGGGTTTGAATTATTTTAACTAAACTAATTAAGATAAAGCAAGAGAAATAGAAATGACAGGAATTAACAAGAAAAAGAGAGAGGACTAGGATTTCAGATCATCAATGAACGTCAGTCAATTGCAGCTAAGGTCACAGATTAGTCGATGTGTCGGTCTAAGGGGCAACGAATATCTCTTTTCGGTCTCAATTCGCCCTAAAATGCTATTAGCTTAACTTTCGCCCTCACTAAAGCATCCTATTGTTCACTGCAGGTCTCACCCCTTCCAACCTCTCGGTCTAGGTCAAGGCTTACCAAAATTAAAAAGCTAATTGCATCGATTCAACTAGCAGGATACAATTATAGCAGCGATTAACAACATAGACTAAAACAACAACGACAACCTATAAACCTAATTAGCAATTTAACATTAGTCCATTGAATCACCTAATCCTAGCAGAGAGAATTAGCTAAACATGGATAAATAAAGAACAAGAATAAAGAGAGAAAGAACAATAAACATTAATTAAATTAAAGAGAAAAGGGAAAGAAAGAAAGTTACAGTAGAAAAAGATCCGGAAAAGAGAGGAAATAAAGTGGCGGAAGCAGTGTATTAGATTATCAGAGGTAATAAAAATGACGTCCCTCTTCCTATTTATAAGAAAATAGGAAGTTTATTTAACCTAATAACGGATTCAAGCTAAAAACCGGAGCTCATAAGAGAAACCACTCGATCGAGTGGTTTAAAACAACTCGATCGAGTAAACTCAAGCTCAAACCACTCGATCGAGTAGAAAATCTACTCGATCGAGTAAACCTTAAATTGAAACTACTCGATCGAGTAGAAAAAGGACTCGATCGAACATAATTGTACTCGATCGAGTACTTTCCAGCGCACAATTTCCTGCTTTGCGCACTAAACTTCAAACGGCTTCCATTTCTTCGTTACTTGGGCAAACAGGGCGATTCCGGTGGCGTTGGAAAGCTAAGAGGACAATATTTTATCTCCAATTGTAGTCACATGAATATAAGTTGTGGAACTCTAGATATTTCTCTTCAAAGTAGGCACTAGCAATTTGAAGTTCTTCCTTTGCTCGCCTAGCTATCTTTCTTCTTTGCGCTTCTCAAAATAGCTATATTCCCGCTCCAAATTCACTCTTCTTCCAAATGCATGCTAAACGGACGGTAAAAGGCCCGATTTCACTACTTTCTGGTTCATTCCTGCAAATAAGACAAAATAAACCAAAGTAGCATATTCGGGGCATTTCGTAGCATAAAACTACGATAAGAGCATAGAAATACGTGCATAAAAAGGCCTAAAAAGACTATATAAAATGCACGTATCAGCTATCATCAACAATGTCATCTCAAGGTATCTATTTCCTCTTGAATCCATTTAAATTTGTTGGTCCTTAGCTAAATTGAATTAGGGCGAAGATTTACCCTAGAAAATCGATTTGGGCGTTTTTGATTGCGCCCATTTCGAGTGAAATTGACGATTGCATTAGGTTAGAAACCTGTTTAGGAGTATAGGGGTGCTTTTAGTTTGCATTTTGGTCCCCGTTCCCACTCCCTATGCTCGAAAAACGTGAGTGAGGTGGAGAAACTGTCTCACCTCACAAAGCCAAGTGTATTTGCTTGGGTAGTGGGTCCCACTAGATTGCATTTTAGTTGGGAAATACCGGTTTTGCCGTTGTGGACCTTTGTTGGGTATTATGGGCAAAATTGGAATTTTTGCCTTTTGGGACGGTCTTATGTCTGACAAAATAAGCGCATGTTTGGCCTTGAATTGAGTCAGTTTGCCTTGAAATGGACCTTATTGGTAGTTTAGGTCGCTCTGAGGCGTGATAAAATAACGTTGCCTTTTTGTGGTCGTATTTTGAAATTTTGACCATTTTACGCTCAAATTGGAGTAGAAATTGCCTTTTTGAGCCATAGAAAAATACTCCGTTGTATAGGAAGTATATTTTGGTTTGTTGGCGGACCTTGTGTGGGTCTTGGGGCGCCGTTTTTTGTTGTGGTTGTTTTGACTCGTCTTTTGCTTGAAAAGAAGGGTGAGTCATTTTTTGTGCGTTTTTTTGTAAATTGTTTTGTTTGGTTGGATTTGGGCGGGATTGCCCTTGTTCTGCTTTGCAGGTTTTTTTTTGGATTTGTCCAATTTACGCCGTCGTAATGCCGAAATTTTGGCTGACGTTCTTTGATTGCCTTTGATTGCAGGGGATCATTTGGGACCTATGGGGTCCGTTGTAAAGGCCTTGGAGGAGGAGGAGGATGATCCGAGAGGAGGAGAGACAATTGTTTTTTGTTACAGGCTTGGTTGTGTTTCTCCCTGGCGGCCTTTGTCTGGCCAATGATCGAGTATCGATCGTTGGTCGTCGTCTGCAGAGGTTCGGACGTCCGATGAGTGGGGTTCAATACGAGCGTGTTATCCCACGTTGTCACTTTTGATCGTCGTTGAATTCTGGTGATTGGGGGTTGATAGGACAAGAGTTGGTCATCACACATCGAAACAAACACATTTATAATACTTAACAAACAACTAGTTAGCGGTAAGTCGAGGTCGATCTATGGGACGGTGTGCTTTGGGTTCGAAGTCTATCTATCTCAATTTATGCTAGTGTCACAATTTATTAGGGTTTGTAGTTGTGTTCTAAACTAATGCAAGCAATAAAGTAAAGTAAACAATGAACCAAGAAATGTAAACAAATGGCTAAAAGTGCTAGGATATCATGGGGTCATAAGGGAATCATGGGAGTTGATCATACAAACATGTTCTTAATTATAAGCAAGCGATTATTGTTGTAAAGGAGCCGAGTTGGTTTATGTCTTACGGTTCTTAGGAAGAGTTGGGTCCCGAAGCCGAATCGATTAGATTGTACAACACCTACAAGTCGACTTACTTTCCCCCTAATCACTTCTATGCATGGTCTAACAAGACTCGAGTTGGTTTATATCTTATAAGTCAAGTTGAATAGATAAGAGATGGTTGTAAATGCAAGGATTCATAGGCTTAGCATTTCATCAAACATAACATGTGCATAGGTTGACATCACAACAAGCAAGCAATTTGATTGTGAAAACATATTAGATTAAGCATGAATCAATCCCATGTTATTTTTTCCTAATTACCCACTAATCCTAGCTAAGAGACTACTCACTCATTATCAAGTTTAACATGTTAACAAGGTTGTCAATCATATTAACAAGGTAAAACATGATGAACAAGTAAGAAAGATTAACAATAATTAAAACAAGGATTAGGAGAATTATACCTATGGAGATTCCAAAACAATAATGCAAAGAATAATAGAAGACACTTGATTTATTGATGAAGGGTTGTCAATCCTCCAATAATAACCCATTGATCTTCAATTACCCAAAAGTAACAAACTTGAACAATAATTAAGGAGAGATTAATGTGTAATTTTGTGGAAAGATTTGAAGAGTAATTTATTCTAATCTACTCCTAATCTAATCTAGGAGGAATTTCTAATGTGGAGACTTGATCTAATCTAAAACTCTCTATTCCTTGATTATTTACAAGTGGGGTATATATAGTAGAGATTCATTAGGTTAAGTAAGGCTAAATTAGTAATTACATTTGTGAGTTCTAAGGAGGGAATTGCTAGTCTTTTCGGAGAGATGAGCATCTCAGCTGAAGACGCCACGATCCGTTCGTCCAGGAGGGGAATCCGCTCGGATTGTAGCAAGGGAATCCGAGCGTCTTTGGGCAAATCCGCTCGGATTGTAGCAAGGGATTACGAGCGTCTTCGAGGGTTGGACGCTCGGATTATGCTTCTTGGACGGGCGTCTTGTCTCTTTGGCCACTCGGATTCTGCTTCAGAATCCTTCTCTTCACTTTCTTCTTATTCTTGTGAAATTAATCTTTAGTTCTTGCCTCCTCTTCATACTAGTCCATCAAATATCATCAATAAGCTTCCAAGTATGCGCGAAAGACGGGAATTTCCGCCTATTTGTGTTCTTTCCTACAAAACATACGAAATGCACTAGGAAAGCAAAATAGAAAGTATTTAACGGATAAAATGGCTATAGAATGTTATAATAGTATGCAAAATAGGCTCAATTAGGGGACTAAATGTGCGCAAATAATGTTCACATCAAATATCCCCAAACCGAACCTTTACTCGTCCCGAGTAAAGAGGGGACAAAAACTAGACCTTTATTTAAACTAACCTACTAATATAACCGATATGAGACAATTAGCGGGTCTCACTCCGCCCCTTCAACTCACAACAAGAAAACCATGAGGTAGGATGCCTTCTTGCAAGGCAAGGTGGGTCTTGCCAAAATGGTGATACATCCAAGCATTAAAGCACACAAAATCAAGTAATGGATGCATCTACAAAAGAATAGTCACTTTCCTCTTCTAAGTGGCGGAAATTATCTAAAGGGGAAGCAATTCAAGGGTACACACTCCTTCATAGATGCAATTTTTTCAAACTACTAAGCCTAGAAGGATACCAATAAATCACCTCCAAATTGTGTCAAGCTAGGTACCTTTTGTGGGAAATAACTCCGTATACTTCCCTTATACTAGAAGGATTATAACGATTTAAAACAGATGATCAATAGTCATAAAATGAAATACATAAACATAAGTAAAAGATTCAGAAATAACCTTTGGTCCTAGCAAATATGGCCTAAGAACAATATCAAAATTGATATTCGCCTATTAGATGCAACCAAGACGATCTGAGATATGCCCTTTGATTATGCTAGAAATCAATCTAAAATTTTCTGTAAAATTTAATTGTCTTTGTGTTCTTGTGATGAGAAAGAGGAGGCAAGGTCAGAAAAAGCATTAGGGTAGAAATAATTCTCTCCCTCTCTTTTATATAGACCGAATTACCAAATTAATTAGGAAAGATATTACTCTCCTAATATTCGGCCAATGTTGACCGAAATAAGGAATAAAATTTCCTTATTTTTGGTTTTTCCAAAAATATATAATATGTGTTGAATTGTCATCTAGTGAGGATCGAACACATGACCTCTTGGTATGTGTACCCTCACTATTACCACTATGACACATTCAACTTGTTGATATTAAATACAACTGATTATATTTAATTACGAATTAACAGATTAATTCGTCCAAGCTTACATCATATACATTAATTAAATATAACTTATTATATTCAATTGACAGTTAATTCGTCTCAACTAATATTATTTAATCGGCATTAAATAATCGTCTCATCAACACATTGACTAAATGTTTAGTCATATAAGGCATCAATGTGATTACATTTCCATAACCACATCTCTCAAACACATCCTTTAGGTGTGATCTTTAGGGTCCAGTTGATCACCGCCATCTGTATGATAATAACGTCAAACTTTCTAGCAAGCCAACCGTTATTAGGTAATCATTAATCAACTGATTAAATACGAAGTATACCCTTGTAAACCTGTAAGAGATTTACAAATGTTATCACACTAATTTGTGGAGGACACAAGCTCCAACAAACTCCCACTTGTCCTCACAAGTGTATGTGCGATAACCGATTCTCATATCCTAAAATTTCTCCCACTCAATTTAAAACAATTTGCAAAATCTGTATTCACAAAGGTCGTATTTTACAAGTGATCAGCATCAAGAGTGGTTTCCCCGACTAGAGAGTAACTTAACTGATAAACGAATCAACATTCGAGCATGGCCATGCATTTCGATTCAACTCCTCGAGTGGCCCCGAGAAATAACTATACCTGATAAGGGTTGGATATTTTCCTCAACTCGAATCCTGCAGATGTAAGCACAGTATGAAATGACCCAGAAAAAATCTACTTAGCCCCAGTTACGGTAGACCGTGAGAAAGAAACCAAAGTCACCCAAAAACTGCCTTAATCTCAAGAGACAGTCGATAGTCAAAAGAATCGACTCTAGGAACACAATGGATGTCCTATCCATGACCTGGCACCGAATGTTATAAAACATTTAGGACTCCATGACGTTGTCATAAAAAGTTGTCCTACGAGGTATCGTTATAATCTCGCATCTGTGATCGATCAGTCAACTGTTTGACTTATGGCTCGTTGAACCCACCATCAATCGACTGCACAATATAATAGCCGGAGTTATCAGCTCACATTAGCGATTACGGACCAAAACAAATATAATGTAATTCAGTTCACTTTGTGGCGTTCAATGTTGTCAGTACAATCCACATGAAAAACAAAATATTATAAAACCGATGAAGTTATAAATAGTATATGAAAAAGATAACGTATCGAATTCATAATCAACTACTATAACTCAGGTACACGTTAAATTCTCATGGAAATAACGTGTCCTTAATGCTTATCATATTTCAATGGCTCAGTAGTAGAATCTACTACAACTTCCTGTTTGGAACTATTCCAGCTAACCGCAGCACCATTAAGAGTAAGAACGAATCTAGACTGAGATTTCTAATCATTTCGATCCGTTTGGAAGCTGGCATCTGCGTAACCGATTGCGCATAGCTTTGCATCGCCTCCATAAGTCAATACCCAATCCTTAGTCCTCCGTAGGTACTTGAGGATTCTTTTGGTACCGACTCGTCATACTCAATACATATGCCACGTCAGGACGTGTGCATATCATGGCATATATGATTGATCCTATTGCAGATGCATAAGGAACACGACTCATGCGCTCAATCCCTTCAGGCGTCGTGGGTGACTGAGACTTGCTCAACTGCATCCCACACGTCATTGGAAGTTTCCCCTTCTTGGAGTTGGTCACGCTGAACCTCTCAAGAACCTTATCCTAATAAGACTCCTGACTAAGTGATAACGTCCGTCGTGATCTATCTCGGTAGATACGGATTCCCAAAATGCGCTGTGCCTCACCCAGATCTTTCATCTGGAAATGGTTCTTCAACCATTCTTTAACCGAAGATAGGAGAGGAATGTCATTCCCAATCAAGAGTATGTCATCGACATACAATATCAAGAATACAATCTTGCTCCCACTCGACTTGATATATAAGCATGGTTCTTCGACCGATCGAGTGAAACCATACTCTTTTATCACTTGGTCGAAACGATGATTCCAACTCCGAGAAGCTTGCTTAAGTCCATAAATGGAACGCTTAAGCTTGCATACTTTCTTAGGATGTTTAGGATCTATGAAACCTTCGGGTTGCACCATGTACAACTCTTCCTCCAAATAACCGTTTAAGAAGGCGGTTTTCACATCCATTTGCCAAATCTCATAATCATGAAATGCGGCAATCGCTAAGATTATCCGAATGGAACGTAGCATGACTATAGGTGCAAAAATCTCATCATAATGCAATCCGTGCACTTGAGTGAAACCTTTTGCCACAAGTCGTGCCTTATAGATATCTAGTTGCGCGTCTACAGAACGCTTTATTTTGTAAAGCCATTTGCACTGTAGAGGTTTTACCTTATTAGGTGAATCAACTAGATCCCATACGTTATTCTCATACATGGAGTCCATCTCGGATTGCATGGCTTCGAACCATAACTTTGAGTCGGAACAGGCCATAGCACCTTTATAGGTTGCGGGTTCATTACTTTCTAGAAGTAAAACGTCATTCTCCTCGACCATACCAATGTATCTGTCCGAAGGATGAGAGTCTCTACCCGACCTCCTAGGCTCCTCAGGAATATTAACCGTATCGTCAGTTGGAGGTACAGCTTCCTCCATCTGTTCCTCGGTTGTTGGTTCTGGAATCTCCGACAGCTCGAAGGTTCTATTACTCGACTTGTTCTCGAGAAATTCTTTCTCTAAGAACGTCGCATTAGCCGCAACAAAAACTCGATGTTCGGTTGGCGAATAGAAGTAATGACCAAATGTTCCTTTTGGATAACCTATAAAGTATGTCTTGACCGATCGCGGGCCGAGCTTATCCTCGTGTCTCCACTTGACATAAGCCTCGCAGCCCCAAACCCGAATAAAGGACAAGTTAGGTATTGTTCCCTTCCACATTTCATATGGAGTCTTGTCGACAACTTTAGACGGACTTCGGTTAAGTATAAGAGCAGCTGACAAAAGAGCATAACCCCATAATGAATCAGGCACTACGGTGTGACTCATCATGGATCGAACCATATCAAGTAAGGTTCGATTTCTCCGTTCGGACACACCATTCAATTGAGCTGTTCCAGGTGGAGTTAACTGCAAAATGATTCCACAGTCTTTCAGGTGTTGATCAAACTCATTTGAAAGATACTCGCCACCCCGATCTGAACGGAGTGCTTTAATCTTTCTACCCAGTTAGTTCTGTACCCTATTCTGGTATTCCTTGAATTTCTCAAAGGACTCACTTTTATGCTTTATTAAGTAGACATATCCGTATCTACTCAAATCGTCCGTGAAAATGATAAAATATCTATAGCCATCTCTAGCGGTAATTGACATAGGTCCACATACGTCCATATGTATGAGTCCTAATAGGTCACTAGTGCGCATTCCAACACCTTTGAAGGAAATTCGAGTCATCTTGCCAATGAGACATGATTCACACGTGCCATATGCAGAAAATCCGAATGAGGGAATAGTCCCATTATCGACGAGTTTCTTTACGCGTTTCTCATTTATGTGTCCCATTCGACAATGCCATAGATAGGTTTGATCTTTGTCACCAACCTTTAATTTCTTATTATTCATGTGTAATACTTCCGTGGTTTGATCTAAGATATAAATTCCATTCATGGAAACTGCTTTGCCATAAATCATTTCATTAAAAGAGAAAATACAACTATTATCCTTTATTGAAAATGCAAAACCGTCTTTATCTAGTACGGAAACAGAAATAATGTTCTTAGATAAACTGGGTACATAGTAACAGTTATTTAAAGATAACTCAAAACCACTAGGGAGTTGGATTACATATGTTCCCTTCGAGCAATGACAACTCGTGCTCCATTCCCGACTCGCAGGTCCACATCACCTTTTTCGAGAGGTATGATGTTCTTTAGGCCCTGCAAATGATTACACAGATGAGAACCACAACCAGTATCTAGTACCCAAGTTCCGAAACTTTCATGGTTAATCTCAATCATATGAATATAAGATGACATACCAACGAGAACGACGCGGCTGCCTTGATGTCCTCACGGTAGACGGGACAGTTCCTCCTCCAATGTCCAATCTTGTGACAATGGTGGCATTCTATGTCACCGCCCTTGCTCTTTGTCTTGCCCTATGAGCCACTAGTCTCACCAGGCGCACTCTTACCGTTTCCTGGATTCTTAAACTTTGGCTTACCTACAGCTAGGTCGCCATGAGCCTTGCCCTTACCTTTACCTTTGTTGTAAATTGTGAGAACATCCTGCTTCATGCTCCCACTCAATTTCATATCCTTCTCGGTCTGTACGAGAAGGGAGTGTAGCTCATGAGGACTCTTTTTCAAGTCATTCATGTAGTAGTTCGCCCCGAAAGGGCAAAACCATCGTGAAGAGAATGAAGCATTCATCAATGACAATGCTCTCACCGATTTTACAATTCGGTGCCTCCGACTTCTCGACATTCTCAATCATGTGAAGAATGTGTGGGCTAACCGGTTGGCCCTTCTGGAGTTTCGCATCAAAGAAGCGACAGGTATGCTCATATGTAACAATTCTCGGTGCTTTTGAGAACTCGTTAGTGAGCGTGGTGAAAATCTTGTTTGCACCTTGGGCAATGAAGCGTCTCTGTAAATTGGTTTCCATTGCAAAGATGAGTACGTTCTTTATCGCACCCGCTTCCATAACGAAATCACTATAAGCGAGTGACTCGTTGATTCCTGCATTTGGGCCTGGTTGACCGATATTGGCTCGATTAAATACCCGAGCTTACCGTCGTGATGGCGACATTCCGTAGTTCCGCCTCCCAGTCCGCAAAATTGGACCCATCATTCTTCAGTCGAGTGGACTGATTCATTTGGTCCATGAACATTTTAAGCCAGGACGAACTATCTAGTGTGGCACTAGGCATTGGGATTGCGTTATTTCCAGCCATTTGTTGTAACAGTATTATTGATAATAAGCGTGTTCTACACTGCGAAAGAAGAATAAAATAATAAGCATGCATCGTTTTTATTTTAAGTCTAATGAACTAATGTCATAACGCGAAGACTCAAAAACATTTATACAATTGACCTCCCTCAAGAATTATATAAATGACCCCAAGACTCAATTCTCTGTAAATTGATAAGCTAACCTGTTAGCTAATTCTACCGTTAGAATTCTTGGTCGATAAATTTCTGTAAATACTATCTTTAGTCCATCATAATCACGAGAAACTCTTCGGACTACAATGTTGAGGTAAACTAAGTCAACACAACTACTTACCCAACGTAGAAGGGGTCATATTAGGCCTACCGACGAAGAAGGGACTCATAGATGTTTGCCCTTATAAAGACTAATCTCAATTTCCGTTTTAGAGGAAGATCCCATCAACTTTTTAATTCATTTTAAGTGAACTATAATCTAGCATGCGAGAATGATTTAAACTAAAGTGATGGCTTATAGACTGTGACATCTGCATGTCCATGAAAACTAACATACAACTATATGAGTCAATTTTCATGCATTTTAGTAGTAGGTGGTTTGGTTTTAGGCGGAATATGATGCAATTACTAGCATGTGAATGAAAAGAAATAAAATGAAAAACGTAAAAAAAAAAACAGTAAAAGTCCTAGTGTGGCCTATCCTTTCAAAATGAACAATAAATACAAGTTTGGAATACATCCTTGGACCCGAGAAGCTTGTCTTGATGTTCCATCTTGATCCATGTAGCGGGAGTGAGCTTGAATCTTCATCTTTAGTCTTCTTTGAAATTACAATAAATAAAATTACATAATTGACCTATTAATTACATTCTAATTTCAAAACCCAAAACTAAAATAAAGGAGATTCGAGATCTCATAATTACATAAGAAATCATGTTTTCTTCATTACGAAAACATAATTTGACTAAGGCCACACTAAGTATTACAAATTACAACCGATTGCAAAAATTAAATACGTAAATAAAATTCATTCATTCGATTCATTCAACAAAATTAAAAGCATCAACTAAAATAAATTAAACATACATAATACAATACATTAATTATGTTGATTAATTTATCCAAACCACCTATTTAAATTAAATTAAGTGACAATTCCGCAATTTAATCACATTAATTTCATTTCAATCCATATTAAACTTGTAATATGAATTCTATCCGTCAAAATTTTAAACCGCTTTAAAATAACTCGATATCATTAAATTATGAACCGATTCACAATAACTAATTGGCCAAAATAAAATAAAAAAAAAAAACAAATTGGTTCGGCTGAAAAAAAATAAATTAATTTTTTTTTTTTTTTTTTATAAATGACAGCCACTACACGGCTGAAAAAAACAGCCTCTTCCCCTTTAATTTTTTTATTCGGCAATTATAAAAGAGGAAAAAAAACTTTCCATAATTTTTCTTTTAGGGAAAAACAAAACTTTCCTTTTTTTTTCTTTTTCTGATTCGGTAATAAAAAAAATAATCTAAAATCAGTTTTTTTTTTCACGGAAACCAAAAAAAATTTGAGCCGTCAAAAATTTCCTTTTGCGGCATAAAGCCCTAAAACAAAATTGATGAAGAACAAAGTTTACAGTTGCTAATAGAACATGGTTTAGCAAATGAATTAACAAGCATGATTAATCTTATATGCTAAAACTATATAGCAAAAACTAGTTCTTGTATCAATGACATGATGATACTATATCTATTCTAACTTAATCTGCATTAAATCAAAATTTGCCAATTCTTCATATGATAATTTTAACCGATTAAAACAATAATATGATCAAAAGAAATTGGATATAAATCATCAAACAAAAGGAAAAAACAAAAAAAACAGTCCGAAAGAAAAAAAGGTTCGGCCAAAAAAAAAAATTTAACCGGAAAAAAAACGGAACCCTAATTTTTATACTCGAAAATTAGGTTATAGTTTACATACAAATTTTATGAAAATCATCAAAATTAAAATCGTGGCCACTTGTGGGAAATAAGTCTGTATACTTCCCTTATACTAGAAGGATTATAACGATTTAAAACAGATGATCAATGGTCATAAAATAAAATACATAAACATAAGTAAAAGATTCAGAAATAACCTTTGGTCCTAGCAAATATGGCCTAAAAACAATATCAAAATTGATATTCGCCTATTAGTTGCACCCAAGACGATCTGAGATATGCCCTTTGATTATGCTAGAAATCAATCTAAAATTTTCTGTAAAATTTAATTGTCTTTGTGTTCTTGTGATGAGAAAGAGGAGGCAAGGTCAGAAAAAGCATTAGGGTAGAAATAATTCTCTCCCTCTCTTTTATATAGACCGAATTACCAAATTAATTAGGAAAGATATTACTCTCCTAATATTCGGCCAATGTTGACCGAAATAAGGAATACAATTTCCTTATTTTTGGTCTTTCCAAAAATATATAATATGTGTTGAATTGTCATCTAGTGAGGATCGAACACATGACCTCTTGGTATGTGTACCCTCACTATTACCACTATGACACATTCAACTTGTTGATATTAAATACAACTGATTATATTTAATTACGAATTAACAGATTAATTCGTCCAAACTAACCTTATATATATTTAATTAAATATAACTTATTATATTTAATTTACGAATTGACAGTTAATTCGTCTCAACTTAATATTATTTAATTTTCATTAAATAATTATCTCATCAACACATTGACTAACTTTTTAGTCATTTTGGGCATCAATGTAATTATATTTCTATAAGCACATTTCTCAAAAACATCCTATAGGTGTGACCTTTAGGGACCAGTTGATCACCGCCATCTGTATGATAATAACGTCAAACTTTCTAGCAAGCCAACCGTTATTAGGTAAACATTAATCAACTGATTAAATATACGAAGTATACCCTTGTGAACCTGTAAGAGATTTACAAATGTTATCACACTAATTTGTGGAGGACACAAGCTCCAACACCTTTGTCCTCAATCGTTAAATGCTTTTGTCAAGAGTAGACTCCCTATGGTGTTAGAAACACTGGAGGATCGCGGAATTCCCCTTCTTCCCTAGACAAGAAGAAGGGTCGTCCCCTCTCTACCATGCACAAAAATGGATACGATGGATAAGGGATCGATAGTATTTGAGTTTCATTTGGGAGTTTGCTTTTGTTGTTGTTTTTCCCCCCAATTTGTGGCATATGACATTTGAGAACACTTTCTTTTGCCAATTCTTTTGATTGTTTGGCATTTCAATACTTGACAAATTTCAACTTTTTGCATTTTCTTATGAACATTTTCAAAGTCACCCCAATCAGTAACGAGGGTGCCTTATATTTGAAGCATAGGAGTTTTCAATTTTGTTACTCCTCTTTTCTTTTGATGCAATTTGCAAACTTTTTCTTTCCTTTTTTTTTCATTTCTTGAACTCAAATTTTTGAACAATTTTTGTGCCCATTCCCTTTTTGATGACAAAATGTGGTAGAACATGGATGAATGATGGTTGCATGGTTTCAAAGGTCACCTTGGAATAAACGGTAGCCAAGGAGTTATCACATCACAAGGTACTCTTGACTAGGCCTTAATCCATGGGTCAAAGGATACTAGCGTGACACATCCTAGGGTGTTTTTACAAGTATTCTAACAAGCAAAGTCTTAAG
This sequence comes from Silene latifolia, assembly GCF_048544455.1. Taxonomy (NCBI): domain Eukaryota; kingdom Viridiplantae; phylum Streptophyta; class Magnoliopsida; order Caryophyllales; family Caryophyllaceae; genus Silene; species Silene latifolia. The sequence goes on from NC_133531.1 coordinate 110,702,160, forward strand.
AAGAAAAAGCATCTACTAGGGCCTATATACACTTGTCAAGCTTCCCAAGTAGACGGTTTCACAAAATTTTTCCTAAATGCAACTAACATTTATACATCCTAATGCATATGCTTCTACCCACTAGTATGCCAAATAATCTAAATGCAAGTCCTAAATTCACATTGTTTATACCACATCAATCAAAATAAAGCCACATAGTCATTAACATAAAGAGGAAAAAGGAGATTGGAAATATCATACCATGCGGTCTTCAATATCCTCATGTTTCGGATGTGGCGTAGTCGATCAATGTGAACAAGGATGAACAAACACAATATATACAAAACAATATATACAAGACTACACTAAAAAGTAAATGAACATGTTTTTTGATTTTTCAATTTTTAAATTTTTATGGTTTTTGATTTTATGAAATTAAAGAACATATTTTTGGGATTTATTTTTTTATTTTTTTGAAATTTTTCAATTTTTATGTATTTTGGAATATAAATTCCTATCCCCCACTTTATTTTGGACATTGTCCTCAGTGTACATGTAGGAGTAGGAATAAAAAGGAATACATGTTTTTGGGATTTTTGATTTTTTTTTTTTGAAATGAAGTACAAATGCAATTATATGATATGAATGAATGCATGCTATAACTAAATGCAATTGTATATGACAAATGAATGCAATCTACATTACACTAGATGATGCATGATTTCTCGTAAACTATGGTCACCTATGATCAAACACTACTACAGATACAGGCTATAACAACGGGTAAAAACCGTTGTAAAAACAAAAAGCGGCCGTTGTTAAAGCGGCCGTTGTAAAAGGTATTTACAACGGTTAGGTTATTTACTTAAACCGTTGTCGAAAGTATTCACCACGGTTAAAAGCCGTTGTTGTTGCGTGTAAGCCGTTGTGGAAAGTGTTTCAAAAATTTGGTGGGAATAATATAACAACGGTTGTGATATGTATAACCGTTGTTGTAACTTTCCCTCCAAAATTGTGAAGACTTTTAACAACGGGTATATGCTACATACCCGTTGTTGAAATTTGTAGTAACAACGGTTCTTTGTTTAAAACCCGTTGTTGTAACTTTCCCTCCGAAATTGTGAAGACTTTTAACAACGGTTCTTCGTTTAAAACCTGTTGTTGAATATTATGCGCGGTATTTGTGATAGGTATTCACAACGGTTTTTTGTTTTAGTAACCGTTGTGAAAGGTATTCACAATGGTTTTTTTTAGTAACCGTTTTTATTACGAACTCCTAATGTTTTTAAAAATTAAATATGTTTCATGCCATTCAAAAACCTGCATATATCAAAAACACCATATACCAAAGACCAACATAAATCACAAATTTGGGTTCATCGAACTCAATAGATTCAATTCAACCACAACATAAGCATCATATATATATATATATATATATATATATATATATATATATATATATATATATATATATATATATATATATATATATATATATATATATATATATACTTACAAGGAGTTAAATTTACATGAACTAATCATTCCCTAACTTCAACAAAAAATTTACTAATAAGCTGATCTAAGCTCTGAGTATCATGCATTTCTATGTTCTAAGACATATTTGCCCAACATGTCCCTTACCTCGTCTATATCTAAACTTTTGTACGACTGGATCTCTTGTGACGGGTTGTTTACATACTGCGGAAAAAACAAAGACAAGACATTATTGTAACAATGCAACATCAAATACTGCATAACAACATCATGGTATAGCAACAAGCAAGACAACATCAACTCTAATTTAAAAAAAGTAATAAACACATTATTAAATTACTAACCTTTTCTGGAATAAGGATATATCTTCGCCTAATAATCTCCAACATGAACCGACAAACGTAGTATCCACATTGTATGCTATCCTACAAGCGAGGGCCTATTATTACATAAAAACAAACAGACGAGAGAAGGCTCACATCGATTCTTGAACTTTAGGTATTGTATTAGTATTAAACACGATTTTTGCACTTAATGTTCTTGTATTTGAGCACGTACCCCTGTTATCGTAATAAAATCGGGGCCATCATCAGAATCTTTCGTGGGTTGATCCTGCTCGTTAGCTCTTCTCTTCTCAAAGGCCCTTTTTTTTTTAAAAAAAAAAGAGGCAGAAACTCATTTTTTTAGGGGCAAAAATGAGTTTTTTGCTATAAATAAAAATTGAAACTTAATGTTATTATAAATAAATCAGTATTATAAACTTACTTATTAATCAAGCGCTTAAAAGTCTCGCTTGGTTGATTATGTAAAGAGTCCAACCAAAAAACTTTCTTCTTTGTCGGCATGATGGTTGCTAGCACCCAATGAGTCCTACATCAAGAGACATCATCATTATTAACAAGTACATATATTCGTTATGAAAATGCAATTGTAGGGGGAAACGTAATATTAATTTGTTTATTACCCTTTTTCATTATAAGGGGCAAAAATCAGAACTTCTTGGTTGTCGCCAATTCTTTGAGCAATATAATCTACCCGATCTTCGAACGAGAATTCCGGAATAAATAAAGATAAAACATAGGGGCACAGGAATCCGTATTGATCAGATGGAATCTTCTTGTCGGGGATCACTCTCAATTTCAATATCCTACATTATTACGGTATTAATTCCGGTATTTAAAACACTATCTAGTAGTCAGAATATTAGAATATGAAATTATTTATTAAGAAACTTACTTCATCCAAACAAATAGGTGTTGAACATCAATCTGGTCTAGGCCAGCCCAAATGGCTAGTATATCCCATGACATAAGTGCTTCGCGCTCAACCCCTAGAATATCCTCCTCGAGCGGAATAATTATCAATTGCTCATTGGCTATGCGACGGCAAGCCTCCTCATGCAGTTTCCTCATCGTCACCGTTCTTACTTTTTGCATGTAATCCTTCCCAGAATATTTTGTGGAGTTTAAACTCCTAACTTCTTTCAGTTCGGGGAAATAATGATTCTTTGATTTTTGCTACTACCACCAACCTACACATGTAGATAATTAAAATAATAAAAAATACAAAGGTAACATATCCTAGTTGGAGTAATAAAAATAAAAGCGTACTTAACTAAATACCTCATCAACCTGCTCTTTCAATGATGAGGTAGTAGTAGCAGGTATGACTGGGGACTTAGGCTTATCAGTCTTTTTTGTCCCCTACACAAAATTACCATGCTTTTTAGAAATACAAACAAAATATAAATAAAGGGAGCGAGGTTTTTAAAAAAATGGAGAAGTTAATTAAATACCTCATCAAGTTGTTGTCTGGACGAGGTAGTTGGCATGTCCGGGGACTTAGGCTTATCCGCCTTAGCCGACTTTTCTGTTCCCTACATACAAAAAATTTCCATGCTTTTTAGAAATACAGAAACAAAAAAAATTAAAGGGAGGTTTTCATAAAAATGGAGAAGTTAATTAAATACCTCATCAAGTTGTTGTCTCGACGAGGTAGTTGGCATGTCTGTGGACTTAGGCTTATCCGCCAAAGCCGGCTTTTTTGTTCCCTACAAAAAAAAATAACATATAAATTTAACATATAAAAACATTCAACAATTAAAAATGTAACATATATATAAAGGTATTTCTTCTAACCCCAATCGCTTTGGCTCGAGGCGGAGACGACCGAGCTAAGTAGATGTGAGTTTCAGGCCATTGGATGAAACTTCCAACCGCATCTCCCAGAATGGTAATGTCGTCACGAACTGGGACAGGCAGTTGAAAGTTTTCATGGCCTGGAAAGACTGTAGTTATCTCTACTTTTCTATGATTCGGCAAAAGTTTTTCGCCATGAACTACAGTTTCCGCTGCTGATTTGGTGTGCATTTCTACGAGACCCCGGCCAACACGTGTGCATTTCTACGAGACCCCGGCCAACACGCACATATGGATTTACGAATTTAGGGTCAGCAAGAATAACTGGCCTCTTGTTTACGGCCTGAAGAATATACACATACATTATTATATCCCAAAATTTAATAGAATTCATATAAATTTAACTAATTAAACACTTTATGCATACCTTCGAAAACAGGAACCGACTTGAAGGGGATGTATGCTTTTTTCCATCAGCCGTCTTCTCAAGTTGCATCTCCTTTTCGGACCCATTATTTACCTAATAAAATTAACCAATGGCACGATGTCGGGTTATAGCATTAGAGTGGGGAAACACACCCCCGATCTTACCAAAAAAAAAAAAAAAAAGAAAAATAAGGAAGTATTAGGTACCTGATCGGCTTTAGTTGTTACAACTTCGAAGCATTAGGTACCGATCTTTCGAATCTCGTTGACCGATACTTCCTTCTCAAGTATTGCCAAGGTAGTAGCGGTCTCTTGACCAATCTGTTGTACCTTATTACCCCCTTTATAAATGACATCCTCCATCATCTTCACTTCTTCTTCGGAAAGCTTGCCTCCAACATTCAACTTTAGTAGTACGGATGCCATTAATCAAAGTTGCGTGCCAAATATAATGTGTCACAATTTTTATCCCAACAATAACATGTGAATTGAACTTAAATGAAAATAATAGAATAAATGGTACCATGTCAGCCTTCTCAGACTTAGTCTCCCTTTTCTTCTTTATCGGGGCAGTTGTCCCATAATATTTCGTTACTCCAACCTGTAACGGGACACCCCTCAAACGACCTGGATGTTCGGTCGGCCGATCGCTCTAGCAAGAACGTCATTACGACCATTTGGCGTGAATTTCCTTCTTCTACCTCTTTCAATACGTTGTCCTATAATATATTAAATAAACTTCAAATTATATTTGTGACTAAAATAATAAAGTTAGTAATGAACTCGTCTTAATAAAATAATGCTTACTATGTTGGCCAACACTTCCTCATCATATTTGTCACGCGACCGGGATCCTTTAGGCGTGTGCCCTTCTTTATAAGTTACATCCCGATCCAAGTTGGTCACTCCCTTTGCCACCTACACATTAACATGGTAACATTTATACATGTAAATGTGTATCAATGCAAGTCCAAGTGTGATTATAAAAATAAAGTCTCACAGTGGAGTAATGCATGCTACTTACGAGGTTCTCTTCTATTTTTCTGTAACCGCTGATACGGTCGTTATGTACCAAAAATAAAATACCTAAATACAACTAACAGAAGTCAGCGGCAAGTAGGGTCGATCTCCACAGGGAGGCAAAAATGAGATTTATCTGTCTAATTTTAGTCTATGAGTAACGGGTCACAATGTGGGGGTTTGAATATGATTTCTGACTAAACTAAGAGATTAAGGCAAGAGAGAAAGAATTAAGGAAATTAATGAAGGAGAAGGGAACTAGGATTTCGGGTCATCAATAAACGTCAATCAATTGCAGCTAAGGTCACGGATCAGTCGATGTGTCGGTCTAAGGGGCAATGAATATCTCCTTTCTGTCTCAATTCGCCTAAAATGCTATTAGCTTAACTTTCGCCCTCACTAAAGCATCCTATTGTTCACTGCAGGTCTCACCTATTCCAACCTTTCGGTCCAGGTCAAGGTTTACCAATATTAAAAGGCTAATTGTGTCGACTCAACTAGCAGGATATAGTTAAAGCAGCGATTATCAACATAGACTAAAACAACAACGACCAATCTATAAACTAATTAGCAATTAACATTAGTCTAATGAATCACCTAATCCTAGCAGAGTAATTAGCTAAACATGAATAAAAGAGGAAGAAGGAATAAGGGAAGAATAATAAACATTAAATAATTAAGGAGAAAAAGGGAGAGAAAGAGTTACGAGAAATATCCTAAATGAGAAAGTAATATTCAACAGAGGAAAAGGGAAAAAGTAACGTATGTGGTAAAATTCCAGAGGAGAAGCCCCCCAAAACTGACGTCCTAACTTCCTATTTATAAGAAAATAGGAATTATTTAACCTAATGACGGAAATAAACTAAAAAGACCAAGCCCATAAGAGAATCCACTCGATCGAGTGATTTAAAACCACTCGATCGAGTAAACTAAAGCTTAAACCACTCGATCGAGTAGAAAATCTACTCGATCGTGTAAATCCTAAAATGCAACTACTCGGTCGAGTAGAAAAAGGACTCGATCGAGCATAATTGTACTCGATCGAGTACTTTCCAGCGCACAATTTCCTGCTTTGCGCACTGAACTTCAGACGGCTGCCATTTCTTCGTTACTTGGGCAAACAGGGTGATTCCGGTGGCGTTGGAAAGCTAAGAGGACAAGATTTCATCTCCAATTGGAATCACCTGAATATCAGTTGTAGAACTCGAGATATGGCTCTTCAAATTAGGCATTAGTAATTTGAAGTTCTTCCTTTGCTCGCCTAGCTATCTTTCTTCTTTGCGCATCTCAAAATAGCTACATTCCCGCTCCAAATTCACTCTTCCTCCAAATGCATGCTAAACGGACGGTAAAAGGCTTGATTTCACTACTTTCTGGTTCATTCCTGCAAATAAGACAAAACAAACCAAAGTAGCATATTCGGGGCATTTCGTAGCATAAACTACGATAATAGCATAGAAATACGTGCATAAAATAGGCTAAAAAAACTATATAAAATGCACGTATCAAATCTCCCCAAACCAAACCTTTACTCGTCCTCGAGTAAACTAAATGCAAACTAATGGAACGGAAATGATAACTCAGAGCTAGCTTAACTTGTCTACTTGAACCAGTTTAATGCAACAAAAACTAACAATTATAGCTAAGCAGTCAATACGCAAACGAGTTATAAGCTGTTCAGAAATATAGCCAACCTATCGACCTTGCAAGACCAACAAAATCGGACTCTCTCGTGGTCAATCTTCTCTCATGAAGCAAAGGGTGAATGTTATATGTAAAAGAGAGAAGGAAAGACAGTCACTCACCTAACTGCGACCTACATAGCATGCATGCAACAAAGATGAAAGACAATTCAAGTACTAATGCACACACTCCAACCAATAATGTCCGTCACAGCCGAGGGCTTACAAATAATATGGGAATAGTGAGGTTCAGGTGAGAAAAGGCAAAACAAGTTATGGAAATGTGGAGGTAAAAGCGTCAAGCTAGTTCCTAACAGGACCATAATAAACCATCCGAATCTCAACTGACTGAAAAATAGAATACAAGTGCCCTTCATTTGGCACACAGCTCACTAAACTCAAACACAATCTCCTCAAAAATATAGAATAAGAATGGAGGAGTCAGACGGTCACAAACTTCCCTTTTTTTCCTGGCTTTTCACGTGATTTTTCCTTTTTTTTTTCAATTTTTCATTTTTTTTTCTTTTCTTTTTTTTTTTTCTTTTCACGTTTTTCACTTCTCTTTTATTTTTCAATTTCAAGTCTTTTTTTTTTCTCTTTTCTTTTCTCCCTCCTTATATACACCAACTCCAATCAAAATACATACGGCCAATCTGCAGACGGAAAAATATACCACAAAAGACAAACTAAACTAGCTTGACTAGGCAGGCTGAGTTTTGAATGTAGCTAATGGGTCAAAAAGGCAAGATTTGGCTTAAGTGGAGCTATATGGGTGAAAAATATAAGAAAAGGGGAAAATTCATAAGCACCTCCCTGCATGTGACACCGACCACAAACCCGAATGTATGCATTTGACAAGAAATCGAATGTCATAAAAGTGCAAAAATAATGAACATGCTATGCAAGGAGTACTACTCTCAATTCCTACATGAACCGGTCATGAATGTCACCAGTTATAAGGCTCTAAAACTCAGAATTGTAGAGTAGGTTGCCAATTTATCCGGTCAAGTCTACACGGTTAGCTATATTTGAACAAAAACTCGTAGATATGCGCAAGACTCAGCTAATAACTGTCAATAAAGTGCAAGGCTCAAGTAAAATGACAAGTTATAGTGCAATTTCATCACGGAAATATACCGTTCCGACTCAACCTATATGCAAAAATAAACGTGAATATTTTTTGAATTTTTGAAAATTTTCAATTTTTATGAGATTTTTGATTTTTATGAAAATAAACAACATTGCATACTGAAATTAAACGTGATAACAGAAATGCAATAAAACAAGATGCAGACACAGATATGGATGCATAACCTCCCCAAACCAAACCGTACAATGCCCTCATTGTACCAAAACATGGAAAGGAAATGCAACCTAAAAGAGAAAGAGAGTAAATACGGAAAGCTCACAAGATTGCGCGAATAAGGGACCTCCCCAAACCAGCCAGCAACATGGGAGGTCACTAATAGCTTCGAAACATCGTCACAAGAAGCTAATCCAAGCAATGGGCGTCCAAAACAGCTCGATCGAGAGGAATAGTGGTCGATCGAGTAGAATAGTGGTCGATCGAGTAATTTTTTTTTTTTTTTAATTTTTTTTTTTTTTTTTTAATTTTTTTGCAGGTACTCGATCGAGTAGAAAAAGTACTCGATCGAGTGATTTCAGCAGCAAAAGCTCTCGATCGAGTACAAAAAGTACTCGATCGAGTGATCCTTAGTATATTCCTGCAAAAGACGCAATAAAAACAGCCCGCAAAACTAACAAAGCAAGCATACTGATAGTCTATGGTACGAAGACCAATTATTACACACAACTGAAATAAAATGCAATGTTTGAAAAACAACTAAAAATAAATCTCCGGGTTGCCTCCGGGTAGCGCTAGTTTCGAGACGGTCCCGCTCGACCTTCTTTTTCACCAACTACTCTAATTGAACCCAATCAAAGCACTCAAAGCTCATGACAACTTTGTCAAACTTCTGCGCATGTGCTACACAAAACTGTAAGTAGCACCATAATATAGTAATAGCATAGGAATTTGAAATATAATAACATTTAAGCCTAACAAATTTCCTATGACAGCTCCTAAAGTCATTCACAAAATAATTCTGCCCTCCAGCTAAGGGCGGAATATAAAAGCTCAAATTAACCGCAGGTGGTAAATGAAGGAGCTCAACAACATTCAACTTAAAAATAACGCGAGTGGAATTTAAATGCTCAGACGGGTAAGAACTGTGAGGTGAAGGAGTCTGGTCAGCTAAAGGTGAAGGTGGATAATCATCCCAGATGCAAGGGGTTGTAAAATCAGTTGAGTCAATCGGGTCCTCTATAATAGGTTCATCATCTATATCATCATAAGTATCCCATTTGACCTCAAGACTGTCTAAATCTACCTCCTCACTCTCCTTATCGCTAGACTCGTCAAGATGGAGATTCTCAAAGAGAGCCTTCAAATCACCCTCACTATCAGTGCAAGAATCATAAAGGGGTTCTAAACTATCCTCATAAAAAGGATTGTCAACCACGCTAGTGGTCTCCTCTATGTCTCCAAGATTTCCTAGATTGGTTTCTAAGGTCTCACCCACCCCCTCATTTGAGTCAACTTGAAGAGAAAAGTTGGGTTTAAGAGATTCAAAACAAACCAATCAAAGAATTCTAATACCTCATTTACGGGGATTCCTTCGAAATCCCACTTACCAATAGATTCTAGGTATGCTCGCGTAGGGTCATTCATACACCGGAAGATAGTCTAGCACAATTGGAGTTCAGAAAATGCATCTCGTCTGGGCTCGAGCCACCCCAAAAACCTGGCTAAATAAGTACCAAAAATTTCGTTTTCTTCTTGCGGAAAGAGAAGAACAAAAGACATAATAACGGTCTCAAGGAACCGAAGCTCCTTGAGACAAGAAATAAACTAAATAAAAACAAATAAAACTACGCTGCCTCCCCGGCAACGGCGCCAAAATTTGATACGGTCGTTATGTACCAAAAATAAAATACCTAAATACAACTAACAGAAGTCAGCGGTAAGTAGGGTCGATCTCCACAGGGAGGCAAAAATGAGATTTATCTGTCTAATTTTAGTCTCTGAGTAACGGGTCACAATGTGGGGGTTTGAATATGAATTCTGACTAAACTAAGAGATTAAGGCAAGAGAGAAAGAACTAAGGGAAATTAACAGAAGGAGAAGGGAACTAGGATTTCGGGTCATCAATAAACGTCAATCATTTGCAGCTAAGGTCACAGATCAGTCGATGTGTCGGTCTAAGGGGCAACGAATTTCTCCTTTCGGTCTCAATTCGCCCTAAAATGCTATTAGCTTAACTTTCGCCCTCACTAAAGCATCCTATTGTTCACTGCAGGTCTCACCTATTCCAACCTTTCGGTCCAGCTCAAGGTTTACCAATATTAAAAGGCTAATTGTGTCGACTCAACTAGCAGGATATAGTTAAAGCAGCGATTATCAACATAGACTAAAACAACAACGACCAATCTATAAACTAATTAGCAATTAACATTAGTCTAATGAATCACCTAATCCTAGCAGAGTGATTATCTAAACATGAATAAAAGAGGAAGAAGGAATAAGGGAAGAATAATAAACATTAAATAATTAAGGAGAAAAAAGGAGAGAAAGAGTTACAGTAGAAATATCCGGAAATGAGAAAGTAATATTCAACAGAGGAAAAGGGAAAAAGTAACGTATGTGGTAAAATTCCAGAGGAGAAGCCCCCTAAAACTGACGTCCTAACTTCCTATTTATAAGAAAATAGGAATTATTTAACCTAATGACGGAAATAAACTAAAAAGACCAAGCCCATAAGAGAATCCACTCGATCGAGTGATTTAAAACCACTCGATCGAGTAAACTAAAGCTTAAACCACTCGATCTAGTAGAAAAACTACTCGATCGAGTAAATCCTAAAATGTAACTACTCGATCGAGTAGAAAAAGGGCTCGATCGAGCATAATTGTACTCGATCGAGTACTTTCCAGCGCACAATTTTCTGCTTTGCGCACTGAACTTCAAACGGCTGCCATTTCTTCGTTACTAGGGAAAACAGGGTGATTCCGGTGGCGTTGGAAAGCTAAGAGGACAAGCTTTTATCTCCTATTGTAATCACCTGAATATCAGTTGTAGAACTCGAGATATGGCTCTTCAAATTAGGCACTAGCAATTTGAAGTTCTTCCTTTGCTCGCCTAGCTATCTTTCTTCTTTGTGCATCTCAAAATAGCTACATTCCCGCTCCAAATTCACTCTTCCTCCAAATGCATGCTAAACGGACGGTAAAAGGCTTGATTTCACTACTTTCTGGTTCATTCCTGCAAATAAGACAAAACAAACCAAAGTAGCATATTCGGGGCATTTCGTAGCATAAATTACGATAATAGCATAGAAATACGTGCATAAAATATGCTAAAAAAACTATATAAAATGCACGTATCAACCGCCTCGAGAACCATACCATTTCCCCTTCTTGCATGAAATGTTAGCACGATTTCTTCTGCTAACGGCCTTCAAATAATTATATAAAAGCACAAGTAGATGAGATAATAAAAAGATTATATAAAGGACTCATTAATTAAAAAAATGATAGGTAAATCGTTAAAAGGCGAGGATATTTAACCTGAAACTTCTCAGTAGTTCTCATCTCTTTGAAAAGATCCCATTGTTCCTGACTGATGGTGAGACACTTATTGTCTCCCGGTGGGTTCTTACGCATCTCCCCCGTTGCCTTGTCCACATACAACCAATCCCTAGCAACGTCACACTTCCACTGCCTTAGGACATCCGCTGGCTTATGCATTAAATACTTATCATGGCTTTCATCGGGTATAATAAAGGCTTCCTTTACACGAGCCAAGTATAACTCTGCCAATTTTGGATTCAAATTTCTAATGTCATCTAAATGGATAGGCACAAACTGTCTTGTGCAACATCCAATCCAACTGGATAAATAACCCGCATTTGGACCAGTAGGGAAACCCTTCGAGCTCCATGTTATTTCCATCGGGTCTTTAGCGGCTATAACTGCAAAGGCTTTCTGGCACTTCGTAGCACCCCTCTCACCAGACTTATTATCCCCACGCTTATTATTCTTTTGACTTTTTTCCGTTTTTCACTCATGATAATCCTAAAACCCAAATATGAATGATATAGGAAATGAACAACTTAACAACGTACATGCAGAGTATTATCTAAAACCCTAAACCCTAATAGGAATGAAAATTTTGAAACAATAGATTGAGCTTCTAAAATCCTAAACCCTAATAAGGGAAGTGAAGTAGATGATGCGGGATGATAAAGATAACAAAGAAGACGAAAAACAAACAGATGCATGAAAAAGAAAAAAGATGATCGTCTTAAAACCCTAATGACGAAACACAAAATTAAAGTGAACATACCTGATGATGATGATGATAAAGAGAACGAGCAGGATGATAAGAGAACGAGAATGTAGAAAGCGAGGAAGAGAGAAGAGTAAACTCAGGATACCAACGGTTGAACTGGTGTTGTGTGTGTTTGTGTGGTATGTTGTATGTGTTTGTAAATTAGTTTTTTATTAAGACAAACTATTGACAACGGGTGCTCAAAGCAAAACCGTTGTTATATGTTAATAACAACGGGTCAATAAAAGTCAACCGTTGTCAAAACTTTATTACAACGGTTAAAATATACCCGTTGTAATATATTTTCACCAAATTTGCGCCAAAATGAAATATGTCAAAAAATCAATGACAACGGGTAGGGGTACTACAACCGTTGTTGAAAGTAATAACAACGGGTAATGTAACTATAACCGTTGTTGATTGTAATAACAATGGGTAATGTAACTATAACCGTTGTTGAAAGTATTAACAACGGGTAATTTAAATATAACCGTTGTTATTGTTGAACTTTTTTTTTTAAATTCTTCGTAATTCCATTACAGGTCCAAACTGTAACAATACATACTTAAATGTGACAAGCACCATATCTTTAACATTATTCAAAGAAATTTCAACACCAAAGATCCACATCTAATAATAAGATCAAGAAAATAAGACAACACCAGCATGCATGCATACTGCATATCTAAGCTACAGGATTTACCATACGTGTGTGCTAAATGCAACATTTCACGTGTCACAATTTTTTCAACTCGGCCCCTAATACCTTTTCCAGTCATCCAGTCACTATGACGATTCTTAGGAACGCCAATCAACTCCTCAGGGGAGAGATGAGCGTAACAATATGAAAGAGCTTTGTCTAAAATAGCGCGTTCAGCAATACAACCTTCCGGACGATACCGATTAGATGTATAGTCCTTGTAGACTTTCATCAATCTTTCGAAAGGATACTGGTATCTCAAGTACACGGGCCCAAGGTACAAAATCTCCCTAACCAAGTGAATGGTCGGATGAATCATGATAGTGAAGAAAGAGGGTGGAAAATACATTTCCAATTGACAAAGAGAGGTTACAACGAGGTCCTGCAATGAATCGTCATCGGGATCGATGACTTTCTCTCATATGGACTGGAAGAAGAGACAGAATCTAGTTATAGCATATCTTACCTTTTCGGGTAAAATGGAACGAATAGCCACGCGGGTAATAATTGTTGCATCAAAGTGTGACAATCATGTGACTTTAACCCGGTGAGTTTTAGGTCTTGCATCGACACTAGGCTTTTGATGTTCGACGAATAACCATGTGGCACTTTAATTCCATTCAAGCATGCACATAACTCTTTTTTCTCATTCCGTGAAAGGGTATAAGCTGATGGCGGTAAAAATGTACGATTACCTCTCTTCTATGGTGACAACTCTAGCCTAATACCCATCATTTTCATATATTCCCTAGCTGCAGCGTTATCCTTTGTTTTACCAGGAACATTCAGAAGGGTATTGTTATCACACACATTTTTCTCAATGTGCATGAAATCGAGGCAATGCCTGACCTCCAGGTCCGGCCAATATGGAAGTTTATCAAAAAATATGGATCTTTTATTATACCCACGAGTAGACAATTTAGAGCCGCTCTTCTTCCCATAATCTATCTCAATATGCTTTACTTTCTGATAAACTTCATGCCCACTCAAAATTCTAGGAGGTTGAAGAAGTTCTTGTCTTCCATTGAATGCTTTTTGCATCTTGCGATAACAATGGTCATGATACAAGAACCTCCTATTTCCCATATACACATACTTACGAGAAGACTTCAAGTATTCAGACTCGATATCCTCCCCACACAATGGACAAGCCTCTTTCCCATGAACTGTGTGCCCAGAAAGGTCGCCATAAGCCAGATAGTCAGATATTGTACACAATAACATCGCTCTCAAATTGAAAATTTCGTTCTTATATGCATCAAATACTTCTATCCCAGTATCCCACAACAATCTCAAATCATCTAGAAGAGGTTACAAATATACATCTATATCATTTCCAGGTTGTTTAGGGCCGGAAATTAACAACGACAACATCAAATACTTTCTTTTCATGCACACATATGAAGGTAAGTTATAAATAGCCAACACTACTGGACAAATACTATGTTGGCTATTCATGTTTCCGTGTGAGTTCATTCCATTAGTGGACAGCGCTAGACGTAAGTTTCTAGGTTCATTGCCAAACTCAGGATACTTAGCGTCGAACGATTTCCATTGCATACCATCTGACGGGTGTCTTAGCTTTCCATCATTTATTCTTCCTGTTTCATGCCAAGTTAACATTTTTGAATCATCGGGATTCGCATAAATCTTTATGACTCTTGGTATCAATGGAAAATACCACAACACCTTAGCCGGGATCCCTTCCTTATCCTTATAACGCCACTCCAAACATTTAGGGCAATTGGTTAAGTTTTGATATAATTTCCGATACAATATGCAATCATTTGGACATGCATGTATTTTCTCATATTTCATACCCACTCCTCTTATTAGTTTTTTCGCCTCATATGTCTTAACAGGTAGAACATTACCATCAGGAAGCAACTCCTTTATCAAGGCTAAAAAACTAGTGAAACACGTGTCACTCACCCCATTTGCCCCCTTGATATTATACAACTTCACCACAGTAGACATTTTTTTTGTGAACTTACAACCAGGGATACGAGAGGTGCGTCGGACTCACACAACTTCTCATACATGTTGTTAAGGTCATCCCAATTACTAGTGTCATCACCTACATCTTCAAAAGCAATCGACTCATCATCATTCTCTTCATTATCTATAGACCCAACATTCAACTTCTCTACTCCCAACTCTTCCAACTCAAAAAACTCGGCAAACTCAGGATCATCAGTTAGCCTTTCGTGTACCTCAACATCATCTTCTTTAGAGTTATTCTCTTCCTCTAATGATTCCCCATGAAAAATCCAAAGTGTATAGGATCGACTAAATCTCCACTTTCTAGGTGTATTTTAACGTCCGGAAAAGCTATATAGCTAATATTACCACATCTTTCACAAGGACATGCAATACTAGATAAACCTTTCAAATTGTTCGAAACGAATTCATAAAATTCAGTTAAACCATCCTTATAGTTGCGGTCACTCATATTTGCATCAATCATCCAAGTTCGAGTCATTATTCTACATTCGTAATAATAGGCAACTAATTCAGAAAATACAATAATAAGCAAACAAATAAACGAAATTCAGGAAAGGAATTAAGCTAAATTATCAACAAATTAGATAATAACCCAAAAAATCCTATATCTATAAGCGTTGCTAAGAAAAATATATATACCTGATTGATAAACACGATGAGGGAGAGAAGACGGTGACAACAGTGACGGAGATGAAGACAGAGAGACGATCAGGGAGGAATGGAGGATGATATAGTAGCAGTATTAGCTTGTGTTTGTGTTTTGTAGCGTATAGCAGAATAAAGCAATCTGTTGTTCTTAAGATTATCATAACATTAATAACAACGGTTATTGAGTCTACAACCGTTGTTAAAAAGTATTAAAAATGGGTTCTAATATAACCGTTGTGATTACTTTTTACTAATTTTGCGCCAAATTATTAACAACGGTTAAAATGTATTACAGATTCTACCGTTGTTATTAGTTTTTATATTAACAACGGTTTTTCAAGTATGACCCGTTGTTAAAACCAATAACAACGGTTAACAACACAGAACCATTGTAATTAAGTTTGGTAAAATTCGCGGCATCAATTCTACAACGTGTTTTGATGATTTTCGTGAATAAGCGTTGTTAAAGGGCCGTTGTAGTTGCCTGTATTTGTAGTAGTGAAACCTCCCCAAACCGATTTAAACACTATTTCTAGTGTAGAAATGAATAGGATTGGTCAGTAGTGACTATGCATGAATTCTAGTCTATATGCAACTATCTACATGAATCATGTGAAATATATTACAATGAAACTATACTATATAAACTAACTAATGCAAATGCAATATGAAATATAATACAAATGCAAGTGAAAGCTAAACTAAATGCAATGTATATACAAAAGAGAGGGGGAGAGAAAAGTATCATACAAATGGAGGTGATGAGGTAGGCCTCTTTCACTCGTCATCATCCTCATGTTGGGGGTAGCCATACCGATGAGAACTTCCTCCTTGGTCATACCCTCCTCCTTGGCCCGAGTGTCCTCCACCTTGGCCACCAAAATTCCAGGCTTGGTCCCCTTGATTAGGGAACAGAAGGTGGTTGGGCCCAAGAGGGCCGAGGGCCATTAGGGTCAATATACCCTTGTTGTGCCATTTGATAGTACTGGGGATAAAGGGCCAAGCAGTTGTCGACCCTCCCTTCATGTACCCCGAGGTCAACTCTATTCATAAGGTTCATCAAGTCATTAATACCCGGGGTATATAGGATTTCCGGCCGGAATTGTGAATAAGGAGTAGGGTATGGTGGGATAGGCACGTAGGAAGGTGGGGGGAATAGGCCGTGCCAGTATCCCACGAGGTATTTGCGGTTGGCGGGGTGCTTCTTCCCTTTGAGGGGGATTGCCAATGATTTGGATATCAAGAAGGTAGCTCGGCCTAGGCGAATACGGGCTCAATCTTGGGTCGGTGCCCGGTATATTCCACCCCGAAAGAATGATGGAGGTTCACCCTTTTGTGAACCATTCTACACTCCCTTCTTGAGTGTAGGCATACCACCGGTGGTGGTTGAAGACGGCGTCCTCAACAATCAAAGTACTCCCCTCAAGAGGAGCATAATTCCCACGGGAGTTGAACCCGGAGCAAAGGAAGTTAGCCAAAATAGTAATTAGACCTCCCATCAAGAAGGTCTTGAGTTGGGTGCTTCCTTGAGAAAAGTCGTAAAACCTTGTAAGCATCTCAAGGGGGGTATTGAAGTTATAGTGCCTCGTCCCCCGAACATTTAAATAGGACTCAAGGAATGTTAAATCAATGAGAGTGCACCTATCTTGTTCATACCTCCCATTGATGGTGCCGGCTACAAAACGTTCGGTGATCCGAATCACCGGGTGTTGGATAGCGAAGGTATAACATTGCTTTTGGTGGATAAAATCCCTCCCGGAAATAGCCTTCCAAAGTAGGTCCACATCGAAATCAGCGGGTTTATCGGTATAGTCAGTCGGCACAACAAGACCGAAAATGTGAGCAAATTGATCAAGTGTAAGGCTATGGTCTAGGTTGCACAACCTAAACTCCATGCTCACATTGGTTCGAGTGTTCGTGACAATACGAAGGCTACTCAAAAATTCCAGGGTGAGACTAAGGTATGTCTCCTCATGGGCATGGAAAAGTTTTCCAATCCCTAAGCCGTCAAAGAACATCTCGGTGTGGTACCTTATCCCAAGGATTTCTAACACCTTAGTATCGATAAACTGAATGGGTTCATAGTTCTTACCTAGCAACTCGACAAACTTCTTGCGGTGGGCATCGGAGGTGAAGTGTACCTCCTGGAAGTACTCAAGTTGCTCTATCCCTCCTCTCATGATGGGGCGGAAGTTCCTTGGTGGCAACATCTCTTGTGGGGATGAAGAGGATGAACCCTTGCATTTCCTAACGGCGGATTCAACAAGTTTCTTAGCCTTGCCCTTGAGATTCATCATCTTGAACTTGGAGATTGGGGTTTTGTTGGCTTTTGTTGTGAGGGGAGTGTTTTTGGGGATGAAGATGAGTGATTTAGGGTTAGATAAGGTGAGGAAATGAGGGAGAAAGGGGGTGTTTTTATAGAAAAAAGGGGGAAGATGAGCGAACACGGTTGGGGCCTGGGCGGATAATTCGAGAAAGACGCCAGAATCCGAGCGTCTTTGTTGCGGGACGAGCGTCTTGCCTCTGCAGAATCCGAGCGTCTTCCCTAAAATCTGCTCGAATTTCGTGACAGCAACTTTGCATTTTCTGAAGTAGGCAGAAGACGAGCGTCTTCTGCTTTAGACGAGCGTCTGACTTTGGACGAGCGGTTTCTCAAAAATCCGCTTGGATTTTGGTGCAGTTCCAAATCTTTTCTTCAGATGCCTTTCAGGACGAGCGTCCGAGGAGAATCCGAGCGTCTTCCCTGTAGACGAGCGTCTTTGGCCCAATCCGCTCGGATTTCGCGACAGCACTGCACAGTACTCTGATGAGGGCCTTGGACGAGCGTCCAGCCCTCGGGACGAGCGTCCTTTCGCTATTTCTCTTCCTTTTCTTTATTTTCTTTGGAAAATCATACCCTTACACCAATTCGTTGTTCCTCCTTATCTTTTTCTGAAATTTCGCTCAAATAAAATGTAAAAAAAATCTCTCTCACTACTCTCATGCAAGAAATAAAAATGCAAAAATGTACAATATCATACAAAGTAAGATTTCAAGAAATATCTTACAAATGGTGGTTTGAGATAGGACTCTACCAAACTAGTTCAAATTGTAGAAATTCTTGTCCATAGAGCTCAAGGCTCTTAATAGATGATCGAAAGCTTGTGAACAAGCTCCAAATAAGCACAAGTATGGGTTGCTCCATTTGAACATGAAATTTGGCCAAGGAAGCTTGTCATAAGTTCTTTGTTTCCTTGTCCTTGGTACTAGGGCTTTCCCAATGCTTCCAATAAATAAGCCCATGATTCTTGTCAACACTAGGTACGAAGTATGGTTCATTTTCATCCGTAAACTTCCACTCACCAACTTCTTCTTCAATTTTGGTGATGATGATAGCACTTTGATTATTCAATCCTTCCAAGGTGGAAGGAGAATTGTCATGGCTTTGATGATCGAGTTCCTTAGAAGTTGGCATTGCGGATGCCAAATTTCCACAAGTAGCTTCACGTGCAAGTTTTTCTTTGAGCTTTTCCAACAAGTAGCTTTTGTATGATGCTTTGACCTTTTGGAGAAGGTCCACCATATCCTCTTCAACAATCATTGGTTCCATGGTAGGTGTCAAGTAGTCTTCATAGGAGATAGGGAAAGGACATTCTTCTTCATGTTAGGATATCTCAAATGTCTCAAGGATAGGCTCCTCAAGCAAGGTGATATTACAAGTCCATCCCTTAGGCTCGTCATCATCGTTGCTATCTTCATATAAATCATGAATGGGGGCTTCATTCTTCTTCATTAATTCTTTCTCCAACATCTCAATGTTCACATCAAAAGACACACCCTCATACTCACAAAGGTTAAGAGTATTTGGCTTACTCAACCTCATGTCTTCCTCATTGAATATCACACTTTCATACTCACAAGAGCTCAAGGAGGTTGGCTCTTCCCATTCTTCATTTTCCATATCAAAAGTTACTACTTCAAATTCACATTCATGATTAATGTCCAAGGAGTGGTGGGGGAGTGGTTGCTTGGGATTCTTTCATTTGGGCAATTTGAATCTCCAATTGCTCACCGTGGGCAACAATGCCTTGAAGAACATTGTCCCTCTTTTGGCTCTCCTCTAGCATTTGTTTGAAGAAGTTTTGTTGATCTCCCATCATTTGGAGAATCACATTTTGAATGGGTTCATCATCTTGTTGTGGGTAAGTGTAAAAGTGGTTGTATTGTGGCAATTGAAATCCATTATGAAGTGGGTATTGGGTGGGTGATTGTTGTGGATATTGGATGTGGTGATTTTTGTGGGAAAATTTGGGGTAGTGGCTAGGATTTTCATTGTACAAATAGTAAGGTAGGTTTGTGTTGGCTTGCTTCTCAAACTCTCCATACCCATAGTCATACTCAAAAGATCCACCACATACTCCATATGTCAAGTCTTGAGTCATCATTATAGCCAAGATAAAGAAACAACTACAAGCATGGAAACTACACAAAAATGGTAAGAACAATCCTTGAGGAACAAGTTCCTCAAGGTGAAAGCAAAATCAAAATAGACAAACAAGTAAGAACTTAATCACATAGAACCATCCCCGGCAACGGCGCCATTTTGATAGGACAAGAGTTGGTCGTCACACATCCAATCAAACACATTTATAATACTCAACAAACAACTAGTTAGCGGTAAGTCGAGGTCGATCCATGGGACGGTGTGCTTTGGGTTCTAAGTCTATCTATCTCAATTTATGCTAGTGTCACAATTTGTTGGGGTTTGTAGTTGTGTTCTAAACTAATGCAAGCAATAAAGTAAAGTAAACAATGAACCAAGAAATGTAAACAAATGGCTAAAAGTGCTAGGATATCATGGGGTCATAAGGGAATCATGGGAGTTGATCATACAAACATGTTCTCAATTATAAGCAAGCGATTATTGTTGTAAAGGAGCCGAGTTGGTTTATGTCTTACAGTTCTTTGGAAGAGTTAGGTCCCGGAGCCGAATCGATTAGATTGTACAACACCTACAAGTCGACTTACTTTCCCCCTAATCAGTTCTACGCATGGTCTAACAAGACTCGAGTTTGTTTATATCTTACAAGTCAAGTTGAATAGATAAGAAATGGTTGTAAATGCAAGGATTCATAGGCTTAGCATTTCACCAAACATAACATGTGCATAGGTTGACATCACAACAAGCAAGAAATTTGATTGTGAAAACATATTAGATTAAGCATGAATCAATTCCATGTTATTTTCCCCTAATTTCCCACTAATCCTAGCTAAGAGACTACTCACTCATTATCAAGTTTAACATGTTAACAAGGTTGTCAATCATATTAACAAGGTAAAACATGATGAACAAGTGAGAAAGATTAACAATAATTAAAACAAGGATTAGGAGAATTATACCTATGGAGATTCCAAAACAATAATGCAAAGAATAATAGAAGAAACTTGATTTATTGATTAAGGGTTGTCAATCCTCCAATAATAACCCAATGATCTTCAATTACCCAAAAGTAACAAACTTGAACAATAATTAAGGAGAGATTAATGTGTAATTTTGTGGAAAGATTTGAAGAGTAATTTATTCTAATCTACTCCTAATCTAATCTAGGAGAAATTTTTAATGTGGAGACTTGATCTAATCTAAAACTCTCTATTCCTTGATTATTTACAAGTGGGGTATATATAGTAGAGATTCATTAGGTTAAGTAAGGCTAAATTAGTAATTACATTTGTGAGTTCTAAGCAGGGAATTGCTAGTCTTTTCGGAGAGATGAGCATCTCAGCTGAAGACGCCATGATCCGTTCGTCCAGGAGGGGAATCCGCTCGGATTGTAGTAAGGGAATCCGAGCGTCTTTGGGCAAATCCGCTCGGATTGTAGCAAGGGAATCCGAGCGTCTTCGAGGGTTGGACGCTCAGATTATGCTTCTTGGACGGGCGTCTTGTCTCTTTGGCCGCTCGGATTCTGCTTCAGAATCCTTCTCTTCACTTTCTTCTTATTCTTGTGAAATTAGTCTTTAGTTCTTGCCTCCTCTTCATACTAGTCCATCAAATATCATCAATAAGCTTCCAAGTATGCGCGAAAGACGGGAATTTCCGCCTAATTGTCTTCTTTCCTACAAAATATACGAAATGCACTAGGAAAGCAAAATAGAAAGCATTTGACGGATAAAATGGCTATGGAATGTTATAATAGTATGCAAAATAGGCTCAATTAGGGGACTAAATGTGCGCAAATAATGTTCACATCAGGGGTCAACGTCGGAATATCGTGTTAAGTTACGATCCTCGGTTGTTGTGTCGTCCGAAGTCTGCCAGGCTGTAGATACCCGTATCCGTCGATATTGGAATTTATAGAGAACCCGACAAACACCCGATGATGATAGGACACATGTATTCTTTAGTTGTCATTGTCATTATTTGGAGCTCGTTTTACGATGTAGAATGGGCGTCGTCGATGAAGTATTTTATTAATTTAAATGATATTTAAATTAATGTTTTTTTTAAGTGAGTTCATTTTATTAATTTAAATGATATTTAAATTATGGCTTTTTTTAGGTGAATTCGACTTATTTTATTTTATTTTGAATTTATTTTCCCAAGTTTATTTTGTTGAAAATAAAATAAATATTTGATAGTATATTTGATTTGGAAAGTCATTTATTTTAATTTATTAATTGATTTGAAAAATCGATTTTAAAAAGCGAAGAAAACTCGTTTTAAAAGCATGTTTTTGAGCTCGATTTTAGCTCGGTTTTTGACCCCGTTTTCTTTACAAATTGGCACGAATCTCGAGTACACTAACCAACCTAAGCCTCTACCCATCCACCCTTGTTCGAACCCCCTATCCACGGCCCAAATTCCATCCCCAAACACCCCCCAACCAGCCCGCGCATACAAACAGCCCCCCTGTTTTGGCAGCTCAATCCCGAGCCCAAAACCCGCTCCAAATACCACCAAAACCCGTACCCATTAACCCTAACCCATACCCTAGTATCCTACCCATATTATCCTAGCTTAATCACCAAGAAAACCCCTCTCAAACCCTCACAAAAGCTGCTGGACAGCAGCTATCCGTGAGCAGGCCCGACTGCCTCTCCCTCTCTTTTACCCTACTTTAACTCCTTATAAATACCACCCCTTCACCATAAATTCACTCCTATAAGTTCTCCATACATCCAACCATCACCCACAAGCTTTAAACCTCAGAAACAAACCCTAATTGCCTCCCAAAAACCCTAAACAAAACCGACACACAAACTGAACTGTTTGTGTGTCCTCCTCGAAAATCAACTCGTTCCTCCATCAAACCTCCATCAAAACTCGATTTTCTTGTTCCTAATTAACCACATAACATCCATCTACATATTAGACAAAGATTTACGAGCCAAATTGCCCTTGAGAGTACACGAAATCCCTCGAAAAACAGAGTGTTATACACTCTGTTTTCGCGGTTTATTCTTGTCTGTCCAGTTCTGTTTGTGCTCGTTTTTCGTGCCCAATAACCCAAAACAAGCAGGGATTGCTTTAAGATCCCTGTTCTCCTCTCTTTCTAGTTTTCAAAACATCTTTCAAATCGAATTTTCGTCGTGAAACGAGGGAGATATCATCGTTTGAAAATCGCTGTCCAGAAAGTTTCAAAAACGCGTGTTTGCTTTGCTCTTCGTCGACGACGGCCTCTCGAGATAAAATCTACCATCGATTACGACCCAAGATGGTGTCAACGATACATGTAGGTTGAGGGTGCATCAAATCCTCTTCTTTTCCCTTTTATTTCGTTTTATTTTATGCCTTTTTTTATTGTCTTGTTTTTGTTTGTTTTTCGTTTTGTTTATCGTTTGTTTTAATTAACTATGAAACTAGTTAGTCCGAGTATGAGTTAAAGTACCACCATGAACACCCGCGTTGACTTGAGATGGGAAAATAAACCGCTACTTCAGTCGGTCGTACACCCCCGTCTCATTTACATATCCTCGTGTTCAAGGTAGGGCATAAATAAAACGAGTTTCTAACTTCGCTCTTCGCTTTTGACCCCTTTGTTATTTCGGCCAATTCGACATACCCTAGGACCCGTTGTATGTTAGTTTAACCTCTGATTGTTAACCTATGACGTATTTAGATGACATTAAATTAATTTAATAATCTAATTAGACACTTTAGGGTACATCGACATAGTTTTAAAAATCAACTAACAATTCTATAAATAATTGAACGCATCTTTCTCTTTCACCTAATTTCTCGCTAGTATAAGAGTGCGTGATTAGCACCCTCTTATTAACACTCGATGAGTTAATTTAATTTGCAAACTTGACCTAATTCAACCCCTTTGGGCCGTGTGGAACACTCGATCTTAAGCGAAGCTTTCTGACCCCTTTTTTTACCATCGTTTTCTAATGTATCTCCCGTATCGCTTTGCAAATCCATCTAACTAATGAACCCGACCTAGGAATTAGGGTAGCCGTGTCTGTGGCCGTGGCTTTAGGCCGTGGGGTTGGTCATGCCTCTCTTCGTCTCGTTTGTTTTATATCTTTTGTTCTTTGTCGTTTGATAGCTTGTAATTTATCGTTTGCTCGTTGGGTTGTAATCTTTCGAGTTAGTTTTCTTTTTTACGGGTCAAAACCTCTTCAAAAAACCTTAGTCTTATTTGGTTAGACGGTTGTTCCCCAATGCTTGTAGGAGCGTAGTAAACCGCATGTTGTTTAAAGCAACATGGCCCGGTTTATGCTAATGTATGCTTTGGTGCGTAGCCCTATGTCTAATTCGATGAGATTAAGTGAAAGCATGCATTACGAGGAGTGACCCAAGGCCGTGTGTCATGTAGGCCGTGAGTCACCCCCCCCTTGTGCACGGTTTTCTAGGCCAAACGGCCATGTATTGCGTCGTGTGTATAGCTTTGTATTTAGATCGAGTTGTATCTTTAGTTTGTTGTTGTGTCGGCATGAAATGCCTGGTTTGTAATAGGTAGATCCCAACGGCTCCCCCATTCCCCCTAAGCCTTGTTTGTTTTCGTTTGTATGTTGTTAGATCAATAAGCCCACATGCTAAATTACAACTTTGACAAAGTTAGTTTAGTTGCATCTAGAACGACATAGAAATTGTTGTCACATGATAGGGTTAAAACAACGTTTGCATATCATACATCGTAGTAGCTATGACCTTGTTTGAAATCCGACACTTGACTTAGTAGAGGCCGTTATTGACGGGCGGGGTTGGGTGTCCTTATGGGCTTCCCAACACGTACCCTCACCCCTTACTCAAGATCTATGGTTTGTGGATCCGTCTAAATATCATTGGATTACGAGAGTCATTCAAATCGAGTGATATAGGGTACAAGTCTTTATCTTTAATCACTCGTAGTCGATTGGCTTTATGCTTTTTGATGAAAGGTGTAAAGTTGACTTGAACGGTTCCAAGTTCCCAAAAAACTTTGTGGCGACTCTAATTTGTCTTAATTCGATTCGAAAGAACCTCGAGTCGATTATGCCTAGTGTGGATCCCGCGGACGCAGCCTCCCGAGGGCCTTGTCCACGATTTGGCGACTCTATTTGGGGAAAAGAGGACTAGTTACACTTTGTTTCTAGGGTCTTTTCCTCCGAGGTGAAACTTGAAAAGAAAGTGTTGGAAAGTAAAACATTACTCATAGTGCTACGATTCATGCATAAACCCTTAAGGACTTGCCCGGGCCGTCCCAGCGTTTCTTCGTGATGCGTGGGGGGCGACGTCCCACTATGCTAGGAAGCTGCACATTGCTCGCTTCCACTTCACCTCGCGTGGTTCTTGATGGTGGGGACGTTCTTCTAGGTACTCTACCTTAAGACACCTTGCTCTATAAGACCGCAAAAGGATGGAGGGCATAGACCTTCTTGTAGAAGACTTGCCGAGACTTAGAAATGTCTAGGAGCATACATCCTTATAACATGAGAATGGCAATGTGCAAATTGTTTTCCCGAGTCTTTTCGAAATTTTCCATGTCCTTTTCAAAACCGAACTTTTGAACAACTTACTTTCAAACTTAGCATGATTTTCAAAACGCGGAATGCTGCCCAAATAGGACTAGAAATTTCGGCCAAAATGAGCTTTTTATAGCCGATGCGCCCATTTCAAATCTCATTTTCAAATCAATCCTTCGTTTTTCAAAATCAATCCAAAATGTCTCTCGAACCTCAACCAAGCATGAAATGCGTCGAGTCGTGTCCGGGTCATGGCCGTGTTAGGCCGGGTATGTTTCGTTCTAAGAATCTAGAACACGACCTTGTTGGGTCACCCAAGCTCACCTCTTGGGCCTTGAGTCATGTTGGTCGACCTTTTGGTCCAGGATAGTCCACAAAAACGTCCAAGCTAGGCCATTTAGGGCGTTTCACCCGAACCTATGGGCTATGTTAGTCCAATCACGGGTTTAGTCACACCGAGTCCGGTTTATAACCGATTTATGACAGCTTGAGTCATGTCGTCTTGTCGAGTCTAAAATAAATCGAGGTCTAAATCCAACCGTGAGTCGAACCTTTGGTTAGTCAGTCTCAAGTCGAGTCTTTGCTTAAGTCAAGTTGGTGTCGTGTCCTTAAGTGTGCAGAGGCTCTTACTTTAAATATTGACTCAGTACGGGGTTTTCTTGTAGAAAGGCCGCCAAAAACCCGACGTCAAGCAATGGAAGATGCTGTTAACAAGCTCACTGAGGCCGTGAACCTCATGATGACCCGAATGGATGCAATCGAATCTAAGTTGGGTGAAGATTCCCCTCCACCTCTGACCGATCTGGAGAAACGGTTCAAGTTCATCGAAGACCGTTTGAAACTCTCCCAGGGGAAGAACATTCACTATGAGAATGCTAGGGCCTATGCCCCGGTGCAGGATAAGTTGCCCACGAACATGGTACTCACTGACATCCCAAAGTTTAAGGGCACAGAAGATCCAGTCCACCATGTTAAGGCCTATAAGGGGTACTTAGCACTGAAGGGAGTACTGTTTGACATGCTCTCTGAAATTTTCGCTCAATCTCTGGATGAACACCCGAAGGCGTGGTTCTATAATCTGGACCTTAAGAACTTCCCCACTTTCGAAGATATTACGGTGGAGTTCTGTAAGCACTATGCGGACAACGTCGAGATTCAAACCAACATAAGAACTTTGGAGGTTATGACACAAAAAGACAAAGAAGGTTTTACTGAATTCCTTGCAAGATGGCGCGCTGAAAGCGTGAAATTAGCCAAGAAGCTTGACGAAGTTGAAATGGTAGATAAGTTCGTAAAGAATCTACGACCTATTTACCGCAATGCTCTGAAATACCAGAATTTTGGCTCTTTCAAAGAATTGATAAGAATCGGGATAAAGGTAGAAGATGATGTCATAAGGGCAGAGGCTGAAAAGCCGAAAGGGTACCAAGGGGCGTCATCATCTAAGGGCAAGGCCCAAGCAGCGACCCATATTGATGAAGCCATCAATCTCTTAGAAGGGCAATCGAAGAAGTCGCAGCGCCAAACACCAAGGGCATTCACCGATATCGGATGCACTTATACATACGCTCTCCAAAGGCTCATAGCCCAAGGAAAGCTGAAGCCTATTGGTCCAACTCCGGACCCTCCCGCTGATCAACAAGGTAAATGGTATAAACCAAATGCCTACTGTGCCTTTCACCGGGGGAAAGGCCATGATCTTGAAAGGTGCTATCGATCAAGCACGAAATTCAAGACATGATCGAGAATGGAACACTCCCGATCCCAATGTTAAAACCCAATAACATCACCAATCCATTTGGCGATCACGCCAACTTTGTTTCTGTCGAAGACAATGTCGATTATTCTCATCTTATCCGCCCATGTCACTTGAAAGGGGTGTTTATCGGGAAAATATTTGTGGATTGCTTTGAATTCTTGCCAAACCCGAAGAATGAAATTCGAGTCGGGAGTTTTGCCCTAGAATGTACTCCTCTTATTAACGAAGTTAATAAAAGATAATTCGATTCACCAACCTTCATCACTGGCGTAGATCCTCAGAGGACTACCTTGGGATGGAGGCCGACCATCAAAGGGATCAAGGACAAGAGCCGAGCATCTAAGTTGACAACTGAACAAGGGAAAGCTCAAAACTAGATTTGAAAATTATGAGTCGGGATCTGTTTTCTTATCTTAGTCGAGTCGAGTCTAGGACTTTCTTTTCTTGAAGTTGAGTCTTTTGTTCCACGATGACCTAGGGTGTGTCCTAGGAATCGTTCCTTCGAGTCTGTTAAGCATTTGCCTTTCCAATAAAAAGTTACAGTTTCAATTCCAAATATCTCTTGTTTTCAATCCTCAATCATTCCGAAATATGATAAAATGCACAACACACTCAAAGGCATCCCTGGGGTAGAAATATGTCCCATTTCAAAATTTAAGGTACATTGGGATCCCGTGTTTGATTCCTTTACCTATTCCATGTCTGGTGGTAGAAAACCTCCATCAGAACCAGGGCTTATGACAAGCTTTTAGATGATTCTATGACAAACCCGGACTAGCTCCTTGTTTCCCCTATCGATGATGGAAGGCAAGCCTTTTCCCCAACAAAATCATCCCATCTCGAAGAGAGAAGATATCAACCCGCTCTAACAAGGAATTGTTAGTTTCTAACCCAATTTAGTTGGCGAAGCCCAGTTTTCAAGGTGTATCCATTTATGACTAAGAGAATGAATAGAAGATCATTTTCAAAGAGAGAAAAAAGATGAAAAAGAATGAAAAATGAAAAAAAAATGAAAAATGAAAAAAGATGAAAAAAAAAGAAAAATGAAAAAAAAAGATGAAAGAAAAAAAGAAAAAAGATGTTGAAGTTATTGCGGAATGCTTTTTGGTTGAATGTCGAAGTTACGGAAGCCAGAATTCAAGTCAAGTACCCATAGTTGAAGTTCAATGGGCGAAGCCCAAAAGCGTAAGTAGTAACCTCTTTACCCTCTAAGTCCTTCTTGAGACAGTTACAAGGGATAGTCGGGAATTTTGAGAATCATTCCGCTTGTGCTGTTACACCCAGCCTTTAGGGTCCAGATATGGAGATTTGAACCCACGTCATTTTTCAACCCATTTGCACTCGTGGTTCATCATACCCGAGACACCCATTCCAACCACATCAGCAGCCATAGCCCTTGGCCTTAGCACCACAAAACAAACCTTCAGAATGATGGTTAACCATTCCAACTTGTTATTACCAAGCTCCACATCCCAAAAGATCCAAGCCTTTTACACCTATCCCCAAACACGGGATACAACGGTACCTTACAGGCTAGAATGGGATACGACATGATACCTTAGGTGAAACCTTTGAGTGTGTACACACAATCAAAATGCCATGTTTATGCACCATGATCGAACTACGTCGGATTTGATTTCGCTCCACGCGAATACGTAGGCAGTCCTTCAGAATAAGGGATTCAATCCACTCATCAACTAGGTTGTCATCTTATCGGTTTCTTACGGGTCTTAACCAAGTCCAAATGAAGGCACCTTTGTTTGAGTCGGTCTTAGCACTCGATGTAGGCTAGGATAAGGATATAGGTTCGGATGAATAGTATCGAGTCTCAGAATGAGCTTTATCTAACGGTTTAGGCAAAGATGCCGAGTCATATAGATGTAGGTTTGTGTTGGGAACAGAAAATATGAAAAACCCGCTGAAAAGAAAGAAGGCGTGGACGAAAAAAGTAAAAGCCCGCTGAAAAGAAAGAAGGCGGTGGCAAGAAATGATGAAACTCGCTGAAAAGAAAGGAGGCGAGGAGAAGAGTGACAGAATGTTCCCAACAAAAGTCATGTGTGATGTCTAAGTGTTCTCATAAAATCAGTCTGTGTTTAGTGTCCGGGCGAAGCCAACGTTGTTGCTCCGTGAGTTTAATCCACCTTGTCAATGCTAAGTGATCTTGATTCCCATGTGCCCTTGGGACCACGCCCATGCCATACGATATCTCCGTCCCAAGTCCGGCGACCTTGTGATTCCCGTTTGTCATCTTTTGGCGTCAGAATGGCCAATTTACTTTTCTATCCCCATCAAGTCAATATTTGAATTAAAACCCGTGCACACTTACGGTTTTATTTTCCTTTTTTGTTTTACGGTAGCGGGCTACGCCCACGTTTGTTTACGGGTCATACAGAGTGTCTGAGTCGTATTTCATGCTCACCCATCAAGGTTCGATTTCAAAAAAATTCAAAATTTCAAAATTCCAAAAACTTTTTGCGAATTGTGGATAGATTAAGTGGTGGACGCTTTGTGGGTCGATGATCCAATCCTTCATTCAAAATTCAATTTTTTGAAGGGCCGATGGCCTAACATTCCAAGTGATGTCAATTTCAAACTTCGGGTCGAGGGCCCAATTATTCAAAATTTTCAAATTCAATTTTCGGGTCGATGACCCAATCTTTTAAATGATCCAATTTTAAGATCGATGATCCAAATGTGCTTATGTGATGATTATTGCTAGTACATTTTCTATGTTTCAAATATAGCAGGATATGCTTCAACTGGGGCTCTAAAGTCTTCGACTTTAGAGCCATTGCAAACTGGGGGCTCTGAAGCCGTTGGCTTCAGAGACCATTATCAAGATGAAAAGGATGACATCCACTCAGAATTCAATTCAATACAAGAGTATGAAATGGAAGAATTCCGTAGCTGAAAGCAAATAATGAAAGTGGCGGCAACCTCCTTGGAAAGTCCCGTCCCATTCGGACATGCGCCAGCAGATGATAAGTTTTGGGCAAATGTCAGCAGATGATGAATTTTGGACATACGCCAAAGTGATGATAAACTTTGGGCATGTGTCGGCGATTCTTAAACTACGACGCGGGTTTGATTCCGTCAGAAACGGATACGTAGGCGCCTAAGGATAAGGCTCAACCCACCATTTATGCAATTTATGGGTCGATGACCAACGATGATAATTCGACGCAACAGAAGCAAGAGTCAGTCCCCAGCGAAGTTGCAGGTATGATCTCTTCTTATGGCTGGCGAGCTTATATTCGCAAGTCTAATGGACTATAAACGACCCGAAGAATCCTCAGGTCGAGAGGGACCTGGGGTATACTTTGACTTTCGCCTTGTCCAAGCCTCAGTCAAAGTGGGGGCTCTGTAGATACCCGTATCCGTCGATATTGGAATTTATAGAGAACCCGACAAACACCCGATGATGATTTGACACATGTATTCTTTAGTTGTCATTGTCATTATTTGGAGCTCGTTTTACGATGTAGAATGGGCGTCGTCGATGAAGTATTTTATTAATTTAAATGATATTTAAATTAATGTTTTTTTTAAGTGAGTTCATTTTATTAATTTAAATGATATTTAAATTATGGCTTTTTTTAGGTGAATTCAACTTATTTTATTTTATTTTGAATTTATTTTCCCAAGTTTATTTTGTTGAAAATAAAATAAATATTTGATTTGAAAAATCATTTTATGAGTATATTTGATTTGGAAAGTCATTTATTTTAATTTATTAATTGATTTGAAAAATCGATTTTAAAAAGCGAAGAAAACTCGTTTTAAAAGCATGTTTTTGAGCTCGATTTTAGCTCGGTTTTTGACCCCGTTTTCTTTACAAATTGGCACGAATCTCGAGTACACTAACCAACCTAAGCCTCTACCCATCCACCCTTGTTCGAACCCCCTATCCACGGCCCAAATTCCATCCCCAAACACCCCCCAACCAGCCCGCGCATACAAACAGCCCCCCTGTTTTGGCAGCTCAATCCCGAGCCCAAAACCCGCTCCAAATACCACCAAAACTCGTACCCATTAACCCTAACCCATACCCTAGTATCCTACCCATATTATCCTAGCTTAATCACCAAGAAAACCCCTCTCAAACCCTCATAAAAGCTGCTGGACAGCAGCTATCCGTGAGCAGGCCCGACTGCCTCTCCCTCTCTTTTACCCTACTTTAACTCCTTATAAATACCACCCCTTCACCATACATTCACTCCTCTAAGTTCTCCATACATCCAACCATCACCCACAAGCTTTAAACCTCAGAAACAAACCCTAATTGCCTCCCAAAAACCCTAAACAAAACCGACACACAAACTGAACTGTTTGTGTGTCCTCCTCGAAAATCAACTCGTTCCTCCATCAAACCTCCATCAAAACTCGATTTTCTTGTTCCTAATTAACCACATAACATCCATCTACATATTAGACAAAGATTTACGAGCCAAATTGCCCTTGAGAGTACACGAAATCCCTCGAAAAACAGAGTGTTATACACTCTGTTTTCGCGGTTTATTCTTGTCTGTCCAGTTCTGTTTGTGCTCGTTTTTCGTGCCCAATAACCCAAAACGAGCAGGGGTTGCTTTAAGATCCCTGTTCTCCTCTCTTTCTAGTTTTCAAAACATCTTTCAAATCGAATTTTCGTCGTGAAACGAGGGAGATATCATCGTTTGAAAATCGCTGTCCAGAAAGTTTCAAAAAC
This sequence comes from Silene latifolia, assembly GCF_048544455.1. Classification (NCBI taxonomy): domain Eukaryota; kingdom Viridiplantae; phylum Streptophyta; class Magnoliopsida; order Caryophyllales; family Caryophyllaceae; genus Silene; species Silene latifolia. The sequence goes on from NC_133531.1 coordinate 110,734,037, forward strand.
GCGTGTTTGCTTTGCTCTTCGTCGACGACGGCCTCTCGAGATAAAATCTACCATCGATTACGACCCAAGATGGTGTCAACGATACATGTAGGTTGAGGGTGCATCAAATCCTCTTCTTTTCCCTTTTATTTCGTTTTGTTTTATGCCTTTTTTTATTGTCTTGTTTTTGTTTGTTTTTCGTTTTGTTTATCGTTTGTTTTAATTAACTATGAAACTAGTTAGTCCGAGTATGAGTTAAAGTACCACCATGAACACCCGCGTTGACTTGAGATGGGAAAATAAACCGCTACTTCAGTCGGTCGTACACCCCCGTCTCATTTACATATCCTCGTGTTCAAGGTAGGGCATAAATAAAACGAGTTTCTAACTTCGCTCTTCGCTTTTGACCCCTTTGTTATTTCGGCCAATTCGACATACCCTAGGACCCGTTGTATGTTAGTTTAACCTCTGATTGTTAACCTATGACGTATTTAGATGACATTAAATTAATTTAATAATCTAATTAGACACTTTAGGGTACATCGACATAGTTTTAAAAATCAACTAACAATTCTAAAAATAATTGAACGCATCTTTCTCTTTCACCTAATTTCTCGCTAGTATAAGAGTGCGTGATTAGCACCCTCTTATTAACACTCGATGAGTTAATTTAATTTGCAAACTTGACCTAATTCAACCCCTTTGGGCCGTGTGGAACACTCGATCTTAAGCGAAGCTTTCTGACCCCTTTTTTTACCATCGTTTTCTAATGTATCTCCCGTATCGCTTTGCAAATCCATCTAACTAATGAACCCGACCTAGGAATTAGGGTAGCCGTGTCTGTGGCCGTGGCTTTAGGCCGTGGGGTTGGTCATGCCTCTCTTCGTCTCGTTTGTTTTATATCTTTTGTTCTTTGTCGTTTGATAGCTTGTAATTTATCGTTTGCTCGTTGGGTTGTAATCTTTCGAGTTAGTTTTCTTTTTTACGGGTCAAAACCTCTTCAAAAAACCTTAGTCTTATTTGGTTAGACGGTTGTTCCCCAATGCTTGTAGGAGCGTAGTAAACCGCATGTTGTTTAAAGCAACATGGCCCGGTTTATGCTAATGTATGCTTTGGTGCGTAGCCCTATGTCTAATTCGATGAGATTAAGTGAAAGCATGCATTACGAGGAGTGACCCAAGGTCGTGTGTCATGTAGGCCGTGAGTCACCCCCCCCCCCTTGTGCACGGTTTTCTAGGCCAAACGGCCATGTATTGCGTCGTGTGTATAGCTTTGTATTTAGATCGAGTTGTATCTTTAGTTTGTTGTTGTGTCGGCATGAAATGCCTGGTTTGTAATAGGTAGATCCCAACGGCTCCCCCATTCCCCCTAAGCCTTGTTTGTTTTCGTTTGTATGTTGTTAGATCAATCAGCCCACATGCTAAATTACAACTTTGACAAAGTTAGTTTAGTTGCATCTAAAACGACATAGAAATTGTTGTCACATGATAGGGTTAAAACAACGTTTGCATATCATACATCGTAGTAGCTATGACCTTGTTTGAAATCCGACACTTGACTTAGTAGAGGCCATTATTGACGGGCGGGGTTGGGTGTCCTTATGGGCTTCCCAACACGTACCCTCACCCCTTACTCAAGATCTATGGTTTGTGGATCCGTCTAAATACCATTGGATTACGAGAGTCATTCAAATCGAGTGATATAGGGTACAAGTCTTTATCTTTAATCACTCGTAGTCGATTGGCTTTATGCTTTTTGATGAAAGGTGTAAAGTTGACTTGAACGGTTCCAAGTTCCCAAAAAACTTGGTGGCGACTCTAATTTGTCTTAATTCGATTCGAAAGAACCTCGAGTCGATTATGCCTAGTGTGGATCCCGCGGACGCAGTTCCCGAGGGCCTTGTCCACACAGGCATCATTTTTCTTTTTGTCATGGAGTAGGAACATGGTGTTGCCGTCATGGTAACCACCTCTACTTCCGCTGTTACTCCTCTGTTTCCGGTGTTGCTCCTTTTCTTTTCCGTTTGGAAGGATAGGGAGTGGTTAGTTCGGTAGGTGGCAGATAGCCCCTAGTTCGTTGTCTTTAGGCCAGTGTCTGTATGATAGACGTTTGTACTAGCTCTTGTTTGTATGGTCAGTCGTTTGTATCAAACGTGTGTCGACGTATTTTGCGTGAGGCGGTTTGTATATATGTTTTTGGGTTGTGGTTTATTTTGTGATTTTTGGCTTTTTTTTGTGTTGTGTTTCGGAGGAGCGCTGTCGGCTATCAATTACCCTTTTTGCTTTGCACTAGTTCCTACATCGTTAGTGTAGAAAAACAGGTAGCAGGTAGCACGTATGCATAAACGTAAACACCTAAAAAAGCGTTTGATCGAAAAAACGTAAAGCATTTGATTGAAAACAAAATTAACAACGGTGACTCGAAGTTAAAATTGAAATTTGAAATTTGAAATGAAATTTTGACAAGTCGTCACGTTTGGACTCCTCAAAAGGAATTGATTTGAAAATTGAGCAATTAACTCGTGTCGTGAGTTAAATTGCGTCGAAATTATTAAAATTGATTTGTGACTCGATAAATTCAAACTCAAACCGTCAGGGATGAATTTTTAGAAAAGATTTTTTGTGAGTGTATTTGATTTGATTTTTGAGATCAAGACTCGAATTTGTAAGTGCTTTAATTTTGAGGAAAACTGATGTCATGTTACCAATTTTCGATTTTTGTTGGAAAATTGCGAAAAAGCGAAAGCGAAAAAATTTTCGGAATTTTGATTGACATGGGAACGATCCGTTGCGGATCGGGGCGACTAGCCCTTCCCCCCTTAAAAAAGAAGGAAAAATCCGTATGTTTAAAGCTGCGTCATAGAAACCGTGTCGGATTTCGTAAAACGCGAAAACAAGGAAATGTGAGTGTAAGGAAACACAAAATGTCCTGGACCATCCCAAAGAGGCGCGAGCGTCCTGGCGGGAGGTTTGAGGTGTCAGAAGAAAACACAACTTGAAAGGGACAAGTCAAAGCGGGATTCCTGGGAGGAGGCCTAAAGAGGCGTGAGCAGCCTGGCGATGGGAGCCAGCTCTCCCCTTTTTTTCTGAAAAACGCGCTGATTGTTTTGTGTAAATAGGGACGTTTGCGCTTCATTGTTTCATCATCCGAAACATAAAAACATCTCTACAAAACCTCTTCTTCTTCCACAAAAATATTTCATGGATGCTTTTGAGAATGTGTTGCGACAATGGTGCCGGGATTTGTCGCCTCCCGAAAAGTATCAACTCGTTTGCATGGGAGTTGGTCAATTATTGGTGCTTCATCAAGTCAAGGTGTAATCCGCATTTCTCGAAGCATGCTCTCGGTTTTGGGATTCGAAACATCATGTTTTCGTTTTCCCGAAAGGTGAAATTTGTCCTCAGACGTAAGAGGGACTGCCTACGTATCCACCTGAGGAGGTAAAATCAAACCATGCTCTTAGTTCAGGGGTTTTTGTTTTAGTGCAAATGGACGTTGCCTTTGACGGATCAAAGGACATTAGAAACAGGCAAGGTGCCGCAGCTTAGACTCGATAAAACATGCAATTTCAAATCAGAACACGTTGAGGAACTTGACTTGAAAAGGGTTAAGGTGATTGCTAGTTGTAAAACTAGGCTAGGTCGTTGGTTGTTATGGTTCAAGGGTAGTATTTCTTGAGTTGGTCTAGGTTGGTCGGGTTTATAAAATCCTCCCCATCTAGGTCACTCGCCTCACCGCCCCGAAAGTACTTTCTTGACCAGGTATGGGTTTGAATTTTCCCCTCGGATCGACGGGTAGTGGTGCTCGGACCGACTTGAGGACCAAGTCGCCCTCCTGGATGTTCCTGGGTTTGACCTTCTTGTTGAATGCCCGTTGTATACGTCGTTGGTCTAGCTGGACGTTGTGCAAGGCATTGAGCCGCCGCTCGTCTAGAAAAGTGAGTTGTTCGTACCTTCGACGGGTCCATTCCGCCTCGGGGACTTGACTCTCCAGTAGGATGCGTAGAGAAGGGACCTCTAACTCTACCGGTTGAACCGCCTCTATACCGTATGCTAGGTAGAAGGGTGTGGCGCATGTTGGTGTTCGAATGGAGGTTCGGTATCCCCAGAGTGCGAATGGGAGTTTTCTCGGCCAATCGCGGTAGTTGTCTTGCATTTTCTTGATAATGGTGACAAGAGTTTTGTTAGCTGCCTCCACCGCTCCGTTAGTTTGGGGACGGTAGAGGGATGATCGATGTCGCTTGATCTTGTATTTGTCCAGCAAGGTCTGAGTTTCCGCCCGGAAGTGAGAGCCTTGATCGCTGATGATTTCATGGGGTACCCCATATCGTTAGATGATGTTTTTTTGGATGAACTTGGCCACTTATTTGGCGGTCAAGACTGCATATGACTGTGCTTCCACCCATTTGGAGAAATAGTCGATGGCGACGAGGACGAAGCAATGCTCCTTGGTGCCTACCGGGTTGACTTTCCCGATGATGTCGATGCCCGAGGTTGAGAAAGGCCAGGGTGATGTCATTGTGTATAAAAAAGATGGTGGTATGTGTTGTATGTTAGTGAAGATTTGGTAATTGTGGCAATGTTTGACGTAGTTACGGCAATCGGCTTCCATGGTGGTCCAATAGTAACCTAGCCGCATGATTTTTTGGGTAAGCATCATTGCGCTCATGTGAGGGCTCATTCTCCATCGTGGACCTCTCCCATGACTTTTTTGGCTTTGTGATGGTCAATGCAAAGGAGGAGAATTCCTTTGGGTGTTCTTTTGTATAGTTGATTTTGGTTTATCACGAATTGTGATGCAAGTAAACGGATGGCTCTTTGTCCTCTTTGATCAGAGTTGGGAGGGAATTCATTTTTGGTTTTGTAGTTGAGGATGGCTTGGTAGTTGGTACCAGGGTTCATTATGGTTTTCCTCGTCGTTGTTGACGGCGCAAATGTGGGCTGGCTCACTCCTTCTCTCGACATATAGGGGCATCGATGTCATGTCGTCAGGTATGTTGACGAGCGCGGCAAGTTTTGCCAGGCCATCAGCAAATTGATTTTCCTCTCGCGGCAAGTGGAAATAGTCGACTTGGTCGAAGAACTCGACCTCTTGATTGATCTTCACTCGGTAGGGAGCCAAGCTGTCACTTCAGATTTTCCATGATCCGGACACCTGATTGATGATGAGCGAGGGATCGCCGTGGACCCTCAGTCTCTTGATGCGAAGTGTGATGGCTGCTTGTAGGCCGATGAGGCATGCTTCATATTCAGCGGCATTGGTGGTGACGGCGAATTCTAGCTTGACCGAGATCGGAACATGTTCTCCCTATGGTGATATTAGAAGGATTCCTACCCCGAAGTCTCTCAGATTAGATGCACCGTCGAAGTATAGGTCCCATGTGTCGGCGTCGGCACAAAGGATATCTTCATTAGGAAGCGACCATGTGTCGGTCGTTGGATCCTCGTTGACGGGATTCTCTGCTAGAAAATCGGCAACTGCTCTGCCCTTGATAACCTTGAGGGGTACGAACTTGAGATCATACTCGGACAACAAGAGTGTCCACCTAGACAGCCTTCCGTTTAGTACGGGTTTTTCGAAGATGTATTTGACCGGGTCCATCTTGGAGTAGATGTGGACCGTGTAGCTGAGCATGTAATGCCGCAACTTCTTTGTTGACCTTACTAGGGCAAGGCATATCTTCTCCAGTTGGGTATACTTCGTCTCATACTCAATGAACTTTTTGCTGATGTAGTAGATGGCTCGTTCTTTGCCGTCAACTGTTTGCGCTAGCATTGCTCCCATGGCTCTATCGGTGACAGTCAGGTATAGGGATAGAGGAATCCCTGGTTGAGGTGGCATAAGGACAGGAGGTTTGGATAGGATTTCCTTTATCCTGTCGAAGGCCTTTTGACAGTCGTCGTCTCAATCGGTGTGATCGGAGGCGCGAAGTTTCTTGAAGATTGGTTCACAAATCATGGTGAGCTTGGAAATGAAGCGGCTGATGTATTGAACCTGACCGAGAAATCCCCGAATCTCCTTCTCGTTCTTAGGTCGAGACATTTGTTGAAGGGCATTGATTTTAGTTGGATCAATATCAATGCCTCTTTTGCTGACGACATGTCCCAAGAGTTTTCCGGACGTAACCCCGAATGCACACTTCTGAGGATTTAGTCTCATGTTATATTTCCGCAGACGAGCGGAGAATTTTCGAAGGGCGTTGATGTGCCCGTCCTGTTCTCTTGACTTGACGATCATGTCATCGACATACACCTCTACCTCCTTATGCATCATATCATGTAGGAGAGTGGTAGTGGTTCTTTGATAAGTAGCTCCGGCGTTGATGAGGCCGAAAGGCATGACCGTGTAGCAATATGTACCCCACCGCGTAGTGAATGAAGTCTTTTCCTTGTCTTCCTCAGCCATTTTGATCTGGTTGTACCCAGCATACCCATCCATGAATGATAGGAGAGCATGCTCGGCGGTGTTGTCCACCAGAATGTCGACATGTGGAAAAGGGAAGTCGTCTTTTGGATTCGCCTTGTTCAGATCCCTGAAGTCGACGCAAACCCGAATTCTCCCGTCTTTCTTCGGTACAGGCACAATGTTGGCCACCCAGTTAGAGTATTCAGACACTTTAATGAAACCAGCCTTGAACTGTTTGTCTACTTTTTCCTTGATTTTCAGGGCCCATTCAGGACGCATTCGGCGCAGCTTTTGCTTCACGGGGTTAGCTCCGGGTTTAATGGGTATCCAGTGCTCAGTAATTTCCTTGTCAATCCCAGGCATATCTCTGTAGGACCAGGCGAATACGTCCTCGTATTTGTGGAGGAGGTCAATGAACTGTTGTCTTTCCGAGGGGTCAAGGGTTGTCCTTATCCTAAGTTCTTGAGGTGTGTTGTCGGTTCCTACGTTAATAGGTTCGGTCTCCTCAATGACGGGGGTTCTGGTTTCCCTTTTGTCAAGTTCTTTGGCTAGGTGAGGTGGGTAGTCACTCAAGTCAAATTCCTCATAGTCATTCAGGATCGCATTGCAGTTAAATTGAGACGAGTCATAAGCAAACTTAGCGTTCATTAAGTTGACACGAGTGAAAAGCTCGAAGAGAACAGACATCTCATGGTCAGTCAAAGGCGACACAGCAGAGGAGGTGGCCCCTGGAACAGGCTCGAGGTTGTCACCTTTCATGGGAGTGGGGATGACCCTAGTAGACTCAGCCTCTGAATCAGCCACGACTTTGTGATAAAACAGTAGAAAGGGGACCTTGACTGGGACATCAGGAGTGTTAGGAGCTATGACAGACTCTGACTCCGACTCAGACTCAAATCCAGATCCTTCTTCACTCCCCTCTTTGAACATAGGGCCTTCTCCAGTCGTGATCTTGAGAATGCGGCCTCGGCGATCGGTCCACTTGACGGTCTTCCTCCAGCCTTGTGTAGCTTTCTCCGGGTCAATGTCAGAGATCAAGGCGGTGGGATCAAATTGGTTGTCGTTCAGGGCGATGTTGATGATGTCCTCATAGTCGAGGTGTTTGATGTTATCCTCTCCAAAGAAGAGTGTGACAGCTTGTCCGTCGAGACATGAAGATGGCTTAGACTCGGTTGATGCAGCTTCGATGTTGTCAGGGATGAAGTAGCAGCCCTGGAAGACTTCCACACCAGGGTACCTAGCCTTGGCCACAGAGTCATAGATCGGCTCCGGAAAGCCATGGTAGAGCTCAGACTCTCCCCCGGGGACAAAGTATCCGTTGAGGGTCAGATGATAGGGACGGAGGATAACTCTGTGCTTCTTGCGTTTCCGAACTAGGAGGTTCATCTCCTGGATATCTTCATCGGTGGGCTCATATCCCTGTCCAAAGGGAATGTTGGGGACCTTAGTCTGTTTCAAGGGAGGTAAGGTGCTTTTTAACGGATTGAGGGGTAGACCCGGGAAATAATCCTGGCGCATCATGATACGGTTGACTGTGAGGTTGGCAAACGGGTCACAATCACAGGGTGCTGATTCATCAGTTATGGCATTCACATCTTGGAAACCCCACATTTTATTGTCATCCTCCTCAATGGCTTGGGAGGCTATTCCCCTTCTCATGACAGCTTTGATCGGGGAAGCAGGAATCGTGATCGTTTTCCCGTTGAAGGGGACCCTGATTTTCTGGTGGAGAGTCAAGGTAAATGCTTTGACAGCGTGAATCCAGGGACGTCCTAGGAGCATATTGAAGGAGGCGTCGATGTCGACCACCTGAAAACTCGTTTGCCTTTTCAGTGGTCCGGTTGCGATGGCCAGAGTGATAAGCCCCACGACCTTGCAACGAGTGCCGTCGTAGGCGCGTATTCCTTGGTTCGTTGGGACCAAATCAGCTTCCTTAATACCCAGTTTGTGAGCGGTCTTGAGGGGAATGACATTCACAGTGGATCCGTCATCCACAAGGACCATAGGCACACTCTTCTTGAGGCATTGTACGGTAATGTACAGGGCGAGGTTATGATTGTCCCCAAAAGGAGGGATATCCTCGTCAAAGAAGACGACTGGGTTATTCAAATCAGGGGCGTCCCTCGTCATATGTGCCACTATTTCTTCAGGGGAAGAGGTGGAGGGCACAGTAGCAAAGCCTGTCGATGCTCAAAGGAGGTTGCGATCAATTGCCAGATTGAGAGTTCGGCTTTCGCCTTCTGAAGTTGCCTGAGGATGGAATTCTCGGGAGCCTTTGGTTGAGTGTCCGCGTCCGGGACAACTTGGTCGTTCGTTGTTGGAGCGTCCGTTGAATTGTTCGGGTTCTGATAGGGGCGTCCGGACCGGGTAATGTGACCACTACTACAGATACAGGCTATAACAACGGTCAAAAACCGTTGTTATATAAAAAAGAGGACGTTGTTAAAGCGTCCGTTGTAGAAGGTTTTAACAACGGTTGGTTTACTTAAGGAAACCGTTGTTAAAACTATTAACCACGGTTTTATGTATAAAAACCCGTTGTGGAAAGTGTGACTCAATTTTGGGGGGAAAGTTATAACAACGGGTTTTAATATACAAAACCGTTGTTATAACTAAAGACAACGGGTTGTTTTAAAATAACCGTTGTTGTTTGTTCTTAAAAAATAAAAAAAAATTAAATTAAATATTACTAGATGCATGCATAATTACGGCCTGTTAGAATTCCGATGCATGCATTATTACTGACATCACTGTACATATGAACGGATAATATGGAATGAGAAGGGTTAGTAATAGGATTTGAAGCAGCATTATTGAGAGATATGATGATGATTATGGCACAACTTCCTAACATATATATTAATTAAAAAGCAATTAACTCAACCCACACATTGCTTAGTATAAATACATTGCATATCTCAACTAACATTTCCATTATCTCATATATTCATCTCCAAACTCTAACTCTTAAAACAAACTCTACTTAATCTTTCAAATCAAACTCAAAAAACTCCAACAAAATGAATGATTTCATCCTAAAGACTCTTACCATGATCGAGAACAACAACAACTTCATCCGCCGGTTCCTCCATATTGAGGAAAGTTTCAGGAGCTACCTTGCGGAAGCTCGATCCGCATCAAGCACGCCAAAGAAGATGGCTTGACGGAGCGAAGAAGCGATTCTGACTATATGACGATATAGCAATCAACTGGCGAACGGAACCTCAAAATAGCCAAGGAGGAGAGGACGGATACGATAGAGCAGAATAAGATCCTCCATGAAAATATAAGAATTGCATTTTTACATATGTAATTTTTTTTTTAATTTATGTATTTATAAATATATATATATATATATATATATATATATTAATTATGTTTATCTTACTTCTTCATCTTGCTTCTTCATTGTTTTACTAACTAATTATGCGAACAATACTTAAACAAATAACATAATGGTCGATAAAAACACATACATGCAAAAGAAATAAATAGAAAAAGAAAATAATGACGATTAAACTAACAGTGACGGCGAGATTTACCTGATAAATACAGAACGTAATAGACGATGAAATCACAGTGACGGCGAGAAGATAAAGCGACGATGAGAAAGAGAGAAATAGAGAAATAGAGAAAGAGAGAAAGAGAGTGTGTATGTGTTTTGTGTTTGTTTGTCTGCTGTGTTTGTGTATTAAGGGTTGTGTTTTGTGGCTGCAGCAGACTTCTATTTGTGTGGTTTATAGTATGGAAGGTATTGACAACGGTTATTAAACAACAACCGTTGTGAAATATGTTTTAACAACGGTTGTAAAAAACACCCGTTGTTAAATAAGTTTTAACAACGGGTTTCAAAAATAACCGTTGTGATTACTTTTCACTAACTTTGCGCCAAATTATTAACAACGGTTGTGCATGTGTGACCCGTTGTTAAAACTAATAACAACGGTTTTTATAACCATACCCGTTGTAATTGATTTTAGTAAAATTCGCGCCATACATTCTACAACGTCTATTGTGATTTTCGTGAATAATCGTTGTTAAAGGGGCGTTGTAGTTGCCTGGATTTGTAGTAGTGGACCGATCTCTTTTGCCCGTTTCTCTTTCCCCGGGATGATATAGACATCCTCAACATCATCTCTCCAAATGCCATTAATTTCAGAATTCCGAGGGTACCTTGGAGGGGTATTCCTCGGTGGGCAGTTTTTGTGAGGGACATTTTTGTGGAGGTGATTTTTGCGAGGGTAGTTATTGTGAGGGTGATTATTGTGAGGTGCATGCCAGAATGGTCGCGGGAGCAATCCATCCTGGTGTGGGTAGTTTTGGGCGCTCGGGGGACTCTCCCTCGGGCGTGGTGGTGGAGGATTGAAGATAAGTCGGCGATAGGCATTGTCAAGTCGGGTGATCCTTTCGGAGAGACTAGCTATGGCTTCCTCGACCTGTTGGAACATGGTGAACATAGTGGTAGCACTGAACACGAATACCCCGTCTGGAGGATCTTTCTCTAAGGCATTCACCTCGTCATCAACTGGCAGGATGAGGTGAGAGCAGTCCAGAGTCGGCTCATCATTGGAGATGGCGTGGATTCCGAGAGGGTTCGTTTTGTTGTTCGGCTTAGACGGTGGGGGCAAAGGCAAATCCCCTTTCTCAATCATGTCTTGGATGATGTGTTTAAGTTTGAAGCAGGTTTCGGTATCATGCCCTTTCCCTTGATGGTACTGACAATAGGCATTAGGGTTCCAGAAGCAGGATTTCTCAGAATCGGTCGAGTCCGGGGTGGGCCCGATCGGTTGTAACTACCCCTAGTCCATGAGCCTCTTCAGGGCACTTGCATAAGTTGACCCTATATTAGTGAACACTCTCTGGGGGCACTTAGCTCTCTTGGCGGATGGTTCAACGAGGTTGACTTCATCAATTTTGTTCGTCTAGCCTTAAGGGCGAGATCCGGTTGATGTGGATCCCTAGTAGCCTCTACCAGTGGTTTTGGCTAGGACACCCTTCCGGAGGTCATCTTCAATGCGTGTCCCGAGGATTTGCAGATCCTGGAAGGTCTTAATATTTTGGTACCTCAGCAAGTTGGCATACACTGGGCGGAGACTTTTGACGAACTTTTCCACCAAGGTTGACTCACTCGGCTTACTGACCAGTTGAGTACTTACCCTCCTCCCATGGGTTAAGAACTTGGTGAATCCCTCCTTGTCATTCTGGGTTAGGACCTCAAGAGTACGGGTATTGGCTTGGATTTCAACATTGTCGGCATATTGCTTAGCAAATTCAACTGCAACCTTATCCCAGGTAGTGAGGTTCTTCGGGTCAAGAGAGTAGTATCATTGGCGAGGGATCGGTTCCAGGGAGGATGGGAAGATCCGGGTAAAAAGTTCCTGTTTGACCTCTTTTATGGCCATATAGTCTTTGAAGGCACGTATATGATTGAGTGGGTCCTCCACTCCTTTGAACTTGGGCATATCAGTCAAGGTAAAGTTGTCGGGTAATTGATCCCCAACAGGTTCAAACCTTCAGTTGTTCTCAAGATGGATATTGTTACCTCGGGCTAGGAGTTGTTCTTCCTAGAGCTTGAGCCTCTTCTCGGTTTCAGTCAAGGGTGGAGTATTATGTTCTCCAGTTTCCTTGTTTTCCAGGGTGTCGATACGGGTCTCGACGCGATCCAGGGTGACCTTAAGAGCGGTGAGCAGGCTGGCTAGCTGATCAGTCGTGACATCTCTGTTGTTATCATTGTTGTTGTTGGACGAAGCTGAAGACGGGGCCATGGCTCTGAGACAGAAAAACGGCTCACATTACAACTCAATCCGACACGGTTCAAAGACTGAACGCAGAAAACACGAAGGACGAGAGCAGACTCAACAAGACGAGGGTGACCGTGTGATGTGAACATTATTTGCGCACATTTAGTCCCCTAATTGAACCTATTTTGCATACTATTATAACATTTCATGACCATTTTATCTGCCAACTGCTTTCTATATTGCTTTCCTAGTGCATTTCGTATGTTTTGTAAGAAAGGAGATAATAAGACGGAAATTCCCGTCTTTCGTGCATATTTGGAAGCTTATTGATGATATTAGATGGACTAGTATGAAGAGGAGGCAAGAACTTCGACCAACAATAAAGGAATAAGAAGTATGCGGGAGGAAGATCCGAGCGTCCCAGAAGGGAAGACGCTCGTCGCTACCTCAAGCAATCCGAGCGTCCCACCTCCCAGTCCGCTCGTCCTGGACCTCCACAATCCGCTCGTCCCGACTACCTGGCCGCTCGGATTCCTGCACAGTCAAGCACGTCTTCTTCTTGCTCCACTCGGGATGCGCATATTTTTGAAAGACTAGCTAAAAGGAGACTCGCATCTTTTCTTGAAAGGAGCGATTCCTCATCTTTTCTTAAGGACTTAATCGTCATTTAAGCCCTTAGTAACCCTAATTTATATACCTAATCCCCACTATATATACCCAATTTTGGTAAAGCTCCCAAGGCATGGAGTTTTAGATTAGATCAAGTTTTCTTAGATTAAAAGAAACTTTCCTTACATTAGATTATGAGTAGCTTAGAATAGATTATCCTTTAATCTTTCCACAAAATTACACATTAATCTTTCCTTAATTATTGTTCAAGTTTATTATTGAGTAATTCAAGTTTATTATTGGATAATTAGAAGATCATTTGGGTTTATTGGGAGATTCACAACCTTCCATCAATCATCAAGTACTTCTATTATTCTTTGCATTATTATTTTGGAATCTCCATAGGTATAATTCTCTTAATCCTTGTTTTAATTATTGCTAATCTTTCTTACTTGTTCATCATATTTTGCCTTGTTAATATGATTGACAACCTTGTTAGCATGTTAAACTTGATAATGAGTGAGTAGTCTCTTAGCTAGGATTAATGGTTAGTTAAGAGAAACAAACATGGGGATTGATTCATGCTTAATGTAATATGTTTTCATAATTAATTGGCTTGTTTGTTGTATTGTTAACCTATGCACATGTTATGTTTGATGAAATGCTTAGCCTATGAATCCTTGCATTTTACCCATCTCTTACCTTTTCAACAAGACTTGTAAGACATAAACCAACTCAAGTCTTGTTAGACCATGCATAGAAGTGATTAGGAGGAAAGTAAGTCGACTTGTAGGTGTTGTACAATCTAATCGATTCGGCTCCGGGACCCAACTCTTCCTAAGAACCGTAAGATATAAACCAACTCGGTTCCTTTACAACATTGATTGCTTGCAACCTTGTGAACATGTTTGTATGATCAACTCCAATGAATCTCTTATGACCCCATGATATCCTAGTATCCTTTATTACTTGTCTATACCTTTATTTCCTTTATTGCTTTCATTAGTCTAGAACACAACTACAAACCCAAACAAATCGTGACACTAGCATAAATTGAAATAGATAGACTTAGAACCCAAAGCACACCGTCCCATGGATCGACCTCGACTTACTACTAGCTAGTTGTTTGTTGAGAGTTATAAATGTGTTTGATTGGATGTGTGAAGACCAACTCATTTTTCCATAAAAATGGCGCCGTTGTTGGGGATGGTACTATATAATTAAGTTTTTGTTTGTTTATCTATTTTTATTTGTGCTTCAATCTTGAGGAACTTGTTCCTCAAGGTTTGTTCTTACCATTTTTGTGTAGTTTCCACGCCTGTAGTTGTTTCCTTGTCTTAGCTATGATGGCTTAAGACATGTGTTATGGAGTATGTGGTGGATCTTTTGAGTATGACTATGGGTATGGAGAGTTTGAGGAGCAAGTCAACACAAACCTACCTTACTATTCATACAATGAAAATTCTAACTACTACCCCAACTTTTCCCACCAAAATCCCCACATCCAATATCCACAACAACCACCCACCCAATACCCACTTCATAATGAAATTCAATTTCCACAATACAACCACTTTCACACCCACCCACAACAAGAAGATGAACCCATTCAAAATGTAATTCTCCAAATGATGGAAGATCAACAAAACTTCTTCAAACAAATGCTAGAGGAGAGCCAAAAGTGGGGCAATGTTCTTCAAGACATTGTTACTCAAGGTGTGGAGTTGGAAATTCAAATTGCCCAAATAAAAGAAACCCAACCAACTACTCCTCACCATTCCTTAAGCATTGATCATGAATGTGAATTTGAAGTAGTAACCTTTGATATAGAAGACAAGAAGTGGGAAGAGCCAATCTCTTTGGGCTCTTGTGAGTATGAAAGTGTAGTCTTTCATGAGAAAGACATGAGGTTGAGTAAGCCAAATACTCTTAGCCTTTGTGAGTATGAGGGTGTGTCTTTTGATGTGAACATTGAGGTGTTGGAGAAAGAGTTGAATGAAGTCCCCATCTACGATTCTTATTAAGGTAGCAATGATGACAACATCGTATTTTGCAAGAACTCATGGGATAAGGAAGATGAAGTTTATGAGATCACTCTACTTGAGGATCCTATCCTTGAGAAATTTGAGATATCTTATCAAGAAGAAGAAGCATATCCCTTCCCTATTGCCTATGAAGACTACTTTACACCCACTATGGAACCTATGATTGTTGACGACGATATGGTGGATCTCCTCTAAAAGGTCAAGACATCATATAAAGGGTACTTGGTGGAAAAGCTCAAGAAGAAGCTTGCACATGAAGCTACTTGTGGGAATTTGGCATCCTCAATATCAATTTCTAAAGAGTTCGATCATCAATGATATGAGGATTCTCCTTGTACTTTGGAAGGATTGAATAATCAAAATGCTATCATCATTTCCGAAATTAAAGAGGAAGGTGGTGAATGAAAGTCTCCGGACGAATATAAACCATACTTCTTACCTTATGTTGACAAGAATCATGGGCTAGTTGGTTTGAAACATCACAAATACTCAAGTGCCAAGGAAAAGATGAAAAAGACAATGAATGACAAATTCCTTTGGACAAGCTTCATTTTGAAGTTAATAAAACCATACTTATGCTTATTTGGAGGTTGTTCACAAGCTTTTGATCTCCTCCTAAGAGCCTTGAGCTCTATGGACAAAGAATTTCGACAATAATATTGTACATTTAGCACTTTTATTTAGAATTCCTTACATGAGAGTAGTAAGAGAGAGTTTTCTTACATTTTTATTAAGCATAATTGATGCGTGTCTTTAATATGATGTTTTACACCTCATTTTACACGCATTTCAGAGCTCATTTTTGTAGTTTATGCTGCTATTCTCCCTATTTCCGTCTACTTTCGTGTTTTTGTACATTATTGCAGAAATGTGAAGAATCCAGCGGAAATCAAGCTAAATCCGTCCCCGAGTACCTTGCATAGCATTTGACGTGAAGTATTTACTCAAGAAACGAGCTTGGTGCGCATTTCGAGGCCTGAAAACAATTTTATGAAGAATTTAGAAGCGGACTATCAGCTTAAGCAGTCGATCGACTTGCCTTCATGGTCGATTGACCAACGCACGACAAATAGAAACCACTGTTCAGCATAGTTCAGTCGATCGACCGGTCACAGTGGTCGATCGACCACACCGTTAATCTGCGTGAATTAAGAGATCGAGAATTAGGAAGCCCATAGTAGTTAGGTTTTGGGAAATAAGAACTACGTTGTATTCTATATAACGTAACCTAGGTTTTCAGAATAATGAAGCTTTAATTCAGTTTTATCATTAAGTTCCACACATACATTAGTTTAGGTTATTTCCGTTAATAGAGTTTTGTTTCGCATTCGGTTTTGATCTTTCTTCTGCAAATCCTCTACATGGTATTCATCTGTTTTAATATTCACTTTGTTTGCTTTCATTCGTAGTATAGAATTGCTAGGTTAGATCTCCCGAAACCAATTTATTGTTTTATGTTAATTGTTCGTTTAATTAATTTAAGCATGAATTCGAATGTTTTAATTGTCAAGTTTATTGTTGTTATTATTTCCAGTATGAGTAGCTAAACCCCTTGTGCTAGGATGTAGGGAATCTGTAGAAGTAGGCGGCATTAGTATTGTGACCTAAATCGCGCCTTGGTCGATCGACTGGCCACGTGAGATATTCTTCGTTTTAATTAATTTAATTTCCATATTTGACGAATCGAGTGCACGCGACTAGTTGAATGCCTAGGAATTGACCGACCCAATAAAGATCGAAAGATAGGGAAGGGAGATAGCCTACCTAATTAAGACGACTAGATTAATGAGATCGAAAGATGAGTTAATTTAGCCTTTTTAGTCACTTTTCAGGACGAAAGTTAGTATTAGAGATATTAGGGACCTGTAGCGAGATCGAAAGATGCTACCTGTTAAGAATGGACCGAGAGGACTTCTTATTTTCCCGTCTCACGTGTTTGGTTTAGACCTACCTAGTATACTGCCGCCGAAACTATAGTGAACCGACCATCTTAGTACCCCTTTTAATATTTGATTTCATCTGCTAGCTTAGTTTACTTTTAATTTATTGCCATTAGTTATAGACCAACTCAAATCAAACCCCCACACACTGTTACCTTTGGACTTAAATAAAACAACTATTAATTACATCGCCTCCTTGTGGTTCGACCCTGACTGCCACTAGCTATAGTAGTAGTTTGGAATTATAAATTTATCTTTGGTGCACACAACGACGGGCATCAAATTTTGGCGCCGTTGACGGGGAGGCAATTGTTTAAAATTTTTAGCTGTTTTTATTTTTAGTCTTTCTCTTAGTTTAAGGGACATCTGTTCCTTCAATTTTTCTCATATTATTCTTGTAGTTTCTTCTTATGCGCAGGTCACAGGGTGGTTAATTACTACCATTCAATCCTGAGATTGAGAGAACTTTGCGCGTGAAGAGGAGATTATTTCAAGAACAACAGTCAGAGGAAGAGCCTGGTTCTTATTCTAGTTTTTACGAGAACGAGCTGTTTGAGGAGGATCCACCTTCATCTTCTGTTTCTACTTCTTCAGACGAAACCGTCACATCTCCATAAATGGCTGAAAAGCGAGTATAGCTAGTCACTCTGAGCCGACAGCTGAGAATCTGTATAAGAAATTCGCATTACCAAGGACGGATAGAAAATTCGAGCCGAAGCCGTCCTATATAAACTTGGTTGAGAGAAACCAATTCGGGGGAGCTGCAAATGAAGATGCAGCTAAGCACATGGAGACATTCATTGATTATTGCTGTTCCATACCCCAACCAACCGGTGTGACCCAAGACCATGTGAACGAGACTATGTTCATATTCTCTCTTCATGATGCTGCAAGGGAGTGGTACCGAGACCTAGATCGAGCTGCTCATGGGATAACGGACTAGAATTCTATGGCCCTAGCGTTCTATAAGAAATATTTCTCTGCTTCGAAGACGAATGCCATTAGAGCTCAGATCACGAGCTTTAAACAGGGTCCTGATGAGAATTTTCATGAGGCGTTGGTCCGTTTCAAGAAGTTGGTGCGAACTATTCCGCACCATGGGTTCGAAAAATGGAGCCTATGCAATCAATTCTATAATGGGCTCTATGACGATCAGAGGGCTATCCTGGATGCGGCAGCTAATGGCAGATTCCAGGAGAATGTGGGAGAGACTAAGGGGTGAAAAATTATTGATGATTTGGCCACCCATAAAGCTGAGTATGGAAATTCCAGGGGAAATCAAAGGAGAAGTGCTGAATCCCCTTCTATAGCTGCATTAGAGGCTCTTACGACGAGATTTGATAAGTACGAGTTGGGAGGAGCTTCGAAAGGAGGGATTTATCAAGTGAATGCTGTTTTAGACGGTCCTTTCGTCTGTAAAAGATGTGGAGCTGAGGGACATGTTTCAGACCATTGTCCTCATCCCTATGAGTCTTGTGCTGCTTTTCAACATTATAGGCAGACAAACACCTATTTTGAGCCGAATGTCCATCCAAACTTGAGGTGGAGTAGCCAAAATGTCCTAAATCCAACTCCACCTCCACAGCAGCAGTAGCAGCAGAATTATGTGCCCCCTCATAAGCAGCAGCAGTTTCAAAAGCCTCCGTATGTTCCACAACAGCAGTAGCAGTCCCAAGGCTCCGAATTTGCCGAATTGAAAAATTTGTTGCTGAAAGAGTCTCAAGCTAGAGAGGCCGGGATGAAAATGTTGGAGAGCCAAATTGCTCAATTGGCAAGCAAGAATACAACTCGAGCTCCGGGACATTTACCGACGCAGACGGATAAAAAGGAGACCCTTAATGCAATCACTTTGAGGAATGGGTCTACCCTTGATTGGCCCGCTATGGTCGAGGACATTGCTGAAAAAGATGAGGCGGAACCGAGTCAGAAGAAAGCTGGAACGAATAGTGGAAAGAAAAAGACGATTACCAGGTATATCAGTCGATCGACTGATATACCCAGTCGATCGACCAGTCCGCGAGATACAATAGCTTCTGGTCCTGTAGAAGCCAGTCGATCGACTGCACTACTTGGTCGATCGACTGGAAACACTGCTGATGGTGAGTCTTTTCGTCCTCCAATGCCAAACAACTTGAGGGACCACTTGTTTCGGGGTACGACTACTCTGAAAATATTGAGGCAAGACCCAAATGCTGATGGGTCAGTCCCAGTTCCAAAATATGATCCGACGACGGTTAATGGTTCATTTTTGAGACGGTCTGAAGAAGGATCAAGCTACAACAAGGAGAAGGTAGTGGATTTTCAGCCTAAGTCCACTGACGCCGATATGCGAGACTTAGAGGAGAGGGCTAAGTTACTTCTTTCAGCCCCCTATCCGGAGAGATTGGTGCCGACAAAGGAACAGGTATCGTTTAATAAATTCGAAAATGTTATTCGTAGCTTAAACGTACAAGTGCCTTTTCTTGAGTTAGTTAATCAAGTGCCTGCTTACATGAAATTTATGAAGCAACTTTTATCTAAAAAGAAGTCACTTGAAACTGTGCACACTGTCGCACTAACTGAGGAGTCATGCTCTTATTTGACCCATACTGCACCTCATAAGCTAGAAGACCCAGGTAGTTTTTCAGTCCCATGTAGTATTGGCACCTTTTCTATTGAGAAGGCCTTGTGCGACCTAGGAGCCAGTATTAGTGTAATCACTACTACAAATCCAGGCAAATACAACGCCCCTTTAACAACGATTATTCACGAAAATCACAATAGACGTTGTAGAATGTATGGCGCGAATTTTACTAAAATCAATTACAACGGGTATGGTTATAAAAACCGTTGTTATTAGTTTTAACAACGGGTCACACATGCACAACCGTTGTTAATAATTTGGCGCAAAGTTAGTGAAAAGTAATCACAACGGTTATTTTTGAAACCCGTTGTTAAAACTTATTTAACAACGGGTGTTTTTTACAACCGTTGTTAAAACTTTTTTCACAACGGTTGTTGTTTAATAACCGTTGTCAATACCTTCCATACTATAAACCACACAAACAGAAGTCTGCTGCAGCCACAAAACACAACCCTTAATACACAAACACAAACACAGCAGACAAACAAACACAAAACACATACACACTCTCTTTCTCTCTTTCTCTATTTCTCTCTTTCTCATCGTCGCTTTATCTTCTCGCCGTCACTGTGATTTCATCGTCTATTACGTTCGTATTTATCGAGGTAAATCTCGCCGTCTTTGTTAGTTTCATCGTCATTATTTTCTTTTTCTATTTATTTCTTTTGCATGTATGTGTTTTTATCGACCATTATGTTATTTGTTTAAGTATTGTTCGCATAATTAGTTACTAAAACAATGAAGAAGCAAGATGAAGAAGATAAACATAATTAATATATATATATATATATATATTTATAAATACATAAATTAAAAAAAAAATTACATATGTAAAAATGCAATTCTTATATTTTCATGGAGGATCTTATTGTGCTCTATCGTATCCGTCCTCTCCTCCTTGGCTATTTGGAGGTTCCGTTCAGCAGTTGCTATATCGTCATATAGCTGCAACTGCTGCTGCTCCGTCAAGCCATTTTCTTTGGCGTGCTTCAGTGCGGATCGAGCTTCCGCAAGGTAGCTCCTGAAACTTTCCTCAATATGGAGGAACCGGCGGATGAAGTTGTTGTTGTTCTCGATCATGGTAAGAGTCTTTAGGATGAAATCATTCATTTTCTTAGAGTTTTTGAGTTTGATTTGAAAGATTAAGTAGAGTTTGTTTTAACAGTTAGAGTTTGGAGATGAATATATGAGATAATGGAAATGTTAGTTGAGATATGCAATGTATTTATACTAAGCAATGTGTGGGTTGAGTTAATTGCTTTTTAATTAATATATATGTTAGGAAGTTGTGCCATAATAATCATCATCATATCTCTCAATAATGCTGCTTCAAATCCTATTACTAACCCTTCTCATTCCATATTATCCGTTCATATGTACAAAGATGTCGGTAATAATGCATGCATCGAATTCTAACAGTAGTAATTATGCATGCATCTAGTAATATTTAATTTAATTTTTTTTTATGTTTTAAGAACAAACAACAACGGTTATTGCGAAACAACCCGTTGTCTTTAGTTATAACAACGGTTTTGTATATTACAACCCGTTGTTATAACTTTCCCCCCAAAATTGAGTCACACTTTCCACAACGGGTTTTTATACATAAAACCGTTGTTAATAGTTTTAACAACGGTTTCGTTAAGTAAACCAACCGTTGTTAAAACCTTCTACAACGGATGCTTTAACAACGTCCGCTTTTTTATATAACAACGGTTTTTGACCGTTGTTATAGCCTGTATCTGTAGTAGTGAATGCCCTTGAGTCTTGCTAGAAAGTTGAAATTGACTAGGTTTGCAGTTACCAACATGACAGTACAGATGGCTGATCATTCTGCGGTCCAGCCTATAGGAGTCTTAGAGGACATTCCTGTGCAAATAGGAAAGTTCTTTTTCCCTGTTGACTTCGTTGTACTAGATATGCCCGAGGATGCTCACATTCCTATCATATTGGGTAGACCATTTCTGTACACTGCTGGTGCAGTTATAGATGTTGGTTCAGGGACTTTGACCTTCAAAGTAGGGAAGCATTCCATTGTCTTTGCCCAGACAACTAAGAAGAAAGACCCCATGTGGCCAGTCACTTGTAATACGGTTTCTGAAAAGAAATCCTATTTTGTGCTTCCTGATATGCCCGTCTCTATGCCTGTTTCTGTTAAAACACCTCCGCCCCAGATTGGGAGCAAATTGGAAGAAGATTCTTCTGTTTTGGATATTGCAGGAGCTGGTTTGGGGAAGGAAGAGCCGCATGTTGCTCCAGCTGTGAAGGAGCCAGTCGTTTCAAGAGGCGGTTTAGGATGTCTTAGCTATGGCACTGATGAGGAGCTTGAGGATGAGCCAGTTAAAGTAAGGGAGTCCGACTTGGACTTTGATGAGCCAGAAGAGGTCATTGCTTGGGAAGATGTTGAACCTGTTAATCCGTTGAGTTTAGCGGATGTTGGAGTTGAGAAGAGTGTAGCTGAGGAGATGAGCACTGTGGAGGCTACTTCTTGTAGCCAGAAGCCGAGCAAGTGGGCCATTCCGTGGCTGTTCTTGATCAACTATTAGTTGATCAAATGCTTCACCATTCATTTTATTTGCTTTCGTTAAACTTTCTTTTTATTGCTTTTGTGTGCGCGAGACTTCGTATTTTAATAAGTTTGTTTAGGATTTTAAGACCTTTAGTCTGTTACTTTGGGTTTTGCGCAATTTTGGGCGCGTTATTATGTGTATTTGCAGGTTTGTAGACCTTGATAGCTCAATTTATTGAGCTAATTCAAAGAAACTCGGAACTTACAAAGATGTTTTTCGATCGATCGATCGCGGTATGGTCGATCGACTGAGCTGCGCATCTCAGGAGCTTCTGTTCTGTTCACCTGGTTGATCGACTGGGTGATGTGGTCGATCGACTGAGCTGCGCATCTCAGGAGCTTCTGTTCCTGTTCACCTGGTCGATCGACTGGGTGATGTGGTCGATCGACCACCTTTAGCTGCTGTACCTGTACACGACCTTTCCCCTGCTGTGTTTAGTCGATTTGCGGAGTTGAGGGAGTCTTCTCTCCACTTTATTCTCCGACATATTTCTGTTTTCTTCCGTTTTTAATTTTTTGCACATAATTACCGCTTCAACATTGTTTTCTCGGGTTTACGGACAATATTTTCTGTCTTTTCAGGTACTTATTGGTAGCACTGCTGGCTACTGAAACCTCCTAGCTCACGCTGGTTTGGGGAGGTTTCCTTTTTGCTGCGCTTAAAGTCTTGTGAGTTTCTGAGTTTCAACTTCATGTCTTATGTAGTTAATTTTCGCAAATTCCCGTTTTCCTTTTGCTTCATTACATGATTTTGCACAATGGGGACATTGTGTGATTTGGTTTGGGGAAGGGTTTTGCGTTGCATTTCATATGTTTTTGCATTCACGTTTACATTTTCGTCTTGCATTGTTATTTAATTTCTCTTATATATACAGAAAATCCAAAAAAATTGAAAAATTTCAAAAATTCAAAATAAAATGCATGTTTATTTTAGCATATAGGTCGAGTCGGAACGGTAGTATTTCAATGATGACATTGCATTTTCAGCTGTTTATGCCTAAGCCGTGCTAAATTGACATGTTATTAGTAGAATCATATATGCATAGTCTACGAGTTTTCGTTAAATTTCTTGCTGAACTTGAGATTTGACTTGATTTTTGGCAAACTACATTATTTTCTGAGATTTAGAGCCTATAACTGGTGACATTCATGACCAGTTCATCTAGGATTGTGAGTAGTTACTCCTTATGAGACATGTTACATAAATGTGCATAAATATGAACTTAATCTGCTTAATACCTGTATGCATTCGGTTTGTGGTTTGTTGACACATGTGGAAGAGGTCACCCCTTTGTTCTTTTTGCCCATAAGCTCCACACTGCCAAAAATAGCCTTTTTGTCCTGTTAACTACATCCTACACTTAGCCTGCCTTGTCAAGCTAGTAGTTTATGTTCTTGGGATTGTTACTACGTTTTTGGTGGCATATGCTCATTTTGAGATGATGTTGGGAAGATGAAAAAAATAAAGAAAAAAACTGAAGGAGAAAAAAAAATAGAATTGAAAAGAAACAAAGAAAAAAATAAAGAAAAAAAGAGATGCGTGCTGTAGAGGGCGGTCGATCGACTGGCCTCATTGGTCGATCGACTGAAGCCCGAGAAGAAGAAAAAATCAATTCGCATAATTCAAAGTCTTTATTATATGGCGATTTTTGCTCCCATGTTGCATTTGTATCTTATGGGGGAGTTGATTGATTAATTATTATGGAGATTGTGAGATTTGTGCTTGATAATTAGCACCGGTTTTATTTTTTAATTTGAGCAAGAAGTTGGATGTTGTTATATGGTTTTGTTTAGGTACTAGCTTGATCACCTATACCTCCACATTCCCATAAATGTTTTTGCCTCTTCTTACCCATTACCTCACATATCCAAATTTACCTCGGTATGTGTCATGGTCATTTGTTTGGTTGAAATGCATATGTACGGTCGTAGAGATTATTTTCATATTAGATTGTAGGCATGTTCTTATAGGTCGTAGTTAGGTGAGTGTCACTACAAAATGAATTCTTTCTATCTTTACATATATTCACCTTGTGCTTATTTGAGTGATTTTAGCGACCCGTGAGAGTCCGATTTGATAAGTCTCTACAGTTGACGGTTCAGCAGGTTTTTAACGGCTTCATAACTCGTTTGCATGATTCATATTGCTAATTGATTGTTAGTTGTTGCATTAAATTGGTTTAGGCTTAACAGTTGCATTTCGCTCTGAGATTGAACTCGTTCCATTAGGTTTTAGGATCGAGTCTAGTTCTTGCTTGGGGACAAGCAAGGGTTTGGTTTGGGGAAGTTTGATGCGTGTCTTTTATATGATGTTTTACACCTCATTTTACATGCATTTCAGAGCTCATTTATGTAGTTTATGCTTCTATTCTCCCTATTTCCGTCTACTTTCGTGTTTTTGTACATTATTGCAGAAATGTGAAGAATCCAGCGGAAATCAAGCTAAATCCGTCCCTGAGTACCTTGCATAGCATTTGACATGAAGTATTTACTCAAGAAACGAGCTTGGTGCGCATTTCGAGGCCTGAAAACAATTTTATGAAGAATTTAGAAGCGGACTATCAGCTTAAGCAGTCGATCGACTCGCCTTCATGGTCGATTGACCAACGCACGACAAATAGAAACCACTGTTCAGCATAGTTCAGTCGATCGACCGGTCACAGTGGTCGATCGACCACACCGTTAATCTGCGTGAATTAAGAGATCGAGAATTAGGAAGCCCATAGTAGTTAGGTTTTGGGAAATAAGAACTACGTTGTATTCTATATAACGTAACCATGTTTTCAGAATAATGAAGCTTTAATTCAGTTTTATCATTAAGTTCCACACATACATTAGTTTAGGTTATTTCCGTTAATAGAGTTTTGTTTCGCATTCGGTTTTGATCTTTCTTCTGCAAATCCTCTACACGGTATTCATCTGTTTTAATATTCACTTTGTTTGCTTTCATTCGTAGTATAGAATTGCTAGGTTAGATCTCCCGAAACCAATTTATTGTTTTATGTTAATTGTTCGTTTAATTAATTTAAGCATGAATTCGAATGTTTTAATTGTCAAGTTTATTGTTGTTATTATTTCCAGTATGAGTAGCTAAACCCCTTGTGCTAGGATGTAGGGAATCTGTAGAAGTAGGCGGCATTAGTATTGTGACCTAAATCGCGCCTTGGTCGATCGACTGGCCACGTGAGATATTCTTCGTTTTAATTAATTTAATTTCCATATTTGACGAATCGAGTGCACGCGACTAGTTGAATTCCTAGGAATTGACCGACCCAATAAAGATCGAAAGATAGGGAAGGGAGATAGCCTACCTAATTAAGACGACTAGATTAATGAGATCGAAAGATGAGTTAATTTAACCTTTTTAGTCACTTTTCAGGAAGAAAGTTAGTATTAGTGATATTAGGGGCCTGTAGCGAGATCGAAAGATGCTACCTGTTAAGAATGGACCGAGAGGACTTCTTATTTTCCCGTCTCACATGTTTGGTTTAGACCTACCTAGTATACTGCCGCCGAAACTATAGTGAACCGACCATCTTAGTACCCCTTTTAATATTTGATTTCATCTGCTAGCTTAGTTTACTTTTCATTTATTGCCATTAGTTATAGACCAACTCAAGTCAAACCCCCACACACTGTTACCTTTGGACTTAAATAGAACAACTATTAATTGCATCGCCTCCTTGTGGTTCGACCCTGACTGCCACTAGCTATAGTAGTAGTTTGGAATTATAAATTTATCTTTGGTGCACACAACGACGGGCATCAACAATTTCAGAAAAAGATAAGGAGGAATAACAAAAAGGGTGCAAGGGTATAATCCTAGAAGAAAAAAAAAGCGAAAAATTTAAAAAGCAGCTCGAGACGCGCGTCCCGAGGTAAGGACGCTCGTCCTTAGCCTCCTTGTGGGTATTGTTTGGCGCTGACTAGAGATCCGAGCGGATTACTGGACAAGACGCTCGTCCAGAAAAAGACGCTCGTATCTACAGAAAGACACTCGTCCTCTGAAGCATCTTGAAGAAAATTTTGCACTAGACTACAATCCGAGCGGATTCTGAATAAGACGCTCATCCAAAACTAGACGCCCGTCTAATGTTCGATACGCTCGTCTTCTGTCCCCGCCATATGAAGCAGAATCCCTGGATTAGAATCCGAGCGTATTCTTCCAAAGACGCTCGGACCACTGCAGCAAGACGCTAGTCCCAATCCTAAAGACGCTCGGATTCCTGCACTTACCTCGAATAATCCGCCTGAGTTCGACCCTCAGCCGCTCGTCCCATACTACTTTTTCTATATAAACACCCCCACCATCTCTCATTTCCTCATCTTATCTAACTCTAATACTCTCATCTTCATCTCCAAACACTCCCACAACAACAAAAATCAATCAAACCCTAACTTTCCCAAATCGAAATCAACAAAAATGATGAATCTCAAGGGAAAAACCAAGAAGCTAATAGAAGGTGCCAGCGCAAGGGCTCATCTTCTTCATCCACCCAAGAAAGGATGCCACCAAGAAACTTTCACCCCGTGATAAGAGGAGGGGTAGAACAACTTGAGTACTTTCCGGAGGTACTCTTCACATCTGATGACCATCGCACCAAGTTCGTCAAATTGCTAGGTAAGCATTACGAACCGACTCAATTCATTGACACTAAGGTGTTAGAAGTCCTAGGTATAAGGTATCATACCGAAAGTTGTTTGATGGTTTGGGGATTGGAAAATTATTCCACGCCCACGAAGAGACCTACCTTAGCCTTACCTTGGAGTTTTTGAATAGCCTTCGCATTTTTTCCAACACATAAAGATCCGTTGGTATGGAGTTCCGTTTGTGCAACCTCGACCATAGTCTAACACTTGACCAATTTGCTCATATTTTTTGTCTTGTTGTACCAACAAGCAACACCAACAAACCCTCTGACTTTGATGTGGACCTAATTTGGAAAGCTATTTCCGGGAGGGACTTCATTCACCAAAAACAATGTTATACCATTGCAATCCAACACCCGGTGATTCAGATCACCGAACGTTTCGTAGCCGGCACCGTTAATGGGAGGTATGAACAAGATAGATGCACTCTCCTCGATTTGACATTCATTGAGTCCTATCTAAATGTTCGGGGGACAAGGCGATACAATTTCAATGCCCCCCTTGAGATGATTACAAGATTCTATGATTTTTCTCAAGGGAACTCCCAACTTAAGACCTTCTTTGTCTCGGGTTCAACACCCATGGGACTTATGCGCCTCTTGAGGGTAGCACTTTGATTGATGAGGACGCCGTCTTCAACCACCACCGGTGGTGTGCTTACACTCAAAGTGGGAGTGTAGAATGGTTCACAAAAGGGTGTTCTTCTATTATCCTTTCGGGGTGGAATAAACCCGGTACCGACCCAAGGTTGAGCCCATATTCACCTAGGCCGAGCTACCTCCTAGACATTGAAATCCATCCCAACCCCTCTCAAAGATAAGAAGCACCCCGCCAACCTCCACAACCTCGTGGGATACCGGCAAGGGCTAATGCCCCACCTTCCTATGTACCTATCCCACCTTACCCCACTCCTCATACGCCATTCATACCACAAGTGCCCAATGATCCAAATGTGAATGATTTGATGGATCTTATGAAGAGAGTTGATCTTGGAGTGTATGAAGGGAGGGTCGATAACTATTTGGCCCTTTATCCTCAATAATACCAAATGGCACAACAAGGGTATATTGACCCTAATGGCCCTCGACCATCTTGGGCTCAACCACACCTTTTGTTCCCTAATCAAGGGAACCAAGCCGGGAGCTTTAGTGGTCAAGGTGAAGGGTACTTTGGCCAAGGAGGAGGGTATGACCAAGGAGGAAGTTCTAGCAGGTATGGCTACCACCATGATGATGATGATGATGACGAGTGAGAGATGCCTACCTCATCACCTCTAATTGTATGATACCTTTTTATCTCCCTCTCTCTTATGTATAGTGCATTGCATTTAGTTTAGTCTTCATTTACATTTGTATTATATTTCATATTGCATTTACATTAGTTAGTTCATATAGTATAGTTTGTATTGTAATATATCTCACATGATTCATGTAGTTAGTTTCATATATATTAGAATTCATGCATAGTCACTAATGACCAATCCTATTCTTTTCTACATTAGAAATAGTGTTTAAATCGGTTTGGGGAGGTTTGATCATAAGTGACCATAGCTTAATAAAAATCATGCATCATATAGTGTAATGTAGATTGCATTCATTTGTTATATATTCCATATAGAATTACATTTAGTTAGAGCATGCATTCATATCATAACATTGCATTTTGCACTTCAATTTCCATAAAATCAAAAATCCAAAAACATGTACTTTCTTTCTTATTCCTACTCCTACATGTACATTGAGGACAATGTCCAAAATAAAGTGGGGGATGGGAATTTATATTCCAAAAATACATAAAAATTGAAAATTTTCGAAAAATCACAAAAATATGTCTTTTAATTTCATGAAAACAAAAACCCATAAAAAATTGAAAAATTCAAAAACCAAAAACATGTTGTTTAATTTAGTAGTGTAGAATTGTATATACTTGTGTTTTTGTTCTCTTCTCACATAGATACAACACTACATTTGAGGCATTAGCAAGGGAAAATGAAGACCGCTTGGTATGATCGTTCTAATCTCTATTTCCCTTCCATTTATTTTCATTATTCATATGAGGAGGATGGGCTTACATGTCAAGGAGGATGTGGTGTATTTTTTTATTGCGGTTTGTGTATCTATGTGTTGTTAGGAGTTGCATTTAGTTTATATGACATACTAGTTGGTAGAAGCATATGCATTAGGTTGTATATATGTTAGTTGCATCATGGCATATAGTTTGCATGGTTAGAAAATTTTTGTGAAAGCGTCTATTTGGGAAGCTTGACAAGTGTATATAAGGCCCTTGTAGATACTTTTTCTTCTTAAGACTTTGCTTGTTAGAATGCTTGTAAAACACCCTAGGATGTGTCATGCTATTATCCTCTGACCCATGGATTAAGGCCTAGTCAAGAGTACCTTGTGGTGTGATAACTCCTAAGCTACCGTTTATTCCAAGATAACCCCTGAAACCATGCAACCATCATCCATGTCCTACCACATTTTGTCATGAAAAAGGGAATGGGCACAAAAAATTGTTCAAAATTTTGAGTTCAAGAAATGAAATGAAAAGTAAAAAAGTTTACAAATTACATGAAAAGAAAAGAGGAGCAAAAATAGACTCTTATACTTCAAATATAAGCAATCTCCCTACAAATGGGGTGACTTTGAAAATGTTCAAAAGAAAATGCAAAAATTGAAAGTTGTCAAGTATTGAAATGCCAAAATAAAAAAGAAATGGCAAAAAGAAAGTGTTCTCAAATGTTATATGCCACAAACTGGGGGGAAAAACAACAACAAAGAAAACTCCCAAACGAAACTCAAGTACTATTGATCCCTTTTCCATCGTATCCACTTTTGTGCATGGTAGAGAGGGGATGACCCTTCTTCTTGTCTAGGCAAGAAGGAGAATTACGCGATCCTCCAGTGTTTCTAACACCATAGGGAGTCTACTCTTGACGAAAGCATTTAACGATTGAGGACAAAGGTACCCTAGCTTGACAAAATTTGGAGGTGATTTATTGGTATCCTTCTAGGCTTAGTAGTTTGAAGAAATCGTATCTATAATAGAATGTGTACCCTTAGATTGCTTCCCCTTTAGATAATTTCCGCCACTTAGATGAGAAAAGTGGCTATTCTTTAGTAGATGCATCCATTACTTTGTTTGGTGTGCTTTAATGCTTGGATGTGTCGCCATTTTGGCAAGCCTCACCTTGCCTTACAAGAAGGCATCCTACCTCATGGTTGTCTTGTTGTGAGTTGAAGGGGCGGAGTGAGACCCGCTAATTGTCTCATATCGGATATATTAGTTAGTTAGTTTGAATAAGGGTCTAGTTTTTGTCACCTCTTTACTCGGGACGAGTAAAGTTTCAGTTTGGGGATATTTGATGTGAACATTATTTGCGCACATTTAGTCCCCTAATTGAACCTATTTTGCATACTATTATAACATTTCATGACCATTTTATCCGTCAAATGCTTTCTATATTGCTTTCCTAGTGCATTTCGTATGTTTTGTAGGAAAGGAGATAATAAGACGGAAATTCCCGTCTTTCGTGCATATTTGGAAGCTTATTGATGATATTAGATGGACTAGTATGAAGAGGAGGCAAGAACTACGACCAACAATTAAGGAATAAGAAGTATGCGGGAGGATGATCCGAGCGTCCCAGAAGGGAAGACGCTCGTCGCCACCTCAAGCAATCCGAGCATCCCACCTCCCAGTCCGCTCGTCCTGGACCTCCACAATCCGCTTGTCCCGACTACCTGGCCGCTCGGATTCCTGCATAATCCAGCACGTCTTCTTCTTGCTCCACTCGGGATGCGCATATTTTTGAAAGACTAGCTAAAAGGAAACTCGCCTCTTTTCTTGAGAGGAGCGATTCCTCATATTTTCTTAAGGACTTAATCGTTATTTAAGCCCTTAGTAACCCTAATTTATATACCTAATCCCCACTATATATACCCCATTTTGGTAAAGCTCCCAAGGCATGGAGTTTTAGATTAGATCAAGTTTTCTTAGATTAAAATCAACTTTCCTTAGATTAGGAGTAGCTTAGAATAGATTATCTTATAATCTTTCCACAAAATTACACATTAATCTTTCCTTAATTATTGTTCAAGTTTATTATTGAGTACATCAAGTTTATTATTGGGTAATTAGAAAATTATTTGGGTTTATTGGGAGATTCACAGCCTTCCATCAATCATCAAGTACTTCTATTATTCTTTGCATTATTATTTTGGAATCTCCATAGGTATAATTCTCTTAATCCTTGTTTTAATTATTGTTAATCTTTTTTACTTGTTCATCATGTTTTGCCTTGTTAATATGATTGACAACCTTGTTAGTATGTTAAACTTGATAATGAGTGAGTAGTCTCTTAGCTAGGATTAATGGGTAGTTAAGGGAAACAAACATGGGGATTGATTCATGCTTAATCTAATATGTTTTCATAATTAATTTGCATGTTGTATTGTTAACCTATGGACATGTTATGTTTGATGAAATGCTAAGCCTATGAATCCTTGCATTTACCCATCTCTTACCTTTTCAACAAGACTTGTAAGACATAAAAATACTCAAGTCTTGTTAGACTAAGCATAGAAGTGATTAGGAGGAAAGTAAGTCGACTTGTAGGTGTTGTATAATCTAATCGATTTGGCTCCGGGACCCAACTCTTCCTAAGAACCGTAAGATATAAACCAACTCGGTTCCTTTACAACATTGGTTGCTTTCAACCTTGTGAACATGTTTGTATGATCAACTCCAATGAATCCTTTATGACCCCATGATATCCTAGTATTCTTTATTACTTGTCTATACCTTTATTTCCTTTATTGCTTTCATTAGTCTAGAACACAACTACAAACCCAAACAAATCGTGACACTAGCATAAATTAAAATAGATAGACTTTGAACCCAAAGCACACCGTCCCATAGATCGACTTCGACTTACTACTTTGTTTGTTGAGAATTATAAATGTGTTTGATTGGATGTGTGACGACCAACTCATTTTTCCATCACCGTGTGTGGTACCTCGGTGATGACTCGATTTATGACGTGACGGTATTGACCGAACATTTGACACGAGTCCACTGTAGCGGCGTGATGCCATTGGACGAGTCTCGTGGTGAGACGACTCATAAGTAAAGACCCATAAGTACGTTTGCTTCGACTCGATAGACACGAGGCGGAATTGGAATGGTGGACTGAAATTTTCGAAATTAGAAATTTTCAAAAAGATTCATTTGTCGCTTTATGGACGGCTTCCGAAGATAGAGATCTCCGCAAGTCGGTCAGTTGAAAGGGTTGTCTTATGTTTATTTGCAAAAGACGGTTTTGAGTTTGAGTCGGCTCGGACGGTTTTTGAAATTCAAAATTGTATGTTTTGAAAATCGGGTTTGAAATGTTTGAAGAGGTCTCGGGGACAGTGTATGGTCCTCGGGATCTCGAAAGTGTCTCGAGGAAAGGGTGTGTGCATTTCTCGGGTTTTGAAAGAGCCATTATCGGCGCGAAACGGGTTAAAATCCGTGTCTAGACGCGGCGATTATGACGGCGTAAAAACGGTGATTTTGAAATGGTTGTAAAAAAATCGGGTTTGAAAATCGTCATTACGACGGCCTAGAAAGGCGTGTTTAAAATGGTTATAAAAACCGGGTTTGAAAATCGTCATTACGACGGCCTAGAAAGGCGTGTTGAAATGGTTATAAAAACCGAGTTTGAAAATCGTCATTACGACGGCCTAGAAAGGCGTGTTGAAATGGTTATAAAAACCGAGTTTGAAAATCGTCATTACGACGGCCTAGAAAGGCGTGTTGAAATGGTTATAAAAACCGGGTTTGAAAATCGTCAATACGATGGCCTAGAAAGGCGCGTTGAAAAGCGACAGTCGGCGAAAGACCGAGGTTTGAAATGACCATTATAACGGCGCAAAAAGGTGTTTTTGAAAGTTTGAAAATGACACGGAAGGACTTATGATCAAGTAGCACATAAGCACTCACAGTTTCATTATATTACGCATAATGCTGACACGGGTTTTGGCTTAAAGGGTGGGTTACACACCAAGCAATCAAACCCCGATTTGCGAGAGGGATACCAATCCAAACAAAATGTGTAAGGATGGTGCCCTAGCCTCGTGCTCGAAAGTCATGAAAACTCTTTGACGAAACAGAAATGTGTATCGTCAACGGCATGCTTGACTCAATCGGGATTCGAAACGCGGGGATGAGAAAACCCACGCCGACAAGATGAGCCAATTGGTCGAAAAGGGTTAGGTTGTGGGCCCGGACAAGGAACCCGGCCGTGACCGTAATATCAATTAATGCATTCCAACCAAGACCTCGTTCGATCTCACCATCTAGGGATCACAAAGACATAAGTATCCTATTTTTCCCCAGCGGAGTCGCCAATCCGTGGACATGGGCCCACCTGAGCAATGCCCAGCCGATCTGTGGACAATGGCAGCGGTCTTTTTCAAAGCCACGCTCGGCGGCGTAAAAATGGTTTTGACCGTATCGTTTTAGATCGGTCGGTTTCGTCTCGGTAAGGGTCTCGAAACGATTAGAGATGTTTGGAGTCGCCACCAAGCATTTGTGGGATGCCTAGAACCCGTTCGAATCCACTTTATACCTCGGTCAAACGAAGCACAAAGCAGTGTTTGACATAGGTACTAAAGATAAGGAATCGTCCCTCTTTAGCATCCTATCTCTAGAATGACTCTCGTACGCCCTGGATAAGGTCGTCCATTATCCAAAGTTTCTGAGTAAGAGGTGAAGGTACGTATTGGGAAGCCCTTTAATCAAACACCCAATCCCGCCCGCGGTAGCGGCCTCTATTGATCGATCTTGGTTGGTTGAATGCAAAAGTTGATAAGACGGTTTAAAAGCATGAATGCGCATCCAATAATTTAAACCTAACATGTGAGAGCTTTCTAAGTCGGTTGATTAAATCCAAGTATCAAGTATAAGATGTCGAGTTGGATTTATGGTTGATTTGCATGCAAGACGGAAATTAAACATCCATTTACCGTATTAGGTTTATGGTGCATAACGTGATCCATTTGTCTTAGTAAGGCATTTTGCAAATACGATTTTGAACAAGCAGATTAGTCATCTGATCCGTCCTATATCCGGGTTAAACGGAGTCGGGATCGTCCTAGACTAATGCTGGAAGGGAACAGGCCCTGTACCAGGCGGCTACATGAGGCGCGAGCCAGCCGGCGGTGTAAGGGGGCCTCCCCTGGTTTTGAAAATGAGAAATGAAAGGCCTGTTTAGGCGCAGGTCAATCAACGGTTTAAGACGTGTTCTGACCATTTTGAAAAACGTTAAAACGTATTGAAAATGGGTATTTGACCCGATTTGGTTTGAAAAGGGTCATTTAGACCGTATTTGTTGATTTGAAGAACGAGACTCGAATAATCATCATTATTTTGATAATATTCAGTGTCTGGTTCGACTTGACAAACTTAACATGAATAGTTTTGATAATGAATATGAACTAATTGTTTTAAGTTCATGTGAATATAATTAGTCGATACTCATCATCGTACCCGGGTTAAAATCCGGCGTGGTATGTAGAACCAAGGATGACTTTGTGTTGGTGACTAATACATTTATTTGAAAATGTAAAGAAATGAAATAAAAGACTTTAAAATACCTCTTAAATGTTATTAACCAAATATTATCACCGAAACACAGATTAAACCGTCATAGTATTAAGAACCAAGGGTGAAAAATGTTTTATGGTTAAAACTTGCAAAAATGAAATAAAAATAGGTTTGAATTTGAAATGGTAAAAACCGATTACAAATATGAAAATGGATTAAAGGGGAAGAACGAGAACAAACACGGTTGAGTTCTGACCTGGACACCCCATTGAGGCGCGAGCATGCCTGCATACCAAGGGGCTGTTGGGGCTGGTGTCCTCTACAGTTAGTGCAATAACATTTAAATCTCCAAAAGGATCAAAGGGTATACTTTTGTATTATTATCAGTTGGTCCACGTTTATCAATAACGGTTGGCTTGCTAGATAAGTTTGACGTTATTGTCATACAGATGGTGGTGATCAACTGGTCCCTAAAAGTCACACCTATAGGATACGTTTGAGAGATGTGACGGTATGAAAATACAGTCATGTTGATGCCAAAGTTGACTAAGCAGTTAGTCGGAGTCATTGACTAATAATTAGTCAAACGCGATGTTGAGATGATTATTTGATACGGATTAAATAATAATGGCTAAAACGAATTAAGCGGTTAATTCGTAAATTAAATATAAACAATTATATTTAATTGATGTATATTGAATTAATTATACAATATTATCTTTGTCGGACATGTATTAATATTTCAACTAATCCGTGTTATTAGTTGATGTTTTAATAACCGATAACCGATGACGATTTATAATAAAAGCGTGTCATATACATTTAGCATTTTTCGAGCCGGACCACGAGGTAAAATTAAGAGGAAGTGGAAGCCCACTTCCCCATGCAAACCCACGGTTGGCCGAAACACACAAAAGGAGAGCTCCTCTCCTTTGTGACCTAGACAATTCATTTTGCACACAAAACTAGGGTTTTGGAAAAATTTCCTCTGAAACCTAGATCTCACATCTCGTAAAACTCACAACAAAATTCTCTCAATATTGCAAGGCAATTAGAGAATACATTCTAGCACAAGGGCATATTCTCAGACGGTCTTGGGTGCAACAATTAGGAGGAAATCTACGTTGATTTCTGTTCATTTTTCCGAATTGCACTAGGACCCGAGGTTGATTCTTTACCTTTTTCTCTTGTATTTTAGTTTTATGACAATAATCACATGCTAAATCTACGTTATAGTCCTAAAATTTAAGGGAATTTTACGGATATTTCCCTACAAGTGGTATCAGAGCGAGGCCACGTATATTTTTCAATGTGATTTTCTATAAAACGATTTGAAACGATTGCTTTTGTCTCGAAAAACGTGCGGCCTCATGTGTTACACGGCTGTTTTGTGTTTGTTTTCGATTTGGTTTTTGCATATTGTTATTTTAAACGATAATCATAACAATATGTTCATGTATTTTCAATTGTTGATTTGATTTTATACGAATTAGATCAAAATTGCCTTTGATTTTGCTTTGTCAAAATGTTTTCACGAGGGTTTTAAGTTTTCAGATATGTTTTGTTCTCGATCGAGCATGTTTCTACTCGATCGAGAGGTTTTCTGTCTTGTTTTACTCGATCGAGTCCTTGCAGTACTCGATCGACCACTTTAAAACCCCGATCGCTCGATCGAGACCTCCTTGTACTCGATCGAACAGTCTTCTTGATATAAGTCCTCGATCGACCTCGAGTTGATCGATCGAGCACTTTCTCTTTGGCAATCCTCTCGATCGACTTGCGATTTGATCGATCGAGCCCTTTTGTTTTGGCGTGAAAATTTAATTTTTTTTTTTGTTGTTTAAATTTTCTTTTGGCCATAAATCGTACTTTATACGGATATTGTACGCTCATTGATTGTGAAACGGTTCACACACGTACCATTTAGCTTATTTTAAAGCAATTTAAAGTAATGGATTATCATGGATTAAAATTAAGTTGATATAACCGGTTTTGTCACATAATTTTAATCGTTAAAAGGTGGTTTGGATAAATTTAACATAATTACGGAATTATGTCACGAATAAATTTGTTTTAGTTGATGCATTTTATTTATCGTTATTGTTGAATGCCTTGAATGCTTTTAATTACGTATTTAATTTTTACAATCGGTTGTAACTTAGTGTGGCCTTAGTAGAACGTGTTACCGTAATGATGGAACACGGTCTTGGTTGTATTTTGAGATCTCGCATCTCCGTTTTGGTTTTTCCTTGTAATTACAGTTTTTTATTATTTAGAATGTAAATAGGTTTATATTTTGTAATATTTAAATTGTAATTTTGAGAAGACCAAAGATGGAGAACGGATGCTCACTCCCACTGCATGAAAAAAGATGGAACATCAAGACAAGCTTCTCGAGTCCCCAACGGTGGATTCCAAAGTTGTATTATGTCCTTTTTACTAGGATAGGCCACACTAGGAATTTTTATTTACGTTTTGCATTCTTTTATTTATTTTATCATAACGATAGATTGCATCATATTCCGCCTAAAACCAAACCACCTAATAATTGCATGAAAACTGACTCATATAGAGGTCACGCGTTAGTTTTCTTTGATATACAGATATCACACGTTTTAATTAAGCCATCACCTAAGTCAATTCATTCAAGCAATGCTAGTTTTTCGTTCACTTAAAATGAATTAATACTAAGTTGATGGGATCTTCCTCGTATAAACAAAAATTGAGAACAGTCTTTATAGGTCAAACTCCAATGAATCCCTTCTTCGTCGGTAGGCATAATATGACCCCTTCTACGTCGGGTAAGTTGGAACTGATTGACTTATTTTATCTCAACACTATGGTCACTCGTAGGATCCTGTGATTATGGTGGACTATAGATAGGATTTACGGAAATCTATCGACCAAGAGTTCTAACGTTAGAACTAGCTAAACAGTTGGCTTATCAATTTACGGAAATTGAGTCTTGGGATCACTTGTATTATTCTTGAGGGAGATCAATTATGCAAGTGCAATGAGTCTACACGATTAAAATGAATTTTAATAGACTTAAATCACCTCGATGAGTTGCTTATTTCGTTTTGTTTTTCCTTTCTTTTTCAGTGTAGATCAGATGAATCAGTCAACTCGACTGAAGAATGATGGATCAAACTTCGCAGACTGGGAGGCGGCATTACGGAATGCTGCCGCAGCTGACAGGAAGCTCAAATTTCTGACAGAGCCCATCCCGTCAAACCCAGGTCCCACGGCTGGAGCTAACGAGATCGCCAAGTATAACGATTTCGTCATGGAAGCGGGTGCGATTAAAAACGTACTCATTTTTGCAATGGAATCCAATTTGCAAAAACGCTTCATAGCCCAAGGTGCAAACAAGATTTTCACCACGCTCACCAAGGAATTCTCGAAAGCACCTAGAATCGTGACCTATGAGCATACCACTCGCTTCTTTGATGCGAGACTCCAGAAGGGCCAACCGGTTAGCCCACACATTCTCAGCATGATTGAGAATGTCGAGAGACTGGAGGCGCTTGATTGTAAAATCAGCGAGAACATCGTGATTGACCGCATGCTTCATTCACTCCACGATGGTTTTGCGCTCTTTAGAGCGAATTACTATATGAATGATTTGAAGAAAAGTCCTCATGAACTACACTCCCTACTCGTACAGACCGAGAAGGATATGAAGTTCAGTGGGAGCTTGAAACAGGATGTTCTCGTTGTGTCAAACAAGGGCAAGGGTAAGGGCAAAGCTCAGGCAGACCTAGCGGTAGGTAAGCCGAAGTTTAAGAAGTCGGGATCAGGTAAGAGTGGGCCTGGTGAGGCAAGTAACTCATCAGGCGCGACAAAGAGCAAAACCGAAAACATGGAATGCCATCACTGCCACAAGACTGGGCATTGGAGGCGCACATGTCCTGTTTATCATGAGGACATAAAAGCAGGTCGCGTTAAACCTGTTGGTATGTCTTCTTTCTCTTCTACTTTTATTCATATGATTGAGATTAACCACGCAAGTTACGGAACTTGGGTACTAGATACTGGTTGTGGTTCTCATCTATGTAATCATGTGCAGGGGCTCCGAAACATCGAACCCCTCGTAAAGGGTGAGGTGGACCTGCGTGTCGGGAATGGAGCACGAGTGGCTGCCGTCTCGAGGGGAACATACGTGATCCAGCTTCCTAGCGGATTTGAGTTATTTTTATATAACTGCTATTATGTACCCAGTCTTTCTAAAAACATTATTTCGGTTTACGCACTTGACAAACTTGGTTTTTCATTTGTAATAGAGAATAATTCTTGCATTTTCTCATTACACGATATGATTTATGGCAAGGCGGTCTCCATGAACGGAATTTATGTTTTAGATCGGACCACCGAAATATTACACGTAATGAATAAAAAGTTAAAGGTTGGTGACAAAGATCAAATGTATCTATGGCAATCGCTGTATGGGACACATTAATGAGAAACGCGTAAAACAAACTCATAAAGAATGGAGCTATTTCACCTTTGATTTTCAATCATTTGGCACGTGTGAATCATGTCTCATTGGTAAGATGACTCGAATTTCCTTCAAAGGTGTTGGAATGCGCGTTGTCGACCTATTAGGACTCATACATACGGATGTGTGTGGACCTATGTCAATCACCGCACGAGAAGGGTATAGGTATTTCATCACTTTCACGGACGATTTAAGTAGATATGGCTATGTCTACTTAATGAAGCACAAAAGTGAATCCTTTGAGAAATTCAAGGAATACCAGAATCGGTCAGAACCTCTTGGGTAGAAAGATTAAAACACTGCGATCGGACCGTGGTGGCGAGTATCTTTCTCACGAGTTTGATCAACACCTCAAAGACTGTGGATTGCCTTACGCTTAACTCCACCAGAACACCTCGGTTGAATGGTGTGTCCGAACGGAGAAATCGAACACTACTTGATATGGTTCGATCCATGATGAGTCACACCGTCTTTGCCGACTCATTGTGGGGTTATGCTCTTCATCAGCTGCTCTAATACTTAAATCAAGTCCGTCTAAAGCTCATGACAAGACTCCATATGAACTATGGAAGGGAACGGTCCCTAACTTGTCCTTTATACGGGTTTGGGGCTGCGAGGCTTATGTCAAGTGGAGACACGAAGATAAGCTCGGCCCGCGATCGGTGAAGACATACTTTATAGGTTATCCTAAAGGAACACTTGGTCATTACTTTTATTCGCCAACCGAACAACGTGTTTTTGTTGCGGCTAGTGCGACATTCTTAGAGAAGGAATTTCTCGAGAATGCAATGAGTGATAGAACCTTCGAGCTGTCGGAGGTTCCAGAACCAAATACCGAGCAACCATTGGAGGAACCAATTCCTTCAATCCCGGCTGCGGTGGATATTCCTGACGAACCTAGGAGGTCGGGAAGAGTCTCTATTCCTCCGGACAGATACATTGGTATGGTCGAGGAACATGACATAGATGACATTCTACTCTTAACGAGTAGTGAACCCGCAACCTATAAAGGTGCCATGACTAGTTCTGACTCAAAGCTATGGCTTGAGGCCATGCAATCCGAGATGGACTCCATGTATGAGAACAACGTATGGGATCTTGTTGACTTACCTGCTAAGGTTCGTCCCCTTCAATGCAAATGGCTTTACAAGATAAAGCATTCTGTGGAAGGTCAACAAGATATCTATAAAGCACGACTAGTTGCTAAAGGTTTCACCCAAGTGCCAGGCTTGCACTACGATGAAATTTTTGCACCCGTAGTCATGCTGCGTTCCATTCGGATTATCTTAGCGATTGCCGCTTTTCATGACTATGAAATTTGGCAGATGGATGTGAAAACCGCCTTCTTAAACGTTTTTTTAGAGGAAGAGTTGTACATGGTACAACCCGAAGGTTTCATCGATCCAGAACATCCTAAGAAAGTGTGCAAGCTTAAGCGTTCCATTTATGGACTTAAGCAAGCTTCAAGGAGTTGGAATCATCGTTTCGACCAAGTGATAAAAGAAAATGGATTTACTCGATCGGTCGAGGAACCATGTCTATATATCAAGTCGAGTGGGAGCAAGATTGTCTTCCTAATATTGTATGTCGATGACATATTCCTGATTGGGAATGACATACCTCTCTTAACTTCGGTAAAAGTATGGTTGAAGAACCATTTCCAGATGAAAGATCTGGGTGAGGCACAAAGAATTTTGGGCATCCGTATCTATCGAGATAGATCACGTCGGATGTTATCTCTCGGTCGAGTCTTACATAGACAAGATCCTAGAGAGATTCAGCATGACTAACTCCAAAATGGGGTTTCTTCCTATGGCTCCAGGGGTGCATTTGAGCAAGTCCCAGGCACCAGAGACACCGGATGAGAAAGAGCGCATGACACGGATTCCTTATGCCTCGGCTATAGGATCAATCATGTATGCCATGATATGCACACGTCCGGACGTGGTATATGCATTGAGTATGACAAGTCGATTCCAACAAAGATCCAGGTGAATCACATTGGATGGCTATCAAGAACATTCTTAAGTACCTACGGAGGACTAAAGATTGGGCATTGACTTATGGAGGCGAACAAAAGCTATGCGCAACCTTCTGTGATGCTAGCTTCCAAACGGATCGAGATGACTCAAAATCTCGGTCTGATTCGTTTTTACTCTTAATGGCGCCGCAGATCACCGAAAGAGTTCCAAACAAAGTGTTACAAAGAGATTCTACGACCGAGTCCGAGTACTATGTCGCGTCGAAGGCCTGAAAGGAAGCGATATGGATGCGTCAATTCTTACAAGGACTATCTGTAGTGCCTAGTTCGAATGACCCGATCACCATCTATTGCGACAATAGAGGTGCCATCTTCCAAGCTAAGGAGCCAAAGTCTAGCAACAAGTCTAGACATGTACAACGGAAAGCTTATCTAATCCGAGATTACGTGGAGCAAAAGGAAGTAGTGATAGAAAAGATTGCTACAGATGATAACATAGCAGATCCTCTCACTAAACAATTACGACAAAATAAGCATGAAGGGCATGTTAATTCCATGGGAATTAAACGTGTCCCTGAGTTGTAGTACTCTTTTATGGATTTGATTCATTCCTTTTGTACTCTATACGACATCATCGTTTTGATATTTATATATTTTGTTTTTCATGTGGATTTGTACGACATTTTTGAACACCACAAAGTGAACTGAACAAACATTATATTTTGGTCCTTAATTGCCCACGTGAGCTGATAACTCAGGCAATTATTTTGTGACGTTGGTTGATGGTGGGTTCAACGAGCCATAAGTCAAACGTTTGACTGACCAAT
This sequence comes from Silene latifolia, assembly GCF_048544455.1. Classification (NCBI taxonomy): domain Eukaryota; kingdom Viridiplantae; phylum Streptophyta; class Magnoliopsida; order Caryophyllales; family Caryophyllaceae; genus Silene; species Silene latifolia. The sequence continues at coordinate 110,775,491 of NC_133531.1, forward strand.
CACAGAGGCGAGTTATACGGATATCTCGTAGGACACAATTGTGACATCGACGTGGAGTCCTAAATGTTTTATAACATTCGATGCCCGGTCGTGGATAGGACTTCCATGGTGATCCAAAGAGTCGATTCTTTTGACTATCGACTGTCTCTTGAGACTAAGGCAGATTTTGGGTGACATTGGTTTCTTTCTCACGGTCATCCGTAACAGGGGGCCAAGTAGATTTTTTTCTGGGTCATTTCATGCTGTGCTTAGATCGGAAGGAGTCGAGTTGAAGGAAATATTCAGCCTTTATCGGTACTCGATATTTCTCGGGGCCACTCGAGGAGTCAGAATCGAAATGCATGGCCATGCTCGAATACGAATTCGTTTTATCAGTTGAGTTACTCTCTAGTCGGGAAAACCACTCTTGATACAGATCGATTGTAAAATACGACCTTTGCGGATCCGGATCTGCAAATTGTTTTACATTGAGTGGGAGAAATTTTAAATGAATATGAGAATCGGTTATCGCACATACACTTGTACGGACAAGTGGGAGTTTATTGGAGCTTGTGTCCTCCAGTGAGTGCGGATAACGTCATTGCACGTACACTTGTACGGACAAGTGGGAGCTTGTTGGGGCTGGTGTCCTCTACAGTTAGTGCAATAACATTTAAATCTCCAAAAGGATCAAAGGGTATACTTTTGTATTATTATCAGTTGGTCCACGTTTATCAATAACGGTTGGCTTGCTAGATAAGTTTGACGTTATTGTCATACAGATGGCGGTGATCAACTGGTCCCTAAAAGTCACACCTATAGGATACGTTTGAGAGATGTGACGGTATGAAAATACAGTCATGTTGATGCCAAAGTTGACGAAGCAGTTAGTCGGAGTCATTGACTAATAATTAGTCAAACGCGATGTTGAGATGATTATTTGATACGGATTAAATAATAATGGCTAAAACGAATTAAGCGGTTAATTCGTAAATTAAATATAAACAATTATATTTAATTGATGTATATTGAATTAATTATACAATATTGTCTTTGTCGGACATGTATTAATATTTCAACTAATCCGTGTTATTAGTTGATGTTTTAATAACCGATAACCGATGACGATTTATAATAAAAGCGTGTTATATACATTTAGCATTTTTCGAGCCGGACTACGAGGTAAAATTAAGAGGAAGTGGAAGCCCACTTCCCCATGCAAACCCACGGTTGGCCGAAACACACAAAAGGAGAGCTCCTCTCCTTTGTGACCTAGACAATTCATTTTGCACACAAAACTAGGGTTTGGGAAAAATTTCCTCTGAAACCTAGATCTCACATCTCGTAAAACTCACAACAAAATTCTCTCAATATAACAAGGCAATTAGAGAATACATTCTAGCACAAGGGCATATTCTCAGACGGTCTTGGGTGCAACAATTAGGAGGAAATCTACGTTGATTTCTGTTCATTTTGCCGAATTGCACTAGGACCCGAGGTTGATTCTTTACCTTTATCGTTTCTCTTGTATTTTAGTTTTATGACAATAATCACATGCTAAATCTACGTTATAGTCCTAAAATTTAAGGGAATTTTACGGATATTTCCCTACAGGGGCTATTGTCTCAGGCCAAAACTCAGTTTTGGCTCGTTTATCCCATATTTTGGACCATGTTATGCATGATTTATCATGTTATAGTCATAAAACAAATAAAGACATGATAAAAGAAGGATTTTTACACCCTCATACTTACATGTTTGGTTATGGCGAGAAACCGACGTATGTGTAACAACTTGTTTGGTCGGAAAAGACTCGGTTTAAAACCGTTTTGGTAAGTAAAAAGAGGGTTTTGTTAACTTTAGTGATGGTGTAGTGGTCGAAGTGGTCGGTCAAGTGATTTAATGCACGATGACGGTACCAAACAATGTGTAAGGCTTGTATTTACGATCGGTAGGTCGTAAATACGCGTCGGATTGTGACTTAAGAAGTTGAGTCGAGAATTTTAAGGGAGAAAAGAGGGGGCGGACACTCGCGTAACTCTCAAATAGTTGCATTTGAGGGGTATTTATAGGAAAATGAGTGGTTGTGTGAGTTTTGAGCGACGTGGCCACCTGGGCTGCTCAAAGAGGCGCGAGCCACGTCGCGGGTCTTCGAGTTGTCCTGTCACTTTCACACATGTGCAATCATGATTTGTTTTATCCTAGGTTTTGGATGAACATGTTTGGTACTTGACTATGTAAGATTCCGGAAAACCTTAACATAGAAGCTTTGAAAAGGTTTGTTTTTTGTGGTTGACTCGGTTTGAGTCGTTGTTGGAGTCGGGATTTGAATTTTTGAGTCGGTTTTTGGTCCGGTGTCGGTTTTGACTCTAGTTAGTGTCATTGGTACCCCGTCGTCATGCATTTAACACTCCAGGTACTTTTGAAAAGTTTTGAAATGTTTTATTTTCGAAATCGTTTTAAGTTTTCCGACGTAAAGTTGTACACGAACTGTCGATTAAACGTCACGATTCCAAAGCTTGTTATAGTCCGATAATCATCGGGTGTTTGTTGGAGTCTCAGCAGATACTGGGTATCTACACGATGTCTGTCGACGGGACGTGAACGCTCTGCAGTTGGATGGCGTGAGTATCTTTTACTCACTTTCCTTTGTCTGTTTACTCATCACTTCTCTTAGAAACGATCATAAGAATGACCTCTTTTTTGCTTTGTCTTAGTGGGTTCCTAGGCCTTGGGTGGACTACGATGACGTCCCTCCTTTTGTGGCCGAGGTCCTTCGACCTAGGAGCTCGAGCCGGTTGCTGCTGATGACGTCGATGGGTCCAGTGTGGTACTTGGGCGAGCGTTTGACTCGCTAGTGCTCTCGAGATGTCTTCACGGTCCCCATCGATCCTCCTCAGACAATGTTTAGGGAGCCTTCCGACGCTAAGAGGGAGGCTGACCTGGCACGCGTCGGCGGTGACGCTCTCCTTCTTCCTGATGAGGACTACACTGCGTTCACCCACCAGAGGTTGGCGTACTGGCCGGTTGTGGTAAGTGCTTCGCTTTTCTTTACGTGTTGACTTGAAAACATGATGAATGATCATTGATTACTCAGACCATTTGGATTTTGCAGGAGGTTGAGGCAGCGGGCGTCGAGCCCCCAGTGTACCCCGAGACCCTCGAGTACTCTGATGCGGCGGGGATGACGACGATCTCCGAGCTTCGCGACTTTGGCGAGGCGGTGAGAGATGCTGGCCTGGACAAGTGGCAGCATCTGATTCGGAGGGTAAGTTCCCCAACTCAATTAGCTTTCATATAAGAATACATTTGCTCAATTTTGTCCAATCATTAAGAATCCTTGTTTGAAATGCAGGTGGCGCCATCTTGGTTCGTGGCTTTGTGGAGGGTAGCCAAATGGCTACGGGCTACTGCCGTCCAGACACTTGCTGGTGGTCGAGGACGTCAGGTATGAACCTTTCGTTTACTTCATTTTTGAATTTTCTAACTTTTGCATTTGAAATGATTGACATGAGCCATTTCTTTGTCATTTGCAGAGGGAGCGCGACCTGGAGCGTGAGCCTGTGCAGTCCTGGGAGGAGACAGCTTGCCTGTTGAGGGAGCTAGAGGTCCGCGACGCCGAAATTGCTGCTCTCGAGGCGAGAGTTACTGAGCTAGGCGGCGACCAGTAGTAGTTGCTCTTGTTTTTTTGTTGCTTTTGTTGGCTGTATCGCACACACTTTTGTACATTTTAGGACTTTTATTTTGGACTTTCAAACTTTGTTTCGGGCACGAGCCCCGTACATATGTCCTTTTGATTGTATATACGACGGCCTGAGTGCCTTTGATGTTGGGTTGTCTTGTTTGTACCTGCAGGTTAGTTTTGAACAGGTTTGGTAGATGACGGTTTATGCCGTCATGCTGCCGAAATTTACATAGAAATGCACATAAAACACATATTTGTACACATGGCCTAAATTAGCGCAAGACAAAGAAAAAGTTCGAAAAATGCAAAAAAAAATTGCCAAAAATGACCGGACGGTAGGGAGGCCTACCCCCTACAAAAAAATAGAAACGTATAAGTTTGAAATGAAATGTGAAACGGGAGTGAAATGATTCCCCCAAAAAGAAAAAATAAAAAAGAAATGGGTAAGTTTGAAATAAATGGGTGAAATGATTCCCCCAAAAGAAAAAATAAAAAGAAATGGGTAAGTGTGAAATAAATGGGTGAAATGATTCCCCAAAATAAAAAATAAAAAGAAATGGGTAAGTGTGCTTTGTTTGACGAAAATGCCGACTTCGCCTCGAAAAGCGTGTCCGTAAGATTAGGAAACTCGAAATATGGTAATTCGACGGAATTACCAAAAATAATAACCTATACGAATAGGAAATTATGTTTAAGGAATTAGGAAAGATCCAACGCGGAAAATCACTGAAATCTCTCTGAGGAAGAGGCGCAGCATGAGCTGCGGCACTTCGAAGAGGTGCAGCAAGTGCTGCGCCATTTCCCCACTGTGTCGGTTCTGACAGATTTTAGGAAACAACTTTTAGTATAAATACAGACGTCGATGGAGGTTTTATTCACATAATTCTTCCGTCTTGCTTCCGTTTACTACATAAAACTCTCTAATTAATCACACAACATGGATACTTTAGAAATCCGTCTTAAATAATGGACAAATGAATTTACAAATGTGGAGAAACATGATATGGGTGCCTACAACTTTGGATCGATTTTGAGCTTGAAATTGGTTAAGGTTGTGAAATCGTTCTTGGATGCTTGTCTTGAGTATTGGGACCTAACTTCCATGTGTTTGCCTTCCCTGGAGGCGATATCTGTCCTTTTCCCAAAGAAATTGCTGTAATTGGTGGATGGGACCCAGAACATATGCCTTTTATACCTTCTACTTCTCAAGGGTATAAAAACAAGTTTAGGGATTTGCTTGGATTGACAAGAGCCGAGGTTGACCGTCTTATGACCTCAAAAGGAGTCTGAATGCTTGATTTCATCGATCGATTCATAAACAAGGTAGACTCTTCTATCTCCTATATTGCGAGGCATAGGGCATTCGGATTTTGCCTATTGCATGGTTATGTCCTCCAATGGCATGTTGATGAGGAGATGAGAGGTGATCCTCGCTATTTGAGCTTGGTTGAGCAAATGGAGCTGCGCAGGAGCCCAGCTTGCCTATGCTTAGGAGAGATCCTATTGGGATTGGATAACAGGAAAGCCAACCGCGACCTTCCTTATTTAGGAAGTCACATCATTTTGCAGGTAAAAAGAATACAACCTTTTTTTCGTTCTTTTTTGTTTTTTTTTGTTTTTTTTTTTTGGTTGGGTATTAATTCCTGTTTTGGTAGGTCTGGCTTATGGAGCGTCTGCGATTGATCGAGCCCCCAGTTAATGTTCCTACGTACCATGCCAACTCGATTGCAATGAGGACCAGCCTTTATATGGTGGACTTCACTCGGGTTTGCAACTATTGGGAGAACAAGTTGAAGAATGAGGATGGTCCCCGGATCAGATGGATTGTACCATGGTGGCATCTCAAGTCTGTTACTGGAGTATCGTCTTTAGATCCTACTCGATCGGTGCGCATTTCTGGCTTGAAATTCATGATATGCATCTTCCCAGAGAGATTGATAAGGCAGGTTGGCTTAAAACAGATGATTACTAAGCTCGATACTGTTCCTCAAACTGTCGTGGCTCTTACTACCGAGAGTCGTAGAGAGTGGGCCCTCAAATGGGCTCAGAGAAACATGTGGTTCCTAAATTCTTCGGTTAGCGCATTATGGGTATCGGATTCCTACTTGCAGTGGAGAAAGGCTACTACCCCTGAGGAGCGCGAGAAGCCAAGGAAGCGTGAGCATGTTGATTACAAGATTCGTGATGTAGCGAAGGAGAAAGAGAAGTATTTGGCCGAGGGAGGGGAAGAAGCCGGATTCCGAGTTGTTCATCCATCGAAGACTTCTCCCGTCGTCGAAAAGGTGGTTGATAAAAATGGTAAGGCTAGACCGCGAGAGAGACCGTTGGTGATTAGGTCTGAGATAGCGCAGATAGCGCATTATGAATGGAACATAGATGGCTTTACAGATAAACAAATTTATAATCAAATCCACAGGATTATGATGTATACTACTATGTGCAAAATTGCTGGGAATAGCGATGTTGTTGTTGCCAAGATGATTACTGCAGGATTTACTGGCCAATTGAAAGGTTGGTGGGACAATTGTTTGTCTCAAGAAGCTCGGACTATGATTATTGATACTAAAATTGATATGCTTGATGGTATAAAGAAGGAAAATGCTGTGTATACCCCTGTAGTCAACATAGTTGAACACTTTACAGGGAGATATTCTGATAATAATGAGAATATTAGGACCCTATTACAGAATTTAAGATGTAAAACTCTTACAGATTTTAGGTGGTATAAAGATACCTTCCTTAGTAGAGTTATGGAATTACCAGAAGCCTCCAGTGAACACTGGAAGTCTAAGTTTGTGGATAGTTTACCTTATCTTTTGCTGAGAGGGTTAGGAATAACCTTAGAAATGGGTATACCTCTATTCCTTATGATAGCTATACATATGGTAGTATCATAGAAACTTGTATTCAGGAAGGTTTGAACCTTTGCAATAAGCTCAAATTAAGTCAGCAATTAAAGAGACAGAATTTACTGGAAAAGAATCAATTAGGTGAATTTTGTAACCAGTTTGGATTGGATGTCCCTAATCATCCTAAAAAGAAAAAGTATAAGCAAAGTTATGATAAAAACTTTGAGGAAAAACCTTATTATAAAAGGAGGAAGAAAAGGTTTTCTAAAGTAAAATACGAGAAAAAAGCTGAAAGGAAAGCCTTAAGGAGGTCTAGTAAGAAGGCCCAGAAGTATGAAAAACCAATGGTGTGTTATAAATGTAATAAAGTTGGTCATATTGCAAGAAATTGTTGGACTAAGAATAAGATTTCTAGTCTGGATATTGATGATAGCCTTAAGGATAAGTTATATAAGATATTATTGGTTTCAGATAATGAATTGGAAACTTCTGATTCCAGTACTGATGAAGGAATTAAAGTCATGGATAATGATTCCTATTTATCTGAATCATCCGAATCTTCCAGTTCAGAATGTGAACCCTGTTCTAATAATAAACCTTGTATAAGAGAAGAAAATGATTTTTATAATTTAGTATCTCAATTTGAGGATAATAGAATAAATGTTATTAAAGCTCAAGATTGGGTTAAGGTCCTTCAAAGTATTAAAGACCCTGAGGCAAGATCAAAATTGATTGATATAATGGATAAAGAACCCAGTAGTTCTGGAACTCAAGCTTCTTGGTTAAGAAACCAAGTGAAGAATGAGCCCTACACAAAAGCTTTTAAAGCAAAGGAAGACTAATGCTCAACCTACTTCTTTAAAAGATGTTTTTATAGAAATAGAAACCCTTAAGGAAGAAATTAAGATTATGAAAGAACAAACTAAGCAGCAAGATATTAGGATATCTAATTTGGAAATGTTACAAATCCTTGGTAATGATACTAAGGAAGCAGATGATAATTCTGTTCCAGAGAATATGGATGGTAGTAAGACTAAACACTTTATACAATCTGAAGGAATGGTTCAGAAAAAAGAACCAGAAAAGCAAATTATTGCTTTAGATAATGGGAATGAATTTTTACATAATATAGTCTGTTATAAGCCAGAAATGGTATATTAAAGTCAACTTAAAGGTTGGTAATTATTTTGTAAATGATCTTATTGCTCTTGTTGATAGTGGAGCTGACTTGAACGTGATTCAAGAAGGAATGATACCTACTACTTATTTTCAGAAAACCTCTCATACTCTTTCTCATGCAGGAGGAGAAAAACTCAATATTGAGTTCAAAATTTCAAAAGCTTATATTTGCGTAAATGGTAAATGTGTTTCTTCATCTTTTCTTTAAGTCAAGGATAGATTGACTACTCCAATCATATTGGGAACCCCTTTTATTAACCAAATTTATCCTATCACTTATATTGACAAAGAAAAGATTATTGCTACGTATAGACATGAACCTATTATCCTAAGGTTTGTCACCAAACCCATTACAAAAATTTTACATCATGTCTATGATCATCTTGTAAATAAGGAAAAACAATTAAATTTTTTAAAACAAGAAGTTTCTATACTAACTCTTGATGAAAAATTGCAGAATCCGAAGTTACAAAATAAGATTACTCTTTTGAGTAATAATTTTGCTACTTCTATATGTGGTGATCACCCCTCTGCGTTTTGGGATAGAAAGAAACATGTTGTTACTCTTCCTTATGAGGATAACTTCGATGAAAGGAATATTCCGACCAAGGCAAGACCTTGTCAAATGAACTCTGAGTATTTGACCCTGTGCCAAAAAGAAATAGCAACTTTATTAGAGAAGAAGTTAATTACAGCTTCTAAATCTCCATGGTCATGTAATGCGTTCTATGTTAATAAACATACTGAACAGGAAAGAGGAGTTCCCAGACTTGTTATTAATTATAAACCTTTAAATAAAATTTTAAAATGGATCAGATACCCTATTCCCAATAAAAAGGACCTTTTAGATAGGTTATATGACTCTGTTATATTTTCTAAATTTGATTTGAAATCTGGATATTGGCAAATTCAGATTCATCCTGATGACAGGTATAAGACCACTTTTAATGTTCCTTTTGGGCAATACGAATGGAATGTTATGCCATTTGGATTAAAGAATGCCCCTTCTGAATTTCAAAAGATTATGAATGAAATTTTCAATGACTATACTGATTTTATCATTGTATATATTGATGATATTTTAGTATTTTCAAAAACTATTGAAATGCATTTTAAGCATTTGGGTATTTTCCAAAAAATTATTATTAAAAATGGTTTAGTAATCTCTAAACCTAAAATGATGCTTTTCCAAACCAAGGTAAGATTTCTTGGTCATAACATTGAAAAAGGTAGTATTATTCCTATTAATAGAAGCATTGAGTTTGGTTCTAAATTTCCTGATGAGATTACTGATAAAACTCAGTTGCAAAGATTTTTAGGAAGTCTTAATTATATTTCCCCTTATTACAAGAATATTGCGGAAGACACAGCTGTCTTATATGACAGATTGAAGAAAAATGCAGTCCCTTGGACTGATGAGCATACTAATGCTGTTAGAAAAATTAAAGCTAAGATTATATCTTTACCTTGTTTGTCTCTTGCAAATCCCTATTGGGAAAAAATTATTGAAACGGATGCATCTGACAAGGGATATGGTGGGATTTTGAAACGGATTGATCCTACTACTAAACAGGAATTACTTGTTAGATTTTATTCTGGGAAATGGAATAAAGCTCAGTCTAATTATGCTACTATAGCTAAAGAAGTTTTAGCTATTGTTAAATGTGTTTTAAAATTTCAGGGCGACTTATATAATAAGCCTTTTATTGTTAAAACTGATTGTAAAGCTGCTAAATACATGTTTACTAAAGATTATAAACATGATGTTTCTAAGCAAATGTTTGCTAGGTGGCAATCTCATTTAGCCCCGTTTGACTTTCAAATTGTTTATAAAAAAGGTGAAGATAATCACTTTCCTGATTTTTAACCAGAGAATATTTATAATATAGGTCATTTTATGCAGATGATTTCTGGCTATCAAGGACCTTCCTCTTATAGAGGAAGAGGAAGAGGCAATTCCTCTAGAGGAAGAGGACGAGGAAATATCCTTGTTCAGCATGGCAATAAAGTTCTTACTATAATGAAGACTGATAATACTAGTTCTGAAATTCAACAGACTTCGGTTAAACCTGAATCTTCATATTCAGCAGCAATACAAACTAATACGAAAAAAGAAGATGAGATGCTGCTTAATAATAATGAAGAAAGAGTTATACTCTTGCTTAATAAAGGTGATGAAAAATGGGAAAATGATCCCTGGTATCTTCATAAGAGGTATCTGGGAGGATTGGGTTATACCCAAGAAACTTATAAACCTAGACTCTTCTATGAAGAGATTCTCAAGGCCAATGGCTGCACAATTCAACATTTTATGCACAATTCAAATAAAGAGACTTATAAGTTCTCTAAAATAATTATTGGGAATATATTTTCCATAACTGATCGGGGTATATCTCCATTTGCTGAACGATCACTTATACTAAAGAATGTTCAGATGAAATATAATTATTGGGATTATATCCAAGCGTTTAATAAAACGTTTTTCTATGAAAATGATTATTTGAGCCATACATGGTTCATTAAACTAATGGTTTATAACCATGATTTACCAAATTGGTTTATTGAATGGTGGAATTTTTATGGGGCTAACCCAAAAATTTTACCAGAATTATTTAAAGATTTATTTATTCAATGGCAAGAGCTTAAGCCTGCCACTCAGGATAATATACCTGAAAATTTACATTTTTTCATGGACTTTTCCATACCATGGATTTGGAGAGCTTCTCCAGTAACGGGTTATACCCGAGAAATGTTGTGTCTCAAATATCGATCCTATTCAAAGTTTTGGGACAAAATGCTTGAAAAAGACGAGGAGGGTGAATTCCTTTCTGCTCCTACAATTAAATTACTCAAGGAAAAAAATTACATATTTTCTTGATAAAAAAGAACAAGCTGAGGAACAAGCTGCAAGGAAACAGAGGCATAAAGAAATTGAGGCTACTTTGAGTCTATGGGCTAATGATTCCTCGAACCTTCAAGGTCTTACTGATGAAGAAATTACGGAGGCTTATCAAAAAGCCTTATGGGAAACCCTACAAAAGAAGAAAAATACTGATAAGGTATCTACATCTACATCCGATGTCGATGTCTCAATAAAGGGATCTAAATCTGATTCATCAATGACGTCACTGCATAGTCAGTCTTCTTTCAGTATTCTAATGCAAGACTCTCAAGATCCTTGTGAAAATTTTATTTTAAATCCGAAAGAAATAATTCCGGATGATGGGAAAAAGAAGAAGGGAAAGGACAAATGTCTATTCTAACTTTAATTTGGAATTGACATAAGTGTCTAGGTGTCCAGGACAGCTGTCTGTCTTTTGTTCTTGATTAAAGTTACTTTTGTAAAAGCATTTATAATGCTTAATCATGTTGTCTGTAATGACGTAAGTGCTTACGTCTTGTTATTTGTCTTTCTTTATCCCTCTGCTTATAAATAGAGGGCCTGTATCTTTTCTGAGGGCACCAAGCTTTCTAACGCCTTCTCTCTCTCTGTAAAACTCTCTTTTAAAAAAATCAATAAATAAATCAAGCGTTCTTCTTCTGATCACGACTTAAGTTTGTAAGAATTTTCTTTGTTTTTCTTTTTTGTTTATTCAGAGTTTAGATTAAGGATGAGCCTTATAGGCTAATCCTCTGTATTACACTATGACTATCTGAACTAATAATTATTTAGACTCCATGATTCTTATACTGGGTGCGGTGCTGGTGCTTTTATACCTTGGCCTGTTTTCTTTTGGAGATAAGTTTAAACTTGGGTTATTATTAAGATTACTCTTTTGAAAAATTGTTGGGAATAGCGATGTTGTTGTTGCCAAGATGATTACTGCAGGATTTACTGGCTAATTGAAAGGTTGGTGGGACAATTGTTTGTCTCAAGAAGCTCGGACTATGATTATTGATACTAAAATTGATATGCGTGATGGTATAAAGAAGGAAAATGTTGTGTATACCCTTGTAGTCAACATAGTTGAACACTTTACAGGGAGATATTCTGATAATAATGAGAATATTAGGACCCTATTACAGAATTTAAGATGTAAAACTCTTACAGATTTTAGGTGGTATAAAGATACCTTCCTTAGTAGAGTTATGGAATTACCAGAAGCCTCCAGTGAACACTGGAAGTCTAAGTTTATGGATAGTTTACCTTATCTTTTTGCTGAGAGGGTTAGGAATAACCTTAGAAATGGGTATACCTCTATTCCTTATGATAGCTATACATATGGTAGTATCATAGGAACTTGTATTCAGGAAGGTTTGAACTTTTGCAATAAGCTCAAATTAAGTCAGCAATTAAAGAGACAGAATTTACTGGAAAAGAATCAATTAGGTGAATTCTGTAACCAGTTTGGATTGGATGTCCCTAATCATCCTAAAAAGAAAAAGTATAAGCAAAGTTATGATAAAAACTTTGAGGAAAAACCTTAATATCTTAAGTTTCCAAAATAGGATGGATGTCCCCAAACCTTTTGAATCATTATCCATGACTTTAATTCCTTCATCGGTACTGGAATCAGAAGTTTCCAATTCATTATCTGAAACCAATAATATCTTATACAACTTATTCTTAAGGCTATCATCAATATCCAGACTAGAAATCTTATTCTTAGTCCAACAATTTCTTGCAATATGACCAACTTTATTACATTTATAACACACTATTGGTTTTTCATACTTCTGGGCCTTCTTACTAGACCTCCTTAAGGCTTTCCTTTCAGCTTTTTTCTCGTATTTTACTTTAGAAAACCTTTTCTTCCTCCTTTTATAATAAGGTTTTTCCTCAAAGTTTTTATCATAACTTTGCTTATAATTTTTCTTTTTAGGATGATTAGGGACATCCAATCCAAACTGGTTACAAAATTCACCTAATTGATTCTTTTCCAGTAAATTCTTTCTCTTTAATTGCTGACTTAATTTGAGCTTATTGCAAAGGTTCAAACCTTCCTGAATACAAGTTCCTATGATACTACCATATGTATAGCTATCATAAGGAATAGAGGTATACCCATTTCTAAGGTTATTCCTAACCCTCTCAGCAAAAAGATAAGGTAAACTATCCACAAACTTAGACTTCCAGTGTTCACTGGAGGCTTCTGGTAATTCCATAACTCTACTAAGGAAGGTATCTTTATACCACCTAAAATCTGTAAGAGTTTTACATCTTAAATTCTGTAATAGGGTCCTAATATTCTCATTATTATCAGAATATCTCCCTGTAAAGTGTTCAACTATGTTGACTACAAGGGTATACACAGCATTTTCCTTCTTTATACCATCAGGCATATCAATTTTAGTATCAATAATCATAGTCGAGCTTCTTGAGACAAACAATTGTCCCACCAACCTTTCAATTGGCCAGTAAATCCTGCAGTAATCATCTTGGCAACAACAACATCGCTATTCCCAGCAATTTTGCACATAGTACTATACATCATAATCCTGTGGATTTGATTATAAATTTGTTTATCTGTAAAGCCATCTATGTTCCATTCATAGATGCATTTTCCACTATAACTATTATTCAAATGGTATTCTTGTTCCTCATGAAGAACATCTATAGGTGAAGGTCTATTGTAATAAAATAACCTTTGAGTAGGCTTATCTGCCCACCTTTTATCCATTTTATTTAACTCATCCTTTATAACTTGTCTACGGTTATTTTCATTATCCGAAAGACTTTGTACAAAACCATTATTAAGAGTCTTTATAGATAATAATAATAATAATAATAATAATAATAATAATAATAATAATAATAATAATTATTATTATTATTATTATTATTATTATTATTATTATTATTATTATTATTATTATTTGCAATAAAATGGTGGGGGTTTTTAGAATTCTAGCCTATTTATTTTAGCATTATTTTTATTATGTGGCGTATTATTATTATGGAAGGAAATGAATAAAAGATTAATTAGTTATGAAAACGTCTTGATTTTATTTTATTATTCTTGTCGAATTCCAAATGCATATGCAAATGCGCTTCTATTTACATTTAAAATAATGGGTTATGTCCTGTTGGAGGATTGCCTACGTATTCATTTAAAAAATGAAATCAAACCCTTGCGCGTAGTTCAAGTAATTGTAAAAGAATAATTGTTCTAAGCAATAGCTTGTAATGAACTAGAAAATGAGCATGAGCTTTACTTACTCCTAAAGCACAATTCAGTTTATTTGATGATATGAGGATGACAAATTGCCAAAATGCAAGAGCAAAGTGACATAAGCTTTATTTCAGCTGGCCAGGGGCCGTTTTTATTTCGTGCCGCATGAGCGGCACGTGATGTTACGCGAGGCGCGTTTTTGTTCCTATTCTAGGCATAATATCGTTTCGGTTGGTCGAGGTTAGTTGGGTTGGCAAATTCATTCCCATCTAGGTCTGTGATTCTAACCGCACCCCCCGGGAGTATGGACTTGACCAGAAATGGTCCGGCCCAGTTGGGTTTGAACTTTCCTCGTGGATCGACAGGTAAAAGAGCTCTAACTGATTTGAGGACTAAGTCTCCTCTTTGATGTTCCTAGGCTTAACCCTTTTGTTGAAGGCTCGTTTGATATGTGCCTGATACGTTTGCACATTGTGTAATGCGCGCAACCTTCGTTCATCCAAGAGGATTAGTTCTTCATATCTATCCCTCTTCCAGTCGGCTTCTGGGATTTGGCTTTCGAGTAGGATACGCAAGGATGACATTTCTAGTTCGACTGGCTGCACAGCTTCCATGCCGTAGGTCAAATAGAAAGGCGTGGCCCCAGTGGGTGTCCTAACGGATGTGCGATATCCCCATAAAGTAAATGGTATCTTACTCGGCCAGTCTCGATAAATATCGATTATTTTCTTGAGGATTCTGACGACGTTCTTGTTAGCTGCCTCTACCGTGCCATTAGTTTGTGGTCTATATGGCGAAGAATGGTGGTGTTTGATCTTATACTTGGCTAGCAATTGTTCAGTCTCAGCTTGGAAATGTGATCCATTGTCACTGCTGATCTCGTGTAGGCAACCTAATCGGCAGATGATATTGGTTTGTATGAACCTTGCCACGTTCTTGGTTGTGAGCCAAGTGTAGGATGACGCTTCTACCCATTTGGTGAAATAATCGATTGCCACCAAAATGAAACAGTGACCTTCTGTTCCGGCTGGGGTGATCTTCCCGATGATGTCGATTCCCCAAGCAGAAAATGGTCAAGGAGATGTCATGGTGTAGAGTAATGAGGGAGGGACATGTTGCACATTCTCGAAGATTTGGCAGTTGTGGCAATGTCTGACATATTTGATGCAATCGGATTCCATCGTGGTCCAGTAATATCCCAAGCGCGTGATTTTCTTTGCCATCATTGGTCCACTCATGTGAGGGTCACATTCTCTATCATGGACTTCTTCCATCACTTTATGTGCCTGTGAATGATCAAGGCAATGCAAGACTACACCAAGAGGTGTTCTTTTATACAATTCTCCTTGCATGAGGATATACTGGGAAGCTAGTAAGCGTATAGCATGTTGTCCCCTCTTATCCATATCTGGTGGATAGGTGCCATTGAGCTTGAAGTTCATAATTGCTTGGAACCAAGGTTCCTTTGGGTTTTCTTCTTAATATGAAAGATGCAAGTTTTGCAAGAGCATCTGCAAATTGATTCTCTTCTCGAGGTAGGTGTAGGTAGGTTACTTGATCGAAGAATTGGGCAACTTGGTCTATCCTGGCTTGATAGGGTGCTAAGCTTTCACTCTGAATTTTCCAAGGACCCGTAATTTGGTTGATGATCAAGGATGAATCTCCATGTACTCGAAGCTTCTTGATGCCTAAGCCTACTGCTGCTTGTAGCCCAATGAGGCAAGCTTCGTATTCTGCTGCGTTATTTGTCACCTCGAAGTCGAGTTTGATAGAGAGTGGTGTATGCTCACCTTCAGGAGAAATGAGCAACACTCCTATTCCAAATCCTCTTAGGTTTGATGCTCCATCAAAATAAAGGACCTAGGAGTCTACATCGGCTTGGAGTATATCCTCATCCGGAAACGACCAGGTGTCTATTGTTTGTGCATCATTGATGGGATTTTCTGTGAAGAACTCTGTGACAGCGCGTCCTTTTATAACTTTCGGAGGTACATATTTGAGATCGAACTTTGAGAGCATCAAGATCCATCTCGCTAAGCGTCCATTGAGAACGGGTTTTTCGAAGAGGTATTTGACAGGATCCATTTTAGAGTACACTTTGACGGAATAGCTAAACATGTAATGACGTAGCTTCTTCGTTGCCCACACAAGAGCGAGGCATGTCTTTTCGAGTGGTGTGTACTTGCATTCATATTCCAAGAACTTCTTACTAAGGTAGTAGATAGCTCTTTGTTCTTTCCCCACGGTTTGTGCTAGCATAGCCCCCATGGCTTTTTCGGTTACTGTGAGATATAAACCAAGAGGTTGATGTCGTTGGGGAGGCATGAGCACTAGTGGTTTGGCTAGTATCTCCTTGATTCGGTCAAACTTCTTTTGACATTCATCATCCCACATGGTGTGATCTGTTTTCTTTAGCTTTTTGAAGATAGGTTCATAGATCATGGTGAGTTTCGATATGAATCGACTTCTGTATTGCACTTTGCCCAAGAATTCTCTAACTTCCTTCTGTGTTTGAGGTTGCGATATTTCGATTAGAGCTTTGATATTGGAAGGGTCTATTTCTATCCCTCGTTGACTAACGACATATCCAAGGAGTTTACCGGATGTTACTCCAAATGCACATTTCTGAGGGTTGAGCCTCATGTTGTACTTCCGTAGTCTTGAGAAGAATTTGCGAAGGTTATTAATG
The DNA here is from genome assembly GCF_048544455.1 of Silene latifolia. Taxonomy (NCBI): domain Eukaryota; kingdom Viridiplantae; phylum Streptophyta; class Magnoliopsida; order Caryophyllales; family Caryophyllaceae; genus Silene; species Silene latifolia. Next base: position 110,791,985 of record NC_133531.1, read on the forward strand.
TGACCTTCTCTATCCTTGGACTTGACAGTCATATCATCTACGTATAACTCAACTTCTTAATGCATCATGTCATGTATTAGCGTAGTTGCGGTGCGTTGATACGTAGCTCCAGCATTGATTAACCCAAACGGCATAACCGTGTAGCAATAGGTGCCTCATGGAGTAACGAAGGCGGTCTTATGCAAGTCCTCTTCGGCCATCTTGATCTGGTTATATCCCGCGTACCCATCCATGAAGGATAACAACGCGTGATCTGATGTATTATCCACCAATATGTCGATATGTGGTAGAGGAAAGTCGTCCTTGGGACTCGCTTTGTTTAAGTCTCTAAAATCTACACAAACGCGGATTCTCCCATCCTTTTTGGGTACGGGTACTATTTTGGCTACCCAGTCTGAGTACTCGGATACTTTGATGAACCCGGCTTTGAATTGCTTATCGACTTCTTCTTTGATTTTAAGAGCCCATTCTATTCCCATTCGACGAAGCTTCTGTTTTACGGGTTTGAAACCTGGCTTAATTGGGATTCTGTGCTCTGTAATATCCCTGTCGATCCCGGGCATGTCTTTTTAAGACCAAGCAAAAACGTCTTTGAACTCGTGAAGAAGGTCTATAAAACTGGTCCTTTTAATGGAGCTCAAGGTTGTCCATATCCTAAGTTCTTGGGGTTCTAGTTCGGTTCCTACATTGATGGGTTCGGTGATCTCTATAACTGGTCCCCCTTCCCCTTCTTGTAGTATTTCTTTATCTATGTAGGGAGGTATTTCGATTGAGTCTGGGTCTGGGTCATCCTCATTATCATCGTAAATAGAATTGCATTCAGAATAACACAAAGAGTAAGCAGGATCCGATTTATTCATATGAAAATTTGAAAAGAGTTGAAACAAAGAAACCATTTGTTCAGTAGTCAGTGGCGCTAAAGGGACAGATGTCGGGACATATCCCGAACTACTGTTACTACTTGAAGCTATGCTAGGAGAAACAAGGGGAGTAGGAGTGACGACAGGAGGAGACTCTCTAAGGACTTCTCTAGACTCCGGCTCTGATTCCGACTCTAACTCTGACTCGAATACGTTATCTTCTGGTTCTCTTTGAACATCTCTGCTTCTCCAGTGGTGAGCTTGAAGAGTCTTCCTTGGTTATTCGTCCACTTGATCGACTTTCTCCATCATTTCTACTGATTCGAACTGGTTTCTGTGATCCATGCGGTAGAGTTGAAGTGATCGTCTTGAAGTATCATGGTAATGATCTCGTCCTGCACGGCTCTAACGAATCGATCTTCTCTAAATAGTAAGCTAACAGCTTGTTCGTCTAAGCAAGGTGCTTGACGAGTTTTGACGGTAGGAACCGTTTCCGAAGGGATGAAGTAGCAATCGTGAAAGATCTCGATTCCAACTAGTTGCTTTCCTTTGTAATACCAAGGTTCGGGGAACCCATGAAAGTATTCTTGACTCCCTTCTCTAACGAAGTACCCATTCAGGATAGGGAGGTAGGGCCACATTTGGATTCCCGCGTTCTTACGGTTTTGGAATTGGGTGAGCATCTCTAGAGCTTCCTCTTTGGTGGGTTTGCATCCCAATCCTAGTGGGATCCTTTGAGAGTTGCCTTCTTTATAAGGTGCAAAGGTATTTCTTTGGACAGGATTCAATGGCATTCCCGAGAAGTATCCCTGAGATTTGAGTATGTGTTTGACCACTAAGTTAGAGTAGGGATTGAAATACAAAGGTGCCAACTCACCTCTTTTCTATTACTACCTTGATGGGTGACGAAGTGATCGTCACCATTTTACCATCCAGTGGGATCTTGATTTTCTGGTGGAGGGTGGATGTTACCGCTTGGGAAGCATGAATCCAAGGTCTTCCCAGAAGTATGTTGAAGGATGCTTCGATGTCCACTATTTGGAAGTTAACCTTTCGCTCGATCGGCCCTGTGGCTTTGGTAAGGTTGACTAGTCGTACCACTTTTCGTCGTGTACCATCATACGCGCGAACACCATGATTGGTAGGGGTCCAATATGACTCTTTCATGCCTAATTTGTATGCTGTTTTCAATGGTATAACGTTGACTGCCGAGCCATCATCTACCAAAGTCATTGGCACATTCTTCTTTAAGCAAATGACAGTAATGTATAGAGCCAATTTGTGACTAGCGCCGAAAGGTGCCAAATCTTCATCCGAGAAAGTAACTTGGTTACTTAGCTTAGTTGAATCTTGGAAGACCAAGTTGACTACGTCATCTGGTGTGGAGTTATGTGCCACGTTCAATTTAGCCAAGGCTTGCAGTAAAGCTTGACGATGTGGGAATGAGCTTGCAACTAGTTGCCAGACTGAAAGATCAGCCTTTGTCTTCTGTAGTTGCCTTAGTAAATAGTCAGTAGAGGTATCCTCGCTATCATTTAGCGTGACAACATTGGTACTAGTAATTGGACCATTTGCTACGGGTCCATTTTGAGAAGCATTTTGATATGGACGCCCCGAACACGTAAGGCGGTCTATATCTTGGTCCTCACTATTTTTGACTATTTACTCACTAATTTTGACTAGGTAGCGTTCGGCGAGGTATTCATCATCATCGTCATCGGCCCATACTCCATTGATAGTAGCAAGTTCTCTTAACCTTAAGATTTCGGCTTCCAAGTGGATGATTTAGTCGATTAGCTCATCAACCACGGTTACTACTTCTTGCATTGTAGCATTTTGAGAGAGATTTAGTGGCGCACGTTCCTTAGGTGTTGTACTTGGATTACGTAGGGTTGCCACTACACTTTCTAGTTTAGAGACTTGTCTATTCAAACTCTTTGCCCATGCGATAAAGTCAGTGATAGTAGGGGAAATGGTGGAGTAACACCCTTCATCCTCTATTGCATGGATCTCATCTTCGACTGGAGAAATGAGGTGTGAACAATCTAAGGTAGATTCTTCACTTGTAATCATCAGAATTCCAAGAGGATTCTGAGTATTGTTAGGCTTACCTCCAGGCGGTATTGGTAGGCGACCGTCTTTAATCATGTCCTGAAGTACATGCTTTAGTTTGTAATATTTTTCCGTATCGTGTCCCTTACCTCTATGATATTTGCAGTATGAATTCTCGTCCCAGAACTTGGACTTCTTTTCTGGATCAGGTGTAGGCCCTATGGGTTGGAGCTTACCCTGTTTCATCAATCTCTTCAAAGCATTGGAGTATGTATCCCCAATGTTTGTGAATTTCCTTTGTGGGTTATTCTTCTTTGATGATTCGAGAAGGTTAACCTCATCAGTCTTGCTAGTAGAGACGTAAGAACGACTTGTTGAGCCTTGATATCCACGACCTACCATTTTGGACAAGAGTCCCTTACAGATGTCATCTTCGATTCTTGTTCCTAATACAGTTAAATCCTTGAAGGTCTTAATGTTCTGGTACCTCAAATGACTTGCATAAATGGCCTTCAGGTTGACCATGAATTTTTCTACGAGGGTAGCTTCATCTGGACGCTCGACAAGTTGGGTACTAGTCTTCCTCCACCTAGTTAGGAAGTCGGTGAAACCTTCTTTCTCATTTTGGGTATGAACCTCTAAAGTGCGCATATTGACTTGGATCTCGGCATTATCCGCATATTGTTTAGCGAACTCAATTGCGGCGTCATCCCAGGTGGCAATCTTCTTGTGCTCTAGGGAATAGAACCATTGCTTAGGAATGGTGTCAAGAGATGAAGGAAAGATCCTTAAGAACATCTCGGGTTTGATGCCTTTGATAGACATGTAGTCTTTAAAAGCATGAATATGGTTCAAAGGGTTTTCATGCCCCTTGAACTTTGGGATATCCGTCATGCTGAAGTTGGTTGGCAATTTGGCACTCACGGCCTCATACTTGCGATTGTTTCCCTTATAGATATCATCCCTGAGGTACATCAGTTGTTCCTCCAAATATTGGAGTCATTTCTCAGCTTCAGTAAGACCTACTGGAGGGTCGGCTACCTGGGGTCCCACATAGGGTGGAATGTTGTCATTCACAAATTCACTAGGTACTTCATTTTCTAGAGGAGGCAACCTAGTTTCTACAGCAACAATTCGGCCCTCGATTGTGTTGAGGCAATCATACACTTGATCTTGGCTGGTTTGGAGACGAGTGAGCGCAGCTAGGATTTGATCATTACCATTTTGGGGTTGATTGTTGCTTGTGGTGCTAGTTTCAGGCATCTTGGAAACTGGACAAGATATCGATGATGAATCAAAACACAATCGACCATTCTAGCACACTTACTCAAAGAAAAGACTCGACTCGTGAAGTGGGAGTGTGCCACTTGTGTCAAGTGAGGTTTGAAAAAAATGACATAGTTTAGAAATGTTGGTCCTAGTCAACTATAGTGTAGTTGTAGAAGTGGACTCGAAGTGAGGCTTTGAAATAGGTTTTGAGGCCCGAATTTTGACTCGATTTGGATAGAGTTTCAACTGGTTTTGCGCTAAATTAGGCCTTTTTCAAAATATTTACATTTTAAAGGAGGTTTTGATTTTACAAAAATCGTCATGGTTTCGTTTAGAAAACGGTGATCACATATGATACAAGCATTCATACAGGCATTATAACGGTATGCTTAGTGCATTTAAAAGGGTTTTGGTTTAAAGGGTGGGTTGCCATACCGAACAATCAAACCCGGGGTTTGTGGAGAGGCTCGTACCAAACAGGAGTAAGGCCGATTCCTAGTCCATTCCCTCGAGTAGTGAAAGCCCTTGATACAAACAGGAGTAAGTATCATGGTATGGTTGACGTCAATCGCTATCCATCCTTAGGACCAGATAAGAATTTGGACCGTCTAGATGGGACGATTGGTCGAATGGGTTGGGTTGGGCCTAGGAAGGCCGAATAAAACGATCTAGGAAGACCGAGTAATGAAAATCGACAACTGTCTTATATAAACTATTCCCTAACCTTGTTCAAGTTTCACCCTTGGCAACACTAAAGTGTATTACCCCAAGCGGAGTCGCCAAAATGTGGACGGGGGCCCACGGGGTCGCTTGGGAAACAAGCGTTTGCATTTGTGGAGTCGCCGCCAATTTATTATGGAAAATTGGAAACTGTTCAAATACTTCCCGTCATGTCAAGACACAAAGTAATAACATAAACACTAAGAACTCGTTACCCTTAGCATTCTATGTCTAGAATGACTCTCGTGGATGCCAATGAACACGGATGTTCACAGAGATTTGTGAGGGTACGTATTAGGAAGCTCTTTTGATCGAACACCTAATCCCGCCCGCCTCGATAGCGACGTCTACTAATGATTAGGGAAATTATCTATACTTGATATGTTGTCGATTATATGCATGCAATGCAACAAACAATAGATTAATCCTAGCATGTGAATTTAGACTAAGTCGGTGAAACACGTAGTTTAACATGCATTAATGTCGAAGTAGAAATTTAGGTTAATTGCATGTAAAAGCATACAAACGAGCAATAGTAAAGAATAAAACAAAATACAATAATTGAAAATTACAATAATTACATTGGTTTGATGATTTACGTCGAAAATACATATAAAACGGATAATTTGAGAGAAGGAAGGAAAAAATAAATAAACGAACAGATTATTAGTGATAATACGATTAATAGTAGATTAAATACGTAAGCTAATAACTAGGTCAAAGCAACAACGGAAGTTCAGAGACAGAACTCAACCTGGAACAGGCGCAACAGAGGTGAGTTGTGGTTGTGAAGCCGGAACTGCATATCGTTAATGTTCATTGGTAATCTTAATGCTCGATTTTTTATATTTGACTCGGATAGAAGTGGTTTAATAAATTATTTACATATGAAGGGGTCATAAAAACAATAAAGGACGGATTCGAATTAATTAGAACAAATTACAAGACTAATTACAAGATAAATTATGAATTAAACTTATTAAAACAAACTAATTAGGTTATTAACGTTAAAATACTGATGGTGACAATGGTAAACAGATGAAACTATACCAAAGGTCGAATTCCAGAGACTTGATATGGATGCATCGAATCTCCAAAACCTGGATTTGATTTAATGACGAAAACCCGCAAATATTAATTACTTGGGATTTAAGTCGGGAATTAAAAGGTGATAAACTATTAATGAACTATGTACTACAATTATTATGCTAACGAAATAAGAATTAGACAAGAAAAGACGAAACAAAATAATCAAACGAATTAACAGAAGACGAAGGAAAGCAGGAACTGCGGCAGCCTCAGAAAGAGGCGCAGCAGATGCTGCGGCCCTTCGAAGAGGCGCAGCAGTTGCTGCGTTCCTTCTCGACATCTATCTCCCGTTAATCCGAATAAGGGCTTAAATAAAAGGTTTTATAAATCGATTTTTAATGTGTTTTCGACGTAAAGCTTACAATAATGAATACAAAAATAAAATACAATAGTAAAAGATGGGATTTACACCCTCAGACTTACATGTTTGACGAAATGAGATTGACTAAGTTAACTGTTATGTGTGGATTTTGCGCAAGGCGAAATCAGGTCAGGGTAGATTTGAGTAGGGTTAACTAGCTCTAATCAGTCTATTGGTCAGGTCGTCAGGGTAAAAATGTATGCTATGAATATAACAAAAGTAACAATATTAAGACAAAGAATTTAGTATGTGGAAAACCCTTGAATGGGAAAAAACCACGGGCACCAAGCCAGGAGAGGATTTCACTATGTAATTGGGAGAATCAGTGTATGATAATGACAATATTAGTATTTCTCTAAGTATAGTATATGTGGACGTATGCTTTCTTTTGTGTAAGAATGAGATGTCCCCAATGTCTTCAAAGTATTCTTTATATATGCTTCAACTTGAACGGCTGTCTGATGCTGAATTAAATGTGGATTATTCTCCTTAATTGTCTTTAATAATTGCCAATATTCCTCTCTTAATTACTGCATTTACTGCAAGATCTTTCCATTCAATGTTGCGCATATAATCCTTTTATAATACGCGTTTCTGGTCTGATATCATCCTGATATTTTGACCGTTGTCCTCTCCGTGGCTTGGCGCCTATCTTCATGTATCCTGATAGCCGGACACCCTGACAGCCTGATAGTCAGGTTGAGATGAGATACTGATCATGGGCGTCTGCGGATTTCCAGGCCTAACAATTGCCCCTTATCTCCTTATTTTCAGTGTGCTAGGACGAAAAAATGAGGAGATAACTTTATTCTTAGGAAGATTACCCAACGGTTAAGTTATACCCAGTCAGTTTCCTGTAACGGCTATTTTACTGCAGTTTATAACGTGTGTAAGATTTACTGCAACTTCCTTAATGATTATCCACTTCCTTTGCGGTTGAAACCCTAATCTTCTCCACTATAAATACTTACGTGCTTCATTAAGTTGAACTCCACCAAAATACTTCTTCTCATTTCTCTCTTAATAATCTTTCTCTCTAGCTCCCTTAATTTCCAGTTTCTTCAATCTTCAAGCAATTCTTCATAACCTTTCAATAATGGCCGCAAAAAAGAAATCTACCAGGGCAGCGACTCCTGCAACCCCTTCTTCCCAGAATCCTGAGGGGACTTCTTCTGAGAATTTGCCTAATTCTTCTGCTGCTCAACCTTCCACGATTGCCAAGCCGAGTGATTCTCCATTGGAGATGATCTCAATATTCCATGGTGACTTCCAATTCAAGCCTACGAAGGCTTTAAACGAGGATCAGTCTCTTGCAAACCGTTTGAAGCCCGAGTTTGAGAAGGTGCTGAAGGATAAGGAGATCATCCCTGCCGATGCTGAAGTCTGGATCCCAGAGAATTCTCCCATCAGGGCCGACTGGGCTTGTCCTGGTTGGTTCTGTATTCATGATTGGGCTTTTAGGGCAGGTTGTAAGCTTCCTTTTTCTCCTCTTATGGTCGAGGTTATTAAGGAGATTGATGTTCCATCTTATCAGCTGATGCATATGGTGTGGAAGGTTGTGTATTCTGTTGAGTATCTCTGTAAAAAGCATAATGTTTCTTTTTCTCTTGATGATCTGAAGGCTTGTTATGCCGTCAAAACCAATAGTCCTGGCCGTATAAGTTTTAAGGTCAGGGCTTCTACTACTCCTCTTTTGAGCAATCTGGATAGCGGCCATGACAAAGGCTGGGCTGCTGGGTACATGTTTGTCAGGACCAATTCTGTGGGTCCTGGCCTGGCGTATTTAAATCATGAGGCTTGCGTTGCTGGTGAGTCTTTTAATTTTTCTCTTGCCCTGCATGTTTTACTTGTTAGTGAAAAATAAAATGAAATTTATAATAAGTCATACCTCTCACGTGTGCAGTTGATGATTGCCAGTCAAACCGAGTATCCCACTGCCAATATTTCTGCTTTCCTTGCTATTCCTCCTTTGGAGAGGTCTTGGCCTCTCTGTTGTGGGGTTGGTCACCTTTCTCGCTGCTTGAAGGCTGATGGTGCTGCCAGGGCGGCTAAACCTTCTGGGGCTGTTAGTGTCACTACCTCAGGCAGTAAGTCTATCTTAATCTATCTTTTCTTTTTACTTTGGGTTCTTGATAATGTTTGGTTTATATTGTTAATATAGTGTTTCGTGTTGTAGCCACTAGGTCATCTACTCGTCTTGCCAGGTTTGGCATGGCTGACCTTTCGGCTAGGCTGGCCGCGATCAAGGAGGAAGGCTCCCAGGGAAGCGGAGGTGCTGAGCCTGTGAGATTTGACTGAACAACCTGCTGCTCCCAAGGTCACTGTTGTACCTGCTGCCCCTGCTGAAACAAGTTCAGCAGCCCAAAAAAAGAAAATTGAAGATGTTGACATTTCTGCCCCGGTCAGGGAAGTGAAAGCCAGGGTGGACAATATGGAGGCCGCTAGGGTGAAAATCAGGGATTACGCCACTTCCAGATCAGATGTCATGCTCACCCTTGACCTTGTTGAGATTGCTACTCAGGCGGTTGCTTCAGTGGATCATTCAGTCAGCCTCTTGGCAGGTGCCTTGGCTGCTGTAAAGGAGGTAGGCTGGAACAATTTTTATGTGTGTTTTGTTTGGGTAGTTTTTATTGTTAGGGTATATTATTCATACTCTTCTTCTTGTTTTTGGTCAGGGTGCTGCGACCTGTCTCCATAATGCCTATCAGGCTACTTCTTTGGTAGCCAGGATTGATCTGATGAGATCAGATTATGATAGGCTGAAGTCTGATCTGGACTTTGCACGGGCTGATCTGGCTGCTAAGGCTGTGGACTTGGTGAGGGCGCAGGCTGAGAGGGATGCTGCGAAGGCTGAGGCAGATTCAAGCAAGCGGCTTTTGCAGGAAGCTTTGGACAGAAATGAGGAGCTCACCCAGGAGAGGGATGACCTGGAGTTCAAGTTAGATGATGCTTCCCTCTATTTCTATATTAAGGGAAGGGCTGCTTCTATGTCTGAGCCTGTCGAGGCCATGGCGAAATGGAACCCTGAAGCTGAGACGGCTTTTGCTGCTTCAAAGTATCCTAACCTGCATAATATAGGAAATGAACAAGAGGTGGACTCTCCAGGGGAGCAGGATGTTGATGCTGGTCCGGCCAAGGGTGGAAGTAGTGGTACTGTTTCTGAGGAGAAGCAGTAATTTGGTTTTTTAGTCGGTATTTGGCCCATCCAGGGGGGGATGTCCCTGGACAAACAATTTTATTTCTTTTTCTGTCTTAGGTCAGAGAGACTATCTGAGGCCTGTCGTTGTGTGCACCAAAAATAATATTTATAGTCCAAACTACTACTATAGCTAGTGGCAGTCAGGGTCGAACCACAGAGAGGCAGATGCAATTAATAGTTGTTTAATTTTAGTCTTAAGTAACAAAAGAGTGGGGGTTTGTTTTGAGTTGGTCTATAACTAAGGGCAATAAAATGAAAGCAAACTAAGCTAATAGGTGAAATCAAATATTTAAAAGGGTGCTAAGATGATCGATTCACTATAGTTTCGGCGGCAGTATACTAGGTAGGTCTAAAACAAACACGTGAGACGGGAAAATAAGAAGTCCTCTCGGTCCTTTCTTAACAGGTAACATCTTTCGATCTCGCTACAGGTCCCTAATATCACTAATGCTAACTTTCGTCCTGAAAAGTGATTTAAAAGGCTAAACTAACTCATCTTTCGATCTCATTAATCTAGTCGACTTAATTAGGTAGGCTATCTCCCTTCCCTATCTTTCGATCTTTATTGGGTCGGTCAATTCCTAAACATTCAACTAGTCGCGTGCACTCGATTCGTCAAATATGGAAATTAAATTAATTAAAACGAAGAATATCTCACGTGGCCAGTCGATCGACCAGGGAACCCAGTCGATCGACCATGGCGCGATTTAGGTCTTACTTCTCTAATGCCGCTTACGCTACAGATTCCCTACATCCTAGCACAAGGGGTTTAACTACTCATACTAGAAATAGTTACACCAATAAACTTAACAATCAAAACATTCGAATTCATACTTAAATTAATTAAACGAACAATTAACATAAAACAACAATTTGGCTTCGGGAGATCTAACCTAGCAATTCTATACTACGAATGAAAGCAATAAAACGGAATATCAGAACAGAAGAATACCGTATATAGGAATTGTAGAGGAAAGATCAAAACCGAATGCAAAGTAGAAACTTTATTAACGAAAGCTTAAGAACCCTAATTATTTTATGATAAAGACTGAATAAAAACTTGATACATGAGATTACGTTATATAGGAATATAACGTAACACTTATTCCTAAACCTAAAAATACATTGGGCTTTCTAATTCTCGATCTCTTAATTCACGCAGATTAACGGTGTGGTCGATCGACCATATCAGCCGGTCGATCGACTGAACTATGCTGAACAGTAGCTCCTGTAAGTCGTGCGTTGGTCGATCGACCATGAAGCCAGTCGATCGACTGCTTTAGCTGATAGTCCGCTCCTAATTCTTTCATAAAATTATCTTTCAGGCCTCAAAATGCGCACCAAGCTCGTTCCTTGAGTAAATACTTCACGTCAAATGCAATGCAAGGTACTCGGGGACGGATTTAGCTTGATTTCCGCTGGATTCTTCACATTTCTGCAATAATGTACAAAAACACGAAAGTAGACGGAAATAGGGAGAATAGTAGCATAAACTACATAAATGAGCTCTGAAATGCGTGTAAAATGAGGTGTAAAACATCATATAAATGACACGCATCAAACTTCCCCAAACCAAACCCTTGCTTGTCCCCAAGCAAGAACTAGACTCGATCCTAAGACCTAATGGAACGAGTTCAATCTCAGAGCGAAATGCAAACTCTAAAGCCTAAACCAATTTAATGCTACAACTAACAACCAATTAGTAACATGAATCATGCAAACGAGTTATGTAGTCGCTAAAAACTGCTGAACCGTCAACTGTAGAGACTTATCCAATCGGACTCTCACGGGTGGCTCATATCACTCAATAAATACGGGTGAGTATATGTAAAAGATAGAAAGAATTCATTTTGTAAAGACCCTCACCTAACTACGACCTATAAGAACATGCCTGCAATCTAAAATGAAAATAATCTCTACAACTTTACATATGCATTCCAACCAAAAAAATGACCATGACACATGCCGAGGCAAATATGGATATGTGAGGTAATGGGTAAGAAGAGGCAAAACATTTATGGGAATGTGGAGGTATAGGTGATCAAGCTAGTACCCAAACAAAACCATATGAAAACATCCAACTTCTTGCTCAAGAGAAATCGACACAACCGGTGCTAATGATTAGCACAAATCTCACAATCTCCATAATAATTAATCAACTCCCCATAAGATATAAATGCAACATGGGAGCAAAAATCGCCATTTTATAAGGACTTTGAATTATGCGAAATAATTTTTTCTTCTTTCCTTCTCGGGCTTCAGTCGATCGACCAATGAGGCCAGTCGATTGACCATACCAAACTTATTTCTCTCTTCTCCCCTTTTTTTTCTTTTCTTTTTCGAATCATTTTTTTTCACTTCTATTTTTTTTCTTTCTTTCTTTCCATCTTCCCAACATCATCTCAAAATGAGCATATGCCACCAAAAACGAAGTAACAATCCCAAGAACATAAACTACTAGCTTGACAAGGCAGGCTAAATGTAGGATGTAGTAACGGGACAAAAAGGCTATTTTTGGCAGTGTGGAGCTTATGGGCAATATGAATAAAGGAGAACCTCTACCACATGTGTCAACAAACCACAAACCGAATGCATACAGGTATTAAGCAGATCAAGTTCATATTTATGCATATTAATATAACATGTCTCATAAGGAGTAACTACTCACATTCCTAAATAAACTGGTCATAGATGTCACCAGTTATAAGCTCTAAATCTCAGAAATATAAGTAGTTTGCCATAAATCTAAGTCAAGTCTCAAGTTCAGCAAATAATTTAACGAAAACTCGTAGATATGCATATATGATTCTACCAATAATATGTCAATTAAGCACGGCTTAGGCAAAAACAGCTGAAAACGCAATGTCATCATGGAGATACTACCGTTCCGACTCGACCTATATGCTAAAATAAACATGCATTTTATTTTGAATTTTTGAAATTTTTCAAATTTTTTGAAATTTTGTTTGTATGAGAAATTAAAAAAAAAAACGATGCAAGACATAAGATGCAGTAAACGTGAATGCAAAACAGAATGAATGCGACGCAAAACCCTTCCCCAAACCAAATCGCACAATGTCCCCATTGTGCATAATCATATAATGAAATAAAAGGAAAACGGGAATTTGCGAAAATTAACTACATAAGACATGAATTAAGGACTCGGAAACTCACAAGACTTTAAGCGCAGCAAAAGGAAACCTCCCCAAACCAGCGTGAGCTAGGAGGTTTCAGTAGCCAGCAGTGCTACCATAAGTACCTGAAAAGACAAACAATACCACGCGTAATTCCGAGAAGGCAAAATTGGGACGGTAAAATTATGTGCGAGAATGAGAAAACGGAAGAAAACATAAATTAAGCGGAGAATTAAGTGGGGAAAAGACTCCCTCAACTCCGCAAATCGACCAAACACAGTAGGGGAATGATCGAAAACAGGTACAGCAGCGTTGGGCGGTCGATCGACCACATCACCCAGTCGATCGACCAGGATGAACAGGAATAGAAGCTCCTGGAACTGTAGCGCTCAGTCGATCGACCATATGGGCCAGTCGATCGACTGAAATAGCTGCTTTAACTTCCTGATTTCTTAGAATTAGCTCAATAACTTGAGCTAATATGTTTTTTTTAACCTGCAAATGCACATAATACCGCGCCCAAAATTGCGCAAAACCCAAAGTAATAGTCTAAAGGCTTTAAATCCTAAGCAAAATTATTAATGTGAAGTCTCGCGCACACAAAAGCAATAAAAAGAAGTCTTAAAAATGCAATAAAAGAATGTTTTTGTAAAAGAGTCTTAATCAACTAATAGTTGATCAAGAATAGCCACGGAATGGCCCACTTGCTTAGCTTCTGGCTACAGGAAGTAGCCTCAACAGTGCTCATCTTCTCAGCTGCACTCTTAGCAACTCCAACATCCGCAGAACTCAACGGATCAGCTTCAACATCTTTCCGAGCAGTGACCTCTTCTGGCTCATCAAAGTCCAAGTCGGACTCCCTCACTTTGACTGACTCCTCATCAGTGCCATAGCTAAGACATCCTAGACCGCCTCTTTGAACGATTGGCTCCTTCACAGCTGGAGCGACATGCGGCTCTTCCTTCCCCAAACCAGCTCCTGCAACATCCAAAACAGAAGAATCTTCCTCCAATTTGCTCCCAATCTGGGGCGGAGGTGTTATAGCAGAAACAGGCATAGAGACAGGCATATCAGAAATCACAAAATAGGATTTCTTTTCAGAAACCGTATTACAAGTGACTGGCCACATGGGGTCTTTCTTCTTAGCTGTCTGGGCAAAGACAATGGAATGCTTCCCTACTTTGAAGGTAAAAGTCCCTGAGCCAACATCTATAGCTGTACCAGCAGTGTGCAGAAATGGATTACCCAATATGATAGGAATGTGGGCATCCTCGGGCATATCTAGTACAACGAAGTCAACAGGGAAAAAGAACTTTCCTATTTGCACGGGAATGTCCTCTAAGACTCCTATAGGCTGGACCGCGGAACGATCACCATCTCAGATCGTCATGCTAGAATCGCAAACCTAGTCAATTTCAACTTCCTAGCAAGACTCAAAGGCATAACGCTAATGCTAGCTCCTAGGTCGCATAATGCCTTCTCAATTGAGAAGGTACCAATATTACAAGGAACGGAAAAGCTACCCGGGTCCTCTAGCTTATGAGGTGCAGTATGGGTCAAATAAGAACATGACTCCTCAGTTAGTCCGACAGTTTGCACATTATCAAGTGACTTCTTTTTGGATAAAAGCTGCTTCGTGAATTTCGTGTAAGCAGGCACTTGATTAACTAATTCAAGAAAAGGAACTTGTAAGTTTAAACTACGAATAACATTTTCAAATTTATTAAACGATACATGTTCCTTCGTCGGCACCAATCTCTCCGGATAAGGGGCTGTAAGAAGCAACTTAGCCCTCTCCTCTAAATCTCTCATGCCGGCGTCGGTGGATTTAGGCTGAAAATCCACTACCTTCTCCTTGTTGAAGCTCGAACCTTCTTCAGACCGTCTCAGAAATGACCCATTAATCGTCATCGGGTCATACTTCGGAATCGGGGCTGACCCATCAGCATTTGGGTCTTGCCTCAATATTGTCGGAGTAGTCGTACCCCGAAACAAGTGGTCCCTCAAGTTGTTAGGCATTGGAGGACGAAAAGACTCACCATCAGCAGCGCAGTCAGTCGATCGACCAGGTTGGTCAGTCGATCGACCGACTTCTACAGGACCAGAAGCTGTATCTTTTCGCGGTTCAGTCGATCGACCGGGTATGTCAGTCGATCGACTGACATACCTGGCAAACGTCTATTTCTTGCCACTGTTTACCACGGCCTTTGTCTTGCTCAGTTCCGCCTCATCTTTTTTAGCGACATCCTCAACTATAGCGGGCCCATCAAGGGTAGACCCCCTCAAAGTAATTGCATTAAGGGTCTCCTTTTGATCAGTCTACGTCGGTAAATGTCCCGGAGCTCGAGTTGTATTCTTGCTTGCCAATTGAGCAATTTGGCTCTCCAACATCTTCATCCCGACCTCTCTAGCTTGAGACTCTTTCAGCAACAAATTTTTCAACTCGGCAAGATCAGAACCTTGGGATTGTTGCTGCTGCGGCACATAGTGAGGTTTTTGAAACTGTTGTTGCTTATAAGGGGGCACATAGCTTTGCTGCTGCTTCTGTTGCTGCGGGGGTGGGGTCGGATTTTGGACATTCTGGCTAGTCCACCTCAAGTTTGGATGGACATTCGGCTCAAAATAAGTGTTTGTCTGCCTATAATGTTGAAAGGCAGCACAAGAATCATAGGGATTGGGACAATGATCTGAAACATGTCCCTCAGCTCCACATCTTTTGCAGACGAAAGGATCGTCTGAAACAGCATTCACATGGTAGATCCCTCCTTTTGAAGCTCCTCCCAACTCGTATTTATCAAATCTCGCCGTAAGAGCCTCTAATGCAGCTACAGAAGGGGATTCAGCACTCCTCCTTTGATTTCCCATGGAATTTCCATACTCAGCTTTATGGGTGGCCAAGTCATCAATAATTTTCCACCCCTTAGTCTCCCCCACATTCTCCTGGAATCTGCCACTAGCTGCCGCATCCAGAATAGCCCTCTGATCGTCATAGAGCCCATTATAAAATTGATTGCATAGGCTCCATTTTTCGAACCCGTGGTGCGGAATAGTTCGCACCAGCTTCTTGAAACGGGCCCACGCCTCATGAAAATTCTCATCAGGACCCTGTTTAAAGCTCGTGATCTGAGCTCTAATGGCATTGGTCTTCGAGGCAGAGAAATATTTCTTGTAAAATGCTAAGGCCAGCGAATTCCAGTCAGTTATCCCATTAGCAGCTCGATCCAAATCTCTGTACCACTCCCTTGCAGCGTCACGGAGTGAGAATATGAACATAGTCTCCTTCACCTGGTCCTGGGTCACACCGGTAGGTGGGGATATGGAACAACAGTAATCAATGAATGTCTCCATATGCTTAGCTGCATCTTCATTTGCAGCTCCCCCGAATTGGTTTCTCTCAACCAAGTTGATATAGGACGGCTTCAGCTCGAATTTTCTATCCGTCCCTGGTAATGCGAATCCCTTATAGAGATTCTCAACTGTCGGCTCGGAGTGACTGGCTATACTCGCTTCTTTAGCCATGCCTAGAGATGTGACGGTCTCAGCTGAAGAAGTGGAAACAGGAGATGAAGGTGGATCCTCCTCAAATAATGCGTTCTCGTAGTAACTGGACAGATTACTCAGCTCTTCCTCTGTCGGCAATATCCTAGATGATCGTCTCAACTCACGCAAAGTCTTCTCAATCTCAAGATTGAACGGTAGTAATTCACCACCATGTGACCTGCGCATAAGAAGAAACTACAAGTAGAATATGAGAATAGTTTAAGGAACATATGTCCTTTAAACTAAAAGATAGACTAAAAATAAAACAACTAAAAATTTAAACAATTGCCTCCCCGGCAACGGCGCCAAAATTTTGATGCTTGTCGTTGTGTGCACCAAAAATAATATTTATAGTCCAAACTACTACTATAGCTAGTGGCAGTCAGGGTTGAACCACAGAGAGGCAGATGCAATTAATAGTTGTTTAATTTTAGTCTTAAGTAACAAAAGAGTGGGGGTTTGTTTTGAGTTGGTCTATAACTAAGGGCAATAAAATGAAAGCAAACTAAGCTAATAGGTGAAATCAAATATTTAAAAGGGTGCTAAGATGGTCGGTTCACTATAGTTTCGGCGGCAGTATACTAGGTAGGTCTAAAACAAACACGTGAGACGGGAAAATAAGAAGTCCTCTCGGTCCTTTCTTAACCGGTAACATCTTTCGATCTCGCTACAGGTCCCTAATATCACTAATGCTAACTTTCGTCCTGAAAAGTGATTTAAAAGGCTAAACTAACTCATCTTTCGATCTCATTAATCTAGTCGTCTTAATTAGGTAGGCTATCTCCCTTCCCTATCTTTCGATCTTTATTGGGTCGGTCAATTCCTAAACATTCAACTAGTCGCGTGCACTCGATTCATCGAATATGGAAATTAAATTAATTAAAACGAAGAATATCTCACGTGGCCAGTCGATCGACCAGGGAACCCAGTCGATCGACCATGGCGCGATTTAGGTCTTACTATTCTAATGCCGCCTACGCTACAGATTCCCTATAACCTAGCACAAGGGGTTTAGCTACTCATACTAGAAATAGTGACAGCAATAAACTTAACAATCAAAACATTCGAATTCATACTTAAATTAATTAAACGAACAATTAACATAAAACAACAATTTGGCTTCGGGAGATCTAACCTAGCAATTCTATACTACGAATGAAAGCAATAAAATGGAATATCAGAACAGAAGAATACCGTATATAGGAATTGTAGAGGAAAGATCAAAACCGAATGCAAAGTAGAAACTTTATTAACGAAAGCTTAAGAACCCTAATTATTTTATGATAAAGACTGAATAAAAACTGGATACATGACATTACGTTATATAGGAATATAACGTAACACTTATTCCTAAACCTAAAAATACATTGGGCTTTCTAATTCTCGATCTCTTAATTCACGCAGATTAACGGTGTGGTCGATCGACCATATCAGCCGGTCGATCGACTGAACTATGCTGAACAGTAGCTCCTGTAAGTCATGCGTTGGTCGATCGACCATGAAGGCCAGTCGATCGACTGCTTTAGCTGATAGCCCGCTCCAAATTCGTTCATAAAATTATCTTTCAGGCCTCGAAATACGCACCAAGCTCGTTCCTTGAGTAAATACTTCACGTCAAATGCAATGTAAGGTACTCGGGGACGGATTTAGCTTGATTTCCGCTGGATTCTTCACATTTCTGCAATAATGTACAAAAACACGAAAGTAGATGGAAATAGGGAGAATAGTAGCATAAACTACATAAATGAGCTCTGAAATGCGTGTAAAATGAGGTGTAAAACATCATATAAATGACACGCATCACTATCCCTGGCCTTTATGAATATTTTGGTGCCTTTGCCCCAGGGGGTAAGGGCTTTTATTAATATAGGCATGGTGGCCTTTTTTGGCTGATTTTGCTTTTATCTTTGCTTGAATTTGTGAGTTTCATCCTGTTGGACCTGTCAAACATTTTGTTTGAATAACCTGCACATCACTTTTGTTTTATCTTGTTATTCATGAGTAATTCAACCAAGTATAGTTTTTTGCTATAATGGTTAAAGGGGTGGGAAAACCGGCCTGTCAGGAGGGCTTATGTCCCCTGCCTAGCTGGAGGGCTTGGTATTTGGCCTGTCAGGAGGGCATTTAGACTAAGTGTTTGGGAGAGAACACCCTTGCACCTGTCTTGCTGGTCCAGCCAGTTGTAATCCGTGGCAGTAAACCTAGTCAGGTCAGGCAAATATTTTATGCCTGATTGGTCCTGACATTTACTGTATCTGGTGGTGGTTACCAACTCGTTGGGCACAATCAAGTGCAAAGTTTTGTTTCAGAAATATATAGTGGAGTAGCTCTTAATCCTGAATATTTATGCATATAATAATTTATCATGTATAATTGTTCAAGATTCGAGAAGTAAACAAGTAGGTTAGTTGAATATATAGATATGAGTCGCATACAAAGCATGTAAAATACATAGTTTCCCAGGTAGCACGTCAGGTTGAGTAGTGATTGAATTTATACCTGATTGTAGCCTGATCTGATCTTTACATATGGAATAATTTTAAAAGAATTACATTCCAGGATCTTGGGATCATTTCCCCTTCTAGCGTTTGGAGCCTGTATGCTCCTTGTCCAACAATTGAATCAATTAGGTAAGGGCCTTCCCATGTGGGGGCCAGTTTGCCTGCTGATTTTTCTTTTTTATTTGGAAATACCTTGCGTAGAACAAGGTCTCCTTCTTTAAAGACTCTGATCTTGACGTTTTTTGTTGTAAGTCCTGGCCAACTGCTTGTTGATATTATGTCATCCTGATCTTGGCAGCGTCTCTTAGCTCTTTTGTTAGAACCAGGTTATCTTGCATTAGGTCTCTATTCAACTCAACGTTATCAGGCTGTATCTGGATGTTGGTACTCGTACTTCTGCAGGAATGACAGCTTCACAGCCGTACACCAGGGAGTAAGGTGTTTGGCCTGTTGATGTCTTTGGAGTTGTCCTGTCTGCCCATAGTACTAATGGAAGTTCTTCAGCCCATCTGCCTCGTCTTCTTTTTAGCTTCTTTTTTAGGCAGCGTATGACTACCTTGTTGCTCGATTCAGCCTGGCGATTGGCTTTTGGATATCCAGGGGTTGACGTTACCAGGTTGATATTCCATTCTTGGCAAAATGCTTGGGTCCTTTTCCCCACAAATTGAGTTCCGTTATCACATACAATTTCTGATGGGACTCCATATCTGCAAATGATATTCGTCCTGATGAAGGATATTACTTATTTCTCAGTTACTTGCCTGAAAGAGTCAGCCTCAATCCACTTGGAGAAGTAATCAGTCATAGCCAACATGAATACTTTTTGTCCTGGAGCTACGGGCAGTTTTCCCACAATATCCATGCCCCACTTTATGAACGGCCAGGGTGCGGAAATTGAATGGAGGAGTTCAGATGGCTGATGTATGATTGGTGCATGAATTTGGCAGGCTTCGCATTTTGAAGAGTATTCCAGGCAGTCGGCCCTCAGTGTAGGCCAGTAGTAGCCTGTCCTGAGAACTTTGCTTGCCAGGCTCTTTCCTCTTTTGTGGTTGCCACAGTGTCCATTGTGTATTTCTTGAAGTACTAGTTTGGCTTCGTCAGGCTCCAAGCATCTCAGGTAGGGTCCAGCCTGCGATCTCTTGAACAAAGTGTTATTAATGATAGCATAGGTTGAAGCTCTAATTTTAAAGGCCCTTGCCTCATGTCTGCCCTGAGGCAGTATTCCTCGGAGAAACCAATCATAATAGGGTTTGGTCCAAGAGTTATTATCCTGATTGACAGGATTGACTTGTTCAGGTCTGCTGATGGTTGGTTCTAATAAATGAACATTTGGTATTTTGCCAAAGACTGTAGGGGTAAAGTTTGAACCTAGGCTGGCCAAAGCATCAGCCTGGGTGTTCAGGTCTCTTGATATTTGATCTATGTTAAATAAAGCAAATTTAGCGGTAAGGTTTTTTGCATATTCTAAATACGAAATCATTTTTGCATCCTTAGCCTTATAAATTCCCTTTATTTGATTAGCAATTAGGAGTGAATCAATTTTTATCTTTAGGTTTTGCACACCGAGGTCTAGACATACCTTTAAGCCTGCTATCAGGGCTTCATATTCTGCTTCGTTGTTCGTGTTCGAATATGTGTCCTCCGACAATAATGCGATCACAACTGTCGATCATGATGATCACATGTTTAAATCTCATTTTAAGAATACATGTGGGATGTAATATTTTACAGTCAACTGGTCCACACATATCGGTAATGATTGGTTGTCTAGAGTTTGACATTACTGTCGTGCGACGGTGGTGATCAGTTGATCCCCTTAGGTCATACCTATAGGGAAATACTCTTAATTGATTATTTAATTAATCGTATGCCGATACGAGTTAATTAAATTGCTTAAAATTGACGGATGATTTGTGAGTAAGATTAACGTGTCTTATTATAATTCGATTAAATTAGATACGGTCTAAGTAATCGAATTGTTTTATTACTTAGATAAAATTATTGTTTGCGAAACAATTAAAATTGAAATTGAATGAATAGTTTATTATAAATACAAGACGTTGTAATTTATAATTTGATAAACCGTTTTGGTACAAGTAATTACGAATTACTAGTCGATTTTGTATATGACATATGAGTATGTTGATTTTTAATATGTTAAAAATACATTACAATTTCATATGTCAAGTAACATGTCACATATGTTACAATTGACAAATGACAAAATAAAATGGACCTCCCATTTTATATGTATGTGCCGAAAATGGAGGGTATTATGGTTGAAATTGTGTTAATTATTTTTAAGTGGAAAACACAATGATTACCCATAGTCTTAGCCTTGCATACCTATTATTTCATGGGTAGAAAAACTAGCTCATGCATTGGGCACACTCCTCCCCTCCAACCGGTTTTGCATGAGAAAAAGGCAAGGGTTTTTCCTCTCTATTATTCATTCATCTTTGATAATAAAATTTCTAGTCTAAGAAATTACTATTCTCTCTACATCTTATAAAACTTTTAGAGAAATAAAAACCTCACAAAAGCTCCTCTCTTGACCGAAATATTCAAGAGAACAAAATTTATTTTGTGTCAAATTTTAAGTAAGACTTGTATTATTTCTAGTACAAAATAATATTAGTTATTAGGGGTTTTCCTTGGGTATTCACTTTTGGGAGAGGTTCTACTTTGGACCTTTTGTTCATCCATTATTAGGAAAGCTCAAGAACAAACAAGAAGGAGACCTTGTTGGTGCCCTAATATCCGAAACCTCAATGTAAGATTGACGATTTCTTCTTTTATCTTGTTTTAGTTTGCATGCATAAGATCTTCCATTTATTTTATGACTAAATAAATTTGAACATATATGAATATGTAAATTAATGAGATTAATGAATTCCAACAAGTGGTATCAGAGCCTTGGGTTGTTTGAATGCAAATCGGTTTATAGTTTTTCCGAGTTATAAGATTAACATACAAAACTAATTAATTTGGATTTATGAAGATAAACCTAAAAATAACTTTGCATGTTAAAAATTTCTGGTCCTAAGTGAGTTTTAGGACATTTTGATTTATTTATGGATTTTATTGTTCATTTTATATAATATTGGCATTAAAATGTGATTTTTATGATAAAAATATCATTTTTGGACGAAAATTAGCTAAACTTCTAATTTTTCAGTGGTTTTTGGATATATTTTCACATATATTATCTACAGATGGCCTGTAAATTTTCATGATAAAATGAGTTGTTTTGCTCGAAATATGGATTTTTCAAGTTAAAATCGTATTTAAATGGGTAAATAGGTTAATATGAGTTATATTTCGAATCTTGTCATGGAAATTTAGTATATTGTCACATGCAATTGTACAAGATGTGTGTAAAATATTTGGCTATAATGAAGTCTTTATGCATGATTTATGAATTTTTGATGAAAAATCACATAAATAGTGACTATAATTAGTAATAATGCTAAAACATACTTCATGACTAAAGGAAAAACGTCACATGTTGCATTTTATCATATTTTTCAGATATAAAAGTGAAAAGTTGATGAAAATAATTTTTCTCATATTTTTATGGTCATAATTGTTAAAATCGATAAACCGCAACATTGCTTTTCTCGATAAATTTTCGAAATTTTTAACCTAAGTTTTGAATATTATGAGTGTCATGGTATTTTTCCAGAATGTGCATGAGTTTAAATTTCAAATTTCGAATTTATTTGAAATTTTTATAATTTAATTTGAAGTTTATAGCATATTTTTGTAATTTTTAGGTCCATTTATGAACAATATTAAGAAATCAAGGTTAATTATTGTCAAAATGTTAGTGGAGACTAATATTGAGTCCTAAGATGGTTAGGGTAATTAACTTGTACATAAATATGAATTTATGTAACTATTGTGATTTTAAAAGGTTAAATCACGCAAATCCGTAAAAATCGATTAATATATGATATTGGCTCTTTAAAGGCGATTTAGCATAAAATCGAGCATGTTCATACATATTATAATGCTGCATTTTATTTATGATCGTCATATTTTAATTTTATGTAATTTTTGAATTATGTAATTTTACTTAGTATGGCCTTAGTTTTAATTGGTATTACCCGAAATGTATGGGAATATCGATTCGGTTGTAATTATTGTGATCTCGTATCACCGTTTTGTAATTTAATAGATTTATTTTTATTTTAATTACAAATGTATAATAGGAAATTATGTAATTCATTTTGTAATTTAATTATTCCGGAGTTCCTTGAAGACGGTGCCATTCGAGAAGGCGATCCATCAAAGAAGTGTTGCCTTGAAATGCATGCCAAGACCGAAGTTCAAGGGACCAAAGGAGTTGGTTTCCGAATTTGTAATAGTTTATTAGATTTACTATTTTAGGAAGGCCATACTAGGATTTTATTTTTATGCTTTGCATTTTATTTATATGTTACATGCATCGCTAAATCGCCAAAACTAAACATGCATTTTAATCGAGTTTATCGACCGTGTCAATTACAATTATCGTAGTTCACCGCTGTAGTTCACTTAAAACGTGATAGATAATAAATTGACATGACCTCTCGCTAAAATAAACAATTGAGACTTAGCCTTACCAAAAAGTAGAAACCATGAAAACCTATTTCGTGAGGGAGTGCGCTCGGCCACACCGGGGTACAAACCTTGTTACGTAGGGAAAGTGGGTGATAAATGTCTATCCACCGAATTTATGTTGATAAGGGATGAATCGGCTACACCGTGCCCAAGTTAATGTGGATTTGGATCATGGACACATTTATTCGAAATTTGGGTTGAACTCAATAAAAGTATTCTCGACCATTGCCGGATGTGTTTTGGGCTAAAGATAAATATTAATGTAATTTTATCGACCAAGAGTTCTAAAAGTAGAATCGATTAAAGAGTTAATCCACCGAGTTATATTGATAAGGGATGAATCGGCCACACCGTGCCCAAGTTGATATGAATTTGGGTCTTGGAATCATTTATCAAGTTGGGTAGAGGTCACTAGATAAATGCAATAAAACTTGTTTAAATTAAATTTTACGAGTATTATTATTATTTTGAAAACGACAAGTGTTTTATTCCTTCTATTTTGTTTTGTAGACTACTTTTATTTCTCATAACAAATGGCCGCACCAAACACCAACGTCACCACTCTCACTAATGTTTCATGGCTCCGATCCTTCATGGATCATTGTAAACTTGAAAAGAATGGGTCAAATTTCTCCGATTGGGATGCTCAACTCAAATTAGCCGCCCAACGTGACGACAAGCTTCGTTACCTCATTGAGGCCTCTCCACCCGAACTTAATGATAGGTCGAGTGCCGCCACTAGGGAAGCATATGACGCTTACCACAAAGAGTCCGCCGCTATAAAAAAATGTGTTGATTTTTGCTATGGAGGCGGATCTCCAAAGGAGAGCCTTTAAAATGGGCACCGCTTATGAAATCTATTCCAAACTTGTGACAATTTTCTCACATGCACCGAGGATCGTCCAATATGAGGCGGCCTCGGCATTCTTTGATCTCGATTTCAAGGAGGGCCAAAAGGTTAGCCCTCACGTGCTCAAATTGTTGGAGCTAGTTGAGACATTGAAAATTCAAAAGGTTGAAATCCCCAAGGAGCTCATTGTTGATAGAATTCTTCACTCCTTATCCAAAGTCAAAGCATATGTACAATTCCGGGTGAATTTCAATATGCAAGATAAGGACGTGTCTCTTGAAGAGTTGCACAAGTTACTTGTGCAAGCCGAAAGAGACATGGGGCTAAATGTTAACCCACCTAAGGATGTGCTTAATATAAGCACTAAGAGCAAGGGGAAGTTCAAAAAGAATGGGAAAAAGGGTAAGAGGCAAGCTCCCATGTCCACCAAGGCTAAGACTTTTGAAGCTAGCACTTCCAAAACCAAGAAGGGTCATCTTGATAAATGCCATTATTGTAATGGTGTTGGACATTGGAAGAGGAATTGTTCCAAGTATCTTGGTGACATCAAAACTGGAAAGATCACTCCAGTAGGTAAATGACTATCCTTTCTTTTATGTTTCTAATTCAACTATGGTATTTTTATACAAAGTTGTGATAATGTATCCCCTTTTTATTGTAAATAGGGCCTCCTCCAAGCAAAGACAAGGGAAAAGAGAAGCAAGCTTGAGAAATCATGAAGGAGCTACCAATGAAGCTTGGCTTTTATTATTGTCTTTATTTTAATGTTATGAATTTTAGAACTATTTGATTTCCGTGTTCGACATGGAAATTGTTGATCCTTTTTAAACAATGGTTGTATTTTGGATTATGGTGACTTGGCTTGCAACCCAAGTCACCCCTTTTATCGTATTTGTTTGTTCTAAAATTCATCTTTACATGCTTGCACATAGAAACATATGATCATCTACTTAAAGTGATCCCTTAGACAACATAATGATAGGATTCATTATATGTCCACAAGCTTGAGGCTTGTGTATGATCAATTATAAAGTAATGTTGAGTTGATGAACTCTCCTAAAGGAATGTAAATTACCAAGTACACTCATCAAATCTAAAATTTCTAGTCAATCTATGAGATAGTCCTCCTTCTACTTCAAAATCATTATTTGTGTCTCATAAGCTATCTTTGAATATCTAGTGTATTTATTCTAAAGATAGAGTGAGAGAAAAATGAAGACACAAAGAATACAAAGAATAATTTGTATGCTTGAGTAAATGTGATCTACAAAAGGAAGAATGATTTGTATACTAATATAGATAGTATACTTGAATAGATGAGATCTATGGTCTTGAGTAGATGAGATCTACATGACAAAAGAGACCAAGTGAAGTAATCAAAAGAATATGTTCTTAAGATAACTACACGAGGAGACCAAAAGAAAGTTTTGAAAGAAACTGACTAAAGAAAAGTGTCAGCAAGAGATTTGGCTAGTCTATGACCTACATATAAATAAGAGTTTCAATATTGATATTTACTTAAGAGCCTAAATGAAACAAAGTTGCATCCTTGAATATAAATGAGATTTATGATTAAAAGTTGCAAAGAAAGATATGCCGATGTCTACAAAAGCTAAGTTAATTGTTAACCACACTAGTGTCATTACTTAACCTCATTATGAAAATGAAATGGTTAAACCTCCTTCTGAAAAGGGTATCTTCAGAAGGACGTGCATTAAATGGGATTTCACTTTTAAATAATGACATTGCTACGCATCATTATAAAAATGAATGAGTTAGAGATTAAAATCTCTTTCCATAAGTTTAAGATTGAAACCTTTTCAAAATAGTTATTTTGAAAAGATATTTTGGGAACATATATGGTTTTATCTTAATAACTTGGCAAAGCAAAATGTATTTCAATTCTTGAAATGTTTCGATTGAGTAGTCAATTACGAAACATGGGGAATTGAGTGGGAGTTTAAAATTATCATGTGAAGACATGAAATTTAGTGGGAGCAATCATCTTGTAAAATTTATAACTCATTACTCATTGAGAATGACGAGCTAATACTATCTTTCACAAAGAAGTATTTGAGTTTTCAATTCTGGATGAAAATGGACTAAGATGAATCCAATCACATCATGGGATATTGGATAGGCATTAAGATATGCACATCAAGTCAACGAGAAACGTAGGTTATTCATATCGATGAAAATGGAATTACCATAAGTAGTCATGGTCATTCATTGAACCTAATAATGGTTGATCACATGATTAAAGATTACTAATGTTTCCGCCATTAGTATAATCATGCACATGTCCAATAATGAATCATATGCTTAAGAGCATGATGAGTCATTGGTAAGCCATAGAAGAATCGTCATGTATTCTCGAGAAGAACTAATGAGCTATTCTAGTGTTTGACAGAACACTCTGTTATGTGACAAGTAGTTGCACATATTGAAGTTCGAAAACGCGTAAGGATTTATGAAAATCCTAGGCTATTTAAGCTAAAAGGAGAAATAAGAGGTTTGAAAAGATACTTGGTTATAGTAAGAAGTTACTCAAAACTAGTATTTTCAAAATTTGCTAGGACTTATGAGAAGTACTAGGCTAATCATCTTGACAATTGTTGCAAGATCCTACAAAACATATACCTGGTACATAATGAGTTGGAAGAACACTTGACTAGTGCAAGTTATGTTGTCCACTATAATACGTTTGTTATGTGATAAACAACAAGAAAGTTCTCTCAAAGTAAGGAACCTAAACCTAGTTTGGGAAACTAGATATGTACTTGGTGAGATTCATGCTATTTAAGACAAACATGAAAATAGAGGAAAATGCAATTCAAGAGTTTGAACACATGGACACATGGTGTGTTAAACTCATGTTGCAAACGACTAGTGTTTACACACTTACAATATACATCACAAGGTGGTAATATGGTATTGACTACCCGAATGTGATGTCCACATTTGTTGTTTGAGTTATTATTAACTCACCTTATACTTTGTTACATCCAAACGGGTTGTAGAGACAATTGAACCCCGTTAAAGTCAACACGGATTAGCATTGTATTCGCCCATAGTCACTTATATGAGGTGACGTCTCGAAGTGACTAGAGTGTGATGCGATTGATGGCAAGTTAAAGTGCCAACCGCTTATAGAGTCCTGGCAAATTTATATAGCCTGGTCGTGGCGAGAGCTACTATAGTATTCTAATGAGTCGATTCTTTTGAATAAAAACTGTTCGCCTAAGGTGGCACAGTTTCATATTAACTTTGATTTATGTTACTACGACCTTCGTAAATGGGGTCAAATGGGCATATTTTGGGTTATGATGGTCTGTGGCGATCAAGGAATAGTGGGATAGGAATTGTCCACCCCTTGTCAGGGTTATAACAATATCTCAGGGCCACTCGAGGAGTAATGAACTGGAAATGCGTGGCCACGCTCGGAAGGTATCTATGGTAGATAATTCCGGTCAATCAGTTATTCTCCAGATCGAGGAAACCACTCTCGATATGATCACTTGCAAGTACGACCTGAAAGACACCTTGCATTGAGTGGGAGATAATAATAGGACAAGAGAATTGGTGACGCACACTTGTCAAGGACAAGTGGGAGATTGTTGGAATATGTGTCCTCTGACAATAATGCGATCACAACTGTCGATCATGATGATCACATGTTTAAATCTCATTTTAAGAATACATGTGGGATGTAATATTTTACAGTCAACTGGTCCACACATATCGGTAATGATTGGCTGTCTAGAGTTTGACATTACTGTAGTGCGACGGTGGTGATCAGTTGATCCCCTTAGGTCATACCTATAGGGAAATACTCTTAATTGATTATTTAATTAATCCTATGCCGATACGAGTTAATTAAATTGCTTAAAATTGACAGATGATTTGTGAGTAAGATTAACGTGTCTTATTATAATTCGATTAAATTAGATACGGTCTAAGTAATCGAATTGTTTTATTACTTAGAAAAAATTATTGTTTGCGAAACAATTGAAATTGAAATTGAATGAATAATTTATTATAAATACAAGACGTTGTAATTTATAATTTGATAAACCGTTTTGGTACAAGTAATTACGAATTACTAGTCAATTTTGTATATGACATATGAGTATGTTGATTTTTAATATGTTAAAAATACATTACAATTTCATATGTCAAGTAACATGTCACATATGTTACATGATGCGTGTCTAAAATATGATGTTTTATACCTTCTTTTACACGCATTTCAGAGCTCATCTATGTAGTTTATGCTACTATTTGCCCCATTTCGTCTAATTTCGTATTTTCATGTAATATTGCAGATTATTGCGGAAATGAGTAGATATCGAGTCGAATCCGTCCTCGAGTATCTAACATCGCATTTGACATGGAGTAGAGACTCGAGAAATGAACTTGGTGCGCATATCGAGGCCCGAAAGATGAATTCACGAGACTTTTGAAGCCAAGTACCAGCTACTTCAGTCGATCGACTGACCTCCATGGTCGATCGACCAGAGCACGACTTCAGTAGCTCCTGTACAGCGTAGGGTGGTCGATCGACTGGTCCTTATGGTCGATCGACCGAACCGTTAATTCTGACGTGAATTAATAGAACGAGAATTCCGAAGCCCATTGTAATTAGGTTTAGGAATAAGAGTTGCGTAATATTTCTATATAACGTAACCTTAGTTTTCAGAATAATCATCCAGTTTTATCATCAAGTTCTTAAGATAAAAATCGATAATCATTAGTTTAGTTTGTTCTTTCATTAATAAAGTCCTTTTTTGCATTCCGTTTTGATCTTTCTTCTGCAATTCCTCTATACGGTATTCTTCTGTTCTAATATTCAGTTTATTTGCTTTCATTCGTAGTATAGAATTGTTAGATTAGAATTCCCAAAGCCAATTATCGTTTTATGTTAATTGTTCATTTAATTAATTTAAGTATGAATTCATTAGTTTTATTTGATAATCTTATTGCTGTTTTTATCATGAGTATGAGTAGCTAAATACCTTGTGCTAGGATGTAGGGGATCTGTAGGTTAGGCGGCATTAGAATTAGGCTGACCTAGATCGCGCCATGGTCGATCGACCGCCTATCCTGGTCGATCGACCGGCCACATGAGATTTGTTTCGTTTTAATTAATTTAATTGCTATGTTTGACGAATCGAGTGCACGTGACTAGTTGAATGCTTAGGAATTGACCGACCCGATGAGATCGAAAGATAGGGGAGGGAGATAGACTACCTAATTAAGACAACTAAATTAATAAGATCGAGAGATAAGTTAATTTAGACTTTTAAATCACTTTTCAGGAAATTGGAAACCCGTTTCCCTTCTTGACAACCTAGAAAGCATCGTCCTTCTTGCTCACTCAAGGTAACCTCTTTCGGTTTAATTTATATTAATATAGTTAACCTAGCTTAGTTCGGTTCGGAAAGAAGAAAACGATTACACGTAGATAGCATACAACGAAAACAATGCTTATATCCGTGTATAGAAAACGTAGGGGGGAGAGAGTCAGCTGTGTGTTTCTAGTGCTGTCCAAGTCTTGTTTTCTGGTCATCTTGGTGTTAGGTTGGAGCAGTCTCTTTAAGGGTCGTTGCAGTGAGGTCATGGGTTTATTTTGGGGCGGAGTTGGTTGGTGTTAGTGTGGCTTTGTGACGAGTTGGGATTGGAAGTCGAAGAACATGGGCTGGCAAAATTAGCGTATATGCGTATTGGTGAATGAGGATCGATGATCATATGATTGTTTTTATTATGTTAGTGATCGTATATGATCACAAATTCATATTTGATGTTAGTATTATGTAATGGGGCTTTGATTAGTAATTAATTAAATATAGTAGTTATATATGTAGTAAACTAGTACTAATAGTATAATAGTGGTAGTACGGACTACGTAGTACGGTAGTAGTGTAGCAGCGTAGTTCGTAATAATTAATTAACCTTAACGTAATTTCATTAGATTAATAAAGCGATATTTGGGATAGTAGTATAACAAATTATAAGAATGCTATAATCAAAATCAATCGTAATTGTGTGAATTAATTATCTTGTTTAGGTGGTGATTTATAGAAGAGCCTTTTTGATTGTGCTAGCTCGAGTTGTGGAAGATTTTGCAAAAAGGTAGGAATTTCCTACTCAACTCGGGTTTTTATTATTAAGTGAATGGATGTTTAAATGTGACGGTGGATGATGTGACTAAGATTAACAATTATGATTTATTATTGGAATAGAGTATTTGAGTATTTTAAATTGTTGGTTGAGCAGTAAGACGGGATTGTCATTGAGTATTGGATTGTTGGAGAGTTGATTATTCAGTTGAGCATAACACGGAGGGTGTTACTGTCAGTTGTGCATAACGAGCAATCGTTACTGCCAGATGAGCATAGTAAGTAATTACTACTGCCAGAGATAGTTGTGCATAGTAAGTAATTACTACTGCCGTTGAGCATGGTACGAAAGTACTACTGCCAGTTGAGCATAGCACGGTGTTAAGGGAGTTGTGCTACTGCCAGTGACGTAAATGAGTTTTACGGATGAAGTGATGAGAATAGGAAGGATGTCTAATTTGGTTGGATTATTATTGTTGTTTAGTTTATTCCTACTCAACCTCGTGGTTGACTGTGTATTCGTGAACACCTGCGGTGAACCATAATGGGGAGCAGATTTGACAGGTACTAAAGATTAGCTGACTTGGGAGCTATGGGATGCGTGAGGACTTGGCCAATCTACCTAGAAGTCTAGACCACATAGAAGATTTTATCACTTTATTTATTTTCCGCTGCGAGTTGTATTTATTTTATATTAAGTTTAGTTGGTTAATTTGTAATAAACATGTAATCATTAAGTTTTAATTTAAAGTACTTTGGTGAGTTGGACTTTGTTATTCACTACCTCGGGAAACCGAGATGGTAACAATTCTATTTATTTGGGAATGTCTGGCTAAAGGCTCCTGAATAAATGGGGGTGTTACAAAGTGGTATCAGAGCAAAAAAACGATCCTCAGGCCTAACCAATGAACATAATAATGAACATAGGATGTGTCTATTAAAATGAACCCGGATAGAAACTCTTAGGAGCCCACATATGGCTTGGGATGAGTTAGGGGCCCCCTCACACCAAACTTCCGGCCCTTTCAGTTTTGAAACGGTTTCCCTTGAGAGATATTACAGAGTAGGGTAATTTAAAATGAATATTGTTTATTTTGTCGTAGGAGTTTTGGTTGCTTTGTTTGAATATTGTTTTCATTGATGACTGAGTTTACGGGACGTAACCTTGATTTTAAGGGGTGTGGAATGAATGAAATGAGGAGTTGATGTTGAATTGTTTTGATCATGAGCATGAAAGTAATTGTAAATTGATATTGATTATATGGTTGAACGTTGTGTGATAGTAGAATCGTGTCTAGTGATATGCGCTTGTGTGAATCCCAAAGCCATGCTATTTAAAATATATTATGAAATGATTAAGCTTGTGATATAAATTCTTTAGAGTATATACTAGTCGTGTGTGAAAGTTTATCGACCAAGTTGTGTTGATATAGGAGTAGGAGGGTGTTAATAAGGGCTTGTGACCTAGTAGAAAGAAACCTAGAGTTGAACTTTATTCCGTCAGATTTTACCTCTATTTGATTTAGTTTCCATTTGACCTCCGTTCATCATACATGGTTGGAATTTTTATGAGTGATAACCCAGTGAGTTAGCTTACCAATGCCGTTGGTCTTAGGTTTAAAATTTTTACGGTTTGGGAGAAATAAATAATTTAGTGGACAAAGAGTGGTCGAATGTTCTGTCTGATTATGCCTTTGACAAACAATTTTGTAAAATTTGTCATTTATACGTCTTAATATTTCTGCGTAATTCCAACTCTACTGTTTAAAAGATTCAAATATGTTTCCATATTGATAAGGCACGTTGCAAGTTAAATTTTGGACAATTAATAGTGATTTTTACAAGTTGACCAAAGTTTTTGACAAATTGCTGATCAGTTTTTGTTTCGACCCACTGAACTGTAAAAATCTTTATAAAATGATTATTCGAGATTTGGGTGTAATTCCTTTTTCTCATGATTTGAAAACTCTTTATATTTTCTGGAAAGTATAATAACTCAATGTAGAATGTAACGGTTATTTAATGGTGATTTTTGAAAGTTACAGCTTGACTTTGATTCCGAAAAAAACGCAAGTTTACCAAACGTTTAATATAAATGTTTTGTCGATTCCTAACCATTGATAATTGGGAGGTAGGAGTGATGATAGGAGGACCTAAAGAGGGGTGAGAAAGGATATAATTGACCAAACCTTGTTTTGTAAGTATAGAATATTTAAAAATGTTGAGCCATCTTTACTCGGGTAGAAACTTACGTTGTCTTGTTTTACTTTTATAGAACCATGCCTCCAAAGAGATCTACACCTACACCCTCTACCATGTCCCAAGAGGATATTGACCGTTTGATATCCATGAATGAGGCTTTGACTGTAGCACTGAAAGCTAAGGGGTCGGTTCAGGATCCAGCAAAGATGAGCGCTAGTATCGCAAGGCACAACCCGACGAAATATGACGGAATAGGGGAACCATCTTTACTTGGGGATTGGCATAGAGAGTTTGATAACCTTTTTGAGTTGCTAGGATGTCCTGCGGAGTTGCAAGTAGATCAAGCTGCTTACTATTTGAGAGGAAAAGCGGGTTTGTGGTGGAATCGTAGTAAGGAAGGTTTAAGGGAAGCTTGGAGGGAGAGTGATGAACCTTTTATCACTTAGAAGGGTTTCAAGGAGACTATGAGGAGTGTATTTGTACCGGAACATATTAGGAGTAAGATGAGAGCTGAATTTGATTCTTTTAAGATGACTGATGAAATGACGGTGGAGAGCTATCATAATAGGTTCATGGAATTAGCAGAATATGTGTCTGATTTGAACTTTAGTGAGGAGATGCTAGCATTAAGATTTGAAAAGGGATTAACAACCACTATTAAGAAGAGGCTTGCCGCTGGTCAACCAAGTACCATGGATTATGTTTACCAACGAGCTGGCCACGCAGAGAGGATTGCAGATATGTTAAAGGAAGAGAGGAGGGAGAAGGAGGAGAAGAAGGAAAAGAGTGAGAAGAGAAAGGCTGAGTCATCAAGTGAGGTAGTTGGGGGTAGTAAGAAAAACAATACTCAATCTAAACATTTTTCACCCGGAGGGTTTAGTTATAGTGGAAGTGCAACACGAAGTGAAGAAGGAGGCTCAGGTCAGATTCCAGTTCGAGGATGGAGATGTTTTAACTGTAACAAAATGGGGCATAGAGCTTTTGAATGCAGGAGTGCACCTTGGGGAAGTAATGAAAATTGGAACCAAGAGGGTTTTCGATCTCCCGCACCAAGTTTTGGGAGCAATAGGTATCCAGGACAATGGAGTACCCAGAGGAGCTACAACAATAGACAAGGCAATGGGGGCACTCAGAGTAATGGTGGAAAGACTTTTGGTACAACTAGTACAGTACAAGGGAATGGAGAGAAGGGCAACTAGTTTTATTGAGTGGATTAGAGTCTTAAAATTTATACAAGTATTTCAGTTGATTAGTAGTTAATAAAGTAATAGTAGTTCCGAAACTTCGGGACGAAGTTATTTTTAGGGGGTTAGAATGTGACATCTCATGTTTTAAGTTTATTTTGTGATACATTTTTATGTTTTGAATTAGTTTTATGATACATTTTGATAAGTACGATATGGTTTGCTAATGATTAAGTAAGTTAATTATGTTGCAATGATCATAATTGGAATGAGGCTCAGTTTTGCGGTTGTTTATAAATGTTGTTTTAGTAGTTATGGGAGAACTTCGGGACGAAGTTCTTTTTAAGGAGGGAAGACTGTAACACCGCGTTGTTTTTAAAAGTTTAGTTAGAATCACTAAATAGATAACTGGACTTGTATATATATTTTGGTAATAAGTTTATAAACAAATAATAATTGATAATATAGTATTGTATACGGTATAAAACTAGCCTAATAAATCTCACCGTACCCCACATGTGCTCATGAATTACCAAGCCCATGTAGTACTACTTATATTTGGTATAAGAAGCATAATATAATATTATATAATACACCTAATAACCAAACAAACTAACCCATCTGAGAAGTAAGAAACTTGTATATAAACAAAGACAAACACAACCAAACCCTATTGCCTAGCGAATTCCGTATCAAGCCACTGCCCTTCCATCATCTTGGAATAGAACTTTGACATCGTCGCTGTTTGTTCTCGAAATTGGAAACCCGTTTCCCTTCTTGACAACCTAGAAAGCATCGTCCTTCTTGCTCACTCAAGGTAACCTCTTTCGGTTTAATTTATATTAATATAGTTAACCTAGCTTAGTTCGGTTCGGAAAGAAGAAAACGATTACACGTAGATAGCATACAACGAAAACAATGCTTATATCCGTGTATAGAAAACGTAGGGGGGAGAGAGTCAGCTGTGTGTTTCTAGTGCTGTCCAAGTCTTGTTTTCTGGTCATCTTGGTGTTAGGTTGGAGCAGTCTCTTTAAGGGTCGTTGCAGTGAGGTCATGGGTTTATTTTGGGGCGGAGTTGGTTGGTGTTAGTGTGGCTTTGTGACGAGTTGGGATTGGAAGTCGAAGAACATGGGCTGGCAAAATTAGCGTATATGCGTATTGGTGAATGAGGATCGATGATCATATGATTGTTTTTATTATGTTAGTGATCGTATATGATCACAAATTCATATTTGATGTTAGTATTATGTAATGGGGCTTTGATTAGTAATTAATTAAATATAGTAGTTATATATGTAGTAAACTAGTACTAATAGTATAATAGTGGTAGTACGGACTACGTAGTACGGTAGTAGTGTAGCAGCGTAGTTTGTAATAATTAATTAACCTTAACGTAATTTCATTAGATTAATAAAGCGATATTTGGGATAGTAGTATAACAAATTATAAGAATGCTATAATCAAAATCAATCGTAATTGTGTGAATTAATTATCTTGTTTAGGTGGTGATTTATAGAATAGCCTTTTTGATTGTGCTAGCTCGAGTTGTGGAAGATTTTGCAAAAAGGTAGGAATTTCCTACTCAACTCGGGTTTTTATTATTAAGTGAATGGATGTTTAAATGTGACGGTGGATGATGTGACTAAGATTAACAATTATGATTTATTATTGGAATAGAGTATTTGAGTTTTTTAAATTGTTGGTTGAGCAGTAAGACGGGATTGTCATTGAGTATTGGATTGTTGGAGAGTTGATTATTCAGTTGAGCATAACACGGAGGGTGTTACTACCAGTTATGCATAACGAGCAATCGTTACTGCCAGATGAGCATAGTAAGTAATTACTACTGCCAGAGATAGTTGTGCATAGTAAGTAATTACTACTGCCAGTTGAGCATGGTACGAAAGTACTACTGCCAGTTGAGCATAGCACGGTGTTAAGGGAGTTGTGCTACTGCCAGTGACGTAAATGAGTTTTACGGATGAAGTGATGAGAATACGAAGGATGTCTAATTTGGTTGGATTATTATTGTTGTTTAGTTTATTCCTACTCAATCTCGCGGTTGACTGTGTATTCGTGAACACCTACGGTGAACCATAATGGGGAGCGGATTTGACAGTTACTAAAGATTAGCTGACTTGGGAGCTATGGGATGCGTGAGGACTTGGCCAATCTACCTAGAAGTCTAGACCACATAGAAGATTTTATCACTTTATTTATTTTCCGCTGCGAGTTGTATTTATTTTATATTAAGTTTAGTTGGTTAATTTGTAATAAACATGTAATCATTAAGTTTTAATTTAAAGTACTTTGGTGAGTTGGACTTTGTTATTCACTACCTCGGGAAACCGAGATGGTAACAATTCTATTTATTTGGGAATGTCTGGCTAAAGGCTCCTGAATAAATGGGGGTGTTACAGAGCTGCTAACGGGATTACTGACTGGAATTCGCTGGCCCTAGCATTCTACAAGAAATATTTCTCTGCTTCGAAGACCAATGCCATTAGAGCTCTGATCACGAGCTTTAAACAGGGTCCTGATGAGAATTTTCATGAGGCGTGGGTCCGTTTCAAGAAGTTGGTGCGAACTATTCCACACCATGGGTTCGAGCAATGGAGCCTATACAATCAGTTTTATAATGGGCTCTATGACGATCAGAGGGCTATCCTGGATGCTGCAGCTAATGGCAGATTCCAGGAGAATGTTGGAGAAACCAAGGGGTGGAAAATCATTGATGATATGGCCACCCATAAAGCTGAGCATGGAAATTCCAGAGGGAATCAGAGGAGAGCTGTTGAATCCCCTTCTGTAGTAGCATTAGAGGCTCTTACGGCGAGATTTGATAAGTACGAGTTGGGAGGTGCTTCAAAAGGAGGGATCTATCAAGTGAATGCTGTGTCAGACGGTCCTTTCATCTGCAAAAGATGTGGAGCTGAGGGACATGTTTCAGGATTTTGTCCTAATCCCTATGAGTCTTGTGCTGCTTTTCAACATTATAGGCAGAAAAACACTTATTTTGAGCCGAATGTCCATCCAAACTTGAGGTGGAGTAGCCAAAATGTCCAAAATCCGACTCCACCCCCACAGCAGCAGCAGCAAAGTTATGTGCCCCCTCATAAGCAACAACAGTACCAAAAGCTTCCGTATGTCCCTCAGCAGCAGCAGCAGTTCCAAAATTCCGATTTAGCCGAGTTGAAAAATTTGTTGCTGAAGGAGTCTCAAGCTAGAGAGGCCGGGATGAAGATCTTGGAGAGCCAAATTGCTCAATTGGCAAGTAAGAGTGCAACAAGAGCTCCGGGGCAATTACCGTCGTAGCCGGATCAAAAAGAGACTCTTAATGCCATCACTTTGAGAAGTGGGTCTACCCTTGATGGGCCCGCTATGGTCGAAGACATTGCTGAAAAAGATGAGGCGGAACCAAGTAAGAAGAAGGCTGTAACGAACAGTGGCAAGAAAAAGACGATTAGCAGGTATATCAGTCGATCGACTGACATACCCGGTCGATCGACCAGTCCGCGAAATAACACAGCTTCTGGTCCTGTAGAAGCCAGTCGATCGACTGCCCTACCTGGTCGATCGACTAAAAACGCTGCTGATGTTGAACCTTTTCGTCCTCCAATGCCCGATAACTTGAGGGACCACTTATTTCAGGGTACGACGACTCCGAAAATATTGAGGCAAGACCCAAATGCTGATGGGTCAGTCCTGGTTCCAAAGTATGACCCAATGACGATTAATGGCTCATTCTTGAGACGGTCTGAAGAAGGCTCGAGCTTCAACAAGGAGAAGGTAGTGGATTTTCAGCCTAAGTCCACTGATGCCGGCATGAGAGATTTAGAGGAGAGGGCTAAGTTGCTTCTTACAGCCCCTTATCCAGAGAGATTAGTGCCGACAAAGGAACAGGTATCGTTTAACAAATTTGAAAATGTTATTCGTAGTTTAAATGTGCAAGTTCCTTTCCTTGAATTGGTTAATCAAGTGCCTGCTTACATGAAATTTATGAAGCAACTTTTGTCTAAAAAGAAGCCACTTGATAGTGTGCAATCTGTCGCACTCACTGAGGAGTCATGTTCTTATTTAACTCATACTGCACCTCATAAGCTAGAGGACCCAGGTAGCTTTTCAGTCCCATGTAATATTGGCACCTTTTCTATTGAGAAGGCATTATGTGACCTAGGAGCCAGTATTAGTGTTATGCCTTTGAGTCTTGCTAGGAAGTTGAAATTGACTAGGTTTGCGATTCTAACATGACAAAGATCTGGATGGTGATCGTTCTGCGGTCCAAATTTATAGAGTCTTAGAGGACATTCCCGTGCAAATAGGAAAGTTCTTTTTCCCTGTTGACTTCGTTGTGTTAGATATGCCCGAGGATGTTCACATTCCTATCATTTTGGGTAGACCATTTCTGCATACTGCTGGTGCAGTTATAGATGTTGGCTCAGGGACATTGACCTTTAAGGTAGGGAAACATTCCATTGTCTTTGCCCAGACAGCTAAGAAGAAAGACCCCATGTGGCCAGTAACTTGTAATGTGGTTTCTGAAAAGAAATCCTATTTGTGCTTTCTGACACGCCTGCCTCTATGCATATTCCTGTTGTAACACCTCCGCCCCAGATTGGGAGCAAATTGGAAGAAGATCTTTCTGTTTTGACTATTGCAGGAGCTGGTTTGGGGAAGGAAGAGCCGCATGTTGCTCCAGCTGAGAAGGAGCCAATCGTTCAAAGAGGCGGTCTAGGATGTCTTAGCTATGGCACTGATGAGGAGCCTGATGAGGAGCCAGTCAAAGTGACAGAGTCCAATTTGGATTTTTACGAGTTAGATGAAGTTATTGATTGGGGAGATGTTGAAGCTGTTGATCCGTTGAGTTCTGCGGATGTTGAAGTTGATAGGAGTGCAGCTGAGGATATGAGCACTGTAGAGGCTACCTCTTGCAGCCAGAAGCCGAGCAAGTGGGCCATTCCTTGGCCATTCTTGATCAACTATTAGTTGTTTAAGACTTTACAAAACATTTTATTGCTTTTGTTAGACTTTCTTTTTATTGCTTTTGTGTGCGCGAGACTTCGCTTTAAATAATTTTGTTTAGGATTTTAAATACTTTAGTCTGTTACTTTGGGTTTTGCGCAATTTTGGGCGCGTTATTATGTGTATTTGCAGGTTTATAGACCATATTAGCTCAATTCATTGAGCTAATTCGAAGAAATCAGAACTTACAACGAGTTTTCCGATCGATCGATCGCTGTGTGGTCGATCGACGAGTGCGAATTCCAGGAGCTTCTATTCTGTTCACTCTGGTCGATCGATCGGTGATGTGGTCGATCGACCGCCCAGTATTTCTTTGTGACTGTTTTCGATCATTCCCCTGCTGTGTTTGGTCGATTTGCGGAGTTGAGGGAGTCTTTTCTCCACTTTATTCTCCGACTCATTTCTGTTTCTTCCGTTTCTTTATTTTACACATAATTTTGCGTTTAATAAATTGTTTTCTCGGAATTACGTGCGGTACTTTTCTGTCTTTTCAGGTACTTTTTGGTAGCACTGCTGGCTACTGAAACCTCCTAGCTCATGCTGGTTTGGGGAGGTTTCCTTTTGCTGCGCTTAAAGTCTTGTGAGCTTCCGAGTCCTTACTTCATGTCTTGTTTAATTAATTTATCGCAAAATTCCCGTTTCCCTTTTATTTCATTATATGATTTTGCACAATGGGGACATTGTGTGATTTGGTTTGGGGAAGGGTTTTGCATAGCATTCATATGTTTTTGCATTCACGTTTAATTATTCTGTTTGCATTGTTTTTTTAAATTCTCCATATATACACAAATTCAAAAAAAAATTGAAAAAAATTTCAAAAATTCCAAAAATTTCACGTTTATTTTAGCATATAAGTCGAGTCGGAACGGTAGTATTTCAATGATGACATTGCATTCGCGTCTGTTTATGCCTAAGTCTTGCTAATTGACATGTTATTAGTAGAATCATATATGCATAGTCTACGAGTTTTCGTTAAATATCTTGCTGAGCTTTAGACTTGACTTTGATTTTTGGCAAACTACTTTATATTCTGAGGTTTAGAGCCTATAACTGGTGACATTCATGACCAGTTTATCTAGGATTGTGAGTAGTTACTCCTTATGAGACATGTTACATAAACTTGCATAAATATGAACTTAATCTGCTTAATACCTGTATGCATTCGGTTTGCGGTTTATTGACACATGTGGAAGAGGTTTCCTTTATTCTTTTTGCCCATAAGCTCCACACTGCCAAAAATAGCCTTTTTGTCCTGTTACTACATCCTACAATTAGCCTGCCCTTGTCAAGCTAGTAGTTTATGTTCTTGGGATTGTTACTTTGTTTTTGGTAGCTAATGCTCATTTTGAGATGATGTTGGGAAGAAAAAAAAGGAAAGAATTAAGGAGGAAAAGAGTTGAAAAAGTTGAAAGAAAATAAAAATAAATAAAAAAGAGAAGAAAAATGATTCGAAAAAGAAAAAAAAGGAACGCGTGCTGTACTGTAAAGGGCGGTCGATCGACTGGCCATCTTGGTCGATCGACTGAAGCCCGAGAAAAGAGAAAATAAAATCACATGGTTGGAGTTTTGATTATTGGTGATTTTATTCTCATTCTTTATTATCATCATTTGGGGAATTACAATTATATCGGAGATTGTGAGATTTGTGTTTGCTATTGGCACCGTTCTATCGTTTAATCTTGAGCAAGAAGTTGGATATTGTTATAATTTGGTTCCCTTAGTTACTAGCTTGGCTTTTAACTCTGTTTTTATCCAAATTTACTTTAGCCTCTTTCTGCCCATACCTCACATATCCATATTTACCTCGGCATGTGTCATGGTCATTTGTTTGGTTGGAATGCATATGTACGGTTGTAGAGATTATTTTCATATTAGATTGCAGGCATGTTCTTATAGGTCGTAGTTAAGTGAGTGCCACTACAAAATGAATTCTTTCTATCTTTTACGTATTTTCACCTGTGCTTATGTGTAATATGAGCGGCCCGTGAGAGTCCATAATGATAAGTCTCTATAGTTGACGGTTCAACAGTTTTTTATCGACTACATAACTCGTTTGCATGATTCGTATTTGCTAATTGATTGTTAGTTGTTGCATTAAATTGGTTTAGGCTTTATAGTTGCATTTCGCTCTGAGATTGAACTCCTTCCATTAGGTTTTAGAATCGAGTCTAGTTCTTGCTTGGGGACAAGCAAGGGTTTGGTTTGGGGAAGTTTGATGCGTGTCTAAAATATGATGTTTTACACCTTCTTTTACACGCATTTCAGAGCTCATCAATGTAGTTTATGCTACTATTTGCCCCATTTCGTCTACTTTTGTATTTTCATGTAATATTGCAGATTATTGCGGAAATGAGTAGATATCGAGCCGAATCCGTCCTCGAGTATCTAATATCGCATTTGACATGGAGTAGAGACTCGAGAAATGAACTTGGTGCGCATATCGAGGCCCGAAAGATGAATTCACGAGACCTTTGAAGCCAAGTACCAGCTACTTCAGTCGATCGACTGACCTCCATGGTCGATCGACCAGAGCACGACTTCTAGTAGCTCCTGTACAGCGTAGGGTGGTCGATCGACTGGTCCTTATGGTCGATCGACCGAACCGTTAATTCTGACGTGAATTAATAGAACGAGAATTCCGAAGCCCAGTGTAATTAGGTTTAGGAATAAGAGTTGCGTAATATTTCTATATAACGTAATCTTAGTTTTCAGAATAATCATCCAGTTTTATCATCAAGTTCTTAAGATACAATTCGATAATCATTAGTTTAGTTTGTTCTTTCATTAATAAAGTCCTTTTTGCATTCCGTTTTGATCTTTCTTCTGCAATTCCTCTATACGGTATTCTTCTGTTCTAATATTCAAATTATTTGCTTTCATTCGTAGTATAGAATTGTTAGGTTAGAATTCTCAAAGCCAATTATCGTTTGATGTTAATTGTTCATTTAATTAATTTAAGTATGAATTCGTTACTTTTATTTGATAATCTTATTGCTGTTTTTATCATGAGTATGAGTAGCTAAATACCTTGTGCTAGGATGTAGGGGATCTGTAGGTTAGGCGGCATTAGAATTAGGCTGACCTAGATTTGTTTCGTTTCAATTAATTTAATTGCTATGTTTGACGAATCGAATGCACGCGACTAGTTGAATGCTTAGGAATTGACCGACCCGATGAGATCGAAAGATAGGGGAGGGAGATAGACTACCTAATTAAGACAACTAAATTAATAAGATCGAGAGATAAGTTAATTTAGACTTTTAAATCGCTTTTCAGGACGAAAGTTAGCATTAGTGATATTAGGGACCCGTAGCGAGATCGAAAGATGCTACCTGTTAAGAATGGACCGAGAGGACTTCTTATTTTCCCGTCTCATGTGATTGTTTTAGACTTACCTAGTATACTGCCGCCAAAACTACAGTGAACCGACCATCTTAGTACCCTTTTTATATTTGATTTCATACATTTCTTTAGTTTACTTTTAATTTCATTGCCCTTTAGTCATAGATCAAACCAAAACAAACCCCCACTCTTTTGTTACTTAAGACTTAAATGAGACAACTATTAATTGCATCGCCTCTCTGTGGTTCGACCCTGACTGCCGCTAGCTATAGTAGTAGTTTGGAAATATAAATTTATCTTTGGTACTCTACGATGGTATCATTACAATTGACAAATGACAAAATAAAATGGACCTCCCATTTTATATGTATGTGCCGAAAATGGAGGGTATTATGGTTGAAATTGTGTTAATTATTTTTAAGTGGAAAACACAATGATTACCCATAGTCTTAGCCTTGCTTACCTATTATTTCTTGGGTAGAAAAACTAGCTCATGCATTGGGCACACTCCTCCCCTCCAACCGGTTTTGCATGAGAAAAAGGCATGGGTTTTTCCTCTCTATTATTCATTCTTCTTTGATAATAAAATTTCTAGTGTAAGAAATTACTATTCTCTCTACATCTTATGAAACTTTCAGAGAAATAAAAACCTCACAAAAGCTCCTCTCTTGACCGAAATATTCAAGAGAACAAAATTTATTTTGTGTCAAATTTTAAGTAAGACTTTTATTATTTCTAGTACAAAATAATATTAGTTATTAGAGGTTTTCCTTGGGTATTCACTTTTGGGAGAGGTTCTAGTTTGGACCTTTTGTTCATCCATTATTAGGAAAGCTCAAGAACTAACAAGAAGGAGACCTTGTTGGTGCCCTAATATCCGAAACCTCAATGTAAGATTGACGATTTCTTCTTTTATCTTGTTTTAGTTTGCATGCATAAGATCTTTCATTTATTTTATGACTAAATAAATTTGAACATATATGAATATGTAAATTAATGAGATTAATGAATTCCAACAGTTCGTAGGTTTGAACTCACAGCTTACAGACTGTGCTATCATATCTCCCTGTGGTGATTTGAGTACTAATCCTAACCCTGTCTCCCTGGCGTTGGATGCCCCATTTATAAATAGGGTCCATTCTTGGTCTGGGGTTTTATTTTCTAGTTGGTTGACCTCTTTTATCAGGTC
This sequence comes from Silene latifolia, assembly GCF_048544455.1. Taxonomy (NCBI): domain Eukaryota; kingdom Viridiplantae; phylum Streptophyta; class Magnoliopsida; order Caryophyllales; family Caryophyllaceae; genus Silene; species Silene latifolia. The sequence goes on from NC_133531.1 coordinate 110,835,223, forward strand.
CGGTTCCAGGTTAAGGCTGTAGTCAGCCACAAAGTCTGCTAGGGCCTGTGATTTAATCGATGCCCTGGGTTCATAGGAGATGTCGTATGTGCTAATCTGTACTGATCATTTGGCCATCCTGCCTGAAAGTTCAGGCTTACGTAGGACAGATTTTATGGGTAAATTGGTCCTGGCTATAATGGGGTGACTTTCAAAATAAGGTCGCAATTTAGTACATGACATAATTAAAGCTATAACATATTTTTCAAGCAATCCATACCTCAACTTAGCATCTAACAGGCTTTTACTTACATAGTAGATTGGATGTTGCTGACCATCCTGTTCTTTCACTGCGACTGTGCTGACTGTTATGTCAGTGACAGATAGGTATACTGACAAAGGTTCTCCCTTCTTTGGCTTAGCCAGTAAGGGTGGAGATGATAAGTAGGATTTTAGATCCTGAAAAGTTGTCTCATGTTCATCCGTCCATTGGAACTGCTTATTCTTTCTGAGGAGGTTGTAGAATGTTTTGCACCTCTCGGAGGATCTTGATATGAAACGGTTCAGGGCAGCTACCCGGCCTATCAATTTCTGGATATCCTTGACAGACTTGGGTGACTGCAGCTCCAGGATAGCCTTTATCTATTCAGGGCTGGCTTCTATGCCCCTTTTTGTGACCATATATCCAAGGAACTTGCCTTCAGAGACTCCAAAGTGGCATTTTGCAGGGTTTAGCTTGATGTTGTATTTTTCCAATATCTCGAATGCTATTTCTAGATGTTTCACATGATCTTCTGCATTTTTGGATTTTACCACCATGTCATCTATGTACACTTCCATGATGTCACCTATTTGGTCTTTAAACATCATGTTGACCAGGCGCTGGTACGTTGCCCCTGCATTCTTCAGGCCGAAAGGCATGGCAGTGTAACAGTATATGCCTCGGTCTGTAATGAATGCAGTACTTTCCTGGTCAACAGGCTGCATCTTTATTTGATTGAATCCACTGGAAGAATCCATGAATGTCAGCATCTCATGGCCTCTTGTGGCGTCTACCATGGCATCAATATGTGGCAAGGGAAATGGATCTTTAGGACAGGCTTTGTTCAGGTCAGTGTAATCTACACAGACTCGCCACTTTCCATTCTTTTTCTGCACAACAACTACGTTAGCCAGCCACTTAGGGTACATTACTTCCCTGATCATTCCCATATTCAAGAGTTTTTCTACTTCCTCGTTAATTATGGTATTTCTTTCAGCTGCAAATTTCCGCCTTTTCTGCTGCAGGCTTAAAATATGGGTCAACATTGAGTTTATGTGTAATTATATCAGCGTTAATTCCAGTCATATCAAAATATGACCAAGCAAACCAAGATGATTTATTTTTAAGAAACTTTACCAGTTCAGGCCTAACACTATCTGGTGCGTCAGATCCTACTAAAACATGCCTATCAGGGTACTCAGGGTCTAGAATTACCTGATCTGTTTCCATTCTGGGAGGTGCTACATAAGTGCTCCTGACAGGGTACTGTAATTGCTATGCAAGGGACTTACCTGCCTTGGAAGGCTTCAAGGCTGTTGTGTAGCATTCCTGGGCTGTCTTGTGATCCCCTTTAATTGTGGCTATGCCCCAGTCTGTTGGTATCTTGATACACTGGTGATAGGTTGACGGTACGGCCTTGACATTATGAATCCAGGGCCTACCCAAGATCGCGTTGTAAGATGACAGGAAATCAAGGACTCCAAACTTCTCATAAGATGACACTCCTTCCACGTAGGTTGGGAGGTGGATTTCTCCTAGGGTGCTCCTGGTTTCGCCACTGAATCCTACTAGGACACTGGATTTTTTGATGATTTGGTTCTCGTTGATCTTCATGGCTTTCAGTACGTCAAGCATGATCAAGTTCACTGAGCTGCCTCCGTCTACCAGGATCCTTCTTACTGTGGCGGTTCCAATCTGCATAGAAATTACCAGGCCATCATGATGAACATCAGGGATGCCCACCAGGTCACAATCATTGAAAGTGATTGTTGGGATATGATCCGGCTTGCAGGGTGATACAGTCCTTGGTGTCCTAGCTATCTTCTTTGCCGCTGAACTTGTCAGGCCGCAGATTTCTGATCCGCCAGATATGAATTTTACTTCATAGATTGGTGTTGGTGGAGGGAGACTACGATCCTGCTTATGCTCCTGATTCTCTTTATCCTGGTTTGCGTTCCTGCCTTTCATCTTGATCATGTATTTCAAGTATCCAAATTTCAGCAGGTAAGCCACTTCTTTCCTCAGGGTGAAACAATCGTCCGTGGTGTGTCCAATATCAATGTGGAATTCGCACCATTTAGAATTGTCCCTTATGGGGTTGGGATTCTCTGACTTCCTGGGCCATCTGACAGCTGATCCCATGTTGTCAAGTCTCTGGATTAATTCTGCAATATCAACACTGAAGTTATGTTCGGAAATAGGTGGATAAACTTTAACCTTACCTTGATACTCATGAGCTAGGTTAACTTCTGATTGATCTGGCCTGGAATATGGAGTAGGCCTATAATTGTTTCCTTTATTGCTCTTCCTACTGCTCCTTTCATGATCCTTTGATTTACTGGGTGATCCGAGTTTATAACTTTTATCTTCCTCTAGCCTGATGAAGGCAAGAGTCTTCGCCTGAACGTCCTCGAAGGTATGGCAGGGATACTTAGTGAGTTCGCTGTACAAGTCACTATATGGTAGTAACCCCTGCCTGAATGCCTCCACTGTTGTTCCAACATCACACCTGGGTATAGATACTTTTTCCTTGTTGAATCTTGCAAGGAATGTCCTGAGAGTTTCATCGGAAAGCTTCGTAAACTCGGTAAAAGGTCATGGATCGTTTCTCCAACTCCCTGCTACTCGCAAACTGTTGGTTGAAGCTGTTGATCAGGTTGGCGAAGGAATGGATGCTCCCAGTTGGCAGTTTGATGTACCATTGCAGGGCAGGGCCGATCAGGGTCGTTCCAAATCCTTTGCACATGCAGACTTGTCTGAATTCGCTGGGAATAGATGCAGCCAGTATTTTTTGTTTATAAAGAGCCACGTGATTTTGTGGATCCGTGGTTGTATCGTAGACCCTCATGGATGGAACTACAAACTTCTTTGGTAGATCTACTTTTGCTATTTCGTCTATGAAAGGCGAATCAGCATAACTGTCAGGAGCAGCTTCTTCCATGCTAGTAGGTACTCCGGGTATCTTATCAAATTTTTCATTGAGTTTTTTGATCTCCTGAACCACTGCCATCATGATGGCTGCTGCAGATTCATCAGGTTTTCCTTGTCACTCTTTGGTTCACCATCACCATCAACATCAATAGATTTAGAATAACTTTGGCTCCTAAAACTGGAAAAATCGATATTTTTAATGATTGATGCAAATGGGGTTCCTGGTTGGAATCTAGAGCCTGCCCCTTGAGTTTTTTCTAATTTTTGTTTCAGGGCTGACTCAGATTCTCTTAATTGCAGGATTTCCACTTCAGTTTGGGCTACTTTTTCTTTCAAACTTTCCAACTCAGCGATTTGCTGGAGAGCTGTGTTCAATTGTTATTCAACGGTGGGCTGGGCTATTTTTGTATGATTTTTGAATTTTTGTGAGGTAAGAAATAAGGATTTAAAGAGCTAGATGTCCCACGGTGGGCGCCAATTGTTTTGTGTAGATTTTGCGCAAGGTGAAATCAGGTCAGGGTAGATTTGAGTAGGGTTAACTAGCTCTAATCGGTCTATTGGTCAGGTCGTCAGGGCAAAAATGTATGTTATGAATATAACAAAAATAACAATAATAAGACAAAGAATTTTGTACGTGGAAAACCCTTGAATGAGAAAAAACCACGGGTACCAAGCCAGGAGAGGATTTCACTATGTAATTGGGAGAATCAGTGTATGATAATGACAATATTAGTATTTCTCTAAGTATAGTATATGTGGACGTATGCTTTCTTTTGTGTAAGAATGAGATGTCCCAAATGTCTTCAAAGTATTCCTTATATAAGCTTCAACTTGAGCGGTTGTCTGATGCTGAATTAAATGTGGATTATTCTCCTTAATTGTCTGTAATAATTGTCAATATTCCTCCCTTAATTACTGCATTTACTGCAAGATCTTTCCATTCAATGCTGCGCATATAATCCTTTTATAATACGCGTTTCTAGTCTGATATCGTCCTGATATTTTGACCGTTGTCCTCTCCGTGGCCCGGCGCCTATCTTCATGTGTCCTGATAGCCTGACACCCTGACAGTCAGGTTGTGATGAGATACTGATCAGGGGCGTCTGAGGATTTCCAGGCCTAACATTAACGTTTAGTGATGCTCGACTCGAATGTACGGCGAAAGTGCCCTCTAAGAGGAATTAAACAAAGTTGATTAAGTTGATTGAGTGGAGTTGGTCAAATTGGTCGGTCATGCAAAATGAGGCTGGTACTCAGAAGGATCCGAGCTTACGTGGTCGAAAGTTTAAGCACGTAGACGCCAAAAAGCAAGAGCGTGGTCTTAGAATTCAAAGGGAGAAGAGAAGGGCGGACACTCACGTGAGAAATATGAGGAACGAAGGTCCCTATTTATACTAATCAAGCGGAGGAATTAGGGTTTCGGTAAAACTTTGGAAGTAAATCTCGAAAAGATCTTAAAATACGCATAAAGGAGCTGGGGAACAGGCGCAGCAACCACTGCGGCTCTTGGAAGAGGCGCAGCAGGTGATGCGTCCTTTCCCTAAAGGTTTCCTCCCGCGGAAGAAAGATTTTCCGCGTTTCTATTATGGAATTGGGGTTGATCTCAATTTCCTTATTATTTAAATTATAATTTCGGGATATAATTTACCAAAAGATTAAAAGATTGAAAATATGAAATAGAAATATCCGGAACATTCTAGAATATTCTGACTCGGCATTTTAAACGGTTATTAGAAAATGAAGACGGTTTTTGACCCGGATCCAAATGTGCTCTAATTACAGTCAAAACGACCATAACGGCCGTAGATGACGACCAAGGGATAGACAAAAGTATTTGAGCTATCACTTGACGATAAACTTACGAATTATCATAAATCGTTCCGCGAACCAAACATGCGGCCCAATCATCGTCGGGTGGCTTGCGGGAGGTGCATAAATGAGGTATCTACAGAGAGATATTAGGGTTAATAGTCGATTAATACGTAATTAACGAATTAGGTCAAAGCAAGAACGGAATTTCAGAGATAGAGCTCAACCCGGAACATGCGCAGCAAAGCTGCGTCTCTTGGAAGAGGCGCAGTGGTCACTACGTTTGTTCCTGAGGTGAGTTCTGGCTGTGAAGTCAGAATTGCGTGTTGTTAATGTTCGTTGGTAATTTTAATGATTGATTTATCGATATTTGACTTGGATGAAAGTGATTTAACAGGTTATTTACATATGAATTGGTCATAAAAGCGGTAAAAATGAATTAAAGCGGATTAGAACGGATTAAGACGGATTATGAGCGAATTATTACTAATTAGGTCAATTATTAAGACAAAAACGAATGAAAGACTTAATAAACTAATAAAAATATAGAAAATTTGAATCCCAGAGACTTGATATGAATGAATCGAATCTCCAAAATCCGGGTTTGATTTTAATGACGAAAACCCGCGAATATCGATTATTAGGGATTTAAATCGGGATTTAAAGGTGATAATTACTATGAACAATGTATGTTATATTATATACGAATGAAACAAAGAAAAAGGACGGAATTAAGATAAAAGGACGGATTAACAGAGGACGGAGGAAGAAGAAGAAAGGCAGGAACTGCGGCAGCCTCTGGAAGAGGCGCAGCAGATGCTGCGACTCTTCGAAGAGGCGCAGCAGTTGCTGCGTTTCTTCTCAACATCGGCCAGTAATTAATCCGCAAAAATAGTTTAAAAGAAAGGGTTTTAGAAATTGTTCTTAAGCATGTTTTTGACGTAAACCTTACATTAATTGGTACAAAAATAAAATACAATAATAAAAAAATATGGGATTTACACCCTCAGACTTATATGTTTGACGAAACGAGATTAACTAAGTTAACGATTAGTGATTGCTCGACTCGAATGAATGATGAAAGTGCTCTCGTTAGAGGATTTAAATTAAATTTATTGATTAATTGAGGTGGAATTGGTCAAATTGGTCGGTCAAGCAACATGACTGGTACTCAGAATGATCCGAGCTTACGTGGTCGATTGATCAAGCACGTAGACGTCAATAAGCTTAGAGCACGATCTTAGAATGCAAAGGGAGAAGAGAAGGGCGGACACTCGCGTGAGAAATATGAGGAACGAAGGTCCCTATTTATACTAATCACACGGAGGAATTATGGTATGACTGAAACCTTGGAAACAAATCTCGAAAAGATCTGAAAATACGCAGAAAAGAGCTGGGCAAGAGGCGCAACAGCCACTGCGACCCTTGGAAGAGGCGCAGCAGGTGCTGCGCCCTTTCCCCAGAGGTTTCCTCCTGCGGAAGAAAGATTTTTGAGTTTCTTTTATGGATCGGAATTGCGGTAGATCTTGACTTCCTTATTCTTTAAAATATGATTTCGGGATATATTTTACCAAAAGATGTATAAAATTAAATTATGGAATAGAAATACCCGGAATATTCCAGAACATTCCGACTCGGCATTTTAAACAGTTTATTAGAAAACGAAGCGGTTTTTGACCCGGACTCTAAATGAACTCTAATTACTGTCAAAACGACTCTAACGGCGCGTAGATGACAACCAAGGGGTAGACACAAGTATTTGAGCTATCACTTGACGATAAACTTATGAACTATCATAAATCCTTCCGTGTACCTAACATGCAGCCCAATTATCACCGGGTGGCTTGCGGGAGGTGCAGAAATGAGGTATCTACAGTGGTTCACTAGATGTGTCAACATGGGTTGGGGAGCTACCATCATTATTCTCATGGGAAGAAGCATCAAAGGTCAAGTCCTACCCCAAAGAAGGGTTCAAAGGAAAAAGGTCCTCAAAGAAAACAGCATCTCTAGATTCCATAATTCAATAATATTACCATAAAAACCCGAACTCGCATCTTTGGGCATGAACCTATAGGCTGCACTATTAGAAGCATAACCCACAAAAATTGATTCAATGGTTTTAGGTCCTATTTTGTCTCTTTTAAAAGCAGGTAAGACAACTTTGGCTAGACAACCCCAAACCATTAGAAACCTCAAATTAGGTGGATAACCTTTCCAAATCTCATAAGGTGTCACATCAAGTTTATTATGAGGTACACGGTTTAAAACATGATAGACAGATAGGATAGCTTTCCCCCACATAAAATTAGATAACCCAGAAGATAGTAACATAGCATTCATCATATCCTTTAATGTTCTATTTTTCTTTTCAGCTACACCATTTTGTTTGGGGCTATTAGGCGCTGAAAACTCATGTACAATACCATTTTCCTGAAAAAATTCCACCAAAAAATCAGATTTGTATTCTCCACCATGATCAGACCTCACACGCTTAATCTTCCTATCAACTTGATTTTCAACCTCAGCCTTATAAATAGTAAACATATTCTCAGCCTCACTTTTATTCCTTAACAAATAAACCTTAGTATATCTTGAACAATCATCTACAGAAGTTATATAATATCTTTTACCTCCTTTACTTTCACAATTCTTATAATCAGCCAAGTCGGTGTGGATAAGTTCTAACAATTCAGTTTGCTTTTTGGTCACTTCCTTAAAAGGTTTCTTAGAGTGCTTTGCTTCCACGCATACTGGACATTTATCCATGTCATAAGAAATCAGATAGGCAACAAGTTCATTGTTTTCATGCGTTTAATGGATTTAGTGTTAACATGTCCAAGTCTAGAATGTCAAATATCAAGGGACACAGCGATGTACGCAGAAGAAGTAGATGCATTCATTTCAACATCAAGAACAAACAAACCACCATTACAAAAACCTTTGCCAACAAACTGACCATTCTTAGACATGACTAACTTATCAGACTCAAAAGTAAGTTTAAGACCAACCTTTTCATGTAAAGCACCTGAAATCAAATTTCTACACATATCAGGCACATAGAGCACATTTTCAAGACCTAAAACTTTGCCAGAAGTGAGTTTCAGGTGCACCTTGCCAATGCCGAGGACTGGAACCTTGCTGGGGTTGCCAACATACACTGCCTCTTTCTCACCAACATCTTTGAGCTCCTTGTAAAGATCCTTGTTGATGCAAATATGGCGTATAGCTTCTATGTCAACAATCCATTCCACCAAGCTTCCAACTAAATTAATTTTGGACACTATTGCAGCAATTATGTCATCACCCTGACTTGAACCCTTGACAACATTGGCTTGTGGCTTGTTAGATTTGTAAATTTTGTAGCCACCACGTTGATTGTTGTCTTTCTTTTGGAACTTTCTGCCATGTACATTATTGTGATTCCCTTGATTTTGTTGTCTTTCCTCATAAGCTTTCTTGGGCTTGCACTTGAAAGCGGGTTGACCAGGTTTGTCACACCACCAACAATTTCCTGTCATTGCCTTTATTGATTTATACGCATTTTGTGGTTTGTTGTATTGATCATAACTCCTCTTGTTTGTACTTGCATTCCTGTATTCAACAGCATTAGCCTTAGCGGTGTTAGTAGCATTAGTCCTGGCTCGGTCCTGGCTCCTTGTGGTATCCTCAATCTTGATATGATCAATTAGCTCCTGTAACTTCATGTCTTTCTTCTTATGCCTCAGATGTTTCTTTTACTCATCCTAACTAGGAGAAGGCAATTTCTCAATAAGAACATTAGCTTGCATGTACTCGCACAACACCATCCCTTCACCAATAATTTCAGAAACCATATTTTCATACTCATGTATTTGATCCATTATAGGTTTACCATCAGTAATTTGAAATTTTAACCATCTTGCTACTGCATATTTCTTAGCACCAAAATCATCAGTACCATACTTAGTTTCCAAAGCATCCCAAATTCCTTTAGTGGTCTTAGTTTTGCAATGGATGTCAAACATATTATCAACCATATAGTGTAACATGACGCCTCTAACGGTGTTATTGTCTTTTGCAAATTTGTGATCGAGTTTGACAATTTTAGACGAACTAGACTCTTCAGTGGATTGTGGTTCTTGAAATAACACATAGTCAATCTCATATTGCGAGAAATAAAACAGAATTTTTTCAGACCATCTCCTATAATTATTCCCATTTAAAAGTTCCATCTTACTAAGGTTAGAGACAATTTTGTGTGGCATTATGAAATGGTTGACAGGGGCATTAGGGGTTACGGTTACAATTTCTCGATTGACATTGGAATTGATTATGGTAGTAATGGCCATAAAATCGGACAATGAATACGGAATTGATTGTGTAAAAATCTCAACAGCTAGAAAAGAATCCGATGCAAAAAGTTCAGACCAGTAACAAAAAGGGGCCCCACCACACCGCGCATGTGTCACGAAGTCGAGCTGGACGAACGGACGGACGGCGGTGGCGCGTGCGTGGGAGACTATAGTCTATCCTCTATAGTCTAGTTAACACTTGTTAACCCACTCTATATATAAAGATAATATTCCTCCACTATTCTTCCAATGTGGGACAAATGTTATCGCACTTAAGTTTTGAAGCAACTTTTAACTCCAAGAGAAGGTTGTTCCAATAACTTATCCTCGATGAGTATATGCCATGTGCAATTAATTAGTAAATGTGATAATTTGTATTTTTAAAATTATAACAATAGTGACACAATTAAACATACTATGTATACAAGCACATGTAAAAGTTTACAAGATATAAAATACAATGTACCATAGTCTAACGTAAAAGTTAACTTATAACACATATTTGGTTATTTTTCATTTATATATTATAGATTAACCAGATTTAATACTAAGACCACTCCTATGCAAGGTCATGACCTAGGTCATGAGGATAGTGGATCATGTTAATCAAAAATTAAGCAAGGGATTAAGATGACCCATGGTGTGCAGAGGTCATGGGATGACCTCTTTTGAGCTTCCTTGACCCATTTGGTGACCTAGTACGTGGCACTATCTAATTGGTGGTTGGAGAGAAATATAATGAAAAAAGAAAAAAGGACGAAGACTGAGATTTGAAAGCCTGCAATCTTGCACATCACCATGCCCCTTTCTACTTTTCTGTCAACAAAAAAAGAGAGAGAATTTAAATAAGAAGTAAATTTAGAATTATTTACCCGATCAAGATTAAATAAAATCTGAGTATATTTTTTTGAGTCAGTTTTTAAATTATCTATAAAATGAACTCCATTCTGACATATTTTGATATATATAATATATATATATATATATATATATATATATATATATATATATATATATATATATATATATATGAACCTAATATATAGAGTCAAGTTCAAATGAGTCCACCTAAAATGGTGAGTTCCTAAGTCCTAATCTAAGCCATTGATCTTGTAAGATTGATGGTTGAGATTTGAAACTTTTAAGCAATTTTAAAATGAAACTTTAATGTTTTATAAGTGAAACTATAATCTGTAAATAAAAATTTACTTCTTTACTATTGAAACTTTAATTTTTTTAAGTTATTTTGTAAATAAAAATTTAAATTTATATATTTTTGAATATAACTTTAAAGTTTTACCAGTGAAACTTTAATACTTAAAAGTGTAATTTTATTTTTTTTAGGTCATTTTTAATATAAAATTTAAAATTTATGAAATAATATAATTATAACTAATATTTTTTCAGTTTAACTGATTTTTAACTGTTATTTTAATGGTATACGAATGTAACTTTAATGCTTAAAAGTGAAACTTTAGTTTTTTAAGGCCATTTCTAATAAAACAAATTAGAATTTTGGAATAATGTAATTGAGACCAATGTTTATTTAATTTAACTAATTTTTGAGTGAAATTTTAATGGTATACGAGTGTAACTTTAATGCTTAAAAGTAAAACTTTTATTTTTGTAGGTCGTATTAAATTTTGAATATGTAATAATTTAATTGTACTATTTTTTTATTTCACTGATTTATGAATGAAACTTTAATGTTAAACTAGTGAAATTTTAATGGTATCGAGTGAAGCTTTAGTTTTTTTAGTCTGTTTTCAATTGAAAAACTTGAATTTATGTAATAATGTAAAAATCTGTAATTTCACTAATTTACTATTGTAATTTTAATGGTCTAGAAATGCAACTTTAACTGTCTACGAGCTAAACTTAAACGGTCTACGAGCGAAACTTTAATGGTCAAGAGTGAAACTTTAATGGCAGACTGATTATATAATTTAATTCATTACCTACAACCAGCCCAACCAACAACTACGCCTGACCCACCACCATACGTCGACCCCGCCGACCGCCGACACCCACGCCTGACCCACCACCATACACGACTACACCACCACACCGCCGCAAATGGAAAACGAAAAAAAATAGAAATGGCTACCACCCATCCAACCCAAACCCACCACGGTTGACCACCACCACCAACCCCAAAAAAAAAGCAAACCTTGAAAAAAGACCACACCATAAGTCACCACAACCGCCATCAACCACCACGACCAAAAACCACTCCGCCACACCCACCCCACGGCCAGATCTGGAGAAAGAAAAAAAAAAGACCCAACCACTGGCACACGACAGCCCCACATACACGACATCCCACACTTCACCACCACCACGGCTCCACCACACTCACCCCACGGCCAGATCTGGAGAAATTAAAAAAAAAAAACCCCACAACCACCGGCACACGACAGCCCTCCACATACACGACATCCCACACTTTACCATCCCACCACCACCATGGTTAACCATTGACAACCACCATCAACAACCCGGAAAAAAAAAGAAGGAGACAGGAGCGGCGCGGCAGATTTGAAGACGAAAGAAAGGAGAAGGAGGGGAGGACGTTGTTTTGATGGTGATAAGGTGCGGTGGTCCAGTGGTGGAGGGAGGGACTGGTGGGAGCAGCCTGGTGTTGTTGCCGGTGAGATGAGGAGTGTTTAGAGAGAGAGAGAGAGGTTTTAGAGAGAATGAAGAAAGAGAGATGTGTATGTTAGGGTTTGTGATAGTGGCTCAGTGAATAGAGTTTGGTGTCTTTTATATCTTTGCTGTTTTTTTGTTTTAATCTTAGCCCTTGATTTTCTATGATCTAAGGGTCCAAAATAGGACTTAGGGACTCATCTATAGAAGGTGGACTTAGTTGATATATATATATATATATAGAGAGAGAGAGAGAGAGAGGGGCGGGATCTTGTGAGTTTGGTTCTTATGGTGAGTTGTGAGTTTGAAATCTGAACCACAAGATAAACAAAACTAAAGGTTGAGATTTAATCTCATAACATTAAAAACAAAAAGACAAACAAATAAAATCCGTAAAATAACGGATCGGACCAAAAAAAATTAGTCTCTCTCTAAAACTCTCTTAATTAAAGAACTTCAAACCGCCTGAAACAAAACCCTCAAAATTTGGGGGAAAAATATCATAACTTCAATTTCTTCTTAAATTCAACAATAAGCAATCAATTCATCAATTTCAACTCGCTTTCTTCAATTATTGATCAACAACTCCTAATTTGAAGTCGGTTCTTGAGGCTCTTGAGAGTAGGATCAGCTGAAACGGAGTTCTATTTGTACTTAATTGTAATAGATAGTAATCTGAGACTAAAATGACAATGGCTTCTTCTGTAAGAATTATTAATTCTATATTATGTGGACCTAATTACTGATGTTAGTCACTTTAATTAGAAACGGTTATAAATAATGTTTCGGGTTTTTTATTGGGAGTAATAGAATAAGTGGATTACGGTTAATGTTTACAGGCCATTAACATATTAGGCCCACTTATCTATTTAAGCCCCTCCTGCCACCTATATAAAAAAAATCATACTTGTTTGTGGTTTTAACCTAATTCATATTAATTGAGTGAAAACACACAGAAAGAGAATTAGAGACTAAGGAAGGCAGGAGAAGGCAAAACATTAGGATTCATCTTCTTATTGTTCTTAAGAAACCTCCTCATCAGATCTAATGACTACTCCATGTATGTATCTATCAGTAATTATCGCTGCAATCAAGATCCTATAATTATTGTTTACATGTGGTATTAGAGTAGGATTATGATTGCAGTTATAGTTCTGATTAATGTTTTAATTATGTCTTTTAATTTGAATGAAATTAATGTTTTAATTATGATGCTATTATTTTCATTCATGGTTGATTATATATCCTTTGATTATGATTGTTTCCGCTGCCCTAATCGAATTATTTCGATTCGTATGATGTTTTTGATTGTTGATTGCGTTTAAATCGCATGTCAGCTGGGTTTTGAGGAGTACTCGATCGAGGGAATTTTTTATCGATCGAATTAGTGCGTCACTCGATCGAATTAATGTGTCACTCGATCGAGAGACATCAAGAGTGCACATCACGATCGAGTATTAAAGTCACTCGATCGAGGTGTTTTATCGATAATAGTTCTCGATCGAGCTAATGTTTCAATCGATCGAAGATCTTCCGCATGAATAGTTTCCTTCTCGTATTATAGTTTACGATACCTCATGATTGATTATGTATGCTCGTATGATATTAATGTTATTATGTCAGTTAAGTTTATATAAATTATCACATTATTGTTGTAAGCATACATACTAATTATGTATATATATAGTTTTGGTATCGAATGAAAGAGACATTCGCATTATGACGAGTTGAAATTCACCACAGTGATATCATCTCGTACGCGATCAAGTCTCATAATAGAATCATATTGGACATTCACATTAGGTTGAAGTTCACCACAGTGGACTCAAATTATGTAGTGAATATCCGACTAAGCATCTAATGGGGTAAATTAACTTGTATTATGGTTTTACCCACAGGTAACCTGACATTAAAGTGAAACACCCATTAAGAAGAGTATATTCGATTATGCAATTAAGCATGTGTAGGTTGTCCACAGATACTATACTTGCCTAATGAATGTTTGTGAATTACTCATTTAAGTTTCAAGTCTTAGTCATAATTGATATTGTGTGATAAACTCAAAGCCTAATGTTTTGAGCATTGTTCATAATGCAGTACCGTTGTAAAGCTCTCTCAATAACTGTGTCCAAGCAGTTCCACAACTTGATGGTACTAATTACTCAGAATGGAAAGAGCATCTCGAGTTCTATTTAGGGATCCTTGAACTCGATCAATTGCTTATCGGGACACTCCAAATGAACCAACCACGATCTTGATGAGTAAAGAAGTACTTGAAGAATATAACTGGTGGAAGAAATCTGATAGTCTTTGCCTAAAGTTTTTACGTCTTACCACTGCACCAAACATTAAGTCTTCTATTTCGGAGACAGGCTGTAACACAGCCAGTAAGTACATGGAAATCATTAAGGAATGCTTTCAGACTACCGATAAAGCGGTAGCAGGAAGGCTTATGTCTGAACTTACAACTGCTAAGTATAATGAGAGTGTGACCACCATGCAGCAGCATGTGTTACACATGACGAATCTGGCAGCTAAGTTGGGAAAACTGGGCATAAAAGTTGAGGATCCATTCCTCGCCCAGTTTATCATCAACTCTCTGCCTGATAAGTTTGATGCTTTCCATCTTCATTACAACACTGTTAAAGAAATTTGGAGTGTTAATGAATTGACCAATAAACTGGTTCAGGAAGCAGCAAGAATCAAACAGAAAGATGAGGCTGATGCCTCAAGTAAGAGTACTGGCTTATCCTAAGCACATCATGTAGTGCATCATGAAAGCGGCAAATCTAAGGGTAAGTTTGGGAACAGAAAAGGCATGAAGTCTGACCCTTCTGATAAGCTGTCTGCATCTGGCATAAAGAAGGATATTAAGAAGTAGGAAAGTTGCTTTTTCTGTAAGAAACCTGGGCACTTTCAGAATGACTGCATAAAGCGTAAGAATTGGTTCGAAAAGAAGGGGATTCCTTACGACAAGAACCATAAAGCCAAATGAGGCCTCCTTATACATGGGAAATAAAGATAAAGTCTCCTTAGAAGCCATTGGAAGGTTTAGCTTGGAATTAAGCACTGGATTTAAGTTGAATTTGGAGGATACACTTTATGTTCCCTCTTTCGGACGCAATTTAATTTCAGTTTCTAAGTTAGATAATGATGGTTTTAGATTAAGTTTTGGACAAGGTTGTTTCAGTATGTTTCGAGACAATGTTTTTATTGGTTCTGGGATTTTGGAAAACGGATTGTATCGAATATATTTAGATAAATTATTTTCAGAATCTCTTTGTGTTTCTCATAATGTTTCCCTGCATAATAATGTTAGTTCGAAACGTGGAAGGTCTAATGAAAGTTCCTCTTTCTAGTGGCATAAACGTTTGGCCCATATTTCAATAGAAAGGATGAGAATGTTGGTTAAAGACAATATACTACCTTCTCTTGATTTTACGGATTTTGGGACGTGTGTGGAATGCATTAAGGGTAAGCAAACCAAACACACCAAGAAAGGGTCCACAAGAAGCACTACTCTTTTAGATATTATACATACAGACATATGTGGTCCATTTGATGTTCCCTCCATGAGCGGAGAAAAATATTTCATCACTTTTATCGACGATTATTCACGTTATTGTTATCTTTACCTTTTGCATGAAAAATCTCAATCAGTAGACGCTTTAGAGGTTTACATTAAGGAGGTGGAAAGGCAATTAGGAAAGAAAGTGAAAATCATAAGGTCAGATAGGGGTGGTGAGTATTATGGCAAATATGATGAATTAGGACAACATCCTGGTCCTTTTGCAAAACTCCTTGAAAGTTTGGGTATTGTCCCTCAGTACACAACTCCTGGTTCTCCATGGATGAATAGTGTTGCTGAGAGGCATAATCGGACCCTATTAGAGGCTGTGAGGACAATGATGAGTAATACCAATCTACCCATGAAGTTGTGGATGCATGCCCTTATGACTGCTGTGTATGTTGGAAACCGGGTTCCCAGTAACGCAGTTCAAAGACACCATTTGAACTGTGGAAAGGGTGGAAATCGAGTCTTCAACACTTACATGTATGGGGATGCCCAGCAGAGGCACGCATTTATAATCCACATGAAAGGAAGCTTAATCCTAGAACCATTAGTGGGTTCTTTATCGGCTATCCGGAAAAGTCCAAAGGGTATAGGTTTTACTGTCCTGCACACAAGACTAGAATTGTTGAAACCGAAAATGCCAAATTCCTTGAGAATGGCGAAGTTAGTGGGAGTGATCAGGTAAGGATGTCGTCGTCAATGAAGTTAGGGTGGAAATTCCAGTTCCTTTGCCTCCAATTTTTATTGATAAAGTTCCACATAATGATAATGTTGACTCAGTCAATATTGTGGAACCTAATGTTGATAACCCTTCACTCTAGAATAATAACATCGCCACTGAGGTTGTTGATACAGCACCTGAAATAGTATTAAGAAGGTTCACAAGACCTAGAAGGTCGGCTATTCCAGATGATTATGAAGTATATCTACAACAATGTGAATTTGACATTAGTATGGATACTGATCCGGTTACGTTTTTACAAGCTATGAACGTTAATGATTCCGATAAATGGATTAATGCCATGAAAGAAGAGATAGAGTCTATGGCTAAGAAATACTCCTGTGAGTTGGTCAATTTACCAATAGGTCATAAGGCTGTCGGCTGCAAGTGGGTCTATAAGACCAAGCGCGACTCCTTAGGTAATATTGAACGACATAAAGCCAGACTGGTAGCAAAGGCTTTAATCAGAAAGAAGGCATTGATTATAATGAAACCTTCTCTCCAGTTTCTAAGAAGGATTCTTTACGGATCATATTAGTTTTAGTAGCTCATTTTGACTTAGAACTACATCAAATGGATGTGAAAACGGCATTCTTGAATGGGAGTTTGGAAGAAGAAGTCTACATGGCTCAGCCTGAAGGCTTCGTTATTGATGGCAAAGAGGACAAAGTCTGTATATTAAAGAAATCCATTTATGGGTTTAAGCAAGCTTCTCGGCAATGGTATATTAAGTTTCATAATACCATTACCTCCTTTGGGTTTCAAGAAAACACTGTTGATCAGTGTATCTACCTGAAGATCAGTGGGAGTAAGTTTGCATTTTTGGTCTTATATGTCGATGACATACTTATCGCGAGCAGTGATTTGGGACTATTACGTCAAACTAAAGATTTCCTATCAAGCAACTTTTAGATGAAGGATACGGGAGAGGCGTCCTATGTGATCGGGGTGGAAATATCTCGAGACAGATCACAAAGGACATTAGGATTATCTCAGAAAGCCTATATCATGAAGGTCTTAGAAAGATTTAACATGGTAAAATGTAATCCCAATGATGTTCCTATTCAGAAAGGGGATAAGTTCAGCTTGAGTATGTGTCCTAAGACTGAACTAGAACGAAATGCCATGAAAAACTTTCCTTATGCATCTCTGGTTGGAAGTTTAATGTATGTACAAGTCTGTACTAGACCTGACATAAGTTTTGCAGTGGGTATGTTGGGTCGATATCAGTCCAATCCTGGAATGGGTCATTGGAGCGCGGCTAAGAAAGTTTTAAGGTACTTAAAGGGAACAATGAACAAAATGCTCACTTATAGACATACTGAGCAGCTTGAGGTTATTGGATATGCTGACTCAGATTTTGGAGGATGTGTGGACTCAAGGAAAAGCACTTTTGGTTATGTGTTTGCTTTAGCTGGGGGAGCAATCTCCTGGAAAAGTGCTAAACAGACAATTATCGCCTCATCCACTATGGAAGCTGAATTTGTAGCGTGCTTTGAGGCTACTATTCAAGCTTTATGGTTGCGGAACTTTCTTTCAGGGCTTAGCGTTATGAACTTCGTTGCAAGGCCACTGAAAATTTACTGTGATAATACCGCATCCGTCTTCTTTTCGAAAAATGATAGATATTCTAAAGGAATAAAGCACATGGAAATGAAGTACCTATCAGTTAAGGAGGAAGTTCGGAAAAACACTGTGTCAATTGAGCACATCATGACTAGTGCTAACATAACAGATCCTTTGACTAAGGGATTACCTCCAAAGACATTTCTGAAGCATGCTGCTGATATAGGTCTGGAGGATAATCATTAAGGCTTTTCATTTATGTTGGATCCTGCTAGTATTTTGTAATGATGACACTTATGTTTTGATTAATCAACTTATGTTTTCTTATGATGATGATTTCCGAACAATTTCTGTATCGTATTATTGTTATTGTATACATTGTTGTTGCACGATTAACAGAATCAGTTCTTTTCCTCAAGGACATTATCGGGGATTATGTTTGCTCCTTGTACAGACTGATTATTCTGAGTGATTGTTCTGTAGTACATGGAAGGACCACTTCTCTCGTATAGTAGTGTTTCCGCCATGACTCAACCAGTTGTTCGGAATGACCAGGGTAATTAAGACAAACCCATTATGTGTTCACATTTAGCCGTTTACGCGTCTTATGGTTCTACTTATGCGTGAAATTATGTTTCGGCCAGTAATATGGTCCAAGTGGGAGAATGTAAGAATTATTAATTCTCTATTATGTGGACCTAATTACTGATGTTAGTCACTTTAATTAGAAACGGTTAGAAATAATGTTTCGGGTTTTTTATTGGGAGTAATAGAATAAGTGGATTACGGTTAATGTTTACAGGCCATTAACATATTAGGCCCACTTATCTATTTAAGCCCCTCCTGCAACCTATATAAAAAAATCACACATGTTTGTTGATACCGTCGTTTTGTATCAAAATTAAATTTATAATTCCAAACTAAAACTATAGCTAGTGATAGTAAGGGTCGAACCACAGAGAGACAAGATCAATTCTATTTGCTTATTTCAGTCTATAAAAGTAACAATTAATGGGGGAGTTTTGAAATTGGTTGACTAATTTGACTAGTTGCTAAAATAAGAATTTCTCAACAAAATAAAACAGAAGATCGGGAACTTCGGTTCACCATGGCTAAGGTCAGGTCGGTAAAGTAGTAGAGGTCCTACAATACGGTCTCAGGGAGTACGAGCAAGCCTTTCGATCAATGCTCAAAATTACCTTACGGTCTTCTAATTCCCAAGAATTTCTCAAAGCTTTCGCTCAAAGGAAATTCCAATCTAATGATAATTTTAATTACTAATCTTTCAATCTAGTAAAAAGGTTTATCAAAAGACAACAAGAACGATACGGAAGAATTCATACTACAAAACAATCCTAATTTTCGCCATGGCTCACCTTGTTCCCAATCAAAGAAATTAGCTATGCATAATTGAAACTATAACAATTGCAAAATTGATAACAAAGAATAAATTCGACATAACTGAAATTGCTGAAATTAAAGCGGTAACAAAGAATTGGAACAACAAGAAATTAAAGAAGGGAGAATTTGCATAAAACTTACTAAATAAAAGTGATGAACAACGTAATCGAATTCCAGGTTTTCCGTTCCCAAAGCTAGATCTAAAAACTGAGTTTTTTTCAATAATGAAAAGCATCCGTTCTACTGATAAAAGATGACAAAAGTTAATTACAAGTTGGGCTTTTAAAAGTCTAAAACGAAAAATCAATATCAGCTCGCAGACTGGTCGATCGACCGGTCAGCATGGTCGATCGACTGGTCATAGCAGAACAGTAGCTCCTGCTGAACTTCAATGGTCGATCGACTGTACAGCATAGTCGATCGACTGGGCTGAGCTGCGTAGTGGCTTCTTTCCCTCTTCTAATCAGCTCCTCACTCCAATGCACGCATCCCAAGGTGAGTAAATCCAAACTCCCTTCTTCCAAGCTTCCTTGAGGTTGCCTCCGGAGGACGATTTAGGCTTGATTTAGCTTACTTACACTCATTCCTACAATAAATCATAGAAAATGCATAGTAAACCGTTTCGGGAGAAATAATAGCTTAAAGCTAACAAATATGCATGGAAATACGTGCCAAAAACCGTAAATAAAGTGTATAGAATATGCACGTATCAAATCTCCCCAAACCAAACCTTCCTTGTCCCCAAGCAAGCACTATGACCCGTATAAAAACTAAATGGAAAGGATTATATATCTCAGAGCTAGCTACAAGTCAATGCTAAACCGTTTAATGCACATAGTCAACTACCGCAAAGCTCAAATCAAGTAAACAAATTTATGCATATCATGGAATTAAATCGGGCGTTCGACCTTGCAAGACTCATACATTCGGACTCTCCCGGGTCACTCTTCCCTCAACAAAGCAAATGGTAAGAATATATGTAGACGAGAGGGAAGAAAATTACAGACTCTCACCTAGACTGCGACCGACAAAACATGTATGCTTGACTAGTATGAATAATGATTCTAGCTACCGTACACACGCATAACCACCGTCAAGGACTATTACATGCCGAACTATTACAAGATTTGGAAATGTGAGGCTAAGTGGGAAAGAAGGGCAAAACAAGTATGGAAATGTGAAGGTAAGAAGCCAAGCTAGTACCTAACAAACCATCAAAAACCGCATCCCGTTCCTCCAACTTGAAAAATAAACCATGCCTTTAAAAGACTAGGCAACACAATATCCCAAAAAAAACACCTCCAAATCATGAAATAAGCACATGAGGTGTATTCTCGACTCAGCCGAAGTTTTTCTTATTATTGCTTTTCTTTCTTTCTGTTTTTTTTTTTTCATTTCCTTTTCATTCTTTTTTTTTTTCAACTTCTGAACTGGTGGTCGATCGACCAGTGATGGCAGTCGATCGACCACCCTATGCAAACCAGTGCTCTCTGCCCAGGTAAACATCCTCTTTTTTTTCATTTCTTCTAAATTTCTTCCTTCCTTCAGGCTGAACATTAGCAACTCCTTTACTTCTCATAAGTACTCACTCCAACATTACAAAACGAACCAAATCTGCCACGATTCGATAAATTCTTCTACTACTTCCTAGCTTGGCATAATGGTAGGCTAAGTATGGGATGTAGTTGAGGGCAACTGGCAGTTATGGCTTATAGTGGAGTTAATGGGGTAAAATGAGAAAGGGGAAGATGCAACAGTTCTCAAAACATGCAATACCGACCACAAACCAATGCGTATAGGCAATAAGCAATCAAAACTCATACACGTGCAAAACATGAAATGAAGGGAGTACTACTCTCAATCCTAAATTAACCGGTCATGAATGTCACCAGTTAAAGGCTCTATATCTCAGAAAGTATAAGTAGTTTGCCAAAAGTAATGAGTCAAGTCTAATTACCCGAAATGAATTCCATAACAAAAATTGAGAAATCACTTTTAATTCTCGCTAAGCAGCTGTGAAAAGGCAAGGAATGGCATATTTGACTAATTATGCAATTTCATCATTAATAAACTCCAATCCGACTCAACTATATGCAAAAGTAAACGTGATATTTTTGATTTTTTATGAATTTTTTCAATTTTTTCTTTGTTTTTTTATTTTTTTTAATTTTGAAATAACACAAAGGCAAGCTAAAATGCAGTAAACGTGTGACTGAAATGCAATAAAAACAAATGCAGATGCAAAAGACATATGCAAATACCCTCCCCAAACCAAAACGCACAATGTCCTCATTGTGCTCAGCAGCAAATCACCAGCAAAAATAGGGAAAAATAAAAGCAACAACAAAAGAAAGGGAAGCTAATAAAGAGGGTTCGGAAACTCACAAAAGACGACCTCCCCAAACCAGCCAAAAACGGGGAGGTCACAAGCATCTAATCACCACCGTCGTACTCTTCACCACTAGACTCTCAGGACCCCGAGTCGCTTTCCTCGTCCGCCTCAGCAGCAGCGGCAGTGGCTCTCCTGGAAGTGGAGGCACCAGCAGTAGTAGTAGGAGGGGGTCTCCTGGCAGGCTGAGGGTAACCGCCCACAAGGGGGAACAAAGTAGGAAGGGTGAGTCCAAGAACCCTGTGGGAGCATCCCCGTCCGGGCTAACTCCTCGTAGACTGGGTATAGGGCTAGAGCCGTGTCTAGCCTGTGCTGGTCAAAGCTCCTGCACAAATTACCCAGTACACGTGACATTGCCCTTTGGTCCATGACCGGAGGGACAACCAAAGGTGTAGGTGGTCGGAAAGTGGCCGGGTAGCCAGTGGGAGCATTAGTGGAGGTAGAGGGTGCCTGTGAAGAGGAGGCACGAGCTCTCCTCGAGGTTCTAGCAGTAGTGGTGCCCGCCCTGATAGGGAGCCTGTAGCTAGGCAAGGGCGGGCGAGCTGCCCCCTGAACAGTGGTAAGGGGCAGGATAGGAGGGTAGCCAAGGATAGGGATGGGGTCACAGATGAAAGAATCAATCTTCCACCGCCTTTGTCTATCGACCCAATGGACAGACCTCGCGTATGCAAGGTCCATGAAACGTAGGTCAGGGTCAATAGGGGCCTCCTCTCGAGGGAAAAGTAGAACTAGCCGGTTGGCGATACGTGTCACCAACCCGCCACAAGCAATAGTGGTCAAAGTGCCCTCACTAACAGTCTGAAAGTGAGCGGCAGTCAAATAAGCGATGTTATAGATACGGGCCATCCGACTTTCAATGTTCAGATAGCCCGCCAAGATAGACAGTTCGATGTTATTCACATTATTTGACTCTTTACGGCCGAAAATGGTATTACCCATTAGCCGTAGAAAATAACGAAGAGGGGGCAAGTGGACGGAAGTGCCCGTCCTTTTAGGCCCGTAAAAGTCACTAATGCAAGACCACATGACTCGGTGAACATCAGAGGTATCCGAGGTTCTACCCTCGAAATAAAGACCCAAAAATCCAGCAAAATCGGCTAATGTCAAGGAGTAGTTGACATTGAATAGCCGAAAAGAAATGCAAGCATTATTCTTGTTTTCCTCAAAAGAAGCTGAGTTAAAAGCATAGACGAAAAGAACTCGAGGGTCAAAATGTAATATGTGAACTCAGCCATGTCCACAAGACCCGTCATACCCCCCCGTTTAGCGAGGGACACAATCGACTCATATGACCTAATTCCTCCAAAGTAGGTTTGTGAAGGAAACGGGTAGCTGTAACTTTCATTCTCGAAGCAAAAGAGCAAACTTAGCACGCTGAGTAGAATTAGCAAAGATAACCTGCGGATAGTCAGGTAGACTATCCGTGGTAGCCTCAATCATCAGTGGCGGTCCTCATGGCCGCTTGGCAGCTCCTTGACTCGACTGCCCTTCAAACATGTGTTCCTTGCCTTTTGACATTGTTGTTACCTACAAACAACCTATTAGCAACAAGAATCCCCTAACAAAATCAATTTATGAAAACCCGAAACAAGATCAGAAATCGAAAATCAAATTAGGGTTTCGAACTTTTTGGGGAAAACGGAATTAAACACCTCCTAGCTGCTAATTTGCTTCGAAAATCAAGGGGGAAAGAGTAGAATAAGCAATTAAAGCACAAAATGACAAGAAATCAATCCCCAAAATCGATTATCCCAAATCGATTTTTCCGTCTCAATGGCACAATGCTCTTAATTTTGGCATGAAACTTGCATAAAAATCGAATAAGAAGGATGGAAACAAGATTAAGGACATACCTTTGACGAGAACTTGAAGGATTAAGCAAGAAAATTCGAGATGAAGGGGGATTTGCAGGAGGGAATCGCAAAGGGAAGAAGAACAAGGGTTTCTATTCTCTAATTTTTTTTTATTAAGTGTAAAATGAAAGAATGAATGAAAATAGAATAGAACTTCCCTTATTATTACGCGTTCTGAACCCGCACTGTGGTCGATCGACCACCTTACCCGGTCGATCGACCAGTCTTCACTTGCAGCAGCTTCTGGAGTCTCGAGTAGTGGTCGATCGACTATATGACCCAGTCGATCGACCAATATCCTTACACAGTATCCTCTGCCCTGTTTCTCCTCAGTCGATCGACTGAGGAACTTAGTCGATCGACTGCAAACGCTGGGAATTAAACCCAAAATCGTCAAAATTCATTACTGCCACTTCAATTTCCCGTTCTACCTCGCATGAATATTCAATAGACCACTTTGCGCGCTTTGCATAAAACAAATTCCTGGAAAAATTCTCAAAGGCGCCCATTATTCAAACCATGAAATGCTAAATAAAAAGAAATAAACAAAGCTCAAAATGTAAATTAAATGAAATAACAAAATAAAATTCCTAAATTACAATTAATTACAACCCGGGTTGCCTCCCGGTTAGCGCTGGTTTAAGAGGTCCCGCACGACCTTTTTACCTCACTTTGCATCATCCGATAACGGGTCGAAGTACAATACCTCGACTTTCCCAACATATGCATCTGATCCGTGATAATGCTTCACATATTGGCCATTAACTTTGAATCTTTTTCCAGCAGAGGTCTCCAATTCAACTGATCCGAACTTTGTGACTGCTGTGACCGTGTAAGGGCCAGTCCATCTGGATTTCAGCTTACCTGGAAATAAACGGATACGAGCGTTAAAAAGGAGTACCTTATCGCCAATATGGAACTCGCGCTTGATGATTCTCTTGTCGTGCCAGCGCTTTGTTTTCTCCTTGTAGATCCTAGCATTGTCATAGGCCGGCCCTAAATTCCTCCACTCATTCAATGTGTCATGCGTTTCTCACGAGAGAGGTTAGGATCCTAATTCAAATCACATATAGCCCACCAAGACTTACGCTCTAACTCAACAGGTAAATGACATGTCTTACCATAAATCAATCGGTATGGCGACATCCCGATTGGCGTTTTAAACGCGGTTCTATAAGCCCATAAGACATCATCTAACTTAAGACTCCAATCTTTCCGTGATTTAGAAACAACTTTAGCTAAGACTTCTTTTAACTCTCTGTTAGAAATCTCAACCTGACCACTAGTTTGGGGATGATACCCCAAACCTCTACGATGTTGGACACCGAATTTAGTCAATAAAGCACTAAGTTGTTTCTCTTTAAAATGCATTCCACCATCGCTAATGACAACCCGAGGGACACCAAAACGAGGGAAAATAATCTTTTTAAACAGTTTAATCACGGCCTTTGCATCGCAATGGGGAGTAGCAATAGCTTCCACCCATTTGGATACATAATCTACAGCTACGAGGATATATTTATTACCTTGACTGCTCGGAAAGGGTCCTTGATAATCAATGCCCCAGACATCGAAAATCTCAACCTCAAGAATGCCTACCTGTGGCATCTCATGTCTCTTGGAAATATTCCCCGATCTTTGACAAGCATCGCACTCAGCAACAAAGTTGCGACAATCTGCATGCAATGTTGGCCAATAGAAACCAGATTGGAGTACCTTAGCCGCAGTCCAGGATGGACCATGGTGACCACCATAAGCAGAAGAGTGGCAAGCTTCTAGGATATCCTTCACCTCCCATTGAGGCACGCATCTCCGGATGAGACCGTCTGCGCATTCCTTGAAAACATAAGGATCATCCCAAAAGTATTATCTAGCATCATAAGCGAACCGCTTCTTCTGGCGCCATGAAAGCTCGGGTGGTATCCTACATGTCACAAAGAAAAGTTAGCAAAATCAGCAAACCACGGAGGTGGATAAGACCCTGAAGTAGTAATAGCTAACAGACTCTCATCAGGAAAAGAATCATTAATAGGTAACGAATCCTCCCTTTATGTCAGCTGCAGACGAGATAAGTGGTCAGCCACCACATTCTCAACTCCTTTCTTATCTTTAATCTCCAAATCAAACTCCTTCAAAAGGAGTATCCACCTCAAAAGCCTCGGCTTCGCATCTTTCTTAAGAAAGAGAGTCTTCAATACTGTATGGTCAGTATAAACAGTAACTTTAGAACCTAACAAATAAGACCGAAATTTGTCTAAGACAAAAACTACAGCTAGAAACTCTTTCTCAGTGGTAAAATATTTGACTTGAGCCTCATCCAGAGTTCGGCTCGCATAGTATATGGCATTCAAAGCTTTATTCTTCCGCTATCCCAAAACTGCACCAATCGCATAGTCGCTGGCATCACACATAATCTCAAATGGGAGATCCCAATCAGGCGGCTGAATGATAGGTGCAGAAACTAGAGCCTCCTTCAACCTGTTAAAAGCTAAAAGGCACTCATCGAGAAACTCAAAGACAATCCCTTAAGGAGCAATTGTGTAAGTGGTTTAGCAATTTTTGAAAAGTCCTTAATGAAACGCCGATAGAAACCGGCGTGACCAAGGAAACTCCTCGCTCCTTTAACATTCACGGGAGGAGGCAATTGCTCAATCACCTGCACTTTTGCTTTGTCAACATGTATACCCTTATCAGAAATCAGATGCCCTAACACAACTCCCTTATTGACCATAAACTGACATTTTTCCCAGTTTAAAACAAGATTAACATCAATACAACGCTGCGTGACTTTATCAAGGTTAGCTAAACAACAATCAAAGTCACTACCATAAACTGAGAAATCATCCATGAATACCTCCATAATGTTCTCTATATAATCAGAAAAAATCCCCATCATGCACCTCTGAAAGGTAGCAGGGGCGTTACACAATCCGAAAGGCATTCTACGGTACGCAAAAACACCTTGTGGACAGGTAAAAGTGGTCTTACTCTGATCATCTGGATGAATAGGGATCTGAAAGAACCCTGAATATCCGTCTAGAAAACAGAAAAATTTGTTAGAGGCCAATCTTTCAGTCATTTGCTCAACAAAGGGGAGAGGGAAATGGTCTTTCTTGGTGGCGGCATTTAACTGTCTATAATCAATGCACATCCGCCACCCTGTCACTACTCGTGTTGGTATTAATTCATTTTTCTCATTTTTAACCACGGTAGTCCCTCCTTTCTTCGGGACTACCTGAACTGGGCTAACCCACTTAGCCAACAGTATAAATAATACCTGCATCGAGTAGTTTCATCACCTCAGCCATAACAACTTCCTGCATCTTTGGGTTCAACTTGCGTTCACCCTGTCTGTAAGGCTTGTGGCCGTCCTCCAGCTCTATCCTGTGCATACAAACATCAGGGCTGATGCCCTTAATGTCATCCAAAGAGTAACCTAAAGCCTTCCTGTTTTTCTTAAGCACACACATCAAAGCAGACAGCTGGTCATCATTAAGCTTAGAGCTAACAATAGCTGGGTACTGCTACGTATCATCTAGAAAAACATACTTAAGATTAGGAGGAAGTGGCTTACGCTCTGGCACTTTTACCTCTACAGCATAGACAGAATCAGCTTCAATGGTATAGCAAGTGTTTACCAAGTTCTCGTTGGCTAGGCTCAAGAGCATCTCATCTTCTTCCTCTGTGAGCTCATAGCTCTCCATTGAGGCTACCAAAGCATCCGGCTCCTCAAAGATTTCCCACCGTAGTACCTCGCACACTCATCCGAACAAGTTAGATCAGCTAAGGGATCCTTGGCTAAGGATTCCCTCCAATTGTAACTAACGCCTCATCAATAATATCAATGGAATAACACGTATCATCGTCAGCAGTCGCCTTGTGAGCAAGACTGAACTCAATGGTGTCATCCCCTACCTCTAAGGTGATGGTTCCGCGTTTGACATCTGATACGTGCATTTTATATAGTCTTTTTAGCCTATTTTACGCACGTATTTCTATGCTTTTATCGTAGTTTTATGCTACGAAATGCCCCGAATATGCTACTTTGGTGTATTTTGTCTTATTTGCAGGAATAGACCGGGAAGTAGTGAAATCAAGTCATTTACCGTCCGTTTTGCATGCATTTGGAGAAAGAGTAGATTTGGAGCGGGAAATATTGCTGTCTTGGGATGCGTGAATGCGTTTCGAGAGCTAAAAGGACAAGTCAAGTCAAATTGACGAGAGTGATGAGTCAAGCTGAAGTCAAGTTTCACTTGATCGAGTGATTTATTACTCGATCGAGTGGTTTAAGAGTCAATAATCAGTCGATCGAGCACTATTCTAAGTCGATCGACCAGTTCCTTATATGCCCTTACTCGATTTGCACTTTCCTTGGTCGATCGAAATTTTTCTGGCTGAGTTTGCTCGATCGAGTGATTTCTTTACTCGATCGAGTGGCTTCACTGACGGGTTGGGCTTTTAAGCTTTAATTCGTTAATTAGGTTTAATCCTACTCCTATTTTCTTATAAATAGGAGTTAGGGATGTCATTTGTAATCATCCAATAATCCAAGGATCACCAGACGTTACTCTTCTCCCTATCTTTGCTACTGTTACTTTTATTCTCTCATTTCCGGATCAATAATTGAGTATTAACTCTTTCTCCCCTTTTCTTACTGTTTATTTATGTTTATTTCCTCTTCTTTATTTCTCGTTCCCCCTTTAATTATGCATAGCTAATTCCCCCTAGTATGTTAGGATTAGGGAAGCCGTGGTAGCATGCTTTAATTGTATTAAATAGATTAGTCTTGCGATAGAATTGTATTAGGCAATTTAATTGTTATCCGGTCGAATGAATGCATGCAGGAGACCATAAATTTAGTTAACCCCGACCTAGATCGAAAGATTGGAAGGGAAGGCTTGCTTAATTACAATAGGGTATTGCGGTGAGGGCGAAAGTTAAGTCGTTTTACGCTCTAGGGCGGTTTAAGGACCGAAAGGTGACGACCATAGCTCTTCTTATCAATAGTCTAATCGCTTTAGTATTCCCGATAGTATAAGATCTGATAGCTGCCACGGTGGACCGACTCCTAGCATACTTCCTTTCTCTTACTGTTAATTCTCTTATTCATTTCTCTTCTTTAGCCTTTTTAGTTTAGTCAACACAATCAATTCAACCCACATTCGTGACATCAGACGGATAGAATAGACAAATAGATAGTACACCGCCTCCCTGTGGAGATCGACCCTACTTACCGCTGACTTCTGTTAGTTGTACTTAGGTATTTATTTTTGGTGTAGAACGACCGCATCAAATTTTGGCGCCGTTGCCGGGGAGGCAATCTATTTATTTATTTGTTAAATTTTATCTGTTTTTAGCCTCAGGGGATTTTTCCTTGAGGCCGTTTTTAATCTTTTGTTTAGTCTTTGTTTTGATAGGCCTTACAGGTACTACCTAGACAGTTCTAGGTGAAAGACAGTCAAAGGGAAGGCTTGAGTACCTTTGACCCATCACCGATGTCCCATTATATGGAACAGCCGGTGATCTGCTACGGGAGATGTGGTTCTGCTGAGCACAATGCAGCCGTAGTTGTGCCGCCACATCCGCCCTATCAATGGCCACCGCAACAAGATTCCCCTGATATACAAGAAGAAGACATTGCGGAGCTGAAATCCTTGATGGAGGCACTTGCATTCCAAGTGCAAGAATATGTCTCGCGATTTGATGAGCTCGAGTGCTCAGCTTGCTCAATTAGCACCGAGATGGAGAGAGAAGAGATCGCGGAGTCGACATATTTAATGAGAATGCTTGTATCACAAATGCAAGAGAGTGATAGGTATATGGACGCTCGAATCCCCGAATCGAGTCACAAATAGCTCGGTTAGCGGTGAGATGCAAGAAGAAGAGGTATACCTTGTTGAGAGCGGTTTTTCTCCTGAGGAAACCGTGTTGCCCAATGATGAGGATGACTTCTATGACTCGGACGACGAGTTCCTTTCATATTTCACTTTGCCCACGTGAAGATTTCAGCTCTATGCAGGAAGAATCACTCGATCGAGTGACTTATAATGGTCGATCGAGTGAATTTCCGAAAACATCCTCGATCAAGTAATATCCCTTCTCGATCGAGTGACATGCAGGAGGATAGTTCTCGATCGAGTGATGTTGTTACTCGATCGAGTGAGATGCGGGAGGAAGTCGGTCGATCGAGTGATTATTCTGCTCGATCGACTGAAATGGCCATTGGGAGCTTTGGTTCGTCATTTTGGTTTGATTTGGATGACGAGTCTGACGATGATGAAGGTTACGGTAAACCTCCCCTATTCACAAATGAGTCGGATACACTTGAAGCTGCGATTTACGGGATGGATTCCACTGAGGAGGTTGATGAAGAAGCAGTTGAGACGGCAATTGCTCCTAGCACGGAAGAGGTAATAAGCTCTTTTACCTATGATTCCGTCATTGAGAGCGACCGATCTGAGGTAGTAAACGATAATTTTATTATTGTTTGTTCTAATAGTATTTTGCCTCGTTTGACTCGCTTGCTTTTAAAGTTATACCTCCTCTCATATGGTCGATTAATTTAAAGAATTTTCACCGTCCTTATCATCTCAAAACTGTTAATCTGAATCGGGACCCCCATATATTGACAATCGCTCCCGCGCTCCTTTATTTTGTGGATAAATTTAGGAGCTCACATAGGAAATTTGTTAGACTTAAATGCTTACATAATTTCATTTCCTATTTCTGTATTCCACTTTGGTGCTACTTATGTCGTTGTGTAGCACATGCGCAGCTATTTGACAAAGTTGTCGCGCTTTGAGCTGTTTTGATTGTATTTAATTAGAGAGGCTCGAAGAAAAAGAAGGTCGAGCTGGGACCTGACTGAAGCTAGCGCTACCCGGGAGGCAACCCGGCGTCTTTATTTTGCATTCTTTATTTTATTTCAGTTGTAATAAATGGTTTCTACACCATAGACCTTATCAGTTTGCTTGTCTAGTTAGTTTACGGGCTGTTTTCCATTGTGTTTTGCAGGTACACGCTGAGATCCACTCGATCGAGTAGTTTCTCTACTCGATCGAGCACCTTTGCTGATGAGTCCACTCGATCGAGTGAAGATGTTACTCGATCGACCACCTGCAGATTAGAGAACCACTCGATCGACCTAGTTACCTTTCGATCGAGCAGTTTTTGAATGCCCAGTTCACTCGATCAGCTACTATTCCTCTTGATCGAGTGCTATTGACTTGGATTAGCTTCCTGAGACGGTTTTCCGGGCCTTAGCAACCTCCCATGTTCATGGTCGGTTTGGGGAGGTCCCCTTATTCGCGCAATCTTGTGAGTTTTTCCGCATCTACTCTCTTTCTCCTTTCAGTTTGCATTTCCTTTCCATGTTTTGGTACAATGGGGGCATTGTACGGTTTGGTTTGGGGAGGTTATGCATCCATATCTGTGTCTGCATATTGTTTTTATTGCATTTCAGTTATCACATTTAATTTATGTTCGCATCGTTGTTTATTTTCGTTAAAATTCATAAAATCTCATAAAAATTGAAAAAAAATTGAAAAATTCAAAAAAAAAATTTCATGTTTATTTTTGCATATAGGTTGAGTCGGAACGGTAGATTTCCATGATGATATTGCACTGCGTTTGTCTTTTTGCTTAAGCCTTGCATTGAATTGTTATCTTTTAGCATTGTCTTATTGCATATCTACGAGTTAATGTTTAATTCAGCTGAACATATAGACTTGACCTGAAATCTTGGCAACCTACTTATAATTTCTAAGGATTAGAGCCATATAAACTGGTGTCATTTATGACCAGTTTCATGTAGGATTGTGAGTAGTTACTCCTTGCATAACATGTATCATTAATTTGCACATATATGAAATTCAATTGCTTTTTGCCGTCATACATTCGGGTTAGTGGTTGGTGTCACATGCAGGGAGGTGCTTACATTCCCTTTCTTTCATTTTTACCCATTTAACTCCACATTAGCCAAATTTGCCAGTTGACCCTTTAGCTACATCCAAATTTAGCCTGCCTTGTCAAGCTAGTCTAGATTGTTGTTTTGCGGTATATATTTCATTGTATCAAGTTTGGCTTGTATATATTGTTTTGGAGTTGGTATTTATGAAGAAAAGGAGTTGAAAAAACGTGAAAAAGAAAGAAAAAAAAGAATCGAAAAAAAAAAGAAAAAGAAAAATGAAAAAAAAGGAATGAAAAAGAAGAAACCGAAAGAAATAGAGAAAGAAAAGAAAAAAAATGTTGTTTGATTGATGAGACGGATCTGCTCCTATGTTCTATCTTATATCATTTGAGGAGTATGTTTGGTTCGGTTTGGTGAGTTTGATGCCAAGTGAAGGGCATGTGCTTATTTCATAATTGAGTTGGAATCGGATGTTGTCAGTATGGTTCTGTTTAGGTACTAGCTTGATCACCTATACCTCCACATTCCCATAAATGTTTTGCCTTTTCTTACCCATTGCCTCACTTTACCATATTTTTGTAAGCCCTCGGCTGTGACAGGACCTTGTTGGTTGGAATGTATGTTTGGTAGCTAGAATTGTCTATCATATTAGTTGCATGCATGTTATGTGGGTCGTAGTCTAGGTGAGCGACTATTTTTCTTTCTCTCTTACATATATATGCTTACCCTTTGCTTCATGAGAGAAGAGTGACCCGTGAGAGTCCATTATGAAAGGTCTTGCAAGGTCGACGGTTCAGCTTTATTTATAAACATCTTATAACTCGTTTGCATTTGACTGTTAGCTATAAGTGTTAGTTTGCTTGCATTAAATTGGCTTAAGTGGGCATTTGTAGCTAGCTCTGAGTTATCTTTTTCCGTTCCTTTAGTTGCATTTTAGTTTACTCGGGGACGAGTAAAGGTTTGGTTTGGGGAGATTTGATACGTGCATTTTATATAGTCTTTTTAGCCTATTTTACGCACGTATTTCTATGCTTTTATCGTAGTTTTATGCTACGAAATGCCCCGAATATGCTACTTTGGTGTATTTTGTCTTATTTGCAGGAATAGACCGGGAAGTAGTGAAATCAAGTCATTTACCGTCCGTTTTGCATGCATTTGGAGAAAGAGTAGATTTGGAGCGGGAAATATTGCTGTCTTGGGATGCGTGAATGCGTTTCGGGAGCTAAAAGGACAAGTCAAGTCAAATTGACGAGAGTGATGAGCTGCTGAAGTCAAGTTTCACTTGATCGAGTGATTTATTACTCGATCGAGTGGTTTAGGAGTCAATAATCAGTCGATCGAGCACTATTCTAAGTCGATCGACCAGTTCCTTATATGCCCTTACTCGATTTGCACTTTCCTTGGTCGATCGAGCTGTTTTCTGGCTGAGTTTGCTCGATCGAGTGATTTCTTTACTCGATCGAGTGGCTTCACTGACGGGTTGGGCTTTTAAGCTTTAATTCGTTAATTAGGTTTAATCCTACTCCTATTTTCTTATAAATAGGAGTTAGGGATGTCATTTGTAATCATCCAATAATCCAAGGATCACCAGACGTTACTCTTCTCCCTATCTTTGCTACTGTTACTTTTATTCTCTCATTTCCGGATCAATAATTGAGTATTAACTCTTTCTCCCCTTTTCTTACTGTTTATTTATGTTTATTTCCTCTTCTTTATTTCTCGTTCCCCCTTTAATTATGCATAGCTAATTCCCCCTAGTATGTTAGGATTAGGGAAGCCGTGGTAGCATGCTTTAATTGTATTAAATAGATTAGTCTTGCGATAGAATTGTATTAGGCAATTTAATTGTTATCCGGTCGAATGAATGCATGCAGGAGACCATAAATTTAGTTAACCCCGACCTAGATCGAAAGATTGGAAGGGAAGGCTTGCTTAATTACAATAGGGTATTGCAGTGAGGGCGAAAGTTAAGCTGTTTACGCTCTAGGGCGGTTTAAGGACCGAAAGGTGACGACCATAGCTCTTCTTATCAATAGTCTAATCGCTTTAGTATTCCCGATAGTATAAGATCTGATAGCTGCCACGGTGGACCGACTCCTAGCATACTTCCTTTCTCTTACTGTTAATTCTCTTATTCATTTCTCTTCTTTAGCCTTTTTAGTTTAGTCAACACAATCAATTCAACCCACATTCGTGACATCAGACGGATAGAATAGACAAATAGATAGTACACCGCCTCCCTGTGGAGATCGACCCTACTTACCGCTGACTTCTGTTAGTTGTACTTAGGTATTTATTTTTGGTGTAGAACGACCGCATCAACATCTATTACAACCCCAGCTGTATGTAAAAATGATCTACCTAAAATAATAGGTATCTGACTGTCCTCTGCAATGTCCAAAACAACGAAATCGACAGGAATAAAAAACTTACCCACTCGAACGGGTACATCCTCTAGAACTCCTATAGGTCTCTGAGTCGATCTATTTGCCATTTGAACGGTAATATCAGTCACCTTAAGTCTACCAATATTTAACCTCTCGCAAACAGAATACGGCATGACACTGACACTGGCCCCTAAATCACAAAGGGCCTTTCCAATTTCGTGGTTACCTATAGTGCAAGGAATTGAAAAACTACCCGGGTCCTTTAATTTGGGTGGTGTATTAATTTGCGAAAGAGCATTGCATTCTTCCACAAAAGCAACATTACCATCATCACGAAAATTTTTCTTACGATTTAAAATGTCTTTCATAAATTTAGCGTAAGAGGGTACCTGGGTAATTAAATCAGTGAAAGGAACCGTTACCTCGAGATTTTCGACCATCTCCAAAAACTTACCAAACTTGCGCTCCAGCTTAGTATTCTTCAAACGCTCCGGATACGGGACTGCAACACTGGCCGTAGGATCAGTAACCTTCGGCTTCCGTAAGTTTAAGACCTCCGTCAAATCTTCAATAAGTGTAGAATCATGCAAACTAGTTGACGGAATTGCGTCTTGCACTGAAGACCCAGTCGATCGACTGGTATGAGTGGTCGAACGACCAACTTGGCTGGGCGTGAACAGTTCCTGTTCAGAATTAATTTCGTCAGGTGATTCAGTCGATCGACTGACAATGTTGGTCGATCGATCGCTTGTCTTTGTGTGAATAGTTTCGATCAGAAACTTTTTTATCTGACGCTTCAGTCGATCGACTGACAATGTTGGTCGATCGACCAGAAGTACTGGCAATTGAGCTCGTTTTTGCACCAGAAACTAAACTAGCTTCTTCATCATATCCCGAGTCTTCTTTTGGCTTGTCGGGACTTTCATAAGAGAGGCCACTTCTGAGATTAATGGCATTAATCGTTTCAATTGGCCCTTCACATTTGCCTGAAGAATTGGCGACTTGCTTAGCCTCTATATTCTCTAACTGCTTCACAAAATTCTTTGAGGACTCAATCCCGGCTGCTTCCATATTCGCCACTTGAACCAAAAGAGTTTGGACCCTTTCTCTCAACTCCACGGTCTCATCTGAATTATGGACAGGAATTTCAACTCTTTCCTTGGAAGCTTCAGAGGCCTCGAGCTTCTCGAGACGGGCAGTAATAGAAGTAATGAGTGTCACAATGGTACTCATTTCATCACTTTGCTTCCGTGAATTCCCACGTGAACTCCCAAACTCAGCTTTATGGACCGCCATCTCCTCAATAGTGTTCCAACCTCTATTCTGACCGGTATTGTTTTGGAACCTACCATTCGCAAACAAGCGTCCAGGATGACCTTGTAATCATCATATAAAGCATTGTAGAATAAGTTGCAAAGATACCACTGCTGGAAGCCATGGTGAGGGACAGCTTGGACCAAACCTTTGAAACGTCCCCATGCTTCAAAAAAGCCCTCATCAGCTTCTTGCTGGAAATTTGTAATTTTAGTCCTCAAGGCATCAGTCTTTGAAAGCGGGAAGTACTTCTTGTAGAAGGATAATGCTAGAGATGTCCAATCCGTGACTCCAGCTGCTACCCTATTAAGGTAGTGGTACCAATCTCGCGTCGAATCCTTCAAGGAGTATAAGAACATCAACCCCTTTACTTCATCCTGAGTCACCCCAGCTGGTATAGGTATGGAACAGCAGTAGTCTGTGAAAATTTCCATATGCTTCAAGGGGTCCTCATCTGGTAGACCAACAAACTAATTTCGCTCCACTAAATCGATATAAGAGGAACGAAACTCGAAGTTACCGGTAGTAGGGGTAGGTAACTGGTGCCCCTTTGGAAGATGGTGTTCCTTTGGCTGAAGATTATCATATATTGTAGCCATATTCGCAGAACTGAGAGTACTCAAGACTTCCTCTCAAAAACCTGTCTTCTAACTGTGCAAAAGCAAAACAAAAAGTAAAGGTAAGCAACGGCCTCAAGGAACCAAAGTTCCTTGAGACAAGAAAAATAAACTAAAAATAAAGCAAACAGAATTACACCGTCTCCCCGGCAACGGTGCCAAAATTTGATACCATCGTTTTGTATCAAAATTAAATTTATAATTCCAAACTAAAACTATAGCTAGTGATAGTAAGGGTCGAATCACAGAGAGACCAGATCAATTCTATTTGCTTATTTCAGTCTATAAAAGTAACAATTAATGGGGGAGTTTTGAAATTGGTTGACTAATTTGACTAGTTGCTAAAATAAGAATTTCTCAACAAAATAAAACAGAAGATCGGGAACTTCGGTTCACCATGGCTAAGGTCAGGTCGGTAAAGTAGTAGAGGTCCTACAATCGGTCTCAGGGAGTACGAGCAAGCCTTTCGATCAATGCTCAAAATTACCTTACGGTCTTCTAATTTCCAAGAATTTCTCAAAGCTTTCACTCAAAGGAAATTCCAATCTAATGATAATTTTAATTACTAATATTTCAATCTAGTAAAAAGGTTTATCAAAAGACAACAAGAGCGATACGGAAGAATTCATACTACAAAACAATCCTAATTTTCGCCATGGCTCACCTTGTTCCCAATCAAAGAAATTAGCTATGCATAATTGAAACTATAACAATTACAAAATTGATAACAAAGAATAAATTCGACATAACTGAAATTGCTGAAATTAAAGCGGTAACAAAGAATTGGAACAACAAGAAATTCAAGAAAGGAGAATTTGCATAACTTACTAAATAAAAGTGATGAACAACGTAATCGAATTCCAGGTTTTCCGTTCCCAAAGCTAGATCTAAAAACTGAGTTTTTTTCAATAATGAAAAGCATCCGTTCTACTGATAAAAGATGCCAAAAGTTAATTACAAGTTGGGCTTTTAAAAGTCTAAAACGAAAAATCAATATCACTCAGCAGATCGTCGATCGACCGTCAAGATGGTCGATCGACGTCATAGCGAACAAGAGCTCTGCTCTGAACTTCAATGGTCGATCGACCGATCAAAGATAGTCGATCGATCAATGAGCTGCGTAGTGGCTTCTTTCCCTCTTCCAATCAGCTCCTCACTCCAATGCACGCATCCCAAGGTGAGTAAATCCGAACTCCCTTCTTCCAAGCTTCCTTGAGGTTGCCTCCGGAGGACGATTTAGGCTTGATTTAGCTTACTTTCACTCATTCCTACAATAAATCATAGAAAATGCAAAGTAAACCGTTTCGGGAGAAATAATAGCTTAAAGCTAACAAATATGCATGGAAATACGTGCCAAAAACCGCAAATAAAGTGTATAGAATATGCACGTATCATTTGTGGTTTTAACCTAATTCATATTAATTGAGTGAAAATACACAGAAAGATAATTAGAGACTAAGGAAGGCAGGAGAAGGCAAAACATTAGGATTCATCTTCTTATTGTTCTTAAGAAACCTCCTCATCAGATCTAATGACTACTCCATGTATGTATCTATCAAGAATTATCGTTGCAATCAAGATCCTATAATTATTGTTTACATGTGGTATCGAGCGAGGATTATGATTGCGATTTATAGTTCGATTAATGTTTTAATTATGTCTTTTAATTTGAATGAAATTAATGTTTTAATTATGATGCTATTATTTTCATTCATGGTTGATTATATATCCTTTTATTATGATTGTTTCCACGCCTAATCGAATTATTTCGATTCGTATGATGTTTTTATTGTTGATTGCGTTTAAATCATCAGCCTGGTTTTGAGGATTACTCGATCGAGGGAATTTTTTATCGATCGAATTAGTGCGTCACTCGATCGAATTAATGTGTCACTCGATCGAGAGACATCAAGAGTGCACATCACGATCGAGTATTAAAGTCACTCGATCGAGGTGTTTTATCGATAATAGTTCTCGATCGAGCTAATGTTTCAATCGATCGAAGATCTTCCGCATGAATAGTTTCCTTCTCGTATTATAGTTTACGATACCTCATGATTGATTATGTATGCTCGTATGATATTAATGTTATTATGTCAGTTAAGTTTATATAAATTATCACATTATTGTTGTAAGCATACATACTAATTATGTATATATATAGTTTTGGTATCGAATGAAAGAGACATTCGCATTATGACGAGTTGAAATTCCCCACAGTGATTTCATCTCGTACGCGATCAAGTCTCATAATGGTTGAATTTCACCACAGTGGACTCAAATTATGTAGTGAATATCCGACTAAGCATCTAATGGGGTAAATTAACTTGTATTAAGGTTTTACCCACAGGTAACCTGACATTAAAGTGAAACACCCATTAAGAAGAGTATATTCGATTATGCAATTAAGCATGTGTAGGTTGTCCACAGATACTATACTTGCCTATTTAATGTTTGTGAATTACTCATTTAAGTTTCAAGTCTTAGTCATAATTGATATTGTGTGTTAAACTCAAAGCCTAATGTTTTGAGCATTGTTCATAATACTGATCGGTTGCAAAGCTCTCTCAATAATCGTGTCCAAGCAGCGGTTCCACAACTTGATGGTACTAATTACTCATAATGGAAAGAGCATCTCGAGTTCTATTTAGGGATCCTTGAACTCGATCAAGTGCTTATCGGGACAGCTCCATCCGAACCAACCGATGCGAGTAAAGAAGTACTTGAAGAATATAACTGGTGGAAGAAATCGATAGTCTTTGCCTAAAGTTTTTACGTCTTACCACCGCACCAAACATTAAGTCTTCCATTTCGAGACAGTCAGAACACGACCAATAAGTACATGGAAATCATTAAGGAATGCTTTCGGACTACCGATAAAGCGGTAGCGGGGAAGGCTTATGTCCGAACTTACCACCGCTAAGTATAATAAGAGTGTGACCACCATGCGGCAAAGATGTGTTACACATGACGAATCTGGGAACTAAGTTGGGAAAACTGGGCATGAAAGTTGAGGATCCGTTCCTCGCCCAGTTTATCATCAACTCTCTGCCTGATAAGTTTGATGCTTTCCATCTTCATTACAACACTGTTAAAGAAATTTGGAGTGTTAATGAATTGACCAATAAACTGGTTCAGGAAGCAGCAAGAATCAAACAGAAAGATGAGGCTGATGCCTCAAGTAAGAGTACTGGCTTATCCTAAGCACATCATGTAGTGCATCATGAAAGCGGCAAATCTAAGGGTAAGTTTGGGAACAGAAAGGGCATGAAGTCTGACCCTTCTGATAAGCTGTCTGCATATGGCATAAAGAAGGATATTAAGAAGTAGGAAAGTTGCTTTTTCTGTAAGAAACCTGGGCACTTTCAGAATGACTGCATAAAGCGTAAGAATTGGTTCGAAAAGAAGGGGATTCCTTACGACAAAAACCATAAAGCCAAATTAGGCCTCCTTATACATGGGAAATAAAGATAAAGTCTCCGTAGAAGCCATTGGAAGGTTTAGCTTGGAATTAAGCACTGGATTTAAGTTGAATTTGGAGGATACACTTTATGTTCCCTCTTTCGGACGCAATTTAATTTCAGTTTCTAAGTTAGATAATGATGGTTTTAGATTAAGTTTTGGACAAGGTTGTTTCAGTATGTTTCGAGACAATGTTTTTATTGGTTCTGGGATTTTGGAAAACGGATTGTATCGAATCTATTTAGATAAATTATTTTCAGAATCTCTTTGTGTTTCTCATAATGTTTCCCTGCATAATAATGTTAGTTCGAAATGTGGAAGGTCTAATGAAAGTTCCTCTTTCTTGTGGCATAAACGTTTGGCCCATATTTTAAGAGAAAGGATGAGCATGTTGGTTAAAGACAATATACTACCTTCTCTTGTTTTTACGGATTTTGGGACGTGTGTGGAATGCATTAAGGGTAAGCAAACCAAACACACCAAGAAAGGGTCCACAAGAAGCACTTCTCTTTTAGAGATTATACATACAGACATATGTGGTCCATTTGATGTTAACTTTTATCTTTCTGTGAACCTCTATTTCATTTTATCTTTCTGTTGATATATTATGAAGTTATGAACAATGTTATTTATTCATGTTTGCAGACTGCTGTCAATGGGTAGACTTCTGTCATTGAGCTATGGTGAGACGTGTCTATCAGCCGAACACTGGCAAAATGGTGAAGGAAATGGAGAGGCTCAGAAAAGAGAGGGTCATGTGAAGTGATAGTGAAAGAGGAGAGGCAGGGTTCGGTTTGTGGTGTTGTTGTTTGGTCTCTATGGTTGTCGATGATTGAGGTTGTTGATGCTTGGCAACGGCAGTGGAGGTGTCTGATGGGTTGCTGCTGGTGTTGTTGGTGATGGCACCTGGTGGTGCTTGAAAATGGAGATGGTGATGGAATGGTGAGTTGGAGCTGGTTCAAGTGAGTTTTATGTCGGGTTTTCGGGCTTGCATTGCATTCGTGGGCAGAGAAAGAATTGGTGATGGCACCTGGTGGTGCTTGAAAATGCATTTAGTTTGTCAATAACATCAGAATAACACCGCCATAACAAAACAATAACACCGGCGTAACAGCACAATAACACCAGAATAAAATCGGAAACACACCAGAATAACAGCACAATAACATGCGGTAAAAAAAAGAGTACAAAAAATCAAAGTAGTAAAAAAAATCAAAGTGACACCGGAATAACATCACAATAACAGCAGAATAACAGTAGAATAACAGCACAATAACACGTGGTAAAAAAATCAAAGTCGTAAAAAAAAAAATCAAAGTGGCGCCGAATAACATCACAATAACACCAGAATAACAGCACAATAACATGCGGTAAAAATAAGAGTAAAAAAATCAAAGTAGTAAAAAAT
Source organism: Silene latifolia (assembly GCF_048544455.1). Classification (NCBI taxonomy): domain Eukaryota; kingdom Viridiplantae; phylum Streptophyta; class Magnoliopsida; order Caryophyllales; family Caryophyllaceae; genus Silene; species Silene latifolia. The sequence continues at coordinate 110,875,782 of NC_133531.1, forward strand.
CTCAAAGTAGTAAAAAAATCAAAGTGACACCGGAATAACATCACAATAACAGCAGAATAACAGTAGAGTAACAGCACAATAACACGTGGTAAAAAAAAACCAAAGTCATACAAAAAATCAAAGTGGCAGCAGAATAACATCACAATAACAGCGGAATAACAATAATAGCACAATAACATGTGGTAAAAAAAGAAAAAAAAAATCAAAGTCGTAAAAAAAATCAAAGTAAAAAAAAAAAACACAGTAACAGCATAATAACGCGAGGTAAAAAAATAAGAGTAAAAAAAATTACAAGTTAAAAAAAATCTGGTACAAAAAGAAAAAAAAAAGGTAACATAATGAGAAAATTAGAGAAAAATATAAGAGAAAAAAAAAATCAAAGTTGTAAAAAAAAGCATAATAACACGAGGTAAAAAAAATAAAAAAATAAAAGTAAAAAAGAGAAAATAAGTAAATGACAGTGATTTTATATGAAGGTAAGATTAGATCTTGGCCATTCATCTCTAATATAATCTAGTGGCTGAGATTTTCCAAACTCCCAACTCACCATAAAAACCAAAACTCACAAGAACCTAACTCTCTCTCTCTATATATATATATATATAGAGAGAGGGGCAAGATTCGGTGAGTTTGTCACTTTTCGTGAGTTACCCCCATATTTTTGGACCATCTAATCTTACCCAGTCCGTCTTGCTTTAGACCGCCTTATTTCAGACCGCAGTAAGACCTCTCACAAGTGAGAAGCACATGGGTGGTGGGACACCCCCATGTACGTTCTCACTCACACCCTAAATGGGTTTTTTGTGAGAGAAAATGGTATCCGTCTGACAATTTCAGACGGATATGACGGTCTGAAATAAGAATTTGTAGATCTTACCTGATCCACGACTCAAATTCAACAAAAATAGGCGGAAACTTAATCTCTCACTTTTCTCATTTAATCTTTCTCTCTCAATATCACCACTTTATTTAATTAGTCTCCTGTGTTTCTTCTTCTATTGTCTGTACGCAAAAATGCCATTAATTCTCACAATTTTTTGTGATTCCTTCTATTACATTCAATAATGTCATGATCAATTCCAAATCTTCCCACAACAATATCGAAAAGCTACATGGGTTCAGGTATGAACCAGATGACATTTGTTTGATTATCAAATATTTTTTAAATTATCCTCTTATCGATCATCAATTTATAACCCTTAGTCCAAACACGCAGAGTCGCAGAGGATATATCGAGGTTCAAAACTTCCAAAGGCAGACGATACTCCGATTGTGCTAGTCGCATATGCATAGGCTCTCCATGGTTTGCTGCTTTGTCTCCTAAAATTAAATTCAGCTATGAAGGCATTAGGCATCCACTGTCCTTAAACAACCTACGAAGCCAAATTCTATAGTAGCAAAATTCTTACTCTATACAATAACTTGTGTTACCCTATTAAATAACTACTATTACTTCATACAATAACTATTACTACTCTATACAATAACTATTACTACTCTATTAAACAACTATTCTTAGGTCCTATTCTTTTGGACTTAAAGTCACTTAATTTAAGTTCAGTTCAGATCCTATAAGTTCGATTCGATTCGATTCGAGATCCTATAAGTTCGATTCGAGATCCAATAAGTTCGATTCGATTCGATCCGATAAGTTCGATTGATTCGAGATCTTATAAGTTCAGTTCAGATCCTATAAGTTCAGTTCGGTTCAGTTCAGATCCTATAAGTTCAGTTCATATCATATAAGTTCAGATCCTATAAATTCAGTTCATAAAAGTTATACACGGAGTATTATTTTTAAAAACCGGTGCAAAAACATTTGACATTATTTATTAAGTACATATATATTATTATTTTTAAAACAAAATTATCACTCCTCTCATTATTTTTTATCGTAATGTAATCGTAGTATAATGTATGAACAAACCAATGTATATAAAGCAGAAAAATGTTATTATCTTACCTTGTGTTTTAAACTATATTTTCTTATCAATTCAATGTACTCACTTGACTGCCCACTAATTTCTTGTAAAAAATTTATTTGATCTCAACAAAAGTTTACGTTTTTTTTTTTTACAATAACAACAACAACAACAACAACAACAACAACAACAACAACAACAACAACAACAACAACAACAACAACAACAACAACAACAAAAACAAAAACAACAACAACAACAACAACAACAACAACAACAACAACAACAACAACAACAACAACAACAACAACAACAACAACAACAACAACAACAACAACAACAACAACAACAACAACAACAACAACAACAACAACAACAACAACAACAACAACAACAACAACAACAACAACAACAACAACAACAACAACAACAACAACAACAACAACAACAACAACAACAATAAAGTTTTGTTTGATCTTAATAAAAGTTCAGGTTTATTATTAAAATAAAATAATAATAATAATAATAATAATAATAATAATAATAATAATAATAATAATAATAATAATAATAATAATAATAATAATAATAATAATAATAATAATAATAATAATAATAATAATAATAATAATAATAATAATAATAATAATAATAATAATAATAATAATAATAATAATAATAATAATAATAATAATAATAATAATAATAATAATAATAATAATAACAATTAAGTTAAATTAAATTAAATTAAATTAAATTAAATTAAATTAAGTTAACTTAAATTCGGATCCTATAAGTTCAGTTCAGATCTTATAAGTTCAGTTCAGTTCAGATCCTATAAGTTCAGTTCAGTTGAGATCTTATAAGTTCAGTTCAGATCCTATAAGTTCAGTTCAGTTCAGATCCTATAAGTTCAGTTCAGTTCAGATCCTTTAAGTTCAGTTCAGATCCTATAAGTTCAGTTCAGTTTAGATCCTATAAGTTCAGTTCAGTTCAGATCAGATCCGTTTCAGTCCAAAAGAACAGGGCCTTACTCTATACAATAACTACTACATTATTCTATACAGTAACTTTTATTACTCTATTAAATAACTACTCTTACGCTACACAATAACTACGATTACTTTATACAATAACTAGTGTTACTCTATTAAATAACTACTCTTACCCTATACAATAACTACTACATTATTCTATAGGATTATTTTACGTGAATAATCCAACCTATGACCCATCTGCTCAAAATAATCCCAACATTTAATCCCATAATAATCCCAACTTTTAATACTATCTTCTCAAAATACACTCATTGAATTTTCACCTATTATATTGGGTAAAAATTAACTGGTTCTTTCTCTCTCCTTTTTTAGTCCCCTTACAAGATCCTTCTTCTACCCCCATTAAAACACCTCCCTCCAGGCCTCCATTAACACCAACTCACACCATCTTCAACCCCGATGCCTTCTCCGGCCGCCGTGAATCCCTCCTCTACCCCCGTGCTATGTGCTATATTCGTCTCGCCTCTCCGTCATCGCACACAATCTAAATCTCACCTGAAAACTATAAAAAAAACCCTAATTTCTCCAAAATCCTAAACCACCAAAATTGATGGATAAGCTAGCTGACGAATCACTTAATCAAGCAAAAATCAACAACAACGACGTCAATTTTGGATCTCCGTATCAAAAAGTACCTCTCGCAAACGATTCATTAAATCGTCGCTTTTCCCGCTAAAGCCTCACGACAACAAATCCGATAATTCGTTAAAAACGAGGTGAAAAGGGCCGAGGAAATTAAGGTTGTTGATATTGTAAATAGAAGGGAAAGAATATATAACAGCTATAATATATTACAAGAATATGTAACAGCTGTAATATATTACAAGTATGGAAGGGGAAGATATGGAGCTTTGATTGAAGGAGAGCAACGACTCTATGGCTGGCAGGAATATTGTGCTATTAGTTGATAATATTGTTGGTGTTAATTATGATGATGATGTATTGATATTGTGGAGTGTTGTGGAAGTCAGGGAAGAAAAAAGGGAGGAAGACCTAAGCTTAATTCTACGCCTCTGCTAAATTGTTTTGGTCCTTTTACGAAAACGAAGATCGGATGGTATTTTTGTTAAGGTTTGAATTGAATTAGTGTTAATTGAGTTGGATTTTGTTTCATCATTGCATTGGCTTGATGAGAATCGGAGATATTTTGACGTGATTGTTAACAGTGAATTGCCTTCTTTACATGTTTATGACGAAAAGAGGCATATGGATGTCGTTGAGAGGGACACGATTTATAATGATAGGATATTTTTCATGATGGTTGGAAATGTAGGGATGTTTACAAGGATCATTAGTATTACTGATTTTATGGGGTAGGAGCACAGAGTAAAAGTTGGGGATGACCTAATAATCAGGTTGCAAGTCACCAAGTCTATTTTGAGAATAAGATACCCATAGTTGGGATTATTATGGGATTAAATGTAATTGGGATTATTTTGAGAAGATGGGTCATAGTTTGGATTATTCACGTAAAATAAACCTATTCTATATAATAATTTGTGTTACTCTATTAAATAACTAGTGCTACAAAAAAAAAACTAGTGCTACAATATGCGATAACTTAGGTTTATTCGTCTATGTGGGATTCGAACCCACACCTTGTGCACGCGCAATACTCTACTTTTGAGCTAATAGACGATAAAATACCACAATACTAATACATGAATAAGTAGTACCAATGTGTGTGTGTAGCAATAACAAAAAGCATTAGACTTGATCGATTCTGCAAAGTTGAACAAGACTAGGTAAGCATTTGGCGTATCATCGTTGTTGGAGAAGCTGGCATTTGATAAGAAGAATTAAAGCAAAATCAAACGAAAACCCTAGATTACGATATAATAAATGAATTTGAATTTGAAATAAATAATCAAATATGAAGAAAAAAACTCACTGATGATTATCTTTGTCGGAATGATCGCCTCAGTGATGGCCAGAGTGACTGTCGAAGATTTTTTTTTTTAAGGCATTACCCATGTTAAAGAGATTTTAGAAGGAGAGAGAATAGATAGAGAAAATAAAATGATGAAATGAATGAAGAAAGAAACTGATTACGTCAGTGCTACTCTTAGACTCTGTTTGGCAAAACTACCTGAAAAGGTAGCTGAAACCTGAAAAAGTAGCTGAAAACTGAAAAGCTAACTGAAACCTGAAAAGGCAACTGATAAGGTAGCTGAAATTTATGAGCTGATAAGGTAACTGATTATATAAAAATGTGTTTGGCAAACTAGCTGAAAAGGTAGCTGATTTTGGTAAAATGACGTAAAAGGATATGAAAATTATTTAATATTATAGAATAAAGGGGTAAAAAATGGAAAATAAGTCATTTCAGGTACCTGATTTCTCAAATGCTACCTGAGGTAGCATTTCATTTCAGGTACCTTATTTCACCAAATAAGCTACTTGCCAAACACTTGCAAAAAAATCAGGTAGCTGAAATTTTGGTCAAATAAGCTACTTTGGTCAAATAAGCTACCTGAAGTGTCGTGTCAAACGGAGCCTAAATAACACGCGTAAATTGTTGGCCGCTGGATTCACTTCATCTAACAGTTTAGATAAGTAGGGGTAACTCACCAAAAGTGACCCAACTCATATGATCCTATATACATATACTCCCTCCTATTCTAAATAACCCTCCATATTCAAGGGGGCACAAGAATTAAGGAAGGGAGTATTATATGGTAAAGTATTTGTGTGGGGGTAGGAGATTGGAGAGATGGAAGGTATATACTGTGTGATTAAAATAAGTATTGTTGTGGGGTAAGGTGATTAAAATAAGATAAAGTATGAGTATTGTGGAGTATTGTTGTGGAGTGGGGTGATTAAAATAAGTATAATAGTTTGCCAAATAAGAAAATAGGGAGAGTATTGTGAATAGACAAAAAAAAGAAATAGGGAGAGTTATTTAGAATAGGAGGGAGTATATACTAGTAACTAGATTCAAACATGAATGGTATGATTAAAAATTAATTTACCCGAGTTCAGAGTGTAAGGTAGACATAAGAGATGAAGATTGGGATAGATGGAAGGTGACAAATGACAATAGTTCATCATTAACTACGGTGAAGGAGATGAAAGAGGAAGATCTGGGTAAATAGATGGGAGGGGATGAATTAATTTAATTTGGGAAAAAATTATTTGGGTTGAAGATTGATCTGGGTAAAAGGATGGAATGGTAAATTGCTATGGGGGTAATGTTTTGGAAAGAGATGGGAAGGTAATTAGGGAAATTCGGTCCGTTTTTTTTAAGACCATTGCTTTTGGTCTGAAATAAGACGGGTAATATGTCATCATTTTACAATAAAATGTTGTTATTTTCTGATAACATGTTACCATTATTGTTCACATCATTTTCAGGGTAAAAAATGACACCTCTAGTCATAACATTTTGTGAATTAATTGGTTACATTTTCTTAAAAAATGGCAACATTTTATCCGTCTGACAAATAAGACCAAAAGTGTCCGTCTGAAACAAGAATTTGTGAGGGAAATTAGATAGATATGGTGAGATTTACGATTTTTTTATTAGTTTTTGTTATGAATTTTTTTCCTTTTTCTAATTTCCTCCCATTATTCTTAACATTATTCGTATCATATAATTACTAGTGTAGATCCCGCGCAAATGCGCGGTATTTTAGATAATAATTTACAAAGACGTTAAATATTATAGTTTGGTAACATGCTTACGCGATATAATAGAGAAAATTTGATAATTTTCATACCAGATAAGATTGACGTTTTAACTGTACCTAATTATTTACAAAGACGTTAAATATTATACGATTACATTAACCAAAATAATAATCTCAAGTAATGACTTTATTATACAATAAAATTAGAAAATTGGTAAACGTAGATAGTCAACTTATAGTACCTTTGTATCAAAATACAATAAAATAGAATTATAAAAAAAAATTATGTATAATATTTTGTCTCATATCATACGTATTATTGATGCAGTACCACATGTATAACAAAATTAAAATATCTTAATGTGTTTACAAATTAAAAATTATTAGTATTATCTCCTATTTACGGTATAGGATAGATATGATATAATGTAAGGAGTGATGACCAATTATAAAGCATTTCACTTAGACGGTATTAATATGATATAATGTGAGGAGCAAGGACCAATCTTAAACATTTCACTTGGGCAGGAAAAATTTAGAGAGTTTTTATTCTTTTAGTAGAAGAGGGATGTTTCCACATGTCGCCTAACTCGCCTCTATTAGTAATATTAAATTGTTCCACATGTCAAAATTTTATTAGTGGTGTATAGAAGATTCTATACACTGAATGTAACTGTATTATCTCCGAGTGTGTTTTTGTGGTCCAAATAATAATGAGGCAATTTGTTTAAATCCCGTTACAGATAATAAGGTAATTTGTTTAGACCCCGTTACAGATTTTAAATTGAGCCGGTGGACATATTTTTTAGCCGCACTACTTATATCATAAAATGTGAATAATTTTTTATCGTAAAAAGAAAAGATTTCCGTATCATAAAAAAACTGAAGATAAATTTGTAGGGAATGTAATATATTGAATCTTGTAAATATTTACATGTAAAAATTATGCCCATTTATAACTCATCATACGGAACTATAATATACTAGTTGAGATTTTGTGCTTTAGCACGACATTTGTGAGGGTTAAATTAATTGAGTTTAAATTTTTACATAAATAAGTTGTAGTTATAATAGTATGTAATATTATTAAAAAAAAGTTTATTACTCAAAGGACTTTTAGATTAAGTTATTTTTGTGTGAACCTACTTTTATTATTAAAATTAATGCTAGCATCCTAGATCTTTTTATGAAGAGAATATATAAAAAAGCACAAAATAAAAATAATAATATCACATTTTTATAGTGGACATTAAAACATGTTAGCTTGTATAGTTGTATAAGATGGAAAGATTAAAAAGAGCGAAGTTGTCACGTTTTATTTATTTAATCAGTTGGTTTTTTACTTAACTTTAATCAACCTCAGTTTCAATGTCAAAATTTATTTATACATCATAGCTAATTTTTGTAAGTTATTTAAAATGGAAAAATTTATTTATACATCAAAATTTATTTATACATCATAAGATTTTGGAGATTTTATTTGTATTAATTATACTCTATAATCTATATTATACTTTATACAAACACTATAATGTTTGGAGCTAGAACTTTTCTGTGTATAGAAATATAGGATATTAAATATTTTATTTGTGGCAAAGATTGCGCATATAGTTATGGAAATTCTATTATTATTAAATAAGGTAGTATTAATATAAAATATCAATGTTTGGGGCCCACCGAGTTTCTTGTTTTACCGAAAAAATTATACTCACACATTGAATTTTTCGTTAGCCCAATAATGTATTGAATTGTACTGAATTAAGATGAAAACAAAAAATAGGCCCACTTATAGGAGAATGCATTTAGGCGGGAAAAATATTAAGTTTTCTTATTCTTTTAGTTTAGTGGAGATGCTACAAATACTTGCCCAATTTAGGAAATATTTTTTTAGGCGGGAAAAATGGGAGTTTCACCTATTCATTTAGTAAATAGGGGATTATTATACTTAATTAATTTATAAAATAAAAGTTTAAAATAAGAGTATATAAATTGTTGATAATTTAAAGAGTAGGAGAGAGAGTTTTGGCGGGGTAGAAAATGTGGAAAATGATTGAAAAGTAGAAAATGATTAGGTTGATGACCTAGGTCGTGGCCCACGTCATGACTTTCTGTTTGGGAGGGTCAAAGTGGGTCAAGATTTATAAGGTGAGATTAAGAGTAAAAATGTGTCGCGACCTAATTAGCGAGACTCTTGCTTGAGGATGGTCTAATGTCATGGTGCATCAATAAAAATGTTTTGGTGGTTTATTTCATTACTTATAACCATTTAGAGTAGTTTCTATTTTTCTATTTATGGTCATTTATAAAGTTGATTCAAAACAATAATGTATTATATGGAGTATCTAAATATTTAATCAATGATATATTTACAAATTCGTACCAAATATTCTAAAAATTATTATATACGGTAGTACATTACTTCGTCCTAATTATTTATTTGTTTATTTTTTTTATACTTTATGGGTGCTATTTTAATCAAAGTTAAAACAAATAATTAAAACGAATAGAATTTATATGTTTCTTAAATTGTAAATTGTTATCAAATGGATATTATATCCATGCATTTGATAACACCATTTTAACCCCCATATTTTGATGTCCCGGTCCCATTTTGTCATGATAAATCAAGCATTATGAACTCATTTAGTTAGTATTAGCCTAGTCCGAGTTCTTTTCCCTTGTGCTTAGTGTAAGACCTCTTTTGAGCATTTTTCCCGTACTTATGAACCCTTTTGTAGGTACCATGCTCGAAAATGTAAGAGGGACGGAACTTGGAGCGAAATTTACTCAAAGAATGGAAGCAACTATGAGGAATTACAGCCGAGGGAGTCGACTTTACCCGACCGGGCACAACTTTACCCGGTCGGGTACCTCTCGCCCGTTTGGAGTTTCTAGCGATTTTTAGCCCATTTTGACATTTTACCCGGGAGGGCATAATTGTACCCGCCTGGGCATAATTGTACCCTCCCGGGTACAATTTACTCCCTCGGCTGCAGTTGTTTTCGTCTTCTCTTGTATTCTTACCTAACTTTTTGTAAGGCATATAAATACTTGATTTCCCAGAAAATTAGGGATCTAATCCTAGTTTGAGAGGAAATTTGTAAGGTTTAGAGAGGAGAAACTCAAATCCTTTGTAACTTGGCAATCATTCTTCATCAATCAAAGATTATTATTATTGTTCTTACCTTGTTCTTCCTTATTCTTCATCCTTTCAATAGTTGGTATTGCTTCTTTCCTTTTTCTCTTTTCTCCCTTGTTCTTCAATTGTTTTCTATTGTTGTTTGTTATTGTTGGATTTCTTTTTGTTGGAATTTGTTGAGACTTGTTGTTTGTTGATAGTTTAGTCAAAATCTCTCTCTCTCTCTCTCTCTTGTTTGTTGTTCATGCTTTTGATTGGAGTTGTTCATATAAAGCTTGAGACTTTGATAGATTTGACAGGGTCTTTTTGAGTTGATTCATTTACTCTTAGCCTTATTAGTTGATTTTCATCATCTCTTATCACCTTTACATGCTCTATCATAAAATTCATAATATCACCATGTTTATTGTTAAAGTATCCTCCTTTATTGCTTGTCTTGCTAAATTAACCATGATTAGTGAGTAGTATTTTCACTAGGGTGCGATTAGACCGTAACATGAGTAATTTATCTAATTGAGTTCATTAAATTAGTTGTTGAGGAGTGGTATTTGAGTTTAAACAAGGAATTGAATTGTTGTGTCTATGTGGGTGTAATAGTCGGTTTTGACCCTTGTCCACCAACGGGAGTTGGTTAGGTTGGGATTGATACGTTACCCTTTTTGGCCGTGTGCCGACTTGGGTTGAGCCCAGGAGGGAGAACCCAAGTGAGGTGCCTTTGTTTTTCGGTTTGAAGTTCGCCTTCGGGAGAAGGGTAGGGATGACCAGGAGTTTATCGCGGGCTTAAGCCCTTGATCTTGAAGAGAGGTGAGAGGAGTGGGCTCACTTTGGTGAGCCTTGAATCTTGAGTCGGGGGAAATCGAATCATGAGCCTGGAAGGGAGTTGATTCGGTATCACTAGTGTCCCACCATGAGCCCGGGAGGGAGTTGGTGGGCGAATTAGAGGCGTCTCCACCCAATACACCTACCCCTTTACAACTAGTTGAAAAAACTCTTGATTTATTACGAATGTCGGTGGTTTAGTCGCGCCCTAGGCCCTTAATTTATCGAGTAAAACCCCCACTTTACTTAGCTTACTCTTTTAATTTAGTATCGCATATTTAGTTTCATTTGCATGCCATTAGTGTAGTTCATTTAGTTAATTTACCAACCAATCCTTTATCTTTGACTTAGCTAAACTAAAGAATATTAACAATTAGTAGTCTCCCAAACTCCTCGTGTTCGACCCTTAATAGTGCAACGCATCGTTCACTTGCGAGGTTTAACTTGAACCATCAAGTTTTTGGCACCGTTGCCGGGGAGTACGGCTAGATATTAATCGTTTTTGTTCTAGTTTAGACTAAGTCCTTTGTTACTAATCCTTTCTTTCAAGTGCTTAGGTCTTTTGCATGAGTAGGCGACAAAGAAGAGGTCAACCAACATATCCTATTGATCTTGAAATTGAAGCTACGGCAAGAAGACTTAATTCTCTAAGAAGAAGGGGTTTTCTAGACACACCACCGGTAGAAGAAAGTGATCAACAAGAAACTACCGAAGTATTTGAAAATCCTTTTGGAGTATTAGTAGAAGAACCTAACATAATGGGTGATCCGGTTCCGATAAGAGAGACTATGGCTCCTAAGCACATAGTCAATCCAAGCATCCAAAGGCCAAGAATTCAAGCTAATAACTTTGAAAACAAAAATGTCTTGCTCAACCTTGTTCAAGACAACCAATTTGGAGGAAGTCCCTTGGAGAACCCAAATGATCATCTAAATGAGTTCCTTGAAAATTGTGATATGTACAAGTCGAATGGGGTCTCCGATGATGCAGTACGCCTTAGGTTGTTCCCCCGTTCACTTAGGGGTTCGGCCAAGGATTGGTTAAAGAATTGTGACCCGGATTCCTTCAAGACATGGGATGAGTTGGCTTCGGCATTTTTTAACAAGTATTTCCCACCCTTAAGAACGGCCAAAGTAAAGAGTGAACTACAAAGCTTTACTCAAGAAGAGGATGAGACCTTATATAAGGCATGGGAGCGGTATAAGAGACTCCAACGGTTATTCCCCCACCACGGCATCTCCGAGGCCGAGCTAGTGAACAATTTTTACAAAGGGTTGACCCAAGACCTTCGGCTTTCATTAGATGCGGGGTCGGGAAAAGGTGCCTTAGACATTTTGGGGCATAAAGCGGCAAAGGAGCTAATTGAGGAGATGGCCTCACGAACTATGGAATGGGGAAGTGATAGGCAATCGAGAAAGGGCAAGAACAAGGATTTTAATGCGGTTTTGAATGTGGAGGTTAAGGGAATGCTAGATGAACTCACCCAACAAGTTGCTTTGCTAAATTCAAAACCTTCAAGCTCCGATATGAGGAAGTCTTGTCTTGTGAGTTGTGTGGGGGAACAAGGGCACACTCCCATTGGGTGTCCCTTGATTGCACCCCTCCAAGAGGAATGCTATGATCAAGCAAATGGAATTTGGGAATCCACAAGTCCAAGGCAAGGAGTCAATAATAACAACAACAACCAATTTGGGAATGGAAAAAGAACTCATCCTTTCTTGTCTTATGCTTCACAAAACATTCAAAACCCAACCACTTCCTCACCACAACAACAAAGGTTCAATCAAAACTCTCAATTCCAAAGACAAATCCCACCCGGTTTCCAAGGAAAACAATTTGTCACTCAAAACCAACAACCATTTGGGGGTTTCAAGGGACAAAATTTCAACCAACAACAAAACCAAAAATTCCAACCTCAAAACCAAAACTTTCAAACCCCTCAAAAACCTTCTTGGGAGCAAGCCTTTGAACAATTGGTGATTGCAAACCAAAAAGCCGACTCAAAACTTGACAACCACATTACCTCACAAAGTCGGGTTAATGATGAAATACGAGCATCCCAAAAAGCTACGGAAACTCATGTAGCCCAAATTTCTCAACAATTGAGTCAATTGGCTCAAAATACGGGGAAGTTTCCGGGTAATACGGTTAACCCAAGGGAGATGAATGCGGTATTTTTGAGGAGTGGAAGGCAATTGGAGGAGGTTGAGAAATCTCCTAAGTGGAAGAGGAAAAGGGTGTCTAGTGAAGTAGTGAAAGAGCACCCGGTTGAAGTTGTGGAAGAAGGTGAGATTAGGGTGGAGAAGTAAAAGGAGGTGGAGATGGTTGATCCTCCAAAGCAAGATGAACCAATTACAACTAAAGCCAAAGAATGTACTCCACCACCAAGGGAGTATGTAGCACCGGTACCCTTTCCACAAAGGCTTGCAAGGTCTAGGCTTGAAAAGAAATATGAGAAGTTTGTTGAGATCTTGAAGGGAATGAATGTCATGATTACTTTCCTTGATATGATTACCGAAATTCCATCATATGTAAGGATCTTGTCACTTTGAAAAAGAAGAATGGAGAGGTGCAAACCATCAACCTCTCTAAGGAGTGTAGTGCTATTCTTACTCACACCAACAAGCTTACAAATAAGCTAGAAGATCCGGGTAGCTTCTCAATTCCGTGTTCTATCCAAGGAGTGGCTATTAAAAGAGCATTGTGTGACTTGGGGGCTAGTGTGAGCCTCATGCCACTTTGAATCTTCAAGAGGCTTGATTTGGGAGATTTGAAGCCAACTAGAGTTTAACTTCAACTAGCCGATCGATCGGTTAAATTTCCCATTGGTGTAATCGAAGATGTACCCTTGGTTGTTGGAAAGCTAATCATACCATGTGATTTCTTTGTCATGGATATGCCCGAGGACTACAATGTGCCTATTATCTTGGGGCGACCTTGTCTTGCCACCGGTGGAGCACTGATTGATGTGAAGAGTGGCAAGTTATCTTTGCAAGTGGGTGAAGATAAAGTGGAATTTGAATTCACCAAGTCTATGGAAGCTCCATCTTTAGGTGACACTTGTTGCATTGTGGACATTCTAGAGAATCCCATGGAGGAGCATGACCCAAGAGCTTCCTCTATGGATCCTTTGGAAACTTGTCTTGTTAATGGGTATGAATTTGATGATAAGGACGTTGAAACTCTTGCATATGTGTGGATGTTGGACTCCGCTCCAATTCATGAGAAAGCTCCCAAGTTTGAGATGTTGGAAGTTGGTAAGATGGAGGAGAGTTCCACGCCTCCTCCTACGGTTGAACTTAAACCTCTTCCCCCTTTTTTGAGATATGAATTTCTTGGTGATAATTCCACTTTTCCCGTCATCATCAATAGTGAACTTGATGACACCCAAACCTCAAAACTACTTTCTTTGCTAAAAAGGTTTAAGGGTGTCCTTGGGTACACAATTAGTGACCTCAAAGGGATTAGTCCCTCTTTGTGCACTCATAGAATTTTGCTTGAAAATGAGGATGCTTCCTCCATTGAGGCACAAAGAAGGCTTAACCCCATAATGAAAGAAGTTGTGAGGAAAGAGGTCCTCAAACTACTTGATGTCGGTACTATCTATCCTATTTCGGATAGTAGGTAGGTAAGCCCGGTTCATGTGGTTCCAAAAAAGGGAGGAATGACGGTAGTGAGAAATGATAAGAATGAATTGATTCCCACTAGAACGGTAACCGGATGGAGGATGTGTGTGGACTATAGGAAATTGAATAAATCCACCCGGAAGGATCACTTTCCTTTACCGTTCATGGACCAAATGTTGGAGAGGTTAGCTCAACACAACAACTTTTGCTTCTTGGATGGCTACTTGGGATTCTTTCAAATCCCTATCCATCCAAGTGACCAAGAAAAGACTACCTTTACTTGTCCATTTGGCACCTATGCATATAGGAGGATGCCATTTGGCCTATGTAATGCACCATCTACTTTTCAAAGAGCTATGATGTCCATTTTCTCCGATTTTGTTGAACAAGAAATGGAAGTTTTTATGGATGATTTTTCGGTTGTTGGGAAATGCTTTGAAAGTTGTTTGGCAAATTTGGAGAAAATTATGAACAAGTGTCAAGAGTCTCACCTTGTGCTTAATTGGGAGAAGTGTCATTTTATGGTACAAGAAGGTGTTGTGTTGGGACACATAGTGTCCAATCGTGGAATAGAAGTTGACAAGGCTAAGGTTGAGGTCATTGCTAGTCTCCCACCTCCCACCAATGTCAAGGGGGTGAGAAGTTTCCTTGGACATGCGGGCTTTTATTGCCGCTTCATCAAGGACTTCTCCAAAATTGCGAGACCTTTGACCGAATTGTTAGCCAAAGATACTCCTTTTGTGTTCTCTAACCGATGTCTTGATGCTTTTAATAGGTTAAATGAAGCTTTGACAAGTGCTCCAATGATACAACCTCCGTATTGGAACTTGCCATTTGAGCTAATGTGCGATGCAAGCGATAAAGCCTTGGGCGCGGTTTTAGGCCAAAGGAAGGATGGAAAGGTGCATGCAATTCATTATGCAAGCAAAACTCCTGATGAAGCTCCAACCAATTACTCAACAACAGAAAAGGAACTCTTGGCGGTAGTATTTGCTATGGAAAAATTCCGGACTCATTTGGTGGGAGCTAAAGTGATAGTGTACACCGATCATGTCGCCTTGAGACACTTTCTCATCAAAAAGGAGTCCAAGCCTCGGTTGATTAGGTGGATATTACTTCTACAAGAGTTTAACATGGAGATAAGAGATAAAAAGGGAGTTGAAAATGTAGTGGCCGACCACTTGTCGCGGTTGGTCAACCACAATGTTGAGGATGGACTTCCTATCAATGACTATTTGCCCGACGACCATTTGTTGTCCCTAAGTTTGGGAGAAGCACCATGGTATGCCGACTATGTCAACTATTTGGCATGTGGAGTGATTCCCTATGGCTATGACTCTCACAAAAAGAAGAAATTCTTCCATGACATAAGGCAATGCTATTGGGAGGATCCTTGTTTATACAAGACATGTGCCGATGGGGTTGTTAGAAAATGTGTTCCGGAGGAAGAGTGGCAATCTATTATCTCTCATTGTCATGATCTTCCTTGTGGAGGACATTCAAGTGGGACAAAGACCGGAGCTAAGATATTGCAATGTGGATTTTATTGGCCATCCTTGTTCAAGGATGTTGCTTCTTATGTTAAAGCTTGTGATCGGTGTCAAAGGACCGGGAATATTTCCAAGAGAAATGAGATGGCCCAAAATTTTATATTGGAGATTGAAGTGTTTGATGTTTGGGGAATAGATTTTCAAGGACCATTCCCCTCTTCTTATGGGAACAAGTACATTCTAGTTTCGGTAGATTATGTCTCGAAATGGGTGGAAGCAATAGCCACCCCAACCGATGATGCTAAGGTTGTGAGCAAGTTCATGAGGAAGGTGATATTTACAAGATTTGGTGTGCCCCGTGTCTCGATAAGTGACAAGGGAACTCATTTTCTTGAAACAAAATTTGAAGCTCTCTTGAAGAAGTATGGAGTTCAACACCGCCGTGGAATTGGATACCACCCACAAACAAGTGGGCAAGTTGAGATATCAAACAAGGAAAGCAAGTCTATTTTGGAGAAGACGGTGAATAGCTCAAGGAAGGATTGGGCAATGAAGCTTGATGATGCTTTGTGGGCTTATAGAACGGCTTTCAAAACGCCAATTGGTACCTCACCCTTCCGCCTAGTGTATGGGAAAGCATGTCATCTTCCGGTCGAGTTAGAGCACCGAGCCTATTGGGCGATAAAATACCTCAGCTTTGACTTAAAAAGCTCCCAAGAGAAGCGGTTGTTGGATCTCAATTTGTTGGAAGAATTTAGGCTTGAGTCCTACGAAAATGCTAAGCTTTACAAGGAAAAAACGAAGAGATATCATGACAAGAGGATCATTAGAAGAGAATTCAAGGAAGGGGAAACGGTCCTTCTATTTAATCCACGATTGCAGCTCTTCTCGGGAAAACTACGGTCAAGATGGTCGGGGCCGTTCACCGTTGCGCGTGTTTTTCCTTATGGCACGGTGGAGGTTACGAGTGGTGATCGCACTTTCAAAGTTAATGACAAAGGCTAAAGCATTACATAGCCGGGTCACCGATGATGAGGGAAGTGTGCACACTTCAAACACACCTTGTCACCCCTTGATTTGAGTTTCCTTTGAAAAATAAGGTCGAACTTGAGTTTTTGCTTCTAACTTGGTCGAGCCTACGACGTTAAACAAGGGCGCTTCTTGAGAGGCAACCCATGTAATAAAATTTGATGAATTGAAGAGGGATTTTTGATGATTGATCGAGATGAGTTACTTGTGTTGTGTCGAGAGAGGAATCACCTTGAGAGGGCAAAGTGGAAGGAGGCATAATGGGTGGAAGTGATAGTGGGGATTGAAATTCTTGACTAAGAAAGCCGATTTGACATTGGAAGGTGCTATCTTGCCTTCAAAGGGTGCTTGGTTCATTGATTTTAAGGCCGAGGGACCTAATTGTACCCCAAAGGGTACAATTGTACCCGGACGGGTGAAACTTATACCCGATCGGGTAAAGTTAACTCCCTCGACTGCATGATAAAAATTCGAAAAACAGAGCAAAAAGGCGTTTTACCCGACCGGGCGAAACTATACCCGACCGGGCAAAATTATACCCGACCGGGTACAATTATACCCGTCGGCTGCAGCATCCTTTTCCACCGGTTTTAATGCATTTATCCCTTATTTCCTTCATATTTTTTATCATATTCCACCTACCTTCTTCAACCTCAACACTCCCTCTCTCCTAAAAACACATAACACCATTAAAATACCACCAAAACTCAACCTTCTCCTTCAATTTTAACCCACGTCCCTTCATCAAATCTCTCCAAAATTTCACTATTGAGATCCTCATCACTTCTAGTTTTAGATCCCATAAAAAATTTCGAGTTCCCTCCACTCGGATTTTTGGCTTCCCAAAATACCCTTGGTCCAAAAACTCAGTTTTTTTCATTTTTCTTTGCTTGGTGGCGGTCCTAAGGCCATTGTGGTGCACTTGAAGAAAAAAATTCGTGCTTTTGGTGATTTTTCGGGGTATTAAGGCTTATCTTCACTTCCGGGGTCTAAGCTTTAAGGTTGGTGAGTCTTTGAAGACATTCAAGCTAGTAAAGGGTGAAGCATGACAACCTCTAGGCAAAGGGCCGCCTTGAAAAATGCATTATCATCTCGCTCTAAGGTAACACTCCCCCTAGCTATACTAATAGTTCTTTTGGCATTTCTTTTAAAGATAAAAAGAAATTAGCCTTGTTTAACGAATTTGTGGGAAGGAAATGGGAGCCAACTAGGTGGGCTTGTGGTGAAACTATGGATAGAATGGGTATTAATAAGGAGGTAGAGGCCTTTTGTGAAAGAATTGGTATTAGCAAAATTTTCAATGCCGATGTCGAGACCTACGCCCCCTTGCTTCGGAATTCTTCACCACCTTTGAGGCGGTTTTTGCTTCTCCATATAGCAATTCGACCGTCTCCTTTCAATTGGGAGGAATTCAAAGGAATATGTCCTTAGAAGAATTTGGCCGACATTTTGGTTTTAAGATTTGCTCTTGGGGTGGGTATAGGCCGGCTCAATCTAGTGATGATATTGCTTCCCGTAGTGCCTTTTGGAAGCTAATTACCTGGAGGTCGGAATTTTCTAGCGGGAAAGAAAGTTCCGTTAAAATTAGGAATGCCGTACTTCGGTACCTTGCCCGAATTCTAGCTTCTTCCTTATTTTCCTCGGCCGAGACGCACCACAATTGTAGTGTCCTGGCCCTCCACCTTTTACAAGATGCCGTCTACGGACGAGATCAAACCATAGACCTTACCACGGCGCTAGCCAAGCATTTCCTTGGCATTATAGCTAAACCGAAACCGTTGATATCTTGTGGGGGTCTCATCACAATTTTGGCTAACTCTTTGGGAGTAGTGCACAAATTTGAAAAGGTGGAGGGAGGGATTTGGCTTGAGGAGGTGATCGGTCCGTTTCGTGTTCACAATTAAAGATGTGGTCGTTGGGTCACGGTCGAATCAAAACACAATTTATAACTTCACAAACAACTCTACAATTAGTAAAGAGGCAAGTAAAGGTCGGATCCCAAGGGACGGTTATTGAAATGAGATTTCTATTGCAACTAGTGGTGTCTAAGGGGTGTCACAAATTGGGTTGATGTAGAAGGTCACTAAACTAAAATAGCAATGAAAATAAACAAGCAAGATGAATTAAAGGGGTGTAAACAATTGATTAAAAGCACTAGGGTGTCATGGGATCATAGGGGAATCATGGGAATTGATCATACAAACATGTTCTCAAATTATAAGCAAGCAATTATTGTTGTGATGGATTGAGTTGGGTTATATCTTACAATCCTAGGAAAGTTTGGGTCCCGGAGCCGAATCGATTAGATTGTACAACACCTACAAGTCGACTTAATCTTCCCTACTCAACAACATGCATGGTCTAATGAGACTCGAGTTGGGTTATGTCTTACAAGTCTCATTGAAAAGATAGAAGATGATAGTAAATGCAAGGATTCATAGGCTTAGCATTTCATCAAATATAACATGTTCATGAGTTGAGATCAAAACAAGCAAGCAAATAAAACATGAAAGCATATTAATTTAAGCATGAATCATTCCCCATGTTGGTTTCCCCTAATCACCCATTTAACCCTAGCTAAGAGACTACTCACTCATTATCATGTTGATCATGCTAGCAAGGTTGTCAATCATACCAACAATATGAAACATGATGAATAAATGAAAGTAATTAACAATAATTAAAAAGGGATTAAGAGAATTATACCTACTAATGATTCCAATAATAAAGCAAAGATAAAAGAAGTACTTGAATGCTTGATTGAGAGGTTGTCAATCTCCCAACAATAACCCAAATAATCTTCAATTACCCAAAATAAAGGATGAACAAAAGAGAGATTAAGGAAATAAAACTTGTATTAGAACTTGATTAATTGTTGATTACAAAACTAAAGAGAGGTTTGATTGATATTAACTACTCTAATTATTGATAAGAAGAACATGCTCTCCTAATTAGACTAATGGGGTATTTATAGTGGAAATTGGGGAGGATGCATTAGGGTTAACTAAGGGCTAAACTAGTAATTACACTTTTTAGATTGAGCAAGGAGACTCCGGTATTTTTCGAAGGAAGGGCTTCTTTCTTCGTAGCTTGGAGAAGAGGAAATTGTGCTGTGCTGGAATCCGGGCGGAATAAGGTCGGGACGGGCGGAATCTGGCGTTGGAATCCGAGCGGATTCAAGGGAATCCGGTCGGATTGTGGAGGTGGAATCCGAGCGGAATGGTGCAAAGCCGCACGGATTCTACAGCTGCGGGACGGGCAGATTGGTGACAATCCGCACGGATTGTCACTCAGCAACACATCTTCTTCTTTTCTTCCCTTTTCTTCATAAATTCCTTGGGGATTTCCTTGGGGACTCAAGGATCCTTTATCAACATTGCTCTTCTACTATAATATGTACAAAGGCCTTCTAATCTTGTCTCTCCTTGATGCTTGGTCATTGAATTCGATCAATTTAGTCTCGTTTTGCCATGAAAATGCAAGATTCTTACTCCTTTCCTACCAAGGGATCAAAATCTCAAAGAATATGCAAAACAAAGAACTAAAGATAAGAAATGACCCAAATATGCACTAAAAAGCATAGGAACAAGGCTAATTCGAGGGCTAAATATGCGCTAATTATGGTCACATCAAATATCCCCAAACCGAACCTTTGCTCGTCCCGAGTAAAGAGGTGACAAAGACTAGGACCAAAACTAACCTATCCTAATAATATAGCCGATATGAGACAATTAGCAGGTCTCACTCCGCCCCTTCAACTCACAACAAGACAATCATGAGGTAGGATGCCTTCTTGCAAGGCAAGGTGGGATCTTGCCAAATGGCGACACATCCAAACATTAAGCACACAAAATCACATAATGGATGCATCTACAAAAGAATAGCCACTTCCTCATCAAGCGGCGGAGGCACTAAAGAGGAACAAATTTAAGAGCATGTAATCCTTCACAAATACTAGTTCAACAAATTACTAAGGCTAGGAGGATGGCACTAAATCACCTCCAAATGGTGTTAAACTAGACTACTTTCGTCCTCAATTTCCAAATGCTTTTGTCAAGAGCGATCGGATGGTGGTGGAATGATGATCCCTATGATGCTAGTAGCATATGACATGACAAGTCTCGAATTCTCTACAAAGTAAAGGTCATGGATCGTCCCAAGCTCGACCAAGTGGCTTGACAAAAGTCTTTTTGGGGAATGAAATGCTCAAATATTTATTCACAACGGGTGGATATGACTAGTATTCAAAATTGACCTCATTTCACTTTCACATTTCAAAAATTTAAGATGGGGTTTGTCCCTTCCGGGCTAGTGTCCTTTACTTTCGCCAATCGCTTATTAGGCAACCGGTTAACCTCTAGACAATAGCTTTTCGGGGTGATAGTTACTCTGTCTCTGGGCGGCCGAATTCACAACCGTATGGGGGCCCAATTCAATGGATCCCGCACCAAAGCACATCGAAGTGGTACGCCTCCATCAAAACAACTTAAATTTCTCAACTTTCAACAATTCATAACATTTGAGGTTTCCTTGGCATTACATTACTTCCACATGACAAAACTCTTTGAAATGAGCACTTCAAGCTTATTGATAGAAAATATTTTTGGGTTGCCTTACCACAAGGTCAATCAAGGTCACCTAGACAAGTTAACCAAGTCCACATCGCATCACGGGGTTGGATAGGTGACTCACATGCAAACCCTTGACTAGGCCTTGGGTCATGGGTCAAAAGACACTAGTATGACACTATCTAGGGTGTTTTACAACCATTCTAGTAGGCAAAGTCTTAAGTTGAACAAGTATTTGTAACGGCTTAGTTGCTCTTGTCAAAGTTCCTAATTAGGCATTTTTCAAAATATTTCTAACATGCAACTACATGCTATGATGCAACTAATATAAACATCCTAATGCAAGTGATTCTATCAACTAATATGACATATAAACTAAATGCAAGTCCTAAGTTCACATTGTTATACCGCATCAATCAAAATAAAGCCACATAGTCATTAACATAAAGAGGAAAAAGGAGATTGGAAAGATCATACCATGCGGTCTTCATGATCCTCATGTCTCGGATGTGGCGTAGTCAATCAATGTGAATAAGGATAGAACAAACACAATATATACAAAACTATATATACAAGACTACAAAAGGAAATAAACATGTTTTTGGGTTTTCAATTTTCAAATTTTTATGATTTTTGAAATTTTTCAATGTTTTTGGATTTTTGAATAAGAGTTAAATGTTAGAATTCCCATCCCCACACTAATATGGGCATTATCCTCAATGGCCAAAATGATGGAAATTATGCAAAGATGATGCATGATTTCTACACTAAATGCAATCTACACTAAGCTACACTACATGATGCATGGTTTTTGTTATGAGGGAGAGGATAATTTAGATTACCTCCCGTTGTGTATGCATTAACTTCCCCAATCTGAGTGAGACACTATTGCTAATGTCCAAGGATGGGTGTAGTTCATGCACACACTATGCAATGCATGAAACTAATTTGTCATTTTGGATTTTGAAAATGGGAACAATAAAATGAGAACACCTCAATGGTACCGAGGTGTGAGTCCCCTATGGTGCTAGGACTACTCCAACAATGATCAAAATTATAATTAAAACAAAGAGAGAAATAGACAAACCATGAGAGGGTAGGAGTCTCCAAGGCTTGCTAATCTTCCATCATGTTATCACCATCACTTTCCTCATTAGAAGTGGTCACATTGCCACTTCCCTTGTCATTTGCTTCTTCACTTTATTCCTCATCTTGCTCATCATCATCTTCACCATCCTTTTCTCCTTCTTCACTTGCTTCTTCATCAATGTTATCATCAACTTCTTCATCATTACCAACAACCTCATTGTCACCCGAAACGACCCTAGATGCACCCGGAAATAGGACTTCTCTATCCGCCCAACTAGGCAAAGGACAAGATGGATCAAGTAGTCCTTGCCTAGCTAAGTGTAGGAGGGGTGGATATTGAGCCAAGTAAGCATTTTTCCGGTCCTCAAAGGCTTGCTTGTGCATTGCTTGCATGAGAAGAGTCACATAATCATTTCTCGCTTCAACTTCTTTCGGCTTGAACTCTTGATACTCAAAGGGGTAAGGTGGTATGACAATGGAAGAGGAGGGAGTTTCAAGATCACCCTTTTGTTGTTGGATAATATACTCGGCCTCTTTAGAAAGGGGAAGTAGATAATTGGTCCGGTGGACGCTTAGACGACAAATCTTTGAAGGCAAGGTGAACGATCTAGCTTCACTAGTGAGCCATCTATACTTAGTGTCAAGGGGGTTATGGGCAACCCACTTGTACTTGTGTATCATAGTATGCAAATCAACAAGATGGCCACCCTCTTTTGCTTTGTACTTGTTATCCTTATTGAAGTTAAGATCAAAGTACTTAGCTAGGATAGTGACTAGGCCGCCATTGACAATAACGGTAGTGCCCTTCTTCCCATAATCAATGTTGAGCCATCTATCTACCAAGAGCCTCAAAGAATTGTAAGACTTGGTGTGTACTCTTCCAATGTTCAAAGCCGATTCAAGGAGAATAAAATCAAGTTTGGTGAAATGGTTGGTATCTTTCCTTGCAATTATGGTGTTTCCTATGACCTTGTGCCATACTCTTATGCCCGGATGGTGGACCAAAAGAGCACGACTCGCATGAAAGTCCTCAAATTTCCTCCCGGAAATTGCCTCCCAAAGAGGTTCGGGGTCATACTTGATGCGTGTCTTTTATATAAGGTTTTCACCTCATCTTTACACGCATTTCTGTGCTTTTTATGTAGCATCTGGCTACAAATACCCCCGAATATTCTACTTTGGTCCGTTTATTGTAATTTGCAGGAATTGACCGAGGAGGAGCTAAATCGAGCCTTAATTGTCCCAATTGTACGCATTCATGGGAAATAAGGAACCGGAGCTTAGAAATCTTACACTTGGAGGACGCATGAGCTGAGTAAAGGAAGAAATCCAAGTCCTGACGTGCCCATATAGCTCGATCGAGTGCTTTAGTGCTCGATCGAATGCTTTACACACTCAAGGTCGGTCGATCGACCAGTTTAAGGAGTCGATCGAGGAAGCTCTGCAAGCAGTGCTCGATCGAGAGGTTGTTCTAGCTCGATCGAGTGATTGGGTGTTCGATCGAGTAATCTTTCTACTCGATCGAGGGGTCTTCGTGTGCTTTTGGTTTATGTCCGCCTAATCTTTTATGGGCTTTTGTAATCAGTCCATAGATTAGGTTTAAGATGATTTTGTAGTATAAGACTGAGAAGAACATCACGTTACTCCGATCTCTTCACTACGTACATTTTGGACTGCTACTCCTGTTACTGTTCTTTGGATTTCTATTCTCTACATTTGTCACTCGGATTCGGTATTATCAATCTAATTTATTTCTCAATCGTATTTACTACTTTAATTCCTTTTCTCTCTTTGCTTTATAATAGTTCAATCAATCTCTTAATAGTTTGTCATCATGCTTAGTTTTAATTATTCAGTTATTGTAATTATTAATCCGACGATTATGAGTAGCTAATTTCCTATGCTAAGACATTAGGGGATCCATGATTTGAAGGGAGAGTAATCGATCTACTAGGTTAATACCAGTACCGTCTTTGTTGTTTAAATGCTACAAATAATTGTAATTGCCTAATTGAGTCGACGCAATTAGACCCTTATTCTTAGTGGACCTTAACCTGGACCGAAAGGTTGGAAGAGGCAGACTAGTAGCGAACAATAGAGTAATGCAGCGAGGGCGAAAGTTAAAATGTTTACACTTTAGGGTGAATTAAGGACCGAAAGGTGACGTTCGCTACCCCTTAGACCGTATTGCATTGACCTGGGACCTAGATTACTCGACCAGATGATTATGGTGAACCGTTTGTCTTAGCTATTCTCTTTTATCTGTTAACTCCCTCCTTCCATTTCTCTTCCCTTACTCCCTTAGTTAGAAATCACATTTTTATGAACCCCCAAATTGGTTACTTAGACGAACTAAAATTCAGTTGACAAATTCCTACCTCTCTGTGGATTCGACCCGACTTCCCTAGCTATATTAGTTAGTTGGAAACAGTTGGTTATTTTTGATAGGTACGCGACAGACGTGTCAATACTTTCCATAATTCTTAAAATAACGCGGTTCATCACTAAGACCCAAAATTTCACTCAATTCCCTAAAGGAAATGCGTCTACTAACATTATCTAGACGAAACTCGAGATTCTCCCTATTCTCAACTTTGGTGACTTTCAAAGAATTCAAAAATTCCAAGGTAAGGGAGGGGTATGTCAATTCTTTTGATTCAAACAATTTCTCTAACCCCATGGCTTTGAAAAAGGCTCTAGTTTGCTCAAGAACACCCAATTTTTCTAAGGTATCTTCACATATAAATTTGGTGGATTGAATTGACTTTCTAGCAAACTTGACAAAGGTATTTCTATGGGTTTCGGAAATAAAAGTTACCTCCGGATAATGCAAAAGTTGATCGATTTCCGGAGTAGAAGGTGTTGTTGCTCCCATAGAAGGTTGTTGTTGTTGTTGCACTTCCAAGTTTGGTGTTGCTACCACCATAGCCAATGCTTTCTTTGTTTGAAGAGCCTTTTGCCTTTGTGAGAGTGCCTTAGCCTTTGGTGCCTTTGTTGCCTTTGTTGCTCCCTTAGTCCTTGCCATTGATGAACTAACCAAGAAAAGAATGAAAAATCTTCAATTTGTAGTGTACCCAAATCGATTTAAAGGTGAAAGGCTTTGCCTTTATGGAATCAAAAATCGACTCAAAGGTTGAAGATTTTGTGCTTGGTTTTGATTTTTATTGAAGAAGGAGTGATTGATTTGTTGTTAGAAGGATGATTTGATTTCATTTTGGTGAATGTGGTTGAGGAAATTTGTTTTTGAGATGGAGAGGGTGAGGGTTTTGATGTTGTGGGTAGTGTTTATGAATGAATGAATGAAGGTTGGAGGGGTTTTTAAAAAGACCGAAATTTTCGAACTGCAGGGGCAATCCGTGCGGATTCTGCCCAATCCGTGCGGATTCTGCTCTTTCTGGGTTTTACAAAACTCGCCTAAAGACGGGCGGATTCGGTGGAATACGCTCGGATTTTCTTGACACAGGACGGGCGGATTTGCTTGAAGACGGACGGATTTCAGTCCAGGAAAATTTTCTTGTTTTGTTCAGCAGGGAAGACGGGCGTCTTTAGTCCAAGACGGACGGATTTGTAGAGACGGGCGGATTTCAATGCAGGGCGCCCGGATTCTCTTACATCGAAATCTTCCAAAATCTCAGCATATGAAGACGTGCGTCTTCAACATAATACGCTCGGATTACTGAAGACGGGCGGATTCTGTGGAATCCGTTCGGATTCTTCCTCTTTGTACCCGGATTCATTCCATCCGTGCACAATGCACATCCCCTTACCATTCTTCCATTCTTCTTCAAATCTTGTGTTCTTCATTGTGGGGGCACTACTAAGGCATGGATAGCCTAGGCAATTGTCATCCCCACACTAAGGTAAAGCACTACACATCAATTAAAATTGTTAGTCCCTCCCTCACTTCTCTCAAACATGACAATTATCTTGATCAAAGTAAATAAAAATCCAAAGATGACAAAAAATGCAATACAAGAATTGAAATGTAAGTTAGGGAGTTAGAAATATTTACAAGTGGTGGTTTAGGGAGGACTCCACCAAACTCACATTCTTGATGAGATGTCAAGGGTGCATGTCCAAGGTGTTGTTGATGTTGCTCAACACCTTGAAAAAGTAATCGAAAGCTTGTTCATTATCATGGTAGAGGTTTTCAATAGACCTTGGCCCTTGTTGTCGGTCTTGATCGATGGCATTACCAATGTAGGGATTAAAAATCCCTTCAAATTCGTTGTCCCAAAGACCACAAACTTCATTAAGTTGATCATTGAAAATCTCTTGATTAGATGGAGACAACTCTCCCAATTTCTTCTCTTGGCCAATGAGGCCATTCTCTTCTTCCTTGGTTGATTTTGATGAGCTTTGCAAGCTCTCCTTGTCACAATTCGCTTGCTCTTTGAATGGAGCATCTTCAATTTTCTTCTTCCATTGGAGTTCCGATTTCTTCCTTTCATCCTTTCGGCTATAATGATCAATCATGAAACATGGTTCATGCAAACGAGGATCTCTCATAATTTTGTCAAGATTAAAAGTTATGCTTTCATCTCCCACTTCTAGAGTGAGCTCTCCATGTTTTACATCAATCACCGCACCCGCGGTGTGTAGGAAAGGTCTTCCTAGAATGATTGGAATGTTGGAATCTTCCTCCATATCAACAATGACAAAGTCCACCGGGATGAAAAACTTCCCAATTCGCACGGGGACATCTTCCCATATCCCTAATGGTGTCTTCGTCGATCTATTGGCCATTTGGAGTGTGATATTGGTGCATTTAAGCTCTCCCATCCCCAACCTTTTACTCACCGAGTACGGCATGACACTCACACTAGCCCCTAGATCACATAAGGCTTTGTTGATCGTCGTGTCGCCAATGGTACACGGTATTGAGAAGCTTCCCGGATCCTTTAGTTTTGGAGGTGAACTCCTTGAAGTATTGCACTACTCACCTTAGTGAAGGCGATAGTCTCAAGCTTCCGGATCGACTTCTTCTTTGTGAGGATATCTTTCATGTATTTCGCATAGGCCGGCACGTGATTGATTAATTCCGTGAAAGGAATTGAGACTTCCAAATTCTTCACAATTTCCATGAACTTTCCAAGTTGATCATCAAATTTGGGCTTGGCTTGACGACTTGGAAAAGGAAGTCTAATCACGATGGGCTCCTTCTCCTTGACCTTGTCTTCATTTTTCTTTGAACTTTCTTCTTTTGATGATTCTCCATCTTTGGAGCTTTGCACAATTTCTTCCTTTTCACTAGCTTCCACAACTTCATCCTCAACTTGCTTCCTTGGTGCTTCATACCTTGTACCACTTCTCAAGTGAATGGCACTAACCGTTTCATGTCTAGGGGGATTACTTTGAGGTGGTAATTGCCCCTTTTGTCTTTGTGAGCTTGAAGATGCTAGTTGAGTAAATTGTGTTTCCAACATCTTGGTGTGAGCTAGAATGTTGTTGATGGTGGTTTCCTTTGCTTGGCTATCTTTTTGCATTTGAGTGAAAAATTCTTGTTGATTCTTTTGCATTTGGAGGACCGCTTTTTGGACATCAAAACCTTGGTCATTTTGGTGATTGTATGGATTTTGATTTTGGTAACCTTGGTTTTGATTGTAAAAGGGTCTTTGATTTTGGTTTCTCATGGGTGGTGGAGTGTATGTTGTTTGAGGGTTTTGAACATTTTGGCTTTTGTATGAGAGATTTGGATGGAATTTGGTGTTTTCATTGTAAAAGTTGGAATAAGGGGTACCACTCTTGTATGCTTGGAAAGCATTCACTTGTTCATTTGTTCCCCTACATTCACCTTGGTCATGTCCCAAAGTTCCACAATTCTCACATATCCCACTTGGGATTGATGAGGATGCTGTCATGGCATTAACATGATGCTTTGATGATTTTGAGTTTTCCTCAAGTCTAGCCATAGCTTGTTCAAACTTCAAATTGATTGTGTCAATGTGAGCACTAAGTTGAGCACCCAATTGAGTAACGGAGTCCACTTCATGCTTTCCTCCTCTAGTAGCCTTGCTAGGTCTACTATATTGTGAGTTATGGACCGCCATTTCCTCAATCTTGTTCCATGTTTGATTGTCATCAACTTCGGTGAACATTCCATTTGATCCCATATTGAGAATGTTCCTTGAATCTTCATATAAACCGTTCCAAAATTGTTGTACCAAAAACCATTCGCTAAGTCCATGGTGAGGACATGAGCGACAAATTCCCTTAAACCGCTCCCAAGCTTCATACAAAGATTCTTCATCCCTTTGCTTAAAACCCGTAATTTGAGCTCTTAGCATGTTAGTCTTTTCCGGTGGGTAGAATTTTTTGTAGAAAGCTAGAGCCAACTTCTTCCAAGAATCTATTCCGAGGGTGGCCTTATCAAGGCCCTTCAACCATTGCTTCGCGGTGCCGATTAAAGAAAAAGGAAATAAGACCCATCTAATTTGGTCTTGAGTCACGCCCGTTTGAGAGATTGCATCACAATAGTCGCAAAAGGTTTCCATATGAGAATGAGGGTCTTCACTAGGCATCCCCCCAAATTGGCTCCTCTCAACTAATTGGATGAAGGCGGACTTGGCAATAAAATTTCCGATTAGATGTTGCGGTGTAGGAGTACCATTTGGTAGATTCTCCTCGGTGGGTACAGAGTGTGACGAGAATTTAGGCATTGTAGGTGGATTTTGTGGGGTATTGTGTAATGGGTTCTCCTCTCCTTCTATTGCGAAAGGGTTGATGAACTCACTAGTGGGTTGAACAACTTCACTAATACCTCTTAAATTCCTCCTAACAAGTCTCCTATTGTTCGTCAAGGTTCTTTCGATTTCACGGTCAAAAGGTAACAAATCACCTTGTAACCTTCTAGACATGCAAAATATCAAACAACTCGAAAACAATTAGAACAAACCTTGAGGAGTTTTACTTCCCCAAGGCGAAGAAAGACACAACTAATAACAATAAAAAGAAATCTAAATCAAGTAAACACCGTCCCCGGCAACGGCGCCATTTTTGATCGGTCCGTTTCGTGTTCACAATTAAAGATGTGGTCGTTGGGTCACGGTCGAATCAAAACACAATTTACAACTTCACAAACAACTCTACAATTAGTAAAGAGGCAAGTAAAGGTCGGATCCCAAGGGACGGTTATTGAAATGAGATTTCTATTGCAACTAGTGGTGTCTAAGGGGTGTCACAAATTGGGTTGATATAGAAGGTCACTAAACTAAAATAGCAATGAAAATAAACAAGCAAGATGAATTAAAGGGGTGTAAACAATTGATTAAAAGCACTAGGGTGTCATGGGATCATAGGGGAATCATGGGAATTGATCATACAAACATGTTCTCAAATTATAA
The DNA here is from genome assembly GCF_048544455.1 of Silene latifolia. Taxonomy (NCBI): domain Eukaryota; kingdom Viridiplantae; phylum Streptophyta; class Magnoliopsida; order Caryophyllales; family Caryophyllaceae; genus Silene; species Silene latifolia. The sequence continues at coordinate 110,905,494 of NC_133531.1, forward strand.
GCAAGCAATTATTGTTGTGATGGATTGAGTTGGGTTATATCTTACAATCCTAGGAAAGTTTGGGTCCCGGAGCCGAATCGATTAGATTGTACAACACCTACAAGTCGACTTAATCTTCCCTACTCAACAACATGCATGGTCTAATGAGACTCGAGTTGGGTTATGTCTTACAAGTCTCATTGAAAAGATAGAAGATGATAGTAAATGCAAGGATTCATAGGCTTAGCATTTCATCAAATATAACATGTTCATGAGTTGAGATCAGAACAAGCAAGCAAATAAAACATGAAAGCATATTAATTTAAGCATGAATCATTCCCCATGTTGGTTTCCCCTAATCACCCATTTAACCCTAGCTAAGAGACTACTCACTCATTATCATGTTGATCATGCTAGCAAGGTTGTCAATCATACCAACAATATGAAACATGATGAATAAATGAAAGTAATTAACAATAATTAAAAAGGGATTAAGAGAATTATACCTACTAATGATTCCAATAATAAAGCAAAGATAAAAGAAGTACTTGAATGCTTGATTGAGAGGTTGTCAATCTCCCAACAATAACCCAAATAATCTTCAATTACCCAAAATAAAGGATGAACAAAAGAGAGATTAAGGAAATAAAACTTGTATTAGAACTTGATTAATTGTTGATTACAAAACTAAAGAGAGGTTTGATTGATATTAACTACTCTAATTATTGATAAGAAGAACATGCTCTCCTAATTAGACTAATGGGGTATTTATAGTGGAAATTAGGGAGGATGCATTAGGGTTAACTAAGGGCTAAACTAGTAATTACACTTTTTAGATTGAGCAAGGAGACTCCGGTATTTTTCGAAGGAAGGGCTTCTTTCTTCGTAGCTTGGAGAAGAGGAAATCGTGCTGTGCTGGAATCCGGGCGGAATAAGGTCGGGACGGGCGGAATCTGGCGTTGGAATCCGAGCGGATTCAAGGGAATTCGGTCGGATTGTGGAGGTGGAATCCGAGCGGAATGGTGCAAAGCCGCACGGATTCTGCAGCTGCGGGACGGGCGGATTGGTGACAATCCGCACGGATTGTCACTCAGCAACACATCTTCTTCTTTTCTTCCCTTTTCTTCATAAATTCCTTGGGGATTTCCTTGGGGACTCAAGGATCCTTTCTCAACATTGCTCTTCTACTATAATATGTACAAAGGCCTTCTAATCTTGTCTCTCCTTGATGCTTGGTCATTGAATTCGATCAATTTAGTCTCGTTTTGCCATGAAAATGTAAGATTCTTACTCCTTTCCTACCAAGGGATCAAAATCTCAAAGAATATGCAAAACAAAGAACTAAAGATAAGAAATGACCCAAATATGCACTAAAAAGCATGGGAACAAGGCTAATTCGGGGGCTAAATATGCGCTAATTATGGTCACATCAGGAGGCTCATTTGCCTTGGCTACGGGAGGTTAAAGGTCGTCTTATGTATGCTATAACCGATTCTCGATATCTCTTATTACCCAACCCAATTGCCACAACCGTTTTCAACCCATTAAATTGGGGAATGCCTTACCGGGACAATGAATTTGAGCTTGTGAATCAAAAATGGAAGAAGTTAGCCCATGAGGGGGTGGAGGGGTTTATAGTGTATGGACCGGGGGACATGGAACCTATTGAACAAGTTCCCGGTATACCCCAACCCGAGGTATTCCGGGATGACTTGGGGGGGAGGGAGCAACCAAGGACAACCCGACGTTACCCAACCCGAGGTCCAAGAAGAGGAACCAAATGTAGAAGAGTCGGGAGGTGTTCATTACTCTACCTTTGATGTTGGAGGGGGTTCTAATCCCACGGGAACCCACCAACAAACTAGCACCTCCCAACCATCACAAATCCCCGGGTCCACTTTTGACTTCTATTCCACTTATGACTTTGGCACCCCCTTGAACCAAGATACCGAATTCCACTACCAACCCCAACCCCAACCACAACCTCATCAACCTAGTCGAGCTTCCTTCCATGTACCATCCTCTAGTCAATGGGAGGACATGTTCGGCATGATGAGGGAGACTAGAGAATTTGCTAGGGAGGCTAGGGATATTGGGACGAGTAACCGAGCTTATAGTGAGGAGACCCGGAGGATAATCCATGAGAACCAAAGAATTTTCGAGGAAAGTCGTGGCTATGCGAGGGACACGAGGAACATGGCCACGTCTTCCCTCCTCTATGGGAGACGGATCACGGACCGTCTAAATGACATCTCCGGGACCCAAAATGACATGTTGAGACAATTGGAGGAGCTTAGAGCTAGGAGCTTTGCCGCCCGTCGAGGCCCTTTTAACCAACCACCACCCGGGTTGCAATAGATGGTGTGTTTTGTGGGACGTCATCTAGTTGTCTCTCCGTGTCATTTTCTCCTCCTCTATTTCTCTTGTGGTAATTGGTGTGTTGGTATGTTTAACTTTATCTCTTGGTTACTTCTTGATTTGTTGCCCTTGTTGCCCATTTTCTTGATTTTATTTGGAATCGGCCCGGTGCGTTTCACCTAGCACCTACACCCTTGATGAAGTCAGGTGTGTTCTATTGCTCCCAAATTTAAAATCCAAAGCCTTCGGTATGCTCCCCTTATTCAATCCAAATTTTATTTGAACCTCCCACATATCCAAATGTCACATATTAATTTTTGCATTTAGATTCTCTTGTAATATATCTAGTATTTATCATCATTTAGTTTGCATTCACGTAGGTTGCATTAGAATTTAAATTTTGTAATATATTGTCACATTTAGTTGCATTCATAAAAAAAAAATGAAAAAGACAAAAATATGTCCTTTATTTTGAACTAAAATGCCTCTTAACCACACTTCATCCATCATTGGATGTTGTATATAATAAGTGTGGGGAGGAGGCCCAAAAAAGAAAACGACAAAAAAATGTATTTACTTTTCGAATATCCTCCCCACATTCATTTTCATCAAGAATTATGTAAATAAATAAGTGTGTGGAGGACATTCTCAAAATTTAAAAAATACAAAAACATGTTATTTAGTTTTAAATATTTAAAAATCCAAAAATATGTTATTTAGTTTTGCTATTCACTCCCTATGCTTTTGTCCATTGAGGACAATGTACATTTCAAGTGTGGGGAGGGAAATATCCACTTTTGTGAATATTTGTATATATTTGTAAATGCTTGTAAATTTAAGAAAACTCAAGAAAATGCCTAAAAATTGAAAAATTTCGAAAAATTCAAAAAATATTGCATTGTATATACATGTATTTGGCTAACAAAGTGACATAGGTACATTGACATTCCGAGGCAAAAAGGAGACTAGAAGACCGCTTGGTATACACGTTCTTATCTCTTTCTCTTTTTTCATTCTCTCTCTTTTTATATTGTTGTATAATATGGAGGAGGATGAGATTTTTGTGCCTTGGATGTTCCTTTGGGGAACTTTGGATTGTTGGTGTTGATGTGTTGCTAGGATTAGCCAACTTGTTGCACCTTTCGTTTCATGTTTGTTTAAATTTCCGCATGCATTTGTTCACATGTGCATATGTGTTGTTGTTAGACTTAGTTGCACTTAGTTTGTAAATGATTTGCATAAGCACGGTCGAGGAAGGGAACCAAGTACCACCATGATGAGCTATATGTCCAATTGTGCCTTTCCCCTCCCCGTGACTTGCACTCGTGGCCTCTTATTTAGCCGAGGAAAGCGGGCTTGACCAATGAGTTTAGACCGATCTTGTGAGACCTAGGACCGTAGACTAGACTTAGGGCTCGACTTAGCCACTCAAAGGTAAGGGTAGAGCCTCCTAGGGTGGGTACATTCATACCCCGCCCTCATCTAGGTTTGAGAGTAGGCCTCCTCGCGAGGCGTGTCACATCAAGACACATAAGTGTGTCATTACGTCCTTAGACCATGATTTGCATTTTATTTTTTGTGCACAAGTTATGAAATAAAATATGTTTTCACATGCATATGAACCTCACATAGCCAAATTGCCTTATTTTGTCCCTTCCATTATCTCCCTTTTTGATTCACCCCCTTTGAGCCTTAGCCTTTTCATTTGGCAAACCCACTAAATTAACTACATTCCATAAACACCTTTCCTTGATCAAGAATTGGTCGGTTTTGTAGTAGTGTTGTAGGAGGTGATTTGGGTCATAGTGGTGGATAGTATACATATCCACTTGGGTCGGAATTTGGTATGCATTTGGTATTGTATATAAATAAGAGGTTTTGAAAAAGAAATGAAAAACAAAATAGAAAAGTGAAAAAGTCATGAAAAACCAAAAGAAAAAAATGAGTTACTTATGTTGTATATACGTTGTAAAGAAAAGAAAGAGGCAAGCAACACCCCTCCTCATCATAAAACGGGGTAGAAAAGGCCGTTGCTAAATAAGAGGGCAAATTGATGTTTTTCCAAAATGAGGCGGGTTTACACATTTTTGCATGGCTTGGGAAACCGAGTCTTTGTTAGGGTGTAGACGTTACCATTTGTTGAAATAAGAGGAGTACTTTTGAGTTTTTCCAATTTGAGTTGAGTTTATGCAATTTTTGCATAGTTTTGGTGATCCATGCTATGTTAGGGCATTGACGTGTCTCATGTGTTGCAATAAGAAATGAGTTACGATGTGTCGGCAATTCTTGATTTGAACTCCACATATCCAAACGGTGCTTGCACCAATCCCGTTTTGTCCTACTCCCTAACCCCGTTACAACCCTTGTTTCATATTATGTGCATTTTACCATTGTTTGCATTTCAGTGGATATAGGACGGTCTTACACATTAGATTGCGGGCACGTTTTCGCTAGTCGAGTTAGGAGAGTGATTTTGGTCACTATTTGTCACAAAAATCACCTTGTTCCTTCAATGAGTGACGAGTGAAAACCGTGAGGATGTCGTTGGCCTAGGTCCCCTTAGTCATGGGTCTTTTGGTTGAATCTCGTGTCGATTTTGTAATTCTCGGCGGACTTGCCTACTTCCCCTTACCCCGCTCTCGAATGTGTTTCTTGAGTATTGGTCACACTAGGGTTGCTTGAGTCACGTTTAAGGGGTTGGCACCTCCGTTGGAACTTCTGAGACGGTACTCCCGACCAAGACCGTGTTTTGTTGCTTGAAAATCCGGCCACTTAGATGAGGAAAGTGGACCATTTTTGTTAGATGCATTTTATAGCTTGATTATATGTTTTCATGATGGATGGATCGCAATTTTGTAGCAAGACCCAACTTGCCTTGCAATAGGGCACTTTTCCCTCATGAGTGTCAAATTGTGAGTTGAAGGGGCGTTGAGTGCGCTAATACTCGATCGACTATTAATTTAGAATAATTGAGTGATGCTTATATTGTGCACACACTCTTGATGGATATTATAACAGTCCCTTGTGCATTGGTTTTGGACTTACTCGGGGACGAGTAAGGGTCAAGTGTGGGGAGATTTGATAACACCATTTTAACCCCCATATTTTGATGTCCCGGACCCATTTTGTCATGATAAATCAAGCATTATGAACTCATTTAGTTAGTATTAGCCTAGTCCGAGTTCTTTTCCCTCATGCTTAGTGTAAGACCTCTTTTGAGCATTTTTCCCGTACTTATGAACCCTTTTGTAGGTAACATGCTCGAAAATGTAAGAGGGACGGAACTTGGAGCGGAATTTACTCAAAGAATGGAAGCAACTATGAGGAATTACAGCCGAGGGAGTCAACTTTACCCGACCGGGCACAACTTTACCCGGTCGGGTACCTCTCGCCCGTTTGGCGTTTCTAGCGTTTTTTAGCCCATTTTGACATTTTACCCGGGAGGGCATAATTGTACCCGCCCGGGCATAATTGTACCCTCCCGGGTACAATTTACTCCTCTTCTGATTGTTTTCGTCTTCTCTTGTATTCTTACCTAACTTTTTGTAAGGCATATAAATACTTGATTTCCCAGAAAATTAGGGATCTAATCCTAGTTTGAGAGGAAATTTGTAAGGTTTAGAGAGGAGAAACTCAAATCCTTTGTAACTTGGCAATCATTCTTCATCAATCAAAGATTATTATTATTGTTCTTACCTTGTTCTTCCTTATTCTTCATCCTTTCAATAGTTGGTATTGCTTCTTTCCTTTTTTCTCTTTTCCCCCTTGTTCTTCAATTGTTTTCTATTGTTGTTTGTTACTGTTGGATTTCTTTTTGTTGGAATTTGTTGAGACTTGTTGTTTGTTGATAGTTTAGTCAAAATCTCTCTCTCTCTCTCTCTCTCTCTCTCTCTCTCTCTCTCTCTCTCTCTCTCTCTCTTGTTTGTTATTCATGCTTTTGATTGGAGTTGTTCATATAAAGCTTGAGACTTTGATAGATTTGACAAAGCTCGGGTCTTTTTGAGTTGATTCATTTACTCTTAGCCTTATTAGTTGATTTCCATCATCTTTTATCACCTTTACATGCTCTATCATAAAATTCATAATATCACCATGTTTATTGTTAAAGTATCCTCCTTTATTGCTTGTCTTGCTAAATTAACCATGATTAGTGAGTAGTATTTTCACTAGGGTGCGATTAGACCGTAACATGAGTAATTTATCTAATTGAGTTCATTAAATTAGTTGTTGAGGAGTGGTATTTGGGTTTAAACAAAGGAATTGAATTGTTGTGTCTATTTGGGTGTAATAGTCGGTTTTGACCCTTGTCCACCTACGGGAGTTGGTTAGGTTGGGATTGATACGTTACCCTTTTTGGTCGTGTGCCGACTTGGGTTGAGCCCGGGAGGGAGAACCCAAGTGGGGTGCCTTTGTTTTTCGGTTTGAAGTTCGCCTTCGGGAGAAGGGTAGGGATGACCGGGAGTTTATCGCGGGCTTAAGCCCTTGATCTTGAAGAGAGGTGAACGGAGTGGGCCCACTTTGGTGAGCCTTGAGTCTTGAGTCGGGGGAAATCGAGTCATGAGCCCGGGAGGGAGTTGATTCGGTATCACTAGTGTCCCACCATGAGCCCGGGAGGGAGTTGGTGGGCGAATTAGAGGCGTCTCCACCCAATACACCTACCCCTTTACAACTAGTTGAAAGAACTTTTGATTTATTACGAATGTCGGTGGTTTAGTCGCGCCCTAGGCCCTTAATTTATCGAGTAAAACCCCCACTTTACTTAGCTTACTCTTTTAATTCAGTATCGCATATTTAGTTTCAATTGCATGCCATTAGTGTAGTTCATTTAGTTAATTTACCAACCAATCCTTTATCTTTGACTTAGCTAAACTAAAGAATATTAACAATTAGTAGTCTCCCAAACTCCTCGTGTTCGACCCTTACTAGTGCAACGCATCGTTCACTTGCGAGGTTTAACTTGAACCATCAGCATTTTTCCACGGGTTATACACTAGTTAATGATAATATAGTGGTCAGCACAGCATCAATTGCCCAGCAGTATCAATTGCCCTCTACAACGGGAAAAAACTGTTCATTCCCTTCCAACACCGGAACAAAATGTCGGCGTCGGAAATCCTATTAGACGACTAGTAGCTAATAAATTTTAATGTTAAACAAAGGTAGCCCGAACGAGGCCGGACATCCATACTAATATTCTAAAAATTATTATATACTGTAATACATTACTTTGTCTTGATCATTTATTTGTTTATTTTTTTATGTTTTATGGGTGCTATTTTAATCAAAGTTAAAACAAATACTCCCTCCTATTCTAAATAACTCTCCCTATTTCTTTTTTCGTCTATTCACAATACTCTCCCTATTTCCTTATTTGGTAAAGTTTTTTGTTATGAAATGACCATCTTACCCTTACTACTTTTCAATAATTACCACCCAACCCACCCTTAACCCATCCTATTATAACACTAACCCAGCCCACTAATTATACAATCCACTAATCTAACCCAGCCCACCCACACTTAACCCTAATTACTCCCGCCTTATAATTTCCGTCCCCTCACAGAAAACCCTAACATTCTCTCTCTTCTGCCATTATCCTCCCTCTCATAACCTCTCTTCCGCCGTTATCTTACCTTCTTATCTTGATCAATCCCTAATTTCTTCATTTTATCTTCATCTTTGTCACCATATAATCAATCTATACCATCATCTACATCATTACCATCGATTAAATTCAAAAAAAACCTGAAAAAAATTGGGGCTTTTTCGTCTGAAATTGATCTGCGTTATATGGAGAAGTTATATGAAGATTTATATATGGGTGATGAGGAAATAGAGATGAAAGATGACGAAGTTGATGTTGGATTGATTGACGAGGTTGTTGCTTCTGCTTCTGATGTTGTTCATTTCACGGTTGGGGATGAGGAGAGGGAGAGGAAGCAAGAGAGGATAGAAAATGAGAGAAAGGCTAACAGGTGGTTAGCAAGGCGTAAAAAGGATGAGAGTAGAAGACGGTTTATGGAGGATCTATGTAAATATTGGCCTCGTTTGAAGTTTTAATGGAGTATGAAGTTTTGAGATGCCAAATGATAAGGTTTACGAGATTGCATGTTGTTCGATGTTTCTAATTCGGATGATGAATTAGATCCGGTTCGCGATACGAGAAAGCCCGTTGATTACAAAATGGTTTATTGGGGTTCTTTCAAAATATTGGCCTGGTTTTACTTGATTTACAGGAAGATGAAGGGCAAGGGAGGTCGATTTCTTGATCTTTATCTCTAATTAATTACTTTTTTTTTTGTTTGAATGGACTAGTGATGATAATCAATTTTTGAAAAAATTGACTTTCATCTAAATGAAACTGCCCAATGATCACTTGTTGAGGGTAGTGTTTAGCCTTCAACGTTGATGTACACGCACTACGCCACCACCATTTGTTGTGAAGAGGTCAGTGCATGTACAACAATATTGAGAGTATTGTTTACTAAAGCCGATTGATCAATTGCTCATATTTCATGTTAATATCCATAGTGCCATAAACCGAATAATAGAAAAGTAGTGCAAAGTTCAAAATGAAATGCTTCAACAGACTTTACAAAATGTGTTTTTCCTTGATTCATGCTTGCTTTTGCTTTGGTTTGTTTGCTTTGGTTCTGCATGATTCTTTCTTTGTTTCCACATTCTTCTTTGCTTTTTCTCGGATTGTTTCTTGCATCTTCTTTGGAATGTTTATTGTGTTTTCTCATTTCTTCATCTGCGAATATGCTGACAGTGAGTACACATCTAGTCTTTGACATACAAAAACTGTCCAAAATTTGTCAAAATGTTGTGGTTCTTTGGATTGTTTACTCAAATGTTACCAACAGGGCATTGTTCCCTGTTGGTTCATTACTACCCTGCCTATGTTCAGTAATGTTACCAACAGGTGCATTGTCTCCTGTTGGTTCATTACTGGTTCCACTGATGCTTGCTATATCCCCTGCATTCTCTGATAATCTGCTTAATGAATTCACCAATTCACTTATGGTGGTTGCATCACCAACATTCTGAACATATTGTATGCATTCTTTCACTAAATCCATGTTAGCATTAAGATATTCAGGAAGTAAACCAGCTGCTGCTAGTTTAGTCTTATGCATATGTGGCACAGGATAATCTATGCCACCTTTTTTTCTCATAATTTCAAGCATACATGCCTGCAATGTAATCCAAACATATTTGAGTTTGAGTGGATCTTGTTCTATATATGCAGTCACTGTGTTTTGAATAAGTTCATCCAACTTGATTGCCTTTTTTTTTGTTGGAGTGATTGTATTGATCTAAAAAATCCCAAATCCAAGATATTTAAGTCCGTGAATTGGGTGTCGATAAACCAATTCAATACGCCAACCATCTCATTCTTTGCCTTCTTAAAATCAGGATCATCATTGTTAATATGTGGTCGTGCATTATCTTGTTGAATGATAACATGTTTACCTAGACATGAAGGCCATTTAGCCTTTATTGCTGGCAACACTGAGTTAATAACCATATCTCTAGTAATTTGCTTGTTTATAGACTCTATGCACTTGGTTTCAAGTGTTCCTCGCTTCTTTTTTTGAATTTCTAATCTGAACTTGGCTAACAAATGACCAAATTCCTAACTTCCCATAAAAATGAGATCACCATTTGCAGATATTTTGGTCTAGCAATGTGACACATGAACATTACCTTTTCAATGAATGTTTTAGATTGCATACATCTATGAGGTTCGGTTTCCCCCTTAGCTGAAGTAAAACCTTGTTGATGGTTTAGTTTTAGAAAACCATTTTTCATCCATATGAATGATATTGCTTTGATCTTTGAAAACCACTCTTTTAGTTACTTCATGATATTGTAAATGTTGAAGACTGAAAATTAATCTAGCAAGTTTGTTTTTATCTGTCAAACCTGGTTTCAATGCATTTGTGTGCCCCCTTATTTGCTTTGACATGACCCATCTTGATATGGTTGATGCTTACCCCTAATTGTTCAGAAAGTGAGTGTTGTGTGGTTCTCTTAAGAAGCTCAATTGACATGAGCTTCTCATTGTCTAACACCACCCTGCCAATTTTTCTGCTTCCTTTCTTTAGGCTGTTGACATTGACTGGTATATTTGACCTCCTCTGTGACCTTGCTAGATTCCACACCTCAATTATTGTCTTCCTGCAAATTGAGTATTTTGCTGCCAGTTTCTTCATTACCCCATAGTGTGGTTTTCCATCAGTGCTGTTTTCTAAAAGTGTTTCAAGAATTTTAGATTTTTCTAAGTTAGTGAGATTTTTCATTGAATGCTCCTGATTTTTTTTGTTTGAAAGGTGTTTATGTGAAAGGTATTCTTTGGACTCTTGCTGATAAATGACCCCCCCTAAATATCCATTCTATTTATAGCACAAAGAACTTTGCACTACTTTAAAATTTTGGTTTAGGCGCAAAAATGAAATTTGTTTGTATTTTGGCTCCATATTTGAATTTTGGTGCCAAATTTCAGACTTGGTGCAAGGATATGTAACATTTGACAGAGTTTTTGGGTTAACTTAGCTTAAGGGACTACTCAAATGGGCCATTCAAGAAATGATGAAGGAAATCTATGGTTTATCCGAAGTCCATCTGTTACTAATTCCTGTAAAAAAAATTCTGAAGTCCATATTGTTCTTTAATTTTAATTTTACGCTTAATGTAATTTTATTAGTTCATGTAATTTTATTAGTTCATGTAATTTTATTAGTCCGTATGTAATTTAATTAATTGTTCAGAATTTGTAATAATTTGAACATCATGTAATTTTAATTTTACGCTTCACCGTCTGCGTTTCGAAACTGTGATGGAAACAATGCATCAACAGCTGAGTGTATGAAAAGGGAGGGAAAGTGAAATCTGGGTAAAAAAGGGAGGGAGTAATTAGTTTCTTAATTTCTCAATTAACAATCTAATTCATAACACCCTCTCTCCAATCTCCTACCCCACACACATACTTTACAATATAATACTCCATTCCTTAAATCTAGTGGCCCCTCCAAAGGGGAGAGTTATCTAGAATAGGAGGGAGTAATTAAAACGAATAAAATTTACTCCCTCCATTCAACTCCACTTTGCATGTTTCTCTTTTGCACACTATTCACAAGCGGACATTCAACTTTATTTTTCTCTCGATACATAAGTTAAAATATATTCATGTGGGATCTTATTTGATTAAATCTTTAAGAGTACATCAAAATATTTAACTTTTATAATTTTTGCAAATCGTAATTTAAAGATATTTACACAAGCGTAAAAGTCGCGTTAAACGCCGCGTGATAAAGCAAACATGTAAAGTGCAGTTGAATGAAGGGAGTATATGTTTTTAAGTTGTTACTCGTAATTGTTATCAATGAGATTTTGTGTTTTACCTCTGCATTTTTCCACGATTATACCCTGGTTAATGATAATATAGTCAGTCAGTCAGTAGTAGTACTCAGTAGTCAGCAGTATCAATTGATACAACGAAAATAACTGTTCATTCCCTTCCAACACCGGAACAAAATGTCGGCGCCGGAAATCCTATTAGACGACGATGTTTTCGACGAAAGTTTCTTGAAAGAAATCGAACAATTAGAAGAACTCGCAACTTCTTCAACTCAACACCACCACCGCCGCCGCCATCACCATCAACCACCGCATCTACTGCCTTTTAAACCATCCTCCTCCACCGTCACCTCTTTAACATCTCCTCTTCCACCGCCGCCGCCGCCGCCGCAATTACCTCCGCAACATTACTTTCCTTCCCCCGCCGCCGCTGACTTCTCCGATAATATTAACTACTCTCCGCCTCGCCAACTCTCTCAGCGCTTCACCAATACTACTAATCCTAATGTTAGTAATAGTACTAACTCTATTACCAGTACTCGTTCTTCGCGCTCTCCTGTTACTCCCCCCAATCCTGAGATTGATCTTCTTAAGGTTGTTTTCTATTCATCGTCTCGATCATATGTTTACCTTTTATATTCTTTATGTATGTCTTTGTTCATTAATTTGTTATTCAGACATGATATCACTGTGCTTTGGTTGATTTTTTGTACTTGTTTTGTTACAGAGCGAGTTAAGTAGGGTTTCCAAGCAGCTTTCCGACCTGGTATGTGTTTCTAGTCATCAGACATTGAATTTGTTCTTGTTTTATTCATCATTTCGTCTTGTGTAAGGCTGTTGTAAATGTTGTATGGTACAACGTAGTTATTGTCGTCTGTATAACGATCCTATTTGAGCCTTTGACGTCTTTAAAATCACCCTTCCTATGTTGGAATGATTTGAAAACAAAAAGAAGAACAATCTACTCTACCCCTTGAATTAAAGAGTCTTACGATAATATTATTGTGGTGGACATGGTGGTAGTTAATTATTTAGGGGCAATACTGGATGATCAAGTTATTTCCATGTTAAATTTAGAGGTAGGACAATGATTTTTGGATAAATTTGGAGGAGACATGGAGGGAGTACTTTAGTATATTGATTGGTGGCGGTGTTGTTGTTACTCGTGTTCCTGTGATTCACTGAAACAAGTAATAAGAGTCGTCCTTGAAACAGATTGATAGGTGACTCTAGGTTTTAGTTTGTGCTTTTGAATTACAAGTTTGTGCTTTTAAATTTTGTGTTTGGTTGATAGTCCGTTACACATCTTCAATTGAACTTTGGTGTTCCAAGTACTTGAGAATCTCACATTGAGAGCCCGGGGCTTAGGATGTGGGTGAGGGATTACCAACAAATTTAGACCTTGAACCACAAGCGACTTTGGCTAGGGGCCGACTTTGTTTGAGTACGGCTCTGTATAAAAAAACTAGCTACTATTGTCTCTGTGAACTGCTTAATTTAATGAAAGGTCTCTGAAATTGTGTTACAAAGAAGAGTCCAGATTCTTTTTATGTGCTACCGCACCAGGAGAAGGAAAACATTTAAGAGCAAGAACAACTATAATGGGAGTTTAATATCATGAAATATTGTTTGGTGGGACCTAATGTGTCTATTATCCTGGTGTTGATGTCTTGAGGTTTTACTGCATTACATATTGTGAAGTAATGTTCTAATCAAGGTATACTTGTATTTTTGTTATCATCATCTTTCTATCTCTATGTTTGTTACTAACCGCTCTTTGTGTGTCCTGGCCATTTACCAATACAAAGCGCCTCTATTATGAGTGGCAATGGACAATCCTTCTTAACTATTGTAGCTTGGTACTATCAAACTGGGTTTGCATATTAATACAGAGTAGAATATCTTTTTGAGTTTTTTTTTTTTTTTTTTTTTTTTTTTTTTCTTGGCTACAACTCTTCTATCTGTATGTTTGCTAGTCATTAGTCTTGAATTTTTCTGCTACCACCCATTGCTGTAAGCATGTAATTCTTTTACGACATTGGCTATTTTTTACGAACAAAACAATTGACTTAATTAAATCTGTGTAATGTAAAACACGCAGAAAGATGAATGTTCCATGCTTAGGAAGGAAAGAGACAAAAAGGAGCAGCATAAATTCTCATCCAATACAAAAACTGGCTCATGGTTAGTAAAATCTGAAGCAGCAGCACAAAATTTATCATTTCACTTCCAACTTTTGTATATTCGTTGAAGCTCAAATGTTTTAACACCAAATGCTCGAAACTGATTTTGATAATGGTTTTGTAATGGAGAATTGGGTAGCTTTTCTTTCTAGTGCTAACTGCCTAACTCTTTAAGGTTCATTTTGAAACTTGAACTGACCTAATGTGGTATCTTCTGGCAGTGCTGCTGAGGCTCCCTTGATGGCCCATGCTAGGATTGGTATTTCACCAAAATCTGAAAATTTAAATGCTGTAGCAGGGGGTGGTCGTATTAAGGTAAACATAGGTAAGATTGATATCTCCTTGATCAAAGAGGTAGTTTTGTCTTTGTATCTTCCAATTCAGTCAGGTTATTTATTTTTTTCGTTTTTCTATCTTGATCTATTGAGGTCTTATATTTCTTTGGGTCTCATTTGTTTGATTTGTCAGAACAAAAAAGCGTAGGCATCCAGACAGATAACGGTGCTGAATCTGCCAGTCCAAGCATTAGTGGCACTACATCCTCATTTTCTGGTCTACCAAAGTTATTAACAATCTGGTCTTCAAGCCGTACTTCACATAGAAAGTTTGTTGCAAAGTTGCTTGAGACCTGCGCTACTGACTTCTGCGCTCTGTTTGGTTTTTTGGGTCTGAATATGACTTCGGAGACTGTGAAAGAGTGCTTGACTCATAAACCATTGCTTGCAAATATAGTAGATCCACATTCTACTGAAGTTACAAGGGTATCTCAACTTTACTTTGTGTTGGATAAGGTACATTTGATGTATAGTTTTGTGGTTTAATACTTTAATGTTATTGGATTCTTAGCAAATTTGTATATAGTGTGATAATTTGACGAGTCTAGGTCCGACGGAAGAAATGGGGTTGGGGGGAGAGACCAGGAGGTAGGCAAGGAGAAGTCAATATTAAGAAAAAGGAGCGAGATAGAGTATTTAATTGAAGGGACCACTGAGATCCTAAGTTATATGTCACTACTTCTAATCTTTCCTATTTTATGTACAATTGTGCACGAATCTTGTGCCAGTGTTCTTCCTGTTAGGCATTATAGGCAATTGAAGGATTTGAGGAGCTTGTACAAATCTAGAATATAGACCCTAAGGCTTAATGAGACACTAACCAAATTGTCTCGGTGCACCTTATGTGCTCCAAGTAGATAAGGCACAACTAGCTACACATTCCACAGCGCAATATCGTTTTTGTCTTCTAGTTCTTTTATTATGCTCTTCTTTTTGCCATATTATTCTAGCTTTTACCCTTTTACTCTTTTACCCTTTACATGTCGGCCCTCTTCAAAATCCCCAAAAAAAGTGTTGAATTTATATGGAAAAACAGCGCACCTTGTGTCTATAAGGCATGCGCCTTTCACTTCCTCACCAGTGGTTGCCTCACACTTTTTAAAACTAAGATAAGATTTAGATGCACAGAGGAAAAATATTTGATGATGGTACTCTGAGATATATTATAAATTTGTGGATGTGTGGTGGACTTCCCATCATTTTCAAGAGCTACGGCTTTTATCAAGTTGATAAGTAACAATGAGTATGATTTGTACTTTTGTGCCTAATTGGTGCAAGAAATTAAGCATGCCTGGCTTTGGAATAAATTGTAATTTCCCTTGTGCATGAAAGGATATGTAGCCTTCTTAAGCCCTTGTTTCTTTTAGAAAGATTGCCTCACAAGTATTAAATTGATGACTAGCATATGGAGATCCTTTGGAATGATGTGTACATGCAATTAGTTTTTCCAGCTCAGGACTCTAGTAAGATTCTTAGTTGGCGAGAAAACTTCTGAAAGACTAGATTGCTGACTTAGCCTTTTAAGTTTGTTTTATTGATTAAATTTCCCCACATACTACATATGCAGTACCTTATATCTGAATGTGCTTTGCATGATTATTTGTTAGCTGCCATTCTAATTGAGTTGTACATCAATATTTCAGCTCAGCAATGACATGGTTCGTATAAATGATTTTGTAGACGTGTTACTTGATCTATGTGAACTTAAAAATGTAAGTGGTTCGTTATTTTTTTTATTTATTCTTTTCACTTTTTGCATGCACTCTCTTCTCTGCTAGTTTTGGAAATTGTAGTGTGCCGTCATCCGAGGTCTGTGATTCTTTTCTGTACAGGCGCTTCTTGTCCATATGGCATTGCGAATTCTTCGTGTTGCAGTGAATCACCTCCTAAGCACCGAAAGAATCCGTTCTAGGAGGTACGGACATCAATGCTTTGCTACTAGTATGTTTACTTCTAAACACGATCTTTCCCTTTGATGTTTTAGGCGTGGTATTACTTGCTTTCTTACTTTATGCACTATTTTTTCATTCCCAATGGATCCAAAGACTATATTTTGTTGTTCCGGATTAGGATGGCGGGGATCACTAAACTGGTAATGCTTTATTTTTTTTAGTGATATTGCTGCCTTTCAATCCAATAATCGATGCTGTATTCATTTTGTGTGATTTGGAAACCTCTCTATGTTGTGAACATAGTGGTAAGATTGCGTACATCCGGTCCCCGTTACCCGCGGAAGCTTTAGTGGTACTGAGTAGGGATGTCAATGGGGTGGGGTGGGTGCGGAGGTGGGGTAACCCGCACCCGCACCCGCATCCGCGAACTATAATGCGTACCCACGCCCGCCCCACGACCCGTGCAGGTGAAACTTTTCAAACCCGCCTCTGTCCCGCGGTTGACCCGCCAAATTACCTTTCCCATCATAAAACAAATTTCAAAAATATACTTCTTGAATCTAAAACATACTAGTCTCGTATAACTTATACAAATAAGTTGCCACAAAATGGTCTGAAATAATTTGGGTGGGCAAGTAGATGGGCTTTGATGAATCATCAGTTTAGGCTTTATCTTTTTAAGTTATTAATTTATTTTTTATTTTTTTATAGTGTAGTTATTATATATATTTAACTAGATAGGTGGGTCAAGGCGGGTATAAGCCAATGGAGATCACCTGTCCCACTTTTATGTCCCATCATGTGTCCTAAGATCTTGACACATCCATCACACATAAGATAATATAAATGGTAATAATATATAGGGTAAAGTGATAACTTATACCTACTATAACACCATTTTTCAAAACTTATACCTAAGATAACTTTTTTTTAAAACTTATACCTAAAATCCAACTTTTTTCTAATCTTAATACCAAATCTCAAAAAACGACATAAATTGACCATTTTGCCCTTACTAATTAAACTTTACCACCCTTTCCCCACCCCATTAAACCCATAACCATCATCACGATCACTTCCTCCTCACTGGCACCACCATGGGTGTCAGCACTGCCGCCCCACTGTTATCCTCCCGCCGACGACCCCCCTTTGTACCACCGCCAGCCCGTCATACACCGAAAACCCCAAATCCCTAACCCTAATTTAACCTCTTCTTATGCTGCTTCTCCTCATTCTCTCACCGTAAATCAATTTTCCACCATTCTTAAGTCTTTTAGTCTTTAGTCTTAAGCCACGTTTACTTAGAAGTGGAATTTTCAGAGTTGATTTTTTAATTATTTTTTTGCAATGAAATTCAAAATTGGCAGATTTGTTTAGTGTATTATTCAAAATTGGGTGTTCAGCATGGGGGCTGGAAAGGGGTTAAGGTTGTGGGGATGTGCGTATTCGACGCGACGGGAATGAAGTTAGAGGGGGTTGCCGGCGGAAGGACAATGATAAGGCGTCGATGGTGGCTCTGGTGATGGTGGTGCTAGTGGGGAAGGACCCATTTTGTGGTGTTGGTTATGGTGGATTTGGGTGTTAATGGGTCAAGGTGGTGGAGAAAGGGTGGGTGAACTATTTTAATAAGGGTAAAACGGTCATTTCATGTATTTTTTTTTGAGATTTGGTATTAATTTTAGAAAAAAAATAGGATTTTAGGTATAAGTTTAAAAAAAAGTTATCTTAGGTATAGGTTTTGAAAAATGGTATTATAGTAGGTATAAGTTATCAATTTACCCTAATATATATCATAGTGCTTATGTGTCAATAGGAGAAGTGATGAGACACAAGATAGGACACGAAATGGGACAGAGGAGTGGATATGGGGTGGGCCTCATGTGATACCCGCACCTGCCCCACGACCCGCGACGGATGGCACTTTTGATATCCGGCGCCAAAATTTGATAGTGAAAATACTAGGTGTCGCTAAATACTAGAATTAACTATCAAATTAACAATTTATAGACCTAACTAGACTCTACTAACTTCTAACAATAAGGTAGTAAAATGGGAAGCTAGGGTCGAACCCAAGGGAAAGACCTTTAACTAAAGACTCAAATTGTAAACTATTGACCAACAATCACTAACTAAGACTCCTCTAACTAATTAGGACACTAATGACGATTTAGACTCAATAATTTAAACCTGTGTTACTCCGACACGGCTGCAAGGTGGCGTGTCGCGTGTCGGACATGACATGGCCGACACGACACGACGACACGGCTTTGCCGGAAACGACACTGACACGGCTGTGACGAAAATGTCACCCACAAATGAAAAGTGGAACTTACATGGCACTGTGGTAGACACGGATTGGATTCGGGATTCGGACCCACGAACCACGAACTGGTTCGACCGAACCAGAACTGGGGTCGTTCGCGGCTTGGTTCGCTGGAATTCGCGGACCAGATCGGTCAGACCCACGAACTTTGTCGCCAGGGAAAGGTAAGTCGCCATAGTTTGGTTTGCCGGAGAAGAACTAATATGGTGGGTTTGGAGGTTTGCAGGGAAGACGAAAGATAGGGATGCGTGAATGTTTTGGTGGCTGTGAATAAGGGGAATAGGAGAGGGTGGAGTAGGTAGGGTTTAAGAAAAGGAGATGGTAGGTCACTGTCCCACTTAGTATTTGTTTTTTTTTTTTTAATAAAAAGGGCAGTTTGGTAACATACTTGGTAACATACTTTACAGCACTTGCATAATTATAGTACTCCGTATTATTTTTTGTACGAAGCGCTTTATTTGACTTTTCTCTAGTGGTTGCACTTCCCAAACACAACAAAAAACGAGACTATTTATGTATTTCTATTTCCAATAGTTACTTAATATTTATTTCAAAATAAAAACAAATATTTGTATTAATATGTTTAGTTTTATCCCTTAAAATAATAGATTAATTATATGTTTTTTTGGCAATCGACTTTATATACGAACTAGAATTTTTAATTTTATGGAAACTCTATGTTTATTTTTAAAATTTTATTTTTATTTATAAAAATAACATGTCGTGTCGTGTCAGTTGGTCAAGACACACCGTTGACCGTGTCGGGGTAATTCAGAAATCCGTGTTGGACACGCCGACACCGACACGTGAGTTTCGGCGTGTCGGAGTAACACTGATTTAAACTAATCACAAACAATGGGTATTCACAATGTTCAACTTGTAGGAAACATATAAGGAGAAAACATTGGTTTGGAAACAACCTGAAAAAGAGTAAAAAGTGGAGAGTTTCCTATTGAGACAATTCAACAAACAAGTAGTATGCAAAAATTCAATATAAGAGAAAAACTTGATGTAACTTGGTTCAACAACTATTTCCTAAGCATAAAGATCCTCTCTTTTCTTCCTTCAACAATTACTGAACAACATTCATAAGATGATGATTACTTGCTCCTAAGCTAGAGTAGTTAATCCTACCTATATGGTCACCCAATTGAAAAGCCACAAGAGGGTTCACACACAAGAGCATTAAGATCAATTCCAAACAAAAGAAGTCAAGATTAATCCTTTAGGAGGCTTAATCCAACTAACCAAGAACCAACTTGCAAATTCCACTCACAAAGATACAAACTTTAAACCAAATTCATAAAGATGCAAGCTTGTTACAAATATTGCAATAGCAGGGTGAATAACATGGAAGGTTGATCATTCCTAACACATTAACATCCAACATAAACATGAAATTCAAGGAAAATGCAATAATTATTGAAGAAAGATTAAGAGGTTCTTACAAAACTTAAGGAAAGTAGTGCCTACCAAATTTCACCAAGAAAAAGGTGTAGCCTTCCATAACCATAGATGAATCTAAGATTGATGGAAAGATTGACATAAACCCAAGCCAAAGATTACAACTTTGCCTTCCAAATACCAAGTTCTTACTCAACATTCAAGTTTGTGATTATTCAATAATGATATGATTTTATGGTAAGGAGGTTCTCTCTAAGATCTCATAATGTGGGTATTTATACCCTTGGCTCTTGCTTTAGGTTAAGACAAAATCGGGTCTTCAAAATAGAGAATCACGAGGCTTAAAACAGTTGACAACGCAGCCTGCGGTTGGGAGCGCAGCCTGCGCTTTTCAGCCTTGCAGCGCGTTTTTGCGAGATCCATATCTCCCTCGTTTTTTGGACAAATAAGGCATGTGACCTACCGTTGGAAAGCTAAGATCACAAGCTTTCACCTTCACCTCCACTTGGCCTTGCATCTATACGAGGTCTAGAACTCCAGATATATCCATTTGAAGTTGACCCTTGTGAAACCGAGTTTTCAATTTTTCATTTTGGCTCTTGTTTGTCTATGCCAAGGCTTCAAATCTTCCATTAGCTTACTTTTCTTGACTTTTCACTTGTTCCCTTGGTTGACTAAGGTTCGGGATTGATCCTTGACTTTTGTTGGCTTTGACGGTTTGACTCTTGACCTTATCTTCGACTTTCATTGAACAAGCACATGGCTTATTCTCTTCAAATCTTCAACCCATTACAATGCACTAAACCATACAATATAACCATTCTCAACATGTTACATTACCATTTCTAAAGGTCTAACAAAATGAACCTTAGTTAGCCAAATCACAAGTAAAGGATGAGAAAAGCAATTATTACAAAACGTAAACTAATGACCCATAATATAACACTAATAGATAGATAATTAATCGTAATTAACATGACTCTTTATTGTTCTATCACCCCGCTTACCACCCATCAAATCATTACCCGGCAAAATCCGCCCCACTGACATCCCTTCCCTAGTACTGAGGTAATGTTGTTTTCACGTCATGTAATGTGGACTTGAATGACTACTATTTTGAATGCGAATGTATCATCCCTATAATTTGTTTTGACACAATTGCCGGATGTCTTTTTGCCTTTCACACCTCTCTTATGAGAATGTTCGTTGGTTATTAATATGTGTATGCACATCTCCTATTTCTGAATAAATGTGTAGCTGACTTCCTTATCTTTACTCTGGGAGTAAACTAAAAGCTGTGCTGTGTTTTTCAATTTTGGGGGGCCCTACCCCTTCCTGGTCATTGTTGCCACTGTCTTTATTTCTCAGCTTCTATTGTTGAATGCAATGTGTCTTTCTTTTCCCACATGCATCCTTGTTAAGCGGAACAATTACAATCCTGCGTCTTTTTTCGTGGGTAGTGGGTTATGTTGGTGACTGAGAGAGGTTGTTGTCAGTGAGTTCATATGGACATGTGCGTGCATGTGACAGACGTTTGGCTATTTTCTGTCCCCCTCCACCTGATTTTCGTTGTAATTCACTTGCTTATGGACTTTAATTTGATCCTTTCAGTGTCCTCTGCTCAGGGATAATGCTGAGGTGGAGAGATGTCATTCTGGATCAGATAGTCACAGCGTTCATGATTCTGAAGTGGGAATGCAGGATATTAGTGTGGACAAGGCATCCACTGCACGCTTCTCACCAGCTTTGAAAAATATGCACACTGTTGAGCATGAAGTAATGACTCGTATAGATTGGTGTCGCCTGTTTACATCTATGTGTCAAACTGCCCTCACAATGTCAGAAGAACGCGTGAAGGTAGAAGCAGTTTCTATCATGAATATAATTCTGAGGGGAATGGATCCTTATTCCGAAAGAAAACAGTAAGTGATACTGCGTTTCAGTCGAAGCTGATCCAATATCCTTTGATTTTCTTTTGGTCATGCGCTCCTGCTGAGTAGTTCTTTCTTTTATGACGATACAGGTTTGGGAAAAGGTGTGTTTATGAAGCTGTTGCAGGGCTGTTGAATAAGGATGCTGGGTTGTTTTGCAGAAATGAAGTGGCCCACCTTGTATATTTACTGCTGAACTGTGAGTAAAACACCTACTACTTCCTGCTGCTTCCCCCCTCTCCTGTGAAGTTAGACTTGCACTTTCATATTCTTGCTTTCTGTTTGACCTGAAGTTGGTTTAGATTTTTTCTGGACACTATAACTTTGTCGTAGCTCTCATTGGATTTTATACAACATCCCTTCTCTGTTGGACGTTTTAGCTGAAAAAAAACATTAATGAAGCAAAATCTCTGATCGATTTATTGACCGTTTAATGCTTTTATTTTTTAAGCCCGCTCTTGTATCATGCATGCGGATAGACACTTGTATATGCTGCTAGTTTTTATCTTTACACTTAGAGATGTATGATACAACATATGTGATACACGACTGATAGAGTTGTAGAAAGGGGTGTCTGAGATACTTAAGGGAGTGTTTTGGACTTTTGGCTGCCATATTTGCTCTTGAATTTCATCCAACTTAGTTTAGGACTTTCAGTTTTTCTCAGCTGTTGGAGCAAGTCTGTCATAGTCTTTGTACTGTTTTACCCAGTGGCATTGGCGTTTGGTAGTCTCATAGATGAGTATCGAGTCCTTAAGAATAACTACATAAGTGATACGAGGAATTGAGCATCTGAAAGGTGTGGTAGGAGAGCAGAATCAGCAGATTCCTTGCAACATACCTCAAACATATGATGCTAAGTCAACAAGTATTTACAACATGGTGCACCTATTTTAGCTATTGTTAAAAAGTTTAGATACATTTATAAGTGTCCGTATAAAGTATGATTAAGTTTCGTTTTATTTGATTTTACATCCATATGGTCTTCTTGTTACAGTTTTCTTTCTTTCTTTTTTTCTATTTGCTATGTAAGTCGTCTTCTCACAGTTTGTTTCCTTTTCTTGTAAAGGTCCAGATATATTGACCGCATTTTGTAAAAGCTGTAAAGAAATCGAGGGTGACATAAACTCTGCAAAAGATGGCACGGGAAATTTCACTTACCAAGCATCTTGTGCCATTCTTGAGGGGCTTGCCAACTGTATATCCTATCCTGGGCACAGTCTGAAGGTACAGATATAACCTTGTCCGTGGATAGTAGAACTCCACACTTCTTTGATGACTCACTAGTTAAAGACGCTGAATCATCAGAGCCTTAATCCCAAAATGATTTGGGGTCGGCTGACATGAATCATCTTTTAGAACCATCCCGGGGTGATCGCACACCTCAATATGCAAAAATATAGAAAAATAAGAGTGAAAAGCAAAAAGGGGTGAAACATACTACGAAAGTCAAGTTAAACTTATAGGTTTGAAAATCAAAGCTCATATTTCTTTTAAAAAAGCTTAGAATTTAAATCGAAGATAAAAATTAAAACGATGTTTTGAAAAATGGAAGTAAAAAATTATATAAGAAAGTTATTTTTTTGTAAAACGTGTAATAAATTTGAAAAGAGCAAATGATTTAGAAAAAAATAGCACTAAATGTTTCAAATAAGAGCATATGCTAAAATCCACACGTATCACTTCCCGCCAATGTGCCCTCTCCGTCACCATACCCTCTTCAAGCCCAAGAATTATATATAAGGGAAATTTGTATTAATTGCATGATGAACAAATTAATCCACAAGGGCACAAGCTATTCTGCTAGGTTCATTGTCGCTTTTTATATTGATCGCAAATCTTTTCTTATAGTTGCAGGAGTTGAGCCTGTGTAGGAGTGCAATACTTGTGCTGGCTTTTTTAGCTTCCGGAAAATCAGGTCTAGATATTTTTCTGTTCCACAAGCTGGCCAATGGCGGAAACTTTTTAGGGTCAATTCTGCAAGTACTGGTTTGGGAAATTGATGCAGAAACACTGGACTCCAACCCTGCTCCAGAAATATCGAGAGAGAGGTAAGATCGCTAGAGTAGTAGATGATGGTTGATTCATCACGGTGCACCTAGATTTTTATCTGATGTCATGTTTTCTATCTCATCTGTTTAACTTACCCAGTCACCATTTACTGACCAAGTTTGTCAGTCTGTCTTTGGAGATGTCTTTAATTTCGCCGATATTGGATCTCATTTGAATTACAGTATTAATATTACTGTTTATATCTCTCAATAAGTTTCACTCTTCACTTTTTTCAAGAAAAAGTATCACTATTTGCTTTTCAGGTTACTTTTTAGTAAAAAATATCTGAGCAACTTTGCACTAACCAAAGGGGCCGTATTAACATAAACACAAATTCTCATTTAAGACGAGCATTATTCGCCTTAATCTTAAGACGGGTCAGTCACATGGGAAGTTGCCTAGAAAATGCCAAATTTTTTGTCTTTATTACCACAAGGTGGTAGTATTTGACCCGTTTTAAGATTTAAGACGGATACTCCGTCTTAAGCAAGACTTACTGTAAGATAAATTGCCTCATACTAGTCCACTTGCCTCCAGCCCTCAACTATTCACTACCTCAGCTGTTCACTTTTTTACAATATTTTTAATCACATGCCTGCAGTAGATGTGACCCTACTCTGTAATGGAGGGATTATTTTTGAAATATTTTGTCCTTAATGCCTGTGCTGCTCTAGTTGCTTACAGTTCTTTCTTTACCTCCTATTGGAATGATTCACAGGACTCTACTCATGCGGGAAGCTTTAATATTACTGAATAGACTAGTATCACATCCGGTTTATGCCACCACTGTCTTACAAGTGCTAACAAGCAGTAGAGACATTGTGAGCTTGGCCATTGATAGCGCAACCAGGTTGTCAAAGAGAAACCACAGGCTACTAAATTCTGACATCATTACTAAGCAAATGAGGGAATCTGAAGTGGGTGGCTTGGCTACTCTTTTCAAAAAACGAATTGTTAACTTTCTTGGGGCGACTACCTGATCCTTGGAATAATTTGGTGCCACAAGTTTTTTCATCACTCACCGTCATTCTGCGGGGAAAGTTTGAAGGGCATTTAGCATGTCAACACCCTTGCATAGTTGCGTTCACTGAGCTTGTACCGGTTCTGTTGAGTTGTCGACTGTACTAGATGTTTACCGGTTTACCACTCGGTCTGGTAAAGTGTAAAACTGGCAAGCTGCAATTTTGTTAACTTTTTTTTTTTTTTTTGGTATTGTGAAGAATGTATGTATGGTAGGGCAGTATGTTTAGAAACACGATTGCAGGTGCAGCAATGTTTGTCGACCTAGAAATTAGGTTGTACGGAGTATGCCACAATAACAGTGGATTTGCTACAATTTTGGCGACCAATTCATCTATGAGAAATTTCTCAGAATTTTTTTTCCCATCAATTATTATGGTTCACATTGATTTTGTACACCTTTTTTGGATAAGAAACTAGAGGTTGATGTGGAAATACCTTATCTACTAAAAGAATAGGTATTCTAAAATTTTTTCCGCCAAAGTACACCGACTCAAATATAGAAATAAACAAATGTTTCTTTCATTAAACAAATCCTTTCATTAAAATAATAGCCTTTTCATCAAACTATAATAATTTCAATTTCAATTAACTCTAAATTATGCTCCTTTAATTAAATTAAATTAAAATAAAATAATATAGATATTAAATTATAAACCACAAATAGTTAAATCTTTCATTTGTGCTATTAACAGAGAATGATTTGACTCATAGTCTCATACTTATTATGTACAAAACTAAACTATAAAAGGTTATTACTAACTTTGCGACAAAACAGGAAATTTATTATAATAATTTGATAAAATCGATAAAATAAATCATTGACTTTGACCTATAAAAAAATATTTTCATTAAAATACATATTTCATAACATTTTTATCTCAATTAGTTTTGTGATCAATTTTTTTTTTTTCAAATTAAAATACAATGAGGTGAAATATAAAAATTAATAAACTGTGATTTTAAATTTTAAAAGTGACACATTAAAATTTAAAGACGTTTGTCAAAGTTAAAGAATCTAATTTTAATCCTTAATTCCCTTGATTCCTTCATTAATTAGCCTTAATAATTGTTCTTGGTATTGACAAATTACCCTATTAATTAAAAATACTTTTCTCCTAATTTTTTTTATTTTAACTCTATTTTATAATTAATACATGTATTTATGTATAAATTTATTTTCGTATATTTATACAGAGAGGCGTATACATTTCTTTTTTTTTTATACTTGTACTTCAACTTATACGATATTAATTAGCCCTTTATGTATTTTCTTTGTACTTTTTTTTGTACTTTTTTATGTTGTATTATTAGTCAATATTAATTAGCCCATTATGTATTTTTCTTTGTAATTTGTTTTTGTTGTATTATTATTTACGGTGATTATTTTATCTTTGTAATTCTTTTAACATAATTCTTTTTTTTTTATCTTTACTTTTTATTGACTTAAAAAATAATTATTTGAGATTTTCGTTGTTAAATTGTTGTAGATATGTTTTAAATTCTAATAAATTAGGTGTAATTTCAAGCGAATAAAGTGCAATTTGGATCGGATGTTGTGTAACTCCCAATTCACGGGTCAGTACGGAAAATTTCAAAACTCAATGATCTATGAAAATATTACCATTGCGTTGGGCTCGAAAAAATAATAAATTTAGGCTTTTGTTATCGGAACGTAAAATGTAAATTTAAGACCTAAGGTTAAGATGTTATCGATTGTATGTTGCTATAATGAGTTAATTGTCCCGATCAACGCTGTAAGACTAATAATAGCAACATTTGATCAATATGAGTTTATAACTTTATATATGATCATAACGTAAGACTTAAGATTAATATGTCATGCCACTTATGGTTTAAGATGCTATGATCGATACGTTGCTATTGACTAATTGTTGCAACGTCGATCAATAGATTGTACGGTTTTTTTTAAAAAAATCAACGGTTGAAAATGTTGCATTTTTTGAAAAACAACAATTTAGGGTTAGAACAACATAAAAAGTGGATGGTACTTAAGAGTGAATCGTGGCCATTCAAAAGAGTAAATAAATTATTAGATAATATTCAACATTAAATCGTGGTCGTTATGATAATACCCTGAACCCTAAACCCTAAAACCCCAAATAAACCCTACTAACCCTAAACCTCTAAAAAATCCCACAAACCCTAAACCCCTAAAAAACCCTACAAACCCTAAAATTATATTTTAATTAATCTAAGATGGGCTAAAATTTGGATGAACATACGCTCAACACAACGAGCTATGTAGTACATTTGTATTATGTTTTCAAACATATAATTTATGTTTTAATATTTTCACTTAGTAAACAAAATAAATTAATTAATCAGAATTACTAATTTCTTAATAAATTAAAAATTATATTTTACTATCTAATTTAACCGTAATTTTTCATATTTACTAATAGATTTTCGAAAAGTGACAAAAGTAATTTTTTTAGATAATTTATTAACAAAGTAATTATTCATTTGTTAACTTTATTTTTCCATTTGTTAACAAAATAAAACTTATATTTTACCATCTAATTTAACTAATATAGTTTGCGTTTGGATAAAAATATGTTTTGACAATAATATGTTACTTTATTGTACGAAGTTAAGTAAATTATTTACTTTCAATAATTTAAAAACACGTAAATAAATTTCGAAAATTTCATTTTTATTATTTTTAATAATTATATTGGTCATCAATACTTTTTATCAATTTACCTTCTCGAATAATAATGAAAAATAAATTAAGCGAGGGAACTCAAACGTTCATATAACTTAATTTTATGAAGAATGGTAAGAGTTACCCATTTTTTTTTAATTCTATTTTATTCGAGAATGATAAGGGTCATTCTTTTTGTTTTTTTATTTATTTCAATTTAGAAAGATAATTTTTAAAAAAGGTAAGATGAGAAGGAAATAATTTTTCATTAATATTAAAAAGGATGATACAAATAACATAAAAAAAAAACAAATTTGGTTGAGTCCCTAAATTCTCATCTCTCAAGAACAAACCTTGTTTCCTTAGATTTCTGGGGTATCAATTTGATAAGAAAATAAATAAAGAAAGATGGTGGGTATTTTCCCCAAGTTGTCGAGCACCAATAGTGTCCATCGAAGAACTCAAAGTGCCCTCGTAAGTAGCACGACTAACTAATTTAATTGTTTACCCATGTTTTAACAAGCGTATAATACAGAGTATAATCAAATGAAACAAAAGATTATTATTTATTCACTAGACATAATTTTGACCACCTTTTCATAAATTATTTGTTATAGATTTTCTGTGCTGTTGCCCTCCTTGGTTACTTTTGATCAGATTGTGATCTGCCTCTTTTGGTATTTATACTGTTTTCATTGTATGCGTATCAGTAGACTAGACTGTTCTTGAGGTTCAATGTTAATTTTAACCCGCGTTTGATGGCCCTATATATCGATTAACACTCCTATTTAATTTTATCCAAATTCACTGAACAGGATCAAAGGGAGGTGTTGCCTTCAAACCCTGAGGCTGTGGCCGCAGGCGTCACTCACGGTGTTGGAGCGACCATTGAATTTAAACCTGTTGAACATCCAATGGAGCCTTTGGACAATGATAGACCAGTTCAGTGTCCACAACCTGAACCATCCATTTTGAATGTAAGTCTTGATTTTATATGCTCTTCTCTCTTCATTATCGACCAACTGCGCTTGTATTTCGCAACAGTAACCACTGCGTTTACTCTATGTTCTATGTTCAAGACGTCTGAACTTGGATTAATCATTAAATGGATGATCTTTAATCAGTGCTTTGTACATAATGTTGTGATGGAATGAACAGGATGGAAGAATATGGAAGGAGCGGGTTTCTGCTGCAAATGAGAGAAGAAGAGCTGATTTGCCGCTCATGAAAGAAGGCGATTCCTCAGGGACAAGATCGCAGCATGCTTCGTCTAATCGAATGATTTTACCATCCATTAGTGCACCTGAACATAATATCCTTCATTTCCTAGATGAATGTAATGCCTCTACTATGTAATACTCCGTTGTCTTC
Organism: Silene latifolia; assembly: GCF_048544455.1. Classification (NCBI taxonomy): domain Eukaryota; kingdom Viridiplantae; phylum Streptophyta; class Magnoliopsida; order Caryophyllales; family Caryophyllaceae; genus Silene; species Silene latifolia. The sequence goes on from NC_133531.1 coordinate 110,934,373, forward strand.
CAAAGATAAACACCAAGATGATCACTCAATTCACCACTTATAAATTGTTGGATATATTCATTGTGGTGGATAACGATAGAATCACGAATCACTTTCCTTGAAGAGTATTTCGACCCTTACATTTGCATTGGGTTCTTGCTGAAATCTCTTGTAGGATAAAGATATCGATTCTCCGTTCTAGGCAAATAGAATCGAGAGAATACAAATGAAGTTTTGTAATTAGTTTGTTCTTTCAAAGTTGAAAAATTTATGATTTTTTTTTTCTCATCATATTTTTAATCATGCATCAACATGTATATACACATGTTCTGTATGCATACCCTAAAGGAAATAATCGGTTATTTCCAAGAGGTACCTTTTGGGACATATATGAAACAATGCAACACGGTTTATAGCAATTAATTGCAAAAACCCGATAAACATCACTCACCCCGATCGGGGACGTAGCTTTCCCAAATTACGTAAATAAAACTTGTTGAAATTTGGCTATGCATCATCAACCCCGATCGGGGTTAGCCCATTTTTCATTTTTGAGCTACGATAACATCGACTAATTTGCATTGTAACCTATTCTTTACAACGGTCAAACTTGCTACGATTTTTGGCCAAATCCCGATTGCATTCAAATGATATCGTGATTAACTTAAATCACCAACATTCCTCCCCCATTAAAATGCAATCCTTGATTCAAAACAACAAACCAAACCAAACTTATACATAAAGTGAAAATGTCACGCAGATTGAATTTCCACCTTAGTGAACTATGCATTCTGCATTCGAGTATCGGGGTGTCTCTAAGGATTGAACCTGTCAAGTCATTTGAATACATGAAGATAGGACACATACAAGTTCAAGACAACTCCATAAGTTTATTACCGACACTATTTTACATGGCCTAGTATCCCTATCCATTCATGAGTGCTTACAAAGCCAAGCCCAAGCTTTAAGAAGCGGCCACACTTCACACTCATATAGGTGGACTCTTTTAATCGTGCCCTGCAAAGCACTTTTTCAAAGATCCATTAAAAAGATTAACTTCACCCTAACTTATCATGCAGGTCCGAGCACACACTTTCGGGACAATATAAACAATGTGCTCCAATCTTTGATGTTCCGGGTGTAATTCCGGAGCAGGATTGTGACCACTTAAGCTTGTAGAATGATGTCGTTGCTCGTCTCTTCCTTTCACTCTTTCCTGTCAAGATGAACAAACTGAGGGCTCGGCTTGGGGCCGAACGTACTCACTCCGACGCTCAAGTCAGTTAACTTAGAGAGATAAGTTGTATGTTAACTTGGCAAAGTATATTGTAGAGAGATAAGGAGTTTATACCAGGATATTCTAAGCTAGTTTCTCAATGAGAGATGTGGAGTATTTATAGACTTTCACCTTTTTGTCACGTGGTGGCCAAGTGGTCGTAGCGGTGGAAAGACTATCTTACCCTCGGTAGGGACCCATGTGGCAATGCGGGCTGGTTGACTCCATCCGAGGGGGGCCTGGATGTGAGTATCGTGGATATGCTTCTCGGCGCTAGTCGCTGAGCCGAGAGACCTAAGCGACGGTAAGCGGGCTTCCGGTTAGTCGCTTTCCTTTTGACTTGTTGTCTTTTGGCTTTGACCTTGCTCAATATGTTGACTCGGTCGGGTGCGAATATGCCCGTCAATTTGCCCCCAGCGTAGTCTATGCCGTGGTATGGACCTTCGATGCGTGTTGAGCGTATTCCGCATGTCGACCTTCTTCCCTCGGCTTGGTTCCATTCAGGCCGTACCGCCCTATCCCCCTCCACATGGTTGTGTAATGGACATCGAATGTAAAAAAGAAAATGGCGTGCGAGACCAAGGTTGAGAGTACCGTGCTTTTGATTGCCCCACGGCCCGTCTTTAAGCTTGGTTGATCACCGGTCGTTGGCATAGATACCAAGGAGCGTGTCGAAGAAGATTGGTCAACGTATGTCGATTGACATTCCGTGGCTGCATGCTTGACACGTGGCCTCGGTGCGATTGGTGGGCGCTTCATGGGTTTTGCTCGATTGGTCCACTGAATGGGCTTTGCTCTATAAATAGAGCAAGATGCCTCTCATTTTGACCTGCAAACTTTTTTCTTAAAAATTTCCTCTCTCTAGTTTTCGAAGCGTTTTCTCCTCTAATTTTCGAAGCGTTACTTCCGTAACACTTTCTTTCAAGGTAAACAAACAAATTCTTCCCCAACTTTTATTTGTTAATTAATTGTTGCCACCATGTCTGCTTGATGCTCTAGTACCTCAACTCCTCGGGGGCGAACCGTCGCGTCCAGATGAACGAGCCATTTGGTTGTCACCCGATAGGGTTCGGTCGCAAGTCGCCTTCTCTGAAATAGACGAAATATCTCAGGATTTTGATGATGATGATGATGAAAAGACCAATCGATTCGAGAGGCCGCATTACTTGTGGCACGCAGTGAAACTCGCTCGATTAAACTCCGGGATCGCGTTTGGACGAACAAGTTCGCCTCATCTCCCAGACTCGAACTTTTTTGAAGACCACTACAACTTCGGCAAGGGGTATAGAATGTTGTCCTGTGGGTGATCAGGCAGTCTGTTGCCCTCCCGAAGGTTGTATCGGCGTGTATATTAGACATCTGGAGTATGGGCTCCGTTTTCCTCTTAATGAACACGTCGCGACCATAATCAAAGCCATGAATGTCGCCGTGGCACAACTGCATCCGTTGGCCATTAGGACGATTATTGGCTTGTATGGTTTTGTCTTTTTAAGGAGAGGCCCCAACGGTGAACCTTTTCGCCATTGCTCCACCATCTTCAGCGATCTACCCTAGGCGGCACGGGTGGTACAACGTGCGCCAAAATGTTATGTGACCGTCTCAAGTGACATCCTGCAAAAAAGATGGAAGGGCGGTGGGTATATGTCGAGGTTCCGAGGACTATCCATTGCGCCGGTCCTTCGGCGCCCGGCGATCAATTTTATGTTATTGTGAGTTAGGGGAGCATGAAAGATATGTCTCCAGTAATAAGATTAAGATGGGCGCCATAAGGTCTATCTTAAGGACGACGAAGTGCGGGCAATGAGCATGTTCGGGCGAGAGAGATGGCACGCCCGAGGGATGGATGCCTCGGCGCGGATCGTCCTTCAAGACGAGCCGCTTTGTCACGTCGGCCTCATACCGGCCCTCGGCCCGGGTGAGTGGGGTCGGTATGAGGCCCACCTTGCTTTTTATGCTACGTATTTGAGCCTCGGTTTTACTTCTTTTGCTTAACTCTGCTTTGTTTCTTGATCGATTTGGCGGGATCTGTGCATCTCTCCATCCTAAACAAGTTGGGACTTGACAATGGTCGAGAGTTATTGTTTGCACCCTAAGGCCGCGCCGCGTGATCACGCAAGCAGCCCCGCACGAACTCATCGGGCGGCGTTGAAAGCAATGGATGTGGGGGCGACTCGAGGGCGGATTGGCGGAATGCGCGTGCAAAAACCAAAAGCAATGTCTTCGGCGATTACGACGTCAGCGCAACTCGATCTCCAATCCCCCGTAGTCCAAAAGGAAAGGTGGTCGTCAATGTTGAGCCCGAGGGCGTCACCGTTACGGAGGGTCCTCCTCTTTCAAATAAGAGGAAAGAACAACGCCTCTGCTGCTGCTGTTTACCGAGGCGAGGAAAGAGGAGGGGTCACCCTCAATCCAAGAAGGCCCAGGGGAGGCGATGCGGATCTAACCGTGGCTCGGATTTAGCGAGTTCCTTATGCATTCTGATGACGGGTTTTTACGATATGTCGATGAATGTTGACATGGACGCTTTGTGCAGGTTTTTATAGATCGGTAATCGCCACCGTTGTTGTTCTCACCGACAGCGATTGAGAAGTACTGTCACAGACGGGCGACAAAAATGTCGCCGCCGACTCCTCGTCGAAAGGTTTCCTTCGTTCGGCTCGGTATGGACGGCGTAAGGTTGGCAAAAAGGTGGTGAAGGCCGAAAGTTGCGCGCTCATCTTCTCGAGCAAGAAAAGCTCGTGGCTCAATCTGCCCCTTCGCTTGAACGACTTAGGCTTGAGCTTGCCGCTTCTAAGGCGGAGGCCGAGAAGACGAAGAAGGACTTCCTGGCCACCATTAAGGACTTCCTCGCGCTAAGCGAGAAAGCTTAAGGAGGACGAGAAGGTGGTCCCGCCGAGAGAGCTAAGGTTAGTCTGCGTTGGTGATCTGCTAAGGCTGGGAGGAGAGAAACAAGCTTGAGGGTGGTTATAAGGCCATGGTTGAGCGAGAGGAAAGATGGAAGTCCACCATTTGGCGAGCGAAGGAGCGTAAGGGCACAAAAGGCTATCGTTGCTCGGGAAGGGAGAAGGATATTGAGATGCTTGGCCGTCATCATCCAGGAATGTGTGCCCGTGTATCGGGACCAAGGCGAAGATGCTACCGGGGATGCGATTAAAGAGCTCCTTCTGAAGGAACCTTTCCGTGGCAAGATTTTGACATGCTTGGATGAGAAGGCGAGTGCTGCGGAAGCGTCAGTAGGGCGAAGTAAGGCCTTTCGAAGGCGCGACCAAGGCGGCCCGTGATGATAAGGTGAAGGAGGCTAGAGAGGAGGCTGAGAGGGCAAAGGCAAGTGAAGGCGCAAGTCGTCCTACTGGGCCGCCACGGCTGGTGATGTCTGCTGCCGGTGGCGGCAAAGACAAGCATAGGAGACGGGCGTCGTCACCGGTTCACTGGCCCTTTGGACGGCTTCAAATTGCTCGGGGCCAACTTTAAAGCCTTTCCTCCCTGCCATCCTTTTGGCGCTTCATGTCTTAATGTTGTAACTTTTTGTTGTTCCTTCTTTTTGTTAAACTTTGGTAGGTTGAGCTTAGGCTATCCCTATGGGGACGGCCGTTGACTTTGTTTTGTCTCACTTGTAAACGTTTTCAATAAAGTTTGTTTACTTGCCTTCGGCTTGGCCGAGGCTTTGATCTCATCTTCCATTCAGTGTCTTCTTACGTTTTTAAACATATTGAGCGCTTTTAAATTTTACCTTCGGCTTGGCTTCGGGCAATTTAGATTGCATATCTCAACCTAATGCTTAAACGTTTTTAGCATATTGGTCGTGCCCTCTGCTGCACCTGAACGAGGCCGAGTAGCAAGATTCACGTTTCCCAATTTGCTTAGCAACATGTTGGCATGTCGGTCGCTTCCTCCTCCACTCTCGGTCCTGGCCGAGGCGGCCGATTGCGCTTCCCAACTGCTGCTGTAAACATGTTAGCATATCGGTCGTTTCCCCGTCACTCCGGGCTTTGGCCGAGGCAATCGAGGTTACGCTCGATTTGCATTCGTATCTATAGACATATTGATCGCTTCCCTCTGCCACTCCGGGATTGGCAGAGGCGATCGAGTTTGCGTTTCTCAATCAGATTATACGTTCTTAAGCATGTTTGTCGCTTTCGATATCAATCAGCGTTTGTAGTGACGCCGCTTTGGCCGTGGCGTCTACTTTGGTACGACTACGGAGGGGACAAGCATTTCGATGGAAAACTTGGATCACTCTTCATAAGATATAATCACGCGTTGGGGTGCCCTGTGGTCTCGGACACCTCACGCTATACAAAATATTTCCTAAGGTTATCTGTGTTCCGGTGGCTCATTAGAGGCACACCCTCCATGTCTGTCGGCATTATGTCCCCCGGCCTCATTTTCTTCAACCACCTTGTAGGTCCCTCCCGATTTGGCCGTCATCTTACCATGGATGTTCCCTTTGTTGGTTGCGGCCGACTTTCTTAGGACTAGATCTCCTACTCTCAAATCCTTTTTGTGGACCCTACGGTTGTAGGCTCTTCTCATTCGGTTTTGATATCTTTGCAAGTTGGAGCCGTGCAGTATCTCGACTTTCTTCGACCCGGTCTAGGGGCTCTCGGGCCTTCTTCATTTTTCGATTGGGTTAAAGGTTTGCGTTACGAATGTCCAGACCGTGCTTCAATTGCGGGACGGCCTCGGACCACATAGACTAGGTGGAATGGGTGCCACTGTTGCTTCTTTCTCCGTGTTCGAAGGGACCACGGGACGCCGGAGTAGTTCATCAGCCCATCTTCCCTTTAGATCTTCAACCTTCTTCTTCAACCCGCTTCAAGTATTGTTTTATTAGCGCCTCCGCTTTCTGTTGCTCGAGGGTGGCGGACGGAGGAGTATGCAAATTTGATACCGAGCTCTTCCAACCAATTCATCACCATGTCGCTCCAAAACTCTCGGCGGTGTCAAATACAATGACTTGGGGTAACCCAAATCGAGTTATGACGTTCTCCCAAATCACCTTTCTTACGGCGCCGTGGTCTTGGCGATCTGCGACAAATTCGACCCATTTGGTGAAGTAGTCAACGGCGACAATCGGGTACTTCCTTCCTCCTGAGGCCGTCGAAATGGTCCTAATAAATCCATCCCCCACTTTGTGAAAATGGTAGGGGACTAAATCTGGTTGCGAGTCTCGGGAAGGTGCATGTATTACGAGCATGCATCTCGACAATTCTTGCATTTAGTTTTTGCCCTGGAATCTTTCGGCGATGGTAGGCCGTAGTAGCCGGCTCGGAGAGCTTTGTGGGCTAGCGTTCTCGCCCCATGTGATGTCCGCAGATGCCTTCGTGAATCTCTGTCGGTATAAGCTGCGTCATTTGGCCGACATTTCAAGAGTGGTCTTATTACGGACCGTTTGTACAATTCTCCTTCGAACACTAAATACCTTGCGGCGATTCTTTTTTTTATCTTACGAGACAGATTTGCGGTCCTCCCAAGCAACTCTTTTGTCGGCTGTATTTCATTATCGAGTCATCCACGCGTCTCGGCTTCGATGTCGCCCACCATGTCGACGGTCTCATGATGCTTTTAGCATTTCTTATATCCACCAAAGACGTTTCGACCGACATTTTTGATGCTTGAACTCAGGTTTTTGAGAGAGCTTCGGCTCGGTTGTTCTCGGACACAGGGATGCACTTTGTATTTGGAAAGATTTCAATTTTGAGGTGTCAGCTTTTACCCTCTCCCGGTACCTTACCATCCCATCGTCTCGAGTCTCATACTCTCCTCGGATTTGATTAGTCACTAAGAGCGAGTCTTTTCACCACAATATGCTCCACCCGCGGCTCTAGCTAACTCGACTCCGGTTATCACCGCCTCATATTCGGATTCGTTATTTGAGGCCTAGAAGGTAAACTTCAAAGGCGTACTCAAACTCGTCTCCGTTAGGGCGATGATAAGATGCCTGGCTCTGTTGTTCGCCGTCGAGGACCGTCGGTATACACTTCCCACACGCCGGGATGTGATTCTTCTTGAACGTGCACTCGGCCGGGGAAGTACGCAAGCGCTGCCCCTTTATCGAAGGCCTCGGCCAGTGCGAATGCCAAAGCCGGAGAGCTCATTGCCCGTTTGATAAGTCTATGGATTTTTCGAATTTTTCTAATGCTTTCTCCAATGGCTGGTCGGTTAAGACCGTCACGGGATGTGCGTCGAAGTAGGGTTTTAGCTTCCTTGTGGCAACGACGACGGCAATGAGGGCGCCTTTTCGATTAGTGGGTAATTTCTTTCGGCCCCAGCGTGTATGGCTGGGATAAAGTAAATTGGGTATTGCCGCTTATTTTCTTCCTGGGGATTACGACCGACCATGGCTCAGGTAATCGCTTAGTATAGATATAGCGTCTCCCCAAATTCGGCACAGACGGGGACGGTAGTGTCGAAGGTGGGCTTTCGGTTGCTGAAAGCCGTGCTCTGTTCCTCCCCCAGCTAAAGTCTTTATTCCCCTTTAGCACTTTAAAGAACGGAGTGCTCTTGTCGGCCCGACCGAGAGATGAAGCGGAAAGAGCCGCCATCCTTCCTGGTCCGCGTCATAACCTCTTTTTCGATTTCTCGGCTCCGTGAGGTCTAGTATCGCTTGGACTTTCTCCGGATTGGCATCAATTCCCCTAGCGCTGACAAGCACGCCGAGGAACTTGCCGGCTCGGACACCGAAGTTACATTTCTTTTGGGTTAAACTTCATTTTATATTTCCTTAGTGAACAAAATGTCTCGCTCAAGTCGGCCAAGTGCTCATTGTCGGACTTGCTTTTTACAATAGCATCGTCGACGTAAGCCTCGATGTTTCGCCCTTTTTGATTTTGGAACACTTTGTCCACCAATCTGGTGTAAGTTGCGCCAGCGTTCTTCAAACCGAACGGCATAATTTTATACATGTATGTGCTGTTAATGGTGATGAATGCGCATTTAGGCATATCTTCCTCGGCCATGAATACTGATGATACCCGAGAAGGCGTCTAGCGGGCTTAGCATAGTGTAGCCTGCCGTGGCGTCAATTAAACTATCTATTCGAGGCAAGGGATAGCAATCTTTAAGGCACGCTTTATTAAGATTGGTAAAATCAACACACATCCTCCACGCCCCCGACGACTTCCTCACCATTACAACATTTGCTAGCCACTCGGGGTAAGTACAAGGCATGATAAAGCCCGCCGCTAATAATTTGTCTATTTCAACTTTGATGGCCTCATCCTTCTCGGCCGAGGAGTTCCTCATCTTCGATTGACAGCGAGCGGTGGAGAGTACGTTTAGCTTGTGAACGATCACCTCCGCTCACGCCCGCATCTCGCAAACAGTATGCGAAGACATCTTTGTTCTTCCTCGGTAGGTCTAGGAGATCGGCTCGAATTTTGGCTCCAGTGTCGACACCGAAACGCCATTACGGTGCGCTGCTGGGTCAATTTCCACTTCCTCGGTCTCGGCTCCTTCGACCATGCCGACATTAGTATTCATCGGATCGCCCTCCTGCTGCAAGGATGGGCTCTTCCCTTTCTCCGATTTCTTCGCCACTTTGAGGGATTGCATGTTGCACCCTGGCGGACACTTTGATGTTGACTATTTCATCTCTCTCGTCCTTTGAGACGAGCTTTTGTGCTTCCCCCCGTCGAGACGTACATTAATGTCGGGGCCGGATGGACATCATTGCATCGGCCTCGCTCAAAGTGACCCGGCCTATGAGAACATTGTAGGCAGACGAACCATCGATAACCACGAACTCGGATAAAACATTTTTAGCCGCGTCCGCTTGGCCGAACATCACCGGCGATCGATTGACCCCGGGGTACCAGGCGCCCCGGAGAAGCTGTATAGCGGGTTAATGCGGGGGCCTCGGGTCTCCAATCTTGGACCGAGATTAAGAAAGCACTCCTTTAACATGATGTTTGTGTAGGCGCCTGTGTCAATCGGGCACCTTTTGACCAAGTGGTTGGCTATATCCGGTGGACTACAAGCGGGTCATTTGTCTTGCGGGCGACGACTCCTCGTAGTCCTTCTTTCCAATGGTTATATCGGGGATGGTGGAAGCGGGGATCGCTGTTTTGGGCACAAAGTTGATGGCTTGGTATAACTCATTTAGGTACCGTTTGTGCCCATTAGTCGACCCACCGTTCTCGTTTCCTTGGCGACAACCTGGATTACTCCCATCCGTTGGAAAACAGTTTTCTATTAGCCGTCGGCGGTTGCTCTGGCCTCCCAGCTACATACTTGCTGAGGCTCCCTTTCGGATTAGCTCTTCGATGGCGTTCCTTAGATGTCGACGGTTTATCGGTTTATGCCGGTGTGGCCGTGGTACTAGCAAAAGCGGCTTGTGTCACCGTCTCCCTCGCCTTGGGGGCCTTGCCCACTTCTGGCCATCATTCTTGCTTAGGGTAAAGACCTCGGTGGAGATGCGACCGGGGGTGAGACTCTTGTGCAACTACAGTTGTATGGTCCCGAACTCCCCCGCCCGCCGAGTCTTGTTTCTATTAAATCTCTCAGGCCGTGACCTATTTCCGTCACGGCGTCCTTCATCTACATTGTCCGGCGGGTCTTCCTCTCAAGGTGCCCAGCTTCACTGTGGCCTACCCAGGTTTTGTGATAGTCCTCCACCTTTACGGCTCGGTCGGCCATCTTTCTTGGCGGAGTCTAGGTTGAGGTCTTCGCACTTGATCGGCTCGTTTTTGAACTCGCCTTTCGGAGGCCTTTCATCGGCGTGAAGGCCGCGGTTCGATGTTCGGCTCACGGATCTGCTGAACCTTAGCGTCGAATGTTTTCACGTAGCCGGAGGGACTCGTCCTCCCCTGTCGGATAGTTAGGAGCTACGATGTTTCCACGGCCCTTCTCTTGTTGCAATCATCTTGGGCTATGAAATTGTCTCTCGAGTCGGCCTAACGATATCTGGGAGCCATTAGGTAGCCCCTTGTACCAACTACGAGCCATGCCATGGAGGTCGTTGGGAAGACTCGGCACCATACCTCGTCAGGCTGCTCCCATACCGACATGTACGACTCGAAAGCCTCGGCATGGTCGGTCGGGTCGCTATACCTCGGCATGGTCGGTCGGGTCGACTCGAAAGCCTCGACATGGTCGGTCGGTCGTTAGGAAGACTCGGCACCATACCTCAAGCTTCAGCTTAGTCGGCACGGGGATCTAGGACATAGGTGCGGGGGTTGTCGACCACGTGTCGAATGACACGCTGCTATCGCTCTCGCAACCTTAGTCCGCTTCTCTCCCTGCGGCGAGAAGGGCTTCTTGTCCGAAACTTTGGTGAGTCGGACTTCTCTCATTCCTTCGGGTGCGCCTCGTTGTTTGCCGCGGCGTGTTTGTCCTCCCGCGAGTGGGGAAGGACTCGGGTGCGCCCACGGCACCACGGGCTCTGCTGGCGTCTAGCATGCCCGGCTCCTTGTATCGCTCCTACAAGTTGTTCGAGTCACTTTATGGGCCCTGGTCACTGTGGATGCGTTGCCGTCACCGTCGTCGTGACGGGGGTGATCGTACTTACCCATCGTCGGGGAATAACTTGATTTGGCGCATCGACCACATATCCATGACGGTGACTTGGTCGGTGGCGGCGGTGTTTTACAGCTCTTTCGGCATCCAGGAACATCACCGGCTCGGTGACTCGGCGGTGGGGGACTGCCGATCTGGCAGAGTGCTTTAACGTGTCATCCGGAAGAATGCGCCTTCAATCACGATTTCTTGTTGCTTTGACATCTTCTTAGCTCGTTGAATGGTTTTTTTTTTTTTTTTTTTTTTTTTTTTTTTTTTTTTTTAATGTAGGTGACTAGCTTTTAGTATCTTCTCCCCCCAGACGGCGCCAATTGTTCGGGTGTAATTCCGGAGCAGGATTGTGACTACTTAAGCTTGTAGAATGATGTCGTTGCTCGTCTCTTCCTTTCACTCTTTCATGTCAAGATGAACAAACTGAGGGCTCGGCTTGGGGCCGAACGTACTCACTCCGACGCTCAAGTCAGTTAACTTAGAGAGATAAGTTGTATGTTAACTTGGCAAAGTATATTGTAGAGAGATAAGGGAGTTTATACCAGATATTCGGTTAGTTTCTCAATGAGAGATGTGGAGTATTTATAGACTTTCACCTTTTGTCACGTGGTGGCAAGTGGCCCAGTGGTCGTAGCGGGTGGAAAGAGCGTCTTACCCTCGGCCGAGGGGACCCATGACAGCAGCGGGCTGGTTGACTCCATGTCGAGGAGCCGGATGTGAGTGCGCGGATATGCTTCTCGGCCGGCTTAGTCTGCCGAGCCGAGACCAAGCGACAGTAAACGGACGGCTTAAATCGGGTTAGGTCGCTTTTCCTTTGACTTGTCTTTTGGCTTTGACCTTGCTTAATATGTTGACTCGGTCGGGTGGAGAATATGCCCCATCATTTGATAATAGGCTTTCCACATTGAATTCTGCCTCTAACGTCATATTAGTGGGGAATTGGGTGTCCTACCACCAAAGATTTATATAGGCTTTAAACATCCCGATGCTCCAGGCTTGTTAACCAAGTCCCTAGTTGATCCTTTATGTGAAGTCGTGACATCTCTGTTGTTATCATGGTTGTTGTCATCTCTGTTGTTATCATGGTTGTTGTTGTTGTGGGCTGAAGTTGAAGACAGGGCCATGGCTCGAGGCGAGAAAAACGGCTCACATTACAACTCAATCCACACGGTTCAAAGATCAACGCAGACAACGCAAGGGCGAAGACAAAGATCGGACTCAAACGCAGCGAGGGTGACCGTGTGTGTGGCTCCTCGGTCTTGACTCGATTTATGACGTGGCGGTGTTGGCCGAACTTTTTGACCGCGAGTCCAACGTAATCTTGGCGCGATGCCATTGGACGGGTCTCGCGTGTAGACGACTCATAAGTAAAGACCCATAAATACGTTTGCTTCGACTCGATAGACACGAGGCGGAATTGGAATGGTGGACTGAAGTTTTCAAAATAGAAATTTTCAAAAATATTAATTAAATCGCTTTAATGGACGGCTTAAAGATAAGTCGATCGATCGTTGAAAGGGTTGTCTTAAGTTTATTTGCAAAGACGGCTTTGAGTTTGAATCGGCTCGGAAAACGATGTATTGTTTCCCAAGACGGTGTTTGAAATTCAAAATTGTATGTTTTGAAAATCGGGTTTGAAATGTTTGAAGAGGTCTCGGGGACGGTGCATGGTCCTCGGGATCTCGAAAGTGTCTCGAGAAAAGGGTGTGTGCTTTTCTCGGGTTTTGAAAAAAGCCATTCTTGGGGCGAAACGGGTTAAAGTCCGTGTCTAGACGCGGCGATTATAACGGCGTAAAAAAGGTGATTTGAAATGGTTGTGAAAAACCGGGTTTGAAAATCGTCATTACGACGGCCTAGAAAGCGTGTTGAAATGGTTATAAAAACCGGGTTTGAAAATCGCGTCATTACGACAGACCTAGAAAGGCGTGTTGAAATGGTTATAAAAACCGGGTTTGAAAATCGTCATTACGACGGCCTAGGAAGGCATGTTGAAATGGTTATAAAAACCGGGTTTGAAAATCGTCATTACGACGGCCTAGAAAGGCGTGTTGAAATGGTTATAAAAACCGGGTTTGAAAATCGTCATTACGACGACCTAGAAAGGCGTGTTGAAATGGTTATAAAAACCGGTTTGAAAATCGTCATTACGACGGCCTAGAAAGGCGTGTTGAAATGGTTATAAAAAGCGGGTTTGAAAATCGTCATTACGACGGCCTAGAAAGGCGTGCAACGGTCGGCGAAAGACCGAGGTTTGAAACGGCCATTATAACGGTGCAAAAGGGTGATTTTGAAAGTTTGAAAATGACACGGAAGGACTTATGATCAAGTACCACATAAGCACTCCACGATTCATTATATTATGCATTATCTTTGACAGGTTTTGGCTTAGAAGGGTGGGTTACACACCAAGCAATCAAACCCCGATTTGCGAGAGGATACCAATCCAAACAAAATGTGTAAGGAGGGTGCCCTAGCCTCGTGCTCGAAAGTGATGAAAGCTCTTTGACGAAACAAAAATATGTAACGTCAATGGTATGCTTGACTCAATCGGGATTCAAACACGGGGATGAGAGAACTCACGCCCGACGAGACGAGCCAATTGGTCGAAAAGGGTTAGGTTGTGGGCGTAGTAATATCAATTAATGAATTCCAACCAAGACCTCGTTCGAGTCTCACCATCTAGGGATCACAAAGACGTAAGTGTCCTAGTTCTCCCAGTGAGCCAAAATCGTGTGGACATGGGCCACGTCTCGGTCAATGGGTTTTGGGGCCACCTACCGGTCCGTAGTCGCGGGCCACCTGCACGCCATGCCAATCTGTGGACATGCAGCGGTCTTTTGAAAGCCACGCTCGGCGGCGTAAAAATGCATTCGACCGGATCGTTTTATGTCGGTCGGTTTCGTCTCGATAAGGGTCTCGAAACGATTAGAGATGTTCGGATCGCCACCAAGCATTTGTAGGATGCTTGGAACCGTTCAATTCCACTTTATACCTCGGTCAAATCGAAGCACAAAGCATCGTTTGACATAGGTACTAAAGATAAGGAAATCGTCCCTCTTTAGCATCCTATCTCTAGAATGACTCTCGTACGCCCGGATAAGGTCGTCCACTATCCAAAGTTTCTGAGTAAGAGGTGAAGGTACGTGTTTGAAAGCCCTTTAATCGGACACCCAATCCCGCCCAGATGGCGCCTCTCTTGATCGATCTTGGTTGGTTGAATGCAAAAGTTGATAAAACGGTTTAAATGCATGAATGCGCATCCAATAATTTAAACCTAACATGTGAGAGCTTTCTAAGTTGGTTGATTTAATCTAAGTATCAAGTATAAGATGTCGAGTTGGATTAATGATTGATTTGCATGCAAGACGGAAATTAAACATCCATTCATTCATTCTTTAGCATTCATAGTCATGCGATACGATCATAAAGCAATTACATAATAAATAAGCTCATCAATAATCAAAATATCGCGATAACACAAAGTGTCGATCGACACATACATCCTCGTTGATCGACCTCTATGCTCCTTTTCGTTAAACCATAACACGCATGTATATGATCGGCGTGCTCAATAGACATCCGATGAACGTCATCATACGTTACTCAAACTCGACATACACAACATCTCAATCACGATATGAATTATATACGCCATTAAGGATGAGTAGGGTATCCCTACCTCTCTAGCAATCTTCTCCGCGCACATAATCTACATAATAATATAGGATGATCCCCTCCGATTTGATCACCTAAATACCATGTAATAATTATACAATTAACCATACATTCAATTACACCTAAACAATGAACGGAAATCCCCAAATCCCCTAATAAGGTTTTGGTCATGGCCAGTCTTGAGTTTCATGCCAACAATTGAAGAAGAAATAAGGGTTTACGATTACTTACAAAGTCTAGATGCAAGATGCGATTAATGGTAGTATTCCGTGTCGAAACCGTCTCCCTTTCTTATCTCTTATAAATTAGGATTTGAAGGTGAGATGAGTAAAAGTGTATTAGGTTTGATAAGGTAAGATATATATAGGTATTAGATAAGTCCAGGTAGATTTAGAAATAGAATCATGCGTAAAAAGATCTCGCTGCTACACCCTGTCGATGGACAGTCATTATGTGTCGATGGACATGCTGCCCCATGGTCGATCAACCATGTCATTCGACACAGCATTGCCCTCAGCTCCTATGTCGATCGACAGCCCACTTGTATCGATCGCAAAGGTCAATAGACACAGCATCCACAACATTAAAACACAACCTCTTGGTCAATCGACAATCATTACTCTCATTAAACCTTGTTGTTAGACTTCATCGTTAGACACAACCTATTGTCGTTAGACACAACCTACACACCACCCCTTATGTCAAACGACTTATCCCGCATTAGTCTATCGATTATGTCATTCAAGAATCACGGGTATTACGTCCGTCCTAGGACGAAGGTCAAAGTAATCCGTAGCGACAGATAAAGGTTAAGAAATGTCTTTGTAACACCCCATACATCAAAGGTGCCTTACCAAAACCACCTAATTCATGAAAGTCTTTTCCATCTCGGTTGCAGAAATGTATATCAAATAGACCATCAAAGAATTACTTTAAATAAATAGTTTAATGATTACATCAAAACCTAAAATCGCAAAGTATGATACAACTGTTCCAAAACCAAAATCCAATTAAAGTAAAAAAATGTTCGACACAACAATGGAAGACTCCTAATTGACTCGTGGTGATTCATGCCCAGTAATCCTTGCGCATTCAACCATACCACTCAATAATAACGCTCACCATCCCTAAATGGATCATCACAATTTTTAAAACAAATAAATGGGGCGATTCTCTTACACAATATAAATCAATGCACCAACAATACACACACAATTTTCAACACCGTCACATCACCAATCACTTGACTAGCCCGATGGTCTAGTCACCGCGGTCACGGTCTGACCCGCAATCCACTCTCCCAGTGGGGGACCGCATCCGTTCCCACCTAAGCCCCGCTCATATTCACAGAGCGAAAACCCATGTTCCTTAATGTACACATCCCCTCTTGTGGAGGGTTCCACAAGGGGGAATCAAGGGCGTGAAGCCACTCCCGCAAGTGACTCCACTCAATCGATGGCGCACCTCGCGAACCACAGACAAACAACAACAACCAATTACAAAATCATCATTACCAAATCAATTACGATATAATCAAATGCTAACAACCAACAACCAACAACCATCTCAAAAACATGTATACAATAACTGAGTAGGAAACCCTACCGGAATGCAATCACCACAATCGACACAATCAAAGAAATCAAAAGCGCTCCTCTACGAAATCACCTCCTATAAACACATAATCATACAATCACAATCTAATTGGTCCGGTTTAAGCTCGTCGTTAAAAGTTACCAACCAAAACAATATTTATAACTTCACAAACTACTCTTAGTAAAGAGGTAAGTAAAGGTCGGATCCCAAGGGATGGGTATTGATGTAGGATTCTCAATCGTAAATGGTCGTGTCTTAGGGTGTCACAATTTGGGTTGAGATGAGATTGGTCTAAACTAATTAACAAGATAAAAGTAAAGTAATGAAAGCAAGCAAGGCAATTAAAATGAGATGTAAACAATTGATTAAAAGCACTAGGGTGTCATGGGTTCATAGGGGATTCATGGAAGTTGATCATACAAACATGTTCTCAATTATATAGCAAGCACTTCTTTGTTGTGTTGGGATCGAGTTGGTGTATAAGCTTACAATCCCTAAGAAGATTTGGGTCCGGGAGCGAATCGATTAGATTATACAACACCTACAAGTCGACTTAATCCTTCCTATTCAACTCTATGTATGGTCTAATGAGGCTCGAGTTGGTGTATAAGCTTACAAGCCTCATTGAAGATAGGTGATGGGTAAAAAATGCAAGGATTCATAGGCTCGCATTTCGTCAAACATAACATGGGCATAAGTTGAAATCACAACAAGCAAGCAATTTAATTAACAAAACACATTAGATTAAGTATGAATCATTCCCCATGTTTGTTTCCCCTACTTCCCCATTAACCCTAGCTAAGGAAACTACTCACTTATGATCAAGTTTAGCATGCTAATAAAGTTGTCAATCAAACTAACAAAGCTAAACATGATGAATAAATAAAAGTAATTAACAATGATTAAAACAAGGGTAAAAGGAATTATACCTATGAAGATGATTCTAAATAATAATGCAAAGAATAATAAAAGTACTCGATGATTGATGGAAGGTTGTCAATCTCCAAAATAAACTCAAATAATCTTCTAATTACCCAAAATAAATGAAGAACAATAGAGAAATTAAGGAAAGATTAAGATATAATTAATATTGATAGATTGTATTACAACTAAATTAAGACTAATTTGATGAGATTAAGAATGGATTAAGATATTACTAAGAGATTATTAAGGGATCATGGTAATTTAGGTAGTACAATGGGGTATTTATACTAAATATTAGGTACAAAGATTAGGGTTACTAAGGGCTTAAATGATTATTAAGACCCTAAGAAAAGTTGAGAAAATGCTCCTCTCGAAGTAAATGAGCATATCCATGTGCTAGTCCCGCCACGATTCGTAAATGCGTCTTGAGAGTCGTGGCACGGGCTCTACGACTTGCGATCCGAGCGGATCGTCTGGAAGACGCACGACTCCATGGCATACAATCCGCTCGTCTTAGCCGAAAGACGCCCGGATGTTGATGATGGGAGACGCCCAGATCGTGTCTGATCCGCTCGGATCCCTGGGCAGACAACTTCTCTTCTTTTCCTCCTTCACAATCCGCAAGGATCATCTCGGGGATGCAAGGATCCTTTCATCATTGCTCATTTCACTTTATTATCTACTTAGGCCTCTAGTATTGATCTTCTCTTTGATGCTTGGTCATTAGATGCGATCCATTTAGCTCCATTTCGCCATGTAAATGCAAGATTAGCCATCCTTTTCTACCAAGGAGACAAAAACCTCAAAGAATATGCAAAATGGGGAACTAAAGATAGTAAATGGCCCAATTATGTGCTATAAATCATGGGAAAGAGGCTAATTCGGGGACTAAATGTGCTCAAATATGAGTCACATCACTAATACCAATAATACTCTCAAAATTCCCAAATCACCCAATTAAGGTTTAAACCAAAGTTAACGAATAAACATAAAAACTGGACTAGGATCTTACCCACAATAACTGACGGTCTCAAAGGTATAAAGAACTCTGCAATCCGACGACTCTAGCCCTTTGGATTTGATAGCAATGCGAGAGAGGATTAAACGTAGTTTGTTTTCTCTTTATAAAATGTTTAAAGTAAAAATAAAGGTAAAAGAAACTGGTGAAAATACTTTATATATCATTCTCGCGTTGCTATCAAAACCCGTGTAAAACCAACTTACTCGATCGAGTAACTGAGGTACTCGATCGAGTAGCCCCTACTCGATCGAGTTGCCTACAGGCAGAAATCACTCCAGAACTCAAAACTGACTTACTCGACAGAATAAGCCCTACTCGATAGAGTACCCAACAGGTCATAAAACTGAGGTATTACACTCTTCCCTCCTTAAAAATGAACTTCGTCCCCGAAGTTCAAACGCAACCTATAAAACATGAACTCCTAACAGTAACTTCACCAACTATGACTACCTCCACAACATGGCTCATGATATCGTATCAACTACATTATAGCCTCTCGATACCAACTCCACACACTACCGAATACTATCCACAAACGCTGTTGTTGCACCACTCACTAACATATTATTTGTGGGAAATAATCTGTATACTTCCCTTATAATTAAGGATTATAAAGAATTTATAAAGATGATTACTAGTCATAAATGAAAATTACATAAACAAAATAGAGAGATTATAGAAGCAACCTTCGGTCCTAGCAAAATCGGCCTAAGAACAATATCGCAATGATATTCACCTATCAGTTGCACCCAAGATGATATGAGATATGTCCTTTGCTTCTTGCTAGAATCGATCCCCAAATTTTTGTAAATTATTTAGGGTTTTTCGTTTTGTGTTGAGATGAGAGGCAAGAATTAGGTTAGAATTAGGGTAGAAAAATAATCTCCCTTCTCTTATTTACACCGAAATAAGGAAGTCCAAGGGGAGATTTTTTACTCTCCTAATTTCGGCCCATTTCAACCGAAACAATAAGAGGATATTTCTTCTTATTTTCGGTTTTTCTAAAATTATATATAATGTGTACATTTTATTAATTGTCATACATGTTGTCCCGTTTTAATAAGTCCATACATAACTGATTGTAGTCGATTTATTAAGTCCGCCGACAACATATATTATAACAATCTCGTGTAAAATATACTTTAACTATAAATATCGCATATTTATAATTAGCTAATTAAATATAACCGATTACATTTAGTTACGAATTAACATATTAATTCGTCCAAGCTAACATTATATACAATAATTAAATATAACATATTATATTCAATTTACGAATTATTGATTAATTAAATCTCATTAATATTATTTAATCGGCATTAAATAATCGTCTCATCAACACATTGACTAACTGTTTAGTCATATAAGGCATCAATGTGATTACATTTCCATAATCACATCTCTCAAACACATCCTTTAGGTGTGACTTTTAGGGACCAGTTGATCACCGCCATCTGTATGATAATAACGTCAAACTTTCTAGCAAGCCAACCGTTATTAGGTAATCGTTAATCAACTGATAAAATACGAAGTATACCCTTGTGAACCTATAAGAGATTTATAAATGTTATCACACTAATTTGTGGAGGACACAAGCTCCAACATTATTCACTAGGAAATCCAATATCAAGACAATCCACCAAGTGAGATCAACCACCAAATGGAATGTTACATTCTACCACCCTTAAAATGAACTTCGTCTTCGAAGTTTACTTATACTCATAAACATCATCACTCAAACTATCAAGACTATCGAAGTTTACTCATACCCATAAACATTATACTACTACAAGCACTGCCATGACCTTTAATAATATCAACCACAATACAAATCCATCCTTTATTCTCCACCAAAACTCAAACTTCCAAATATATTGCAACATGTACAACCCTCAAACTCTCTTTGTCGCATCCTACTCCTCTTATGATAAATGGTACGTCCTCGTAACCCACTAATACTAGATCCTTAGCTATATGTTCTCATTATCCTCATCATCATCACATGTCAACGATCACCACTTATAGCCTCAACACCTACAACCATGCCTATATCCAGGGCTCTCTTTCTCTGCGAGTTCTTATACCTCAAATCATTGACACACCACCAAACCTATCTTTAAAATCCTTAACATAACTAATACTCCAACTCGAGGTACATTACCGCAAATCGACATACTCCTCTATACATGCACTTATCTCCATAATCATAACTCACGATCTATAATTGTTACACATACTCACACTAGATCCTCAAGTTCTCCTTTTTATTGCCGCAAGACTCTTAACATGATACTATTTCCCAACACCCTATACTCACTATCACAAAAAGAATATTACGAACCACTTGTCGCTTCCAACCCAGCACACACGCGTTCCACAAATCTCTTGCCACAACTATGTCAACCAATTCTTCATCTAAAACAAAATCAAAAGTACTCTAACAACCACTCACAACTGTGTCCCATCAACAGGATATCACTATACCATGACAACAACGACCACATACGCAACTCTCTTCCATATCATACTCCACCCTCACTCCCAAGTGAAATCGGTAAGAAACATCAATAAACAAAACAACGGCCTATATGTCTACACCGAAACTCACGGGAACAAGCGATGCTTGAAACAACAATCTATATAACTTGTATATACTTTTGAAAACTCGTCTCATAAGTATCCCGCCTACTTCATCACAACCGATGACGACATCGCAACACCGCCACCAACAATCGCACATCACGCCAAAGTACCCGCATCACGACACGAAGTACCATGCCGGATCGCCAACCGAGGCAAAACAACAACATCGGCAGTCATCGCAACTTATACACTCCATAAACAACGACTCGGATAACTTCTTGACAAGAAAACTTCCTTAAAACCGCTTTACTAGATGACAATGCAACATATCATACGGAATAAACAGATAACAACCTTATGAATATCATCCATACTATTACTCATGAGGTCGGAACCTCAGGCTATCACTTACATATATTATAAATATACATACAAGTATAACTAGCCATTCCAAATCACCCAAATTACCACTTTTGAATATCATCCTATTAGATTACCGTACACAACATATAACGCGAACACTCGGATAACGACTTTATAACTATCACACCATACCACTATTCGTGAGGTCAGAAACTCACACAAACACTTACACACATCATAGACTTATAATCGAATCAAACCAACCAATCCTGATCACATAAGTTACCACCCGTATTCACAAAGGTCGTATTTTACAAGTGATCAGTATCAAGAGTGGTTTCCCTGACTAGAGAGTAACTTAACTGATAAACGAATCATCATTCGAGCATGGCCATGCATTTCAGTTACAACTCCTCGAGTGGCCCTGAGAAATAAATAAACCTAATAAGGGTTGGATATTTTCCTCAACTCGAATCGTGCAGATGTAAGCACAGTATGAAATGACCCGAAAAAATCTACTTAGCCTCCGATTCACGGGGACCGTGAGAAAGAAACCAAAGTCACCCAAAAACTGCCTTAATCTCAAGAGACAGTCGATAGTCAAAAGAATCGACTCTAGGAACACAATGGATGTCCTATCCACGACCTGGCATCGAATGTTTTTAAACATTTAGGACTCCATTACGTTGTCACAAAAAAATTGTCCTACGAGGTATCATTATAATCTCGCATCTGTGATCGATCAATCAACCGTTTGACTTATGGCTCGTTGAACCCACCATCAATCGATTGCACAATATAATAGCCAGAGTTATCAGCTCATTAAGGCGATTACGGACCAAACAAAATATAATGTAATTGATTCACTTTGTGGCGTTCAATGTTATGTCGATACAATCCACATGAAAAACAAAATATTATATTAAAACGATGAAGTTATAGATAGTATATGAAAAAGATAATGTATCGAATCCATAATCAACTACTACAACTCAGGAACACGTTTAATTCCCATGGAAATAACGTGCCCTTCATGCTTATCAAAATTCAACGGTTTAGTGAGAGGGTCCGCGATGTGCATGTCTAGATTTATTGCTAGACTTAGGCTCCTTAGCCTGGAAGATGGCACCTCTATTGTCACAATAGATGGTGATTGGGTCATTCGAACTAGGAACTATCGTAAGTCCTTGTAAGAATTGACGCGTCCATATAGCTTCCTTAGTTTTGCCAGGAAGCGGCATAGTACTCGGATTCAGTAGTAGAATCTGCTACAACACTCTGTTTGGAACTCTTCCAGGTGACCGCAGCACCATTAAGAGTGAAGACGAACCCGGACTGAGATTTTGAATCATCTCGATCCGTTTGGAAGCTAACATCTGCGAATAGATTCTTAACGTAGCTTAGTATCGCCTCCATAAGTCAATAACCTATCCTTAGTCCTCCGTAGGTACTTGAGGATATTTTTAACGCTATCCATGTGTTTCACCTGGATTCTTTTGGTAATGACTCGTCATACTCAATGCATATGCCACGTATGGACGTGTGCATATCATGGCATACATGATTGATCCTATTGCGGATGCATAAGGAACACGACTCATGCGCTCAATCCCTTCAGGGCGTCGTGGGTGGTGAGACTTGCTCAACTGCATCCCGGCGTCATTGGAAGGTTCCCCTTCTTGGAGTTGGTCATCTTTGAAATTCTCAAGAATCTTATCCAAATAAGACTCCTGACTAAGTGATAACGTCAGTCGTGATCTATCTCGGTAGATACGGATTCCCAATATGCGTTGTGCCTCACCCGGATCTTTCATCTGGAAATGGTTCTTCAACCATTCTTTAACCAAGATAGGAGAGGAATGTCATTCCCAATCAAGAGTATGTCATCGACATACAATATCAAGAAAACAATCTTGCTCCCACTCGACTTGATATATAAGCATGGTTCCTCGACCGATCGAGTGAAACCATACTCTTTTATCACCTGGTCGAAACGATGATTCCAACTCCGGGAAGCTTGCTTAAGTCCATAAATGGAACGCTTATGCTTGCATACTTTCTTAGGATGTTCAGGATCTATGAAACCTTCGGGTTGTACCATGTACAACTCTTCCTCCAAATAACCGTTTAAGAAGGCGGTTTTCACATCCATTTGCCAAATTTCATAGTCATGAAATGCGGCAATCGCTAAGATTATCCGAATGGAACGTAGCATGACTACAGGTGCAAAAATCTCATCGTAATGCAATCCGTGCACTTGAGTGAAACCTTTTTGCAACTAGTCGTGCCTTATAGGTATCTCGGTTGCGCGTCTGAGAACGCTTTATTTTGTAAAGCCATTTGCATCACGTAGAGGTTTTACCTTGTTAGGTAAATCAACAAGATCCCATACGTCATTCTCATACATGGAGTCCATCTCGGATTGCATGGCTTCGAGCCATAGCTTTGAGTCGGAACAAGCCATAACACCTTTATAGGTAGCGGGTTCATTACTCTCTAGGAGCAAAACGTCATTCTCCTCGACCATACCAATGTATCTGTCCGGAGGATTAGAGACTCTACCCGACCTCCTAGGTTCCTCAGGAATATTAACCGTATCATCAGTTGGAGGAATAACAACTTCCTCCATCTGTTCCTCGGTTGTTGGTTCTGGAATCTCCGACAGCTCGAAGGTTCTATTACTTGTCTTGTTCTCGAGAAATTCTTTCTCTAAGAACGTCGCACTAGCCGCAACAAGAACTCGATGTTCGGTAGGCGAATAGAAGTAATGACCAAAATTTCCTTTTGGATAACCAATAAAGTATGTCTTGACCGATCGCGGGCCGAGCTTATCCTCGTGTCTCCACTTGACATAAGCCTCGCAGCTCCAAACCCGAATAAAGGACAAGTTAGGGACCGTTCCCTTCCACATTTCATATGGAGTCTTGTCGGCGACTTTAGTCGAACTTGATTAAGTATAAGAGCAAATGACAAAGAGCAAAACCCCATAATGAATCAGGCACTACCGTGTGACTCATCATAGATCGAACCATATCAAGTAAGGTGCGATTTCTCCGTTCGGACACACCATTTAATTGAGGTGTTCGGGTGGAGTTAACTGCAAAACGATTCCACAGTCTTTAAGGTATTGATCAAACTCATTTGAAAGATATTCGCCACCCCGATCTGAACGGAGTGTTTTAACCTTTCTACCTAGTTGGTTCTCAACCCTGTTCTGGTATTCCTTGAATTTCTAAAAGGACTCACTTTTATGCTTCATTAAGTAGACATATCCGCATCTACTCAAATTGTTCGTGAAAGTGATAAAATATCTATAGCCATCTCTAGCGGTAATTGACATAGGTCCACAAACATCAGTATGTATGAGTCCTAATAGGTCACTAGCGCGCATTCCAACACTTTTGAAGGAAATTCGAGTCATTTTGCCAATGAGACATGATTCACACGTGCCATATGTAGAAATATCGAATGCAGGAATAGTCCCATTATCGACGAGTTTCTTTACATGTTTCTCATTTATGTGTCCCATTAGGCAATGACATAGATAGGTTTGATCTTTGTCACCAACCTTTAATTTCTTATTATTCACGTGTAATATTTCCATGGTTTGATCTAAGATGTAAATTCCATTCATGGAAACTGCTTTGCCATAAATCATTTCATTGAAAGAGAAAATACAGCTATTATCCTTTATTAAAAATGAAAAACCGTCCTTATCAAGTACGGAAACTGAAATAATGTTCTTAGACAAACTGGGTACATAGTAACCGTTATTTAAAAATAACTCAAAACCACTAGGGAGTTGGATTACATATGTTCCCTTCGAGACTGCAGCAACTCTAGCTCCATTCCCGACTGGCAGGTCCACATCACCCTTTCCGAGAGGTGTGATGTTTCTTAGGCCTAAAATGATTACCTGAGATGAGAACCACAACCCGTATCAAGTACCCAAGTTCCAAAACTTGCATGGTTAATCTCAATCATATGAATATAATATGACATACCAACAGAAACGAGCGGCTGCTTTTATGTCCTCACGGTACACGGGACAGTTCCTCCTCCAATGTCCAGTCTTGTGACAATGGTGGCACTCAATGTCACCGCCCTTACTCTTTGCCTTGCCCTATGAGCCACTAGTCTCACTAGGCCCACTCTTACCGTTTCCTGGCTTTTCAAACTTTGGCTTACCTACAGTTAGGTCGCCTGGAGCTTTGCCCTTACCTTTACCCTTGTTGGAAATCGTGAGAACATCCTGCTTCATGCTCCCACTCAATTTCATATCCTTCTCGGTCTGTACGAGAAGTGAGTGTAGCTCATGAGGACTTTTCTTTAAGTCATTCATGTAGTAGTTCGCCCTGAAAAGGGCAAAACCATCATGAAGACAATGAAGCATTCGGTCAATGACAATGCTCTCACTGATTTTGCAATCAAGTGCCTCCAATTTCTCGACATTCTCAATCATGTTAAGAATGTGTGGGCTAACCGGTTGTCCCTTCTGGAGTTTCGCATCAAAGAAGCGACAGGTATGCTCATAAGTAACGATTCTTGGTGCTTTTGAAAACTCGTTAGTGAGCATGGTGAAAATCTTGTTTGCACCCTGGGCAATGAAGCGTCTATGCAAATTGGTTTCCATTGCAAAGATAAGTACGTTCTTTATCTCACCAGCTTCCATGACGAAATCACTATAAGCAAGTGACTCGTTAACTCCTACATTGGGGGCTGGTTTGACCGGTATTGGCTCAGTTAAGTACTTGCATCATACAGTCGATAATGGCGACATTAAGTAGTCTTTGCCTCCCGATCCATAAGTTGGACCGTCATTCTTGATCGCGTGTCTTGATTCATGTTTTCCATAAAAACTTTCAGCCAGGACTCGCGTCCAAGTGTGGCACTCGGCATTGGGATTTCGTTATTTCCAGCCATTTGTTGTAACAGTAATATAAACGTGTTCTACACTGCGAAAAGAAGAATAAATAATAAGCATATGCATCAATTTGATTTTAAGTCTAATGCAATACTTTTATAACGCGAAGACTCATGCATTTATACAATTGACCTTCCTCAAGAATTATATAAATGATCCCAAGACTCAATTATTCAGAAATTGATAAGCCAACCTTTTGGCTAATTCTCTTATTAGAATTCTTGGTAGATAAATTTCTGTAAATTCTATCTTTAGTCCATCATAATCACGAGAAACTCTTCGGACTATAATGTTGAGATAAACTAAGTCAACACAGACTACTTACCCAACGTAGAAAGGGTCATATTATGCCTACCGACGAAGAAGAGATTCATAGTTGTTTGCCCTTATAAAGACTAGTCTCAATTTCCGTTTTAGAGGAAGATCCCATCAACTTTATTTTAATTCATTTTAAGTGAACTAATATCTAGCATGCGTGAATGAATAAACTAAGGTGATGGCTTAAACTGTGTGACATCTGTATGTCTATGAAAACTAACATACAATCTATATGAGTCAATTTTCATGCATTTTAGTAGGTGGTTTGGTTTTAGGCGGAAAATGATGCACTAACTAGCATGTGAATGAAAAGCAATAAGAACGGTAAAACGTAAAACAAAAATAAAGTCCTAGTGTGGCCTATGCTATCAAAATGAACATAAATATAACTTTGGAATCCATCCTTGGACCCGAGAAGCTTGTCTTGATGTTCCATCTTGATCCATGTAGCGGTAGTGAGCTCCAATCTCCATCTTTAGTCTTCTCAAATATTACAATTTAAAATTACATAATGAACCTATTTACATTCTAATTTCAAAACCGTAATAAATAAAGAAAACCAAACGGAGGTACGAGATCTCAAATTACATTAAAAATTATGTTTCCATCATTACGAAAACATAATTTGACTAAGGCCACACTAGCTATTACAAATTACAACCGATTGCAAAAATACGTAAATTAAACCATTCAAACGATTCATTCAACTAAAAAAAATGCATCAACTAAATAAATTAAACATGCAAGACATAATTCTTTAATTATGTAGATTAATTTTACCCAAACCTCCCATTTAAATGATCAAATTAAGGGATAATTCCTCAATTACTCACATTAATTTCAATCTTAATTCACATTAAACTTGTAATATGAATTTAATCCAATATTATTTTAAACTTCTTTAAAATAATTAGGTATCTTAAAATTTTGAACTGTTTCAAAACATACAATCATACATTATAAAAGTAATATATAATTATAATTATTGGCCAAAAACAACAATGAAAAAACCAGAAAAAAATTTTTTCTTCAAAAATTGCTCTCGGCATAAATAAACAACCCAAAAGAATAAAATGCTTTTCTCGGTTTTTTTGCAAAAACCGAAAAGAAAAATACAATTTTTTTTTTTTAAATCTGCCCACGGTGAACAGTAACAGGGACTGTTTTTTTTTTTTTTTATTAAAACTCACGGCTGAAAAAAAATAAAAAAAACGAAAACAGCCCTAAAAAATTTCTTGCGGCATTAAGCCCTAAACAAAAACTTAGATGAACAAATTCGTTTATAATTGCTATTAGTACAAGATTAGCATATAAAGTAATAAAACATGATTAACCATATATGCCAAAAACTATATAGCAAAAAAAAATTATCATCATCAATCAAGACTATTCTATTTACAATTTAATTTAATCCGAATTAAATCAAAGCATCTACGAATTCATTTTATTATCATCTTAACTGATTAAAACAACAATATGAATGAATCAAAATGGAAATAAAATCATCAAAACAAGAACAAAAACAACTCGCCGAAAATAATTGCACACGGCACAAAAAAAATTTTTCAGCCGAAAAAAATTTCTTCAACAATTTTGTTTAAATTCAATTTATGAAAATCATCAAAAATAAAATCGTGGCCTTGGCTCTGATACCACTAGTGGAAAATAATCTGTATACTTCCCTTATAATTAAGGATTATAACGAATTTATAAAGATGATTACTAGTCATAAATGAAAATTACATAAACAAAATAGAGAGATTATAGAAGCAACCTTCGGTCCTAGCAAAATCGGCCTAAGAACAATATCGCAATGATATTCACCTATCAGTTGCACCCAAGATGATATGAGATATGCCCTTTGCTTCTTGCTAGAATCGATCCCCAAATTTTTGTAAATTATTTAGGGTTTTTTCGTTTTGTGTTGAGATGAGAGGCAAGAATTAGGTTAGAATTAGGGTAGAAAAATAATCTCCCTTCTCCTCTTATTTACACCGAAATAAGGAAGTCCAAGGGGAGATTTTTACTCTCCTAATTTCGGCCCATTTCAACCGAAACAATAAGAGGATATTTCTTCTTATTTTCGGTTTTTCTAAAATTATATATAATGTGTACATTTTATTAATTGTCATACATGTTGTCCCGTTTTAATAAGTCCATACATAAATGATTGTAGTCGATTTATTAAGTCCGGCCTGACAACATATATTATAACAATCTCGTGTAAAATATACTTTAACTATAAATATCGCATATTTATAATTAGCTAATTAAATATAACCGATTACATTTAATTACGAATTAACATATTAATTCGTCCAAGCTAACATTATATACAATAATTAAATATAACATATTATATTCAATTTATGAATTGACAGTTAATTCGTCTCAGCTAATATTATTTAATCGGCATTAAATAATCGTCTCATCAACACATTGACTAACTGTTTAGTCATATAAGGCATCAATGTGATTATATTTCCATAATCACATCTCTCAAACACATCCTTTAGGTGTGACTTTTAGGGACCAGTTGATCACCGCCATCTGTATGATAATAACGTCAAACTTTCTAGCAAGCCAACCGTTATTAGGTAATCGTTAATCAACTGATAAAATACGAAGTATACCCTTGTGAACCTATAAGATATTTATAAATGTTATCACACTAATTTGTGGAGGACACAAGCTCCAACATTATTCACTAGGAAACCAATATCAAGACAATCCACCAAGTGAGATCAACCACCAAATGGAATGTTACATTCTACCACCCTTAAAATGAACTTCGTCTTCGAAGTTTACTTATACTCATAAACATCATCACTCAAACTATCAACACTATCGAAGTTTACTCATACCCATAAACATTATACTACTACAAGCACTGCCATGACCTTTAATAATATCAACCACAATACAAATCCATCCTTTATTCTCCACCAAAACTCAAACTTCCAAATATATTGCAACATGTACAACCCTCAAACTCTCTTTGTCTCATCCTACTCCTCTTATGATAAATAATACGTCCTCGTAACCCACTAATACTAGATCCTTAGCTATATCTTCTCATTATCCTCATCATCATCACATGTCAACGACCACCACTTATAGCCTCAACACCTACAACCATGCCTATATCCAGGGCTCTCTTTCTCTAACAGTTCTCATACCTCAAATCATTCGGCACACCACCAAACCTATACTGCAAAATCCTTAACATAACCAATACTCCAACTCGAGGTACATTACCGCAAATCGACATACTCCTCTATACATGCACTTATCTCCATAATCATAACTCACGATCTATAATTGTTACACATACTCACACTAGATCCTCAAGTTCTCCTTTTTATTGCCGCAAGACTCATCCATAACTTAACATGATACTATTTCCCAACACCCTATACTCACTATCACAAAAAGAATATTACGAACCACTTGTCGCTTCCAACCCAGCACACACGCGTTCCACAAATCTCTTGCCACAACTATGTCAACCAATTCCTCATCTAAAACAAAATCAAAAGTACTCTAACAACCACTCACAACTGTGTCCCATCAACAGGATATCACTATACCATGACAACAACGACCACATACGCAACTCTCTTCCATATCATACTCCACCCTCACTCCCAAGCTGAAACTGGTAAGAAACATCAATAAACAAAACAACGGCCTATATGTCTACACCGAAACTCACAGGAACAAGCAGTAAACGAAACAACAATCTATATAACTTGTATATACTTTTGAAAACTCGTCTCATAAGTATCCCGCCTACTTCATCACAACCGATGACGGCATCGCAACACCGCCACCAACAATCGCACCGCAGCGCGAAAGTACCCGCATCACGACATGAAGTACCATGCCCGGATCGCCACCCGAGGCAAAACAACAACATCGACAGTCATCGCAACTTATACACTCCCATAAACACTGACTCAGTATAACTTCTTGACAAGAAAACTTCCTTAAAACCGCTTTACTAGATGACAATGCAACATATCATACGGAATAAACAGATAACAACCTTATGAATATCATCCATACTATTACTCATGAGGTCGGAACCTCAGGCTATCACTTACATATATTATAAATATACATACAAGTATAACTAGCCATTCCAAATCACCCAAATTACCACTTTTGAATATCATCCTATTAGATTACCGTACACAACATATAACGCGGAACACTCAGATAACGACTTTATAACTATCACACCATACCACTATTCGTGAGGTCAGAAACTCACACAAACACTTACACACATCATAGACTCATAATCGAATCAAACCAACCAATCCACGATCACATAAGTTACCACCTGATAAAGGTTACCTCTCACCCGAGCTTAACTCGTATGCCCCTCATATCAAATTCTCCCTTTCGCATAACTATCACCTCGACAAAATGTAACCATACCATTAATACCCAACTACTAGCAGACGCCTCCTATATCCACATCTTATACTCCCTCGCAAACATCTATACCAATCAAGCCTTCACAAAATCAACCTCTCCAGGACGGCTATCTTCTCTATTTAACGTCATCCTTAACTACTATTGATAACATCACAACACCACCATCTTTCGTATAACAAATCTCTTACACTCATCTCTAAACATAACAACTCATTTCTATTTCGGTTAACATCCCAAATAACAAACGGCAAATTAAATCAACAAAATTTACCCCAGTATTCATCCCAATTCTGTCCTTAATTGTATCGTCACCCATCTCACCACCAAATCTCATATCGTGCAAATACTTTACCAACTTTTTAATTTCCATAATTCCTCGAAACTCATGGCTAACATGTTGTCCTGAAATTCCTATATAACCATTAACTCACACCCTCTCATGATGCTATCGTACATCTCAATGATTCCTTACTTTCATGCTCTTTAACTCCGGTCAACGTTCTCTCAGCTTACTTCCATCCTTCTTTCCCCTTTTCACTCAATAATACCAATTAATAATTCATCTCCTTCCTCCTTCTACCTAACTCTTTAGTAATCCGGTTACCTACTCGTTACTCCACAACTCAAATTCCATTAATTCATATCAATATCTTCTAATTCTTTCTTATCACTGATCCTCTCTCATCATGTTACTCACTCACACTTGTCACCATTAAGTCCACACAACCAAAGGTTACTCTTCAATTAGTTGTATCTTCCTTTCGTATCCCTAGAAAACCAAAAATGCACTTCATACCGTTAATTGCCTAAAGAATTATACACTAGGCTCACCTCTTGATAATCCAAATTCCCAAACTCGGTCACTATCTACAAATCCACGTCGCGGCATAACTCAATCTAAGTTCAATATATACCATTCTTCTCCATCCCTCTACAACGACCTTCCATTATATATATATATATATATATATATATATATATATATATATATATATATATATATATATATATATATATATATATATATATATA
The DNA here is from genome assembly GCF_048544455.1 of Silene latifolia. Taxonomy (NCBI): domain Eukaryota; kingdom Viridiplantae; phylum Streptophyta; class Magnoliopsida; order Caryophyllales; family Caryophyllaceae; genus Silene; species Silene latifolia. The sequence continues at coordinate 110,966,020 of NC_133531.1, forward strand.
TATATATATATATTTAACCAACCCATTTATAACTATCTCCCTCCATAAATCCTTAAACATCCCAAGTTACCACCATTCGTATCCCTCATTTCAATCTTTTTATTCCCACGTTCCTTAGACTTACATCATCTCTTGCCCATATTCACTTACCTTTATATTACTCAAACTCGCGATTATATCACTCACTACATCTCACAAAACTTGCTCCTTGCCTCGATAAACTCACTAATCTTCCTTTTTCTTTTCCACTATCCTCACAACCACATATAACTCATGTCCTCCCCACCACACTCATACCCATCATAAGGTGCTACTCCTTACATCATAAGATTGAGTAACTTATGCATCAGGACCAACACATATGTAAAACAATTCATAAAGAAGCAAAAGAATATATTTGAAATAATTATGATATGCAGGGAGGTAAAAAAGATAAGCATAAGACTAATACAGGGGTCACTAGATCGAGTACGGCCTACTCGATCTAGTAGGTGAAGATCAGAAGCACGTACAATAAATTATTAGGGCTAATCGATCGAGTAAGGGGTACTCGATCGAGTACCAAGAGGTGTACTCGATCAACTACCCTACGCAGTTCTTAAGATCTTTGTCAATTTTTCGTAAAACGGTCATATTTCACTCGTTTCTTGGTCATTTTGGGCGTGTGACCTATCATTAGAATCGTAAGAGGACAAGCTATCATATCCAAGTGGAATCACATAAATATCATTTATGCACCTCAAGTTATAACAGTTTAAAGGCAACTTCTCTGTAATCGGACAACATAAATACTTGATTTTTCCTTTCTAACAACTTAAACAACAACAAAGCAAACAAAAGCGACTCGATGCTCGTAAAACCAGTATCCCTAACCACATGTTACTATCTAAAAACGCGAAATAATAACATCCATCATGCTCATACAATATTCAACTTATCAATCATGTACTACGCGCATGTTTCTATAACTTTACGTAAACAAAATCATAAGTATATAACATCACATTCCCTAATCACATGTTACTAATATAACCACAACATAAATTCACGTCGTCACATGGATATGCTCCAAACATAAATTCCATATCCTCATGCAATTACTACTTCCATCTTTTTCAACCAATTCATCCATTCAACCATACACGTCATCCAAGACATGCATATGAAACAACAATAAACAGGTAGCGATCCCATGACACCCCATAGTGACCAGTTCAAAGTTATAGGGCGAGTTCGCGACTTTAGGACGTCTCCCAAGTTTTTGCATTAGCTCCTAACAACTCCTGCCCTAGTTCATTTTAATTTGACTCTCTAAGTTCAATGGGCTCATTAGTTACAGGTTCCAAAATCGTCGCTCTGATACCACTTTGTAACACCCCATATACCAAGGTGCTTTACCAAGACCACCTAATGCATGAAAGTGCAACCATCTCGGTTACCCGAAGAAATGTATATCAAATAGACCATCAAAGAACGTACTTTATAAATAGTTTAAGTGATTACATCATAACCCAAAACTGCAAAGTATGATACAACTGTTCCAAATCCAAAATCCAATTAAAGAAAATAAAATGTTCGACACAACAGCGGAAGACTCCCAATTGACTCGTTGTGACTCATGCCCAGCTAATCCTTCGCGCATCCAAGCCATGGCTGCTCAATAACTGCTCACTATTCCCGAATGGATCACCACAGTTTTTAAAACAAATAAACGGGGCCACTTACTGCTTACACAATATAAATTAATACACCAACAATACACAACACAATTCTCCAACACCGTCACATCACCAATCACCTGACTAGCCCGAAGGTCTATCCCTACCAGATTACCAGTCGCAACCAGTAATCCACTCCGCTAGTGGGGGACCGCAGCCGTTCCCACCTAAGCCCAGCTCATTATTACCAAGCGAAACCCATGTTCCTTAATGTGCACATCCCCTCTTGTGGTGGGTTCCACAAGGGGCGAATCAAGGGCGTGCAGCCACTCCCGCAAGTGACTCCACTCAGCCGAGGGCGTACCTCGCGAACCACAGACAAACAACAACAACCAATTACAGAATCAACAGTACCAAATCAATTACGATATAATCAAATGCCAACAACCAAAAACCAACAACCAACAACCAACAACCATCTCAAAAACATGTATACAATAACTGAGTAGGAAACCCTACCTGGAATGCAATCACCACAATCGACACAATCAGCAAATAAAAAGCGCTCCTCTACAAAATCACCTTCTACCAACGCATAATCATACAATCACAATCTAATACCAATAATACTCCCAAAATCCCTAAATTACCCAATTTGGGTTTAAACCAAAGTTAACGAATAAACATAAAAACTGTACTAGGATCTTACCAATAATACGACGGTCTCAAAGGTGTAAAGAACTCTGCAATCCGACGACTCTAGCTCTTTGGATTTGATAGCAATGGGAGAGAGGATTCAATGTAGTTTGTTTTCTCTTTGTAAAATGTTTAAAGTAAAAATAAAGGTAAAAGAAACTGATGAAAATACTTTATATATCATTCTCGCGTTGCTATCAAAATTCGGCGAAAACCCGTGTAAAACCGACTTACTCGATCGAGTAACTGAGGTACTTCGAGTACCCTACAGGCAAAACTCACTCCAGAACTCATAACTGACTTACTCGACAGAGTAAGCCCTACTCGATTGAGTACCCAACAGGTCATAAAACCGAGGTATTACAGTCTTCCCTCCTTAAAAATGAACTTCGTCCCCGAATTTCAAACCCAACCTATAAAACATGAACTCCTAACACTAACTCCACCAACTATGCCTACCTCCACAACATGGCTCACAATATCATATAAAATCCATTATAGCCGCTCGATACCAACTCCACACACTACCGAATACCATTCACAAACGCCGCTAGCTCCATCTCACTAACATATTATCCACTAGCAAATCCAACATCAAGACAATCCACCAAGCGAGATCAACCATAAAATGGAATGTTACATGTACACAGGGCTCTTATATTACCTCTATTGAGTAGCTGGAATATCGACTCTGGCTTAGCAAAACATTGTTTTATTAATCAAGAATCTAGTATTTGAAACTGATCTGGAATCAAGAACATTCGTAGTGAAACTTTGTTTCACAGGTATGGAATAATCTTGAATCTGGTATAGCCAAACTTTGATTATATTTTGAATATATGTTGTTTATGCAGTTTATAATGTTTTATATTTAATTTTGATATATTATTGCATCTCATGTTTGACTTGATGTAATAGGCTCGGGAACGCCTGAGTTACTCACCACTGATTTTGACATGTTGTATTTTCTAATATAACCAGGTATTAGCTAGGAGGATCTAAATGAGAGCTAGAGAGTAGTAAGCTAGGACATACTCTGCTTAGTTGTAGTGTTACAACCCTTTCATTATTGCTGGATTTTTATTAGACCTTGTTTTACACAACTGTTGAGTTGTAGTACTTACTATATTTAGTCGTTACTACTTTTAAGGCTTACCATTTCGGGAAAGTTTTCCCGAGGATTATTGTTTTAATCCATGTTTTAATTTTACCTCATTTTTGTCATTATGTTATTAATCCCAAATCAACACTGTTTCTGCCACTGTTTTTTCACTAAATATTATAGGGGATTACAGAATCCGCGTAAAATGAGAAAATATCTTTTCTTACCATAACTGCCAAATTCTAAATATTTCCATACTTTTAAAGTTTAATTATTATGGAAAAAAAATTAGAAGGTTTAAGAAATGGTTGTTCAAGATACAAAGGAATTAAAATTTGGCAGTTAATGGTAATAAAAGATATTTTTTCATTTTTACGCATATTTTGGGGAGAGTGATTTGCCACCGTAATTTGATTTCCATCTTTCACAATTGCATATTTAATATTCATAATATATGGGTTTTACATACAAAACGAATGAATTAAACTACTCTTGACACGTGGCTGATGAAACAAGACGATGGCAAATGGGCTTCTGGCTTCACCTTTAAATATCATATATGATATGATGGCGACCTATTATCGTCTTAATTCATTAGCCACGTGTCAAGAGTATTTTACTTAGCCATTTGGTAAGTAAAGCCAATATATGTATATTAAATATACAATTGTGAAAGATGGAAACAAATAACGGTTTCAAATCACACTCCACAAAATATACGTAAAATTGACAAAATATCTACTTTTACCATAACTGCCAGATTACAATTCTTAATATTTATATATACTTTTACGGTTTAATTATTATGGAACAAAATAGAAGGTTTAAGAAATGGTTGTTCGAGATACAAAAGAATTGAAAATTGGCAGTTAATGGTAAGAAAAGATATTATCTCATTTTTACGCAGATTTTTTTTTTTTGGTACTTTTTACGCAGATTTTGTGGAGAGTGATTTGTCACCATAATTTGAATTCCATTTTTCACAATTGTATTTTTTATCCATATATGGTCTTTTCATACCAAACGGCTTAATAAAACTAATCTTGACACGTGACTGATTAAATAAGACGATGAGACTTAGTCTTCCGTCTTCAACTTAAAAATAATATATGATCATATATTATATTAAAGTTAAAGCAAGAAGGCGATGTGTCATCGTCTTATTTCATTAACCACATGTAAAGAGTAGTTTAGTTCATCCATTTGGTAAGTAAAGCCCATATATTACAAACTATTGGAGTGCTTCTCAAAATACTCCAAGGTACTATTTAACTACCAATATACCCAACTATTACACCACTCTTCTTATACTAAAACAGGTGGAAGGGCTACCTGTTGAACCGGTTTCTTTTTCTTTTAACCCTTCTTTTTCTTCCCCTATTCTCATTTACCTTCTCCAAAACATCAAAACACAATAATGTTCTTCCAAACGCCATTAATCATCTCCGATTCTCAATTAATTCACTTCAAATTACGATCCATCTTAAGTGTGTTTGCATGTAGTAATCCAAGTTACATCATTGATTGTCAGAACAACAGGTGAGTGACAATCAGCATAAACCAAACCATTAACGGTGAACGAGATCGAATAATTACCGGCTAAAAAGTACCGGCAATAAAAATCAACTATGTGAACTATCCCTTTGCCCTAATTAATTGCTCTACAAAAACTAATCCCCCAATTAAGCGTATTAGTTTGCATCAAATTGCATAAGCTCAATTAATCAAATCATAAATCCACATTATTCACACCACACTACCAAACCAGTAATATATAAATAAAACTCTCCATCTAAAATAATTGATACTTTGATTGAATTTTAAAGCGGGTATTCGAACAAAAAAACTACCCAAACCAATTAACACTAAACCCACCATTGACATTTTTGAACCTTATGAAGTTGATGAAGATGAATATAACCCCTTTATTTATGGAAGAATGGAGGAAATCTAAAAGAGAGGGTAAAGATAATGAACCAGATACCATTGTAATGTAAGAGAATAGGGGTTACTTTTGAAAGGGAAGAAGAGGGAGATGAAGATCATATGAAGAAAGGTGGGACCGTACTTGCTTTTACCTGTTTTTACAGGTCAATAAATGGCCAATTCTATTAAAAGATGAGGTGTGTAATAGTTCAGTATATTGATAGTTAAATTATAGTTTAGAGTATTTTGAGAAGCATCCAAATAGGTTGGAGTATTCCCATTAAATAACCCTTAAATATATAATTGTAAAAGATGAAAATCAAATTATGGCTTCATATCACTGTCCCCAAAATATGCATAAAATGAGAAAATATCTTTTCTTATCATAACTGGCAGATTTCAAATCTTAATATTTTCCTTAATTTCAAAGATTTAATATAATATATGATATATTATATGGTTAGAAGATTGTTCCTTAATTTGTATTTATATCTAAAAATTTCGATATTATATTAAAATCTTATATATGTCATCTAGAAAGATCACAATATAGTAAGTGGTAATCCACATTATAGCAATATGGTAGGTGGTAATCCACATCCGAAGTAGTATAAATAGGCATTTAGTATTCATCTCATTTATCAATTCATAAACCACCAAATAAATCTTACATAAACAATAATGACAACTATTATGACAGCAAAACATGTAGAATCTAGTCTAATACAAGAAATAGCAGAAAAAGGAGATCAAATTCCAGAAAGATTCATACTAAAATACCCAGAAATTATAATTCCTGCAATTGATGCACCGTCTAATTTATGGGAAAATGAGTTGTTAATGCCATTGAATTATTTATACGTAAATCATAACTGTAAGGCTTTATAAATCCAACCTCATTACACCGCTATTTTTTGGGGTTATTAATGACATTCGAACATTGTATTTCGTTATTTTAGGGGTTCTTTAAGACACTAATGTTGCTGTGATGGAATATTTCCATGAAGAAATGTATGATAACTTTACCGCGACATACTTGATTAGATGACATTAAGTACTATTACTGTCTATATGAGAAAAATTTTTCGAATTATTCATGTAATATTACACAAACCGCAAACTTATTTTGGATTAAGGTTTGTTGCTGGATGTTTCATTTTGTTTTGTAGTTGTCTTGATACTAGTGGAATAAACTATTAACTTAACAGGTCATTAATCATTGAATGACAAACTAATACTTGAATGACTTGGTGAACGTTACGAAGCAATTTTTCAGTTTGCCTTTGGAGGAGAGGTTTAAATACTCAATGGCTGATGATATCACCATTGGATATGCAACTGCCGATGTGACCATCCTTGCCGGAACTAGCAAGTCTTTAGATAGTCTGCCTTTGAGCTGGGGTGATCGCCTAACTCTTACTGTTTATCCAGAGGATCGGCGTAAGCTTCAGGTTTAGCCTGAGTACCCACATAGATTCAGGTATGACCCCTAATAGAACTAAGTCACATAATAATTGCAATGTTTATTGTTCATTGGTTTTGCGTATGATGTAAAAAAAAGTGGAATCTAAAGTTTTTTTATTCCCCTCCCATTGTCATTGCGTTGGGATAAATATGAGGTAGTAGACATATGAAAAAACTCAGGATGTAACTTGTTATAACCATAATATGCAGGAACTTACGAGCCTTTCAAGTGTTGGGTGATGGTTGTTATCACATTTTAAAATGTATCTGAAGTATATTTGCTTTGTGATCAACTATTCATCAATCCTTACCTAGTTTCTAATATATTTTGATAGTGATATTTACATACCAAAAAATGTTCATTGTGCTTTGTGAGCACTTGCCTAAATCACGACACAATACAAAACTTTTAGTGTACCGAGACTCTGAGATTATTATTTTCAGTGCAACATTACTGTGATTTTGCAGAGAAATTTTGCATGACTTCTCCCTAAGGCTAAAACTGATGTCTGTAGTTTTCCTAAAAGCTATGGCACAGTCTCTAGACCTAGAGGAAAACTGTTTTTTAAAGCATCATGGTGAACGATCATTAATATCAGCAAGATTCGGCCTTTATCCACGTTGCTCATGCCCTGATCGAGTATACGGTGCGCACCCGCATTCTGATAGGTCTACAATCACAATTATCATACAAGACAATGATGTGCCTGATGGGCTTCATATTCAGAACGGTGATCAGTGGTTCAAGGTTCCTTGAGTTTTTTTAGTAAGTTGTTCCTAGATTTGGCTTGGATAGAAATCTGAGTAGTTGATTTAAGCGGGCGAAATTAATGGGAGGCATTATTCTTGATAAGAGTTTGTTCGGATAATTTAAGTGATCATATAGAAGCTCAAGTTTATTAAAGATAAAGTTAGTTTACTTTGGACTAGATATTTCACTATGTTCGGAATTTAAAATTGTGTTTCAAGATTCAGTCAACTTTTTAATTTCAATTTTTCTTCCGTTTTTCTCCAAGTCTTTCCATCCAAACCAAAGTCTCAACTTGTTACTCTGTATTTTGTAGTTTTTGGTTAAGGATCTTATTTTTCTTGTACTTTTCCGTCCCGAATGAAATATTGTTATCCAACCCGACCTCTGACATTGCTGTATGTTTCTACCACTGAAATTATACTGACATTAATTTAAACTAGATCAAAATTTTTTTACTAATTAATCTAATCGCTGAATAAACAAAATTTCCCTTGCTTTTGAGTTATAGTCCGTAAAATAAGATTCGGTTCCAACACATCGAATAACAAGAAGGAATACAAATTTTCGAAAGAGCTACCGGCGCTGTAAGCCTCGTATTGACAATATCAACGAATTTAATTATTTTTCAAATTAGGTTCCCAAACGAAGGCATTGATTCGAAATTTCATGAAGTTTCCATAGTTGACATTCTTATCCCGTCACTAAACAAAAATAAAAATGAGAGCTCCACGATAGTAACCAAGAACAATACTTGATCCCACATTCACACCTAATTATTAGCAAGGTTATTCTCAAACTGAACAACCGAGAATTATGCAATATACTATAAGTACCATAATCTCACAAGTAGATGACCTTCATAATTTGGGGCACAACTGCTACGACTCTGTGAGCTATCAGTAGATCTGAAAAAACTGATCCGACATAAATAACCCGATTCGCACCTAAATTGAGGACCCAAACCTGGCCCAAAATCCCAATTGACCCAAAATTATTCCACGTGACCCAAATGTTTATTATCACAAATTGATTGTCATTTCTAAATAACATGAAAACAACAAACCAGAAAAACATCCGCACTCGAAATGACCCGACGCGACCCGAGCTCTTTCAAACCCGAACAACTGGAACCCAAATTGACTTGATCCGAACCCGACTCAATTGACCCATTTTCTAGGTCTAGTTGTAAGTGCATATAAACTCTACCTTAACTTAGTATTAACCTAATAAAATCAAGGGGTTGCCAAGCTAGTGTTCATTTAGGGCAATAACAATAGACAAACCTCAAATGAGGTTTGGTCTATGTGGACATCACTTCACAGTGCATTTGCGAGAACTACGCACGTGACACGGTTTGATTTTAAATCGGACTAAATTGTTGAAGAGTCGCCACACCATTCAAGTCAACTTTACACATGGGTGATTAAAGATGAAGACTTGTTCCTTAATCATCCAATGGAATGTCTCACAATCGCTGACACCAAACGGGTCTCGAAACCAATGATTTTGAGTTCGGGATGAAGGTACGTGTTAGGAAGCTCATAAGAACACCTAACCCCACACGTTTCAATAACGGCCTCTACTCCAATAAATGATGGTGAGCAAATAAAGTCATAGCTAACCCAATGATTGCCTTTATATTAATGGGACATTTTGTTTTCATTATTATAAATGGTGACCATTTTGCATGTTTTATCTTATCATTCCTCTCCTTATTTGCCTATTCATCTTTCTTAGCCCTGCCTAGTTTTTTTTTTAGGCTTTTGCTTCGATTCAAGAAGAAAAGGGCTATGACCGCCCTACACCTGCAAGAAAGGCGTTAGCTTGCTCGGATTCGTCTCTAGGCCATGTTGTACCGGTTTTCCATCGCCTACGTGGACAAGGCGAGGGCCGAAGTAGCTTAACGTGCGAATGCCTAGCTTCCTTCTCCATCGTCTCTTGCCCACAGCTCGTCCGGGAGGGGAGGGGGAGGGGGAGGTGAGTCTCTGATTCCCCAACTTAGTCTTGTCATCCTCACATGATTCTTTTGATAAGAAATCTCCCGATTATCGCTTGGATGGTTCCTTCAACGGGTTTCCTTTAGGTTACTGCAGTATAAAGTCTAAGGACATGCAATAATGCTGCCTGGCTTGCAGGACACTTTAAAAATACTAAATGACTTTTAAAAATTCTAAATTTTTGTGACAATTATGTTTTATTATCAAACTAAAACTGTACCAAATCTCATGATTTTGTAAGGACTCCAAGTATTTTAATATTGACTGAAACAGTCTGAATATCCTGAATTGTAGACAACAGACTCAAATGAATTATGGGACTTGTTTGTGTAAGGAAATGATATAGTCAAGACCCTAAATTTCCACAGAAGATTCACAGGAAATCCAAGATGTTAACTTAGCAAACTTTAGACCCAAATCCACAGTAAACACAGAATTAAAGTTTAAACTTTGCTCAACGCCATTAAACTGAACCACAGTCAAGCACATGTTCAACTTAATGATGCCAAACTGACTTTGATCAATTTATTACAGAGATAACAGGTAAATTATCAGGCCAGGGATTCAAACTACAGCTTAACACAAGTTTGAAAGATATGAGAGAAGTCTCAAGGCTTAATTTTTCATTCAAAATAATCTGCCTCTAACAGTTGAGACACAGGTTCTTATATAGGCCTTGTCTTGCATTACGATTCGAAAACCTAGCAATCCAAGGGACAAGATTTGATCTAGGATGAGTACAAGCTACCTTAAATATAATACAAGCTTGAAATTAAAGTTACTAGGTGAAAAATAAACAGCAATGGGTAAAATAGACTGAAATAAAGCATGAAATACAGTCCTGTCAATTGTCTTCTTGTGCACAGGTTACTGTTGCTTTGGCTGCTAGCAAAGTCAAAGCTTTTTGCAATCTTTCTATGGCAGGCTTTGGTGGAGAAAAGGAGAAGTGGTCTTCTTGGACAGTCCCACAATTGTCTGACCAAAAATAGAAAGATTGCTTTATGCTTTTTCAATAACATGTGACTGATTTCCTTGCTCAGTTTCTTGCTGAATTCTATTGCAGTTTCCTTGCCTTGGCTTGGATGCTTGGGACCTTTGCCTGGAATTAGTTGGGCCTCCTCCAGCTGGCCACATAGGCAGCTGAAAACTAGACCTGCTGGACCTCTTGACAGGCTGTGTTGGGAGTAGTGCATTGGGTACGGTGTTGTCTGGTCTTGGTCTGTGGCTTGGTCAAGGTTGTGAACCCCTGATCCAGCTCCTGCTGTAGTTACCCTTTTGGAGACCTCTCAAACTTGTTTCCTTTCTTGTACTTTGTATTTTAACCTTTTGTAAATAATACTGCCGGTTTAATTTTGTCGATGCCTAATGAATGAGAATAGTTCGGCTTGGATTTTGTCGTTTTGAATTCTTGTCCCACTTCTTGCTTCCTTCTTTCACACGTTTTGCAGTTTCTTTTTCAGTTTGAATGGGAATAGTTATAATCTCTATGGGTGTAATCATTCGGGCTTCTTTTCCTGCGGATTTATGACCCATGGGCTTTTCCATGTGGTTTTCCCGAGGATTATTATTTTAATCCATGTTTTAATTTTATCTCATTTTTGTCATTATGTTATTAATCCCAAATAAACACTATTTCTGCTACTGTTTTTCACTAGAAATTATAGAGGATTAAAGAATATGCGTAAAATGAGAAAATATCTTTTCTTACCTTAACTGCTAAATTCCAAATTATATTTCCATAATTTTACGGTTTAATAATTATGGAAAAAAATTAGAAGGTTTAAGATATGGTTGTTCAAGATACAAAAGAATTAAAATTTGGCAATTAATGGTAACAAAAGATATTTTCTCATTTTTACGCATATTTTGTGGAGAGTGATTTGCCACCGTTAATTTTATTTTCATCTTTCACAATTGCATATTTAATATCCATATATAGGTTTTACATACCAAACGAATGAATTAAACTACTCTTGACATGTGGCGATGAAACAAGACGATGACACATGAGCTTAAAACTTCAACTTTAATATCATATATGATATGATGGCGACCTATCATCGTCTTAATTCAATAGCCACGTGTTAAGAGTATTTTACTTAGCCATTTGGTAAGTAACACCAATATATGTATATTAATTATACAATTGTGAAAGATGGAAACAAATAACAGTTTCAAATCAATCTCCCAAAATATACGTAAAATTGACAAAATATCTATTTTTACCATAACAGCCAGATTCCAAATTTTAATATCTATATATACTTTTACGGTTTAATTATTATGGAACAAAATAGAAGGTTTAAGAAATTGTTGTTCATGATACAAAAGAATTGAAAATTGACTGTTAATGGTAAGAAAAGATATTATCTCATTTTTGCGCAGATTTTGTGGAGAGTGATTTGTAACCGTAATTTAAACTCCATCTTTCACAATTGTATATTTTATCCATATATGGTCTTTTCATACCAAACGGCTTAATTAAACTAATCTTGACCCGTGACTGATTAAATAAGACGATGAGAGTTAGTCTTTTGTCCTCAACTTAAATATAATGCATGATCTTATATTATATTAAACTTAAAGCAAGAAGGCGACATGTCATCGTCTGATTTCATTAGCCACGTGTAAAGAGTAGTTTAGTTCATCCATTTGGTAAGTAAAGCCCATATATGGATATTAAATATACAATTGTAAAAGATGGAAATCAAATTATGGCTTCATATCACTGTCCCCAAAATATGCTTAAAATGAGAAAATATCTTTTCTTATCATAACTGGCAGATTTCAAATCTTAATATTTTCCTTAATTTCAAAGCTTTAATATAATATATGATATATTATATATTATATGGTTAGAAGATTGTTCCTTAATTTGTATTTATATCTAAAAATTTTGATATTATATTAAAATTTTATATATGTCATCTAGAAAGATCACAATATAGTAGGTGATAATCCAAATTATCGCAATATGGTAGGTGGTAATCCATATCCAAAGTAGTATAAATAGGCATTTAGTATTCATCTCATTTATCAATTCATAAACCATAAACAAAATAACCAAACAATTCACTTTTCTCTAATTTTAACACAATACATCAATATTCTCTTAAAATAAATCTTACATAAACCATAATGACAACTACTATGACAGCAAAAGATGTGGAATCTAGTCTAGTACAAGAAATAGCAGAAAAAGGAGATCAAATTCCAGAAAGATTCATACTAAAACACCCAGAAATTATAATTCCTGCAATTGATGCACCGTCTAATTTATGGGAAAACGAGTTGTTAATTGACTACTCTTTGCTTTCCTCAGGTCACCATAATGAACTTTTCAAGCTTAAATCTGCTATTATGAAATGGGGTTGCTTTCAGGTTGGTTTTATTTCTATCTTTTTATGTTACTGTCTTATTGCATTTCAAGTTCATATAATGGCTGCCACACAAAGTTTGCTATTTTTTTATAATAAGTTTACTAGTGGCGAAATTAAGGGGCCCGATGAGGAAATCGCCGTTTGAACATTGGAAATTTTGAACCTTTAATTTAACCCCCCCCCCCCCCCCCCCCGCTCTAATCTCTAACGGTTTACCGTATTCTATTACCAGTTTACCAATAGCACTAATAATTTCCGCTCCCGTGTTAAAACTATACTCGATATATACATTCATTACTGTAAGGCTGCATTTGTCCAACCCATTACTCACTAGTTCACCGCCTCTGAATTTTTTTGTCTTCTAACAGTAAACCATGGTTATCGCCATTGAATTATTTATACGTAAATCATAACGGTAAGGCTGTATAAATCCAACTTCATTACTCCGTAATTTTTTGGGGTTACTAATGCATACATTCGATCACTGTATTTCGTTATTTTAGGGGTTTTTTAAGACACTAATGTTGATGTGATGGAATATTTCCATGAAGAAATGTATGACAACTTTACTGCGATATACTTGATTAGATGAAATTAAGTACTATTACTGTCTATATGAGGAAAATTATTTGAATTATTCATGTAATAACACAAACCGCAAACTTATTTTGGATTAATGTTTGTTGCTGGATGTTTCATTTTGTTGTGTAGTTGTCTTTATACTAGTGAAATAAACTATTAACTTAACAGGTCACTAATCATGGAATGACAAACTTATACTTGAATGACTTGGTGAACGTTACGAAGCAATTTTTCAGTCTGCCTCTGGAGGAGAGGTTTAAATACTCAATGGCTGATGATATCTCCATTGGATATGCAACTGCCGATGTGGCCATCCTTGCCGGAACTAACAAGTCTTTAGATAATCGGCCTTTGAGCTGGGGTGACCGCCTAACTCTTACTGTTTATCCAGAGGATCAGCGTAAGCTTCAGCTTTGGCCTGAGAACCCTAATAGATTCAAGTATGACCCCTAATAGAACTAACTCACAAAATAATTGAATGTTTATTGTTCATCGGTTTTGCGTATGATGTAAAAAAAGGTGGAATCTAAAGTTTTTTTTTATTCTCCTTCTTATCCCCACCCGTTGTCATTGCGTGGTGATAAATATGAGGTAGTAAACATATGACAAAACTCAGGATGTAACTTGTTATAACCATAATAAGCAGGAACTTACTAGCCTTTCAAGTGTTCGGCTATTGTTTTTATCACATTTTAAAATATATCTGAATTATATTTGCTTTGTAAACAACTATTCATCATTCCTTACCTAGTTTCTAATATATTTTGATAGTGATGGTTACATACTAAAAAATGTTCATTGTGATTTGTGGGCACTTGCCTAAATCACGACACAATACAGATCTTTTAGTGTACCGAGACTCTGAAATTATAATTTTCGCTGCAACATTATTGTGATTTTGCAGAGAAATTTTGCATGACTTCTCCCTAAGGCTAAAACTGATGTCTGAAGTTTTCCTAAAAGCTATGGCACAATCTCTAGACCTAGAGGAAAACAGTTTTTTAAAGTATCATGCTGAACGATCATTAATATCAGCAAGATTCGGCATTTATCCACGTTGTCCGTACCCTGATCGAGTATACGGTGCGCACCCACATTCTGATAGGTCTACAATGACAATCATCATACAAGACAATGATGTCCCTGATGGGCTTCATATTCAGAACGGTGATCAGTGGTTCATGGTTCTGTCATTCCGATGCATTATTTGTCAATACGGGCGATTTTATAGAGGTAGGAAATTTCATCAAATAATTGTCTGCGTGAAAATATAATAACATTACCCCTATTGTCTCGTAGGGCTTCCCCCCGTAGTTACGTAAGGCTACGAATCACCGTTATCCGATTAACCTTGTGTGCAAAATAAAAAATGATTGTTTTCAAACGAGATTGTCTTATGGTAATTTAAGCTAAGACGTGCACCTAGTCACTTAGAAGACTGAATAAATTTGTTTTGTAGGTAATGAGCAATGGAGTATTCAAGAGCACAACGCACAGAGTGGTGACTAACTCGAAGAAGGAGAGGGTCTCAGTTGCCGCATTCTGTTCTCCAGACCCCGAAATTGAGGTGGAACCAATTCCCCAACTGATTACCGGTAATAAGCCCAAATTGTATAACAAAGTTGACCTCAAAACACACAAACAACTCTTCCTTGAGACTTGTGGTCATGTAAAGGGAGTTCTTGAAGCCCTCAAAATTTAGGCTTGATCTTGACCTATTACCAATGTTCCTAAAATAATGTCGTAAAACGATTGCTTTCAAAAGTCAATAGTGGTTTGTAGAAGCGTAGACTTTTTTTAATAAATTGTTCCCAGATTTGGCTTGGATAGAAATCTGAGTAGTTGATTTAAGCGGCGAAATTAATAGGAGGCATTATTCATGATATGAGTTTGTTCGGATAATTTAAGTGATCATATACAAGATCAAGTTTATTAAAGATAAAGTTGGTTTAATTTGGACTAGATATTTTCACTATGTTCGGAATTTAAAATTGCGTTTTAAGAATCAGTCAACTTTTTAATTTTAATTTTTCTGCCGTTTTTCTCCAAGTCTCAACTTGTTATTCAGTATTTTCTAGTTTTTGGTTAAGGACATTATTTTTCTTGTACTGTTCCGTCTCGAATGAAATATTGTTATCCAACCTGACCTCTGACATCACTGTATATTTCTATCACTAAAATTATACTGACATTAATTTAAACTAGATCAAAAAATTTTTACTAATTAATCTAATCGCTCAATAAACAAAATTTCCCTTGCTTTTAAGTTATAGTCCGTAAAATAAGATTTTGTTCCAACACATCGAATAACAAGAAGAAGGAATACAAATTTGCAAAAGAGCTACCGGCACTGTAAGCCTCGTATTGACAATATCAATGAATTTAATTATTTCAAATTAGGTTCCCAAACGAAGGCATTGATTCGAAATTTCATGAAGTTTTCAGAGTTAACATTCGAATCCCGTCACTAAACAAAAATAAAAATGAGAGCTCCACTATAGTAACCAAGAACAATACTTGATCCCATATTCACACCTAATTATTAGCAGGGTTATTCTCAAACTGAACAATCGGGAATTATGCAATATACTATAAGTACCATAATCTCACAAGTAGATGACCTTCATAATTTGGGGCACAATGGCTACGACTCGTGAGCTATAAGCGAATCTGAAAAAAGCCGACCCGACACAAATAACCCGACTCGCACCTAAATTAAGAACCCAAATCTGATCCAAAATCCCAATTGACCCAAACTTATTTAACCTGAACCAAATGTTTATTATCACAAATTGATTGTCATTTCCAAATAACATGAAAACCACAAACCCGAAAAACACCCGCAATCGAAATGAGCTGACGTGGCCCGAGTTCTTTCAAACCCGAACAACCGGTACCCGAATTGACTTGATTCGACCCCGACCCCGACCCAATCGACCCGTTTGCTAGGTCTAGTTGTAACTGCATATCAACTCTACCTTAACCTTAATATTAACATAACAAAATCAAGGGGTTGCCAAGCTATTGTTCATTTAGGGCAACAGCAATAGTAAAACCTCAAATGAGGTTTGCTCTATGTGGACATTACTCCACGGTGCACTTGCGCGAGCTACGCGCTTGACACGGTTTGATTTTAAATCGGACTAAATTGTTGAAGAGTCTCCACACCATTCAAGTCAACTTTATACATGGGTGATTAAATATGAAGACTTGTTCCCTAATCATCCAATCGAATGTCTCGCAATCGCTGACACCAAACGAGTCTCGGAACCAATGTTTTTGAGTTCGGGATGAAGGTACATTTTAGGAAGCTCATAAGAACACCTAACCCCGCAAGTTTCAATAACGACCTTTACTCTAATAAATGATGGTGAGCAAATAAAGTCATAGCTAACCCAATGATTGCCTTGACATTAATGGGACATTTTGTTTTCATTATTATAAATGGTGACCATTTCGCATGTTTGATCTTATCATTCCTTTCCTTATTTGCGTATTATTCTTTCTTAGCCATGCCTAGTTTTTTCCTTAGGCTTTTGATTCGCCTCAAGAAGAAAAGGGCTATGGCCGCTCTGCACCTGCGAGAAAGGCGTTAGCTTGCTCGCATCCTTCTCTAGGCTATGTTGTACCGGTTTGCCATCTGCGACGTGGACAAGGCGAGGGACGAAGCAGCTTAACGTGCGAATGCCCAACTTCCTTATCCAATGTTTCTTGCCCACAGCTCATCCGAGGGGGGGAAGGGGGGGGGGGGGGGGGAGGTGAGTCTCCGGTTCTCTACTTGGTCTTGTCATTCTCGCATGATTCTTTTGATAGGAAATCTCCTGAGTACCGCTCGGTTGGTTCCTTCGACGGGTTTCCTTTAGGTTACCCTTTTGGAGACCGCTCAAACTTGTTTACTTTCTTGTACTTTGTATTTTAACCTTTTGTAAGTATAACTGCTGGTTTAATTTTGTCGATGCGTAATGAATGAGAATAGTTCGGCTTGGATTTTGTCGATTTGAATTCTTGTCCCACTTCTTGGTTCCTTCTTACACACGTTTTGCAGTTTCTTTTTCGGTTTGAATTGGAATAGTTATAATCTCTATGGGTGTAATCATTCGGGCTTCTTTTCCTGCGGATTTATGACCCATGGGCTTTTCCATGTGGTTTTCAGGGGATTATTGTTTTAATCCATGTTTAAATTTTATCTCATTTTTGTCATTATGTTATTAATCCCAAATCAACACTGTTTCTGCCACTTTTTTTCATTAGAAAATATAGGGGATTATAGAATATGCGTAAAATGAGAAAATTTCTTTTCTTACCATAATTGCCAAATTCCAAATTATATTTCCATAATTTTACGGTTTAATTATTATGGAAAAAAATTAGAAGGTTTAAGAAACTGTTGTTCAAGATACAAAAGAATTAAAATTTGGCAGTTAATGGTAACAAAAGATATTTTCTCATTTTTACGCATATTTTATGGAGAGTGATTTGCCACCGTAATTTGATTTCCATCTTTCACAATTACATATTTAATATCCATATATGGGTTTTACATACCAAACGAATGAATTAAACTACTCTTGACACGTGGCTGATGAAACAAGATGATGACACATGGGCTTCTGTCTTCAACTTTAATATCATATATGATATGATATGATGGCTACCTATCATCGTCTTAATTCATTAGCCACGTGTCAAGAATATTTTACTTAGCCATTTGGTGAGTAAAGCCAATACATGTATATTAAGTATACAATTGTGAAAGATGGAAACAAATAACGGTTTCAAATCACTCTCCACAAAATATACGTAAAATTGACAAAATATCTATTTTTACCATAACTGCCAAATTCCAAATTTTAATATTTATATATACTTTTACGGTTTAATTATTATGGAACAAAATAGAAGGTTTAAGAAATGGTTGTTCGAGATACAAAAGAATTGAAAATTGGCAGTTAATGGTAAGAAAAGATAATATATCATTTTTGCGCAGATTTTGTGGATAGTGATTTGTAACCGTAATTTCAATTCCATATTTCACAATTGTATATTTTATCCATATATGGTCTTTTCATACCAAACGGCTTAATTAAACTAATCTTGACACGTGACTGAATAAATAAGACGATGAGACTTAGTCTTCTATCTTCAACCTATATATATATATATATAGATAGATAGATAGATAGATAGATAGATAGATAGAGAGAGAGAGAGAGAGAGAGAGAGAGAGAGAGAGAGAGAGAGAGAGAGAGAAGGGTTCTCATAAGGCCCTTACATCTTATGAGTCCCTAAGTCCTTATAAGGACCTTAGGATGGAAGGGATGGAGGGATGAAATTACATCTCATTCAAGGGTCACAAATGAACCTCCCTAATCTCCCTCCCTAATTCTGTATAACTCCACCTAATTTTGTATAACTCTTCCACCATTCTAATCTCCCAACTCACTTCCTCATTCACTCATCCTCTCTCATTTCTCACATTCACTCTTTCTCTCTCATTTTCCTCCCACCCTCTCTAAACAAAAAAAAAACCAAACTGATACAAAAAAACCCAAACTAAAACAAAACAAAAAAAAAAACCAAAAAAACTCCTCACCACCCCCCACAATCTCTCGGTCAGCCGCCCCCACCACCCCCACACAACCACCCACAACCGACAACTTCCCCCACGACCCCCACACCACCCCCGCACAACCCGACAACAACTTCCACATGACCCACATATTCAGACCACACCACCGGGACCACCAACAACCATTCCCGACTCCACCACCACGCATCCCACGCCAGCCACCACCTGCAACCGCCTCACGCCTTCACCCTCTCTCCTCTCTTTCTCGCCCCACCACAACAACACCACTGCACCACTGCACCACTGCAACCACAACAACAACAACACAGCCGACCTCCCTCTTCTCCTCCACCACCGCAACCACCAGAACGCACACCACACGCCACCATCAATGACGACACGTCCCACGACAGCAGCAGCAACAACAACCAACAACAACACCAACTTCGACTTCTCCACCACCTCCCGATCTAGTTTAAAAAAAAAACAAATACTGACTTCTCTCCATTGTTTGCGTTTCTGTTTTCCCCCTTTTTTTTTTTTTTTTTAATTTCATTTGTGGTTGGTTGTGTGTTTTCTTTTCCCCTTTTCTTTTTTTTTTTTTTTAATCTACTCCCTTCTATTTTTTTCTTATTTCAAAAATGGTCTTGTGTGTCTTCGGATTTAGTTTAATCGTCTCACATGTAGTATTGTTTAATTATTAATTGTTGGTTTTACGGTTTTTGTTAGATTTACGGGTTTTTTCTTACATTTTCGGGTTTTTTTGTTAGATTTACGGGTTTTTTCTTAGATTTATGCATATAATTTGTTGTTCTCATGAGTCATTCACCAACATTTTATTTTTGTATATAATTTGTTAATTTAATTGGGTTATACGACTAAAGTTATATAATTTACGACTAAAGTTATACAATTTATGACTAAAGTTACACCCTTGAAATATTATTTTAGATTTCGGTTCTTTTTTTGTTATTTCAGATTTCGTACAACTTCAGTGGTCATTGTGTACAACTTCAATGCCCTTATGTGCAACTTCAGTGATCATTGTTATTTGTTTTTTTTTTTTATATTTGGTTTTTTCTTAGATTTACGGGTTTTTTGTTGGATTAACGTTTTTTTGTTATTATGGTGGACTATGTACGACTAAAGTTATACCTTTTCAACATTAAAGTTTAAAGTTATACAAATATGGACTAAAGTTATACCCTTCAAACTTTAAAGTTATACAAATAAGGACTAAAGTTATAAAAAAAATGGACTAAAGTTATACAAATATGGACTAAAGTTATACAAATATGGACTAAAGTTATACAAATAAGGATTAAAGTTATAAAAAAATTGACTAAAGTTATACAAATATGGATTAAAGTTATACAAAAAATTGGACTAAAGTTATACAAAAATGAACTAAAGTTATACAAAAATGAACTAAAGTTATACAAAAACAGACTAAAGTTATACAAATATGGACTAAAGTTATACAAATAAAGACTAAAGTTATACAAAAATTGACTAAAGTTATACAAATATGGACTAAATTTATACAAACAGTACTTCTATCAATTCAAATTTGGACTAAAGTTATACAAAAAATTGGACTAAATTTGTATAACTTTAGTCCATTTTTGTATAACTTTAGTCCATTTTTGTATAACTTTAGTCTTTTTGTATAACTTTAGTCCAAAATTGTGTAACTTTAGTCCATAATAGTATAACTTTAGTCCAAAATTGTGTAACTTTAGTCCATAATATTATAATTTTAGTCCTTTTTTGTAACTTTAGTACAAAAATCGTGTAACTTTAATCCATAATAGTATAACTATTGTCTAAATGTAATTAAGATTTGAAACTAACACAATGTCATTGTTGTACATAATGTAACTTAAAGTTATACATAATGTCTGTGGAGTTATACATAATGTCAGTGAAGTTATACATAATATCAGTGAAGTTATACATAATGTTCATTGAAGTTATACATAATATCGGTGAAATTGCACACAATATCATTGAAGTTGTACATAATGTAAATTAAAGTTATACATAATGTCAGTGAATAAAGACTAAAGTTTAAAATATCTTCTTTTTAGATCTAATAATTTATATAACAAGACGAATTTTAAAGAAACGACATTTGTAAAAATAAAAAAGTATATCACCAAAAAGACCGATATTTAAAACCCGAATTTTTTTTAAAAAAAACGTATAACAAGAAGAAATTTGAAAAGAATAAGTAACAACAAAAACCAACAAAAATTAACAAGTAAAATAAACCGACCCAAACAACAAATTTAACACAAAATCTAAGAAAAAAAAAGTGACGAAAATAACCGAGACTCAAAATCTGGAAAAAAAAAACCGAGTTTATGGAATTTACCGACGGCGGTGGTGGAGGTGGGTGGCGGTGGGCGGTGGGTGGTGGTGAATGAGGAAGAGAGGAATGAATGATTTATTTGGGTTTTTTGATTTATTTGGATTTTTTATTTATTTGGATTTTTGGGTTTTTTATTTATTTGGATTTTTGAGTTTTTTTTAGAGTTAGAAGAGAGAAATGAAATGTGTAAGATGAGAGAGAAATGGATGAGTGGGAAACAAATGTATAGTAAATTAGTGATTAATTAGAGTGGATTAGTGAAGGAGAAGAGAGATGGTGAGATTAGCTATTAAACACACTTTTTTGGGGTTGATCTTGGCCATCCATTTTCACCATCCAATGGCCCTTAATAGAACTTATGGGCTCAATACATATATATGGCCTTAGTTGATCTCTTCTCTCTCTCTCTCTCTCTCTCTATATATATATATATAGGGTCGGGGTCACGTACGAACTAAAGTTCAGTACGAACCGTATGAACTCACTAAAAAACACCCGTGTATCGCATAAAACCAAACTCAACCCTGACTTCCTTCTTTCTCATTTCTTATACGCTGCTGCCACCACACCTGAATTCCCTCTCCTTCATCCAGTACCACAACCACCACCACACGTCGGAGGTGGTGCTATTTGCCGACGACGAGTGACGAGCCTTCATCAGCACTACAAGCTTATCACGTAAGTCCCCTCAATTTTTTCCCCAATTTCCCCAAACCCTAATTTCTTAATTTTTTCCCCAATTGCTGATATGCTTATGTTATTTCACTTTTCCATTATGCTAATCATGAAGCAAAAACTACTCAGACCCGCGCTCAAGGTCGTCAGCTTTGAACTGTAGTCAGATATAGTCACGGACTCACTGATGATCCAAGATCTCTGTTTGCTTAGTTGTTTTTCAGTTCCGTCAACAATTGATTGTGTATTTCAGTATTTGCTTTTCACTCACCAAATTTATTCAGCCAGTTAGTCAACAAAAAAGTACTCGTAATTTTTGTTGTATGTGGAACATAATTGTAACACCCCAAGTTATTGAGAATAAGGTTGTCCCACATCGGGGAATTGAGGAGGTTGTGATATGTTTATAAGGGATTCCACCCACCATTTAGTAACAAGGCCTTGTGCTTTTGGGCTTAAGTGAGGACAAGTAATGGGCCCAAAGGTACATATCCCATCTTATTGGGTTGTGTTACGACCGTGGTGGGTCGGGTTGTTATAAATGGTATCAGAGCGACCCTGCGACCGTGTGGTGAGCCCGTGGTCGGGAGTACCCGGGTCACACACCTAGCGGGGGAGGATTCTGGGCTTGGCTGCGGTCAAGTTGGAGGCACAACGAGGATGTTGTGTTCTTTAAGTGGGGGAGATTGTAACACCCCAAGTTATTGAGAATAAGGTTGTCCCACATCGGGGAATTGAGGAGGTTGTGATATGTTTATAAGGGATTCCACCCACCATTTAGTAACAAGGCCTTGTGCTTTTGGGCTTAAGTGAGGACAAGTAATGGGCCCAAAGGTACATATCCCATCTTATTGGGTTGTGTTACGACCGTGGTGGGTCGGGTTGTTATAATAATTTATTAACTTGAGTTATAGGAGCATAATTTTTGTTTAAATAACATCATAGAGTATATTCCTCCCAACAATTTCTGTTAAAAGAGTGTATCTAGCTTGTCAGAGATGTGCATCTTACAAGGTAAAAAAGTGTATCTAACATGTCATATATTTGTTTCTAACAATATAAAGGAGTGTATCTAGCATTGCAAATATGTGTATCTAATAAGATAAAGGAGTGTATCTATAAATATTGTATGTTTAGACAAATTAAACGGAGGCTTATAATCTTATTGTGGTCGACAATTTTAGATGCTGACATGGTCATTCGAGGTCCAATTCTCCCTTGGGAATTAGGTGCAGAGAAAGGCAGGCCTGTTCCTCAATATTATGGGTATGAATGATCATTCTTTCTTGTCTAAAAGCTTCTTCTATTCGTAATCGTTCATTCATTCTTGAAATTGCTTGTTATGGAGGAATTGATGGTTGAAATCTTGTAAGATGTTGTGTTTATATCTTTGGCTATTGGGATCATTAAACCTGGAAGATGATGTCAGTAGCTGGAAATTTGAGGAGAATATATAAGATGACAAGATGTACAAGAATGAGTCTACACTTTGTTTTAGCTAAATGAAATTTCGGAATCAAATGTCCTTCCTTCATAAGCAACATAAACTATTTGAAATGGTCATCCCTTTATCTATTGTCATATGCTCCCTATTCTTGACTTTGCAGATAGTTTACACTTTTCCACTGCGGAAACATGCTTAAGAAAGCGTTTGAGTGATTTAGATCATAGAGTTTGGTTATATGCTTAATATAATGACAGGCAAGGCATGGGATAAGAGCGCCAACGAAGAAGCGAATGAGGGAATTGGACAGACTGGAAACTTCTATGCAACTGCTTTTACAAACTGCAAAACAGCGCAAGTTGTCATTAGATAGAGTTCATTCTTGGTTATTTGGGTGGACATCTCCTTGGAAGGGAAAACTCAAAGGAGGAGAATTGATTGTCAAGGGAGAAGAACAACTCTATGATCTTGGTATCAGAATTCGAGATAAGTTCCCTACTCTCTTTAGTCACGATTACCACCCCGATGTATATGCTATAAAAAGCCACTCAGGTAAGTCTTTGTCGTCTCGC
The DNA here is from genome assembly GCF_048544455.1 of Silene latifolia. Taxonomy (NCBI): domain Eukaryota; kingdom Viridiplantae; phylum Streptophyta; class Magnoliopsida; order Caryophyllales; family Caryophyllaceae; genus Silene; species Silene latifolia. The sequence goes on from NC_133531.1 coordinate 110,990,210, forward strand.
TATCGATTTTATCTTCATCTGCTGTTGTTAGTTACGCTTATTTACTTGAACACCCTCTCTTTACCAGAGAACACCCTAGCTTCCAGTGCTTCCTCTTAGATCTCATTTGTACTGCACACCCTTTCACCAACTGACAATAACAAAGATGTGGTTGAGGCCGAGATTGCTCCTTGTCTTGGGGAAACCCTAGCTTCATGCACATTTGGCTTATTACAACATGATCTGTTATTTCAAAAATTTCCCTCTGCATATTCCTGGTTGTTAACAGCTCTCCCTCTTAACACCCTTCTTTTAGGCTTATTACAACATGATCTGTTATTCTGATCGTGGTTAAAGACTGCAATGGAACTTTTGAAGGCGACAAGAGAAATCAAGTCAAATGCTCAGAAGGTAGCCGCGTGCAACATTATGACAAGTGACGTACAAGACCTTGAGGCAAATATTTAAAGTCGGATCTGAGTAACAGTCACTTGTATATATCTGACGTTGTGTGTTCGTTGATTTTCAGGTGTGTCTCCATTGTTGGTCGTTCATGGAGCTGCAGATATGGTCACGGATCCAAATGTGAACAAGTTTCTATATGATCGAGCTTGTAGCAAGGATAAAACACTGAAACTCTATGAAGGAGGCTATCATTCTATTCTTGAAGGCGAACCTGATGAAGCCCTTTCCAGAGTTTTTAGTGATATTGTTCAGTGGCTCGATGCAAGATGCTCAACTTAATTTCTTTTCTTTGCTTCTCCATTTGTTGTAATGACGCGGCCATTTTTTCGGTTGTGCAAAGTTATTTCGAAAATAAAAGAAAGATGATTAAAATTGTAGATGAATTTGAGCCTTCTCCTTGAAATTCAGATGGGTAATGAACTAATGATTACCGGGTCTGGTGCATATCAACGAATTACCTATCTTAAAAGGTGTACAATTCATTTGTACCGAGATATTAAACTCATTCTTTTGTACAATTCCCTATCTTTCATTCTTTTAACTCAGTTAATATCTAGTACGTCTAGTCTAATTTAAAAGAACGTATTTAGCACCTTAAAGGTGTGTATTTGGTGCGTTAAAAAAACCTATCTAGCATCATAAAGAAATGTATCTAGTAATTTAAAGATGTGTATCTAGCAATTAAAGGAAATGTATCGATTAACTTAAAGGAGTGTATCTAGTAATTTAAAGAAATGTATCTAGTAATTTAAAAGAACGTATCTAGAACTTAAAGGTGTGTATCTACTAAGTCAAAGAAGCGTATCTAGCATCATAAAAAAATGTATCTAGTAATTTAAAGGAGTGTATCTATCAACTTAAAGGAATGTATCTAGTAATTTAAAGAAGCGTATCTAGCGCCTTAAAGGTATGTATCTAGTAAGTTAAAGAAGCGTATCTATCATCATAAAGAAATGTATCTAGTAATTTAAAGGAGTGTATCTAGCACCTTAAAGATATGTATCTAGTAATTTAAAAGAACGTATCTAGAAACTTACAAGCCTCGAAACCGTCGCAACTAAACGTACACTTATTCAACACAAACTCGATATACAAATACCCGTGCAACAAAGCAGCAAAACATTGCCGATACATCCTAATTTCATCACGGACATGAATACGTATTTCGTAATCGATTCATTTACAAAATAATTGTCATTTTCCCGTTGACTTTCCTAATGTCGCATATAATTCACTATGTTGACTTTCCTAATGTCGCATATAATTCACTATTTTAGTTCCCACAGTACATGTCGAAAGCAATTAAAAGACTCCATACTTCTTCCCTTTTCATTTTTTTCAAGAAAAAATGTTCCATACTTTGTTTACATTGCATTACTTAGTTGTACTGTGAAACAAGCATATGATATACATAGTAATATGATTTTGTTCCTCATCCACAATGGTTCACAACCACATACAATATATAGACAGTATAATATTTTCAGATACACAAGTTAGTACTTCCACATACACATACTACTACCCTTAGATACACATGGTATAAATACTAGATACACATGTATCTCGTAGTTATACCATGTGTACCCGAGCCGGTATTATGTGTATCTACCGCTCCACTAGGATCCACTAAGACAACCACCACCTGCCACCACCATTGTCGCCGTCACCAACACCACCCCCAGCCTATCACCACCCACCACCACTATAGCCGTCACCACCACAACCGTCAGCCTACCACTACCATCACGACCACCGCAATAATTTTACCAGCACCGCCACCACCTCCGCCTCCACTAATACGAAACCCCTAGACCACCACCACTAACCATCAACTAAGTGTCAATAAAATAATTTTATCTAAAATTAAGTCCATGTACTAACTTCATCATCATCAATAAACGCCTTCTGTCACCGGTGACCGCCCCTGACCTACGCCGACGATATTCCCGACAGCCATTAATAACGCTGACAACATCACCTGCCACCTAAGACAAAGCCGACAACATCAACACCAATCTCAGACTCCATTCGCAATCCCCACCCACTAATAGCCTTCAACATCGTCTTTTTCCCTCGCATATCTTGCGAGCAAAGTTGTCGTTTATACTCGGAAAGCAACTGAAACGCATCACCGGTAATCCCCACACACCAACTCCAGACACCGCCAATCCCGACAACCAACTCCGACCACTAATCAGCACCACCACCATCTTCAACAAATAGCAACTCATTCCATCCGCACCCCAAGCTATCGCCGGTAGTAATCTGGCCGGAATCGCGTCGACGATCAAAGGACCATCGTCGACAACTCGACCATCATCAAAATTTCACAAGGATTGCAATTATATGATTAGTTTTTCGAAATTATTTTTATTTCTTAGTAGATCTAACATTTGAAAAAGGAAAAACAGAATGAAACATAAAAAAAACCACAAAATTGAATATTGTTGCGAGGTAACTGGCAGTGAGATAGAGAAATTAGGGAAAAAGAGTAGTGATGGAGTATTAAGTGTGTGGTCTGTAATTTGGCCTAAAATGACGTAATAAAGAGAGTTGTTTTTTTAGTTCGCATTAGCTTCGCACCGAACTTTAGGTTCGCACGAGATCCTATTTCTATATATATATATATATATATATATATATATATATATATATATATATATATATATATATATATATATATATATATATATATATATATATATATATATATATAAGCTGGGTTGAAATGCTGTGGATGCGCCACGTGTCCATACGACCTTAATGACAAGTATTAATTACAAATTAATCATTTAATATGAACATAATAAATGATGTATAAATCTCAAACAAAATATTAATTATAGTTCAATAAATTTTATTATAAAATTATATTAAATAATTACGGTGATTTGATTGTAAATTTATTAAAAAATTATTTTGATAAAACTTCTAAAATGTAAATTATTACGTTCATTGCGAAAAATGCTTTAAATTGAGTATAATTTTCGTTATGTTTATTGAAATATTTTGATAGGTAGAGATGATTAAAGTGAGTGTCTCATAATATTTTACATTTCCGTGAAAAAAAAACTTAGACCATTAAATCCATTAAGAAAAATATATTTAAAAGAGTCATTGTATTTATTAAAAATAGAACTTAAGAAAACTACTAAGAGATGAGTTTTTATTGTGTGAGAATGAAAAAAAAAATATATTGCAAGAGATTGAATACATATGAGATTTTGATAGGTTTAAATAGTGTAATGATGAGTATGTGTATGAGTATGTATGTACACAATGATCGTGAGTGCATTTGAATAATAAAAACAAAAGAAATGATTATTAAGTAATGTAGTATTATAAATGACATGTAAAAGTAGAAAATACGTTAAATTTTTCTTTAATATCCTCAATTAAATATGTATACGTTAAGTATAAAATATTGATTATGACTAACTAAATACTCCCTCCTATTCACTATTTTCTTCCACATTTCCTTAAACGGATTATTCAGGTTTTCTTCCCCTTTCTTATTTTGGAAACTGTTACTCTTATTTTATTCATCCCTCTCTTCTATTACCAAACCCCACCCAACTTTTACTCTTATTTTATTCATCCCTCTCTCCTATTACCAATCCCCACCTAACTCACAATTCCTTATTTAATTCCTAATTATTCATTCCTCTCTCCAATCCACAAACCTCACCATCTTCCTTTATTCATTCTTTAATCATCTCCTAAAATCTTGTGCCCACATCAAAGGGGAAGAAAACCCCGAATAGGAGGGAGTATTACTTTTATTTAAATATTTTGTATTTTATCTTATAAATAAGCCAAATTTCCCCCGGTTCACTGACTTTTTTCGCAAACCAACCTTCCTCCAAGAAGAATTGTAAACCTCAAAAAATAATATTTGAGAAAAACACCATTATATATAGTTATTTAAAAATACAAAAGGCGCAAATTTCTTATAGATATGTGTAATACTCCGTATTTATAAGTCTTTGGGTACTCTATCGAGTAGGCCTTACTCTGTCGAGTAAGGGTGAGTTGCGTCTTAAAATAGTTTCTGACTTGTTGGGTACTCGATCGAGTAACGTTGGTACTCGATCGAGTAAGGGGGTACTCGATCGAGTATCTCGGGTACTCGATCGAGTGTCCGGTTTTACGGGGAGTTTTCTCGGGTTTTGTTAATTACGCGGTTAAGGTATATAAGCTTTATCGTCATTATTCTAAATCACTTTTGCAAAACCTAAATTACTGTTTAAGAGAGAAAGCAAGGAAGTTCTTCATCCTAATCGCATAATTAGCAATCCCCGGAGTTTGGAAGGTCAGTTCGCGTCGTTGGTTATACCGTTGAGTTCCTTGCGTCGAGGGTAAGATCTATGTACCCTTTTTATTGTCTTTCCTTTGATTTGGTTAAACCCTAATTTAGAGATTTGGGGGTTTTATGTGTAGTATGTGATTTGGTAGCCTTTATGTGTTGTATGATAGGAGGAGGGTTCATAGAAGAAGCTTTTGATTCAAAAGGTAGAGAGACCGTCGATTGTGTGCTTACCGGTAGGATTTCTACTCGCATTAGTCCCATAATGGGATATTGGTTGATGTATTGTGTTTGGTTGTTTGATATAGTAATTGTATTGTGATTGTGGTTGTGATCGTTGTTGATGGTTCGCGAGGCGTGGCCTCGGGCCGAGTGGGGTCACTTGCGGGAGTGGCTTCACGCCCTAGTTTCGCCTTTCCGTGGAACCCGCCACGAAGGGATGTGCATTAATGGACGGGGTTATCGCTCACTAAGTGGAGCGGGGATTTGGTGGGTACGGGCTGCGTCCCCCATCTGGCGGTGGGTCCAATGGACACCGGTGATTGAGATTGTTGGGATTGGTGTGATTGTATGTGTGTCGGTGTAAGTCGTGCTTTATCGGATTGTTGATATGTATATAAATTGTGTGATTAGTAATTGACCCGTTTAAATGTTTTAAAAACTCGTGGTAATCCATTCGGGGTGGTGAGCGATTTGCTTTGCGGTATATCTTGGATACGCGTGGGATCTAGTGGGATGAAGTCATCACATTTCGTAGTCTTTAGTCTTCCATGTTTTGTTAGGACAGTTCCTTTCGGTCGGTTTATAGTTTGAGAGCGATTGTATTTTGCTTACGGTTGGTTTTGTTATGTAATCGCTAAAACTTATTTAATAAAGTATGTTTCTTCATTGTCTTATGATTATCATGCCTCGAGTAACCGAGATGGTAATATCTTCATACCCGAGTGGTCCTGGTAAGGCACTTGGAGTATGGGGGTGTTACAAATGGTATCGAGCGACGATCCTGAAACCCAGCACCAATAAATCCAAAGAATATAAGGAGTCAATTAAAATGAACCCGGGGTAAAAGTTGTAGGAGCTAACGCAAAGACTTGGGAGACGTCCTAAAGTCGCGAACTCGCTCTATAATTTTGAACCGGTCACCTTGGGATATGAGTCGGGATCGCTATGTGTTTACCTTGTGTATTGTGTATCTATATAGTAATGTGAGGTATGAACCAAAGGATGTCGATTGTGGAGAATGGGGAATGTGTAGATAAAGATGGTGACGATGTGATTTTGTATATGGTTTGTTGAAAGCATGTTGCATGATAGTTGGTTTACATGTTGGTTGGAATCGTTGGAAAAGTATATGAGAATGATGAATGATATGGTAGAAAAAGAAAGTAGTTCGTATATGATGATGCGTGATGAATAATGATGTTGCAGGACGAATGGTTTATAGTGAGGCAATCCTAATAACATGTGGTTAGGGGTGTGATAAGATTTCTTTTAGTAGTTTTGTTTTGCGTAAAGCTATATATTAAGTTCGTATAATTGTCTACTATCGTATCATATGCGCTTGTTAGATGAAGTATATGATTGAACTAGATGAATTGATTGGAAAAGATGAAGTGGCAATTTCGTAAGGATATGAATTTCTTTATTATGGAAGTGTTTATGTGATGAAGTGGATTTGTAATGTTGTTGTGTTATAAAAAGTTATGAAAGTTTAAAACATGCGGGTAATACATGATTGAAAGTTGAATGTTATATGAGCATGATAGATGGTAATGTTTGGCTTTTGGTAAGTAGTAACATGAAGAATAAGAGGTTCAATGATATGTGTTTTGTATAACGAGTTGGATGAAAAGCATGATGGTTGTTTATAACGTGGCACTTGATAACACGAAGTAGATTATTTTGTTGATTCTATGAGGAGTCGCGCAGATTTGAATGCGTAGTTGTAATCATAATGTTGAAATAATAATGAATGCATAGTACGTTGGGGTATGTGAGATAACATGCGGGTAGTATTCACGAGTCTGCATGACTCGATCGAGTGGGTTTGATTCGATCGAGTGGGTATTTGTCGTTATTTTGACCAGAATCGTGTTTTTGGGCACTCGATCGAGTACCACGGGCACTCGATCGAGTATGGGTCACTCGATCGAGTGGCGGGCTACTCGGTCGAGTAAGTCGAGATCGAAGGTCTGTTTGGGTTAAGGAGTCGGGGCACTCGATCGAGCATGATTGGGCACTCGATCGAGTAGCCTCAACTCGATCGAGTAGGTTCGTACTCGATCGAGTGGGGTCTGTGCAGGTCATATCGTGTTTGGGTCATATGTTTATCTTTTGACATTCGTTGCATATTATGTTTAATTCAAAGGTGTTGTATTACTTCTTTATGCATTGTTTTACGTATGTGTTGGTCCTGAAGCGTAAGTTACCCAATCTTATGATGTAAAGAGTGGCACTTATGATGAGTATGAGTTCGGTGGGGAGGACATGAGTTATATGTGATTATGATAGACGGTGGAAAAAGAAAAGGAAGATTGGTATAGTTTATTGAGGCATGGAGCACGTTTTGCGAGACGGGATGAGTGATATGATTGTGTGTTGAGTAATGTAAAAGTAAGTGAATATGGGCAAGGGATGATGTGAGTATAATGAACGTGAGAATAAAAGACTTAAAGTAAGGATGTGAATAGTGGCAGCTTGAGATGTGTAAAGAATTATGGAGGGAAATGGTTAGGAGTCGTGTGTGTTATGGATATATGTAGTGAAAGTTCGTTTAAAGGGGTTGAGAAGAGTAATATATAGTGAACTTTGTGGAGACATGTCGCGAGGTGTATTTGTAGACATGGGTGAGTTTGGGAGGTTTGGTTTATTAAAAGATGAAACTGCTGTGTGATTTCCTTGGGTAATTAACGGTATTAAATGAATTCTGATTTCTAGAGATGTAAAAAGGGAGATGCAATTGTTTGAACATTAAACGTTGGTGCTATGGATAGAGTAGTGGCAAGTGTGAGTGATAGCATAATAAGAGAAGATCCATGGTAAGAAAGAGTGAGATGATGTCGGTAGAAAAAAAATGGAATTTGAGTTTTGGAGCAACGAAGGGGTAACTGGATTTCTAAAGAGTTAGCTAGAAGGAATAAGGAGTTGAACTATTAATTGGTATTATTGAGTGTAAAGAGAAAAGAAGGATAAAAGTAAGGTTTGGAAAAATGTTCACCGGAGCTATGTGATATAAAGGTAAGGAATCATCAAAATGTGTGATAGTATCACGAGGATGTTAGCTAAAGGTTATATAGGAGTTTCAGGACAACATGATTGATAATGAGTTCGAGGAATTAAGGGAGTAAGAAGTTGGTGTAGTATTGGCACGATACGAGATATTTGGTGGAGAGTTGGATGGCAATACAAATAAGATGGTATTGGGAATAATGTTGAGGTAATTTTGTGGATGGGTTTGATGTTCGTTATTTGGAATGTTAACCAAAAATAGGAGAAAAACCATGTTATTTTGATATGAGTGTAAGAGGTTTGATATACGAGCAGTGGTGGCGTGGTGGTGTTACCACTAGTGGTTAAGAGTGATGGTATATTAGAAAGGTAGCAATTCTAAAGAGGTTGATTTGGTAGGGACCTGATTGTTGTGTATGATTGTGAGAGGGTATAAGATGTGGTTAGATGAGGCGGATGCTATTAGTTGAATAGTAAAGGTATGGTTATATTTGGCAGGAAGTGATGGTTGTGCGAATGGGGGAATATGTAATGAGGGGCATATGAGTTAAACTCGGGCGGCAGGTAACCTTTATCGAGTGGTAACTTATGTGGTCAGGATTGACTAGTTGGTTGTGATTACGGGTCTATGTTGTGTGTAAATGTTTGTGTGAGGTTCTGACCTCACAAGAAGTGGTATGGTGTGATAATTATAAAGTTGTTTAATGAATGTTCGGTAATATATATGTTGGACACGATAATTTAATTGAATGATATCCAAAAAGGTAATAATTTGATTGATTTGACATGGCTAGTTATAATTTTATGTGTATTGATAACACATGTGTATTCCGTGAAATGGTAGAAATGATGTTCATAAGATGCTTATCTGTTTATCCATATAATATGTTGCGTGGTGATTTAATAAAGTCGATTTGAGTAAGTTTTTCTTGTCTGAGAAGTTATGCTGAGTCAGTATTTACGGGAATTGTATGCAGTTGTGATGTCTATCGGTGTGGTTGTGGTGCCTCGGGTGGTGACCGGGCACGGTACATAGTCTTTGTGATGCGGGTATTTTCGCACTACGGTGTGGTCATTGGTGGCGGTGTTGTGATGCCGTCACCGATTGTGGTGGAGTAGGCGGGATAATTATGATTCGAGTTTTGAAAGTACATACCAGTATACATAGATTGTTGTTTTGTTTGATGTTGCTCCTCGAGTTTCGGTTTGTGCGAGATAGACAGTTGTCTGTTGATTGATGTTTTCTTTACCAGGTCAAGTTGGGAATGAGGTAGAGTATGATATGAAATAGAGTTGTATATGTTTTCGTTGTTGTCATGGTATAGTGATATTCTGTTGATGGGACACGGTTGTGAGAGGTTGTTACAGTAATTTTGATCTTGTTTTCAGATGAGACATCGGTAGACATGGTAATGGAAAATGATTCGTGGAACATGTGTTGTAATGATCTGAAAGCGGCAGGTAGTTCATAATCTTTTGTTGAGACAGTGAGTGTAGGGTGTTTGGGGAATTAGTGTCATGTTAAGTTGTGTATGAGTTTTACGGTAATGAAATAAAGAACTTGAGGATCTAGTGTGCGTGTACGTAACGAGTATGGATCGTGAGTTATGCTTCTGGGAGATAAATGCCTTACATAGAGAGGTATGTTGTTTGGCAGTAATAATGAAGAGTGGGTATGGTGATTTGCTACGAGTTTATGGTATAGGTTAGGTGCTATGCCGAATGAGTTGAGGAATGAGAAATGTTTATGTATGAGAGCCTTGGTTATAAGAATGGTGAGTGTTTGGTTTATAGACGGTTATCTTTAACATGTGGTGGTACAGAGGGTAATGAGATATAGATATGGTTTGGGTATTAGTGAGTTACGAGGACGTAACATTTGGCTTAAGAGGAGTAGGATGCGATAAAACGGATTTTGATGGTTGTACATATGATAATATATTCGGAAGTTGAGTCTTGATGTAGAATATAAGATCGATTCGTGTTGTGAGTGATTTTATTAAAGGTCATGACCAAGCTTGTAGTAGCGTGATGTTTAGGAGTGTGAGAATATTTCACTAGTGTTGACAGTTGGATGATGAGGTTACGAGTGTGAGTAAACTTCGAGGACGAAGTTCCTTTTTAAGGGTGGTAGAATGTAACATTCCGTTTGATGTCTATGAGTGTCTTGGTATTGGATTTGATAGTTGATGATATTATGGAGCTAGCAGCGTTAGAGGAGAGTAGTTGGTTATGTATGGAGTTGGTGTCGTGAGAGATATATATGTGGTAGATACGACATAGTGAGTCATGTTGTGGAAGTAAACATAGTTGGTGGAGTGGGTGTTAAGAGTTCATGTTCTATGTTCGGTCGAGTTCTTGAGTCCTTAGCTAAGTTGTTGTGTCTTGGTCGAGTCAGTATGGTTGTTTTTATGTATGGGTTGAACTTCGGGGACGAAGTTCTTTTTAAGGAGGGAAGACTGTAATACTCCGTATTTATAAGTCTTTGGGTACTCTATCGAGTAGGCCTTACTCTGTCGAGTAAGGGTGAGTTGCGTCTTAAAATAGTTTCTGACCTGTTGGGTACTCGATCGAGTAACGTGGGTACTCGATCGAGTAAGGGGGTACTTGATCGAGTATCTCGGGTACTCGATCGAGTGTCCGGTTTTACGGGGAGTTTTCTCGGGTTTTGTTAATTACGCGGTTAAGGTATATAAGCTTTATCGTCATTATTCTAAATCACTTTTGCAAAACCTAAATTACTGTTTAAGAGAGAAAGCAAGGAAGTTCTTCATCCTAATCGCATAATTAGCAATCCCCGGAGTTTGGAAGGTCAGTTCGCGTCGTTGGTTATACCGTTGAGTTCCTTGCGTCGAGGGTAAGATCTATGTACCCTTTTTATTGTCTTTCCTTTGATTTGGTTAAACCCTAATTTAGAGATTTGGGGGTTTTATGTGTAGTATGTGATTTGGTAGCCTTTATGTGTTGTATGATAGGAGGAGGGTTCATAGAGGAAGCTTTTTGATTCAGCAGTAGAGACCGTCTGATTGTGTGCTTACCAGGTAGGATTTCCTACTCAGTATTAGTCCCATAATGGGATATTGGTTGATGTATTGTGTTTGGTTGTTTGATATAGTAATTGTATTGTGATTGTGGTTGTGATCGTTGTTGATGGTTCGCGAGGCGTGGCCTCGGCTGAGTGGGGTCACTTGCGGGAGTGGCTTCACGCCCTAGTTTCGCCTTCTGTGGAACCCGCCACGGAAGGGATGTGCACATTAATGGACAGGGTTATCGCTCACTATGTGGAGCGGGAATTTGGTGGGTACGGCTGCGGTCCCCCAGCGCGAAATGGTCCAAAGGACGATCGGTGATTGAGATTGTTGGGATTGGTGTGATTGTATGTGTGTCGGTGTGAGCCGTCTCATTTTTATCGGATTGTTGATATGTATATAAATTGTGTGATTAGTATTGACCCCGTTTAAATGTTTTAAAAACTGTGGGGATCCATTCGGGGTGGTGAGCGATTGCTTGGCAGGTATATCTTGGATACGCGTGGGATCTAGCTGGGGATGGAGTCATCACATTTCAGAGTCTTTAGTCTTCCGCTGTGTTTGTTAGGACAGTTCCTTTCAGTCGGTTTATAGTTTGAGAGCAGTTGTATTTTGCTTACAGTTGGTTTTGTTATGTAATCACTTAACTTGTTTAATAAAGTATGTTTCTTCATTGTCTTATGATTATCATGCCTCGGGTAACCGAGATGGTGACATCTTTATACCGAGTGGTCCTGGTAAGGCACTTGGAGTATGGGGGTGTTACAATATGTTTGATACATAGCACATAAAACACAAAATCAAAACATTTGAATAAGTTGAGTTTGGTCTCTGTATGTTTGATACATAACTATAAAAAATTAAAAATTTTATAAAATTATATTCACATCATTTTGAACAAATATTAATTGATTTAGAATATAACATATCGTAAATGATATAATTTGGTAACTTAATGTTGATTGTTGCATTATTGGAATAAATTTTATTTTAATTAATATAATATTTGATCAGTCACAAATTTATTTATAAAACATTGATCATGCATAATTAATTATCACTTTTTAGTTTTAATTAAAATTGTATATATATTTTGTTTTAAAACATTGAAGTTAACCTAAAAAAATTAATTTGAGAAAAATTAATTTATTTTTATTTATAAGTAAAAATATTAAGATCATATATTAATTATTTTATTTTTCTTCAATTATAACAATAACATTGAAGTTGTTATGATAAAGGTCTCATGAATATTATAGTGCACTACACAATATCCCTTTTAGGCCCTGTTCTTTTGGAGTGAAACGAATCTGATCTGAACTGAACTGAACTTATAGGATCTGAACTGAACTGAACTGAACTTATAGGATCTGAACTGAACTTATAGGATCTGAACTGATCTGAACTTATAGGATCTGAACTGAACTGAACTTATAGGATCTGAACTGAACTTATAAGATCTGAACTAAACTGAATTTATAGGATTTGAACTGAACTGAATTTATAAGATCTGAACTTTTCTGAACTGAACTTATAGGAGCCGAACTGAACTTTATTTTATTTTATTTTATTTAACTTAACTATTATTATTATTATTATTATTATTATTATAATTATTATTATTATTATTATTATTATTATTATTATTATTATTATTATTATTATTATTATTATTATTATTATTATTATTATTACTTCCCAAGAAAGAACATTGATAAAAAAAAATTATAGTCTAAAACACAAGGTAAAATAATAACATTTTTCCGCTTTGTATGCATTGGTTTGTTCATACATTATACTACGATTACATTACGATAACAAATAAATCACATATTATATCTTTTTCTTTCTAACCATTTATTTCCATATTATCATAATTCTCATCACTTTCATCTTCACTATCACTCTAAACAACGGATCCATTGTCTCGCCAAATGTTTTTGACTATGTTGTTTCGTACCTAATACATGGCCTTATTCCGCTTTTTATCAAACATGCCCAAATCTATTGTGACGCTGAAATTATTAATGAGAAGAGTAATTTTTTTTTTAAAATAATAATGTATGTATCGAATAATTAATGTCAAATATTTTTGTATCGGTCTTTAAAAATAATACTCCGTATATAGCTTTTCTGAACTAAATTTATAGGATCTGAATTTTTCTGAACTGAACTTATAGGATCTGAACTGAACTTATTGGATCTCGAATCCAATCGAATCGAACTTATTGGATCTCGAATCGAACTTATAGGATCTCGAATCGAACTTATAGGATCGGAATCGAACTTATAGGATCTCGAATCGAATCGAATCGAACTTATAGGATCTGAGATGAACTGAAATTAAGTGACTTTAAGTCCAAAAGAACAGGGCCTTAGAGTATGAGTGGACTTGAAAAATGAGTCACATTATTCCACAATTAGGCAAAGCATGCTTTAATCAAATGAGACTCGCGTGGGAATCTCTGTCAGTGGTGACACTTTATTGGTAAAGGTAAAAGTTTGATGAATACTTTAGTAGACACTGGACAATACTCCATTTCCAGTACAAGTGAAGTGTAAAATGAGTCCTCTATTATTGGCAAATCATGGTTTAATGATTTGCGACACTTTAGCATACACTATAAAACTTGTCATCCACGCAACTACAATTGCACCACCACTTCTACTTTTTTTTTGTTTTTTTTTTTTGTCATTATTCTCATCATCAAACAATAACATGTCTCATTCCTCATATCTTGATACTCTGTTGACATCTGCAAGGCCTTTCATTAGGGGCGATTTGGACAAGATTGATGACAAACTCCCGGCCTTGGTGTCTATCCTTAGATCAGTGGGTGCAGCCGAGTGCTGGCACAAGCACGGCACCTTTTTCGAACACCTCTTTGACACTTACCGTATCCTTAAACTCTGGGGTGCTCCTGATGCTGTCTGCCTCTGTGGCCTTTTCCACTCTACCTACTCAAACTCCTATAACAACCTCGCCATCTTCCACCCTTCCACTGGCCGTGACACTGTCCGCGCACACGTTGGGTATGAAGCCGAGAGTCTCATTCATCTCTTCTGCACCATCCCTCGCCAGCCTCTCATTTTTGATAATCTAATATTCCACTACACTGAATCTGAGCTCATGGACCACCTCCAAATATCGGAAAAGTCTCTTCGTGATGTCAAATCTAATAAAGACGAGGAATGGAGGGTAAAGATTAACTCTTTGGTTCCTGAAGATGGTGTCCTTGTCAAGCACATTAGAACAGGTGAAGATGTGAGGGTTTCTAGAAGGGTTGTTGCTGTTTTTCTTCTCATCAGTACCACTGGCGGTTTTGATGGGGGTGCAGGGGATGCACCTGCACCCCTTTATTCGGAAATATGTAGATGTTGTTTTAATAAGGAACATCAAATGTTTAGTGGTTCAGTGGTTGAATATTTAACTTTCAATCTGATGGTCTTGAGTTTGATCCCAAAGGGAGTCATTTTTTTACTTTTATCTCATTTAGTTATAAATTGTGTTTTTAATGCTTAGTTTTAGTTTTTTATTTTCAAAATTGTGTTAGTTATAAATTCGTTCTATTATTTTTTGGTAGTTTTATCAATTTTTATATAATTGCATAACTTATAAATTTAGCATTAAATTTATTTTCAACTAAATAAAATCCTCGTATTTATTTAGTTACGATAAAATAGTATGTACTCAACTATCTATTGCGTTTAACATAAAGAAAAATCTCATATTATTAGACTACTCATTATTTGGATCCAATTTTATTTTAATTTAGTGTTTTACTTTATCCTCGCGAATTTTTGTATTTAAATTTTAGTTTCCGACTTACCGTTGCCAAAATCATTGTTAAACTTGCACCCCCTATGATCAAGTCCTAGAATCGCCCCTGCTCATCACTATAGCTGATTTCAGTGATCAGCTTTTCAGTTTCCAAGATGTGCTTTTTCAGAATTTTAATGGGCAACTCGACCACAAGGGGAGCGATATTGTGTCGCTCTGGCCAGGAGATGGGAAACCGGGGTTGTGGACTAATTCACTGTCCAAAATGGGAGCAGTTTATATGTTAATAGCGAGAGAAGAGGAGATGATGATGAAAGAGAGAACGATGATGAGTAAAGTGGCGGAAGGGAGAGATGAGGATATCGAACTTGTTATTCCACCCGTCTTTCATAATTGCACTTGGGTTTTGAACGCAAATGAGCAAATAGAAGCAAGAGATCTGTACTGGGAAGCTGTGTGTGATAATGCAAAGATAGGGTTGGACAAAGCCGAGGAACTCCTATTAACGAGCATTCAAAAGAACCCATTTGTCGGGGAGCCTCATGTGGTTTTGAGTCAGCTATATTTGAGCAAGGGCCGGTTTGAGGAGGCCGAGACTGAGGCTGAAACGGGACTAATACTTCTTCTTCAATGGGCAAGTCCTTGGGATAAGAGGATGTCTTGGGAAGGTTGGATTGCTTGGGCTCGAGTTTTGTTGATACAATCTAAGGACAAGTCTTGGCCTCAAACTGCTTTTGGCATCCTAAACTTGGGACTTATTAGATGAATTTCAACTTGCACCTACTGTTTGGATCAAACGAGTGTATTGTAATTTGTGTTTATTTGCAAGTAATAATGCCATTTGATGTGCCTGAAAAAACGAAGGTGTCATGAAATGTTTTGTACCTTGGATGATCATTTATAATGGCAGAAATGCGGAATATATATTCCTCCATGATAGATACTTGCATTTTGAAGCTATATATATACCTTGTTTCGGTTCGCCAAAATTGCTATGTAACTTCAAGAGTTACTGCAACTATGCTATTGGAATATGGGAATGTTGGATGGACAGGGAAAGCGACTTAGCTTTGATTGAATGTGGAATTTGATAGGAAAAGACTAGGTGTCCTTAAATACTAGAATTAAACTACTAAATTAATAATTTGTAAATCTAACTAAACTCTAGAGTACTTTAATTGATAAAGTAATATAGTGCAAGTAAGGGTCAAACCCATGGGAAGGACCTTAAGCTAAAGACTTGAATTGTAAACTAATTCTACAATCACTACTAAGACTCCACTAACTAATTAAGATATTAATGACAATTAAAACTCAACAATTTGTGAGGAATTAAAAATCAATTAAAACCGTGAAAGTGGTGATTAGCCATTTAGCCCCCATAACGTTAACCAATTGTGAGATTAAGCCTCATAACTTACAAATGTAGTAATTAAGCCCCATAACTTTGAAAAAAAGTGAAATTCAACCCAATTTTTTTATTTTCAGCCAAAATTGCACCAAAAAATTCAATTTCATTCATCAATACAATTTAAAAGTATACGAAAAAACTTATTAAAAATTTAAAATTGTGTGTGCAATTTATTACACATTGTTGGAAACAAATATTTGAATGAATTAAATAAATTTGAAAACTTGTAAACGTACTCTCATGTGTGTGTTAATTATAATAAAATTAGTAAAAAATATTAAAATTATTTTAAAATTATGTTAATAAATTAAATAAATACTTTTAAAATGTTAATAATTATTTAGTGTACAATGAACTTATATATAAAATGATTTAATGATATGATTTGAGTTGAAAAAAGAAATTGAGTTAAATTTCACTTTTTGCCAAAGTTATGAGGCCTAATTACTACATTTGTAAGTTATGGTGCATAATCTCAAAATTGGCTAAAGTTATGAGGCCTAATTACTACATTTGTAAGTTATGGGGCATAATCTCAAAATTGGCTAAAGTTATGGGGACTATTTAGCACTTTCGCGAAATTAAAACTAATCACAAACTATGGATATTAACAATGTTCAACATGTAGGAAACATAAAAGGAGAAAAATTGGTTTGGAAACAACATGAAAAATAGTAACAATGAAGACTTTGTTATTGAGACAATTCAACAAACAAGTAGTAGGCAAGAATTCAATATAAGAGAAAAACTTGATGTAACTTGGTGCAACAACTATTTCCTATGCCCAGGATTGTAATCTCATTAAGGGCATTAAGATTTGTAAGAACGGCCCGGAAATTTCCCACCTCTTATTTGCAGACGACTCACTCTTCTTTTTACGTGGTGACTATGGGAATATGGACTTTCTTATGAACCTTATTGATGAATATTGTGCTGCCTCTGGTCAATGCCTTAATAAAGATAAGTCCTCTATTCTTTTCAGTCCTAATTGCTCTCTCATGATGGTCAAAAAGTGCTTGACTGAATTTAAATTTGCTCCTAAGCACGATCTTGGTAACTATCTCGGCTTACCAACGAGCATTGGGTCTTCTAAGAGGGAGCTTTTTAAATTTCTTGTCGAAAAGACTAAGCGCAGGCTTTCCTCCTGGAATAATATTCTTCTTTCTTCGGCTGGTAAATTGACTCTTATTCGTTCTGTTCTCTCTTCACTATCCCTTTTCTCTCTATCGGTATTTCGCATACCGGTAAGTGTAACATCAAAACTTCAGTCCTTGATGGTGCATTTTTGGTGGAGTGGAACTAGAACTAATAAGTCTATTCAACGTGTAGTAAAGACTTTCTTAGTAAGCTTTGTGGGAGAAGGGGCCTTGGTCTTCGCAATATTGGTTGCTTTAATCAAGCTCTCCTTGCTAAATCTGCTTGGAGAATCTTATGTGATCCGGGTAGTCTTATTAGTATGGTGATTGGTCCCAAGCTTGGTATCCAAGATGATATTTTATTCCAGAATCGTTGGAAGGCTCCCAATGCGTCGTCATGGGCTCTCAAAAGCCTTGTATGGGGTTCCGATCTTATCTACAACAACATTGCTTGGTCAATTGGATCTTCATCTCGACTTAATGCTTGGAAGAGTAACTGGATAGAGGGTTGTAGCCTTCATGATCTTTGCGGGGATTCTTTTGACGTTCCTACTGACTCCACGCTCTTGGTAGGTGACCTTTATGATAATCACAGAAGATGGGATCTTTCCTCTCTTGGTTTCGATCCGGGTGAGGAAGTTACAAAGAAAATCCTTGCAAGTTATATTCCGTGTCAACCCTTGGATGACTCCTTCTATTGGAAATTTTCTAAGCATGGTGTCTACACTGTCAAGTCGGGTTACTATGTTGCTAAGGCCTTATCTGATGGACCTACCACGGGTGCTGACCGTTCTAGAATGCTTCCTACCATTGTGGCCTTCTGCAAATCAAAGTTGTGGAAGTTGCCTATCTCTAACAAGCTAAGGGTGTTTTTATGGAAATTTATGGCTAATGCCCTTCCTGTGGGGTCTGAATTTCTCAAACGCAAGATGAGTTGGCGCTCCTCTTGTACTCTCTGCGATGGCTTACCTACTTGTGTGGAATCTATCTCTCACCTTTTCAGAGATTGTAGCTTTGCAAAAGCTCTTTGGTTTGGCTGTCCTTTAGGAATTAGAATCACTGGGGGGGGGGTGGATATTGATGTCAGGATCTGGGTCATTAACTGGATCAAGTATTTCTTAACTGGCCCAGATCCTACCTCCCTCCTTTTTCCCCTTATCACTACCCTTTGGAGAATTTGGTGTTGTAGGAATGACATGGTCTTCAGGAGTCGTCGCCCTTGGCCTATGGGTGCCCTCAACTCTATTCTTGGTGACATTGAGTGTATGAATGCGGCTGTGTGCAATAAGGATGATTGCCTCCTTCAAGCGTCTTTGTTGGACTTCTCTTCTGATTTTGAACTAGCAAAGAGAATCAGAAACTCTTTTCCCTTTTGGATTGTTGGGGGACCTATGTGCGGAAATGTTTGTCTTGTTAAGTGTGATCTTGCATGGAGGGTGATAGAAGTTCGGCATGGGGTGGTGCTTGTTGGACGGTGATGGGATTTTAAGGAATTCGCGAAGGCTCGCTCGTTTGCCTCTTCGCCTCCAAGTGAAGGTCAGGCTGCAATCCAGGCGCTAAAATGGGCCTGGGAGGAAGGGTATCTTCACGTCAGACTGGTTACGGATTGTCTTGTCTTGGTTTTGCAGGTGGCCGGAGCGGATAAGCCTATTGCGTCTCTTTCTTGCATTATCCAGGATATTAAATCTATTACGTCT